>NC_140580.1:68008164-69426289 GCF_964204655.1 Triturus cristatus | reverse complement strand
ATGAGAACGCATCCGTGTATCACTGAAGCAAGTGAGAGGCTTCGAGGTACATTCAAGGCAGAGGATGAGGGTTCATCCCTCGGGGTGAGACATGAGGACCCTCGCACGGATGGTGTACCCCACACCTCCATCACTAATCTCCATAACTAGAAGATGCCACAGGAGCACCCCGCAGACCTCAATGGACGGGGGTACTAACATCTGGCATAAATAATGTGCATGAGGTAATGAATATAGAAAAACTGAATATTTATAAAATACCTTCAGTACATTATAAACACCACAAATGCAAACCGAGGAAAACACGAAAAGTATGAAATTTATTCAAGAATTGGGTTCATATAAACAAATATTCCAAACCACCGTGTAAACATTTCATCAGTAATAAATAATGGGAAAAGATATGCGCTCGGTGTGGGCACACAGTGAGGATAGTGAAGGTGGCCATACAAAAACAAGCATTGGCATTGCCAATAGGTCTCGCTTTTGGGACCTTATAAGTATTTAGTTATGCAGCACACTATCCTTGGTGCAATAACATCAACTATTGCATAGCTAAAAACTTATAAGATCCCAAATGCGAGACCTATTGGCTATGCCAATGTTTGTTCTAATTTGACAGCCGAGTCTGTTTAACAGACACTCAGGGCCAGATTTAAAGTCCAGTAAAGTCGTGCAAAGCAGCGCAAACTCTTGCAAGGTACATTCCAGCACAGTAGATATGCTGTGCGGGAAGGAGGCCCTTGTATCAATGCAAGTAGCACTTTGCACTTCTTTAGACCACTTTGTGCTAAGGGAGCGTTACTTGGGCGGATGAGAGCCACACCCATAGCTTTTGATGCAAGTCAGTCTACTAAGTTAGCTAAACCCAGCTTTGCATCAACAGAATTACCTCCTGGAAACAGGTGCTAGCATGGAGACATGTTTTTATTTCTTCAAACACTCCACACATTGAGCACACATACATTGAGTGAAAGGTTTAAGAATGTGTCTGGGCATACGATTTTGGAGTGAAAAAAGTATGCTTCAAGTACAAATCCTATGCTAGATAACACAAACATGTCTGCACTAGGGTGCAGGGTCGTGCTTAGCACTAGGCAGCCTGTTTGTACACCAGTGGTGCAGGCAGTGAGTAGCATCAGGACATTTGTAATAAATATGGCTCTGGACTGCTCTCTCCCCCTTGTGCAACTTGTTAGTACAGAAACTAGGGGTCTAGGGGGTGCTGTAGAACCCCGACAAATATTTAAATAGATTAGATGTGTAATGCACAATAAAGGGGACCTTCAAAGGTTATTTATTATTCTGGTATCATTTTTGTGTTTTAAATTAAGCATCAAATATCCTTCAGGCCTTTAGTGAGGTGACGTTGTTGGACAGCATTCACGCTCTAAAGATAGTTCCGGCACCATTGGCAACTCTGAGCATCAACTCTGGTTGTGCACTGCATGTCCAGCCTTAACTTTCACACTCCCAGGCAGGTGATGGCAATTTAGTTGAAAAATTATCATTCTGTGCCTTTCTCTCTCCTTACGTCTCCTCACCGCTTCTACCTTCACCCTCCCTCTTAACCTCTCTCTCTAGCTCTACTTCTCTGTGTACCTTACTCGTCTCTCTCAGCTCTCTGTATTTTCTGTGTCTCACCTTTGTATGCATCGTATATACACAATATAGTCCGACTCAACTGTATGACGTCACGGCCCTCTCACTCACTCTCTGTGCCTACATCTCTTACTCTTGACCCGCTCTCTATACCTCAACACCCTCTCTACCTCATATCTCTCTCTCTCTCTTCCTCACTGCAACCTTTTCGATCAAAGCTCCCTGTATCTCTCTTCCATCTATTTCACTTCTCACACAACATTATCTCTATCATTACTTCACCTCTCCATCTTTCTCTCTCTGTCTGTATCTGTACTGCCTAACCACTCTACCTTTTGTTCAGCAGTTTCTCTACCTTACCACAAACCCTCATCTCCCTCTCTCATTTCTCACTCAACCTCACGGTTCCCTCCCAACCTCACCTCTCCTTACCCCACTGCTTTGTCTCTCACCACCCATCCTCACAGTTTATCTCCGTGTTATTTCACTACCTCAGTTTTCCATCACGTCTTCCTTTCATTCTACCCCTGTTCCATTTATCTTGCTCCTTTGTGGTTACCTCGGTTTCTCTGCCTCTACCCACCTTTCTCTATCAGCTCTTCTGTATTTCTCTCTCTTTCTAACAGAAACACATATCTCTTCTGAACCTTTTTTTCCTCTCTACGTCAACTATCGCTCTCAACCTTTCTTTGTAGAGCTCTCTCCCTCACTTCATCCTCCTATTTTTCTATCTAAAACTCTCTACCTCTGTATAAACCTCACCTCTCAATCTTTATTTTACATATGTCTCTCAAATTTCTATTTTTACTCTAAACATTTCTCTTTCTACCCTCCACCTCTCTCGTTTCCTTTCTCTCATCCCCACTGCTCTCTTTATTTGACCCGTTTTTCTATACATCTCTTTTAAAGGCGCGGCCCGTGCAGGTAAGAGGGGTGAGGCCGTGTTGAGGGGGGGAATTTTGACAGAGGACGATGACAGATGAGAGCAAATTAATAATTTATTTAATTTTCCCTCGTGGACATCTGTTGAATCCCCCCCCCCCCCCCTCAACTCGGTCCTACCATTTTTACCTGCATTTATCTCGTTCTAATTTACCTCTTTTTCTTCATTACCTCTCTACCTCACCCCTGATAGTACTGTTTTCTGCCCCTCGCTGCATTTCCCTCTATATCTCTCTCTTTGACATTCTAAAACCATACCTATCTCACTACCTGACTATCTATACCTAGACTTTCCTCTTTCTACCTCTACTTTTCTTTCCTTCTGGCTACCTCACCTTTCTCTTTTTACTTTACTTCTTTCTCTACCTCGCACATCTTTCTGCATCATCTGTATCTCTCCCCCTTCTCCCTTTACCTCATGTCTCTCGCTATACTACGCTCTTTATGTCTGTCCATCTCTTGCATCCTACCAATCCCATTTCTCTTACTCAGCAAAATCACAAGTAACCACAGGGACAGAGAAGTGCACACATACAAAGAGAAGAAGAGGGACAAGGCAGGTAAAAAGAAATGAGGAGAAAGTAATTGGATTTTAATCAATGGAATGGTGAGAATCCTTAGAGCAGCACTATCAATCTCATGTTTACAGAACGAACACCAGTAGTGAAGGTCTGGAGTATGACTTGTAGGCACGTGCCAAGGCCCATGCAAATGAAGGATAGCCCATTCCAAATGCACTGGTGCCAAAAGAGCACCCGCCCAAGGGGCGCGGCAGAAGCCCTCCAGGAATGCAGCAGCTCCCCGGGGGCTGAATGTGGGCACTTTGGAAAGACAGCCTCACATCTCCTGATGGGGACAATCACTAAAGTCTGGCAGAGTCAACATGTGGGATACCAGATTGAGAGGAAATCACAGTTATATCGTTCGAGTAACGGGAGGCACGACTCATCAACCGGAAATATAATGTTTTCTTCTCACCCACTTCATGCTCCCCGGGGTTGTCTGACATCTCCATTGCGTACAGCTTCAGCCCCAGGTGGCTCTTCCCGATGTTGTAAACTCTGGTGATGTTTGGACACATCTCATTCACCACTTTCATCAGCTGTCAGTGAAACAAGAGAGGAAAACAAGATGATACCCGTGGCTAATGTTCAGACTTGAAACAAAGAGACCAGAAACACCCTTCACTAAATGAGCGCCTGGCACAGGTAACAACACTACAGAGAACCACGTGAAATCAAAGAACAAATATGTGAAGTATCCGAGCAAAGTACACAGTGTAGGAAAAAACACAGAACCAGGGCTCCAGGAAAAGTGAGCACACACTGTCATTAGAATAAAAGGGAAAGATGGAGAGGGGTCCGGCCGCGCTGATTATGGGGAGTAAGAGTAAGAGAAAGAGGACTTTGAAGAGGAAAGGTTTAAAGTGCTGAGAAAACAGGGTTGTGTTCCGTTGTGTGAGATGGTGTGGGCGACCCAAGGACAAGCAGACACGGGCTGCCACTCACCATCGGCCTCTTCAGTTTCCTTGATAGTGGGATTAGATGCAGGGGCATATTTCTAGAATTTCAAGATATTGGTGGTCTACATTTTGGAATATATGTTTTACAAAATACGTCTTTGCACATTTTTTTCTCATGCTATCGTGCAGAACTTCGTCCATCTTTCATGAAACAAAGATCATGTAGGTCAGTCTATTTCTGGCATTGCTTGCTACGTCAGGACAGAGTGGACTAAGTTCTCCAGTGAATTTATTGACATACAACAAAAAGGTCTGATTTGCCCTCCTTTCCGCTGAGCTAAATCATTTTTTGTAAAACTAGAATTAGCGATCACCAGTGCAAATGCTTTCAGTTGCACATTCTACCACCACTTTGTTGTATTACATTTTTTGGGTTTCTTCTGTAGTTTTGTAATACTCTAAAGTTTCCCATTACTTCCAAAATGAGTGCTTTGTTGAAGGGGTGCATAAAAGTACTGCCAAGTCTAGGTGATCGAAGCCCACACCACCTTGACATGCCTGCGTGAGACGGGCATCTGACGAAAGGAATTCAGAACTTCGGATGGATCCCTGAAAAGTCCTTACAGTACATAGATTTTGGCACTGTTTGTCAATACATTAATTGGAAAAACGCCAGTGTTAGGGCTTGGATCTGCAAAATAAGCGGGGACAGCACAGGTATGGCACTGGTTAGGGTCGAGAGGTTTTCAGAGTAGGAGAGGGACAGTTGTATGTCAGAATACCATTGGGAACAATAGTTTGACAAAATATTGTGCTCTAAATATTGATTACAAAAATGTTGTCCCATTATGTGTATAATTTTTATTATTAACTCCAATGCGATATATTTTTGTAAACAATGTTAATATGATACATGTTGAACTTGGCACTCTCTGCAGCGTCACCCCCAAAACATTCTGCCTACCCTCCACCTGTTTTCTGTATTCATTTTTTTGTTTACTTCATTTTTATTAAACATTAGTCAGTTGTAGTACAGTATATCACGTGATCAGGTGTATTATTTAGTCACAAAATAATTTAAATATCCATTATACATTCCTTCGGTATATCCTAATATGTAAGTGATATATTACTACGTCATTTATCAATATTTGCTACCATATTTTCTTCTGATATCGTACTGTCTGTGCCCCTTATCCCAGACCCACCTCTCACCCATTAAATTCCCCTATATTCCACCCATTGGCTCCATATTTTCTCCCATCTCCGGGGGCAGCCTCTACTCTCATACACCACCTTTTCGGCTGCACTAGACCAGTCCAGATTGGGCTTCCATTGTCCTATCCTCGGTGGGAGGTTTTCTCCCCAGGCCCTGGCAATGCTCCTTTTCTGTATTCATTTTTGTTGGCATTAGTACTCTGTGCAATTTACCACTGCTAACCAAGTGATTGTAATCAGGATTTAAACCTCGGCCCCCAGGTTCCCAAGTCAGCAGCTCTAGCTACTAGGCCACACCTCCCCCAAGATAGATCAAGCAATGCTTTGATGGAAAGATGAGTTGTCAGCATATTTGAATCTGGCTACGTCATTCTCTAGTTTTAGATGGATCTGCAGTGTGTGTGGCTCTATGTGTAGGTGTGTGTTCCAAATCTCCTAGATAGAGAGGGGAGGTTAGGTTAAAATGCACTAAATGTAGGTTTACGGATGGCGACTGGAGATTAGGAAGGTAAGCCAACAAGCAGGGCGGGACTGGCATTTCATTCCACCGGGCATTTCCCTTGTGGGTTGGGGCTATTGGAGGCTGGTTTTCACAGCCTAGGGCCACTGCTGGTGCCTCTGCCACTTGCCCAGTTCCCACAGATTAATTCCAGCAGGCACCATGGACTTCAAGTCGAGAGAAAGAAAGGGAGAGAAGGATGGAGGGATGGAGAGAGAGCAAGAGATCAGGGAGAGAGAAGGAAGAGGAAAGAAATAAAGGATGGATGAAAAGAGACAGAAAGCATGGAGAAGAAGGGAACAGGGTTGGTTTGAGGGTTTTTGCCAGGGCTACTTTGGTTCCCAGTCTGGCCCTGCCAATGAATGATCAAGATGTAAAAGGTATCTCTGTTCAGAGGGTCTTAAAAGGCAGCCACAGAGGCTTTTTAGTGCCATTTTTCGCTCTATCAATAAACATCTCATTGATGGAAAAACCTAGCTCTTGTGCAGGAGCTATCGCTAGCCACCCATGCCAAGCAAGCCTGTTTCAGACTTTTTGTTGCTTCTCTCACGTGCATGGTTGTGTGGGGCGATTAGGCAGCCCAAAATGGTCTACGTGTGTTCAGCACCTGCATGAGTAGAATTAAAATGTTGAAAAGCAGCACATTTCACAAGTGGATGGGCATAGAAGAATCACACACACATTTTGATTTTGGATAGAAGTTTTTGCTTACCCACAATTAGAATGAAAACATTCAGTTTAACGGCCAATCTATGAATCCAACAGTTATTATTAGAATCACAACTCTGTACTACTAGGCCTTCAGGAAGAAATTGGCAAGGTTGGAAAATTGGTCAGTGACCATTCATTGTCACACACAGGGTTGTGTGAGTGGAGGTATAAACATTTTCTTACCTGGCGCATTTCCTTGTAGTTGTGATGCTTGAAGTCCAGATTATCTGTGGTGATCATTTCATTACGTCGATGATAATAATTGTTGGGATCTGAGGAAGCAGTCAAAAACAAAACAGCACTTTAAAATATTGGAGTAATCCATTAATCCAGACTCTTCAGCAAAGGTACCCACTCATCAATACCAATGAATGTTATAGCCTAACATAACAGCTAGGGGTGGGCGGAATTACCGGAAATGCCTTTCGCCAAATATCGCGAAACGGCACAAAATCTCCGCGATCTCGCGATATTTCGCAAGATCGCGGAGAGTAGTGCTTCCGGTTGGGTGCCCTCGAGTCAGCTGTCCGTCATAGTGGGGGAAAGGGCGGGAAGACGATGCCCACCGCTGGTGTGTGTGGCGGGGCTTCCATGCAGTTCACATGCCGCTTCTTTAAAGGGCCAGAGACCGATCAGAGCAGCAGACGAGGAGACAGAACCTCCTGGTGTCAGGAACTACACGGGGATTGCGCTCGAGAAAGTCGTGGATGCACAGAGCTCCATCGAGGATCACAGCTAATTTTTGACGGGAGAGATAAGATAACTGGACTCGGAGTACTTTCTACTGGCTAATCAATAAGTGCTACCTCTTTGGGTAAATGTATAGTGCTTTTCCTACACTACAGCTGCGTAAAGGGCCAGAAGAGTTGTCTACAGTGACCATGTGTGTCTTTAATGTTGCCACGGCGCCGACGGGCCCCGGGGTTCCGTGAGTCAGCTGTCCATCATAGTGGGGGAAAGGGCGGGAAGACGATGCCCACCGCTGGTGTGTGTGGCGGGGCTTCCATGCAGTTCACATTCCGCTTGTTTATAAAGGGCCAGAGACCGATCAGAGCAGCAGACGAGGAAACAGAACCTCCTGGCGTCAGGAGCTACACGGGGGTTGAGCTCGAGAAAGTCGTGGATGCACAGAGCTCCATCGAGGATCACAGCTAATTTTTGACGGTAGATGTGGGGAGAAAAGCACACCTGCCCAGCCTCGACCTAGCTACTCCCGAATGTTTTGTGCTGATTAATGCGTTACTGAAGTTGAGCTCCAACTCGGGCACCTGCTTTATTTATATCTGTAAGTGCTTCCTGTTGAGGTTTAATTTTTGTGACAGGAGCATCGTGCCAGAATGAATCCTGTCCTGCACCTGCATATGTTCGTTCCGGTCGCGGATCGCGGAAGTTTCGACATTTTCGCGTTCCGCGCGGAACGCGAAAATGTCGAAATGTCGCAATTTCCGAGAGCGGAACGGAAATTCTCGCCCACCCCTATTAACAGCAACAGAGTAGTATATATCAGAAACAACTAATACACCATGCAGCTTCAGCACCTTCAAAATAGTACAAATACAAATGTAGGGCCCGATTCACAGAAATAACTTAAGACAAAATCCTAAACTTACTACCATTTACTCCTTTTGGTATTCACAGAAGGCACTTACTCATTGATGAGCAAATACCGTCTGTGAATACCAAAACGAGTAAGTGCACTTACTCATTTTGGTATTCACAGAAGGCACTTACTCATTAATGAGTAAGTGCCTTCTGTGAATACCAAAATGAGTAAGTGCCTTCTGTGAATACCAAAATGGTAGTAAGTTTAGGATTTTGTCTTAAGTTAGTTCTGTGAATCGGGCCCGTAGTTCTTAGCCATCAACCAAATCCCCACCCAACCCCACCAGGGACATATTCACTAAAAGTTCACGCAAAGCAAGGCACCAAGAAAAATTGCTGCACTGCGTTGAGTATACAGGAGAGACTTGAACAGCACCATATTTACAAAGATAAGGCACTGTTCAGCTCTCTCACTGCTTTGGTGTACTTGAGGCTTTCTAGAGCCAGCACAGGCACCCCTGCATCATGCATTGAAAGAGGAAGTAACAAGTAGATATAAACATATTTCTCCTTGTTATGTCTCTCTGTGGTAGGCGCGTGCTCCATTTTGGCTCACCCCCAGGTTTACAACCTTTAGTAAATCTGGGATTGCATCAAATTCCATGAGTGAATGAATGAGAATTACAAGTGGTACGAACAACCTACCTGTAAGTCCTTAGTATATGGTAGGACATGTAGGTTTAGAGGCCCAGTAGATTTTAATGTACTTAAGTGTGCACTGCTGTGCTGCCTGCTGTCATTTTGAAAAGCAGCCCTGCTTTGCAGTCTTCTTTTAAAATTAGATTATATGCAAGTTCAACTTCGGAATTAAAGATACTTTCAAAGTCTTAAACTACCTTACTTTTACATATGTCACCCCTAAGGTCTCCCCTAAATGCCCCAATGATAGGGTGCAGGGACATTTTAAAAGGTGGTTTATATGTCCTGTTTAGAGAAAAACTGCCAATTTCAGTGTTCCCAATTGTAGCAGATTGGCTCCATAGGCTAAAATAGGAATAATTTAATAAAGTTTAACTATTCACGGAAGGGAGCTAAAAATATACTTCAAATGCTTGAAATGATAGGTAGAATAAATCCAACATTTTGCAAAGGTTAGATTTATTATAACTATCACAGAAAAGAAGTTAGAGAACTTGCTTTTCTGATGAACCAATATCCAGCCTTCCAGCAGCCTCTCCTGATTGGCCATCCTTTGAAAGGCTGAGCCAAACTGCTCTGATGATGTTTGAAGTGGCCTGCATAGAGACAAAGTACATCGGGTGGGAGGATATCGGCAGCTGCAGAGCAAAAGGCAGGATGGGGTGGAGTAGCCAAACTGGTCTTCAAAGAGGGAATGACAGTTAGGGCAGGCTCATCCCCACATTATGCACTTCCAGCGAGACAGGAGCCCCAGTAATTGAAAGCCACACCACTGGGATAGCTTAGCCAGATCTCAACCTCCCGGAGAGAGTTTCTCCATTTTGGATTTTAAAAGAACAGGGCTTCCTAAGATAAGAATATGCCATACTTTGGAGGAATCTGTCATACTTCTGGGTGGCACCCTGTACCCCATTGGTCAGGGATACTGTAATATCTGGTACTTTTATATATAGTTTCTTATTCAGTGTCACTTAATTTATTTATTTATCAGTTTCTTCCTGTACAATGTATTAACATGTTGCTTGTGTTTGAATGCGCACCATGGTGATGGAACCTGGTGTGGTGATGCCTCTAATGCTACCTGTCAGTTGCAGATGACTTCTTCTCCTGGATGGATGGGATCACTTTTACTGGAATAAACTTGCAACTACTTTCCTACATCTGGAGCCTCCTGAATTTCCTTTAAGCTTGAATTTTACACTGGCGACGAGTGGGCGTAATCTCCTTCATTGTCTTGGCTCTGAGAGACAAGAAGTGTTTGATCATTTACCTGATGTGGATGATCAAACATTAAATGAATATGAAATATGTATTTTAAAGCTTGACAAACACTATGTGCCAAAAGTGAGTACAATATTAGAGAGGTATCCCTTTGGGAGGAGAACACAGCATCAAGGAGAGTCAGTGGAGAACTATGTCACTGCTCTCAGAAAATTAGCTTCCTCATGCAAATTTGGTGCTTTGGTAGAGGAAAGAATAAGGGACCAATTCATGTTGGGGTGCAATGTCGAAAAGGTCAGGAGTGATCTTTGGCAAATGGATGAACCCACTCTGGAGGAAGTGTTCTCCAATGCCAAGCAGATTGAATACTCCTTAAAATGTGTAGACATTATTACTAAACGTGAAAATAAAGACGATGCTGTTGAATCTGTAAAGGTAAAAAATAAAGGAAAAGACTTTAAGAAAAATACAACAATGAAGTGGGATAAGAAGAGTATAAAGGATTTGAAACTTAAATGTTACAGATGTGGAAGTGATAGTCACTTAGCCAATGATAAGAAATGTCCTGGGCACAAGTCTACTTGTGCTAATTGTAAGACAGTTGGACACTATACTTCTTCTTGTAAAGCTAAAACACACAAAAACAAGGTTTCTGCAGTTGCGGATGATGCCAATAGCAACAGTGATAGTGAAAATGATTGTTATTGTGGACAAATATTTTCACAAGTCTCAGACAATCACAAAAAAGGACCCCTAGATGATATTAAGGTAGAAGGGAAGCTTACAAGGGTTTTGTTTGACTCAGGGGCAAAAATCACCATCATTTCGAGACATTTCTTTGTAAACAACCTCGCCAAAACTCTAAAACTGCTCAAAGCTGACATAAAACCCACTGGATATGGGGGGGAACCTATAAAATTATTGGGTTACTTTATTGGCTTGGTAGAATATGGAGGTAGATATACCACAGGTAAGATATATGTTTCACACAAAGGGGGCAGCATTATCAGCTGGTTCCACCAGAGGGATCTTGGGGTGATGTTAGATTCCAACAGCGACCCTCCTGTTTTTTTAAAAAAGGATTTCCAGGTAAATGATGTTTTAGATCAAGATTGTGAAGGAGGTTTTGCTGGTTTAATGAAGAAAGAATTTCTGGAGGTATTTAAAGAGGAATTAGGGTGTTTGAGAGGTTATTTACACAATATAAGACCTTTGTCAGTAAGAGAAGAAATGAAAGGTGAGCTGGAGAAATTGAAGAGAGATGGTATCATTGAGGAGGTTGAAGGCACTAGATGGTTGGCGCCAGTTGTGGCCGCACGCAAATCGAACAGTAATTTGCGTCTATGCATAGACTTAAGAGAACTGAATAAGCAGGTTATCATAGACAAATATCACGTAATATATGAAAAGTTAACAATAAACTGAGAATGAAACTAAAACATAATCACATCTGAAACTCAT
This sequence comes from Triturus cristatus, assembly GCF_964204655.1. NCBI lineage: Eukaryota > Metazoa > Chordata > Amphibia > Caudata > Salamandridae > Triturus > Triturus cristatus. The sequence continues at coordinate 69,414,932 of NC_140580.1, read as the reverse complement.
TAAACCTTGAAGGTAGTTTAGTGAGCCTTCTTTCCCTTGGAACACTCACAGGGTTATCACCTACACCTGTATTTAGAGAAGTTCTATCTGAACCATGTTCATATCTATCACCATTCAATTTACTCTTTTTTATAACAACCACTATGTTGAGATTCCACTGTTTTGATAGCGTTAGTCCATACTTTGACAACCTTGTGAGGTTTTTGAAACAGACCTGAACCTTTCTTACCAAAAGGAGCTCTTATCATGACTAAATCACCTACATTAACCTTGGTGACTTTCACAGCCTTCCACAAATCATAGTTTATTTTGCGTGCTTTTATTTTGTCACATTCCTTACTCCTCCACTTATCATCAACATTTTCTCTGCCTCTTTTGGATTCAGTATCATTAATCCAAAAAGGAACAACTAAGGTATTTGCATACCTCCCCTTGAGTAGCTCAAAAGGAGTTCGACCCGTGATGGCATGAGGAGTGATTCTGTAAATCTCAACCTTCCTGATGGCTTCTTTCTTCCAATCTAAATTGTTACTCTTTGCCAAGTCAATGGTTTCTTTCAGAACGCGGTTAAAGCGCTCCACCTTTCTATTGCTTTCTGGGTGGTAAAGCGCACACCTTTTATGTTTAATGGAGCATTTTGAAAAAAAAGTCTTCCATTTCACACGAGACCAACTGCTTTCCATTATCAGTCAATAATGCTACAGGTAACCCCTCCCTTCCAAAAACCTCCTTAAGAAACTCAATTACATGCATAGTATCAATGGATTTGGTGATTTTTATTTCCGGCCACCTGGAGAATAAATCAACTAAGACAAACACATAACTCTCAACGCCGTTTCCACGAATGGGACCTAAGACCTTAAAGCTTGAATTTTACAGGTACCCCCCTGCTTGTCACCTAAGAACACTGCATAAATATGGGAGAGCTGCCTAGCAACTCATATATCTGCCTTGAAAGTACAAGAAGAAGAAGGACTACCCTGCTGGACCCTTGGACTGCACAGGAGAGGACTATACTCATAGGGACTGCACCTGTTGCACACTTTGGTCTTCAGTCCAAAGAGAACTTTGCTTTGCTCTGATAGTTGAAGGAGCGAACTCTCTGAAAGCAACAGGTTAAAAGAGCTCCACATGCATCATCTCCACCAAGAAGAACCCAGCTGGACAGAGTTCAGTGGATTTTTAAGTATTTCGCCAGGTGCATTGTAGGTCTTGTAGTCCAAACTTCCCAAGGAGCAACTCAGAGATCCTGGAACCTTGGATTGGTGTTGTCGACCCTCAAAGACCCAAATTAAACATTTGGAGAAGAAGTACTGCCTGCTGGACTCTTGGATTGCACAAGAGAGGACTGAACTCATAAGGACTGCACCTTCTGCACCTACAAGGCTTCACAACAAAAGGACTTTGCCTGTCTTAAAGGATATGGAGTGGACTCCCTGATCAGTACCAGGTAGAAAAGCGTTGAAAAAGTGCTACCTACAACACCAGCAATGAAGACACCTCCAGCTGACAAGCGTCACCTGGATTTTAATTGGACCAACTCTCACAATGACCAGGTGAATTGTGGGAGTTGGAGTCCCATACCCCAAGAGGCAAACCAGAGTTTCTGAACCTTTGCTGGTGCTGTGAACCACTTTCCTGCATCAAGAAACCCTTCTGGAAGTCAGAGTAAAAGTATTACATCACAGGCAGCCTGGACTCTTGACTTTGTCCCATTCCAGCATGACCTTTTTTTTAACCCTTTGAGCTCTTTTTGCTTCTAAACTCTAGTTTTACTTCAAATCTTTAAAAATTCATATCTCTGGTTCGCTACATTGGATTTTGATCGTTTTGGTGTCATTGTACTCATACAAATATAAAATGTGTTAAAAAATTGGTGTGGGATTTTTATTGTATATTGTGTCTTACTTATTTACTGTATTGGTGTTATGAAATGCTTTACAAACCTGTCTCCTAAGTTAAGCCTGTCTACTCGCAGCTGAGCTACCAAGGATTGGGCAAGGATTAATTTATTGAGAACTTGACTGGACCTTATTTGTGATTGTGGTGTTATTTCTAGCTATAAGTGCCCACCTGCTCCTACGAATAAACCACCTTCCAACAACTAAATGTAACACATGCAAAAGTGAGAGCATTGACAAACTAATTGGTGAATGATTGGATGAATAAATCCACTGGAGTATCCAAGCAACGTCTATCACCCACTCCTATTACACACCATTCCCTGTATTGATTTTGGTTAAAAATAGTCTTTACAACTCTGTTTAATTGCTTAGCAGGTTGGAGAAGGTTGCTTGGTTTGTTGCAGTTTTACTATGATTGTCAATTCTTGTTCTTACTTGACCTGCTTCAATTTTAAAGAAACAATACCAGCACTTTCGATCTAGGCTTCAATACTTTTTGTTTTAAAACAATTTGTTTGGCATTTATTCCTTGCAACACATTAACACATGTATCATTAAAAAGAAACAGCCCCCCCATCCATCTGCCAAAAACGTTCTCTCAGACATATGTAGCTCATTTTCTAAAACAACACATTAATTGCCCTAAGATGTGCCGTGAGAGACAGTTCCCTTCTGTCTTTCAACATAAATCTTTAAAATGGACCACCAATAAGTCGTTGAAGGGTGACTGTGTTGTAGTGAGCTTCAGCTCTCCCGACTTAGTAGTCAACATCTTAAGACAGGCAGGGTCGATCAGAGTACATCAGGACTATGTTAATGTTCTCCCGTTGGGGTTCTTTTACCCACCTCACATCTTGGGGTCCACTGGAAACAGTGGGTATATCCCTTACTTTGTCCCTGCGAGTAGGACATTGGCTCTTAGTAACAGATATGATGTCCTTAGCACTTTAGATGTCAATGATTGACTCAGTGTTGTCAACATTCAGGCCCATAACAATGAACCTAGATTGTTTTTTTCTAAAGTCCCTGGGTCGGCGCTGACTGCGAAAGACAATATTGACCTTAATGGCTTTGGCGACAGAATTTTACCCCTAAAGGCAGCTTATGGTGAAGGAACTAGTCAGTTAACCTCTGAGGTGGCCCAAGTGGACGGGAGTGAAATAGTTCCTCCTAGTTTAACTGGTAACGTGATTGCCACGGTTCCTATAAATAGTGAGGTTGGTGATTTTCAACTCCGTTCATTGAATCCGGTGAATTTAGTGCCACAAGAGAGGGGGCGGGGGGGGGGTAACCCCAACAACAAATAAAATTATGACCTTGTCATGGAATATTGCCGGTCTGCTAACTAAAAGAGGCGATACAAACTGGAATGCTTTCCTTTCTACCCACCACATAATCGCCCTTCAAGAAACGTGGGAGGCTAAAGACCCCTATTATTTGGATGGGTATCAGTCCTTTAATAAAAACGCTGTGCCTTCCGCTATGGGGAGATCTCGGGGGGGGTCTTTTGTTATTATTTAGCCTTAAATTACGGTATAGTATAGAACTATTAGCGACTAGTTCTCCAAATATATTGGCGGTAAAACTTGAAGGCGCCAATTTCCCGTCATTATTAGTGGTGAATTTTTATAACTCATTCACTAGGTCTGATGAATTGGAGCACCTAAAAGCACTGTCCACATTTTTGGACGAGTATGATGCAAGTAATGTTACACCTTATTCTCTTTTACTTTTTGGCGATTTTAATATTCATGTATGTCATCTCAAATGTTTTGAAAACATTAATTATGATCACTGCCCTCAAGAGGTAACTAATTTTGAACATTCTAAGGGTGGGATGTACTTAGAGAGTATTGTTTCTGCCCTTCATTTATTTACTCCTGTACAAGATTCCTTATCTCCTGTCCCTACGTTCACTGGACAGGGCCATTATAGTACGATTGATTATATTTTTGTTTCTTGTCTTTTGAAGGACCTTATAGGTTCCTTTTGTGTCACTCAAAACGCCTTAAGTGATCACAATCCTCTCACTATGGAAATTAATATTAAGGCTTTAACGAGGGTTGACCCTCTGCCTACTATTGCTAACTCAAACTTAGTTTCTATAAATCAGGGAAGACGTTTGAGATGGGATGTCATCACCCCGGCTGATTTCGGAATTTGTACGATAGTAATATCGTGGATTTAAGTATATGTTTGTCAACAGAGTCGCAACTAGTGGAAATCCTTGGTGCTTTCGAGAGAATAACAAAACAGGTAGTGGGCAATTTAACCCACCACGGGAGACCAAGGCCTAAGAAATTCAAAAACTGGTTCGATCATGCATGCTCTAGCGCGCATTCTGCACTCCTGTCGGCTTTAAAAGAAAGCAGGAAAGACGCAAGTAAGATTGGGGAGGCAAGAAGGTCTTACAAAAAAGTAATAAAGGCAAGGAAAATTCAGTTAAGAAATATGGCATGGGAGGAATTATCAGAAGCAAGTGTTTTAAAAAATAGCATCCAATTCTGGAAAGTGATTAATAGTCCACTTTTTAATGAGCTGGAGAACACAAATAGTGACTGCCTTATCCCACCAGAGAAATGGGTGGCCCACTTTAGTGGTCTCTATTCTGAAATTCTTCAACTTAACCCAGTAAACTATGGGGGTATTAATCAGGCTTCGAAAATTCATTTTAAGGAAGACGAAGTCCAGGAGGCCATTGAGTCAATGGCAAAAGGTAAAGCACCAGGTCCGGATGGTGTCCCTGCGGACCTTTATAGGGCAGATTCAAGGTACTGGGCGAAGCTCTTAACTTCTGTTTTGAATGCAGTATCAAAGGCGGGTGCTCCTAGTTCATGGGGCAAAGCAGTTATAGTCCCATTATTCAAAAAAGGCTCAAGAGAAGAGCCGGCATGTTATCGGCCTATCTCTCTCTTGGATTCTGCCATGAAGATAATGGGTAAAGTAGTTCTCGTTAGATTAACAAATTGGTTGGAAGATAAATCCATAATTTCTGATTTACAATACGGGTTTAGGCAAGCTAAGGGCACTGTGGGTCAATGCCTCAATTTACATCTTATCATTGGGAAGTACACTGTCGCTAAGCAGGGGGACTTACACCTAGCATTTATGGATTTGTCCACTGCTTTCGACCTTGTAAATCGTCAAAAACTATGGGCCTCCCTTGTGGTATTAGGGCTTTGCCCGGTGTTGATATCCTTCCTGGCGCTTATTCACGAGGACACCACCGCAGTCGTCCGCTACAATGATGACGGGAGTCTGTCAGAAGCTTGGCAGGTGAAGCGAGGGGTAAGACAGGGGTGCATCCTTGCTCCCCTGCTTTTCTCGCTTTACATTAATAATCTGGGTGAGGCTTTAATTTCGACCACTAAGGATATCCCCAGAGCCGGCTCAAAATTGATCCCCGCATTAATGTATGCTGACGACACGGTTCTGCTGGCAAGAACCGCGAGAGGCCTACAAGCCCTTTTAAATGGATTTAATGATTTTATGGTCTCTTTAGACTTATTAATAATTTTTTAAAAATCACATTCTATGTCAATTGGTTGTGGGGGGGCGAAAAAGGCTAAATTCCACTGCAACGGGCAGGAGCTCACAAAAGTGCAGACCTTCCCATATCTGGGGATTGTCTTCGATGACAGAAGAACTTGGGTCATGCAACGTGCCCAGAAAAAGAATATTCTTGCTAGGGCATCAGGAGCACTGTTGGGCTTTGCAAAACGTTTGGGCTGTAAACCCCTGCCCGCTCTTATGAAGATATATAGTGCTAAGTGTGTTCCCATGGCCCTATATGGTAGCGAGGTATGGGGTTATAAGGCTTCGACAGAGATCCAATCAGTAGAAAATGCCTTTTTCCAGAAATTGCTGTCACTCCCCACATCTGCTCCTATTTTTAATATTCATAAAGATTTGGGGGTAGGTTATCTTACTGATCAAGTTTCTGTGGCTCCATTATTAGGTTGGTTGAGAGTTTGGGCACAGCATCCTCCGGACCTAAATCAACTAATTATTCAAGACTGTTTGTCTCTTGATAAAGCCATGTCTATTCCATGGTTCCGATATATCAAAACTAATTTGGAGTCACTGGGCTACCTCGAATTGTTTGATAAACCAAGCTCGCTGAGTAAAATAGAAATAAAAGCCTTTAAGACTCAGTTCTTGAATAGAGCAATGTTGCTGAGGGAAGGAGGGGAACTGGGAAAGCCGGCAGTCAGGAGGTTTGTCACGCTAAGTATAGGCAGAGAGATTCAGCCATACCTGACCTATATAAGCAAACCATTCCATCTGTTTTTGTTAATAAGGTTCAAGCATGGCATGCTTCCCTGGCTTTTAGCTTACCCTAAGGGTTTTTTCAAAGAGGGAACCCTGGGGCCCTGTCCATGTGATAACACCTCAGAACAAAATACGCTGCATTTGGTTTTCTTTTGTAAATTTTACGCTTTGCAGCGCAAGAAATGTATTCTTCCTATTTTTAAGAACCGTAATTTTGAGCAAGTGAGGCCCGCATTGGTTTATCTGCAAATGCTAGGGTCACCACTGGTATGTTTTGGGGTAGCCAGCTATATCACAGGGGCTATCAGGTGTAGAAATAGGGTGTAGTCCCTTTGGTAATCTCCCCATATTTTTAGTATTGTTTGATAGTTGGAGAATGTGGATTAATGAATTAGTTTTGGTTTTATGGGATTCGTAAAAACTGCAGAATCATTTGGATGACATACTTTTTATTGTGATTATGTGCCAATTATATTGTATTATTTATTTTTCATGAAATGTTGTTATTTGTGTTTATTTGGTATTGTATTAATGGATTTATCAGATTATTGTAACTGTAACTATTTGCAACATGAATTGTCGTCGTATGCTTTGATGGTTTTAAATTTTTAACCGAATAAAGCTATTCTTGACTTGACTTGGACCACACATAAGATTGGATTTCTTTGTTCAGTTCTGCAGGAGTATTTTATTAGTTTCAACAGTAATGTAGAAAATACTTTGATAAACCACAAATGATCCGTGGGGATCTGGATCATTCCTGACAATATGCCACACTTGATCTCAACGCTTTTTAAAAATGGTTGCAACGATTATTATATACAGAGATCGGTGCCTTTTCTCCTTAAATATAATTTGCCAAAATCCCAGTAAAGGAAGTGTAGAGTATGGCAGACCGGGTAATCTCCCCTAAAATTTTCCTAATTAGCAAGTTTAGGCAGGCCCCTGAAAAGTGTAAAAAGGTGTTGTGTCCTATGCAACCCTTCTAACACCAGTCAGAACAGGTGCTCCTGAACTGCTTCCTCCGAAGTGGCTTATAATAATGCTGGATATTTTTCATTACTTACCTAAAGATTCACCTCTTTTCTGTAGTTTTCTGTTCAGAATAAATCATTATCGGAGTTGCCAAGAGGTGCCTCTGCATAACAGGTGGGCTAGTCCTCCATTCTCACTTGATGCCATAAGACATTTTCTGTTTAGTCTCACCTTCCTGCTTGTTAACTACTTGTCAAGGGTCTTCCACTCTCAATGTCGTTAGGAATTAATTGAAGACAATCAGAATTGTAGGGACATCTGTGCCCCAAGCCGCAATACAGTGGCCATTGTATCTGTTAAGATCCAATGTAATCTTCCTAATCAATCTGGGAGAGTTACCTACTACGTACTTATCTCCCTTCTCAAATTCACTTCTAAACACTCTCCATGATAGCGCCACATTAGCTACAGCTCATCTTTTTACTCCATGGTTAACTTTAAATCCAACATTTATTTCTTTTCTAGATCAATGATAAAGATAAAAACCCTCCTAAAACTCTACATATATCTGAAAAGAGGTAGGATGGGCCATGCAAGACTCCTCAAAATGAGCACAATATAACCTAAGAAGAAGCTTATTTTATGTTCCTTGCCCCCTAGTTTAACCGCCTGGATGTTCTTACTGTCTATGATCCTAGCAGGGAGTGGTTCCACTGCAAAGGCAAACAGTAGATGGGAATAGGGGCCATCCCAGGGATGTATGCTCATACAACGCAAACCAAAACAACACATGCCATGACATCACATTTTTTAAATCGCATGCACCGTTACACCGCATGCATTCACCACACAAACCATTACACCGCATTTCCCCTTCACATGCATGCAAAATACCTTCCCAACGCACACAAATACCACACATTCTATTACACCGCAAAATTCTCACCAACGGCCCCCGTAACACTAATATAGCAACCTACCAAACACACTACGCCCCCCTGACACTACCCTCAACCGTAAGCCCTAAGCTCTAAGCCCTAAAGACTAAAGCCTATAAAACGACCCTAGACTACGACCTCAGCCCTAAGCCCTAACACCGAAAGCCAAAAACAGTACCCTACACTACTATTAAACCTAAGCCCTAAGCCCGAACGCCCAAAACCAAAAACAGTACCCTGCACTAGTATTAACCCTAAGACCTAAGCCCTAAAGCCTAAAACACGCCCATATACTACTTCCTCAACCCTAAGCCCTAAACCCTAATCCCTAATCCCTAAAGCCTAAAACACTACCATATACAACATCCTCACCTGTCTCTCGTCGTGGTTCCTGCGTTGTCTCCCTGTCTTCTGTGTCCCGCTACACGACCTTCCCGGAGCGAGCCCGTCCCAGCGCACAACACGTCCATCACATCCCATGCGCACTAAAAGCATGCGTTGTCAAAGGGCATGCGATGTAATAACGTGCGTAGTGAACGCACGCGTCGTAACGTCGCGTGCGTTGTGATGGCATGCGATGTTAACGCACGCATTGTAACACATGCGTTGAGATGGTTGTCTCCCCATCCCAGTAGAGTGGCTCTGCTCAGTTCCAGAGACCACAATAGAAAACAGTTAACCAAGACCCTCGCTTAGAGCTCGCTCTGATTAGCCCTCATCCATGCGCATATTTTTGTTTCCCGACCCACTTTAACTAACACTGGCGCTAGACTTGACCAATCAGTGAGGTTAAATGCTTTTCCTGCATCCAGGAAGACCAGCAAAGCCGCCCCTAGGCAATAGAGCCAGATAGATCCTCAATGTTATTAGTGTTGATGCATGCTTGTCCACTGCAAGTAACAACAAATGATCTGGTTCCTTAAGACATGCCAAGATCTTTTCTTTCAAGGCAGCTAACGCTTTTATCAAGAACTTGTCATTTCATTAATTAGGGTAATGGATCTATGTGCATTCTTTCTGGGTGAAGAACGGACAGTGATCGCAGCTTTGCACATGGCTCAAGTCACCTTCTCTATACTTAAAGATGAAATAAATAGGCTCTATAATGGAAGAAACAGACTACTCACCAGCTGTTCATAGATCATCGCTAAGAGGCCACCTGGCTGGGATTTAATTATCTGTGATATTTCTGTTTTCACTATCGAAGCTAAAGAACCAGCAGCAATACACAATAAACAGAAAATAACAAAAAACTGCATGCCACTCAACACAAACAACACCAATGAATTTCCCAGATACAACAAACTGCATCAAAAAATCCTCAGACAACACAACCAGCAGTATCAACAGATCAGTACTGCTGATAAGAAATAAAAGAATAAACATTTTCACCAGACACAAATCTCTCCCATAAAGAAACCAAATACACTTCCTACATTACAAACACAACATACAAAATCCACAAACTGCAGACAGCTATCAACATAACAAACCTGCTAGTAAGGCAGGAGTGCAGGGGTGGTTATTGCTTTAGCTGAACTCTTGTGCCGCCCAATACCCAAAGCTGAAGGTCTGGAACCAGTCACCTCAGTAATCTGACTTGCAGAACCTATTTAGTTCATCAACAGTAGAGCCGGCCAAACTCAAAGGCTTAGTTCAAGGTGTGGGAACCACAAACAACAAGCACATCCCCTCCCTCCCTCTAAAGTTACAAGAGGAAGTATATGTGAAAATAGGAGAAAGAAATAACACTACATTGACTGCACAATGTACAATTTACCTGGAAGAAGGCAGCCTAGGATTTCCACCCTCATACAGATACTTCCCTCCTCATACCAGGAACGAGGATTAATACGGATGTAACGCCCAACCAGTGGCTCTGGCAGCTCATTCAGAACCGGGATCTCTTTTTCATTGTTTGCTTCAAAAATCTGTTGATGAAATAAACATGAAGTGTGTGTGCAGCCAGTGCTACCCTCAACGTGTGCTACTGAGCTAGGCTCCTAGAGGTTCACGCTATAGTACATTAGCATCACAGGGCAAGAGTGAAACCGGTTTACCTCACTGATGCACCTTTTCTAAACAGTGTCTTATTCAGCACAAATGTACCCAAAGCTCTACGACACTGTTAATTTATCTGGATATTTTATACACTCTTCCTGTAATCAAATCTATTACACTGCCGTGTGTAACTCGATATTTTAAACACCTCTGATACTTACATGTGTATGTGTTTTACACATCGGTATATAACGTGGATATATGAGACAGACATTCTAAATACAGGCGTATTTCACACCTGTGTGGATGTCTGATACATTCCTTCTGCTGCTTTAGACACCCTCATACTAAACACACACCTTGTTGCGCTTGCACTCTATACCCTGTCCTTGGAGACAAAAATGCATGCATCAGACACATGCATGCAAGAGACACTTGATCGCACACAGACACACACACGCACACATAGACACTGCTGGTTGCGCATGCACTTTATGCCCTCTCCTAGACACAAATGGATGCATCAGAAACATGCATGCAAAAAGGCACTTGGTCGCACACAGACACTGCTGGCTGTGCATGCACTTTATGCCCTCTCCTAGACACAAATGGATGCATCAGACACATGCATGCAAAAGGCACTTGGTCGCACACAGACACTGCTGGTTGTGCATGCACTTTATGCCCTCTCCTAGACACAAATGCATGCATCAGACACATGCATGCAAGAGGCACTTAGTCACACACAAACACACACACACTGCTTGTTACGCATGCACTCTATGCCTTCTCCTTCTTGATACAAAGGCATGAAACAGACAATCACAAAGAGGCACAAACACACGCACTGCTTGTTGCACAAGCATTCTTTGTCCTTTCCTTCTAGACACACATGCATGCACAAATGTACAGATGCATGAAGAGACACATGGACATATGGACAAACACATATGTGCATGCACACAGACAAACACATACCTTTCCTTGACCAACCTCATTCAGGTACCAAGGGACACCTTCCAGAGTGATCACTCACCATCTCTCCAGATTCATTTCTGGCCATGACCCAGGCATGGCTGTCATTGCTGACCATAACACTGTAGGACGTCACCCAGTCACTCCTAAAGAAGAGGAGAGGGGATTGTTAGATGCGTGCAGGAGAAACGGAGCCGCACTTTCGTTACACAGGAAAATTCTGATCGGGTCTGAGCATAAAGCATAAAGCATGTATAGCTATAGAAAATGGAGAGCTTCGGTGTACACACGTTGTTTGGACTACGCCAGCAGGTGTAAATGAGAATGTCAGTAAGTTGCTTCCCTCAATGCACAGCTCTGCCTCGTAGCTGTTGCCCCCTGACCCTTCCAGGTCCTTAGTTCGAGGCCCTGGTGGTCTAGTTGGGAGCATCTCTGCTCTGCTGCTGCTCTACCCTCTGTCTTCTGCTTTCTACCTTTTTCTGCTCCTTTGCTCTTTTTTTCACATTCCTTTTTTCAAATATTGCTTTCTAGTCACTTTCTCTCTTTTCTCCCTATTTGCACCTTTTTTTCCCTTTCCTTTTGCTGCTGCTCACCCCTCGTGGTCGTCCCACCCTCCAGCGTCGATTTCCTGCTTCCCGTCTTCCCAGCTGTCCAGCCCGCCCCAAAAACTATTTAATGGCACACGCTACGCGGTGAAGCATCGATCTTACTGACCTTGTCAGTAAGTTGCTTCCCTCAATGCAGAGCTCCGCCTGGTAGCTGCTCCCCCTGACCCTTCCAGGTATTTAGTTTGAGGCCCTTGTCCATCCGCAGGCACCCATCTGCGCCTCATCCCTGGTGGTCCCGTTGCGAGCATCTCTGCTTTGCTGCTGCTCTTCCCTTTGTCTTCTGCTCTCTGCCTTTTTCTGCTCCTCTTCTCTTTTTCTCACCTTCCTTATTTCTAATATTGCTTTCTTGTCACTTTCTCTCTTTTCTCCTTATTTTCACCTTTTTCCCCTGCCACTGCTTGTCCCCCGCGGCCCCCCCTTCAGCACCGTTTTCCCGCTTCCCGCCTCCCAAATGTCCAGCCCTCCCCAAACGCTATTTAATGGCAGGCGGGCCAAAAGCAAGCCCTTGTGCACCCGACAGTGCCTGGACTGTGCCCAGCGCTACGGACCCTGGTCCCCGGACAATCCACCGCTACGACGCCAGTGCACTCCATGCCCTAAACACCGGATGTTCCCTTGCCTGCCACCTCGCGCCACTGAAAAATGCCCATGGTCCATTCACCTGCCGCAACTGCACTTTCGCCTGCCTCCGCACACTGGACCCACCGACCGCATGAGCCTCAAGAACTAATCACGACCACTACAGATGCATCCTGCTCAACAACCGCTCCCTCAAAAGACACACCGTGGAAATGTGGGGCCTGCTTGACTCCATCTCCCCTGATGTTTCCGTCTTCACAGAAACCTCAGCCCCGGACATCGCAGACGTCATCCTCAACGGGTACAAAATCGTCCACAAAGACCATGCCAATGGACTTGGAGGAGGCATTGCCATTGTACACAAAGACACCGTACGCCTCACAACCAGCTCCGACGACCACTCATCCAACATGGAGCACCTCCACTTTCAGATCCAGCCCAACCCCAACGCCACCCTTAGCGGCACTCTCATCTACAGACCTCCTGAACCCTGCCCGCCCTTCAGCGAAGCCATTACTGACTTCGTTGCTCACCACACTCTCGCCTCAAAAGACTACATCCTCCTCGGCGAACTCAATTTCCACCTGGTCAACATCGAAGACGAAAACACCTTATCCCTACTGGAGAACCTCGCCGTCAGCAGACTCAAACAACTGGTCACAATACTTGCACAATACTGGTCACAAAACAAAGCGTGACCCCATCTTCTCTGCAAGCAACAACATCTCTGTCAGCCACACCTACAAATCCACACTGAACTGACTACCACTGTGTCCACTTCTCCTTCACCAAACAAATTGTATTCCACTATGTCCACCGCAATCCTCGCAGAAGCTGGATCATGGTCACCGAAGACCAGCTCACCATCTCCCTCAGCAAGACCCCACCACTAACATCCACGTTCGCAAACACCTCAGCATGCAACTGCCAACGCTGGATCTCCGACTACGCCAACACACTGGCCCCACTAAGGAAACCCTCAGGCAAACAGCCCACCAAGAAAGCCAGCTAGTTCTCCCCCACCCTCTAAGAGGCCAGGCGCACCTGCAGACGGCTTGAGAAAAGATGGAGGAGCAGCAAGATCACACCACGCCACGCAGCTTTCAAATCCACTCACCACCGCTTCATCAGAACAATAAAGAAAGCAGCAATCCAGGAACGCATCAATTCCAACGCACACAACAGCAAAGAACTCTTCACCATGGTCAAAGAATTTGCTAAACCCAGTACAGCAACAGCAGAAATTCCCCCATCCCAAGAACTTTGTGACAACCTCGCCACCTTCTTCCACTGCAAGATCAAGGAGATTTATGACAGCTTCGCAACTCAAGACCCACCCACCCCACCCGCAACCATCGTACCCAGTGGCTTCAGACCCCAGCCGACCATGACCAACTGGACTCTCTTCACCCCTGACCACACCCTCAGGATCATGAAGAGCATCACCTCCAGAGCCCCCTCGGATCCCTGCCCTCATCACATCTTCAACAGAGCCGGCACCTCAATTGCACCCGAACTCTGCCGCACCATCAACTGCTCCATTGAGTCGCAACCTTCCCAGAAGACTGGAAGCACACAGAGATCAACCCCCCGGTGAAGAAACCCTCTGCTGACCCTTCGGACCTCAAGAACTACAGACCCATCTCTCTGCTCCCCTTCCCAGCAAAAGTCATTGAGAAAGCCATCAACACCCAACTCTCTGAGTTCATCTAAATGAACAACATCCTGGACCTCTCACAATTCAGCTTCAGAAGCAACGACAGCACAAAGATGGCTCGCCTCATCACTACAGATGACATTCTCCTTGACCAAGGCAAAACTGCTGCCCTTATCCTCCTGGACCTCTCAGCTGCCTTCGACACTGTCTCCCACCACACCCTCTGCCCAATACTCCACAGCACTGGCATCTGCAACAAAGCCCTAGCATGTATCCTCTCCTTACTCACCGGCTGAAGGTAGAGAGTCAGACTTCCACCGTTCAACTCAGAACTCACAGAGATCAGCTGTGGAGTGCCACAGGGATCCTCCCTGTGCCCCACCCTCTTCAACATCTACGTGGATCCCCACCGAGTCCAGGAAAACAGTCACCCATGCACTCGTCAGCAGCAGAATCGACTAAGCAGACTCGACTACAGCAACCCACTCTATGCCGGCACCACCCAAAAACGCCCCAGAGTACTGGAGAACGTCTAGAACACCTCCGCCAGACTCATCCTGAACATCACATGCCGCAGCCACATCACTGGCTACCTGAGAGACCTTCACTGGCTACTTGTCAACAAAAGAATCACCTTAAGGCTCCTCACGCATGCCTACAAAGTCCTCCACAACGCCAGAGAGGCATACCTAAACCACCGTCTCTCCTCCTACACTCCCACAAAATATCTCTGCTCTGCCCAAGTGGCCATGGCCACCAACCCACGGATCCACAAGACCACGGCTGGAGGAAGAACCTTCTCCTACCTCGCTGTGAAGACCTGGAACTCCCTGCCTCTGCACACCAGGCAATCACCATCGCTGCCGAAATTCAGGAAGGACTTCAAGACCTGGCTCTTCGACTGAACCACAGATCACCTCCCCTCCACTCAGTGCCTTGCGACCCTCAATGAGTGAGTAGTCACGTTTTATAAGATTACTGAATAATTGACTGTGTGAAGCAATTTTTTTAAAGGAGGTACCATCTTTGATGGAAAACGATATTTAAACATACACCGATTCAAAGCCTGCAAATGGGTCCCTGAATGACAATCTTGCTTGATCCCACCCACATGAGGGACTACAATTCACAACAGAGGAACATTGTATGTGGTGGGAGTCATTCATGCAATTGTGACTAAAGCATTAAAGGCATCCAATGTGATACGTTAAGCATTGCGTCTGTGGCCAATCGTGTCCCTTCTGTTTGACCTGGTGGTGCTCAGATATAAAGGAGATAATATTGAGGTTAAAATGCAAAAAGATATGAGACAGCCGTTGGGAACACATGCGTCTTAAGATAAGGGGTAGTGAACTAAGGGTATCCTTGACCAGACTTCTAGGGTAAGTAAACTGTGTTAAAGCAAAAAAGGATGCTTTGAGGCTAAGAGACAAAATGTAATGGAGTGATCACATGGCAGAATGCGTAATTCGTTTTTTAAACGGTAGTTCGAAACTAACATGTTCGAAAGGATCGCAAAATGTACTTGTTCTCTTTTATTTGAGAAGATGTGTAACAGCTGCATGTTGTGGAAAATGTCCAGAGTTGAGTGGTTGACCTGGGTCAAGAAACATTTCTATAGCCGCATGCAACCCATTGCATATTTCCTGGCCGGAGAAACCATTCTTCAATGTTGAAAAACACTTATGCTCAAGGTAAAGGCTCGGAGCAGAAGCAAGAATTCTCAATAGGGCCGAGTTCTCAATTGGAGGATATGGGGGGGGGGGGGTATACATTTGGAAGTTGGATTGCAGGAGACCCTCCTCTGGTGGAGTTTGGAAGAGAAGAAAAGTAACTTCTGTTTTCTTGAATGTGATAAGTGCAAAACAGACTATTTTAGAAACAAAGCATCTGTGAGAACTGCATGCAGCTCTTTCTCTCGATTGAAAATACTGTTTTTAGTGCCAGAAAAGCTACATTTTATATACGTTTCTACTATAGGGGTTTCACCATTTCCCTTCAAGTAACTTAAGTGTACATTTTGATAAACAGCAAGTTCAGGAAAATACAATTTCAAACTATACAACAGGGGATGAGTATTTATCCTCCTCAAAGAGGCAAGAGTATTGGCAAATAATTCATTCAAATATGGGAAATCCTCAAAGATAATGACGGGTAAACTTGTCCTTAGGAATGGAAATGGAAGCATTTGAGGATCTGAACTTGCAGGAAGGAGCCTGTTAGCAGGGCTGTGAGGAGAGGGAGTGAGCTGGATCTTGATGCAAACTTCACCCAAGCTCCTTCGCCACCCAAATTCATATAAATGATTCTTCTTTCGCCTGTGGTATATTGCTTTGGAAAAAAGGAACGACCCCTGTGGAATGTACTTGTGATGCTTGAGTCACAATTTACAACCATTTACAAAAAAAAAAAGTTTGAGTTCCAGGCCCAAAACAGTTAAGATAAAACTATAAATATTTTAGTAAAAGATAACACACAAGCTTTTCTTAATCCTAAACCTCTTGACCAAATGCGGTTTAGAATTGTGCTACTTCCTATGCCCAATAACGGCGGCCCAAGCCCAGAGCTCATGCACTTTAAAACAGCTCCTATCTCTATGACTTCACTGCTGGACCCGTGGGGCACTTGTGTGGCATTTGGTGATGCATCCCCATAACTCTGTGACACTCTCTTCAGAATTTTGCAGCTCGGGAAATTTGTGGTCAACAGAAAAACATCATGTGTCTGGCATACTAGAAACAACTGGAATTTGTGCATAAGCAAGGTGTTGATGAAGTTGGGAATCCCACATATGGCGTAAGAGGGCTACATATTAGTAAAAGCGGTTGAGATGCATTACGGGGTTGCGCTTCCGCTGCCAAGATTTTTGTGTAAACAAAAGGTCCTAGGTACGATTCCTCAGAATACTGTCACAAAACAGCGAGCAGTGACTCAGGGCAACACTGTATTCTGTTTTTGGGTGCAAGACTAAGCATGTGCGACGGTGCCACTCTGGGATATTTAAACCAGCCTGGAATGTGCCCCATTGGATTTTGCACACGTTTTTGCACTGTAACAGTTGTGAGGTTTTAAACTCTCTGGTTTTTAGATCGCGTGCTTTGCGGTGAACGCCGATCCCGGTGAGACATTTTTTTGTCTGTTGCTATCAAGGCATGATTTCCCCAAAGGTCTCCAGAGACGCCATCTGGATGACATCATGCCACAAGCATTTGCAATGCAATATGACTCGTATTTACGCGAGACCTATTGCAATGCAAACGGTAGTCATCACGGACAACGGGAGGGGGGATCATGGACAACAGGAAGGGGAACAGGAGAGCGGGCGGGGGAGGGGAAGAAGGGGTTGAGAAGGCACAGACAATGGGAGTGTGGGTGGGGGAGGGGGGAGAAGGCACGGACAATGGGAGGGAGAGGGAAGTAGAGAAGGCAGTAGGAGAACCTCATTAAAGGAAGTAGTACTCACAGTCTAATAACACATACTGTGTAACACTCAATGTAAAGGGGCCAGTAGCCATGGGAGGATACAAATGATGACATGGCCGTAATAAGGAGAGACTAACGAGCCTATAAACAAATCCGAAGGCAGCATTTACGAAGGACAAAGACACAAGCCAATGAAAAATATGTGTGGGGGAGTGGGCGGGGCTTGCCTCACCTACAGCAGATCTTCACCAGAGCTGCGCTTGCGCGCTGACTCTAGGCTCGATCTAAATAGGTCTGGGGGATCAGGCTGTGGAAGGCCAGTTGAACCTTATGATTGCTGCAAACTTGAAAGTTGCAAGCTTTGGCATAGTTTATAGGCAAATCTCTAAACACCCAAAGCATCCTCTCACCAAACCACATCTATGCTTACTACACAATTATATATTTCCTGTGATGGGAAAGTGCCTCCTGGCTAGAAATCTCCCAAATACCTTTGCATAAAACAAAAATCCAAAGTAGCGGGTAAAGTTTCCCAAATTTCTTGCCTAGCACCAAGCCCTTCTGCTATTTGTCTGTCACAGTCTCTGAGGAACAACAATTATCTTCATATTTCTGTGTAAACAGCTGCCAGCTTTAATGTTGTGTAGATTAAGCCCAGGGTTCTGGCTTAGGTACTCTGTATAAATGTAGAACACAGTTAGAGCAGCACTTGGTGGGGTGTACCTTAACAAAGTACTTACAGCTTTATTACAGGATCAGCTGTAACTCTGCATATTTGATGCCTCTGGATGACCAATAACACTTTTTTACATTTCTCCACATGTAATACTTTACTAATTCATAATCATAATCATCCTCCGCCCTACACAAATGGTTAATGATAATATGTGTTTCAGTGACAGGCTAAATGGCAGACTGGGACATCTAGGGTTTGATGTACAAGTTTTCCATATGCAAAAAGTATTTGTAAATTGTCCATCGATTTTTGCGACTAGAAAGGAATTTTGTGAACTGATTAGGTACTGATATGTCGGTTGACAAAATTCTGAATCATAGTGGGTCACAATTCAACCTCCCTCATTAATATGCATGATGCAAGTCACAAATTGTGAACCAATATGACTGGCAAGTACCATTGCTCTGAATGCTTTTGAATAAAACTATATATATATATATATATATATATATATATATATATATATATATATATATATATATATATATATATATATGTAGTTGACAAAGCCAGAGTTGCGAAACGCGCCTGTTAGCGCTGAGGGGGGCTCTACACGAATAAAAGAAAATTACTCATGTACTCGAGTGTGCTCCTGTTTTGTGTCGGCTGACACAATTCTGGTCTTCGACTGTTTGTGCTGGGAAGCGCGGCTCACCCCAGCGAAAGGAGGCACCTAGGGCATGTGGTTGTGACGACAGTGAACTTTTGTACTTCATATATTTTTTTTAATTTGTTTTTTATTTTACCGAGTTTTATATAGCGCGAACTTGACCTGAATCGGGTATCAGAGCGCTTTACATAGCACCAGTTGCATTACATGAGGACACATTCATTTTTTTTGGTTAGGCAATATATATATATATATATTTATTTGGTTAGGCAATATATATATATTTAAATGCTGTCCGTTTTCCTAGCAGGAGATCAGGATGCATTTTTAAAAACAAAAGTTCAACAAACCTTTTTCAGTACTAGGCAGTGATGCTAAGGACCACTGCTTCATTCTAGGATAAGACGTCCTCTGTGGACCTCTTCCCATTTGTGAATAGCTTACCATTAATTTTGAATTGGTGGTATAATATTAATGTTTCCCGACCAGATTTAAGGATCAAAACATTAAAACATACCTTAAGGAATCAGTATTTGTAAAGGATGCTCCTAACACGCCCCTTTCGAATAGAGCCTTTAATATTTATTTAACCCATTTAAAAATATGGAAATCCGTAAATTGGGCCTATTGCCCTACAAAAAGTGTTCAAGCAGTTGCAAACTTACAGAATCTGAGGACTGAAACCTGGGCCAGGAAGGTGAGCCGGACCCGATGGGGGTCCGGGTCAAACGCCGACCAGGGCGGGAAGCCCTCCCCTGCCCTATTAACATCAGGGCTAGGAAAGGGGTGACCAGGATTGGTCCCCATAGAGCGAGCATGGGCCACCCCCCAATCAGGGGGCGAGCAAGGTAGGGCGAGGGGGATAAAGAGGGCCAGCAGGCCACAAGAAATCCCAACCACCCCCCCTCGCCAAGGAGAGAGAAGAATCGTGTTGAGTCGTGTCCTACCAGGAGTCGATGGAACCAAGTACTGCCTCTAGGACCTGTCTCCGGAATCGATGGGATCGTTGTGCCGGAAGCTTGGAGCCATCAGCCGAAGCCGAGCAGTGCCTGAATCTGATTTCCCACTTCTCCCCTCTGCAGCTTACCGCCAACGGGCAAAGAAGTACCCAGCAGGGTGGCAAAGACAGGCAAGCAGCGTTTCCCAAGCCGGCTTTCGCTCCTTGTTTTGGTTGGAGAGGAGGAAGCAGCAATCCATGCTGAAGGAAGAGGAAGTAACGACGGCAGCGCGAGGGGCGAACTGCAGGCTGAAGCGGGACACTACAGAAAGGTCATCAAATTTAAGGACTGAACACCAAGAGTGATCAACACAATCAGCAAAGGCCACCGTCAGCTGGGAGGAGCGTCGGAGGCTGCGCCGGCATCTGGCTCGCTAGAGCGGCTGCAAGCGGACACGGACCGTTGGGAGCGGTTTGGTTTTGCTGGGGGGTGCGTCGGAGTGTCGGAGGCCGAGTGAGATCTGGCCTAAAATTTCAACAGAGGGGAGTAAAGGGACTCTGTAGGCTCGCAGGAGCGGCCGCAAGCGTGCACGGACCTCTGGTTTGGTCTGGGTTTTCTCTGGGCCACAATGGGAAAGGCTACACGATGGCAGAGGCAAGAAAAGAAACCTCCGGTTTCTGCTCGGGAGCAGATAAGGGCGTGAGCAGCACTAGGGTCACTTGCCTTTGAGCCGGCAGAACACAGGAGACAAGTCAAAGCCGGTGCAGCCCAGGGGCAGAGGAAAGGCACAAGCAGTGCTGCAGGCATTGTCTATTTCACCTGTTGTGTCTGGTGCTAGTGGACAAGGGCTGGAGCCCATAAAATACACAGAACTGCTTGTTAATCGGATAAGCAGGGAGCAGAGCACCAGGGAGCACGCACTGCTGCCAATAGGAAACCCTGAGCACCACTAGCGGCAGTGGTAGGTTCCAAGTAGCTGGGCCAAGGAAAAGTGCAAGGGGCATCACAGGAGCGTGCAGAAATGGCCAGCAAGCGGAGGGCAGCTGGGAGAAAGACACAGCCCCTGGCTCGCTTCAGAGAAGACCAGGCTCCACAGGAAGCAGCGAAAAAAGGACAGAAGAGACATGGCAGAGAATCGGGGCCCAAACTGGACGATGATCTACGAGCCATGTTGGAGCAAGCCAGGGCACTGGTTGCCCTGAAGGGACAGAGCTGTGTGGACCAGCAAATCAAGGATGGGGCCCAGGGTAAGGAGAAGAGACCACGGTGGGCATCCCCAGCAAAGCCGCCCCCTAGGAAGGCGGTGGGCAAGAGGTCTGCAGCCAAAAGGGCGGCCCCTGCGACAGCCAAAAAGGTAGTAAGCCAAGGGGAAGGACCCCCTCACAAGCCGGGAACAGAAGAGCTGCATCCCCAGAGCAGGTGTCTGACTCCGAGGTGGAAGGGAGCAGCGACGATGAGGGGTCTGCGGCCAACACGACGGCCCCTCAGGAAAAGCGCGGGAGACGAGACGGCAAGACAGACAGAGAAAGTGGTAAGCATGGCCACTGACGGCAAGCAAGGGTGCGGGAGAAGTCAAAGAGCAGAAGGGAACCCGGGCCAAAATGTAAATATGGGCACCCAGCTGGGAGTGAGCAATGTAGCAATGCAAGGAGCATGACCCATGCACCCCCGTGACAGACAGGGTTAGGGCAAGGGCGTCAGGATTTCCAGGGGGAGGCTTGGACTGGGGGGGGGCAGCTCAGCCAACAGCATGGATGCCCTGGTGGCAATGGCCGGGTGTAGGAGCTCCATTCCCTGGTAACTCCCCATGGGTCACAGGGGGACAAGGGAACAGCCCGATGGCAGACCAAAGGGCAGACAAGAGAAGCCACTCAAAAGGGGCTACAAACAAGGAGACAGGGGTAGCAAACCAGGCACAGCAGGGGGACAGGACAGGAACCGAGGCAACCACACAAAGGGGTACAGGGGCATCTGGGGTGGACAGTCAAAGTGCAGGCAGAACGGGAGAGGGGCAAGACACTTGATGGAGCAGGGTTTTACTATAAAACCAAATATCTGTTTCATTTTCGCATGTTACAATTAAAAGTACTATTGATTAATTAATAACTATTAAAATGTATCGTGATAAGTCTAACCAACCTTATTAACAGAAGAATTACACGTGGGAATGCTATTGCATGGCTAAAATAATAAGTAAACTAAGTTGGTGAGCAAACTGACAGAAATAGATGTTGCCTATGTGATGTTATTGTGTTTTGCGCTTAAAATTAATATGCATTAATGGCTTTTAATGTCGCAAATGGCTAGATAAATACATACACATAAGGGTATTAGTAGGGGAATAACACTGTATAATCATTACCATGCAGTAATTATGTTTTGTGTTTATTTTGCTTAAGTTGTCCATTGTGGCCTACCATAAAATGGTCACCACCCGCAGCCTGCATTTGAGTTGATGGAAAATTTTACAAGAAGGCTTCGCGCTGCTTGTGACCTTGCCTGAGCGGTGAACCGAAAAGCCATGACCATGACGACAAATCTGGGACGGATGCCAGAAAAGCCCCTGAACATGAGATGTTGCCAAATCGAAAAACTGACTTTATGAACTCATAATGATCCCATAAATAAGATACAAATTATCCAAAAAGAGACATCCGTAGAAGTAACAAATTAGTTATGGAATCTTTATTTCTATTCATTTGTTGAGACGATCAATACGTGTGAATTTTCCTTGGTGTATCAAGACGACATTATTTCCGCTGTTCATCCATTTTTCATAACATGTTTGTAACATTTGGAATGTAACTTTTAGTATAAATACTAGTAGACTAGAGAGGTCTAGTGCCACTTCTTCCCGAACTGATGATCAGAGGTCCCGATGCTGACGGAGAGGACGGTGACTCTACATGACGGATAGAAAATCTATTTTGCTGAGGACCGGTTCTGACTTAGGATCTGACTTTTAGCCAGAATAGGTAAATATGAGAGAAATGGTTTTGCATTTAATTGGCTTTTCATACAATTTTAGATAAACGATTATCCTGTTTGAATCACTGTGTCGGGTGGTTATTTTATTGTCATGTTTATTGAATATAGAAAATGTTATGATGTTGGTTTTTCACTAGATTTAAAAGCAACTAGTTGATGCCATTGACCTCAAGGTATATGCAGATCGGTTAGGTACAGAAAGTGGTTTCCCCATATACAGGGCACGGATAGAGTGGTAGGATGAATGTTGGTGTAATGGGCCCCACCAGCGTGTGAATGTGTGTGTGTGCGTGTGACTGCGAGATCACTCCGTCCGTGGAAGTAGAGGGGATTCGGAAGCACTGATCTGCACCACACTAACGGAAAGCCGGCCAGCGAGTACTTGCGGCTATCCCTGAGCGACCCTCCCACGACCACAAAGTTCTTAGGGCTGGCCAACCTCATTCCATTAACAGTTAAGGAGAGGATATGGAGAAAGGAATTCATAGAAATTTTTTCTCTACTTGGAGTGCGCCTGGAATGAAATGGGACCAACTGGTACCCGCAGCGCGGGAAGCATTGGGGCAAGGTGGCAAACCAGATGCGGTGGCGGTCCACCTGGGAGGAAATGACTTGGGGGTTTTGGGCAGGCGGGCTTTCCTAGAAAATATGCAGAAAAACCTCACGACCGTGGCACACTTGATACGCCCAGCAGAAGTAATTTTTTCAGAAATCGTAGTGCAGAAGGCCTGGCCGGGGGCTGTGGACTTGGGGGTGGTGGAAAAATCCAGACGGAAACTCAATATCACCATGGCGCAAGTTTGTAGGGCCAATGGGTGGGGTTTCGTTAGGCACAGTTTCATAAACGTGAGGTCCCTGGGTTATTACCTGGAGGACGGGGTACACCTTACTGGGGTAGGAATGGACATGTTCCTACTGAACATTGTAGGGGAGCTGGAACAGATGGGGTTCAACTGAGAGCAAAAGGGGAGGCCGGGGTAGGGGGGAGCTCCCTCCGGTTGGGAAACTGTAGGTAGCTTGGCGGAACAAACACAAGGAAGTTAGTAAAAAGAGAAAACTTACTAAAAGGTAGATGGAAGGCTCTCACAGTGTCCTTGGGATGCCTCACGGCAGGGCCACTGAGGGCGCCAAGGGGCGGCATGCCGCCATAGAAAGAGTAGATGTGATGCTCCCGCAGGACCCTTGGGATGCCTCACGGCAGGGGTACCGAGGGGGAAAGATGCAAGGACTCATCCTTGGGAAGGATAGAGTAGATGCTCAAGTAAGGTCCTTGGGATGCCACACAGCAGGGACCCCTGGGAGCAGGGAGGGCCCACAGAAGAGTACAGGGCGAGCGGGAGAGCACTTGCAGCCCGGGCAGGGCCAGACAGACACCCTCCAAGTCGGTAGCAAGTTGAAGCCTAGACCCGTTAATCAGAGGCCCAGACAGGGGGTTCCACTGCTCCCGGGAAATTGAGGAGGCTGGGTCCATACTGCGAGCAAAACAAGGGCAAAGACCAGTAAATGTAAAGATGTATCATGGACAATAAATGTACAGTTGATATGACCATGAAAGTTGCAAATGTATAAACATGTGATGTTGAATAAACTGCGACCTTTTAAGGCACCAAAAGCATGTTGTCAGTGGTAATTTAAGGTATCAGGAACGCAGTTTTGTTGGAAACGGGCAGGAAAGTGTGGGGGTGGCGACTCGCCACCTGGAGGGGGTTTGTGACCGTTAAAACTATTTGTATATCAAGCCCTTAAAGTCTTTATTTAAGATGTCTCCTAAATGGATTTGTGAATTCACTTCTTCATACTGAGCTGTGTAACAATATAATTCCAAACAGAGATGTCAAAAGTATCTTTCTTAACAGCCTCAACAAGGAAAGCTACAAACCAAATTGTGTTCTTTTTTTTCATCAGTTGCCAGTATCATAGAAACAGTAATCCCATGAAATAATGATTTACATTTCTTATGAGAGATGGCACATATTGTGTGCATGGGTTTGCACATTTTTTCACCCATCACCAAGCCTACATTTTGTCAGGTTCCCCAGCGCATTGCAAGACGGATCTCAATGCGAAGTGAGATCATTTTCACTGTATTCCTTCCCATTAATCTATTATCACATGTGCAGTCTTTGGGGCAGATTTATGAGCCCGTTGCGCCACTCTTGCGTCACTTTTCCCATGTTAAAAGTGACGCAAAAGTGGCGCAAGGGGCTCATAAATCTGCCCCTTTGTGTCTACAAATGTACCTACAGCACAGCTTTTCAATATCACACGCAGCATTGCTGCAGCCGCCAAGGAAACATTTGCCAGGTAGAACCTGACGAAATATGTCTCAGAGAAAGACCCGGAAGCCGGAAACTACCTGCAAACTCTGTAGGAAAAGAATGATTTCCGCTCTACTACTCCCTTCCAAGGGCGATAATAAATCTTAATTGTGTGGTGAATCTAAGTCTTGGCACTAACGATCCCGGCAGAGTAATTAATTGCTGATACAAATTTAGTGACGTGGTGTTCCCGCATTACATAGAAACGGGGACTTAATTGTTTTCTGCGAAGTGGATGTTTCTGAAGAACTGTAGTCATCTTAAGTAAGGGCGCATGCATTATAAATTGTGGCAAAAGTCTCAGTTTTGAGTCTTTTATATAAAAAGCTGCAAAGTTTTTCAAAAGACGTCACCAAGGAATTCAAATGAACCGCGCGCCCCTTCTGCCAGCCGTGGCCCAGAAACGTCTGATTATGTGACATATTACATTCAGAGGATAACATCGAACTTCCTTGAGTCATAACTCATACATTAGTAACAGGGTCTCCTGACCTTTTGAGGTGCACTTAGGATGTTGCAGTAATGAGCATTTTGTAGGTCTCAGCGCCAATTGTATCTTCTGTCCACATATGACAAGCATGTCTCCTGTGTCCGGAGTGGCAGTGCAAGGCAAAGGGGCACTGATTTAAAAACAGCACACATATATCCGAGACTTTTTTTAGAAGATAACAGAGAAAGCAGACTCAAAAGCTCACAGCAAACTTAAAAAAACATACAGATTTTGAACGAAAGTGAAAAACCTAGGGGAAACTTTTCAATCAGATGAGTGTTCTCACACAAGAGTACTCTCTTGAGCTTCTGTTCTGCCTAAGCCTCCAAATGCCTTCAACGAAGCAGGCATCACTATCACATGCTAGAACCATAATTCTATTTTTATAAGTGCACAGAAAGTCGCTTGCATGTAGATCGGGGCTGCCAATTTCAGATTGAATGTTAATAGTGGACATCAGCACTTACTGTGCCACCTACTAAAGACGCTTTTTAAAACATGTCTTAGATTGCAGTGCCTAATTTGAGTGGCTACCGGTGGGGGGCACCAGCACTCATTTATGGGAACTAGCACTTATCATCAAACTTTGACTGTAAGCAAAAGAGAGGAAAACCCCTAAAGGAGACAAAATAAGGAAGATAAAGACGATAAAGCCATCACGAAGGGAGAAAGTAGGAACTGGCAAGAGTGAGACAGAGTGGCAGGGAGCATCTGGTAGTGAATTAAAGAAGCATGCGATGGAGTGACGATCACGCAGCCTTGATATGGGCCCACTAAAAATTAATAGTAATGGTTGCGCTGTTTTGAGCAGAGCTTTTGGCACCGGCAGTCGTTCTTTCACAAATTAAACACTGGTGTGCAGTCTTAAACTGCTATTTAGACGTGTCAAACTAAACCTTTTACCAGGCCTAAACCTCTTTTTTAATACCTATAAGTCACCCCTAAGGTAGGCCCTATGGGCTCATAGGGCAGGGCGCATTGTTTTAAAATAGCAGGACTTGTGTGATTAAGTACTACATGTCATGAAATTGTAAAAAACATTCCTAAAATTGTTTTTCACTGTTGTAAGGCCTACCTCTCCCATTGACTAACACTATTTACCTTACCTTGAATGTAAGTTAAAATCCTCTTTAATGGTAAAGTAGGATTTTAAGTTATAAGTAGGGCTCCCGGTTTTATGGTATTTATTTTTTTAACATTTCTGTCTGTATTTATCCGTATTTATTTCTTGGTCATTTTTTCTGTATTTATCCATATTTATTTTGTCGCGAGCAAAAAAAAAGACGCTGTAGCTAGTATTTATTCACATTTATTTAAAAAGGCAATGCGTGCTTGGTTGTTATAGGTTTAGATAGATTTATGCAGATGGGTAACTGCTTTTAACAAAAAGATCCTTTTGTTACTAGCTGTTAATAAATTGCAAACCTTCTAATATAAGACAGTGAGCTATGAAGGGCCTTGTAAGCCTCGCTGTCTCATGTAAGGCATCCTATGCATTGATTTACACACCCTCCACCCCTCCCTCCCCATCGTGTTTGTCAGTCCGGGCTGAGACAGTTTCCCTGGCATACGCACAGCAGTACCTGAGTACTTCACAGGTCTTTAAAAGACCATTTACTTGCTCAGGAGGCTTTGTTGTTACTTCACTCCTTAGAGCCCCTGCATCGTCTCTCTGCTGATTCGATTGCTGGAAGAATTAGACCCCCCCCAACGAAATTTCACTCTAGTTGCGCCTCTGTTTCAGTGTCACTGAAGGATATGTTGGTCTGAGACCCCCATAGAGAAACCG
This sequence comes from Triturus cristatus, assembly GCF_964204655.1. Taxonomy (NCBI): domain Eukaryota; kingdom Metazoa; phylum Chordata; class Amphibia; order Caudata; family Salamandridae; genus Triturus; species Triturus cristatus. The sequence continues at coordinate 69,387,731 of NC_140580.1, read as the reverse complement.
GGGCGAGAGAAGGCGACACTGCAGAATGAAATTGAATTAGAGAAGCACTTGTTAACAATGAGGGATCGCTGGAGCACTACATATCGAACATAGGAAGGGGGAACTTGAGTAAAACAAACATTAGTTAAACGGTGCACACCACACTTGGTGTGCCACACTAACTTGTGACCCAGAGAGCTGACAATCTTTTCTATCGCAATAGCAAATAATATTATTAAATCAGGCTGTAATAAGTAAAAAAAGAGTACTGAATATGATTTTCCAGACATTACACCGTTTGAAAAACATTTTATTCTGTTGAAACCCTTTTAATGTTTACATACATGTACGTTTAAAGTAGCTCTCCAGTGCTACCGAAGTTCTTTTTGTCATTCGTGCTGAACTAATAATTCAGGTCTCCAATAGTTGTTCTAAAACTCGAGGATAACAGAACATGAGTATTGTGTTGTCATTTTTTGCAGGTAGCAAACTAACAGGCGTGCTGCTGAGAATCACTTCTCCCTATTTTACTCCTACGTGCACTTGCGATAGCTGTATCCTACACCAAGCCCTTCTTACTGAAAGATGAGACTTAGTAGGTAATCTTCCCTGCCCCTTTCATCCTTTATCTCCTGGGGCCATGTAATCAACGGACCGAAAGCGCAACAGGTGCCACATTTTTAGCACTTCAAGGTAACTCTGTGTGGCCTCCTCTATAAGTTATAGAGGAGGCCACACAGTGTGCATCCCGCCGCACCTCTGCTCCAAGCCAGGATACATAAACAAAAGAAAACCTAATGGACCCTTAACATTGACCTTTGTATTGACTCGGCTGAAATCCGATAAGCCCTCTCCCCGCCTGCGCTCTGACAGACTGGTCTTCTCCTCGAAGACTACAACAAAGTTAAACGTATTTATTGGCATTTTTCCATTTTTACATATAAATGCAGACAAAGGAAAAATATTTTTCCGTCAGTATTTATTTGTAAAAAAAAAATCAGTTTAAACGGAAAACCGGGAGCCTTAGTTATAATTCTTAAAATGCCACTTTTAGAAAGTTGGCATTTTCTTGTCCTAACCATTTATGCTTTTTGTCAGTGTCCTGGCTCACATGACTGTAAATGGCTCTGCTGTTGGGGTTTATGTATTCCTCACAGTGACACAAAAGAGACTGGATGTGGACAGGATGGGCCATCCTGCAAGGATGACTTGGGGTTGAGCTGGGCTTGGCCCACTTACACTTTGAAGGGGTTGCCTCCAGCACACATAAAGGAACCTGACGCTAGTCTTTTGTCACTCCAGACTTCTTTGGTGCCTTGACATGGGAAGAGAAGACCTTTCCAGAACCAGATGAGTGGGTAGTATAGGTAATCCCCCCAATGCAAAGGCTGGCACCGGATATAAATATTGGACTTCCTCAGCCACTCAGCAGTAAACTCCTGGACCTGTGAACATTACAGAAGAAGGACTGTCTTGCCCTCTAGAAAACTGCCCTACTGCTTGAGGATCACCTTGCTCTCCGAGAAGGAAGAATGTACCTGCTCCCTTCATCCCAGGTGAAACTGAATGACTGCAAGGGTCAGTTGGATGACATCTTGTTTGAGCTACCAGGACACAATAAGTTCCAGAGACCTCCCTGAACCTGCCTAGCTGACCAGCTGCACTGGACCTGCAAATGGACTTGTCTGAGCCCAGCTGGTCTCTGCTGGAGTGAGTTCTTGATCCCCAAAAGGTGCCTTCCTTGGCTGGCTTCAATTGAGCTCCTCTTGTGAAGAAATATGAAAGCCTGAACGTTTAAGCTCTTTACGAGCACAAATGGACCACTTCATGCTGAGACTTGGCCGCTTGTGACAACCGCCAACAAGAAGCTCAAGTGAGCCCAACACTTCGAGCTAAAGCGACTGCCTGTGACAACAAGCAACGCGAGATCAGCACTTCGTGCTACAGCAGTGACAGCCCTGATGACTGTCAATGTGAAGGTCCCGCCATGGCAGCCCATTCCACCAAGCCTGCTCTTCCAGCAACTGCGATAACCATCTGGGACACTGTCCTTGCTCCTCATGGCCTCCTCCACCGCAAATGGAAATCTTTGTGCCAGACTTTAAGAAGGTAACTAACATGGTTCCCATATCCGGTCCACACACCATTGCAGTCGGCCTGAACTTGTGACTAGCGCCAAACAGATGATCACAAGTTGTCAGGCCAGTCAGATTGAAAAAACCACTGATCTTTTGAGTTGTCCAGTGGGGATGATGGCGTGAAGTGACTTCTACTATTCCCCATTACCTTACCACCCAAAGAGTGCTTAATAACCCTTTGTGAAAGAACGCATCGGGTAAGAGGGGAATGGAGAAAATAAAAAAGGCTGTGGAGTGTCTCAGGTAGGCCTTGGTCAGGAAACCCTCATGGATTGTGAGGACCTCTATGGTGTCTGGGAACCAGCAATCACTACAGAAGAGTCCTGAATGCAAGAGAGGAATCAGGAAAGTAAAGACATACAATTATATGGTCAACCATGAAAATTACACTCAGTTCTGTTCCCCAGTACTCACATTAATGCCTCACACTGCACACCTTACAGTGGCTTCTCGCACCATAACCATGGATTCCTTGTTTTGCAAGGAACATTGCAATAAGGAAGAAGCCTTTCAGCAGAAGTCTCGGGAAACACAGTCAGGTTTCCTAGCGTCCGGATGTGAGGTGCCCTTGGTGTCTTCTGCCATGTCTCTGCCTCAAGAGTATGAACAGTACAAGTCTGTGTTTGGCAAAGAAAAGGCTAGCCATCCACCCCCTCAACGGGAGTACGATTGCATGATAGATCTGAACCCAGGAGCATTGATTCCATGCAGCAGGGTATACGCTCTGACAGAACCCGATACGCAACACCGAAGGAATACCTAGATATCTTCAGTTGGGCTTCATTCGGTCCTTCTCTTCGCCTGCTTCTTCTCCTCCCTTCTTCATCCCCAAGAAAGAAGGATATCTCTGAATCTGTATAGACTACAGAGCAATCAACAGGTTCAATATAAAGAACCATTACCCCTTGCCTTTTATCCCTGTATTGCTGGACCAACTCAAGGGGGCCCAGATCTTTACCAAGCTGGAACTCCATGAGGCCTACCACTTGGTACGAGTGAAGCAGGAGGATGAATGGAAGACGGAGTTCCGGACCAAGTTTGGGCTATTCGAGTAACAGGTAATGCCCTTCGGGCTATGTAACGCCCCTGTCGCCTTCCGGTATTTTATGGATGAGGTGCTCCGAGGATACCTTGAGGTGTTTTGTATTACTCCTCTACCATGAAGGAACACGTAACTCACATGAAGGCAGTGCTCGACAGATTACAAGGCAACTCCCTCTACACTAAACTAGAGAACTGACTGTTCCACGCTACTGAAACAGAGTTTCTGGGTTATGTGATAAACGAGAGAGTATTACGGATGGACAACAGAAAAGTATCGGCAATCACGCAAAGGAAATCCCCCACAAATGTGAAGGAGTTGCAGAGCTCTCTGGAGTATTGGCAATCACTCAATGGAAGGTTTATCTGGGATTTCTCTTGAATCATCCAACCCATTACCCGTCTATTGAAAAAAGGGACCCAATACACATGGGGAGAGGTTGCAGAACAGGCCTTCCAGGAAATGAAAGAAAGATTCACGCAGGCTCCCATACTACAACATCCGGACATCCAGTTGCCCTTCGTGGTGGAAACCGATGCCTCTCAGTATGCCTTAGGGGGCGTATTATCACAAAGACATCCAGATACCGGCCAACTACACCCTGTTGCATACTACCCCAGAAAGCTAAATCCCAGTGAGTTAACTACAGCATCGGTGATAAGGAATTATTAGCGATAAAGGGAGCATGTGAAGAGTGGATGCATTACTTCCTACCATAGAAATCTATACAGCCCACCAGAACATGCTGTTTTTGAAAACGGCTCGGGCCCTAGCCAAGGCAGCTTAGATGGTCTCTCTTCTTTTTGGACTATGATTTTGTTATCAACTATAGGCCAGTCCCTCAAAACAGCAAGGCAGATGAACTCTCCAGGGTCATTCAAATAACCGGGAATGATAATGTCTCCTGTGAAAAACCGCCTATAAACCCCCAAAAGGCTGTGTTCCCGAGCACTGAACTGGCAATAATCGCTACAGGCGATTTCCTCGACGAAGTGAAGGTGCACCTGGCTCTTTTTGATCAACAAGCCTGGGTTCTTGAGGAGCTTGACCTTCGTACCAAGAAGGACGATTTGCTGTTTTGTTCCCGGGCTCTGTACGTACCTGATGAAACAGTGCAGAACCAAGTCCTTTCCTGGACTCATGATTCAATGGTAGGGGGGCACATGGGGATATATGAGACCTTTGCCTTAACTGAGTGACATTTCTGGTGGCCCACCTTACGACAAGATGTAAAGAAATACCTATAAGGCTGTGCCAAATGCGCACAGGGGAAATCCAGTCATAGTAAATCCGCAGGACTACTACGTCCTATCCCAATCCCACCTAGTCAATGGCACACCATTTCAATGGTCTTTATTGTGGAAATGCCCCTCAGCAAAGGCCACACACGGATCTTAGTGTTTGTGGACCATCTGACTAAAATGGGCCATTTTGTTCCACTGAAGAAGGTACCAACATCCTCCAAACTTGCACAGTCCTTCCTACAAAACATTGTACGCCTTCATGGCATACCGGTGGTACTTGTCACGGACAGGGGGTCCCAGTTTACCTCCTAGTTCTGGAATGCGCTACCATGAAGATTGACACACGACTGTCCATTAGCTACCACCCACAAACCAACAGCAAAACCGAACGTTTAAACCAGTCATTGGAACAATATCTGAGGTATTTCACATTACAGTACGCCCAGGGTTGGAGCGCACTGCTCTGGATGGCAGAGTTTGCATACAACAACGTGGAGCACTCCACGTTGGGATGCTCCCCTTTTTCTTGCCACAACACAGGCCATACCAACGTACTTCCCTTTGAATAGCCCAACTCATTCTGCAATCATTGTGGACCAGATGTAAGACCCATTTTTGCGGCTGCAAATAGGAGATCCTCCCGTTTGCGACCTCAAAAAAGTGTAATGGCATGTACAAATGGTATTTTGTGAGTCACTGACTCTAAAAATACCATTTACAACTCTCGCTATTAGGAAGGGGCGTCCCTTCCTAATAGCGAATCACCATGCCATGTACAATTGTTTTGGACCCGCATTTGAACTTGCAGTTTATCACCTACTTCAAGTAGGTGGTAAACCACTCGCAAATGGGAAATGATTCCCATGCAAGGCACAAAACGAAGGGGGCTGTGACCAGCAACGCGAGGAGCGGGACGGCGGCAAGGTGGAGATACCACGGCGAGGAGGAGGGCGACCTGCAGACACCAGAGAGAAGGTAAGTGGTTTTTTTTTACCCTTTAAAAAAAATTGTGGGACTGGGCGGAGCGGACTTTCACTGAGGTTTTTTTTTAACTGCGTGGAACTCTGCGAAGTGCCACTCTGCATACTCCACCCAGGGTTAGGATGTTCGAGGTGAGCAGATCTAGAGTGTCGCTGGTGTTGGGGGTGCTCTATATAGGAGCCGCTATCCACCTAAACTTGAGAACTACCTTTTTTGCACAATTTATGCGTCACTCTATGCCTGAAAGGGTATTGTTTTGAGATATATATACATATATACATACATACATATATATTATCTCAATGCATTTTCCATAGGAAACTTTTGACAAGGCTACAGGTCAAACTGCTGAACGGAATTACGCCAAATTTGGCAGGGAGAAAGGTCTTGGTCCAGAAAGCACGCTTTTGTTTAAATGGGGTAAATCCGTTCAGTAGTTTTTGAGAAATATCATACTGTACAGATATTGATATTTGAGAATTCTGACATCTGATTGGTTGAGGCGTTATGAGCACAAGCTTGCGGCTCATTGTCTGTGAACTGTTGAAACTAGGAAGTGTTGGCAGCCATTTTGTGATTCAGTTGGTCAGCTCGTATCTCTCTGTAGTTCTACCTCTGTGAGGCAATACTGAAAATGTACCTGAGCTCTGTCTGTGCGAGATTCCCATTTCACGTTCCCTCTCCCCACATCACCACTTTGCAGCTATGCCTTTAGAAGCTGGTCCGTCGGCTCGCAGCTTTCTACCTTTGCGAGCTAGTACGCTGCTGTGCCTCCACCTCTGCGAGCTAGTACACTGCTGTTCCTTTGGGAGCGGACGGCCCGTAGTTCTCCCTCTGCGAGTCGAGCCCACTGGCTGCAGCTGTCCCTCTGTGAGCCTGGGTGTGAATTGTTGATAAGTCACACTATATGAGCATTGAAAAGCCATTTTGTGATTCAGTCCATCAGCTCACATCTGTCCGAGGCAACTCTGAAAACATACTGGAGCTCTGTCTGTGCGAGATACCCCTTTCATGCTGCCTCTCCCCACATCAGCAGGTAATGCACCCTCTTCCCACATCACCAGCATATCCCCAACAACCTTCTTGGGTCTGCAAGTATCCCTCTGCGAACCAGTGGTCAGCTCGCAGCTCTTCGGGTGCGACTTCTTGGGCCCGCATTTGTATCTGTGAAGCCAAGACTGGAAATATACCGCAGGTCTCTCTCTGCGAGATACCCCCTTCACGCTCCCTCTCCCCACATCACTTTTCCTCAGCTATCCCTTTAGAAGCCGACGGTCCGCACCTTTCCCTATACCTGTCGGCCCACAGCTGCTCCTCTGCGAGCTGGCCTGCAGCTCTCCCTCTGCGAACTGACGGGCTGCGGCTCTCCCTCTACGAGCCAGCCAGTTGGCTCGAAGCTCTTCATCAATGAGCCAGCCCGCCGGCTCGCAAGTCTCTGAGAACAGATGCAATGGAGCTAACGATTATGCAGGTCGGACACCCAACACTGCTCCGACACCCCCCAGCAGCAGCTCCTTGTCTACCATCCCCCCTCACCCTCACCCCCACAATCAAATGTGACAGTCATGTTAGGTAATCTGGAACGTAAACAATTGGCTAACGTCGTACAATTATTAATAAGAAGATGCTTGTGAGGTTGGACAAATAAGAATCTTAGTCATTTATGGATTTACATCTAAAACCTTTCATTTAAACAAAAGAACAAAATAAAAGTGGGTACAGGTATGGCATGTCATCCCTCGGCAATTTGTGAATCACAGCCTGCAAGACAAAAAGAAAGATAAGATGGTGCATCATGGGTCCAGCAAAGGAGAGAGAGAGTGAAAGAGTGAGCGAGAGGAAGAGAGAGAGAAAGGAAGAAAGAGTGAGAGAGAGAGAGAAAGACAGAGAAAATGAGAAAGAGTGAGAGAGAAAGACAGAAAGAGCGGTCAAGCTGAGCTCACAATTCAGGGTGGGTGTTGATTGCCAGTATGGCCATGCATCATCGCAGGCCTGCTAGACAAAAAGCAAGATAAGATTGTGCGTCATGCGTCCATCAAAGGAAAGAGAGAGAGAGAGAAAGAGTGAGAGAAAGGAAAAGCGAGAGAGAGAAAGAAAGAAAGAGTGAGAGGAAGACAGAGAGAAAGAGAGAAAGAGTGAGAGAGAGAGGAAGAGAGAGAGAAACAGTGAGAGAGAGGAAGAGAGAGAGAAAGATAGAAACAGTGTGAGAAAGAGGAAGAGAGAAACAGAGGAAGAGTGAGAGAGAAAGAGAGAGAGAAAGAGTGAGAGAGAGGAAGAGAGAGAGAAAGAGTGTGAGGGAGAGAAAGTAAGAGATGAGGAGGGACAGTGAGTGCTCACACTGTGGACAAAACCCTCACAGCTCACCTTTACGCCACCGCTGTGTCTCCAACCACGTGCCGGGACCTAGTGGAGCCCTCAAGCTCCCACATCTGAAACATAGTACAGAATCAGGAATGGCAGAGTAGATACGACTGCACACGCCTAAATCGCTGTCCCGCCTTTGTGCATCCAGGCTGCTGCACATCATCCACTTCCACTGCCCAGAGGTGTCTGCCCACCGCTGTGCACCCAGGCTGCAGCACCCCATCCACTCCCGCCACCCAGAGGTGTCTGCCCGCCCCGGCGCACCCAGGCCTCACTGCTCACCTTTTCGCGGACGGGGCACCCTCCACATCATGCAGCCCTGCTCCGCAGGCCACCAGGTCTCACATTTGGTGCTGCTTCTTGATTTTACCATGGCAGAGGACATACCAGTGCACCCACCATCATCGCAGATTTCACACCTGCTCAGCCCATGCGGTGCCACTAACTCAGTGACCAGTGAGGCCCTGCTGTTCGATGGCTCAGGCCTACACTGCGGTCCAGCAGGGCACACAAAACATGAGGTGTCCGGACCACCGGGACTGGGCATTATCGCAGGCTGCACACCCGCTCAGCACTTACAATGCCCCTACCTCAGTGGACCGAAATTCACCGTCCCGTGGCTGTGTGCCTGTGCCGGCCGCAGTGCATCCAGTGCACCAAGTCTGAAATGGAAATGGCGTGGAGCACATGCGTTTTTATTGGCAGGGTCACGTGTCCTGTGACGCCTGTGCTTGATGGGTGTGGTGTGGGTGTAAACCAGCCGTTAGGGAGTGGCTATGGCATACTGAGAACTAGACCTGTGAGCAGCAGATCACTACAATGAAAAGCTGGGCCATGTAGCGTAGTTGTCCCTCCCTGTATGTGTAACGGATTGGGCTGGCCTGGTGTATGCCAGTCTGCGTGAGGCTGTGAACAATGACTCCGGAGCTCTGGGCGTTGTTCTGTCCTGGGCTGTATGAGGAATCTATTGATGCGGGTGTCCCTGTTGTAGTGGTGCCGCCACCCGGGCCACAAGCGCCAATGTGTCACCCTGTACTCTTGGTATTGTGTGCATTATTATTGGTGGGTGACTTGCGTTCTTCACACGTTTGGTTGCCACATCTCGCTACATTCAGCTATTGTGTGGCTGAGGGGCCATGCTGTTTTTGGAAAGTCCTCTGTCCTGTTGTGCACTGCCTCGGTGGTAGTAGGGGTGTGGTCCGGGGGGAGGTCATGAGGGTGGTGGTAGTGGGTTATGTGGCCTTCTTGGGTGTCGGAGGTGCATGAACAGTAGCTCTATGACATGTGTTGGTCTTCAGATGTGATTCAGGGCTGGGCTCCCTTTCACACTGTAGGTAGTCGTCCTACTTTACACCAGTAAAAGGCAGATCTTACATTCCTACTGTTAACGCAGCTTATCGCCTGTTTTTGGAACGCACCGCAGATTTGGCTGCTCGTTGAAAATATCGGTAAGTGGTGTTTTCGTGTTATTTTTGTACAGAAACGCCTACTCTGCATATTTTTTGCATTAATTGTTGCTCTCATTTGTGGCAATTTTTTTGGGCGGGAGCTATTGCTGGAAAACTGCCGATATCGGCTGTTTTAACCAGGTTGAGAATGGAATGATAATTTAAAATCACCGAAAAAAACTATAGGTTTAATGAACATTATAATTAGAAATTAACATTTAAAAAAACTTTGAAATTCACTGAAAAAAACATAGGTTTTACAGACGTTATAGTTAAAAATTTGCATTTACAAAACCTTTGAAATTCACTGAAAAAAACCATAGGTTTCAGGGACGTTATAGTTAGTTGGTCATTTCACTCATACAAAAACAGAGAAATTCGAACGTTATAGTTAGTAGAGCTAACTATAACTCGCGCCACCGCACTGCACTGCAGATGACATCACATATTACATCACTCATGACATGATCAGTGACATCACTGATGACATCTCAAATGACATCACTCATGACATCATCCATGTGATAATCTGATGCACCTCCTCACACCCTAATATAACCTTTGATACACCCAGTCTAAAATACAGACAACCATTTTCGAAACCATAGAAAAATCAATAGCAGTTACTATATACACACTGACTAATTCCTAGCTATACACACACATTCATTCATTCACCCATACAGTTACTCATACATGCAGTCACGCATCAATACAGCACTATTACATGTACTCATATACATATACAAAAACTCATACACCATCACTCATCCATAGAGTTATTGACACACCTAGCTAGTTATGTAAAGAATCAATAACACTGCCATTTACTCACCTATACAGTTATACATTCACCATCTAACCTATTCGTACAAATACTAACAAATACTTACTCTCTAATACAATCAATGACACAAGCACACACTCATTTATACAGCCACTCTCACAATTACTCACTCTCACATATAGTCATTTATATACTTCAACACTCACATATACTGCCTTTCACATATGTAGTTACTCACACATATACCAATGAGACATACATTCACTCACCAACACACTGATACACACACTCACTCACCTATACAGCTATTTCCACATGCACTATTGAACCCACACACCCAGTAAATTATCCACTCACACATGTAGGCAGAAAGGCACACACTGCCCACCCACCCACACACACAAACACTGAGGCACCCATACAGATACTCAAACAACTAATAAGTAACTCATATAGACAGGCATGTACCTAATCATCAACCCATGCAGCAGCTTACACAACAACTGAGAGATTAATACAGACATTCACACAGTTTAGTCACTAACCCATGCATTCAGTACGACACATTTAATCACTAACTTATACAGTCAGTCACACACCTATTAAATGCTCCACCCACACACTTATACACCAACTCATTCTTCAATACACCTTGGCATTAACATATATAAAATATATTTAAACTTTACAGAAACAAACATTCACTGGATGATGTCATCAGTAATGTCATTTGAGATGTCATCAGTGATGTCATCAGTGATGTCACTGACCATGTCATGAGTGATGTTATATGTGACGTCATCAGCAGTGCATTGCAGGGGTGCGAGTTATAGTTAGCTCTACAAACTATAACGTTCGAATTTCTCTGTCTTTGTATGAGTGAAATGACCAACTAACTATAACGTCCCTGAAACCTATGGTTTTTCCAGTGAATTTCAAAGGTTTTTTAAATGCTAATTTCAAACTATAAAATCCCTGAAACCTATGGTTTTTTCAGTGAATATATATATATATATATATATATATATATATATATATATATATATATATATATATATATATTCACTGAAAAAACCATAGGTTTCACACATGTTATAGTTAGCGGAAATTTTACTGATAAAAAACCAGTGAAATTGCCCCGTTATAGTTAGTGCTGGCAACTATAACTCACGCGACCGCAATCCTCTGCTGATGCTAATACTGTATTTAGACACTTATTTGCCCATGTCTTCTTCCATACATTTTTAGCTATACATATATTACAAATATTTTTTTTTCATAAAGACACATATGTCATCAGCAGAAGATTGCGGTCGCGTGAGTTATAGTTGCCAGCACTAACTATAACGGGGCAATTTCACTGGTTTTTTATCAGTAAAATTTCCGCTAACTATAACATGTGTGAAACCTATGGTTTTTTCAGTGAATTTGCAAGGTTTTTTAAATGCTAATTCCTAACTATAACGTGTGTGAAACCTATGGTTTTTTCAGTGAATTTGTACGGTTTTTTAAATGCTAAGTTACTTTACGCCATTCGAGGCGTGCGCGCCCACTTAACGCAGTTCGTTCCGTGCACGGTTTTTATCAACTTTAATAAGCCCTGTACATTTGGTGGCCTTCGGCCACCAAAAGCACAGGGGGTGGGGTCAATGTGGATAGTGGTTTTTTTATTTCGATTTTATAATTTCATGTTGCCAAAATTTAGTTTTTTTTACCTATTAATAAGCCCTGTACATTTGGTGGCCTACGGCCACCAAAAGCACAGGGGGTGGGGTAAGTGTGGATAGTGTTTTTTTTTTTTTTACCGTACGCTTACGGTAAGCGTACGGTAAGCGTACTCGGCGAAATTGCCGAAAAAAAAATAAAACCGTTTTTGCTCTTGGGGGATGTTTGGGGACTCCCTCAACATGACTATGTGGGAGGGAGTTGTCAAAACAGCCCCGTAACATGTTTTTGGCCATCTTGTTTGATAAACAACACTCAGTGCGAGAGACAAAAAATGGCGGCCGCCGCTTCCTGGTTTCGGCCGATTCGAATGTTTACTAAGATCTAAGAGCCAATCAGAATCGCGCTCGCGCACGCCACCGTACGCTTACGGTAAGCGTACGGTAAGCGTACCGTAAGCGGGCTCAGATATATATATTGATTTAAAGGCTATTTTCTCAGAGTCTACTGAACAGATTTACACCAAACCTACAAAAGGCACTTCCTTGACCTAGGGACTACCTCTCTGCCAAATTTCTAGTAATTCTGTTCAGCCGTTCGGGCTGTAGCTCGTTCTAAAGGTCCTATGGAAAAATGCATGGGAAAAACGCGTTTTGGGACCCCCCTTTTATCTCAGCCCCCGCTTGACGAATCCCCCCGAGACTTTCAGGGTAGGAGCGGAGCGTAGCGCCCCACCTATTTTGAGAAATTCGCGAGGATTCATCGACCGGCGCCAAAGTTATTCAAAATAGAATGTTGAGGTTTTCCTATGGAAAAGGGGTCCTAACTATAACTACCTACTGGCGACCGCCAGTAGGTAATATATATATATATATATATATATATATATATATATATATATATATATATATATATATATATATATATATATATATATATATTACCTACTGGCGGTCGCCAGTAGGTAGTTATAGTTAGGACCCTGTTTCCATAGGAAATCCGCAACATTCTATTTGGAATAACTTTTATATATATATATATATATATATATATATATATTCACTGAAAAAACCATAGGTTTCACACATGTTATAGTTAGCTGGACATTTTACTCGTAAAAAACCATTGAAATTGCCCCGTTATAGTTAGTTCAGCTAACTATAACTCGCGCGCCCGCAATGCACTGCTGATGACGTCACATATTACATCACTCATGACATGGTCAGTGACATCACTCATGACATCACTGATGACATCTCAAATGACATCACTGATGACCTCACTGATGACATCATCCAGTGAATGTGTGTTTTTCTGAAAATTAAATATGTTTTATATATGTATATCTCAAGGTCGATGGAAGAATAAATGGGTATATTACTGTCTAAATGGATGATTTCTTTTTGAAAAATTGATTGTGTAACTGACTGATTAAGTGTATCATAGTGAATACATGGCTTAGTGAGTAATGTTTAAATATGTAAATATCTGTATCAGTCTCTCACTTTGTGTATGAGTGGCTGCATGGGTTGGTGAGTAGCTACATAGGTGTCTATATAGGATATTAGTTGGTTTTTTGAGTATCAGTATGAGTGTCTGCATGGTTTGGTGGAGGGTATTACGTAGTGCATAGGTGCATGAATGACTGACTCACTGTTTGTATGTGTTTAACACAGCATGTGTGCAGGACTGTATGGGTGGATGAGTGTGTGTATGGGTGTGTTAGTGAGTGAATGACTGTCTCAATAGTGTCTTTATGAGTAACTACATATGTTTTAAACTAGTATATGTGACTATTGGTGTATATAAGTGAGTATATGTGAGAGTGAGAGATTGAAAGAGTTCCTGTATGAATAAGTATGTGTTTCTATAAGTGATTGTTTAAAAGACTAAGTATGTGTAAGTTTCTGTAGAAGTAAGTGTGGTGGTGTGTGTATAACTGTATATGCAAGTAAATGGATGTTTGATTCTTTATTAGCATGAGTGACTATGTGTGTAAGTAACTCTATGGATGAGTGGCATTGTGTGACAGGATGTATAGGTGTATGAGTACATATGATGAGTGAGTACATGTATGAGTGACTGTATTGATCAGTTGGTGAATGAATGGATGTGTATGTGGATCTTAGAATTACTGAAGAGGTTGTTGTTACTGGTATTGGTATGTCAATTCGTTTGTAAATTTTATTCTCTATTTTTGTATGTGTGTATCAAAAGTTATATTAGGGTGAGAGGAGGTCTGCCACTCTATCACAAGGATGATGTCATCAGTGAGGTCATCAGTGATGTCATTTGAGATGTCATCAGTGATGTCATGAGTGATGTCACTGACCATGTCATGAGTGATGTAATATGTGACGTCATCAGCAGTGCATTGCGGGCGCGCGAGTTATAGTTAGCTGAACTAACTATAACGGGGCAATTTCAATGGTTTTTTACGAGTAAAATGTCCAGCTAACTATAACATGTGTGAAACCTATGGTTTTTTCAGTGAATTTCTAAGGTTTTTTAAATGCTAATTCCTAACTATAACGTGTGTGAAACCCATGGTTTTTTCAGTGAATTTGCAAGGTTTTTTAAATGCTAATTCCTAACTATAACGTGTGTGAAACCCATGGTTTTTTCTTTGAATTTGCAAGGTTTTTTAAATGCTATTTTTTTTTCTTCTATTTTTTCTAACATATTTTTATTTTAATTTTCTTACCTTTTATAAAGACTATGATTAAATTTTTAAAATTCTTTAATATGTTTTTTTTATATATTTTTTAAAATAAACATGTAAAATTTATTTGCAGTACTTTTTTTCTATTTTTTTTTTTATTTTTTTAGTACGCGTACCGTAAGCTCACGGTAAGCGTACGGTTTACGCAACGTCCGTAATTTTCCTACGCTGCTTGCGTATAGTTACGCAATTTGCGTAGCCGCGCGTACTCCGCGTGGGACGCGTACGCGTGTACGCTACACGCGCACGTTACGCGGAAGTGCCGGGAGTGACTGTTATGCGCATGCGCGCAAGCGCGTATCTTTTTTACGCGCATGCGCACTTTTGCCGTAAGCGTACCGTAAGCGTACCGTCAGCGTACGGTAGGTCATGTGATCATGAAACACAACTTTTGATTGGTTGAAACTACTTTCAGTTCTAGAACTCTCCTACACCACACCCATTCCCCTCATTTCTGCTTGTGATCCCTTGGGAGAAGGAGCTGGTTTGTCTTTGGGATACGATGGCAGAACAGCAGAGCTCTTCTGAGAGTGAGGCTAGCACTAGCAGCACTGTCTTGAGGCAGAGATCGAGGAAACAAAAGCCCTCTTATGTATGGGATTATTTTACTTTTCCTGAAGGCCAGCAAAAGGTAAATGCACCCTTAGTGACTTGTAAGCTGTGTAAGCGTGTACTTTCTAGAGGTAATCCTAACAGGAAGTATTCCTTTGGGAATCACACCATGAAGAGACACCTCCAGGATGTACACAGAAGGACACATGGTCATCTTTTTGGAGGTAACTCTTCAGAAAGACAAGCCAGTACATCCACAGCAGCTCAGCCTGGACCATCATCTGCAGGGCTGACTCCTTCTTCTGCAGGTCAGGTGAGCCCTTCATCTGTGGGGGGAGAATCTCCTTTTGCTGGCCCTCTGGAAATCAACCCTCGATTTCGGAAGGTTGATATTCGATGCACATTTTGTCAAGATCTAATTTGCTATAGGGAGACCAGTGTTTCCCTAGTGAACAACAAAATAGATCAGCACATTTGTTGCTTTGAATAATTTTCCCATGCTTCCTTTCCTCTGTCCCTGCATGAACACAACGGTTCTTTTAAGAGCCAACCTTATCTTTCATCTTTTTTTTACATATGTTTTTAAAATTTTTTTTTTTTTTTTTTTACCGTACGCGTACGGTGCGCGTACCTTTTTTTTATTTTTTAATAAAAACACTAAAAATCAATTATCACATTACAAGGTCCTTGAGAGACTACAATTATTATTATTGACTTACCATACTCACTCAAAAAAATATTTATTCATTTGTTTTTAAAAAAAATAGTTTTAAAAATGGTTCTAGTTTTCGAAAATTTTCTATATCAATCTGAAAAAAAAGAAAAAAGTATTAATATTTTAAAAACAATTTATAATACAGTACACATATTTACATTTTTTTCCCAAAAATATTTTACAGACTGAAACCTGAAAACCCCACTCGCTTGTAAATACTGTGCATGATTATACATGGCAAGCACATGGGTGTGTGCTAAGAGTCTGCTTCTTCCCCCAAAAATTCGCTCCCCCTTTCCATCTAATGCAACTGTGAAATCACCAGAGCAATACGCAATAAATCTCTGCCTATAATTCCTCTCTGCACACAGAGTCATGTTTTCACATTAGTCCCAAACGAAATTTCTTTGCCAATTTGAAAGCACACTTACTGCTCTTTTTTTTTCGGGGCAAGTGAAAATCACTTTTACAGACTGACACATTATGAAACCACTTTTTTTGATTTTCTTAAATGCACATGTCCAAACTTCTTTTTCAGACCACCTCCATGTGTAACCTGGGTGGCTGCCTACACTCTAGCAAGGGCAACCAGCCTTAGTGATGCTGAATGTATTTGCATTACAGACTGAAACCTGAAAACCCCACTTGCTTGTAAATACTGTGCATGATTATACATGGCAAGCACATGGGTGTGTGCTAAGAGTCTGCTTCTTCCCCCAAACATTCGCTCCCCCTTTCCATCTAATGCAACTGTGAAATCACCAGAGCAATACGCAATAAATCTCTGCCTATAATTCCTCTCTGCACACAGAGTCATGTTTTCACATTAGTCCCAAAACGAAATTTCTTTGCCAATTTGAAAGCACACTTACTGCTCTTTTTTTTTCGGGGCAAGTGAAAATCACTTTTACAGACTGACACATTATGAAACCACTTTTTTTTTATTTATTTAAATGCACATGTCCAAACTGCTTTTTCAGACCACCACCATGTGTATTCTCGGTGACTGCCTACACTCCAGCAAGGGCAACCAGCCTTAGTGATGCTGAATGTATTTGCATTACAGACTGAAACCTGAAAACCCCACTCGCTTGTAAATACTGTGCATGATTATACATGGCAAGCACATGGGTGTGTGCTAAGAGTCTGCTTCTTCCCCCAAAAATTCGCTCCCCCTTTCCATCTAATGCAACTGTGAAATCACCAGAGCAATACGCAATAAATCTCTGTCTATAATTCCTCTCTGCACACAGAGTCATGTTTTCACATTAGTCCCAAAACGAAATTTCTTTGCCAATTTGAAAGCACACTTACTGCTCTTTTTTTTTCGGGGCAAGTGAAAATCACTTTTACAGACTGACACATTATGAATCCACTTTTTTGATTTTTTTAAATGCACATGTCCAAACTGCTTTTTCAGACCACCTCCATGTGTAACCTGGGTGGCTGCCTACATTCCAGCAAGGGCAACCAGCCTTAGTGATGCTGAATGTATTTGCATTACAGACTGAAACCTGAAAACCCCACTCGCTTGTAAATACTGTGCATGATTATACATGGCAAGCACATGGGTGTGTGCTAAGAGTCTGCTTCTTCCCCCAAAAATTCGCTCCCCCTTTCCATCTAATGCAACTGTGAAATCACCAGAGCAATACGCAATAAATCTCTGCCTATAATTCCTCTCTGCACACAGAGTCATGTTTTCACATTAGTCCCAAAACGAAATTTATTTGCCAATTTGAAAGCACACTTACTGCTCTTTTTTTTTCGGGGCAAGAGAAAATCACTTTTACAGACTGACACATTATGAAACCACTTTTTTTGATTTATTTAAATGCACATGTCCAAACTGCTTTTTCAGACCACCACCATGTGTATTCTCGGTGACTGCCTACACTCCAGCAAGGGCAACCAGCCTTAGTGATGCTGAATGTATTTGCATTACTGAGTCCAACCTCAAACCCTTAAACTATTCTTTTTTTTTCCAGTACACCTTAATTTATTGTGAAAACATACTCCATATTATTTTACATGTTCCTCACATTTAAATTTCTCCCAAAACAGAAAATGATAAACGCAACTACAACAAAAACAATTTCCATTTCTATTATTCATTTCTTAAGTTACCACATACATCCCCTCTCAAACTGTAAACTCACCTTTAAAATTAGTTAGTTGTGAAAGAAATGTGACACTCAAACAGCAGATTATCAGAGCCAGGATCTCTGTTGTGTTCACCTCTCTCCTCTCAGCAGAACCAGATAATGGCAAACTTTCCCTCTATTTTTCCACACATATACATGTAAGTTTCAAATCTCAGTGCTTCCCCCTTTTTTTCAAATGTAATCACACATTTCTATTGGTTGAAAACCAACCCTTTTCCAAAAGTACCCTTCCCCCAACTTGACTTCTGCCTAGTACCCTTCCCCCAACTTGACTTCTGCCTGCTACCATAGCAACAGCTCATGGAACACTGCTGTGTTGAGTTAGGTCAGAAGTTCGCCAAACAATGTTTCAATTCCACAGAGCAAGAGTGCTTGACTTTTCAAACCTAACAGCAAATCCATAGTACTGTTCTTTGGTAACACATTTTTCTGTACCAATACAAAACATGCTTCTATTAATTTACACATACAGCCTAGTTTTTATTCTAGAATGGTATGAAACAGCCAATCAGTTCTTTTTTAAAAAAAAAAAATATGTATGCCTCCATTTCCAAACTGTCTTTCTTTTCATATTGCCATTCTACTGAAAGACACCTCCTGAGTGCATCCAGTTCTCCTTTGAAGATGTTCACAGTGTGGATTGTAGGGCACAGCTATGTCTTCTGGAGTGATAAGTTTGCAGAGAAAACAGATATGGTGAGAGACCTTGCTTTGCCAAATGTAGACATTAAATGGATTGGTCAGAGAGGGTTAAAGTGGCACCAATTGATGCCATTGGTGAAATCCTTCATACAAATCCAACACCCTGACCTCATAATAGTGCACTGTGGTGGCAATGACCTAGGCACTTTGACTGGGGTAGGTCTGGAAATGCTTATGAAGGACACCTTTGCACAACTGTTTTCACTTTTCCCTAAAACTGCCTTTGTGTTTTCCAACATATGCCAAAGGCAAAAATGGAACTGGTCCAATCATTTCTGTCCACAGATTGACAAAGCAAGAAAGCACGTCAACAAATCTGTTTCTGCTTTCCTCCGTGACTATGGTATGGGTGCCATTTACCACAACAACTTGCGTTACGACATGCAAGACATTTATAGAGGAGATGGTGTGCACTTCACTGATGAAGGGAACAGAGTCTTCCTCTTGAACCTTAGACTCTGCATCGGTACTTACTTGTAGGTACCACTTAAAAATCACTTCATAAACACAACGGCTCTTTTTAGAGCCCCCTAATATCTAAACACTTAAATCTGCATTTCATTTCATTTTTGTATTTTTTTTTTACCGTACGCTTACCGTAAGCTTACCGTACGCGTACCCCGTGATTTTTTTAAAAATCAATAAATGTTTTTTTTGTACTTTTCTGTCCTTCTTTGACCCCCTTACAAATGTTAGGGGGTCTGTAACTCTCCTCATTGCCCCCTTTTCTTGTTTTCACTCTTTTTTTTCAGAGTGAAATACACAAAATGGCGGCCGCCGCTTCCTGGTTTCGGCCGATTCGAATGTTTACTAAGATCTAAGAGCCAATCAGAATCGCGCTCGCGCACGCCACCGTACGCTTACGGTAAGCGTACGGTAAGCGTACCGTAAGCGGGCTCAGATATATATATTGATTTAAAGGCTATTTTCTCAGAACCTACTGAACAGATTTACACCAAACCTACAAAAGGCACTTCCTTGACCTAGGGACTACCTCTCTGCCAAATTTCGAGTAATTCTGTTCAGCCGTTCGGGCTGTAGCTCGTTCTAAAGGTCCTATGGAAAAATGCATGGGAAAAACACGTTTTGGGACCCCCCTTTTATCTCAGCCCCCGCTTGACGGATCCCCCGAGACTTTCAGGGTAGGAGCGGAGCGTAGCGCCCCACCTATTTTGAGAAATTCGCGAGGATTCATCGACCGGCGCCAAAGTTATTCAAAATAGAATGTTGCGGATTTCCTATGGAAAAGGGGTCCTAACTATAACTACCTACTGGCGACCGTTAGGAATTAGCATTTAAAAAACCTTGAAAATTCACTGAAAAAACCATAGGTTTCACACATGTTATAGTTAGCTGGATATTTCGCTCGTAAAAAACCAATGAAATTCCCCCGTTATAGTTAGTTCAGCTAACTATAACTTGCGCGCCCGCAATCCACTGCTGATTACGTCACATATTACATCTCTCATGACATGGTCAGTGACATCACTCATAACATCACTGATGACATCTCAAATGACATCACTGATGACATCACTGATGACGTCATCCATTGAGTATGTGTTTCTGAACAGTTTTATTATGTTTAATATATATAGGGAAAGGCCTGTTGAAGAATAAGTGGGTGTACAACTGTGTAAATGGGTGATTTTCTGTGGTGCGTAACTGACTCTATAAGTGAGTCATTAAATGTATCTTACTGCAGACTAGTGACTAAACTGTGTGAATGTCTGTATGTGTCTGTATGTTGGTGTATAAGTGGCTGCATGGTTTTGTGAATAGCTATATGAGTGTCTATATGAGTAATTGATTGCTTGTCTGAGTATCTGTATGGGTTCCTGAGTGTTTGTGTGGGTAGGGTGTGTGTTACTCTGTGACTAGATGTGTGAGTGGGTGATTCAGTGGGTGCATGGTTTTAAGAGTGCATCTGTGATGAACTGTATGGTTGAGTGAGTGTATGTATGGGTGTGTTAGGGATTGAATATATATCTTAGTGGTACATTTGTGACTAACTACATATTTGAAAGGCAGTATATATGCGTGTAAGAGTATATAAGTGAGTAGATGTGAGAGTGTGTGATTGTGAGAGGGACTGTATGGATGAGTGTGTGCTTGTATCAATGATTCTATAAGAGCGTAAGAATGTGGTACTATTTTTATGAGTAAGTGAACTTGAGTGTGTATAACCGCATAGGTGAGTAAATGGGAGTGTGATTATTTGCATGACTGATTAGGTGTGAGAGTACCTCTATGGATGATTGGTGGTGTGTGAGTGTCTATGTAGGTGTATAAATGCATATGATAGTCTTGTATGGAGTGACTGTAAGTATGAGTGACTGTACAGGTGAATGAGTGGAGGTGTATGTAGACCTAAGAGTTAATAAGTGGGTATGTAGTTATTGGTATTGGAGTATCTATGGTTTTGAGAATGAAACTCTGAAATTTTGAGTCGGTGTATCAAAGGTTATATTAGGGTGTGAAAAGATGCGGTAATTTATCACATGGATGACGTCATCAGTGATGTCATCAGTGATGTCATTTGAGATGTCATCAGTGATGTCATGAGTGATGTCACTGACCATGTCATGAGTGATGTAATATGTGGCGTCATCAGCAGTGGATTGCGGGCGCGCGAGTTATAGTTAGCTGAACTAACTATAAAGGGGGAATTTCATTGGTTTTTTACGAGCGAAATGTCCAGCTAACTATAACATGTGTGAAACCTATGGTTTTTTCAGTGAATTTTCAAGGTTTTTTAAATGCTAATTCCTAACTATAACGTGTGTGAAACCTATGGTTTTTTCAGTGAATTTGCAAGGTATTTTAAATGCTAATTCCTAACTATAACGTGTGTGAAACCTATGGTTTTTTCTGTGAATTTGCAAGGTTTTTTAAATGCTAATTTTTTAATTTATTTTTTATTTTTTTTATTTGTTTTTTTAACAATATGCTACCTATGTATGTAATTATAGATTTACTGTATCCTGCAATATGGAATGGCTCACCTTTTTAAAAAAACATGTTTAGATATAGTTGAACAGCATAGTTAATATCTTCTACAAACCTCTAAACATTGTTTTTTGTTAAGGAATTTTTACCATGCGCGCACCGTAAGCTTACGGTGCGTGCACGGTACGGTACAAGTATGGTGCACGCACGCTGTTTCCATAGCTACGTGCTCCGTGTGCATATTTACGTACGCATGCGTACTTCGTCTTCGATGCGTACGCGCGGACTACGTACGCGCCTGCGCACGTGCGTCGTACGCGCGTCCGCCTTACGCGCATGCTCCTAATGCGCATGCGCGCGTGCGTAATATGCACGTGCACCATATGCGCATGTGCGCGTCTTACGTACGCGCATGCGTACTTGAACCGTGCGCGCACCGGAAGCGTACGTTGCGCGCACGGTAAGTCATGTGATCAAGAAACAACACTTTTCATTGGTTTAAAGTACTTTCAGTTCCAGAAACTTCCTACACCACACCGATTCCCCTCATTATTTCTTCTGATTTCCTGGGAGAAGGAGCTGAACTGTTTTTGGGATACAATGGCAGAGCAGCAATCATCTTCTGGGAGTGAGCAGGAGAGCCTTATCAGACAGAGACAGAGGAAACAGAAAGATTCTTTTGTCTGGCAATATTTTACATTTCCAGAGGGGCAGAAGAAAGTCAATGCTCCATTAGTCACCTGCACTCTTTGTGGGCGTGTCTTATCTAGAGGAGATCCTAAGAAGAAGTACTCTTTTAGTATCTTCACTATGTTCAGGCACATTAGGGATGTACACCCTAAGACTTTTGCTCGAGCTACTAGAGCAACCCCTCCAGCAGCTCAGCCGAGCACATCCGCAGAAGCTCAGCCGAGTACATCATCGGCAGCTCAGCCGAGCACTTCCTCTGCGGTGGGAGCGTCACCCTCTTCTGCTCTTCTGGACATTTACCCTCGGTTTCAGAGGGTACATATTAGGTGCAATACTTGCTACGCTCTTATTGCTTTTGGGGAGTCCAGTATTCCCCTAATAGATAATAAGATACAGCAGCACAAGTGCGGCATCTTATAATATTGCCATTCTTTCCTTCCTCTGTCCCTGTATTAACACAACGGCTCTTTTTAGAGCAACCTTACCTCTTAAATTTTTTTTATTTTTTTAATCATTTTTTAAAAACTTTTCCAGCCGTGTGCGCACGGTGCGCGCACCCCTTGTGTTTTTTTTTATAAATAAAATGTTTTTTTCACTGTTCATGGTCCTTGAGGGACCACAAGGGGAATGAGAAAAGCAGAGTGAGGAAAAGTGTAAAAAAGGGAGCATGAAAGTAAAGATATTTCAAACTTACCTGACCCACAAAATAAATTAATTATAAATAAATGTTTTTTTTAAATTGCTAGAAAAAAGGATTAATTTTCCTAAATTTTCTTTCTCGATCTGAAAAAAAAGAAAAAAGTATTAATATTTAATAATACATTTTAGAATACAGTAAACATATTTTCATATTTAACAAAGTAATTGTTTGCCCTTTTTTTGCTGTTTTCAGAATATATTGAATTTCACTGCAAATTGTGAAACCAATTGCATTCATCACTTAACAGCGGGCAAAAAAATTAACAATCTGAAAGATTGTTTAAAAAAAGCCCAGAATCTCTTCTCAGTAAAACATACCTTTATAGAAATGTAACATATTTAATAAAAATATCATGTAAGAACAATAACTTTTTGCAATAAATATCGTCTGTAAATCTTGTTGCTTAAGCACATACACCTAAATAATATCTGTCAAAGAAGTCCACAAGAGAAATTTTTACCTTTCCATGAGGCCAAATGGTAATTTTTAAATTATTGTTTGATGAAATATCCAATGGTAATCCCATAAAATCGCAATAATGGTTTGTTCAGATGGTGCAATTTGTATCTAAAATTTTGGTTTTAGAAAAATTAAGTAACAATTTGGTAAATCATAAGGCAAACGTTGCTTGAAAATCACGGACACTTCCCCCCCTATAGTATGTGGTATAGCAAAATTTTTAAAGTTGTTTTGGCTTATTCGCTGTAAGAGACTGTCAGTAGCTGTTTAATTCTTTTTTTTAGCTAATTTAATAACGGGCATTTCATGTCCTTTTATCTTTTTATGAATTTTTACTGGCTTCTTGTAGCATTGTCTTTTTTTTTTTTTGTACATTGTAATGATTGTATTTTTATTGTGCTTACAAGATATCTTGCATATCGAATAAAAGCTTATGAAAATCAATTGAGAATCATTACACAGTGTCCATCCTTTTTCACATTTAAGATAAACTGTGTAATGACCAGAAGTTATAGAAGGTCCATCATGAAAAATTATTGCAACTGCAACAAAAGTTTTTCCAGATATTGATAATTGATGTCCTGTAAACTTCTTTATTAAAGTGTCCAATTTTGTACCATCAGCTCTACAACGTTGCATCATTAAAATTACATACTGTCCATATTTATTTAAAAATAGCGTTGAAAACATGTCTGATTTACATTGAGAACATTCCATGTTGTGATTGGCATCTTTTACTAATTTACTAAAAGTCACTGATTTACTCTCTGGTAATGTTAAATATATGAACCTTTCAGAATCAACATTAGAGCTGCATATGTTCAAACAGTTTTCACAACTATGTTCCCATTTATAAGAGAGACCAAACATATTTTCAATTTCTACCCATTCATCTTCCAGTACCATAAGCATATACATCAAGAATTCCTTTGCATCTTGCTGGACATTTTGAGTAAACTGTACATCCTGAACATACATCTAAAAGATTTCTAACATCAGAAGCACTTTCTATTTTAGTTTTATCATTACTCAGCTTCTCATAAAGACTCAGCAGAGAACAGAATCTTTTTTCATGATTTACTATTATCTGCTCTTGCAAAATTTCAAGATAAAATACAACATTGAGCACTACATTTGCGTAGCAGTTGACACCAGAGCTATTTTCAAAATGACAACCAACAACCCCTTGAACACTGTCATTTTTCTTTTTGCTTGCAGTCACATCACTCTCTTTTTGTTTTCTCTTCTGTACATCCTCATTACAGATATTCTCAAATCTCCTTTTCCGACAAACAACACGTTTTTCAAACACAGGATACTAACCTAAATGAGGAGCATAGCTTCTTCTTAATCTATTATACTCCTTTACACAGTTTGCATCAGCACTTACTTTTGAGTCATCAAAGTCTATCATGAATAAACCAGATATTTTTTTCACGCGTGACAAAGCAACATATGCCATACCTTCTTTAAACACAGTAGATCCAATGTTTACAAATGCACTATCTACAGTTAATCCTTGAGATTTGTGAATAGTTACTGCATATGCTAGAGAAAACGGAAACTGCTTCCTACGTACATATAAGTCTTTCACAAGCAAGAAACGAACTGAACAACGACAAATGTCTTTAACCTCTTCAATCTGATCAAATGTTATTTTTAAAAATTCAATTCCAACTTTTTTCTGGTAATTAACAAAACCCACAACTTTACCCATAGCTCCGTTCACTAAACCTTTCTCTACATCCAAATTACGTCTTAAAATTACTCGACAGTTCATACATACATAGAGATTCTTTTCTAAACCGGCTGTTTTCGAGATGTTTTTCTCTAGAGAATCCAATTTACTTGTCAATTTGTTTGTCAATATCATAGTTATTCCTTCATGTTGTATTTTATCCACAGCTTCCAGTTTGACAATCACTTCATTTTCCAATTTCAAAAGTTCTTGATTGAATATAGAGCATTCATGTAGTGTTGGCATTAAGCAGATTACAGTATTTTTTCCAGCAATTTTCTTGTATATTTTCTCTGGAACTATTTGTTCTGTTGGAAACACATTACATAGCAATCGACTCTGTAAAGCTTTTCTGCCATGTTCTGTGAGTAGTCCAATTCTGATATTTTTGAGAATACTTGCATAATCCTCATCATTGGCTTGCTGCATATTGGTAATGAGTTCTTTGTACTCAAAGTATGTCCAAATATTCACATTACCTATACTTCCTAATGACTTTTTCGTGTCTTCATGTGTAAGGGTTTGAAATACTGGTTGTCCTTTAACTGGAGTGAGCTGCACAAGATCCCCAAAAACTATAACATGTTTTCCTCCAAATAGCACGTCATAGTTTGTCTTTAGAAGTTGCTGCATTCTTAAATGCACAAAGGCAAGCATTAAGTTTGATACCATGCTTACCTCATCAATGATGAGAACTTTCATTTTTTTCAATACTCTTGCAACTTCAAAACATGCTTCTCCTGTTAGCTTGTGGTATTGTATTTTGTTCTCGTGCTCTACTGGAAACATTAGCAAACGATGGAGGGTAATTCCTTTTATATTATATGCTGCTAACCCAGTTGGAGCAGTAACAACACAAGGCAAAGTTGAATCTGTTTTTTGCTGTAGGTAGCTTCTAATTACTTTAATCAAGAAACGTTTTCCAGTTCCGGCTTGTCCACTCACATACATTCTGATTGGTTCAAACGATGTGCATGAGCACTCTTTATTTTCATGTAGTAATCCGTGATCAATTTTTTTTCTGACTTCCTCATAAATTTGTTGTTGTTCATCATTCAGTTGTTGTTCCATATTTGGTAAGTTCATTAAATCTTCCTGAGCTTGATTCATAGCTGTTTCGACTTCAGTCATGGCTATTGCAGCTTCATTTTCTACGATTGGTTGTCCTAGAGGATCTTGACTGAACGTCCCAGAACTTTGACTGTCTTGAGAACTGTCTCTAGCTACTTCACCTGCAATTGTTGCTTCTTGTTCAATTTCTTCATTTAACATTTGAACATAAGTTGAGAAAGTACTGCATTCTATGCTATCTTTGCAAGCATTAAAGGAATCTTCATAGCTCTGAAAATCTCCAAGTAGTTCGTCCTCTGAACGCCATGGTTTAAACAGCTGTAAAAGTGCCAAGTAGTAAAATTCCTTTTTGTCAGTAGTGTCACAACTCAGCTTCCGGTGATTAATCAAACTTCCTTTTGTTTGTTTTACCAAACATCCTTCCTCACCAGTGACTTTATATTTTCCATTGTTGATGTGTTCTGTGGTATTCCGTTTATAAATGTAGTTCTGCAGCACTTCATATAGACACATGTTCTCAAGATGATGACTTCTTTGTGGGTAATATGTGTCCAACATGTTTGTTCTTAAAATGTCTGTACTTTCAGGTTCGTTCTCTGCTAAATATTCAATTTCTCGAACAGATTTCAGTACCCGATTTCTCATTCCTACAAGGCCTAAACTTACCCAAATTATTCTTCTGGATTTGGAGTACAGACTTGCAGATGATAATCTATCTGAACATTCGTAGGATCCAATTTCTCGATGCGATAACATCTTTAAACTGAAACTGTATAGCTTTTTACTGACAGTCTTCTCGTGAGAAATCTCTTCCCACATTTCTTTCAATTCCGTTTTCTAAGATTTAGTGATGTAAGATGTGACATACCGAGCAACAGCAATAGAATTGTCAGCAACATACTGTATATCCATGTTTGCATTCCACATGGATAAAATGACTGGGTTGTAGTCATTTATATATTTTGACTCTTCTTTTCTTCTTAGGTTGTAGGTATTCTTAGGCGATTTTCTTGTAATAGTATGTCGCACAGCTGACATAAAACTGTTTACTCTTCCTTTTGAAAGAACAGGTCATGGAAATCCAAATCGACATTTTGTGTAGAATTTATCTTTACTCATGTACTTTCATCGACAGTATTTTCCCCACCGATGTCTTTGGAAACGTAAAACTTGCTCTTTTAAGTTTTTTTCTTCTGTGCTTTTAGGTATAGCACATGTTGCATATCCTTCAAAGAATGATAAAACTGCATCATCAGAATCTGTTCCAAATTTTGGGGCATCCTTGATCCACAACAGCATATGCATATGAGGAGCACCTCTTGCTTGGTACTCTTTTCTCCAAAAGAAATCCACAACTTCTCCAAGAGGTGGATTTTTTTTATTGCAGATGAAGGACATCATAGCCTCAAATCTATGATTGAAATATCTGCAAACATTAACCGGATCCAATGAGCACAATTCTCCTGCTGTCTTGTATTGGATGTTTTCAATATTTGAATTTGCCTCTCGAAGAAAGTCCAGTAAATCATCCCAAGCGTACTCAGCACAGCTTAGGGTAAGGAACCATGTAGGAGTTCCTAAATTCCGAACATACATTTCAATTCTCCATGGCATCGGTACAAATATTCATTAGTTCCTCGCTGACAAGCCATCAAATTTATCAATTGAGATTCCAAATGATCATCTCGCTGTTGCACTTTCTTCATAAAATCCTTTGCAGACACATTATGTAGATGTACTCCCGTTTTTAAAATGTGATTTACTGCATAAGATAGTGCAGACAAGTCACTTTCAAATAAAAGATGGAACAAATAAGGAATACTTTGACGAAATCTTGGATCTTCTGCATATAATCTTGTAGTCCGATACTCAGAAGCAGGAATCTGTACTGGACGTTCATCATATTGTCCACCTTTTCCTGTAGGAAACAGCTGGGGAAAACAACGAGCTTCCAAGCTCCTCCCATACACTCACGGCACTTCCTTGTGCTTTTTTCATCTGAAACAGATCAATAGTGTTTGCCATAACTTCTTTAGAATGAAGAGGATGTATGCTGAAATGTTCATAAATTTCTTCTTCTTTTGACTTATCCACTTTTTCAATTTGCCCAGCTGGTATTCCTGAGTCTGGTAGTAAAACTTCTTCATCTTCATCCATATAAATTGTTTCATACCATTTATTATTTCTTTTCAAATATAAATTTGCTCTTTGTATTTTTCGTCCATCTACCAGCTCCTGCCAAATTTTTTTATTATTTGTTGGTACTCCATTAACCAGAATAACTAATGGTTCAGTTTCCAATCTATCTGCATCAATTGTTTCCATATTTATTTATTTTTTCAAATCCAATGGCAAATAGACAACTCTTCCTTTTAAACCTCTTTGTAAATCCGAAGGAGGTAATTTACCTGTTTTGGGCTCCATACGAACTATAGTCTGAAAAGCATTGAATGAGTATAGACTCATATGTATTTAAATCACTAAGTTCTGCAGGAATTTCAACCAATTCTAAATTATTATGTACAGCTCTTGCTGGCATTTTATTTTCTTCTAACTTGTTATAACAGTATTTACAAATACGGTGATATTCACCCAAATCAAAACAATTTTCCAGAAATAAATATGTAGCAAAATGCATCCACTTAGTATTATTTTCTTTTTCACTTTTTTTATAGAGATCAACATACCTTGTTTGATTTTTATAATGGCTTCTCCGGCAACAAATACAAGTAATATTTGGTCTTTCATTAGAGATGATAGTAGATTTTGTCATTTGATCTTCAAATGTTTTACTAACAGTGGGTTCTACATTCTCTTCCACATTTTCCTCAATAACTGTGTCATTTCCTGCACTTTCTTGCTCTGGACCAAAGTAACAAAACTGAATATCATCAGTAACCTTCACTACATCTGATACAGATCCACGGAACAGAGCACTATTCAACTCATTTAACTTTAGTGCTGGACTTTTAGCAAAATACAATGTTCTCACAAACTTTCTCATTTCAGTATGATGAACAGCCAACATTCTAAAATGGTGAAAAACACTTTGGCAAACTTTCCTAGATAGACAAGCAAGAGAATGTCCTTGCAAACCAGTATTCTCTCTCACTCTGCATGGGTCTAGTCTTTGAAGCACCTTAATCTTCTGTTTAACACTCTTTTTACTATATTCTCTTAGG
Source organism: Triturus cristatus (assembly GCF_964204655.1). Classification (NCBI taxonomy): domain Eukaryota; kingdom Metazoa; phylum Chordata; class Amphibia; order Caudata; family Salamandridae; genus Triturus; species Triturus cristatus. The sequence goes on along the minus strand of NC_140580.1, from coordinate 69,358,438 downwards.
AAGTCACGTAATTTATCAATAGATTCTTGTCGCACAGTGCAAATACTACTACAATTCTAAGTGTACACTGGGGCTTTAGGACGTCTCTCCATAACCTCATCAGCTAACACTTCTTCCTCATTTCTTGGAACCATTTTCTCCTTTTCCATTACACAACCATCTTTAACTTCATAAGCTCGACCATTGGTGTCAACTGCATGCAACAAACTATTACTTTGAAGATAACTCTCTTCATTAAAAAATGGCTCAGTACTTGAACTATGCTTCCATTCTCCTAAGAACACTTTACAAAAGTTATTTTTTTTCAGTACTCTTTTCCTTTTGCATTGTGACTTCATTGCTTTTACTAATTTTTCTAATCTACGCATCCTGTTCAAAATTAAAATAAATAGTTTTCGTTTTACTTCCAAAGCCTTACAAACAATTTTTTCAATATATATTTTTTTTTAATAAAATTTGGTTTTCTTCTTATATTTTTTCACATCCTTTAGCAAATTTAACATCACTCTTCTCTGAAACATTTTTCTACGAATGTTTTTACAATCTATTTTTCGTGTTAAGTCACTCTTTCTTACTTCTGATTCAACATTGGCTTTTCGTATTTTCTGGCGACTCTGTTATTGTTTTGTACTTGAAACACTTAAAAAAAATCCCTAGTCTGCTTACCAGAAGTCTTTTTCTTTTTTCCAACATGAGGTTCTTCAACTATTTTTTTTGGTCCAGTTTTCTTCAAATATAGATGTTGTTGCTGTTCTTTTCTCTTTCTTGACTTTATAGGCATCTTTAATTAATTTCACTGTTGTTCAGCAATACCTGAAAGAAACTAAAAAAAAAATACCTTTATGTAATTTTAATACATTACCATTTTTTTTCCAGAGCTTTTCAAATCCTATCACATGACCTGTCCCTTTCCTACAACTCCAAGTCTTACAGAACAAGAGCAACACGAATTAAATCTCTGACAACAATTCCTGAGTGCACACAGACTCATGGTGTGATTCTAGGCAAAAAACGATTTTAGTTTGGCAATTTCAAAGCACATTTACTACTGTGGAAGAGTAAGTCATAATTACTATGGCAGCCTGACACATTTTCCTTATATTTTAAAGAGGCAGAAAAGAGTACACGTCCTAACAGCTACTTGAGACCATCAGCATGTGTTACAGGGTGAGTGATTAGAGTAGAGCAATGGAAATGAGCCTTGGTGACGTTGAATGTGTTAGCATTACACACTGCTATCTAAAATACCACACAGAGCTGAATAGTAAGCATGAGAGTGCAGGAGAAGCACCTGTCTGTGTGCTGAGGGCGTGCTTCTGGAGACCATGTATTGTCAGGTGCAACACAGATCTGCATGGACACTTGTAGAACTGCATGAAGACTGCAGAGATGTTTGTAAGAGTACATGTGTGGTAAAGGTTAATTGGAGTTTTGAACATGTAGGATCTACTTCACCCATTGCGGGAGTGGAAGGAAAATGTACCATGCTAATTTCAAATGTGTTAGCATTTGCCTCTCATTTGTGACAAAGTGATTTCTGATGAATGCTAACCATCACAGTTCTTGCAAACAAGCTGCCCCTTTCCTGCGAGTGCAAGTCTAACAGAGCAAGAGCAACACGGATTAAATCTCTGAGAAGAATTCCTGTGTGCACACAGACTCATGGTGTGATTCTAGACACAAAACTGTATCCCTGGGTGATACCAGTACACCTTAACTTATGGTGAAGACATACTCCATAATATCTTTCAAGTTCAAGGCACTTAAATATCTTCCTTTACATAAAATGTAAAACACAACTTTAAAAGTGTAAGGAAAATGTACCATGCTATTTTCAAATGTGTTACCATTTGCCTCTCATTTGTGACAAAGTGATTTCTGCTGAATGCTAACCATCACAGTTCTTGCAAACAAGCTGCCCCTTTCCTGCAAGTGCAAGTCTAACAGAGCAAGAGCAACATGAATTAAATCTCTGTGAAAAATTCCTGTGTACAGACAGACTCATGGTGTGATTCTAGGCACAAAACAGTATTTCTGGGTGATACCAGTACACCTTAACTCATGGTGAAGACATACTCCATAATATCTGACATGTTCAAGGCAGTTAAATATCTTCCTTAACATAAAATGTAAAACACAACTTTTATATTGGTAGGAAAATGTACCATGCTATTTTCAAATGTGTTTGCATTTGCCTCTCATTTGTGACAAAGTGATTTCTCCTGAATGCTAACCATTACAGTTCTTGAAAACAAGCTGCCCCTTTCCTGCGAGTGCAAGTCAAACAGAGCAACAGCAACACAAATTAAATCTCTGTGAAAAATTCCTGTGTACAGACAGACTCATGGTGTGATTCTAGGCACAGAACAGTATTTCTGGGTGATACAAGTACACCTTAACTTATGGTGAAGACATACTCCATAATATCTGACATGTTCAAGGCAGTTAAATATCTTCCTTAACATAAAATGTAAAACACAACTTTTAAAGTGGTAGGAAAATGTACCATGCTATTTTCAAATGTGTTTGCATTTGCCTCTCATTTGTGAGAAAGTGATTGCTGCTAAATGCTAACCATCACAGTTCTTGAAAACAAGCTGCCCCTTTCCTGCGAGTGCAAGTCTAACAGAGCAAGAGCAACACAAATTAAATCTCTGTGAAAAATTCCTGTGTGCACACAGACTCATGGTGTGATTCTAGGCACAAAACAGTATTACTGGGTGATACCAGTACACCTTAACTTATGGTGAAGACATACTCCATAATATCTGACATATTCAATGCACTTAAATATCTTCCTTAACATAAAATGTAAAACACAACTTTTAAAGTGGTAGGAAAGTGTACCATGCTATTTTCAAATGTGTTTGCATTTGCCTCTCATTTGTGAGAAAGTGATTTCTGCTGAATGCTAACCATCACAGTTCTTCAAAACAAGCTGCCCCTTTCCTGCTAGTGCAAGTCAAACAGAGCAACAGCAACACAAATTAAATCTCTGTGAAAAATTCCTGTGTACAGACAGACTCATGGTGTGAGTCTAGGCACAAAACAGTTTTTTTAGTTGATACCAGTACACCTTAACTTATGGTGAAGACATACTCCATAAAAATATGTTCAAGGCAGTCAAATATCTTACTTAAAATAAAATGTAAAACACAACTTTATAAGAATATTCACATTTCTATTATTTATATCCAACTACACCACATACATCCCCTCTCAAATTCATAACTCACCTTTAAAAGTAGTTAGTTGAGAAAGAAATGTGCCACTCACACAGCAGATTATCAGAGCCAGAATATCTGAACTGTACACCTCTGAGCAGAACCAGTAAATGGCAATGTTTCCCTCTCTTTTTTCACACATATACATGTTAATTTCAAATCACAGTGTTTCCCACATTTTTTCAAATGGAATCACACATTTCTATTGGTTGCAAATTTAAACCCTTTCCAAATGATCCCTTCCCCCAACATGACTTCTGCCTGCTACCATAGCAACAGGTCATGGAACACTGGTGTGAGCAGAGAGGTCAGAAGTTCAGCACACAATGTTTCAAATCCAAAGAGCAAGAGTGCTTTACTTTTCAAACCTAACAGCAAATCCAAACTAATGTTCTGTGGGAACACATTTTTCTGAACCAATATAAAACATGTTTTTAAAAATTTAAACATACAACCTAGTTTTTAGAGTTGTATGGTCTGAAACAGTCAATGATTTCTTTTTATTTTGAAAAAAGTATGTAAGCCTCCATTTTACAACTATCTTTCTTTTCATATTGCCATTCTACTGAAAGACACCTTCTGAGTGCATCCAGATCTCCTTGAAAGATGTTCACAGTGTGGATTATAGGTCACAGCTATGTCTTCTGGAGTGAAAGGTTTGCAGAAAAAAGAGGTATTGTGAAAGATCTTGCTTTGCCAAATGTAGACATTAAATGGATTGGTCAGAGAGGGTTAAAGTGGCACCAATTAATGCCTTTGGTGAAAACCATTCTACATCTCCCACAGCCTAACCTTATTATTGTGCACTGTGGTGGAAATGACCTAGGCACTTTAACTGGGGTAGGTCTGGAAATGCTTATTAAGGACACCTTTGTGCAATTGATGTCACTCTTTCCACAAACTGCCTTTGTATATTCTAATATATGCCAAAGGCAAAAGTGGAACTGGTCCTACCAATATTGTCCGCAGATTGACAAAGCAAGAAGGCACGTCAATAAGTGTGTTTCTGCTTTCCTCAGAGACTATGGTATGGGTTCTATATACCACAACAACTTGCGTTACAACATGCAAGACATTTATAGAGGAGACGGTGTACATTTCAATGATGAAGGGAACAGAGTCTTCCTCTTGAACTTTAGACTCTGCATCAGTACCTACTTGTAGGTACCAAAAAACATTCAATGAACACAACGGCTCTTTTTAGAGCCAACCAACATCCAAACACTTAATCTTTTTTTTTTTTTTAAATGTTTTGCCGTGCGCGAACGGTGCGCGCACCTCGCAAATTTTTTAAAAAAATTAAAATCTTTTTTTTTGCCCTTCGGGGTCCCACTGTGACCCCCTGACAAATGCTAGGGGGTCAGGAACTCCCTACCCTGCCCCCTTTTCACGTTCTCCACCTTTCCTTTTCAGTGTGACAGACAAAATGGCGGCCGACACTTCCTGATTTCGACCAATTCGAATGTTTACAGACATATAACAACCAATCAGAATTACGCTCGCGCACGTTATGGTGCGCGCACCGTACGCTTACGGTGCGCGTACGGTGCGCGCATATAGATATGTATATGCTTTTAAATGCTATTTTCTGAGCAACTAATGAACAGATTGACACCAGACCTGCAAAAGGCACTTCCTTGACCTGAGGACTACCTCTCTGCCAAATTTCAAGTAATTCTGTTCAGCCGTTCGGGCTGTACCTTCGACTAAAGGTCCTATGGAAAAATGCATGGGGAAAATGCTTTTGGGACCCCCCTTTTTTCTCAGCCCCCACTTGACGAATTACCCCCAGACTTTCAGGGTAGGAGCTGAGCGGAGCGCCCCATTAGTTTTGAAAATTTCACGAGGATTCGTCAACCGGCGCCAAAGTTATTCAAAATAGAATTTTGAGATTTCCTATGGAAACACGGTCCTAACTATAACTATCTACTGGCGACCGCCAGTAGATAATATATATATATATATATATATATATATATATATATATATATATATATATATATATATATATATGGCGTGATTGACATCAATTGCTCCAAAAACACTTGCGGACACGGACCTTCATTAAAGTGCTTATTTAATTCGTAAGGCTGTCGTCATAACGTTTCGGCTCAGCAGAGCCTTGATCACATGGCAACGTCAGTGCATTTCAAGAACCAATAAATATCCTGAATACAGGGTTCAAAGTGCTCGGTTTAAAAGCATGTGACCTTTGATTTCATCAACATAGAGAAAACACTACTTCATTCATTTAGTGTTGTGCAATATGCAAAAAACGATTTGATCCCAATATAAAACAGGAATAAGTTATTTGAATTGTGCAAAATATCGCTGTTGTTCATAATAATTCAGTTTAAGACAATAAATAGATAAATAAGTCAAATAAAAACATACAATCCATTTCAAATATAATTGTCACCCTTTATGGTAAAAGCATGTCAGGTAATTATGGCATAAATGCCTAATAAACAATGCCAATAGCCCTAAAAAAACAGAATATTGGATGCTGCACAAATAGTTTGTGAGCGGTGCAATAAATAATGGCGTCAATGCCTAGACCCTTCATCTTCAATATACTTCAGAATTTGTATAGATTAGGGTAGTCATAGAGGGGACTTCAGATAAATGTAGTCTATATCTAAAAAACCTATGTTGACAACAACGCTCATGTGCAAAAAATGTATCAAAAGATCTCTCATGATTTGTATCCAGGCTAAAAAAGTGATTCACAGATAAGTGCTAAAAGATTAGTTGTGAATGGGCAAAGGGGATAAAAAACATAATCTATCCAACGTTGGCGCGTAACGAGACAACATTGGTAAAATTAATGTCTTTAAATTTCGCTAATGTTTGGAACAAAGATATCCTGGGTACCGTTGAGACTGTCCCATTAAAAAATAGTAATAATGGGGAAAAATGCATAAAATATGAAAAAAAGAGAGAGACATCGAATCACAGTTGGAGCAAAATTGTGTTATTCAGCAGTAGTAGTTGATCAAATGTTTTGTTACATACTAAATTGTGTGGCTCATTCAAGGTAAACATGTATAAAAATCTTCAGTCGTGTTGAGTCCTTTTGGGTGCTTAGTATCTAGACGTAATATGTATTGGGTTTCCAGCTTGCACAGTTTTGCTTCCCTATTACCACCTCGTCTGCTCGCATTTATGGCATCAACGACATATATATATATATATATTTACTCCTCTTCACCTCGGTACAGCCACCGCACTCCAAACCAACGGGTGCGTCGTCAACAAAAAGGGACCACCCAGGTTCGGTCCATAATATCACGCTCCTTCACTCCCATAGGCAATGATTGACGATGCTCTGTTCTGGCCAAATAATTTATTAGGACAGCTGAAAAGGACGCGTTTCGCCTGTCCAGCAGGCTTGTTCACCAACAGTTTAACTGTTCAAACATCGGCCATTTTAACCACAGTGTGTGGAGAACTTCTCACGTGATGTGACTACAACAACAGTGTATTAGACGAAAGACTTGTAGTTCTTTCAAAACAAAATGGTCCGTTTTGCCGATAATCATCTTTTCAAATAATTCATACATTTTCTTTGAGGTAGGTATTAATACATCAATTACTTCATACAGAATTTTTTAGTTAAACGTTTTTACTCAATTACATTCTTTCATTTTGTACTTTGAATAAAACTTTATCAAACCGCTAATGCGGACACAGCCCTTGTGTAACCAAGGGATTGTGTGTTTTCTTTAATAAATACGAACATTACAACCCTAGTGGGTATTGCAACACCTACCTAACGTGTGAATATCATTCCTATTTTGAGATAACAGATGTCAACATTCGCTCCAAAGAATTCAGCCCCAGTGGGCAAATTTGAACCACAGTCTACTCAAGTCTATCGTAACTTAGTGCCTAACCTGTGAAACAATAAATAAATAAATAATAATCAACAAAAAACAGTTAAAACCAAATTTCTAGAAGGTGCATTTTTTTCTCTCTCATTTTCTTACAGTTAGCATTTTTTCAGTTAGCTTTTTTCTTTTTTCTGTGTACCTAGACAAGATTTTACAAGTGTGTAATTAAATATTCTTCCATGTTCAGTCCCATAGGGGCTCTTGTATTTAATTCTACAATATAGCATGACTCCAGTCTCCTAAGCTTTTTTTCACGATTGCCTCCCCGAATGTTAGGTGGAACGCAATCTATCACGAAATAGCTTAGCCCTTGAGAATTTTTATCGTGGTGAGATTTAAAGTGGCGTGCCACTGGGTATGTTTTATCACCATTCTGGAGAGCCCGCAGATGTTGTAGTACCCTTTTATGTGCTGGATGAATCGTGCTGCCTACATCCTGCAGGCCACATGGACATTGCAACACGTAGACAGCAAACTCTGTCTTGCAAGATAGGAACCCTCTGATCTTTTTCTCTCTTTTAGAGAGTCCAGGTGTATATGTATGGGTATTTTTTCCATGACCACAGGCTTTACATTTCGTACACTTAATAAAACCTTCTTTCCTTTTTAACCAGGTTTTCGCCTGTGCATTCTGCTGCTGTGGAATCATATTACTGACTACCATTTGCTTGAAAGAGCGAGCTCTCCTAAAAGTAATAGCTGGTCTTTTTTGCACTAGCTTCCCCAGTAATGGATCGTTATGAATGAGGTACCAGTGCTTGTTGAGTATATTCCTGACTTGACCAAGCTGCCGATTAAAAGAAGTGATCATTCTTACTTGGTTGTTTTGTGTACTCTCTCTCTTGATTTTACTTTGGCCTTGATTAAACAGGATATCTTCCCTAGTTCTCTTGTTTGCCTTTTTAATGGAAGCTTGGATGTTTTCTTCCTTGTAGCCGCGTGCTTGGAACTGCGATTCCAGATTCATAAGTTCTTTATCTAGAATTTCTTGGTCACTGCAATTACGAATTCTTCTAAGACATTCTCCTTATGGTATACTCCTAATTAAATTTAGCGGGTGAAAACTGGTTGCATGCAGCAACGTATTAGCCGCTGTTGATTTTCTGTAAAGTTTCATGTGTACTTTGGAGTCCTTAACATAAATAGTTAAGTCTAGGAAATTGACTGAATTTCTACTGACTGAACTGGTAAACTTTAAACTTAAAGAGTTCACTTGTATTTTCTTAATAAAACTCTTTACAGACTCCTCAGTTCCTCTTTATACAATAAACAGGTCGTCAATAAAACGACTCCAATGTAATATGTTCTCTTCCCATTCTTTCTGGAACTCGACCCGGACCACCTGCTCCTCCCACCAGCCCATATGCAAATTAGCATAGCTGGGGGCGAAGCAGGTGCCCATTGCGGTTCCACAGACCTGATGGTATAAGTCATTGTTGAAGAGAAAATAGTTGTTTTTTAAACATACAGAGACCATCATGAGTAACATTTGAGTATGTGACCAGAGCTTAATCGGTCGTCCACTTAAAAAATGTTTTATTGCCTGCAGGCCATCATCATGAAATTGTATTGCAAGAAATGCAGACAAGGGTGAGAATGTTGTCCTTTGGGATGGATCAAAATACTTGAGTGAAGCCTACTAACAACTCAATAATCAAACCAACTATGTTAAAATAACAGAGCCTGCGATGCAGAGTAGCTTCGGGTTATATAATGGGCAACTTGCAGAATGGTACAACCAGTGTTTAATCACTAGGGAAGAAATGCAGTTTTAAAATATTTCAAATCCAACAACACCTGTATTTTATTTAATTCCGAAAATGCATAAAAACACAGAGAATCCGCCGGGGTGCCCAATTATATCTGCAATTGGCGGAGCTCTGGAAAACACCTCCAAATACATTGACTAATTTTTATGTCCGCTGGTAAAATTACTTCCCTCATACATTCAAGACTCTGGGGAACTTCTGAAAAAGATATACAATTTGCCCTGGGAAAAAGACATGTTGTTGGTCACTATTGATGTGACCACTTTATATACAAGCATCAGGAATGATGATGGCCTGCAGGCAATAAAACATTTTTTGAGTGGACGACCGATTAAGCTCTGGTCACATACTGAAATGTTACTCATGATGGTCTCTGTATGTTTAAAAAACAACTATTTTCTCTTCAACAATGACTTATACCATCAAGTCTGTGGAACTGCAATGGGCATCTGCTTCGCCCCAGCTATGCTAATTTGCATATGGGCTGGTGAGAGGAGCAGGTGGTCCGGGTCGAGTTCCAGAAAGAATGGGAAGAGAACATATTACATTGGAGTTGTTTTATTGACAACCTGTTTATTGTATGGAGAGGAACTGAGGAGTCTGTAAAGAGTTTTATTAAGAAAATACAAGTAAACTCTTTAAATTTAAAGTTTACCAGTTCAGTCAGTAGAAGTTCAGTCAATTTCCTAGACTTAACTATTTATGTTAAGGACTCCAAAGTACACACAAAACTTTACAGAAAACCAACAGCGGGGAATACGTTGCTGCATGCAACAAGTTTTCACCCGCAACATTTAATTAGGAGTATACCATACGGAGAATGTCTTAGAAGAATTCGTAATTGCAGTGACCAAGAAATTGTAGATAAAGAACTTGTGAATCTGGAATTGCGGTTCCAAGCACGCGGCTACAAGGAAGAAAACATCCAAGCTTTCATTAAAAAGGCAAAAAAGAGAACTAGGGAAGATATCCTGTTTAATCAAGGCCAAAGTAAAATCAAGAGAGAGAGTACACAAAACAATTAAATAGTATGAATTATCACTTCTTTTAATCTGCAGCATAGTCAAGTCAGGAACATACTCAACAAGCACTGGCACCTCATTCGTAACGATCCATTACTGGGGAAGCTAGTGCAAAAAAGACCAGCTATTACTTTTAGGAGAGCTCGCTCTTTCAGGCAAATGGTAGTCAGCAATATGATTCCACAGCAGCATAACGCACAGGCGAAAACCTGGTTAATAAGGAAAGAAGGTTTTATTAAGTGTACGAAATGTAAGGCCTGTGGTCATGGAAAAACTATGCATACATATACACCTGGACTCTCTAAAAGAGAGAAAAAGATCAGAGGGTTCCTATCTTACAAGACAGAGTTTGCTATCTACATGCTGCAATGTCCATGTGGCCTGCAGTACGTAGGCAGCACGATTCATCCAGCACATAAAAGGGTACTACAACATCTGAGGGCTATCCGGAATGTGGATAAATCATACCCAGTGGCACGCCACTTTGAGTCTCACCATGATGAAAATTCTCAAGGGCTTAGCTATTTCGTGATAGATTGCGTTCCACCTAACATTCGGGGAGGCAATCGTGAAAAAAAGCTTAGGAGACTGGAGTCATGCTATATTGTAGAATTAAATACAAGAGCCCCTAAGGCAATGAACATGGAAGAAGATTTAATTACACACTTGTAAAATCTTGTCTAGGTACACAGAAAAAAGAAAAAAGCTAACTGAAAAAATGCTAACTGTAAGAAAATGAGAGAGAAAAAAATGCACCCTCTAGAAATTTGGTGTTAACTGTTATTTGTTGATTATTATTTTTTAATTTATTGTTTCACGGGTTAGGTACTAAGTTAAGATAGACTTGGGTAGACTGTGGTTCAAATTTTCCCACTGGGGCTGAATTCTTTGGAGCGAATGTTGACATCTGTTATCTCAAGATTGGAATGATATTCACACGTTAGATTGGTGTTGCAATACCCACTAGGGTTGTATTGTTAGTATTTATTAAAGAAAACACACAATCCCTTGGTTACACAAGGGCTGTGTCCGCATTAGCGGTTTGATAAAGTTTTATTCAAAGTACAAAAAGAATTAATGTAATTGAGTAAAAACGTTTAACTAAAAATTCCTTATGAAGGAATTGATGTATTAATACCTACCTCAAAGAAAATGTATGAATTATTTGAAAAGATGATTATCGGCAAAACGGACCATTTTGTTTTGAAAGAACCACAAGTCTTTTGTCTAATACACTGTTGTTGTAGTCACATCACGTGAGAAGTTCTCCATACACTTTGGTTAAAATGGCCGATGTTTTAAAAGTTAAACTATTGGTGAACAAGCCTGCTGGGCAGGCGAAACGCGTCCTTTTCAGCTATCCTAATAAATTATTGGGCCAGAACAGAGCGTTGTCAATCATTGCCTATGGGAGTGAAGGAGCGTGATATATATATATATATATATATATATATATATATATATATATATTCACAGAAAAAACCATAGGTTTCAGGCACGTTATAGTTAGGAATTAGCATTTAAAAAACCTCAGAAATTCACTGAAAAAACCATAGGTTTCAGGGGTGTTATAGTTAGCTGGACTTTTCACTTGTACAAAACCATTGAAATTCCCCCGTTATAGTTAGTTCAGCTAACTATAACTCGCGCGCCCGCAATGCACTGCTGATGACGTCACATATTACATCACTCATGACATGGTCAGTGACATCACTCATGACATCACTGATGACATCTCAAATGACATCACTGATGACATCACTGATGACATCATCCAGTGAATGTGTGTTTTTCTGAAAATTAAATATGTTTTATATATGTATATCTCAAGGTCGATGGAAGAATAAATGGGTATATAAGTGTCTAAATGGATGATTTGTTTTTGAAAAATTGATTGTGCAACTGACTGATTAAGTGTATCATAGTGAATACATGGCTTAGTGAGTAATGTTTAAATATGTAAATATCTGTATCAGTCTCTCACTTTGTGTATAAGTGGCTGCATGGGTTGGTGAGTAGCTACATGGGTGTCTATATAGGTTATTAGTTGGTTTTTTGAGTATCAGTCTGAGTGTCTGCATGGTTCGGTGGGGGGTATTACGTAGTGCATAGGTGCATGAATGAGTGACTCACTGTTTGTATGGGTTGAACACAGCATGTGTGCAGGACTGTATGGGTGGATGAGTGTGTGTATGGGTGTGTTAGTGAGTGAATGACTGTCTCAATAGTGTCTTTATGAGTAACTACATATGTTTTAAACTAGTATATGTGACTATTGGTGTATATATGTGAGTATATGTGAGAGTGAGAGATTGAAAGAGTTCCTGTATGAATAAGTATGTGTTTCTTTAAGTGATTGTTTAAAAGACTAAGTATGTGTACGTTTCCGTAGAAGTAAGTATGGTGGTGTGTGTATAACTGTATATGCAAGTAAATGTATGTTTGATTCTTTATTAGCATGAGTGACTATGTGTGTGAGTAACTCTATGGATGAGTGGCATTGTGTAACAGGATGTATAGGTGTATGAGTACATATGATGAGTGAGTACATGTATGAGTGACTGTATAGGACTGTTGGTGAATGAGTGGATGTGTATGTGGATCTTAGAATTACTGAAGAGGTTGTTGTAACTGGTATTGGTATGTCCATTGTTTTGAAAATTTTAGTCTCTTTTTTTGAATGTGTGTATCAAAGGTTATATTAGGGTGAGAGGAGGTCTGCCACTCTATCACAAGGATGATGTCATCAGTGATGTCATCAGTGATGTCATTTGAGATGTCATCAGTGATGTCATGAGTGATGTCACTGACCATGTCATGAGTGATGTAATATGTGACGTCATCAGCAGTGCATTGCGGGCGCGCGAGTTATAGTTAGCTGAACTAACTATAACGGGGGAATTTCAATGGTTTTGTACAAGTGAAAAGTCCAGCTAACTATAACACCCCTGAAACCTATGGTTTTTTCAGTGAATTTCTGAGGTTTTTTAAATGCTAATTCCTAACTATAACGTGCCTGAAACCTATGGTTTTTTCTGTTAATTTCAAAGGTTTTTTAAATGCTAATTTCTAACTATGCCTACAGAGATAGGACATGTGAAGAAAGAAGAAAAAATGCACAGAAAGAAACAAAAGAAGTGCAGAAAGAAGCAACAGAAGTCCTCAAATACGAAGATAAGTGCAGGAAGAAGGATAACGTGCAGAAAGAACAAAAAGAAGAGCAGAAAGAAGCCTTGTTGCAAAATCATCCTGTACCCTCAACTTTTTCAGACGGATACTGGTGGTAACTGAGTCTGACTAACCAGTCCTAGAGCCAGTGCTATGTTAAAAGACACTTAGAATACAGTGAAAACACCTACATACACTAGGGAACATTATGCGTTGGGGTCCCCCTGTGATTAGCATGACCTCCTCTGTAAGCCCCTAGTATATAATAGGGCATGGGGATTAAAACTACCTCTTAAAACAGGCCACAGGGCGTTTTTGCACACGTTAACTCAGGCCCCGTCCCCTCCATTCACCACTGTGTAAACACGCCCTGTTTCCATTTTTAGTTGGGAGATTAAGTTCATTTGAATCCTGAGGGTCCCTAGGGTCCAACTAGCCCACTAGGTACCTCCAGTAAGTGCCACAGAGCTGCGTTGCAGAGAGGTGTAAAAAGTGGCACGGCCTGGACCACCTCTCTGCAATGCAGCTCAGTGGCGCTTACTGGAAGCACTTGGTGGGCTAGTTAGCCCCCAGGGGCCCTCAGTATTGAAGGGAAATTATATCCCCAATTTAAAACGTGCCATAGTGCGTGTTTGCACACGTCACCTCAGGCCCCGTCCCCTCCCTTCACCACTGTGTAAACGCGCCCTGTGGCTGTTCTAAGTTGAGAGATTAAGTCCCCTTGAATCCTAAGGGTCCCTAGGGTCAAACTAGACCACTAGGTACCTCCAGTAAGCGCCACAGAGCTGCGTTGCAGAGAGGTGTAAAAAGGGGCTTGGCCTCAGAACACCTGGCTGCAGCGTAGCTCCCTGGCGCATACTGGAGATGCCTGTTGGGGGCGCGTTTGCAGAGTGCTGCACGGAGGGGGCATGGCCTCCGGCACGATGCCAGTCTTTTATTTATTTTAGTTTTTTAAGAAGGGGGGCTGTTTGGTTCCCCTTCTTATTCTAATTTATTGGCCCTGATGACCCCATCCCCCAGGGCCAGTCTCCTAATTATATTTTTTTGACCCCAATCCCCAGGGCCGGCCACTGTTTTTTATTATTTTTAAAAAATATATATTTATAGACACACCTAGGACATGCTGGACAAACCGTACGTACCTATCACCATGACGATTTGCGTGATATTCATTAAAAGGCGACTATGCATGCAATGAATCCACGTGGAATGTATTTACACCACTAGTGAAGCTCTGACATGTCTGATGCCCTACCGTGCCTAATCCTGGTAGACACCCTTGTCGTTTATTTATACAAACATGGGTAGCTATTGACGGGCACATTTAATACACATGCACACCAAGCCATTCAAAGGGGATTCGACAAAAATTCGACCAAAACTATGCAAGAAACCCCCCTCACGGTTAATAAAACACACATCCACTGCCGGATGTGTAATACTTTTTATTTTACTCTCTGGAAAGGGGACGAACATCACTTGAGAGTCACAGCGTGCTCCTGACAGAGCCCAATGCTGTGTTACACCCACCATTGCCTGCCGAGTGCCACACACCTCTGTGTTGTATTCCACTAGCTAGTGCATATACTATGACACTCTCTAGCCCATGTGCACTGTAACACCACCCCGTGAATATGTCATGCCACACTTGTCTTTGCACGGGTTATATTGCCCCATCTAACGTGCCTTTCTCGATGCCTATGTTATAACGCACAGTGCTATGCCATACATATTACAATCTGGGATCCATATCTTTGTCACAGTGCATATGCAACGTTACACTCCCCAGCACATATTTTATATTACAACTTTAGAGACTAGTTAGGTTACACAACACTGCCCTGTGCATATTACACTCCAAGGCGCATATCGCATAGCACACGCTAGTGCCTGTGCTATCTCGCGCTCTCCAATGAATCTGTCATTGCGCACAATGTATTGCATATTATATTTCACGCCCGGTTCATCTTATATCACACTTTTTGGTGCATAGTTTATACCATACACTATATCTAGTTTTCATTTTCAATCGTGCTCTCAGGACTATGTTCTATATAACACTGTGTTCACCTACCCTTTTCACTGGCATTACATTTTGCGATAGGGGGTGGAGGGTCAGGGGGTGTTTCTGCCAAGTGAGCCCGGAGTCACAGTCACAAACGTCCTCTTCTTCCTGAATAAAAGTGAGATTATGCTGCATACTTGTTCATATTTTAAGTAGTTCGCACAGACACAATGTTTTAAAAACAATAAAGTTCCTAATACCCGCCTTCTCTGAACAGTTAGCTTGCTGCCCCATCCCCTTCCTCCCTATCCTCTGTTGTGTGAATCCATGGACTAGCCTCCTCCCTCCTGCCATGCATGGTCTGATGTGCTGCCACTGCCCTCAATTTAGTATGATGTACCAGTCCACTCCTCCTGCCCTCCATTGCCCAATTCTATGCCCCATCATTGACCTCCTGCTTAAACTCTGTGCTTAGCTTGCTGCCCCTATTCTCCTTCCCCCTGCCCTCCGATGTCTTTGTGCATGCCCCTGCTCCATCCTTTTTGCCCACCATGTCCCATGGACCTGCCACTCCTATCTACTCTGAGTGTTCTGTTGAGCTGCCACTCCCCTCCCACCTGCCTAGCATTGTCAGATGACTGTAACCTGTCCCTGCCACCTCCACCCTGCCTGTCCACATGCCATGCCCCTATCCTCTTCCTCCTGTCCTACATGGTCCATTGTACTGCCACACCCTTCTGCCCTCCCTGGTCTGTTGTGCTGCAACTGCTCCTCCTGCCTGCCCCGTGTGGTCTGTTGTGAGGTCCCTTCCCCTGAACTTTCTTGTCTGTGCACAGGTCCTGACCCTCCCTTCTATCCTCCATCATCCTTTGTGCATGCCCCTCCACCCTCCTTCTTGCCCATCATAGCCATTGTGCTGCCACTAACCCTCCCACTTGCCATGCATGGTCTTCTGTGCTGCCATGGCCCCTCCCACCTTCCCTGTGTGGTCAGTTAGCTGCCCCTGACCCCCTCCCACCTTCCCTCCATGGTCTGTGTGTATGCCATCACAGTCTCACTGTTGCTCTTCATGGTGTGTCTTGCTTCTAGTGCCCATCCTGCCTGACCTCCATGGCTATCTTGCTGCTCCTGCCCTGCCCCCTTGCCCCCAGCCCTACTCCCTCCCTCCTGGCTTGTCTGTTCCATTGTAATGCCCCTGATCCGTCCCTACTGCCCTTTATGGTCTGTTATGCTGCAGCTTTCTCTCCTGTCTGTCCATTATGGTCAGCTAGCTACCATTGCCTCTTGCCCCTCTGTTCTCTGTTGTCCATGTGCATGGTCCTGTCCCCTCCCTCTTGCTTTCTATGGATTGTTGTGCTGCACTCCCGTCCTGCATGCCCTGTGTGGTGTATTGTGCTGCTGCAAACCCTGATGCCTGCCCTGCAGGGTCAGTTTGGTGCACCTCTCCATCTCCCTCCTGTCCTCTGTTATCCAAGTCCATGTCCCTATCCCATTTCCTTCCATGATCCAATGTACCATACTTGCGAACATTTTGAACTTGGTAAGAGGGAGATTTTGAAAAAAAACTGGGGTATTGATTTTCCCCTTTAAGTTACATTGAAAAAGAGGATATTGTAGATAGGAGACAGATCAAATAAAGCCCATTTGAGCTTAAAAACATTGGACGTTTCCTGGCTGAATCGGGTCTGTTGGCATGTATGGTTGTACTACCATTGCCTCTTCCTTCTGCCCACAATGGTCTATTACATTGCCACAGCCTTGAAGGAGGGTAGATTTTGTATCACAGGGGGCCCCTGGCCCGTTCTGTCCACACCTGAAGTATGAGACCCTTGTCCTTGCCCTGCCAGCTGCATTTGTAGGCCGTATTAAATTGACCAGCGGGTCCTGTGTTGCTATATAATTATCCTGAGACATCCTTACCACTCAGCCAGCATAAAACCCCTGTGTAGGCCCTTCTGTTCAATATGTAGGTCTCTTTGTTAAATTGACCATAGCTCTGCAATTTTAGTGTATAGCAGTCTGAAGGCAGGTCTGCGAGGCCTTCTGATCCAAACTAGTAGCCCCCACCCTACCCGAGTGCTCCGTGCTCGGTATTAAAGTTCAACATCCCCCTGAAGCTGTCGACATACAGTAGGCTGCATCCTGGACTGGTACTTGCTTCCTGGGCAGGTTTCCCGCTTTTAAGGAAGTGGCAACCGCAGAGCGTCAAGTTAGGAGAACTGAGGAGATTTTATACATGAATATATTGAATTCCCGTACAATACCCATTATTTTCTGCTTGCTCTATGGAACTTACGATAAGCGATTGGCCTGAGAGACTGACCTTTTCACCCAGTCCATTGTCAGCATTAAGTGGGTAAATGACGAAATGTCTGGTAAAATCTGCAGACGAAGCTTTTGGGTAGCATACGTAGGTAGATGTAGCGTGCAAAGGAGCCCACAAAATGATATAAAAAGGGAGCACCCACAGATATCGACGGACTACCTCGCCGTGTGTATGTAGGTTAACAGGCAGTGCAGGTTTTCCCCAAGAGCTGGGAGCTCTTGTCTTCCTTTGCTTAAAATGTCTTGCTCTGCTTTGCTTGAAGTATCTTATTCTATTTTACCTATATGAAATGTCATGTTATGTTTAACCATTGTTCTCTTTACTTTTGCATTTAAAAGATTTTGTATTGTAATTGCAGGAATGCTTGCTCTAAGAGTAAACGTGAGTGTTCCTAGGTAACATTTTCCTTGGTGTAACTTGTTTCTCATGATGCATTTATAGATGTGTTTTCTCTCTCTCTCTGTCAGTACATTAATTGAGATACAGAGAATATTATGACAGCTGTATGATTATCTGGATTCTGTATTTTGTTCTTTATGTCTCTATTCTGCGGTTTCTTTGAAGTTGCATCTTCTCATTAAACTGCCATTGTATTCTGCCTCCAATTCCATGTCTCATATGTCTGTTTTCTTCATTTTTGGAGCAAGCGTTCCTAGGCACCCCGGCTCAAATTAAGGTGCCCCTTTTGTCCCTGACTCACTCTCCTGCTCAGTTCTGTGGTGGCTCCCGGGGATCTGGGGACCGCCCCTAGCTTCCTTGACCCGTAATAGATCTTCCCTCCAACAGCCTCTCTTGCAAGTCCTGTATTGTTGGTTTGTTGCCCCTGCCCCCCTTTCCACTGCCCTCCATAGTCTGTTGTGCTTCCACGGCACTTCCTGCCTGCTCAGTGTGGTTAAATTGTTGCCTTTGCACCCTCCTACCTGCCTTCAATTTTCAGAGTCCGTGCCCCTGGCCTCTGCCTCTCAACAGTATCCTAATGAACAACTAGATTGCTAACATTCTATATTTATTACAAAAGTGTGGAACGCCTGACATCATCTTGATGTAATCAAAACTGTAATACCTAGAGCATTTCCTTTAGAAATTACATATATGAGAGGGTCTTATTGGCATCAAAATTATGGTTAGTGCTCTAAAAGACTAAAATAAGGACATATTTTCTGAGTTTTCAAATAGCGACAAAGCACTTTTAAATTATTTGTTATCTTTATGTTTTTTTATCCAGTTGACCACTTGATTAAATGTTGCACTTAGGGGAGAGGATGTGGTGTTACTTCCAGAACTGCAGACTTTGCAACTGGGGAACCAGGTTGAAGTTTCTGCTTCAGCTCGACATTCTGTGATTCTGGTCAAATCACTTAGTCTCCCCATGTCTACAACCAAAATGAATTTGTTCTTGTGTGATGTAACCAATGCTCATGTAAAGCACTCCAATACCTGACAAGTCTGCACTATATAACACTGCAAAAACACAAAATAATAAGTGTTTTGCACACTTCTGTCATTGGGCTATATTTGGGCTACATCTGGGTGATTTTGGGCTACATTTGGGCTCTTTTGTCTCCGGTGGCCATCTTGGGAGATTTATTTGTTATGAAGTTTCCTAATTTCCTCATGTACTGCAGTCTCCTCAGTAGGAAATGCTTTCAGTTTTTTACTTTGATTCCATCATGAAGGTATCCAGATATGTCACACATTTGCCATAAATTCTGAATGTTAGCACTCTAGTTGCTCATTAGATCACTGTAGTAAAACTACTGCACCATGGAAGTCTGCTCCTGGTATTAAAAGTGCATGTTTCAGTCTGCATGTCAGAATGTTTTAATGAAATAGAAGAGGATTTGAGAAGTCACTCAAAATGTGCCCTCATTTTCTTTCTTCAGCATTAATCATAATTTCTATGGCAAAATGAACCTCCTCATTGTGTTCCTTTTTAAATTAAATGTTTTAAGTGTTACCAGTTTATTCCAATCAAGATGGCTTCAGGTGTGCCATACTTTTGTCATAATGAAGACAGTAAGCGCTCTAGTTGTTTTTAAGAACATTCTGGGACATTCTGTCATTGGGCTATACTTGGGCTACATCTGGGTGATATTTGGGCTACATTTGGGCTCTTTTGTCTCTGGTGGCCATCTTGGGAGACTTATTTGTTATGAAGTTTCCTAATTTCCTTATTTACTGCAGTCTCCTCAGTAGGAAATACTTTCAGTTTTTTACTTTGATTCCATCAAGAAGGCATTCAGATGTGTCACACATTTGCCATAAATTCAGAATGTTAGCACTCTTTTTGCTCATTAGATCACTGTAGTAAAGCTACTGCTCACCAGGGAAAACTGCTGCTGGTATTGAAAGTGCATGTTTCAGTCTGCATGTCAGAATTTTTTAATGAAATAGAAGAGGATTTGAGAAGTCACTCAAAATGTGCCCTAATTTTTCTTTCTGCAGCACTAATCATACTTTTTATGGAAAAATGAACCCCCTCATTTTGTTCCTTTTTAAATTAAATGTTTTAAGAGTTACCACTTTCATCCAAGCAAGATGGCTTCAGGTGTGCCATACGTTTATCATAAGTAGGACTGTTAGCGCTCTAGTAGTTCTTTGGAACACTCTGGGAAGCTGCAGTAGAACACAAAGGAATCAACTGACAGTCTCTGCCCTTGTTGGATGTACATGTTTTACTGAGAATGTCAGACTTCATTCTCACATGACTGAGAAATATAATGTGAATTTACAGAAAATAAGCTCTCAGTTTAGCCTATAGATCACCTTCCAAACCTCTGTGGTAAAAGCATGAGAAAATATTTTTCTCTCAATCATGATATCCCAGCAGAAGGCTTTTTCACATGGTGAAATCACCTTAGAACATACCACAATTCCTAAAATGAGTATGGTACCATCAACAAATGATTTATAATGTAACTAAAGTCTTAAAACCTTCTATTAACTGCAATGCTTTTTAATGAGGTGCTATCATGTATATTGGTCCCAAGATGGCTGCCAACACTTCTTGGATGAAGTGCTGACAGCCAATCAGATCTCAGGATGAGATGTGTGGTTAGGCTCCGCCCACATATATATATGCTTTTAAATGCTATTTTCTCAGGAAATACTGAACAGATTTACACCAGACCTGCAAAAGGCACTTCCTTGACCTTATGGCTACCTCTCTGCCAAATTTCAAGTAATTCTGTTCAGCCGTTCGGGCTGTAGCTGTGTCTAAAGGTCCTATGGAAAAATGCATGGGGAAAACGCGTTTTGGGACCCCCCTTTTTTCTCGGCCCCTGCTTGACGAATCCCCCCGAGACTTTCAGGGTAGGAGCGGAGCGTAGCGCCCCACCTATTTTGAAAGTTTCGCGAGGATTCGTCGACCGGCGCCAAAGTTATTCCAAATAGAATGTTGCGGATTTCCTATGGAAACAGGGTCCTAACTATAACTACCTACTGGCGACCGCCAGTAGGTAATATATATATATATATATATATTCACTGAAAAAACCATAGGTTTCACACATGTTATAGTTAGCGGAAATTTTACTGATAAAAAACCAATGAAATTCCCCCGTTATAGTTAGTGCAGGCAACTATAACTCACGCGACCGCAATCCTCTGCTGATGCTAATACTGTATTTAGACACTTATTTGCCCATGTCTTCTTCCATACATTTTTAGCTATACATATATTACAAATATTTTTTTTTCATAAAGACACATATGTCATCAGCAGAAGATTGCGGTCGCGTGAGTTATAGTTGCCTGCACTAACTATAACGGGGGAATTTCATTGGTTTTTGATCAGTAAAATTTCCGCTAACTATAACATGTGTGAAACCTATGGTTTTTTCAGTGAATTTGCAAGGTTTTTTAAATGCTAATTCCTAACTATAACGTGTGTGAAACCTATGGTTTTTTCAGTGAATTTGTACGGTTTTTTAAATGCTAAGTTACTTTACGCCATTCGTGGCGTGCGCGCCCACTTAACGCAGTTCGTTCCGTGCGCGCACGGTGCGCTTCGCGCACCGTGCGCGCACAGTAAGCACGCGGTGCGCTTCGCGCACCGCGCACCCACTTTACGCAGTTAGTGCCGTGCACGCACGGTGGGCACGCGGTGCGCGTAGCGCACCGCGTGCCCACGTTACGCTAGATGGGCCATGTACGCACGATGCGCTTCGCGCACCGTGCGCACATGGAGGACATATGATGCACTTCGTTTTGAAAGGTAATATTTTAATTTTTCGTCATTTTTATAAGCCATGCACAAATGGTGCCCTTCGGGCACCATTTACACACGGGGTGGACAGAGTGTGGATAATTTTTTTTTTTTTTTTTTTTTAAATATTATAGTTTATCTCACCTGTTATAGGTCATGCACAATTGGTGGCCTTCGGCCACCAATTGCACACGGGGTGGGGAGAGTGTGGATAATTGTTTTTTTTATTTAATTTTTTACCGTACGCGTACGGTAAGCGTAATCGGCGAAATTAGCGAAAAAAAAAAAAATCCGTTTTTGGCCTTGGGGGATCTTTGGGGACTCCCTCAACATGGCTATGTGTGTGGGAGCTGTCTAAACAGCCCCTTTACATGTTTTTGTGCTTTGTATTTTCATCATCACTCTCAGTGCGAGAGAGAAAATGGCGGCCGCCGCTTCCTGGTTTCGGTCGATTCGAATGTTTACTAAGATCTAAGAGCCAATCAGAATCGCGCACGCCACCGTACGCGTACGGTAAGCGTACGGTGGCGTGGCCAGTAGATAGTTATAGTTAGGACCCTGTTTCCATAGGAAATCCGCAACATTCTATTTGGAATAACTTTGGCGCCGGTCGACGAATCCTCGCGAAATTTTCAAAATAGGTGGGGCGCTCCGCTCCGCTCCTACCCTGAAAGCCTCGGGGGGATTCGTCAAGCGGGGGCTGAGATAAAAGGGGGGTCCCAAAACGCGTTTTTCCCATGCATTTTTCCATAGGACCTTTAGACACAGCTACAGCCCGAACGGCTGAACAGAGTTACTTGAAATTTGGCAGAGAGGTAGTCCTCAGGTCAAGGAAGTGCCTTTTGTAGGTCTGGTGTAAATCTGTTCAGTAGTTCCTGAGAAAATAGCATATAAATCAATATATATATCTGAGCCAGCTTACGGTGCGCTTACCGTGCGCTTACGGTAAGCTTACACGCACGCGCATGCGCACGGAACGAACTGCGTTAAGTGGGCGCGCACGCCACGAATGGCGTAAAGTAACTTAGCATTTAAAAAACCGTACAAATTCACTGAAAAAACCATAGGTTTCACACACGTTATAGTTAGGAATTAGCATTTAAAAAACCTTGCAAATTCAGTGAAAAAACCATAGGTTTCACACATGTTATAGTTAGCTGGACATTTTACTGATAAAAAACCAATGAAATTCCCCCGTTATAGTTAGTGCAGGCAACTATAACTCACGCGACCGCAATCCTCTGCTGATGACATATGTGTCTTTATGAAAAAAAAATATTTGTAATATATGTATAGCTAAAATTTAATGGAAGAAGACATGGGCAAATAATTGTCTAAATACAGTATTAGCATCAGCAGAGGATTGCGGTCGCGTGAGTTATAGTTGCCTGCACTAACTATAACGGGGGAATTTCATTGGTTTTTTATCAGTAAAATGTCCAGCTAACTATAACATGTGTGAAACCTATGGTTTTTTCACTGAATATATATATATATATATATACACTCGCTCCAGAACACCTGATCGGTGCACTCACAGGCGGTGCTTCTCACATGCGGGAGTGCTCTAGCATCGTAAATAAATGCGTCATCGCGACCTATCGCCGCAACGCAAGACTCGTAAGCGCCATTTTCATGTGTAAATAAACAAATGAACAACATAATAGAATCACAAATGTGCTAAATGCAAAACTCATGTTACCCCGCCTAAAAGGAAAAATAACCAAAACGGTATGTTGCGATTCTAAATACAAATACAATAGCGCCCTGGATGGGCCCACGTATAAAAATGGCATAATCTTCTCAATGCTTGCTCAAATTAATCCAGCCCTGTATGGGCCAAAATCTCATCACCAACATGATGACATAGTGTTGCAGATCTTAAAATTAAATCTAAACCCATCCAAAATGATAAGAGGCAGTCTATCTACATTATCTACACTATATACAATATCTACAAATGGGCGCACACTACTGCTCTAAACAATTAAAAAATTAAGAACAACTACAATGTCAATTTATCCAGAACAGAATGGGCAGAAGAAAATACTTAATAAAGTTTCTCCTATACATACTGCAAATCATGGGCACACAGGTTAATGCAAGAGAAGAAACATCATTCCCCTAAGTGTATGGCAAGCTCCTCACTGCTATTGAGACCCTGGGGTACTTTAGTCTGAAGATTAATTATAAATCGTGACTCCCACCTCCTCAACCTAAAAATTCTTTCACCTCCTCTGGGATTGCTTGGCACAAGATCAAGACAAAAATAACTGAGCAAGTCCCTGTTGCGCTGATGTACCTTATCAAAATGTCACGCAACAGGGTATGCCTCATCCCCATTGGCTATTGCCCGCATGTGCTCCAATATCCTGATTTTAGTCGGATAAATCGTGCTGCCCACGTAATGTAGGCCACATGGGCACACAAGACAATATACCATGTAGGGGGTGGTACAGGTCAGGAACTTATTGATACTCCTACGGATCCCTACACCAGAAATCTCATATGTAAGGACCCCCTTACATCCCCTGCAGGCTTTACACTTCCCACAGGGGAAGAACCCTTTCATCGAACCAAAGGGCAGTCTTGGAGTGTCAGTAAGACAACTATGGACTAGGTCAGTTTTCAACGACCTTGCCTTCCTGAATGTGACAAGAGGGTTAGGTGGAAGATCCCCTCCTATCACATTATCAGTTAACAAAATATGCCAGTTCTTTCTCATGACTCTCTTCAGATCATTGGCATTTCTTGAATATGTGGTTATGAGACAAAATTTGCCTTCACTCATTGTAGGTTCTATGCCCTGCTTGTCCTTGCCCACCAAGAGCCCTTCTCTCTTAAGGGAGTTAGCCCTACTATAAGCCTCGTTAAGGACCTGCTGGCTATAGCCTTGTGCTCTAAAACGTCTGATGCTATCCTTTGCAGCCCCCTGAAACTCGTTATCATCTGAGCTGTTTCTCTTAATCCTGAGTAGTTCTCCATAGGGAATACTTCTCACCAAGTTAATCGGGTGACTGGTGGAGGGAATTCTGTCCTGCACGCCTTCAGGACTCAGGACACAGTTACACATGTGGGATCAGCTTGTGTTAAAGAGAGTTAGTGGGACTACGTGTCGCCGGCCTTGCATATCGAAATATGCCTTACTGATCGAAGGGAGTGTGGTGTTGTGGTCGGTGCCACGGACTTGGGGTCACTGCCATTCAGGACTCAGGACACAGTTACACAGAGGGATCGGCTTGTGTTAAAGAGGGTTAGTGGCACCAGAAGCATTGAGACTGTATGAGCCTGTGATGATGCTTGGTGTGGACGGGCCGCACTGGGAGCAATGTGTCTTGGCTACTGGACTGCGTCATGTGGAATCAGGACTCTATCTGAATTGTGAGGCCTGCTGACCGTATTATAGGCCAGAGGTAGCGGTGAGCAAGGGCCCACAGCCACGTGCATACGTTGGTGGCCCCACCGGCCTGTGTAGTGCAGGTTCAGTGGCACCACGTGTCGCCGGCCTACCATATGCAAATACCTCTCACTAATCGAAGGGATTGTGGTGCTGTGATCGGTGTCACAAAGTTCAGGTCACTGACGTTCAGGACTCAGGACACAGTTACGCATGTGGGATCGGCTTGTGTTGAACAGGGTTAGTGGCACCACGTGCTGTTGGCCTTGCATATGGAAATATGCCTCATTGATCAGAGGGAGTCTGGTGCTGTGGTCGCTGCCACGGACTTGGGGTGACTGCCATTCAGGACTCAGGACACAGTTACACATGTGGGATCGGCTTCTGTTAAAGAGGGTTAGTGGGACTACGTGTCGCCGGCCTTGCATATGGAAATATGTCTAAGTGATCAAAGAGAGTATGCTGCTGTGGCCGCTGCCACGGACTTGGGGTC
This sequence comes from Triturus cristatus, assembly GCF_964204655.1. Taxonomy (NCBI): domain Eukaryota; kingdom Metazoa; phylum Chordata; class Amphibia; order Caudata; family Salamandridae; genus Triturus; species Triturus cristatus. The sequence continues at coordinate 69,332,934 of NC_140580.1, read as the reverse complement.
ACTGCCATTCAGGACTCAGGACACAGTTACACATGTGGGATCGGCTTCTGTTAAAGAGGGTTAGTGGGACTACGTGTCGCCGGCCTTGCATATGGAAATATGTCTAAGTGATCAAAGAGAGTATGCTGCTGTGGCCGCTGCCACGGACTTGGGGTCACTGCCATTCAGGACTCAGGATACAGTTACACATGTGGGATCGGCTTGTGTTGGACAGTGTTAGTTGGCACCACGTGTCCAAAATTCAAATTGCGAGGTCTGCTGCCCGCAGTGTAGACTGCTGAGTGTTTGTTTGTACTTGAAAATGAATTTGGTGATTGTACTAAAGCTATAACTGATATAAAAGGATATTATGTAGATTTGAGGCCTGTAATAGTTACTTGCCTGGTAGACTCTGTAGTCAATGAATGAAGAAATAATTTTCATTGTGAGCCCTACTGAGTGCAGTGTGGGCGTATGATGAAAATAAATAAGTATAGAATACACTGACGAAGTGTTGGATTTTCTGAGTACAATCCTGTTGTTAGAAATTACTATTTAAAATTGGAATTGTGAGCTGTACTGCCTGCAGTGTAGACTGCTATTCCATGTTAGTTTGCATTTGAAGAATAATTTGGTCATTGTAGTAAAGCTATAACTGATATAAAAAAAAAGGTCTTGAAGCGAGGATACTAAAAGGATATGTAGGGTGTAGGACTGTGATAGTAACTTGCCTACTGGAGTCTGTAGTTGCCTATGGAAATACCCCTCACTGATCAAAGGGAGTGTGGTGCTGTGGTCGCTGCCACGGCCTTGGGGTGACTGCCATTCAGGACTCAGGACACAGTTACACATGTGGGATCGGCTTGTGTTGAACAGGGTTAGTGGCACCACGTGTCGCCGGCCTTGCATATGGAAATATGCCTAACTAATCAGAGGGAGTATGCTGCTGTGCTCGCTGTCATGGACTTGGGGTCACTGCCATTCAGGACTCAGGACAGAGTTCCATATGTGGGATTGTTCGACTTGTGTTGAACAGAGTTATTGGCACCAAGTGTCGCCGCCGTTGCATATGGAAATTTGCCTCGCTGATCGAAGGGAGTCTGGTGCTGTGGTTGTCTCACGGAGTTGGGGTCACTGCCATTCAGGATTCAGGACACAGTTCCACATGTGGGATTGTTCGGCTTGTGTTGAACAGGGTTAGTGGCACCACGTGTCGCCGCCATTGCATATGGTAATATACCTCACTGATTGAAGGGAGTCTGGTGCTGTGGTTGTCTCACGGAGTTGGGGTGACTGCCATTCAGGACTCAGGACACAGTTCCACATGTGGGATCGGCTTGTGTTGAACAGGGTTAGTTGGCACCACGTGTCGCCAGTCTTCCACAGTGTAGGCCGGAGGCAGCGGTCAGCAAAGGCCCACAGGCAGGTGACGTTGATTTGAGCTGCACAGATTGGAGCATTTGGTCTTCTTAACCCATTATAGTGTCTTACACAATTTGCGTTGCTACTAATCTTGAATTGTGAACCCGTGTAACCCCAGTGTAGGGCGGAGGCAGCGGTCAGGATGGGCGCACAGCCATGTGGCGTTGAGGTGAGCTGCACAGTTAGTGGCACCTGGAGTACTCAGCGTGTGCGCACCCTGCGATGATACGTGGTTCCGGCGGGCCGCACTGGGAGCAACGTGTCTTGCGAACTGGACTGCGACATCTGCAATCGCCACTGCATCTGAATTGTGAGGGCTGCTTTCCACAGTGTAGATCAAAGGCAGTAGTCGGTACAGACATAAGTCTGCGGTGCTGTGCCGCTGGGTTCGCAGGGGGGCCTGTGTCGAGGAGGCCCGCGCTTATGGCGGCAGCCACGTGCCAGGGTGAGGGCTGCCGCTGTGACAGACTCGTTGGTCTTCCCACAAGTGAACCACGCCTAGGGCCTGGCCTATTTATTCATACTCCTATGCTGGAGTGGTGTACGTTGGAGCAGCCCACTCCGCTTCCGCTTCCAGGGGCGGACAACACAGCTACATGACCAAGATCTTCCCCACTGCTTGAGGTAACATGGTTGCGTCCACTGTGCACTACACTACAAGTATCAATAGTATATCTCCACATGGAGAGGTTTGTGCTTTGCATAGTGAGGTCTGTGCAGCACATATGCGTTACACATGGCATTGTGTGCTTTATTGTTGATGGGTGACTTGCCTCCTTCATATATAGTTGGTTGCCACATCTCCCAACATTCAGCTATTGTGTGGCTGAGGGGCATGGCGTTTTGGGAAGGTCCGTTGTCTTGTTTTGTGCTGCCTCGGTGGTAGTAGGGGGGGTGGTGCGGGGGGGAGGTTCTGGTGGTGGTGGCGCTGGGTGTTGTGGCCTTGCTGGGTGTCGGAGCTGCATGATCAGTAGGTCTATCACGTGTTTGTCTTTAGATGTGGCTGTGAGTTGGGTCCAATTCACGGAGTAGATAGTCGACCTCCTTACACCAGTTAAAGGTTGATGTTAATTTGTTACTGCTAACTCGGCTTATCGCCTACTTTTTGGATCGCATTGTAAATTTGGCTGGTCGTTGAAAATATGGGGAAGTGGTGTTTTCGTGTTTTTTTTGTATGGGAACGCCTACTTTGCATTTCATTAGGTTAGTTGTGGCCCTCGTTTGTGGCAATTTTGTTGGCATAAGGTATCGATGGAAGAGTGGTGAGATTTGCAGTTTTCACCAAGTTGCTAATGGGATGATAATTAAAAAACACAGAAAAAAAGATAGGTTTAATTAACATTATAATTAGAAATTAGCATTTAAAAACCCTTTGAAATTCACTGAAATAACCATAGGTTTCAAGCACGTTATAGTTAGAAATTAGCATTTAAAAAACCATAGAAATTCACTGAAAAAACCATAGCTTTCAGGCACGTTATAGTTAGAAATTAGCATTTAAAAAACTTTTGAAATTCACTGAAAAAAACATAGGTTTCAGGCACGTTATAGTTAGAAATTAGCATTTAAAAAACCTTTGAAATTCACTGAAAAAACCATAGGTTTCAGGGATGTTATAGTTAGTTGGACATTTCACTCATAGAAAACCATAGAAATTCCCCTGTTATAGTTAGTTGAGCTAACTATAACTCGCGCCCCCACAATGCCCTGCTGATGACGTCACATATTATATCATTCATGACATTGTCAGTGACATCACTGATGACATCTCAAATGACATCACTGATGACATCACTGATGACATCATCCACGTCAAAATCTGATGCACTTCATCAGACCCTAATATAACACTTGATACACCCACTCTAAAATACAGACTATAATTTTCGAAACCATGAACACATCAATACCAGTTAGTACATATCCACTCACTAATTTGTAGGTCTACACACACATCCATTCATTCACCCATACACTCACTCATACATACAGTCAGCCATCAATACAGCATTATCATATCCAGTCACATATCTATACAGACAGTCACACACCGCCTCTCATTCATAGAGTTATTCACACACCTAGTCAGTAATGGAAATAATCAATCACACTTTCATTTACTCACCAGCACAGTTATACACATCCCACGTCACTTATTTAAACATATACTAACACATACTTACACTCTAATACAATAACTAATGCAAACAGGCACTCTCACAATCACTCACTCTCACATATAGTCATTTACACATACCAACACTCATATATACTGCCTTTCACATATGGAGTTACTCACACATGTACCACTGAGGCATTCATTCACTCACCAAGACACTCAGCAGCCATACAGACCTTCACAGATACAGACTTGAACACATATACCTAGTGAATTATCCACTCACACATCTATGTGAAGAGTCACACCCCCCACCCACCCACACAGACACTCAGGCACCCATACAGGTACTGAGACAAGCAATCAATAGCTCATATAGATCCTCATTTAGTTGTTAACTAAACCATGGAACTGCTTACACACCAACTGACAACCTAAACTGTGTGAATGTCTCTATCAGTCGCTAACACATGCATTAAGCAAGACACAATTAATCACTCACTTATACAGTCAGTCGCACACCTACTTAATCATCCATCCTGACTCTTATACACCCATTCATTCTTCAATACACCTTGGCATATATATATATATAAAACATATTTACATTTTATGGAAACACACATCCACTGGATGATGTCATCAGTGATGTCATTTGAGATGTCATCAGTGATGTCATCAGTGATGTCACTGACCATGTCATGAATGATGTAACATGTGACATCATCAGCAGTGCATTTTGGGGGCACAAGTTATAGTTAGCTCAACTAACTATAAAGGGAATTTCTATGGTTTTCTTCATCGTTTGATGAATCTTCATGAAATTTTCCAAACTAATTCTTTGTTCATATCCACTCCTATGTTGAAAGTTTGGGGGTGATTTGTCAAGGGGGGGCCAAGAAAAAAGGGGGGTCCCAAAACGTCTTTTCTCCCTACAATTTCCATAGGAACGGGTGAACGGAATTACCCCAAATTTGGCAGGGAGAAGGGTCTTGGTCTAGAAAGCACGCTTTTGTTTATTTGGTGTAAATCTGTTCAGTAGTTTTGGAGAAATATCGAAATTTACAGATATCGATATTTGGGAATTCTGCCATCTGATTGGCTGAGGCGTTACGAGGTTGCTGCTTATTGGTTGTAAGTGCTGCGAGCGGTTGCAACTAGGAAGTGTTGGCCACCATTTTGTGATTCCATTGAAGCGAGTAAGGGGGAAAAAGGGGGAAAAGAGTAGGAAACAGGAGGTTAGGAGCACTGTAACCTCTGTGGGGGAGTGCGAAGCGAAGTAGTCATACCTACCGGTCTGAAAGTGCTGTGTTGCTCAGAGTGACATGGTGCTGAGATGAGATGCTGGTACAGTCGGGTATGAAACCTAGAGCCTAAACCAGGAGGTCATTACTGTAAAGTGATGTGCTGTGGTGTTTGTAGGATACCTATGGAAGTAGTGTTAGTAGGCATTTATACCATACAGGGAGTGGGAAGCGAACTACAGATCTCTATTGTGCATTTATACTATACCAGAAGTGGGAAGCGAAGTACTACGCCTACCAGTGTGAAGACTCAGGGATCAAACCGAGCTGATTGTTGTAAAGTGATGGGCTGTGGGCCTGTAGCATACTGGCCACTGTAGTATAACTGTAAGTAGTGTTAGTATGTGTTTATACTATACAGGGAGTGGGAAGCGAACTACTCACCCCTACTGGTCTGAAGACTCAGGGATTAAACCGTGAGCTCATTGCTATAAAGTGATGTGCTCTGTGTACTATTTCAATGTAAGTCATAGTACAATGTTAGTATGTAATGATACTATAATGTAAGTATTTAATGTTAGAATGTAGGGCTATCATGAGGGGTATCTTGGGAAGTTTGTACATGGTGCTGGAGAAGACGGATGCCTTGGTGTCTGGTCCTGTTGGTGGCTGTTTAAGCTGTCTTCTTTTCCTGCAATAAATCTACTTAGCGGATCCACTGCTGTCTTCCTGTTCAGTACATAAATTTGGCGACGAGCAGGAGAAGGTGAAAAGAAGGCAGCACTCACCAAGATTTTGCACTTGCTTGCGTTGTGCTGAAGACCCGTTTTCTTGGTGAATCTGTTTCTACTCATCCCAGGGTCGGCAGCTGATCGAACTGTGTGATCCAACCCCTGGTAGGATTTATATTTTTTGATTTTGGGCTTCCACTACACTCTGGTTGCTGTACCACACATGTGCAAGTAGTGTTAGTATGCGTTTATACTAATTCTGTAGTTATGCATTAAACAAAGCATCATGATCCCATGGAGCGCCACCTCCCAGGCGCAGGTCATACAATGTCCCGGGGTGTGCAAGCGCGGGACATTTATGTTTGCTATTACAGGGCAGGAGCATTGCTTGCACCCTGTGATAGTAAATTCTTGTTTGCCTCGTTGAAGTGAGAGGAGGAAAACCTTGTATCGTTTCAATAAAGCGAAACCGGATGGTAAAAATGGAGGAAAAAAAAATGAAGCGGGTCTCACCCGTTCATTTAAATGAGCCCACTGGTGGGTAATGTTCCGGGGCCAATCCGATTATTATATTGTGGGGCCTCTGCAGCACTGGGGATCTTAATCTCACATGTAAATTAGGCGCAGGAGGGCACAGAGACGTTTCGCAGACTAGGGGATCGACACCTTCCCGGGTATTGTTTACGAATTGTTCGGGGGGCTTCGAGGCCAACTCAAGACCAGGGATCGGCAACCTCCGGGGCTTTATTTAAATATGCAGGGTGGGCCTCGCCAGTCCTTGAAGCCTCGGTGGCCCTAGGCAGTGCCTTATCGGTACTGAAATCACACGGGCAGTACTCATGGTGTTATAAAGTGATACACTCATAGAACTCTTGCCGTTGTACAATTACCCAGACTTCATTAATGTAATAGTCTGTTGGTTTATACTTGGTAGGTGCACCGGAAAAGTATACACAATTTCCCTTATAACCTACTATCAACCTCTGATTTTCACAATAAACTACAGACAAGTGTTGTCAGAAAAAGAAGACCCATACACTCAGTTATTTATTGGCAAAAAAAAATAACTTTTATTAACACAACACAAATAAATGGAAATGTAAGTTTATTCGAACAACAGTAAAACGTAAAAGAAGTGGGTGGGACTCCTCCGGAAGCAGCGTACAAAACCTGCAAGACAAAAAAGAAACATAAGTATGTGTGCCATGTCTAAGAGAAAAAGAAAGGTAGTGAGAATGAACGGAGGAAAGTGAGAATGGGACAGAGAGCGAGTGGGTGGAAGGGAGAAGGGGAGGGTGAGTGAAAAGAACAGAGGGAGGAGGAGACAGAGCGCCGGCCTACTGCAACCAGCCCTCACTGTTCACCTCCCGTCACCCGTGTGTCTGGGACGCTGGGGTCCGTGAGAAAGAGTGCGGTCCAGCAAGTCTTTAAAATGAAAAAGAAATATAAATGAGGCCAGAGAATACATTATTATCTATGGCAACATCGCTTGCCTGCACCTCTGCACCCAGGCTGCTGCACCCCAGCCCCTTTCTCCGCTCTGTGCTCAATTGCAGCTCCTGCGCGCTGAGGCTTGACTGCTCACCTGCCACAACCGGTGTGTCCAAGGACGTGCAGATGCGAGCTCCAACTCCGCTATCAGGGTGGCCCAGCAGGTCTCCAGTCGGGGACGGTGTCTTGATACCACGGTGGAAGGTGTCAGAATGCCCAGGGAATCATTACGGGGTGAGCACCCGCTCCGTCCATTTTGGCTCCACTAACCCAGTGTCTGAAAAGGGAGAAAAAATATAATGTTGGAACGTCTTGAGGTAAATGAAGCTTTCTTTCAACGTTAATAGAGAACAACAGTTGAGTGCATCCTTCCTTTTTGAAGTACGATCTTCGAACTGTTTGTAGTATTCGTGGTTCAAAGAGGAGTTGGAGTGCATGAGAATACACAAGGTTAAATAATAATATGTTATGCCAACGTTCACATACAAAGGAACAGAGCGCATGCTAGAAGCATAATGTGCGGGTGTAATGCAGTGGCGCATGCCTGTGTGCATGTACACTTAGTAATCAGCTCACTACAGTGCCCCAAAAGCCAACGCCATGTGTCTGTAGGGTAGCGCTGCCCGCTGACTCAGGCCTACAGTATGGTCCAGCAGGTCCTTAAAATGAGACAGAGATGTGACTGAATGAGGTCAAAGATCACATAGGTACGCAGGGTAACATCGGTTGTTCGCACCTTTGCACACAGGCTGATGCACCCCTCCCGCAGCACTGCGCTCAACATGTGTCTGAAGGGCAGCGCTGCCCGCTGGCTCAGACCTACAGTACGGTCCAGCAGGTCTTTAAAATGAGACAGACATGTGACTGAATGAGGTCAGAGAACACATTATTAAGCAGGGCAATATCGCTTGCTTGTACCTGCGCACCCTGGATGATGCACCCCGCCCCTCCCACAGCATCGTGCTCAATTGCAGCCCCTGTGCATCCAGGCCCCACTGCTCACCTGCTGTCATTGCTGTGTGTCCAAACACGACGGGCAGCAGTGTTCACAATTGAGGTGGAGTGTTGATTGCGACGATGGTGTGAATACGCGCACCAAAAGGAATGCTCTAACAGGCTGGATGCAACCTGAATCGAAAGTTGTGGCTGCCATTTTATCATCCAGGAACAGTTCCTGAGGCTGCAAATTTGTGTGAAAGCTAACATAAGGGGTCAGGGTGGAGATACGCTGACCCCAGTTTGAGAAATGGGTGACTTAGTGACACAAGTTATGTTTCTAAAATTAATTTTTTCCCCATGTGCGATATTTGCGACGACGACGCGACCTCCAGAGCGGGCCAGTGTACCATCGTGGGGACATAGTGACTACCAACCTCATGGTGAATACTAGGAAAAATATAGAAATATATATATATTTGTAGGCACTCGCCGGTCACTGTCACAGACTCATGTACATACTCACAAACTCACTCAAACACTTATACACCCATTCATATATCCACTCACACACTTATACATCCAGCCACATACCCACTCACATACTGATGTACTCACTCACATTCCCATTCAGGTACTTATGCACCCATTTACAGAATTTCTCGGAGAGTCATACACCGATATACATACCCACTCAGAGACTCACGCGCCCACTTACAGACCCACCCCTACACTCATGTATTTTCTCACAGACCCACTAAGATATTCATACACCCACTAACAGATCCACTGAGACACTATGCATCCAATTACTCACCCATTCAAACACCCATTTTAGACACTCATGTATTAACTCACAGATCCAGTGAGACGGTCATATTCTTTTTTTTTTTATTTAACATTTTATTAGAACAAGTCACAGAGTCATCATTGCAATATCATAGTACATGTCAGTAATGAGGTACAATGTATCTATAATCACACGTTACTTGACGTAGGCAACCAAGAGTTTACTATTCTGTTCTTCTGTGCATTGCCATATCTTCTGTTGGTGATGTACAAATATCGCCCCTAAACACATTCCATCTTCCCCATTTCCTATCCCATTTCTCAGGGCAGCATCGCATTTTATAGACCTCCTTCTCGGCTATCATACAGCGGTCCATTTCTGCCACCCATCCAATTGTTAAGGGCCGTGTGTTGGAACCCCAAAGCATTGCAATCACCCTCTTCACTAGTAGGTATCCCAGTGCCACTGACTGTTCTATTTCCGTCAGATCTGTGGCCTCCCATATATTCAGGATCCCCAATCGTGGTATTAGATGAATTTGCTTGCCCAGTGTTTCCCTCATTTTTTTGTTGGATTGTCCCACAGAGGGTGTATCTCGGGACAGTCCCAAGGGATATGATAAAAAGTGCCGTCTTGACCACAACTTCGGAGGCAGAGCACGTTGGCCCTGCTACCTATCTTAGCCAGGAGTACTCTAGAGAGGTAGGATCGATGTAGGATTTTTAGTTGAATGAGAAGAAAGCGATGATTGATCGCCATTTCCCTAGGGGACATTAGTGCAGTCTGCCAATCCTCATTGTCTATGGGCCCTACATCCGTCTCCCATTGGTGTCAAAGGGTATGAAAGGAATCGGTTAGGTTGTTACCGAGCTTGCAATATGTGCAGGAGACAGGTTTTGTTAGGAGCGATTCTGAGAGTAGGGAGTCTTCTAGGGGAGAAGAATCTGGTAAAGAGGATATGTCAGAGATATTAGTCAGAAGTGCGTGCCTAATCTGCAAGTATCGAAAGACTTCCCCTGAAGCAAGGTCGTGTTTGGTTTGCAGCTCTTTAAAGGTGAGGAGTTTGCCCCTGTGTATCAGGTCCCCAATCTTTGTTATACCAATAGTATTCCATTTGTCGAAACCCGCGTGGTGGCAGAGTAGTCCTAACTTCTGGGTGGAGCAAAGCAGTGTGGATTTCGTGAGTTTATCTGCCCATCCTAGACGTTTGGTGGCTTGGAGCCAGAGAGCCACCGTTTGCAACATTGGTCCAATGTACCCCGGACTTTACTATAAAGGGCATCCAAATAACCCTCCCTACCAGTTTGGTAGCTCTCCAGGTGGAAGGCCGGTTTTGACAGGGAACCGTGGATCCAATGGTTTGTGGCCACCAGTTGTGTGGCCCAATAGTACAGGCGTAGGTCAGGAAGAGTAATCCCTCCATCGTACCACCCCTTTGTCAATTTACGGAGGGCTATGCGAGGTGTTCTGCCGTCCCATAATAAAGTATGGATCTCTCTCTCTATAGCAGTAAAATAGGTGTCGACAATTGGGAATGGGCAATTTTGGAGCATCTATAAAAATCTAGGGAGTGCAAGCATTTTAAAAAGGGCTGCTCTTCCCAAGAGGGAGAGAGGCAGTGATCTCCAATGTTTAACGTCCTCTTGTAGCCGTCGTAGGGGCCCCAGAAGATTCCGATCATAAAATGTTTTGGGGTCAGATGTAATATAGATCCCTAAATATTTAAAGCCCTCGGTGGCTATATCAATTTCATATCCACGCGGGAGTTTGGGAGGGGGGCCGTGTAGGGCATATAATACTGACTTTGACCAATTAATGGTGTATCCTACATATTTACCAAAGTTGGTAATAACATTGAGTAAGCTATTAATTGAGGCTCGTGGGTACGCCAAATATATAAAAATATTGTCCGCATATAACGAAAATGTATCCTCTTTATCTTCACTCCATCGCATGCCGCGTATTGAAACATCACGTCTAATCCAATGTGCAAGAGGCCCTAGAGTCAACGCGAACAGGAGGGGAGACAGGGGACATCCCTGTCTGGTCCCTCTCTGTAATATAAATGTACACGATGTATGGGTATTTACTCAGACTTGGGCCAGCAGTGCAGTATATAACAATGTTACCCATTGTCGAAATCGAGGACCAAAAACAAACTTTGCCAGGACCTCAAACAGGTAAGGCCATTCTATCGAGTCAAACGCCATGGCGGCATCTATTGACAATTTAACCGCGTCTTCCTGTAGATATGGTTGTCTGCTCAGGACGTTATGGACTTGACGAATATTTAAAGCAGTATTACGGCTCGGTATGAACCCGGATTGATCGTCATGAGCTAGGGAGGGGAAGACCGCAACTAGACACGACGCTAGGAGTTTGGCTAGTACCTTGGCTTCTGAGCTTATTAAAGAGATGGGCCTATATGAGCTGCAGTTGGTCGCCGGTTTGCCGGGTTTGTGTATGAGGAAAATAGATGCCAGTCTTTAATCCAAGGGAAGAACACCTTGTGCTAAGCTCTCGTGATACATGTTTTTAAGGTGTGGGGCTATTTTAAGGGCCATGCTCTTGAGGAATTTGATGGGAATCCCGTTGTGCCCCATTGCTTTCCCGGAATTAATAGCAAATATAGCTTTGCAAATTTCCTCCGTTGTTGTGTCCGCATCTAGGGCTTCTCCATCATCATCTGAGATTGTGGGTAGGGGCATTTCCTCCAGAAGCTGGCAGGAGCCAGCAGAGGAGGTGGTAGTCTTGGAAGTATATATCGCCTCCAGGTGGTCAACAAATGCTTCAGCTACCTCCAGTGGATCAGTTACCTGCGTCCCATCCTCGAGTAGGAGTTGGGGGACCCACCGAGCCACCTGATCTCGTCGCTTCAACCACGCCAGTATTTTGCAAGCTCGTTCACCTAGATCGTACACTCTGTGGCGTGTGCAGAGGAGTCTAGCCTGAGTTTTTTTCTGAGCAAGAGCGTTGTATTCTAGTTGCTTATTTCGGAGATTATGGGCCTTAGTTTCGGTGGGTGAAGTATTATGTATATTTTCGAGTTGGAGCAGGTTGTTTTCTAATTGAGTCAATTGTGCATTCTGGTTCCTAATATATCCAATCTTTAATGCTAGTGCACGCCCTTAAATCACTGTTTTATAAGCCTCCCAGACGGTGTTGGCCGAGTCTACAGAGCCAACGTTTTCACTGAAATAATAGTCTGTATGTTCGGCCAGATCTTCCTTAATGTCCGGGATCGTCAAAAGCCATGGATTTATGATTATAGGGCCTGGGTACAGTGCCGCCAAAAAGTGAGGTCAATTCTTAGGGGAGAATGGTCCGATATTCCTCGTGGGAGGCCATGGGGGTGATGAATCAGGCCCATACCTGCTAGGGAGACGGTCATATACTTACTTACAAATGCACAAAGGCACTCATGCACCTATTCACAGATTGAGTGAGAGATTTACACAACTAATCACAGACCCATTGTGAGACTGATGCACCCACTCATAGATGTGCTGAGGCAGTCATGCATTTTGTTACAGTTTTATTGATAGACTGATGCATTGTCTCACAGATTCCCTCAAATACAGTGAATGAGACTTAGTGAGACAGTGATGCATGCAGTCATAGAATAAACTGAAAAAGGTATGCACTGTGTTATACAGATATTAAGAGAGTTGTACATGCTTTTATACAGTCGTTTAGATAGTAATGTGATTAGTGTGTTGGTTATAATTCATTTTGTAGTTATAGGTTTTCAATGTGGTGGTGGCAATTAAATGTCTGCATTTGTTTTGTCATTCCGCGACATATTCGCAGTGATCGCGACTACCGATTTCATTGCGACGGCCGGTGTCACTGCAAAAACGGTAAATCAGTTTAAATGGTTGTTTTTATGGAAACGCAACAAAAAATTACTTTAAACAGTGAAAAAATAAACCCCTAGTGTCTAAAATACTGGAAAATGGGTGCATGTATGTGTTTCCCCCCTTCTAAAAAAAGGCACGATCGTTGCAGTTACCGGAGTTATAACGACTCTTGGTGTAATCACAAAAATGGTACGAAGGGGTCAAACACAATTTTTTTTTAAGTTACTACAAATATATGTTTACAAATATGTTTTTAAAGCAGTGATGTGGTTAGTAATGTGTGTATTGTAATAGAATTTTTAATGTTAAATTTTTTGAATGTGGTTGTGGTCGTTGAATGTCTGATTTTGTTTTGTGTTTTCAGGTTTTCGCAACGTGATCACAATTATCACAACGTCATTGCGTTTTATTTTAATTCCCCCCCAAAATTATTTGGCAAGAAAATGAAAAAACTTAGGCCTCTTTAGTGGCTCTGATTTAAAAAAAATCTTTAAGTGTATTTTTCAGTATGTGAAATACATTTACTGATCACAGATCCTTCCCAGTAAATGCAACAATGTTGTGCCCACTCACAAAATTCTTTAAAATAAAACCAGTTATTAATGTACTTTCGGATAATGACATACCAAATAAAAATATAAGTGGTATATAATATAAAGATCATCATGATGTCATAAGGTCGACCGGTCATAAGCAGTGCATTGCGGGGCCACGAGTTATAGTTAGCTCAGCTAACTACTACTGCTGAATTTCTCTGGTTTGGTATGAGTGAAATGTCGGCCTACCTGTAACTTCCATGTAACCTTTGTTTTTTTCAGTAAATATACATACACCCACACACATAAATGCACAGCAGACGTTTTAATGTTGTGTACATACTATTGCAGTGCACTGGTAGGTTGTGAGTATAGTTGTCATGTAGGAAAGAGCCAGCTGTTGACTAATCATCTGTAACTGAGATGGTTTGGAGTGTACCTTATGTTTGTGGGTAACAAATTACATAGATTGGCTGCTTGAACAGAGAAAGATGTTCCATCCATAGTTATTAATTGTATGCTGGAATTTTGAGGTGAGGTGCCATTCTAGCTCATAGGTTCCTTTGTTATGGGTATATGGTGATTTTTTCCCTGAGTAAAATTAGTCCTTTGCCATGTATAGCTTTGTGGGTGATACAAAGCAGCTTGAAGGTGGATCGTTTGGCAACTGGCAACCAGTGTATGGTCCTCAAGTCAGGGGAGATGTGTACTTGTTGCTTTACACGTTGGAGCAGTCTAGCAATAGAGTTCTGTATTCTTATCATAGTTGATAAGGGTGAGCCATGATATAGATCGATAGCACAATCCAGTTTTAATAGGACCAGAGAGATTGTTGCTTGGACCTTGTTGGGTTATCCTAGGTTTAGGAAGAAGGGTTACAGTTTCTCATTGCAGAAAGCCTGATTTTGGCCACCTTATCCATTTGTCCAATGATTGACAGCTTTGCATCCTTTGTAATTCCAAGGTTCCTTCCCTCTTTAGATATATTTGGTGGTGGTCCTATATCATCAAGCCAGGCTCAAAACGGGTCATAGGTTTTCCAGTCGCCACAGGTGAGTATTTCAGTTTTGGACACATTCAATTTGAGGCCTCCAACTCTGCAGACAAGATGGCAGGCCAATGGGTGGCTCCCACGCAGTTCCAAGCCAACTACTCTGCGCAGCTAAACTGTGCACCCCACACACTCAGCCGAGTTGGTTATATCCTTGGTCTTTCGGCAGGCCGAGGCAAAAAAATTATTTCTGCATACCATGAAAATGTCAGATTATGTAACTTTCTCATTTTCAAACAAGATTTTAGAGTGGAGGGAGTATTCATTTTGAGCAAGAGTCAAGAGAACCGGTTTGTATTTATCAGAATTTCTATTTGGAAAGAAAATATCCCGCACAATTTCCTTTCTGATCTATCACAAGCTGTTTAAACAGGGCAGAGTTAATGGTCTTGTGTGGCTACTGTCACCACCCGCGGCTCTCTCCCCTCCTAGCACTGTAAAAACTATAAACCTACCAACCTCTGACGTGCAGGAATTCACATGTCAGGCTGTAATTGGTATCAGTTCACAATTCAGGAGGAGACCTTCTAAGCGTTTCCAACCAAACGTGCCCAATTGACCTTCCAGCAGTTCTTCAAGGAACTCTGTGCCATAAAGATGTTATGGCTCGTCACTTTTTGCTTGCACGGAGCATAGTATGTAAGCAACAAAGAGGCAGTGAATCTCCCTCTATGTCACCTTAAGATGGGGTGCCACTGCAGCAGATTGGACAGTTTTCTGGGATTTTTTTTTTTTAACATTGATCGAAGTCCAGTAAGACCGAGAAAGAACAAATGACCATGTCACAGTAGTGGAGTGGGGCCAAAGCTTTCTTAACAAGCCAGAAATAGTGATAGACAGAGAGGCAAATTATATTTATGACAAAAACAAGAATAGGTGAGAGGCAAATGAAGTGAGAGGGCGTAACGGTAGGATGGGAAGTAAATAAGGAAAAAATAAATATAAAAGCTAAAAAATGGAAAGAAAGCACAAAAGAAGAATGAAAAAAGGGTCGAAAGATGGAAAGAAAAAAAAAATAGAATGAAGAAAAAAGGAGGAAAGAAAGTAAAACCAAAGATGAAAAGAAGGGCAGCAAGAGAAAAGAAGGAAAGAACAATGAAATAAAAACGAAAAATTGAAAGATAAGGAGAGAGAAGGAAAGCAGTAAATTAGAAACAAATAACTGAGAGAAGAAGTGAATACAAACCAAAAGAAGGATGAGAAAGGAATGGATGACAGGAGGATAATAAGAAACGATGGAACAAGCAAATATTGTAAGAATTGGGATACAGAAGAAAAGAAAGTGAATGAAAAAAGAATGTAAAGAAGGACAGAAAGCAAGAGGAGTGAAAGACGAAGTCACAGATGGAAACAAAGAAGGAAAAGAAAAAAGGAATGAAAGGCAAAGGGAAAGAAGTAAAGAAAAATAATAGAAAGCAGGAATGCCTAATGAGAAGAAAGAGTGTTTAATTAACAAGGGAACCCAATTGTAATGTTCAGGGACCTTGGGTAGTAGTGCGTTACAATTACAAAATAGTCCCTGACAATGGAGATTCACACAGAAAACAATGAATATAGGCCTGAAAATCAGTGCTATATTAAAGCTGTGCAGCCAGACAGAAAATGTAGTAATGTATTAAATCACATAAACCACAAGAATAAAGTGGGACACAATCCTGCATCCAACGCAACATATTTAGCAAAGACACAAATTGAAGAAATGCACAAATTCAGAAAAAGGCTCAGGAAGGACAAAAAATGCTTGTAACTTGTATAAAGAAATGCAACAAGCAAACAATATGTAGAGACACCATTACACATCAGTAATTAATTTAATTTCGTTTACGGTGTATATAAGGTCGATGACATTTCGATCCTGTAGAAACAATATTGGGATCATCATCAGGACGTAAAAATTACATGCCTGAAGGAATTTTAGCCAAGCATAATAACAGGGGGCAAGCACTGAGGCAATTGCGAAAATGCCAGGAAGGGATTACTGCGGTTGCAGAGAGGTACGTTAGATCACTCGAGAGTCTTGGCACATAGCAAAGGAGATAGGGTGGGATTGGGATAATTCCCAATTTAGGGTACTGGTACGGAGAGGCGCGGTAACCTAATTACACGAATAGCGGCAACCAATCCAATTTGGAAATATATGAAAGGTGCTGTGAGTCACGCAACAATTATGCGAGTACTCCTGAGCCAGTACAATGACCTGTGTGTCCTTCGGTATTCCGGTGTGTTAGAATACCGAAGGACATACAGGTCATTGTCCAACTCAGGAGTACTCGCATCATTGTTGCGTGACTCACAGCTAGGCCTGGGCGGTGAACTTCGCTCCGTTCACGGAGTTTGCGGAGTTTTCTGCACGCCGCACTCCGCAGAGCGCGCGGATTGCAGAAAACTCCGCTTCGCGATGTGCAGCTGAGTTCTTTCCCCGCTCGCGTTCTAGAACGGTAAGTTCACAATCGCGGATGGTAAGTTCGTGAGCGCAAGCTGCCACTGAGGTACAATTTCTACCCGAGCTGCAGAAATACCAGCACAAACTGCAGTTCGAACTGCACCCCGCCACTTGCGGAACTTTGCGGAGTATTTTTGTAACTTCGCGGAGTTCCGCGTAGCTAAACTCCGCGAACTACACTCAGGCCTACTCACAGCACCTTCGGTATTCAAACACACCAGAATACCGAAGGACACACAGGTCATTGTACTGGCTCAGGAGTACTCGAGTGATCTCACGTACCGCCGTGTGACCGCAGTAATCCCTTCCTGGCATTTTCGCAATTGCCTCATTGCTTGCCCCCGCTAATACCCTTGGCTAAAATTCCCTCAGGCATGTAATTTTTAGGTCTTGTTTATGATCTCAATATTGTTTCTACGGGATCGAAACGTCGTCGACCTTATATGCACCGTAAACGCAATTTAATTAATTACTGATGTGTAACGGTGTCTCTACATATTGTTTGCTTGTTGCATCTCTTTAAACAAATTACAAGCATTTTTTGTCCTGCCTGAGCCTTTTTCAGAATTTGTTCATTTGTGTCTTTGTTATATATGTTGCGTTGGACGCAGGATTGTGTCCCATTTTATTCTTGTGTTTTATGTGATTTAATACATTATTAAAGTTTCTGTCCAGCTGGACAGCTTTAATAAAGCGCTGATTTTAGGCCTATATTCATTTTTTTCTGTGTGAATCTCCCCTGTCAGGGACTATTTTTTAATTGTAACGTAATGAGAAGAAATAAGCACACAATGAAAGAAGAATAAAAGAAAAATGAAAAGAATAAAGAAAATAAGTCAATAATGCTAATTGTGCAGTTTTTGGCCAAATGATTTCAAAATCATGCAAAAAAATCACCATTTCTCAACTTTGTTTGCAAATTTTCTTTGGGAGATGAATTCCAACTGGCCTTCTTAGAAAAGATCAGAATTGGTCCCTTTGCTCGATCATTTGGTGCCATTCAGCTCAAAGTTAGGAGCATTTTTTTATGGCTACCTCTTTAGTAAGAACAGTTCTAGGTGCTACATTACAAGGCCAATAGTCACACACACTGTAATGCTATAAAGTAGTCAATTATGCTGAAAGGAGGGAGAACATGCGTTCTTCTTTCGCTGCTATCCTCAATCTATAGAATAGTAGTAATACTTTTAATGGGTTTTGGTTAGGTTTGACTTCCTTTTGTATTTTTCTTTAATGAATATATTACACTTCTTTAATTACAAAAACTTACTAAAATGAATTTTAACAACCGTTTGTGCATGCTTTGTGTGACACATTTTTATTTAATTTAATTTCAAGGTTTTTTTAATGTAATGCTATTTAAATTTAATGCAATATAACATATATGTTTTTTATTTAACGTTTGTTATGGTCAGGATTAGGGTTTGCGGTTAGGATTCTGGACAGTGCTACGGTTTCAGTCAGACAAAGAGGTAAGATTAGCTTTATGGCTCTATTCTCTGACAGATTGGCTTTTAGGTTAGTTTAACGTTTAGGGTTTGTGTTGAAGGGCCTGTGGAAGGGCCACGGTCTGAACCCCTAAGTATGAGTTTTGGTGGTCAATAAAATAATACGTATATAAAATTGAGATTGCTATTTGAAAGGGAAAAAAATGAATTCCAAGAAATATGGCAATTTGGAGTCTATCTAACAGCATAACTAAATAAGTGAATAATTATTGATTTATATTTTACAGAAAAATTATTAACAGTGAGGAATTACATATAGTATGTTTGTTTTTATTGTGAATTTCATTTTTTTGTAATTTCATCCTTCTCAATAAAAGAAGGAATGGTTGCGGTCAAAGTATTGCCCTTTTAATGTTACTGATAGGCAGTTGAAGTGATGGTAGATAAAAGTAAAGAGTCCTAGGGCCTGACTTAGAGCTTGGTAACGGCTTACTCCATCACAAATGTAACATATATCCCGTACACCTTATTAGAAGCGCCATAGCACATTATTCACTTATAATACATGAGATTCTATAATCCCTGTATAACAACAGTCACTAATTTCTTCATAATCAGCAACTTGTCGACGATTGTAAATTAAAAAACATCAGAACTGGACTATTATAATATTATTACAGTCGAGTTGTGAGGTCACAGTGCCTGCTGCCAGAGCCAGCTGCCAAGGTGAAAGACAGGTCAGGTCACGGAGTATAATTAAAGCAGCTGTTTAAAGCAACAAACAGAACACTACTTTTCTTCTGCTCTATTTTAATAGCTTACAATGACAAGCAGAGAGATTTTGTTTATTTTTTGCACTCTTTAGGTAGAGAAAAGCAAGAATCTTTCTCCGTGTTTCTACATGTTCCGAGCTACTGCAACTTATTAAAGCGATTTGTATTTAACCATTTCTAACTGTTTTTTAGCAAATATCTAATATGTTTTTGATGTGTTTAATTTTACACGAGAGGTTTTATTTTTATTCTCAGGTTTGCAAACATGCTCTCTCTTTCATTTGAAAAGAGCTATGCATCAAGGTAAGTGGTTTGAGGGAAAGGTGATGGTGTGACTATGCATTATATCGGGTAACATACCCCCTTGGAGTATATGATAAGGATATTGCAAGTCACCTCACAGTTCCATAACCTTATAAAGGAACTCGTCCTTCAGCCTTGTTCCTTTATGCAATAAGGTGAATGTGATATCTTCCACGTTTGTGAGGGAGTACTCGCCTGCCAAACCCTGATGAGGCGCTTTCTATTGGTTTGTCTTAATAATAGTCATCTAATAGCTACAAAGGATGTATGCTCAAGAAAAGCCAGAGTTTATGCAGACAATGCAACTTGGTTTTGTCTGCCTTCATTAGAAATGAAGCCACTTTCAGCTTACGCCTTTTGCATGTTACTCCCACTCTCTTCCATCGTTACACTCTAATGAAGCAGCATGTACCAGCCTTCTATGTGTATCTGACGGCCAGTCCCCAGGGCCAGTGCTGGGAAGTATGCAGGCTTTCCCAGTGGTGCAACTGAGCACGATGGCGATCCACAGGACTGTTCCTGAAATATGACAGGCTGTTCTGGTGGGTGCTGGTGTGTCATTGATGGCTGATCTCATGGGTGGTTGTTCAAACATCAGGATCTCATCTGCTGGGGACTTTACCCCAGAAGAATAATACAATTATTTGTTTGTTACGTTAATTCTTTGAGCTGCCTTCCATTCATGCATACACATATTGTCTTGCAATGGCGCGTTTAACTTTGCATGTTCCTTTTTCCCTGGAATGAAAACAAGCTTAGAGCCATATGGCAGACCTTTCGCTAGGTCCTGTGGGAGAGGGGATTACAGGCAGCATCAGCTGTTATGTATTGCCTGGATTCTGTTTCTTACAATAACTAGTCGACATTCCCCTGGCATCCTTCACTACCTAGCAGTAGCTGTGGTTGAACATTCAAGACTCTGGAGGTGGAGAGGCGGTAGTGGCCCAGGTACATGACAAGTAAAAAAGAAGAACGTCCAGAAAGAAACCTTTTTGCAATTAATATTTTTTTATATGTATTTAGGGAAGATATGCAGATCACGCTAATAACAAGCGTAAAAACCAGACCTCTCAGACATCTTGGCGCTGAAGATTTTGTACAGGATTCCATAGGAATTTGAGTAATCGAAAATCGCGTCTATGAATTATAATTTTTTTTTTAAACGAGAGATGGGGACTTGAGGGGTTTGCTGCTGCGTGCTTCAGGAGCCCGGTCACGAAAGGGTGCAGTTACAAGGCATGCTGCTTCACGCTAGTACAACTGCCGGGTGCCTGTGCAGTGGAACTAGGCTCCTACCATTGAACTCTGAGAAAACGTCCAGGAGGTCCCCATCGGCTGATTCACAGAGTGAGGACTATTGCTTTCTCGCGGGCAACTGCAAAAAACGACCTAGAAAAAAGCCTCAGAGACTTGAGAGGCTGTGGCTTCTAATTGGCCATTAGGTCGAGCCTAGACAGCGCATGTACTGTCGCAAGACCTGTAGTAAATACATTATCGAGGGTAATTTCTCCTGCCGCTTGCCATTGGTTAACTGTGGCATTGCTTTTCTTAGCAGGCTTATGGTTGGCTGTGGATGCAATACGTCACTTCCGTTTATTCCAGAAGCAGCACCGCCTAACTACAGTTTTCGTCCGCTCTCGTGGTTCATGTGTCTCAGAGAGGAACATTCTTTTAGGATATTTCCAGCCCAGCATGCTGAGTTGCAGCATGACACACGCATTTGCATACATAATCAGCACGGAGCTCGTCACAAGCGCTGCACTGTTAATCATACATAATCAGCATGCTACCGCAGCGCCCCACTGTCCTCGCTGCCATGTTTCATGGGTGAATCGTACAGCTGGTCTCAGGCTTTGCCCTGCAATAGGTTGCGATGTGCTCCTCCCTCACAGTAGAAAACATCACAAGAGCCCAACATACTGGAACACATAGTCCTGTCCCTATACACATGACCACAGTGCATAGCTTACGGTAGGGACATATTGAACAGAAGACCCTCAACAACAAATGTAAGCCCGAAACAGAAGCCAGCACTCACCGGCATTATCCTGGGTCCGTACCTTATGATGTCGAGACTGATATTCGGAGCAGGCAACTGGCTTAGGAGGCAGGACTTCTCACTAATGGTACAGCAAAGTGCATTACTCCAAACCCACTTATGCTGAGTTATGGTGATGTGTAAGTGCAGTCTGTTGTTTTTGTTAAGTTTGATTTGAAATTGGCACTGCTGCCTATATTGACCCGCCGGTTCATATTTCCAGCAACTGCAGCCACATCAGAGCCGCCAGTTACGGCAGCTGCACCCCCACTACTGGGAGCCGCAACATCATTTTGCCAACAACATACAGCTCTTTGAGACCAAGTTCAACAAGCCCTAGCACGTGAATGACAAAAGGGGCATACTAGCAAAGCCCAGCGCCACAGCCAAGCGTTTTCCATTTAGTTGTGAAATGCCGTGAGCAGTGTTCAGATATGGCAGAGGAGAAGGTGAATACAGCTTTTCACGTGTGTTGGGGGGCTCCAAGCGATGCCTTTCGGTGGCTTATCAGCCGTTGTGCAGGGTGTAGCAGGTATAAATGTACAAATGCGCTCATTTTCTAATGTGCCCCCATGTTAACTTTATATTTTATGTGCCAATGTTGGGGGCATAGGGAGGGTAATGGATTTTAATATATCTATTTTACATGTACTTTGTGCAATGTGTACCCTGCCGTTCTGTCCCATGTGCACCATACCGTTCTGTGCTAAGTGCGCCCTACCATTCTGTGCCATGTGTTCCCTTCTGCTCTGTGCCATGTAGCAGCCGCGGTCGGTAGTAGGAGTTCCTGCAGGGCGGTGACGTCGGGAGGGGGAGGGGCAGGGTGGGGGGTAGTAAACTATGGATTACGGAGGTTTACAGGTAAGTAAACATATAAATTAATAAAACGAATTTCGTTGCGTGCACTGCATCACCAAATGCGACACATTAGCTTCCCAGAAAGGGGACCCTGTGCTTCTGAAGGTCAGGTCTGTCCCCCCACCAAGTGAGAGGACACCAGGATTAACTTGAGCCTCACAGGACCGATCCCCAGCGTACTGGACCCCTTGCAACAAGCAGAGACCGTGATAGTCCAGTCGGTACTCCAATGACCCCAAGGCAAAGCAGCCATCAAGGGATGCCAGCACCGTAGAGACCCACTTCCAGAGTGGCCCAGTTGTCCAGATTTTTGCACCCTCTACCGGTGAGAATGACGACCACAAGGCGCCTGTATGCCCGAGCACCCCAGCCCAGGTACCGATGAACTGACTGCGCATACGTATCCCCCAGATCCTTGTGACCCGGACTCCTAGTTTGGAACTCCCAGACTTGTCCCCAAGTCCCCCACTGCAGCCTGTTTGTAGGTGGCCCTCCTTCTCCTTACCGACATAGCGTGCACGGCTACCAACACCTCTGAACCTGGACTCCGCAGGGCAGGTAAGGAGAAACTGCTGGTAGTACTTTAGACCTTGGCCCTCCATGACCCTAAGTCCCGAAGGGGAACCTCCAGAAACCAAAGTGAAAAAACTGTATGCTGTACATGCCTTTTCTCCCTTAGGAAGGCATTTTGCATACCGATGCGTTTAAGTGAACATTTTACTTGCCTGCTAAAATCAATATTTTAAATAACACTTACTTCATATCAATGATCTTGGTATGAAAATGTACCTAAAAATACTACTTATTTTTTTTTAATTGGTCTCGGATTTATTCTTGAGTGCATGTCATTTATTGCTTCTATTACTTAGGATATCATCGTTCATGGCTACAAATGAAGTAACTTCCCTTAGCGCTCACTAAAACATACACTTTAACAGTACCCATTATAAAGACAAAAACACAAACAACAGACACAATAATACATGTGAATAGAGCTATACGTAGTTTCCCTTACTCCCTAAAACTAGAATCATCTTGATCAGCAATCATGCGGTAGCTGTAAAATCAACTTGTGCACTAATTGTAGGTTTAACCACACTGTCACCCTGACTGTAAACAATCTGGGTTTGTTTTCTCTTCCTTTCTTCTGTGTAAATACTCGTAACTGCTCCCGTCATGAAATAATACTCATGAGCAGGGCACATGTTCCCCATATTTCTAAATAACGTGTCTACACACGTTAAATCACTCCCTTGTATCTCCAGAAACTATGGCAGGCGCTTTCATTGGACCACAGCTGGTCCCGCCCCACCCCAGGCAATCATCTGAGGTAATGACGGGACACAGGAAGCGGCGTGTCATAGAGCAGCGCTATGTGCTGACACACCCCAACGAGGGTCAGGCAACAAACAGGCAACGTGCAGCCCTTTCTACATGCTTCGCTCAGGACACAGGAAATGCAGCATCATCACTGTGCGCCACGCTCACCTGAAACCCATATCGCATGCCACGACCCCACCCAACAGTATAAAAGCTTGCTGCGCACTACACTTAATGTCACCGGGGAGGAGGCTGGACGCATGCAGCACTAGGTTTTCTAGCGGGGAGTACGCCTTGAACTGTAAGTCGTTGTTCTGATTTCTTCTTCCTACAGGTTGAAACTATAGCAGACCAAGCACGCCCAGACGTTTTTTTCTGCTAACTAATTCAGTATCTTTGATATACCTTCCCAACCAGTCTGGTTTTTAACCCTTTTGTCTTCATCCTTTATCGTCTCCCACCAGAATGTGGCCACAAGGATTTCCCCCCTACCCCTCCCATGGGGCAAATAGGTTTTTCCAATAGGGTAAGACTTCTATATTTGTTTCACATGAATGTCAGAGTGAACATAGATGCCTGACACTCATATACATTTTTCACCTTTTTCACTTTAGGAGAGAGCAGTAAGTATGGAGCGTGACTGTGACACATCAAGGTCTACCGAATGACAACCATTTTGAGTATTTTATGTTTGTCTCACCCCCTCTCTCTTACAGGTTTCTCTAAACAGGTGGCAGCTGGCTATAGGCCTACGCCCCCAGTGGTAAGATTGGAGCCCAATATTTAAGGTCCTGACGAATGCCACGTCCCCAAGTGGACAATACAGGCAGAAACATGTTGACCCCCTAATAACAATCACTGATTCACAGCGGCGACGGGATGATAAGGTCCCCACTCACCGCACTTATATATTTTAATCCCACATAGTAACCCCATAGAATAAAAATTGTTCAGGTATACTATGATGGTTTTTTAATTCACTCACTCCTTTTTTTGTTTGGGCCCCCACTCAGTTTAGAAGTGCATCCCTGTCTTCAGGTGTATGCCCGCCCTCTATCAAACACGGTTTTTAGAGGGCGAGGACTGGCAGATGATGAAGCATGACACCTGGTGGTGTGTGATGCCAGTCCGTCAATTTTTGTGATTTGCCCCCACTAAATTGGGCATCTCTTAAGACACAACTAGGGACGGTGCTTTCTGTGGTTCATAGCTTTGGTTGGAGGCTGACCGTTCTCTAGTGCCCAACGCCTCTAGTTCCCTCCCCGGGCCAGACCCTGGGTGTAACTGTGGTTCTTTTATGTCTAGCTGCTCACCCACACTACAACAAAAGAGAGCATTTGGGATATCATTTGTGCCTCTGTACACCAATCGGGATTTGCCTGGACTCCTTACATAGTTTACCTCATTTTGGTCCACTATATAAAGAGCCGGCTTCCTACATGAGGTAAACAAATAGGTGAGGTATGGAGACATGTAAGGTTGAGAAGGAAAGGTGAGATTGCCAGAAAGATGCACAGTGGTGGAAAGAGGGAGAGGAAGGTACAGAAAGAAAAGACTAGAGATAGGTACGTTTTGAGAGTGAGGTTAAGAGGTAATGAGGTCTAGACATAAAAAGAAGGAACTATAAAGTGAATGGGAAGGTGGGGTATTCCAATGGGTGCAATAGTGAGCCAGAAATGGTAGAAAGAGAAATGAGTTTTGAGAGAAGTTGAAGTAAACAGGTAGAGAGGTGAGGCAGTGAGGGTATAATAGAGGGATTCAAAGTAGAAAGAGAAGGAGAAATTAGAAATAAGATAGTGTCAGAAGCCCGTTCAGAGGGCCTTAGAACAAGCAGGAGCTACTGGGCCCAACCATGGGGGCTGACGCCTTTAACTCCTGATGTCCTGGGATACTACTTACTATGAATACTTAGCAACTGGTCCATGCACACCACCAGCACTTGACTCTCAATAGTAGCGTGTGTCAAGCAGTTCAAGATTTCTCCGGTTGGAGGTAGATGCAGGGGGGGTAAACACAATCTCACAGCTAAAAATACATTCAATAGCAGCAATAAAAGCAGTTGCCTTCCACCACTATGAGGGTAGCGCTTTGGGCGCCCCTCTCTGTCCAACAAGACTGCAATACAATGGACAAGCTTATATTATGGACCACAGGCGTACTCGGTGTTCACCCATGACAACAAAAATCAGCCCTAGAGGCCCAGATATTGTTGCAGCTGGGATATTCAGGGCAGGTGTGCATAGTTGTCAGCATAGGAGGGCCTTTTCCAATCTCAAAGTACAAAAATACAAGTCTGGTGAAAAGAGTAGCGAGTCAGAGAGAAAGATTGGGAGGTTGGGTGAAGGGACGAAAGAGAGATAAGGTGTAGAATGAAAAGAGAGGCAGAGATAACGTTGTGAAAGAAAGGTAAGGCATCAAGACATGGAAAGATAAATAGAGAGCTGACGCTGAGAAGGAAAGTTGAAATGAAGGAAGTACAAATAAAGATGAAGGAAATGATAGCAAAGTAGAGAGTAAAGGTGAGAAAAGAGTTAGCTAGAAAGGACTGAGGTAATTAGGGAGGACAGTTAGAGGAAACAAATGTAAAAAGAGAGAGAATGGAGGTGTAGAGGCAAGATAGAGAACAAATGGTGAGGTACATGGAGAAGTGAGATGATGACAGAGATTGTAGTGAGGTTATGGATTCAATATGTACATTGCTAAGTTAGCATAAGTTAGTATAAGCTTGTCTGCCATGTTGCCGCATTTTGAACACGTTTCAACATGAATTTTTTTCAAAAATCCTCTGCTTGTGCTCATTCACATGAGAACCCTCTACCTTTCACTTTTCTTGCTGTACTTTTAGGCTCTGTCTGCACAGCGTGTTCAAGGCCGAAAAACAATGTGCTCCGTTAATCTGCTGCTGGTCAGTCCCACGCATGTTAGACATAATACTGCCACGGGTGCACTACTGAAAATCAGGTGCTTTTAATATTGGGAGTAGGCATGTTAACACACTTAAAAAAAAACCTTCTGAAGAGAAGAGCTGTGTTTGTCCGGAGATGTAAACCCTTGCATCTAAACCTGGAGGTATGGGGTCCTCCTGAAAAACCCAGAGGTCTTCTATATTTATAATTAACTAGTTTCTAGCATGGGGAGGGTGGCAAGGCTCATCAGGCCTTTTTTCCACTAGCTTTATAAAATTATATCCCCGTTCACCTTTTATGGAATTGTAACAATGCTCACTATATTGAGTTTATGCATTTTGCTGCTAGTATTGGCGCGTGTACTGCATTATAGAGCATGTTAGTTAAAATAAACCTTTTAAACTATAGTGTGTCTCTGATTACTTATGTTGTGGACAAGCATGAGTGAGTTAACGAAAGAGTGTTCTTGCTCCCGCAATTACTGAGAGAGTCTGAGTTACATGTTCTAGGATGTCTAATCATTGGTAGCTTCGCTGTAGTACGGAGAACGAATGAGACACTATAGCTAGTCGGATTGGGGTTCCGGGCACTAAGGTGGGCAGTTGGTACACCACTGTACACCGAGGTCCTGGTTTCTTGCACGTAGTTCTGTATATGTGCAGAATCCCTGCAACAAGATAGAAGTGGCAGACAGTGATAAGTTAGTGAGAGGGATATGAGTTAGAGAGAGAAATGAAGTAGAGAGAAAAGTGAGGCAGGGAGTGGAGACAAAGATATATAGAGAGGTGAGGTCTAGAGAGATTGAGTCTGATATAGAAGTGAAGTATTACGATATGAAGTGGAGGGAGGAGACATACATGGAGGTGTAATTGAAAGAGAGTGGTTAGATGCTGAGAAAGTGGTGAGGTAGAGAGAGTTAAGGCAGAGGGAGCAGGTGAAGAGATGGACTTCTAGAGAGAGAAATTAGGTCATGATAGGCAGATAGTTAGATGTGGGGAAGAGAGATGTGTAACTCCAAATCTAGAGTAGAAACAGAGAGATTGGTTAGGTAGAGAGGTAGGGAGAGGAAGGTAAAGAGAGAAGGATATGGTAAAAGACATTAGGCCCTGAAAGGTGAGAGACAGTAGACAGAAAGTTGATTGTAAAGTAAAACTCTACAAATGTGGTATTTTCAATAAGTTTTATCCACACTGAAACACCAAGGAAGAGGTAAACAGCAACGCTGCTCCACCTTCTACCTTGCTCTTCCAGCTCCACTGTAACAGTTCCAACAGTCTAGAACACACTGTTACTAGGAAGCAGGCAAGAGCACTATACCTTTAAAACATAACATCTTTTCTTTAAAACATACTTACATACACACATACATTTACATATACTTACAATAAACAGAACACATCTTCCTCCTTTATAAAAAAAATGTAATCATATTCACACAAGCAAAACACTCTCTCACCATCCTTTCCACTAGCATATCTAATCCAGGCCTCCAAAATCATCTTTTAACTATTTGCTTAGTTTTCACAATACCTGTGTGTCCCTCATGGAATAAGTTATTTAACTTCCTTCTCCACTTGCTTGGAGGAATAACTCTTTCTCCCCTTCTCAATTCAGCTTTATTAGTCCATCCTGACTTGGTGTACTCCATTAATCTCATGAATGTGGAATAAAAATTTCATTCCATGACCTATTCCTCTTTCTTAACACAAGTCAAACCTTCATCCATAATAGAGGCTATCCTGAAATCGTCCCACTCAGACTCTACACATTGGTGAATGCCCAATGGCATTCTGGATAAGATATCAGCTGTAACATTACTTTTGCCTGGTATATATCTACCAGTGTAAATAAATTCCTGTAGCCTCTTTGTCATTCTTGCAATTCTTGCTGAAGCTCTAAACATGACTTCAGTGGTTAACAACTTAATAAGTGGTTTGTAATCAGTCCTCACAATGCATGCTTTACCCCATACAAAAGGCCTGAACCTTTCCAATGCCCATACACAGGCTAATGTTTCTTTTTCAATAACAGAAAACTTTTCTTCAGTGAGTGCTAAACATCTAGACGCAAAAGCAACAGTTCTTTCTTGCCCTTTCATATTCTTTTGTGTCAAAACCCCTCCAAGCCCCCTATTACAAGCATCGGCAGTGACATAATTTTCCAAATTCGGATCGAACCTTTTAATGGCAGGAGCTTAGACAATTTCACTTTTCATTTCTTCAAATTCTCGCTGGCACTCCAATATCCAAATAATTGTGCTTTTGTTTTTCAATAGTTGCCTCACACTGTAAAGTTTACTACAGAACCCCTTTCACAAATTTGGAGTAAAACTCCACAAGACCCAGAAAAGATTTTAGTTCTTTTCTGTTTTAAGGTGCAGGCGCTTTACTGATGGCTTCAACCAATTCAGGTTTGGGAGAAACTCCTACTTCTCACCAAAAACATGACCTAAATACAATACCGACTTCTTCGCAAATTTGCATTTTGAAAATTCTACAGTCAAGTTCTTGTCATTCAAAATCTCCAACACTTTATTCAGGGATGTACGATGCTCAGTTTTAGTTTTACCATAGACTAAAATGTCATCTTGAAAGCATTTTCCATTCTTTACTTTGCCGAACAGCTGGTGCATTAACCTCTGAGAAATTGCAGCAGCAAACGCCAATCCAAATGGCAGCATTCGAAGCAACCCATTGGCGTGATGAATGCAGTAAATTTCTTAGTATCCACTTGTAGGGAAATTTGATGGTACGCTGCTGATAGATGCAGAGAAGTAAACCATCCTGCACCATCAATAGAAGCCAGCTTTTCAGAGATTGTTTGTAATGGAAACTTGTCAACAACAATATTGTTGTTTGGGTAGCACAAGCCAATTCATTATCTGACCTTACCGCTATTCCATCTGGCAATCACAACAGGTGACAACCATTCAGACGCTTCTTTTTCTTCTATGATATCAGCACTCAATAACTTGTCAAGCTCTTCCTGCACCTGATCTATTAATAACAGTGGAATATTCCTTGCTCTGTGAATCTTGGTCTTTGCCGTTTCCTTAAGAATAATCCGATGTTCAAAATCTGCAGGACCTTGACAACTTCCTCACAATAATCACAGGTTCAGAACAATTCAGGTTTAGCATCATACCCAAATTGGCTTGATCATGCCACCCCAATACCGAATGTCCTTTCCTAGCAATGTGTAATTTGCCTTGACTTTCCCTATCCTTAAATCTGAAAAGTAATGATCTATATCCTAACATTTCAATCCTCTCACCAGAAAACTCTTCGGGCCTAATGTTGATTGGAATCAATTTCTCTCCAATGTGCTTTATAAATTTCCTTTTCCATACATCCCCACTAACAATTGTATAAGGCAAACCCGAATCAACATACATATTGATTTCTACCCCACCAATCTTCATAAGACAAATAGGTTTTTATCTTAATTTAATATTACCCATTACATTTAAAACAAACAAATCTTTCATGCTAAATATTCTATTAACTTTCTCATCCACATCTGAATCCTCACTCTCCTCAAGACATTTCACTCTGGCACTCTTCTTGGTTTTGCGCAGTTTAGCATAATGACCAACTTTACCACAAATGGCACACTTTACCTGAAGCGCAGAGCAAGATTTAATATACGCATGGTGCGACTCACTGTTACAAATTTGGCTCTTCAA
Source organism: Triturus cristatus (assembly GCF_964204655.1). Lineage (NCBI taxonomy): Eukaryota > Metazoa > Chordata > Amphibia > Caudata > Salamandridae > Triturus > Triturus cristatus. Next base: position 69,303,001 of record NC_140580.1, on the reverse strand, counting down.
ACATTCTTTCCTTTTGTTCTGACCCAACTCAGATGTTTTCTTATACGAAACACCCTTATCGCTATCTGTATTTTTTCCTGAAGTACTGCTCTTCCCTTTACTTTAGATTTTGCTCACTACTCTCTCATGTCTATTTGCAATTTCCCCTTTAACGTCCTCCAATACTGCAGCTCGACATCTCCGCTTTTCTCACGATGGCCAGGATGTCTTGTAAGTTTGAATCCCCATTAATCCATAGCCTTTCCTGAATTGAAGGGTCTTTTGCACGCAATACAACCTGATCGCAAATTAATTGTTTCTGAAGACCTTCAAATTTACCATCAAGTTAAAGCTTGTGTAAAGCAGCTACATAATCAACCCCACTCTCATTAGCACCTTGCTTCATTTTGAAGAATTTGTATCTGGTGATACCAACCTCTAAAGTATGTGGTAATTGCACAAACACTTTCAAAATCATAGGTCCTACAGAATGTAAAAATATGCGTTTTTATTCTGTTCAGGTTTCATTTTCCCATTAAAACTGGAAGTCCTTTCAAATCTGCATACTACCCTAGTGAAAGCATTGCAAACTTCAATTTGTGCCCTTAATATGCAGTCAGATAAACTTAAAACCAAATCAATCTAATGAATGTGATAGCAGAATATATCTCCGTTAAAAACACCAAACTTGAATCTATGATGGACCAATTATCTACAAATAAAAACAAAACATCTACACTGGTACAAGGTCCTAACTGTGCTTGCTGCCCCATTCTGGAGAAATTAAGGGACCTCCCAGCAATACTAACAAACATTCTCCGGGAGTGTAAACAAGCAAATCGATACCCTGAATTAAATAGTGCAGCCAGAAAAGAGCCACAGAGTGGGGAATGAAGCCCACAATTATCCGCCTTACCAAATACCTAACAGACAATTTTCTTAGGAACTGGAAAAAGGACCAAGGCTCTTGAATTAAGCGACGAGGTAATCACCTCAGAATCATCCTCATCACAACCCGTTATCCAGATTGAAGCCTTGCGAACCAAAGTGTTCCAACAACCAACACGCCAGGAAAGCAAGAAATCGCCCCCAAAAAAGTAAAGTACTAAAATTACAGGTAAAGGACAATTACCCAATTTCCAATTTTAATGATGGCAAAGTCTGGTTACTAGCAACCACTGGGCAGAATCAAGAACACAAAGAGGAAGAGGATGCACGCTGCACAGACCAATCGGGGACAGCAGAGTCATTAGACTCTCAGCAAAGTGCATCACCAAGGCTAAACAGCCCAGGCTCGGTAAACTTGAGCTCTGAGAGCAGCGGTATTTTGTTAAACAGAAATAAAGAAGAAGAAAACAAGTCTAGTGCGCGCAGAGCTGCATGCCCTGGGGGCAATGTAAATTAAAAAATAATTCCTAAAGAAACTACTAGCCCCCAGCCGAGCACGACCATCAGCACAAAGTAAAGGGTCTGGTCCTACATGAGCCCAGGTCCTACATTGCAGATTCACACCGAGACAACAAGAGGAGATAGATAAGTGACCTCCCAGAAAGTAACGAGATACCAGATGCTGATAAAAATAAAAGCGCAATGCGAAAAAGTGTGCTGCAATGAACCAGAAGAGCAGGTAAGAAATCAAAGCTCGAGACCGGCACCAACAATTGACTCACAAAAAAAGGAGCCTAAACTAAACTTAAACAAAAGTATCCTCCTAATACCACACTTTTCCTCATAAGGACCACAAGATTACTTAAACGGAAGGGAACATCCAGTATTTAAAGGAGGAGAGCGCACTGACCCTTCCAATTATCGCCTGATTGCGTTAATAAATGCTGAGGCTAAATACTACGCCTCCCTGATCTTAGCCGACTTGATAAGCAGGTCTGACGCAAATAAAATAATCCCCATCAACCACTCAGGCTTCCGCCGGGGCACAGGTACAATCACAAATGCTCTAGTGTTAGGGCTAATTGCAGATAAAAGCCTGCAGCAGTGACAGAAATTACATCTATGCTTTGTGGATTTTAAGGTGGCTTTTGACCATGTCAGTAGACGCATTTTGTGGTGCAAACTGAAGCAACAGGGTCTATCAGAAACAATACTGAAACCAATACTGGATCTATATACCTACATGATGCAGGTAAAAATCGCTGACAGCAAAGAGCTCACTAGGAGGATCTGCACTAGTGACGGACTAAAGCATGGGTGTATCTTGGCCCCATACTTGTTCAACCTATTTATGGCTGACCTGACACCAAGGCTAGATGAGGTTAACTCACATCCTCCGCTTCTGTTACACTGCCATTAACACATCTGTCCTATGCGGAGGACATTGTGATCCTAAGCTATACGGGAATTGGCTTGCATAGAGCTATTAATAAGCTAGGTAACTTTGCCAAACCCATCTTGATACCTGGGTTTTCCCTTTTCCCCCTACTTAAAAAACAAGTTTTGGGAGTTATGTATGGGGAAGTTGCCCTCCAATGCAGACCTGCCCCGCTGGAAGTACCAGGGCTCAAAAGCATGCACTCTTTGTGGGTCACCAACACAGGATATCATGTATCTAATATGCATTTGCCCAGCCTTAACTCCGCAACGCTGTCAACTATTGAAAAGACTGTTCAACGAAAGAGGCACCCGCTCCTGCAGAACTGCCATATTAAAATGCCTTGACTCGAATGACCCACAACTTATTTGTCATTTAACTAAAAATGTAATAAGTTATAAAACAGTCATGACAAAATGAAATTGGTCATAGAGTCGCTTAGTGGTCAATGTCAGTCCTTTTACCATTAATTGTACTGTAAAAAGAAATATCAATTAATTTTAATTAATTGTATAAAAACAGTGGTGTATTACCCGTTCATATCAATATTGTGCTTCCAAATTGAATGTCTAAAGAAACGAATGTAACTATAAGTTTTAACATGTCTATTTGTCAAACATGTCGTTTGTTTTTAACGGTCCAATGTATCTGGTGCTTTGGAACATTGTTTTGGCTTTAATTAACTAAACAATAAAAAACAAATCAGACTTTCCATCAAGATCAATAGTGTCTATATAATTTTGAAAATACAGCTTCCAGTCAGGCCATTTCATGCATGGTTCCTCCCCTCCCTCCCTCCCCCCCTCACACCATAGGCCAAAATGCCTGGTGGAGCCAATAGTTAATTCTGGGTTCTCATTTTGCAAACCTCACCAATAATTCAACAATGCAAGCAAGAAAATAAAATTGCCCAGAATAAATGAACTTTTCTTAAAATACCTCAAATAATAGTCCTAATTGCACGCACGGGAAGGGCCCTCCAGAAATTGCTAGATATTTATATAAACTATACGCAAAGTCTGGACTTACAAACAAACGTGGCCAAGTCCTTCATTTTAGTTGAAGGCCGCAAGGTGAAGAACCCCCCAGCCTTCCTTTTTCATCTCTGATCGGAAAGTGGTGCTGACGGAGTTGTTCTCATATTTCGTGGTGACTTTTGACCATAGGTCATGATGGTCTAATATGGTGTTGAATCAAGGGATTATGCTAGAAAAGAGCATTAATGCTATTCTCTTGTTTACTAAAAAGTTGGGTTCAAGACAAATAGACATAGTCAAAAAAGTATATGGGGCCAAATCCAGCCCAATAGCTTCCTATGGAGCGGGAGTATGGGGTTATGTTAATTTAAAGGCAATACAATCAATTGAAGATACTTTCTGGAAAAAACTGATGAGCCTCCCAATCAGCTGTTACAATTTTAATATACATTATGAGTTGAACGTCCCCTATATTACTGATCAGATAAATGCAGCACCAATTCTCCTATGGCATTCCATATGGAGAAGAGACAAAGTTAACCTCACCCAACAGTTTATTGTGGACTGTCTGGCACTAGAACACGCAGAGAGGATACTATGGATAACATATGTCAAAAACACCCTATACACACTGGACTTGGAGATTCTGTTCGAAACCCCAGTAAATTGTTCGATCATATCGAAAAAAGCCCTAAAAACCTGCTTCCTAAAATTTGAGTCCGAAACTAGACTCACTGCCCAGATCAATAAAGTAACGGTCCGAGAGTACCTTGAGGGCCCAATGTATGGTGAGGGAGTACCATCTTATCTGGCATTTATAACAAACCCCCACCATAGATTCATTTGAATTAGGTTTCGTCTAAACCTCCTGCCGTGCATGCTGGGTTTCCCCACTAGCACCTATTCTACCCATGATCTCTCATGCTGTCCATGCGAAGATACCTCGTCCCAATCTGACTCGCATATTTTCTTTTTTGTAAATTTTATTGTGAACATCGGAATAGATTTTTTCTTCCAATCATGCGCAAGTACAACTTCAGAAAATGTTGTCTGCCCTGTATTTTTTATGAAGGTTGCCTGACCCCCTAACCTGCTCCTGTGTTGCCTCCTTTTTATGTCTGTCATTAAAAACCAGGAAATGACACACTTGTTGAGATGAATTGTTTTTAAATGTTTTTAACTGGTTTTATTTGGTGTTTTATTGTATATATCTCTGATGTACATATGAACTTTTATGATTATTTTGCATTAATCGAATAAAGTAATTTTTACTTGACTTGACCTCAATTAATATGTGAGCAGTATATCTTACTAAGATCACAATAATGCTGTACAGGGAAGCAATTTTTTTTTTTAAATGAAGAATGGGAATGTTATTGTCACCTGTGCACATCAGTGATTAGATGGGCTCTTAAAGGTATCTTTTACATATGAGAAGAAAGCTGTGTCCATCAGTGATGATTCTTTCATAAAGACAAGAGAGGTGCTGCAATATCAATGATTCCTTTACAAAGAATGAGAAATGTCCAATTCCTGCCGCTGTGAAAACTGCGCATCAGCGATCCCTTCACAACGAAAGACGCGCTTAAATTCCTGCCGCGTGATCTCAACTCTGTACGTCGCTGTGAGGCGAAACCGGTATGCTTAGGTGCACCGGAAGAACAGAGGCGTTCAACTTTGCTAGGCAATGCTACAAGCAATTGCCCAGGTTACTTTGAAAGGATGCATCACCTACCACGGAATTCCGATTGGAACTTCCAAAGAAAACGTGCGGGATTTTAAAGATACACAACACGGTAAGCGGCACCTTAAACACAAATACCATTTTGTATACCAAATTTTGTTATGCCGCCACAGTTTGCTGAACAGGTGCTCGTCAGCGATGTCTCTGCTGTGTATGTATTTATTTATTGCCTCGCTTTATTAATGTGTATTTCTCTTTAAGTTGTGCACGAGCCGCATCAGCTCCCTTGTTTAGTTTTTTAAGTTTAACTGCGTTGTCAAAGTTCTGGAGTTCCCAGATCTGGCAGAGCAGTTGAACAGGGGGGAGAACAGACGTGTCCAGGGAGCTGTGCTGGTGGTCTGTTCCTGTACTGGAATAAACTACTTAACCCTTTACATTCCTGTGGACTCTAACTCAACAATTTTGGCGACGATCTTCAGGAACACCCACAGAACCGATTTTGGCTACTTTTCGTCATTTTGGATTTTGCGTACGCAGTACAGACTATTCAGAACCTTTTTTATTTGATTTATTATGGGTTTTTTGTGGGGGATTATACATTTTGTGCAAGATTGAATTTCTGCTGGTTTGGTATAGGTGAGACATTCATCGGTGTTCTACTGGGAGTGTAGACTTTTTTCTTACTACTCCACCATTTCTGCATCTTTAAAAAAAATCATTCTTACCTGTCTACTTCGGAACCCAGCTTCAGTTACGTCGGATTTGGATTTCTTGTGTCTGATCCATTCCTTGCATTCTTCCGTGGAATTCTTACCTTCACAGAGGAGTTCGAAGAGCGTACGCGCTCCTCTCTTCACGGCGATCATTCTTCTACTTAATCACTCTACGCACTCAAAGGTCGTTCTGCGGTGTGACATCACCTGGTCATTGTTTCTTCAGGAATTCCGTGACACACGCTGCGCCCGCAAAGGTAGCTCTGCGGCGTGAAGTTATTTGGCAGTGCTTTGCAACGGTAGCAGATTCGTCTAGGCCTCGCCGTGGCACTGTGGAGTCAAATGTGTGGATGAACCAGTTTCTAGTGATGAGGAAGATTTAGTAGAGAAGGTCAAGCATTGCAATATCCATGATTCTGATGTGCAAGATATGTTTGTGCTAAACATCAAGGAGTCTGTGGTGTATTTAAAAAAGAAACCCATATGTTCTATGTCCATTGGGGTAGTTTTAATTGACATGTATGCTGATTCTGAATCTCCTTTTACTATTATTAATGAGGAGGTTTGGAATTCCAAGTTTGTACAGAAAATTGGAAAAAATCTTACTGAACCTGATATCAATCCAGAAGGATACTCAGGTTAAAGAATTGAGTTACTTGGCTTTAGACAACTTGTTTTTAAATTCAAGAATAGAGATTCCATTGGAAAACTTTACGTGGCAAAAAATGGACCTTCAGTATTAGGTTGGAGGGATCAAGGTGCTCCACATATTATCTTAAATCCTAATAGTCCCGATCCTGTCATGATCGTTGATGAAAGTGCTGCTTTCTGTGGTACTATTGGGAAATTAAAAGGATTTGAGCATCGTATTGTCATTCAAAAAGATGCTTGTCCCAAGATACACAAGTTTAAGAACATTCCTATTATTGTAAGGGAGGAAGTGGAAAATGAGTTAAACAAATTGATCAAAGCGGACATTATAGAACCGATCGAATCATCCAAAAGGATTTCTCCAGTAGTCGTTGACAGATGTAGCAATGGTAAAATCAGACTGCATTGATTTGCGCCATTTAAATAATAATATTGTCGTTGACAAATTCCCACTTCCTAAAATTAAAGAAATGTTTGCCTTGGTTAAAGATGCAAAATATTTTTCCACCATTGACTTATTTGCTGCTTATCATCAGATTCCTTTTTGTGGTTCCCAAACCTTTTTGACCCACGGCTCCCTTGACCATTTGGCCATTGCCCGGTGCTCCCCACTGTTATTTTTTTGGGAGGGTCAGGTGGATGTAAGCCCGGCGTTGGGAGTGCTTGCATTTTTCTCCCTGAAAATAATTGGGATGAATCAGATGAAGGTATTATATTCATATACGCAGGGTGTATCATATTACTAAGGCGGCGCCTCTAATAAAATATTCCTAGTTACACTTCTTTGCCCATGCCTTTTTTTTAGTACCCTCTCAAACTTTTTTATCCCACTTACAGTGCTCAATAGCACCCCTATGCATGTAGGCCCCATTGCCAAAGTGTTTCTGCACTTGAAGAATATTTCCATGCACTTCCATTTCTACCCATGTCATAAGTGCCAACACACCTGTCTCAGCAGAGTGACTCACGATTTTTTAAACCACATACAGCTTTATTTTTTTAAACGTCCATCTTTCTTGCTTCCAAAAGTTGCCATTATGCCATATATTGTGTTTTACTTCCCTGTGCTCAAGGAGACAGCAGGCCTGTCCGGAAATGTGGGTGTACCTAAAGAAATGTGTACTGGAAGTACCTATGATTTAAGTACAAATGTCAATACTTAATAATAGTTAGTGTGTTTAATAGACAGGACAACTGAACTTTCCTGATAACTTGCATTGGTGTAAAATGCATTTGGAAAAAAACAAAACTATTACTGAGTCTAGCAAAATAATTCAGGCCTCTTCCGCTTACTTTGGGAGTGTTGGAACATGAGGATCCAGTGAAATATGGAGGTCATCTCCCTCGACATGCCATCAATTAAGCACTATGTTTACAGCTTTAGGCATGTCACTTACAAATCATTGACATCATGCGTTTAAGTCCAATTAGTTTAACTGTATACAAGAGACCCATCAACATGAAATGCATTAAAGTGCTTTGTACGTGGCTCCCCTGGCTGGGTTTGACGCTCCCCAGGGAGCCACGGAACACAGTTTGGGAACCAGCAAACCCTACAGTGCGTTCATTACACCTATGGGTTGTTTTCAATACAAAAGGATGCCTTCTGGGCTCGCATCAGCAGCTGCTATATTTTAGAGACTGATGTTTCAGTTGTTTGGAAAACATCCTAAGGTGAAGTGTTTCCAAGACGATATTCTTCTTTTTGGAAATAATCAAGTGCAGCATGATAATGTTTTGAGAGAAGCGTTGAGCATGTTCGAGAGCAAGAGACTTACTGTAGAACATGTTAAATGTAAATTTGCAGTCCATTCTGTAACATATTTAGGTCATGTTTTGTTCAGTCAGGGAGTTACTACTAAGCCTAAGCTTGTAGAAGCTGTCCAGAATGCTCTGCATCCCAACAACAAAGACAAACTCAGATCCTTCTTAGGATTAGTGGAGTTTTATGCTAAATTTGTGAAGGGGTTCTCTTCCAGGGTTTTTAATATTAGACAACTCCTAAAAAACAAAACTAAATGTGTGTGTACTGATGATTGTGAAGCTGAATTTATTGATATAAAAACAGCGATCACTAAAGCTCCTATACTGAAGAGTTTTGATCCATCCTTGAATAACGTGGTTACAGTGGACACAAGCAACAAAGGTTTGGGTGGAGTTCTTTCACAAATTGGCAATGATGTTAAGGAATGTAGAATTGCCTATGTTTCTCATGTTTTGTCTCCAACAGAAGAGAAATTCTCAGTTATTGAGAAAGAAATCTTAGCTTGTGTTTGGGCATTAGAGCACTTCAGATCTTTTATCTGGGGAAAAGCATGTGTTATTTGTAGTGATCACAAACCATTGGTTAAATTACTCACTACTGAAGGACTTTACAATGCATCTGCCAGAATTGCAAGATTGTCCATGTGGTTACAAAATTTCATCTATTCTGTAATGTATGTTCTTGGCAGAAGTAATGTTTTAGCTGATTTTTTTTCACGAATGTCTTTACCTATTCAAGAGCTTGGCAAGGATGAGTCGGAGGATTTTCATATTGCATTTATTCGTGACCAAGGTGCTCCTAGTTTTCAAGAAGAAGTCTGGACAAAAGAATACTCTGCTGATATGGTGCTTCAACACCTTATTATGGTTATTGAACAAGGTTGGCCTCAGAAAAGTTGTATTGATAAATCTTTAAAAGATTTTTGGGAAATTAGAAATGAACTTTCTATTAATCGTAACATGGTCTTCAGGGGGGAGAGAGTCATTCCTCCTACTGCTTTAAGAAAGGAAGTTATCTAATTGTGTCATGAAGGACATTTAGTAATTGAAAAAACCAAATAGAGAATTAAAAAATGGTTTTGGTGGCCTGGCTTAGATTTGTTTGCGGAAAGATTTGTTAGAGATTGCTTATGGTGTGCTAATGCTGATAAGTCTCTAAAGACTCTCAAACCATATATGTGTGAAGCCATCATTACCGAAGAACCTTGGCATACTGTGGCTGTTGATATCATGGGTCCCATTGGTTCTCCTTCTAAATTTATAATCTCTATGATTGACATTTTTCCAAGATGGCCAGTAATTTAAGTCGTAGATAAAGTCAATTCTGAAGAAATATTGAAGTTCATTGACTATACCTTCACCAGTGAAGGTTTGCCGGTTCAGATAGATGCAGATAATGGCGTACAATTTTTGTCTAATGTAGCGAGAGATTACTTCAAGAAAATAGGTGTTCGACATAAGACTACTTCTCTTTATAATCCCAGCGGAAATGGAATGGTGGAAAGGTTCAACAGGTTGTTTAAGGTTGCCATTCAGATGGCTTTCAAGAACAATGTGAGTTGGAAAATACAGGTTCATAAAGTGGTTTGGACTTACAGAACAACTGTTCATGAACAGTTAAGTGCTTCGCCTTTCGAAGTCATGAGAGGTAGGAATGTTACGACTAAATATAATCCTGAGTGGCTTATTAACAGTAATGAGTGTAAAATTTCCATGAGTAATGTAAGAGAAAGGATTGTGGAAAAACACAGACAATACAAGGAAGATTTTGATCTCAAGAAAGGCTCGAGTACCCCTATTATTCATTAGGGGATTTGGGTTAAAGTTAAACTTCCTTGGTTGGTCAAGAAAGGGTCGATTCCGTTTTCTGATCCTTTACAAGTCGTGGATGTTCTGCGTAATGCTGTTCGTCTCAGTGATGGGAGAGTGTGGAATCTCAAGAGAATTGCCATTCTTAAGGGTGATCCTAATTTGTTCTCACAGAAGAGTTGTGGTGACAACTCCCGAAGGTATGCTCTGGATTTTAAAGATTTTGGTCCTTCTGTAGATTATGAGTTTGGTTCAAGTGTAGACCAAACTTCTACCAGTACTTGTGAGTCTGAGGATACTGATGAAGTGGAACACACTGGACAAAGTTTGGACCTTCAGACACCTTGAAGTTGAGGAAAACGTAAGTAGTGATGTGTCCAGTATTACCAAGGATGTAAGTGGACGCAATAGGAGAGTTTGTTCCAGGCCCAAATGGTTGTCTGATTTTGAATACAGTTCCTAGTTTTCTTTTCTTTTGTTTTGTTGTTTTAGAGGAGAAGATGTTATGTTATGTTATGTTATGTTATTCACTTTTATTAGGCGCACAGCTGCCCCAGCGAAGAGGCGTCCTGGCGCCTGATCAGGTACACAACACAACAGGTCAAGGCCAAGAAAAGAGAAATCAGATAGCAGGGGCAAACAGATGTGTTTTAATGGCGCGTCTAAAAAGAGTCAGGCTGTTTAGGGCGCGAATATGTAAAGGAAGGGAATTCCATAGATCAGCCGCCAGAACACGAAAAGAGCGTCCTCCCATCCTACTCAGCCTGAACCTAGGCTTAGTCGCCAGATGGTAAGATTCAGACCTGAGAGACCGCGTGGGGACGTAAGGAGAAATAAGGCCCGCCAAAGCAGGGGGAGAGGAAAGCTTCAGGATCTTAAATGTCAGACAGAGAGCCTTAAATTTGATTCTCTGTCTGACCGGAAGCCAGTGAAGGGAGGTCAGAACAGCAGAGACAGAGCCTCGTCTCGGAAGGCCAACAATGGCCCGTGCAGCAGCGTTCTGCACCCTCTGAAGCCTAGTAGCCTCAGCCTGGTTGACTCCAAGAAGCAAGGCACTCCCGTAGTCCAGCCGGGAAAGAATAGAGGCCTGAACCACCAGTTGCCGAGTGGGGGGGTCAAAGAATTTGAGGACTGACCTCAGCCCTCGCAGAATACCAAAACAGGTAGCTGCTGTCTTCTTTGTATGGCTGGTATAAGAAAGATTGGAATCCAGCCACACCCCCAGATTTTTAACTTCGGCCGCTGGAATGGGGGACACCCCGAGTTCAGAAGGCCACCACTGGTCTCCCCAAAGTTCCGCCTGCTTCCCCACAACCAGGACCTCGGTTTTCTTAGCATTAAGCTGTAGGCAGTTGCTACGCATCCAGCTAGCCACAGCTATAAGTCCTGCACGGAACCTGGGCGCAGTCACCTCAGGGTCCCCACTGAGTGTCACCGCCAGCTGCGTGTCGTCGGCATACGATGTCATGGTAAGGCCATGTGTTGTGTATGTATTTATTTATTGCCTTGCTTTATTATTGTGTATTTCTCTTTAAGTTGTGCACGAGCCGCATCAGCTCCCTTGTTTAGTTGTTTAAGTTTAACTGCGTTGTCAAAGTTCTGGAGTTCCCAGATCTGGCAGAGCAGTTGAACAGGGGGAAGAACAGACGTGCCCAGGGAGCTGTGCTGGTGGTGTTTTCCTGTACTGGAATAAACTACTTAAACCTATACATTCCTGTGGACTTTTACTCAACAGTCTCCCACTAACAAAGTGATCCTTCTTGTAAAGGAGTAATCAACAAACCTCTCCAATGTTCCACACGGCCAATTCATCTGTTGCACTTGTATTTGGTGAATGTCTCCAATGTCAAAAGACAAAAGTGAAGAACAGGGTCGAGGCAGTCCCTCTGACTACACACTTAGACAATAACTTCCTCTATACAAATAATCCCCTTGAATACTTCTTCTTGCAAGCCAATTAATTAAGGAGGAAATCCAATAATAAATCTTTGGACGTGTGGCTTCGTGGTGTTTCAGCACTCATCGCCACTTTGTAAAGTAAAACTCTACAAAAGTGATATATTCAATAACTTTAATCCACACTGAAACACCAAGGAGGAGGTAAAGAGCAACGCTCCTCCGCCTTCCACCTTCCAACAGTCTAGAACACACTGTTACTAGGAATCAGGCACGAGCACTATACCTTCAAAACAGAACATGTTTACATATACTTACAATAAGCATAACATTGAGTCAGAGAAAGAGGTGATCAGAGTGGTAGAGTGAGGTGACAGAGAAGTGGTCAGTGAGGATCAAATAGAGACATGAGGTAGAGAAAAGATCAGGATTTAGTGACAAGTGAGGTAGAGAGGGATGAGATACAGCAAGGTACAGAGAGACTAATTAAAGAAAAGAGCGGAAGGAAGAGAATAGAGAGGTACAGGGGGATACAAGCTCGACAGCAGGAAGTATATGTTAATATCATAAAAGTAGAGAAACAAGATAAAGAGTGGTTATTAAGGTGTTGTGAGAGAAATGTCAGAACAAGAGATATGTGAGGTAAAATAGAAAGTGTGTGATGAGGTAAGGATAAGCAGAGAGATGTAAAGGTAGAAGTAGGCAGATTGGGAAAGGCTGAGATAGAGAACGAGGCACAGGGGAGAGAGGCATTGCGAGACACAGAGAGAGCAAGAAACAGAAAGAGAAAGAAGAAAGAATTTATTGTGAGTGTTCAGATTGCCTTAACTGTGGGGCACTTGGAAGGTAAGGCCCTAGGCAACTGCACACTTTACCCATGACTTAAAATGTCTATGAGCCCCTTTATTGAATCCTTGGGTTTTACTGACTTCAGAGTACTTATCGCAGAGAAAGTAGGTGCGAACCAAGTATCTTGCCTATGGGACTGACGTCTGAGCAATTCTGTCTGTGGTGCAGAAATATGCAAGACTCCTATTTAATTCATACATGCATTCAAGATAGGTAAAATGGTGTTAAGGTGTGCAAGATGTAGAATAGGTGCCATGGGTAATAATGTAAACCACTGGTTTTCAAACTATGGGTCGCGTTCCACTGGTGGGTTGCAGGCTGATTTTTGGTGGTTTAGGAAAGCCTGAGCCATAAATAAAGATTCCTTTAAATTCTGTTTCTATCTTGTCACATTTGCAGTGCTTCAAAGACAGATGAAACATAGCGGGCTATGTCTTCTGACAAATTGCTGCTTATTCTTTTAACATTGGGATTGTTGTTTATTTTCCTTTCTCTGCCTGAAAATTGAGAGTAGTTTTTTTAAGTGAATTACGTGATAATTTTGCTAAAGTAAATGGGGGGTGAAAGAAAAGGCTGTAGTATGTATTTTTTTGCAACCAAAAACAAAATGTAAATACCTGTAAATAAACTATATGCAGTTAACAGTTAGGAAAGCAAACATAAAGTCTATTTTTGTAATTCTGAGGTGTGCAGGAAGCATAGATTTTATTAGGATTAAAAGAAATCAAGACACTTGATTATGCAGAAATGGTAAATATTCACAGATTTCCACACATTATTGTTTGTGTGCTATTCAGTTTTATCAATAAAACTATATGTCTGTGCAAATGTAGTGGCCATTTTAGATGGAAATTTACTGCCTGTAAATGCCAATGGGCTACCATAAAATGCGTTAAATTCCTTCTAAAATCTCAAAAGCCTCGTGTCCCCTAAAGGTAGGTGGGTCGTGGTTCTAAAGGGTTGGGAAACAGCGATGTGAGCAACAAAAATAACTTGCCTACTCGAATGCTGAGGAGCAAAAGACAGTAATACTTGAGGTGCAATGGTGCCTCAAACCTCAAAACATTTCGGGCTCCCTCTTGTTTAGAAATTCCTGTTTTCCTGCAATAACTTAGATGCATGTTCACGTTTTCACTAGTTAACTCACATGAAAATGTGCTGTTTGCCTGTCATTGGGAAAAAGCAGAATTCTGTGTTGGCGTTTCCAAAAAGTAACGAGTCCTAGATGTCAAATTTTGGCGCGCATGAAGGCCACGCTGAACGTGGGTGTTGAAATGAGGGCTTATTTTGGAATTTGACACAGCAAGCACAGTTTTATTTTGTTTTTCATTTCAGGTTTAAGATTTGCTACAGGTCGAACCAAGAGATACACGAGGCAGCAGAGAGCGTTTTTAGGTCGAGCCTAGAACAGCGCGCTGTTGCTCGAATTTTTGTAAGGGGGATTTTCAAAGTGCTGCAGCCGCTGGCCTAAAGCCTGCGTGCATGTGCGCGTGAACGCGCGCAGCCGCCATATGTCTCCGTCACGGGTACTGTACTTCATGAAGGCGCTTTTGCTATAATCGGGCACCGGCGCTTTACTTTTAGTGTTAAAAATAAAGCGCCGGTGCCGCGATTATAGCAAAAGTAAAGAAATAGATGCTTGTTTCTATTTCTTTACCTTTGGTATAATCGGGGCACCGGCGCTTTAATTTTAATGTTAAAAATAAAGCGCCAGTGCCGCGATTATAGCAAAAGTAAAGAAATAGATGCTTGTTTCTATTTCTTTAACTTTGGTATAATCGCGGCTTCGGCGCTTTACTTTTAGTGTTAAAAAGAAATAGATGCTTGTTTCTATTTCTTTACAAAGAACAGGCATTGGCATAGCCAATAGGTCTCGCTTTTGGGACCTTATAAGTATTTATTTATGCAGCACAATTTCTTTGGTGCAACAACAACTGTTGCATGGCTAAACACTTACAAGGTCCCAAAGGCGAGACCTATTGCCTATGCCAATGCTTGTTACCTTGTGACAACACGTCAGCATTCGTTCCACCCATTAGTTGAAGTGTCTTTTGGTCTCTTAGTAAACGTTCGATTTACGTCACGCTTGCATTTATATCCATCCGTCTGTCTGGGACAGTTAGTCGCAAGTCAGATCGACAGGGGAATGACTACCTTTACCGTAAAACGCCACCCTTCGGAGACACATACACCTGCCTTTTCTCTTGTAACGTAACTAGCTCTATTGTACAGCGCTCTGACACCTTTGGGTAATGTCCGCGCTATATAAAAATGCACTAAATAAAAAAAATAAAAAAAATAGAATGAGTTCAAGTATGCTGGCTGTGCCAGGGTTGCCATGGGTGGGCTCGCTCCTAGGTTACGCGCCATGCTTGGGCGACTCATACTCCACAGCGGGGTCTTATTTGCATAGAAGGCTGATTAGGGAGCCCGCGCCCACCTGTTTTCAAACAGTTCGGAGACACTAATGAGAGTACTCACGTGTGCTGGAGAGAACCCGGTGCTCATTACCGCCGGTAACCACGGCAACGGGTGGACCAAAGGGATAGCGTGGCTGAGCTCCCATCGGCTTTCATCTCAGTCGCCTTCTGTATCGGAATTTGCATCTCTTTGTACTGCGCATATCACACCCTCTCAGTGCGACGGGTCTCTGCACTCTGCTATAACTACGCGTGGGCAAAGCAGAGAAGGCATCATTAACAAGACAGGAGCAGCCCGTGTCCCAGTGGCCGAGATCCTTCCATGCATGCCATCTTGCCTCAGGGGCAGCGCACTGTGGCCCGGAGCTGGGGATAGGATGGAGTGGGGGTAAGACAAGGGTGCAGATAAGTCTGGAGTACAGCACAATGGTGTTTCCTTTGCATTGAAATCTGACATCACCCTGGGCCTGAACGCAAAAGGACTTGGCAGTGACTGGGGAGCCCCACAGAGTCCCCTGTTTTGTGGAAAAACGTTTCAACACAAGTGTATTTGTTATGCTGCACTGCCCTGTCAGAAGAATCAAATGCCCTTTTGTTGGACCAGGGAAAGATGATAAACCCGCGTGAATAAGCCAGGCCTTGCTCCATCTGGCGAGCTCTCTATATTATTACGCTCCACACTTCCTAGGGTCCATTCAGACAAGGCTTCTGTTTAACACACGTGCCACCCTAAAACAGGACAAACAAGGTAGCAAATGGCGGCACGGTACACTGATGTATATGCGTTTGAATCGAAATTCTCACAGCTCCTATCTGAGTACCCCAGTCTTACTCCTCCTGTCCTCCCTTTTCGGCACTAGAGGTGATTGGGTACACATGGCCATAACACTTGCCTACACACCATATCGCCATGGCAGAGGCAGGCCGTGTACCCCTACCCAATCCCCAGCAGCATTTTTAGTCCTGGGTGACTGTACCACTCCCATCTGTTCCTGCAGAAATCAAGGTGACAGGCGCTGCATCCCTGGGAAAATCCCGTCACCCATCACATCCGGGGTATTAGAGGCCCTCTACCAGGTGCCATTTCCAAAACACAGTTGGGCGGCAACAGGTATTGGAATCATATGCCAACTGCCTTAGACTAGTCCTTCCTAGAAGTAGCAGGTCAACCGTGCCTCCCCATCTTTAAAGGCGCCTACACAAATGACCCTAAACGCACGTCTGCGCGTGCGCACACACTCTCACGCCGCTTTGATTACTCGCTGAACAATGATTACTCTGGATTTGACTAGGACAGGGGCCACCCGGCCTCGTGCTGGCCAGGGATCACACTCCGGGGTCTCTCTGGACGAAGCCACTGGAGAGCCAGGCGCGAGACGCCGCTGCTGCCGGTATTTCAAGAGCATTGCTAATTCTTTCCAGACTCCGCATTTCCTGCTTACGAAATTCGGAATCTGCCAACAAAACTCTGAAAAATCTCTTAAAATTAACAAAAGAATGTAGCACACAATAACAACTCGTCCGTGGAGGTCCTACTGAGATCAACACACGAACAACACATGTGGGAACACCGCACATGCTGTGCAGTGCTATGTAGCAGACACGGTGGCAGAGCCCAGCTTTAGCGTTGGTGATGTTCTGTGCGACAATTATTTTTGGTGCCTCCACATCCCATGACAACCTCTCATCGGATTCTCTTACAGCCACCGGGCAAAAGTGCCCCCCCCCCCATCTCTCCACTCATAAGTTGTTGCCAAACACAGCACCCCCTCTGAGGTCAGCGCCCCCTCCAGAGGTCAGCGCCCAGTGCGGCCGCACCAGGCGCACTGCCCTAAAGCCGGCCCTGCACTGTGGGCACCAGTGGACAGCACAAACACATTCACAAGAGCATGTGTACTCACCCCCAAGTGTTCGTCACGTGCTCACCAGTCACAAAGCCCACACTCACATACATGCTACCTACACTGCACTGAACACACTCTACACTCCATGTCACGCACGCTGCACAACACTAACAGCATGCTCTCCAGAGAAGTGTATATGCCAATGCGTGCAGCTTGGAAGCTACTAAAACATGCCCTGCCCACTTCCCCCACAGCTTGCAACGTACTGCGTACAGTGAACAATCCAGTGGACACACCCTTCACTCCCACGCACCAGCTGAACTCCACTGCATCACCTCTGAAAAAAACTTGCCTTGCCTGCACTTAACTGACCTCCACTGAAGACAGACTGCACACCACTCCACTGACCCATCGAATAGAGCCCGTACTCCACTGTGCACAGCCTTCACCTCACTGCATGCCAGCTGCACTTCAGGGCACACCACTTACGAGTACTATCTTATGTCCGCACTGGGGTCGGATCTCCACCCCAAGTAAGGATGTAAAGATACTAATAGTAAATGCCCTATGTGAATTCCCAAAGCCGTAAGTTTAGACCAAATGTCTACGTTTACCTTTGTGAATCAGGCCCACCGCTCCATCCCGCCTGCGCTTGCGTTATGTTATGGACATTTATATTGCGCGCAGCTACTCCGAGGAGTGTCCCGGGCATGCCTGAAGGTAGACTGACAGCATCTGTTGAGAATTATCTGAAGAGGAGTGTCTTCAGTTTCTTCCTGAAAATACTTGGGGAGCAAACAGCACAAAGCTCCCCTGGAAGCCGATTCCAGGCCTTAGCCCCTAGATGGCCCAGAGAGGTGCCGCCAGATTTCTGTTTACAGGCTTTAGGGACAATCGCCAGAAGTTTGTTCGAGGAGCGGAGCTGCCTGGCAGATGAATAGAATCTGGATTGAAGATAGGCCGGGCCACGGCCATATAACGCTGAGTGCACTGTCACAAGTGCTTTGAACTTCACTCTCTTCTCCACAGGAAGCCAGTGCAGAGGTGGAGATGGGGTCTGACACTTGCTCGCTTGGGAAGGTTAAGCAATAGTCTGGCCGCGGCATTCTGGATCACCTGCAGTTTCTTAAATAGGTGGGCAGGTAAACCGACATAGACCGCATTGGCATAATCCAAGCGGGAGGTTATCAGAGCTTGGATAACCGTTCTCCTGGCAGAGATGGGAAGCACTGGGAGAAACTTTCTGAGCGATTTCAGAATACCAAAACAAGATCCCGATACCAGGGCTCGAGTCGGGGTACCACACGGGTGGACGGCGTCCCCCCACTTATTTTACCAGGTTTTTCCGGGTGGACGCCGTCCCCCCTGCCCAAAAGCTGGACAGCATTGTGTGAGCAGAGAGCCCGGGTGGGAGGGAAGTTTCCCGTAAATTACCAAAGATATGCTAATATTTGTAATTGGAGACTTTAAGAGGCACCGGTGGTGTGTGCAGGCTGGAGTGATTGGGAGGCGGAGCGAGCAGGCGTTGGCGGTTAACGCTTGGAATGTGTGTCCTTCTGTATCTTGTGCACTTTTGAGCACTTCGTTGTGCAACTGGGGCACCCCCTCGGGGGAGTGGGGGGGTTGCAAAGGACATCGAGGAACAGACCAGGGGTAGCAGTGCTGTGAAATGCCCCTTCATCTAAAGGCATATGAATACTCATGAGATTCCTGTTGTGACGTCACTTCCGGTGACAGCGTCCCCCCACTTCTTTTCATGAGATTCCTGTTGTGACGTCACTTCCGGTGACAGCGTCCCCCACTTCTTTTCATGAGATTCCTGTTGTGACGTCACTTCCGGTGACAGCGTCCCCCCACTTCTTTTTTTAGGACTTGTGCCCTGCCCGATACCCTTTTAATCTGAGGATGAAACAAGAGTTTATCTTCGAACCAAATACCCAGACTTTTAACCGGAACGTCGTGGGGAAAGGAAGAGGGAACTCTTCTGGCCAGAGGGAGTGCACTAGCTTGTGCTCCACTCCACAAAGGTTGCACCCCACTCTAAATGCACACGGCCTGCACCCCACTGCACGTAGCCTGCACCCCACTGCACGTAGCCTGCACCCCACTGCACTTAGCCTGCACCCCACTGCACGTAGCCTGCACCCCACTGCACGTAGGCTGCGCTTCACTGCACGTAGCCTGCAACAGAAAACCTAAAGGATGTCTCTGGGATTTGTCACCCCTGAATCTGTCTGAAATTCACAGCTATCGCTTTGGCTTAGAGAGCCAGGAACGCCCACAGAAATGTGCTCAGTATTTGTGTTCCCTTCGCTTGTTTTTATCCAGCTCAGAGTTTTTAGGCTGCTTCCTATAAACATCCATCTCTCATGAACACTTGTCTAGACCTCGGCTACTTATCTGTGGTTTGGATTCATACTTGAGACAAGGAATTCAAACCAGACAGATTCATGCTGGGCTGTTGTTCTTTGGAAGGGTTGACCTCTCATCAGAGGAGGGCTGGCTCATGCACGAGACGTGCTGAAATGCTTCTCTAAAAAAAAAGCACACCAAGAAATTTGTAGGCAATTGCCTAGAATGCACTTTTATTTGCATATGCCCTGTGCATGTGACAAACCGAAGTGAACAGGGTAGAGTCTGGGCTGGGTCAGTCTCCTTGGCCTATAATCAGAGGCATAGAAATGGAAACCAAGGGTGGGTGGGCAGAGAGGAGCCTGACTTTGCTTGTTTGATGCTTACACTTTGCACTTTGGGGAATTGACTCTGGGGGAATTTTATTGTGTTTTAAAAAAGCGTTCTACTTTTAAAAACCGGAGATTGCATTGAATTGTCCTGGCGCACTGTACCCTTAAGGCTTCGCTTTCCTTTCCCTGTTCCTTCTCGGAAAGCCGGTGTTAGGAGGGAGGCGGCTAGAAGAGGCGGGGCAGAGTTAGAAGCTGAAGGGAAGTGGCGGCTATATTAACCTGATGTGAACGCGCCGCGGACGCGCGCAGCTGGCGCGCCTAAGGCAAGCCCGTCTGCGCCCGTCCACGCCTATTCCGTGACCAGCGCCAGCCATGCTGCCGGCGACGCCACCGAAGCACAAATTTACTGGTCTAAATCCGAACTTATGAATCTAAGGGATGCAGGCTGTAAGGCTCCATCACTTTGTAAATTCAATGGATCTCACTCATCCCATTTTCATTGTGCTGGGTGCTCTTTTTAATTGAATTCAGGTCCCATCAGCACATCCAGCTACGGCCCCTCTTCCGCCTCGCCTGCAGCTGATCGCATCTCCCCAGCTTCCAGCATCAAGGCATGTCTGCTTAACTGCAGATCACTACCCCGCCATGCGGCTGAAGTCTGGCTCTCTCTCACTACTCAGGCATGGGACTTAATGTTTCTGACAGAAACATGGGTAAAAGACTCCTCCAATCCAGACCTCAATTTGGCTATCCCCCCTGAATATCGGTTTGTTTGGATCAATCGGACTAGTTCCAGGGTGGGGGGTGGAATTGCGGTGATTCTACGCTCAGGCTGGAAAATTTGCTCAAGGACGCGTTCTAATATTGACCCTTTGGAAGCCATGTATTTTAGCATTTCTGAAGACTCACATTCAATTTTAGCAGGGATTCTCTTATATCGACCTCCCGGAACCCCCCCTCAACCCCTTATAGATTTCTTTACTTTGGCTGCTGACCTATTACTCAAACACCCCCACTTCACTATTTTAGGGGATTTTAACCTTCATGTGGATAACACATCCTGTGTTAAAGCTAGTCTGCTCCTAGATACCATGAATGGCCTTAACCTGACCCAGCAGGTTAGTGGCCCCACGCTTATGGCTGGCCATACGCTGGATTTACTGATCACAAACGATCCTAATTTGGAAACCTTCTCCCCCCTTCCCCTTATTTGGTCAGATCATATTCTTATTCCTTTCAGTCTGGCCACCCCTCCGCGCACTACTATTCCAGTTAAGGCCAGGGTCTCTGGTAGGAAGTGGTGTAAAATTACTTGTTCTTCAATGGCCCCCGCTCTTTCCCATGGTCCGGGGTAGTCAGTAGGGTATTTAGACTCTGACGTCTCAAAGTTGAATGGCTGGCTTTCCTCAGCCATAAACGCCATTGCCCCTCTACGACCGATTAATTCTTTCAGATCCAAACCTTCTGCCCCTTGGTTCTCCTCTGCCCTGCGCTCTGAGAAGAGCCTCTGCAAAAAACTTGAGAGGTCCTGGAGGCTCTCCTATGATCCTGAGGCAAAAGCTATGTACTGAGCTGCCATTAAGAATTTTCACAAATTAAAATGGTCCGTAATGGAAGGTTTTTTATATTGGAAAAATCCGCTCCGCTAATAATTCCTCTAAAACACTCTTTAACATAGTGAAAGAATTTTCTAAACCAGCCGTACTCTCCAGTTCGATCGCCCCCAGCCAAGTACTCTGTGATGGTTTATTCAATTTTTTCCATGACAAAATACTAGATATTTTCTCGCAGTTTCATCGGTCCAGAGACTCCCCTGCTCCAGTCTTAAGGGCAACCAAGAAGGAGGTTTTTTCAAGGCTGTCTCCACAGAAACTTTTGCTCAACTAATGCTGACATGTAAATCAGGCTCTCCTCTTGACCCCTGTCCGGCTCAAGTGTTCAACACTCTTGCTCCTCTCGTCTTGCCCCCACTGAACCAGATCTGGAACACTTCCTTACAAACGGGCTACTACCCCATATCCTGGAAACAGGCCTTGCTTATCCCCATCATTAAAAAACTTGAAGCCGATCCATCGGTATTCAGTAATTATAGACCCATTTCCCTCCTGTCTAAACCAGCCAAGATCCTGGAGAAAGTTGTGTAGCAACAACTCTCCAACTATATTGAGTCCGGCCAACTTCTCCACGACTCGCAATCCGGTTTCAGAGCCGGCTACAGCACCGAATCTTCACTTCTGGAAGTCTCAGAGACCATTCACGAAACCGTGGATGCAGGCAAGGCAGCAATGTTAGTGCTGCTCGACCTGTCTGCGGCATTCAATACGGTCTCTCACGATATATTGATAGAGAGACTGTATGACATCGGAATTCGGGGCAACCCTCTGGCCTGGATCAGATCTTTCTTAAGTGATCGTACCCAACAGGTTTTCCTCCAACTTTTTGTCTCGGAGAGGAAACCATTTAGTTGTGGGGTACCTCAGGGCTCTGCCCTGAGCCCGTTGTTTTCCAATGTCTATGTCTCACCATTGGCGGCAGTGGCGGAATCTTGTGGGGTCAGAGTGATCTTTTACGCTGATGACACACAACTTTTGTTCTCATTTCGAGATCACTCTGACGCCAGTTTTCTGAACTTCCGCCGCTGTCTCTGTGACATCGCAGCCTGGATGTCACGCAACACCCTCAGGCTTAATTCATATAAAACTGAGGTGTTGTTTTTAACCCAAAAATCCCCCCCCTTCCCTACTTTGGTGGCCCCCTGTATTGAATCCCCCTCCTGTTCCGGTGGCCTCGGCCAGGAATCTGGGATTCGTATTTGGCAATGAGCTATCTTGTAAGGCTCAAATAAATAAGGTCACTTCGGCTTGTTTTGGTAAACTCCGCATGATCCGGAAAATTCTCCCCGTGGATGCCCGACGTACCATCATTCATGCCCTGATCACTTCTCATCTGGATTACGCAAATAGCTTGTATGCCGGAGCTTCAGCCTACCAGATTAAACAGCTACAGATAGTGCAGAATGTGGCGGCAAGATTGATCTGTAACATCCCATATTGCCACTCAATCTCACCACACTTAAAAAAATTACACTGGTTGTCCGTGACTAGCCGCATTTGGTTTAAAGCCTTGGTATTGGCTTACAGAGCATTGCAGGGTCAGGGACCGGCCTACCTTAGAGCCAGACTCAAGCATGCTCAGGCTCCCCGCTCCCTCAGATCCAACCATCTCCTCCTCATACGCACTCCCCGTTTTTGCCGCTCAAGAATGGGGGGAAGAGCTTTCACGGTCATCACAGCCCAAGCTTGGAACAACTTGCCACTGTCGCTCCGGTTGACAGAATCGGAATGCATTTTTCGACGCAACTTAAAAACCTGGCTGTTTACCTTCCCTTAGTTGCTGAGTGTCTCATATGAATCTCTTCTGCTCGCAGCGCCGGGACATCCCCGTTGGGGGTAGCTGTGCGCTATATAAGACTCTATAAGATAAGATAAGATTCTAATTTCAAAGCATGTTTTTTTCCTATAGCTGCTGAATCATTGTTGCACAAAATTACCTTACCAGTTGCATAATCACATTTTCTCTTACATAAATAGGGTGACCACCGCGCTCCAGCTCATTACAGACGTTGTCTCCAGTTCAGGCCTTTTCACCTATAAATCATTACTTTCAGTTGCATTATTCTAATTAGTCCAATGGAAGTCTGGCAAGACTACAACACCCAGAATACATTTTGTGATCGTACGAAAGTTCAAGTCTGGAGCTAATGGCTGTAATGACTTGGGAGCATGTCCAAATTTAGGCATTGTCCCCCAAAACTAGCATCTTTTTTTGCATACAGGTAGCGTTGTTGTGTAAATGTTTCTGACTGCAGAAGTGTTACAACACTTAAGGTCAGATTGCATCAACTGTACAGATTTGTGTGCACTAGTTCACTGGGCAGTGAAAAAATGACATATTGATGACAGATGCCATTTGCAATTATCAACTGGTGAAAATGCTGTTTGTGCACTGATGTTAGTGTAAAAGTTGGTGCAACTCCCAATTCCTCCCACACATAGGGCCTAATTACGAGTCTGGCGGTCCTTGAACAACCAGACTTGTGATGGGGCAGCAGTGGCAGTCTCACGATCGCCACATTATGACCCTAGTGGTCGTGCTGCCCTGGGACCGCCAATTTCGCCAGGGAACTGCCATTCCCTGGCAGTGGCAGACCAGAGGTATCCAAATGCTTGGCGGGGCCACCACAGTCCCACCAAGCATATTACGAGTTTCTTCTCCGCCATGGTTTTCATAGCGGTTCTTACTCCATGAAAACCCTGGTGGAGAGGAAACAAAGGGGGCTCTACAGGGCTCCCTTGTGCCTCGGGAGGCACATCATATGCCCCCCTGTGTGCATGCACAGAAGCTCCAGTATGGCATGGACTGAAAAGTCCATGCCGTACTGGAGCTTCTGTGCTAGAACTGTTTTTGACGTTCCCATTGCGTTGCCTATTTCATAGGCACAACCGTGGGAACACCAAAGGAATCACCCCGCCAATGACTGAAAAACTCATTATACAGCGGCTGGTTCTCACGCGGGTTTGGCAGGGCGGTCTCGCAGGTGCACTATGAAACTCATAATCAGCCATATAGTGTGAACTCTCACTGAGACAAACCTCACTTGATACAACATCCTTTTTTCCCTGTACACAAACAACATTTCATATGTGACAATCTATTTTTTTATTTTTTTCCAGTCCTGGCTCATAGCCTGCTTGCCTCATGCATTGCCGTAATGCAAAATGATGCCCCCCCAAAATGTGATGAGTGTCCCCTGAGTGTACGATAGCTCACAGATAGTCATTGACCTTCTGCTGAATGAGGCCCTTCTTGAGGGTTGGGGGTGCTGTAGGGGAGGCAGGGGCCTGCATTACGCCCCTGGCCTCCCGCACACGCTTTCCACCCCCTCCATATAACCTGACGCACAGCTATGCACCATCTGTATAGATCCTGGTTTTGTCCCTACATGCACGTTTCTCGTAAATCGTGCCAGATCTTCCAGTGTGGCCCTCATCAGTAACATCAGGTGTATACTCTGTATGTTTGTGGCTGGGTGAAGACACTGTCACTCATGTATGGGAAGCTTCCACCAGTGTCTGGTGCAGAGCACGAGATGGCACGCAGATTATCTCACCCAGAACCGTCTCCCCATGCAATACAACACCCAGCCCACCCATCTCCACAGAGACAGCAGGCAGATGGAGAGCCGCCCTTCTTGTCATTCAACACCATCTGCTTGTTTAACAAGCTTAAACACCACATCTCGAAAACATTCCTCCTTCCAGAATAAAATATCTATTTGTGGTTCTTCAAATCTACTGAGGGCCAGAGTTATGCAACCGCGGTGAAGAGTTGCCAGCTCTGGAGAGTCACAGAGAATGAAGTGGGGAGGGAGGGTAATGAGGAGTAAATGTGGCCTGCATTTTTCACTGGATAAACATGTTATGTTATTTCTATTTGTATACCATGCTAATCACCCATGAGGTTATAAAGGTGCTGCGCAGGTGGGTAGGTAGGTGACTGTCTCCCAGGTGAGATTATTCAAAAAGCTCGGCCTCCACCTTCTTGTGGAAATCAGAAAGTAATGATCACTCTCTGATGTGATAAGAGATTGAAGGAGATGTATGAGAAGGCGCGACCTCCTGCTTCGTTTTTGTGCATGTGAGGTACATGTGCTAATTAGAGTGTGACTGAGCAGAGGTGCCTGGTAGGATGGTGGAAGTGAATGTGGCTGTTGAGGTAGGCAGGACCTATGTTGTGTAGTGCTTCGTATGTGTGTGTGAGGAATTTGAATCAAGTATGTTTGTGTTTGGGGAGCCAGTGAGGTTCCTTGAGGTGTGGTGTGATGTGGGTGCAGCAAAGTAGGCTGAGGATGAGTCTTGCTGCAGTGCTTTGGATGGTTTGGAGCCTATTCAGGAGCTGTTTGGTGATTCCTGCATAGAGTAAGTTCACGTAGTCAAGTCTGCTGGTCATCAGGGCCTGTGTGACTATTGTCCTAGTGTTCTCTGGTAACCACTTTAAGATTTTTCATATCATCCTCAGGATGTGGAAGCAGTTGGCCCTGACTACCTCGGCTGCCATGTCAAGCTTGCCATCTAGGATGAGTCCTAATTATCTGGCGTGGATGATGGTGGTTGGTGTGGAGCCGAGGTCTGCCGGCCACCAGGAGGCACCCAAAGCAGAGGTTTCCCTTTTGAAGATCACCAGTTTTGTCTGAGTTGAGTTTGAGGCAGTTGGACCTCATCCAGGTGGTAACAGAGGTTATGTAGGTGGCAAAGTTGTTTTTTGTCACTGAGGTCTGGTCTGTCAAGGAGAGTAACAGACGGGTATCTTCTGCACAGGAAAGTATGTTGATTAGGCCTGGGCTAAAATTCCTTTCCGCTCGCGGAAATTGCAATAATTTCACATTTTCGCGTTCCGCGGAGAGTGCGAAAATGTCAAAATTTCCGCAAACCGCATCTTACCGGAAATGTTTTTCTTCCTCGCGCTGTAAAAAAATACATTCTCGCGTGTGCGAAATCGCCTTACCTGAATCCCCGCGTTCACCGACAAGTTTTCCCGATCCGGTCGCGTTCTCCATGAGATATTGGATTGTTGTTAGCCATTTGCGCTGTCTCGCGACAGTTTGCGCCCGCATTAACGTAATTTGTCACGTGATCACGTCATTCGTCGCGCAATCACGTCTTTCTTCTCGCGGTCATGCACCGCGAGTGTATGAGATGATTGAGATCTCGTGCCCGTGAGCAACCGCATGGGTATGTTGGCGAGCTGCGATCACGCAGAAAATACCGTGAACGGGCGGGAAAAAAACTTCTGCGCCTTCGTGATATTTCCGCGTGTTTGCGGAGATTTTTAACATTTTTACGATAGTTTGCAAAAGTGAATTTCGCAAATTCCGCCCACCCCTAATGTTGATGCTATGCAATGTAATGAGGTAGGTCAATGGGTTCATGAAGATGTCGAACAAGGTGGAACTGAGAGATAATCCTTTAGGGGCTCTACAAATGAGGTTCTTGGCTACCGACTTGTAGGGTGGCATGATGACTTTGAATGTTCTTCTTGTGAGGAAGGAGCAGATGCAATTGATGGTGGGTCTTTGGATGCCTATTTCATATAATATTCTGATCAGGGTGGAGTAGGAGACCATGTCAAAGGCTGCTGAAAGGTTGAACTGGATGAGGGACTCTGTTTCTCCTCGGTCTAGGATCATCCTGATGTTGTCTTTTGCTGCGGAGAGGACATTCTAGGTGCTGTCAGTGGGTCTGAAACCTTATTTTCTGGTGTCTAGAAGTTGGAGTGTTCCGATATAATGGGGAGTTGCTTGTTGATGATTTTCCCCATGACCTTGGCTGGGTAGGGTATTAGGGAGATTGGGCGGTAGTTTGATAGCTTGGTGGGGCTGTTGAAGTGTTCTTTAAAAGTGTGTTGACCACTGCTTGATTCCTGGCCTCTGGGAGTATCACAGTGGTGATAGTTGTATTCTGGAGTCCAATGAGTTCACTGATTGGGGAGGTGTCTATGTTATAGATGTGGTGGGGGCAGGAGTCATTCTGATCATTCTGATCTTTTGTACAATCTCCTGTTTCCATTTTCTTTTTCTCTTGTTCCTAAGCCTCATCTTGGAGCTCTCTAAGCTTGCTCAGCCTCCTCAATATAGGAATTGGAGTTTGCAAGAAACAATTCAGATTATCATTTTTAGTATTACATTGTTCTTCTGAATTAAAGGAAGCAGTTTCAAAAGCACAGTATTTGACAACTTTATCTGCGTACTAACTACCTAAAGTGGCCATGTCCTCTCCACTTTTGTGAGCAGCACATTTCACTACTGAAATCTGTGAAGGTAACTGGAACAGGTACAGAATGTGTGTAGAATTCCTAACAGGGGTACCAAAATTTGTCATGAAAACCCTTTGTGATCACAATTGTCTAAAATCATTAACCTCTCCAAAACCATACTGCTTGTCAGTGTAAATTGTCACACTCAACTGATTGGCTAAGCAGCATGCTATTGTTAAAGCAATTAATTCTGCTACTAGTGCTAAAGGTATATCATGCCAGCATGATGCTTCCAGAATATTTGATATGGTGCACTGTGCACATGTTTCTCTCGCTATTCTATGATGGTCTCTCAGACAAGAAGCATTGACAAACATAAATCAGCCAGTTCAAATGGTGAATCTTGTATTTCTGGTCTTGCTTTGCTGCATACATCAGTTACATCAATACAATCATGATCACATTCTTCATTATCACTGAGTCTGCCTGCAATTGGTGAAAGTGTTGAGGAATTCCAGGTATTGCATCTTGTAACTGAAATATTCCCAGTCGCTAGGATCACCTGTTCGTAGTTAGTCTGCCGCGTTTGAGTAAGAGTCAGCAAAATCTCAACTGAATGAGGGACTACCACAACAAGTATATAACCTATCACAACCACTTTGCTTTCCTGAATTGCAAGACAAACTACTGCCACCGATTTTACACACCAAG
This sequence comes from Triturus cristatus, assembly GCF_964204655.1. Lineage (NCBI taxonomy): Eukaryota > Metazoa > Chordata > Amphibia > Caudata > Salamandridae > Triturus > Triturus cristatus. Next base: position 69,274,882 of record NC_140580.1, on the reverse strand, counting down.
GAAGCACCGTAGCTACTAGATCAAATGTGGCAGAGAAGTAGGCAACAAGCCTCTTCACTTCTCTATGAATTTGAGTGAAAACTGACAATGGTCACCTTTCTCTTTCAAGACACAACGACGAAAAATATTTGTTTCATAGTTTGCAATTACTAAAGCATGTGTTTATCTCTGAGCTCCAGGAAGGCACTCATGCATTCTCTGTCAAATGTCACTGTGAGTAAACCTCAGTAAAGGCTTTGCAATCAGGGAAAAGTTTGGAATTCACCGTGAACCATTCCCAAAACATCCTCGCCTGTCTTTATATAGTTGGTGGAGTCATTCTCAGGTTTGAAGAAATTTGTTTTTAGATATTTTTGCAGCCCCTTTATTAATATGATGTCCCAAATAGTCAACTTCTTTAATAAAATCCTGCATTTGTGTGGGTGACACTTTATACCCATGCTCTGCAAAAGGGTCCAAGAGCTCAAATGTATTCAAATTGCAATTTATTTTGTTTTAGATTCGACCATCAGTTCGTCAGTTCACTGCACCAGCCCTGAGTTACAGGTCAGCTGCAGATTTTCCAAATCTTTCTTTAAAATTGGGCTAATGATTGAGAGGCTTTCTGTATTCCTTTGTGTGATATGACACCAAACTAAAAGTTTATTCAAATATCTAAATGCAAAAAGATATTAAATATTGTCATGCAGAGGAATGGAAAATAAGGCTTGGTACAAGTCAATGACTGTGTACAATATTGCATCAGCTGTGATCTGAAACAAAATCACAGTAGGATACGGTACCACAGGATAACAAGGGACCACAATAATATTAATTTAGTGCAGGTCTTGGTCTAACCTTCATTTGCCACATGGTTTTTTTGTACTCATATTCGGGGAGATACAGGGGCTTCCTAACACTTCTCATAAAATGCCCTGCTAGATTATCTTTTCAAATATTGGCTTTATTCCCTTACCTGTGATGGAGCGGAATGGTGCTCTGTTATTTGTAGGGGTGTAGTATAATCACAGATGGTCCGCACCCGCATATATTCCTTTGTGGTGTTAACATTTGATAATTAGAAAGTGTTCAGTAATAACACGTGAAAGTGTAAATGGTAGGAAAAGTGTTGTGCCATGTAAAGAGACAACGTAGCATTCATATTATAATGTAATCCATAGTATTTGATGTTATTTGCCTAACGGAATTGCTTATATTTGATGTGATGTTTATGATTTAAAGGTGCACCATATTAAAGTTGCACATAGAAGTGACTAATTGCATTTAATGTGTATGATTTCATAATCTGATTGCAATAGAAATGCCTTGATGTGCTTTTGTAATGTCATGATGTTAAAAGGCCTAAATAAGATGTTCACTCGTGTGTATTTGAGAGGCCTATGTATTTCACTCTTATGTTGGCCGATTTCTGTAGGCCCAAAATGTACTTTCCCTGGGGGCTCAGTGACAGGGCTGCTAGAAATTTCATGTGAATGTTGAATTTGTTCTGTTCTCACATTTTTGTTACAGGTGGAGAAAGTCATCTTTGAAAATCACCTATGAGAAGCGTCCGGCAGGATGAGGGGATCAGTGGGTGTGTTTTACGTTCTTGTGTTTTGTATTAGGCATAGTGTCCCGGGGTGGAGTCAGGAGAAGGGGTGAGGAGATCGAAGGAGAGAGAAGGAGCATCTTAGAACGAGCTCTGTAGCTTTGGTTACTTGACCTATACAACATGAGTGTACTTCTTAGGAAGTCTTCACGCGCTGACACTTTTTTCTGATCTTGCCTGGGAAATGCTAAGTAGGGATGTGACGGTAGTGGTAGAGTAGGGACAGGCTAATGCTCTACATTCATTCACCACAGATGAAAGCCGAACTTGACATGGGGGCAGTAATTACCTGTGTTCTGCTTCTGGAAATTGCATTCTCTTTATGATTCATCGAATAAAGCTAGCCCTTAGGTTTGGATTTGTATTAGTTCCCATGTACTTTTATAGCCTCGTGATGAGGTGTTTGTACATCCAGTTGTTCTTGACTTTGTAATAAATTCACTAACTTGGAATCTGGAGTCTGTAATTCTTCAGAGTCATGTCCTCATAAATTAGAGTTGTGTTGATGTTTTATTTCTCCCCTCTACACTGCTCAGCAGGTAACAAAAGGTCCATTGACCCGGAGTTCCAAACTGAATTTGTAATGAGGAACTTGACCGCTTCAGTTGGTAGCAAGAGGAAGGTTACCTCTGCAGTGAGGGGAGAAGTTAGGAAGATTAGGGAAAGTGAGTTGTAGAGCCCAAAAGCCCAGAAGATGAAAGCTCAGACGATTAAAGGCAGAGGACGACGGACTTTGGCGGAGACCGACGGAGAGTGACTGCGCGGAAGGAACAGCAGTTCACGGTGGAGTGAGTATGAATAGGGATGTGTGTGTTAGATTGTGTGATGTCTTGCGGAGTCGGGTTGAGAGTCGAGTGATTGTGGTTTTGGGCCAAACGCATGTGGTCCATGTGATACGATTTGTTTTGTTTTGATGTCACTCTCGATGAGTAGTTTAAAATCCTGGGATGGATTTATGGTGTAGAAGACACCAGAGCTGTAATTGTCTGACCAGTGATTGTGGGAGTCATGAGGCATCATCGACAAACACACTGGGAGATAGGGAACATGTGTGAGAGAGCTTGAGAGAGTCGTTTGGGAAGCTAGTGCACAAGGGCAGACCACAGTGATTCGAGTGGCCAATGCAGGTAGGGGGTCACTGTGTGTGAATGATTTTGAGCAAGTGGATCCTATCGATTAGTTATATGACTGTCCGGCCGGTCGTGGGCAGATGGTCTGAGGTGACTGTCTGGTAGTTTCACAGACAGACGGTTGCCAGAGGTGAGGCAGAAAATTACTTGTGAGACTGTCCGGTCATTTCGCGGACAGTCGGTTATGTGACAGTCCGGTAGTATGGTGGCCAGACAGTTACTTTCTATGAATGAGGTGCGTGAATGTGTAAGGAAGAGATTGTGAAGGAGGGTGAACTGCTAAGCTGAGTGAGGAGCCGAGTATCATTGGAGTGCCGCACTGCGATAGGTCGGCTAGTGTAAAGCCACGCTGGGATTGGTGGATTGTCATTAGGAAGTAAGGACGAAAACAACTTGTAGGGAAAAGGAGTTGGTTTAAACATGCAATGCTTTAGGGTGTTATGTGACCTTTGTAGGGGAAATAGAGGAGTAGTAACCCGAGTGTGTGAAAAGGCACCACCAGAGGACACACAGCACATTATATGGCCACGAATGTAGGACTCCATACCATAGTTTGGCTTCAAAATTGGCATAAAGTTCCTGAGAAAGAGGGAGATCTGGCTTTTCTACATTATGGGTCATTTAGGTTGGATATATTGTATCAGTTGAGGGTGGTAATGGCTTTATTGTGACCTCCACCCAGACCAACACAGTTTGAGGATTTGGATGCATGGATAAGATCAGCACATGGGAGGAAGAGGGACCAAAGTCAGGAAAGAGTGAAAAAGTTGATAAGGGTGTTTCAGGATGACCGATTTATGGGATGCATTGCCGAAAAGATGGAGAGTAGAGACCATAGAAGGGTTAAGACTATTCCCGATGTTAGTGAAAGTAGGAGATGCCCAAAAGAGGAAGGAAGAAGAAGATGATAGCTACACAGATGATAGCTTGTTGGTAAGGTTGTTAGCAGATCCTCCGCCGCCGTATAAACTAACGTCGGAGGAGGAAAGACAAGCTCTTATAGACAGGGCAGGAGATTTGCAGATAAGCCCTAGTGCGAGAGTAGTGAGTATGATTTCAACAGGAGCGGAGGGGATAGCAGTACAGCAATTGAGAGATACAGAGACTAGTGGAGCTAATGCTGTTACACAGTTACCAGAAGCCCTTACGGTGCCAGTCAACATTGGTCTAATAGTGTCAGTGTACGATCCAAGCCAAGCAGGAAACAGTAGTCAAACACAGTTACCAGCAGCAGGAGAAAATGTCAGTGCTGGAGGAAACGGTACAGTGAGAGGAATTGGTCCGCATCTGTGAACTTTAGAGGCTAGTACTCCGTTGCCCACCACTGTATACTCTTCTAGAGGGCATACTGAGTCTAGAGTAGTAAGATCGGTGTCGTTGGCAGACTCACGTTCTGACTTGAGGATGTGGGAAGCATTATTTATAAAGCCCTCTCGGACTGTGGCCCGGTTTTTATTGCATCCAGACTACAACGTTATGTCCCCTCTCGAGCCTTGCGCTCTGCAAACATGAATCTGTTAACTCCTTGTCCGTTTAAGCGTAAAAAACACGGGGGTCTTCGATTCTCGACTTTGGCGCCACAATTCTGGAATTCTCTCCCCCTTGAATTGCGCTTGTCTTCTTTTTATACTCAGTTTAGGACGTCTCTCAAAACCTGTCTGTTTGTCCAGGCCTACAACTGAATTTTTCTTTTTTTCTCTGCTCCAGCAATTGATTAACCCCGCTTAGCGCCAACAAACCGTTGGTGAACATGCGCTGTATAAATTCTTTTTAACATAACATAACATAACATAACAGAGGTCCCATGGGGAGATTAGCAGGAGGAGGAACGGATCAAGAAATTACAGGGAGTCAAAGTATCTCACGGTTCGTTGTTGTTGAAGGGAGTCACAGAGGAAACCAAAGCAGTGAAAGTGGAGAGCAAAGCAGTACATCAAGTCAGGGTACAATTAATTCTGCCTTGAGGGCCAAAGTGCTAGATGGGGTGAGGTTGAAGGCAGTAGCGGATAACATTATAAGCGGAAATTTGCCTTTGGAAAAGATGGAGCTTTATGAACAAGATGAGCTGTTGTTTGTGGCAAAGGATGTGACCTGTAAGGCAAGGAAAGCCCATGAGAAGCTGACCAAACTAGTATCAAGATACAATGTAGAATTGTCCAAAACGAAGATGTTGCAAGGAAGTCATAGGCTAAATTATAGTGATCAGGAATTGGAAGAGAAAAGAGTCATAGGGTTGAATATACACATTCGAGAATTGGTTATAGGAATATGTGAATGGAGCATGCTTGACAAGTGCGAAGAGAGGTGGTCCAAGAAGAAGAGTGTTAAGAAGGGTATAGGCGACACGCCGCCTTCGGGAGGAGGAACAGTAGGTATAGAGGCTTACTTATTGCGAGAGGTACAGAGTGGAGGGCATGTGCATGTGCCTTGGAGCAGGGGTGATTTGGCAGCATTCAAAAATGACTTTCCTCGGGTGAGGGAAAAGCCTGTTTAGTGGTACAAGGTAGTCGATCGCTTTGTTAAAATTTCAAATGTTTTGTAGATTGATTTGAATACATTGTTTGACATTGCAGTACCAAGTGATTTGTGGTCAGCTTGTAAAATTGCTGTTGACTTTCCAATGTCAGAACCAGAATGAGATCCTATTACCCATGGTCCTTCACCTGTGGTTGCGAAAAGGTTTGAGCAGGTAATCAAATGGTTACAGTCAAAAACTTTGCCACAAGATATTGATTGGGTTAAGATAGATCAAACTACCCAAGAACCCAAAGAATCAGTTCATAATTATTAAGAGAGACTTTTGCAGGCTTTTGAGCAATACAGTGGACTAGACACCTTAGATTCTACAGATATGGGGCAGTTCATCTCCAAATTTGTCTTAGGGCTAAGATCAGAGATTAGCTTCATGATTCAACGGCATTTGATCTGCTGGCAGAACAGCAGAACAAGTCAGTAGAAGAGATTCTACAGTATGCCAGGTACTGTAGTGATGAAGTAGATGCGAAGCATAAGAAGCTCAAGGATAAATTGATGCTGGTCTAAATGAGAAATGCAGACAGGATAGATCAGGCACACTAAGACAAGGAACACTGGAACGAAGACAGGGGAACGGCCAAAGGGTAGCCCAAAACGCATCAGGGCAGGGGAAAGGTAAACCTGTAGACCCAAAGACAGAAGTAGATGTTGGTACTCTGAAGAAGGCTACTGCGTGTCATTAATGTCACAAAATCCGGCATTGGAAGCCCGAGTGCAGGTTACATCCCTCTAACGAGTTCCAAGATGAGGAGACAGTACAGGTGCCTGAGACAGTAAATACTGTAGTAAGGCCCAGGTCTGTGCAAGGGGGAAGCTTGGAACAACAAGTGCAAGTTTCCCAACCACTGAGAATTCCACAAGCAAGCAGAGCATACCAGCCACTCATTGAGACTTTCGATGAGTTTGACCCAGACCCATTACAATGACGGTGTCTGAGGGGGGAGGAAGACTGTACCCTTGGAGCAGTCTTGGAGGTAGACCAGAGAGGACCATATGTAGAGGCAGATGTTGACGGTCACCCCATCACCTTTCTGATTGATACTGGGGCTACCCGTTCTACTGTGAGATCTGCAGTAGTCCCAAACCTACCCCTCTAGGGACAATCGATACAAGTTGCAGGAGTTGCGAACAAGAGAATGACCAACCCCCAGACAGATGAGGTGCCTGTGAGAATAGGAACATTTCACGATCGACACCAATTTGTGGTGTGTGATTCAAGTCCAGTCTGTTTGTTGGGCCATGATCTTTTGTGTAAATTGAACTGCACCATCTATTGCACGCCCAAAGGAGTGGAGTTGCAGACTAATGATGATGACATTGCATTAAAACTGGCGAACCAGAATCTCTGCATAGAGACGTTCCCTGTGTTAACGGTAGAGTACTTGCCACTTGATTTTAGGGACTCTGTCTCTTTGGAGGTAAGGGATTTCACAGGGGAAGAGATAGGATTGATCAAAGGGGTTGAGCCAGTTAAGATCCAGGTCAAGCCAAATGCTGAGTTCCCAAGAACGCCTCCATACAATTTGACCCTGGAAACGATGGCAGGAATTAAGCCTGTAATTGAGTCCATGATCGAGCAAGGAATCCTGAAGGAGATAATGGGGAGCCCATGCAATTCCCCTATAATGGGACAGCAGAAGCCGAGTGGGAAGTTTAGAATGATGCAGGACCTGCAAAAGGTCAATACGATTGTAGTTCCATGTTGTCCTGTGGTACCGAATCCATCAGTGATCCTACTTCAGGTGCCCTGTGAAGCTAAGTGGTTCACAGTGATTGATTTAGGCCATGCACTTTTCTCAATACCTTTGCACGAGGAAAGGCAATTTTTATTTGCTTTACGTCTGGAAGATCGTGTGTTAACCTGGTGTTGTATCCAACAAGGGTATACAGAGAGTCCATCGATTTTCAATCAGATTTTGAAGAATCTTGAGAGTCTCATACTGCCACAGAATTCAGTTCTCATGCAGTATATTGATGACCTCTTGATTGCGTCTGAAATAGAAGATGCTTGCAGGATTGATACTGTCAGGTTGTTAAATCATCTAGCAGAGAATGGACACAAGGTGTCTCCGAGCAAGCTGCAGTACTGTTTGACTGAGGTTCAGTATTTGGGTCATCGAATTGAGAAAGGCAAGAGGAAGGTGTCACAAGATTGTGCTGAGTCAATCATGAACGTGAATGCGCCTACAACGCAAAAGGAAGTTAGGATGTTCCTGGGAATGGTCGGGTACTGCCATCAGTGGATACCCAACTTTTCACTGAAGGCAAAACCTTTGCAGAGGTTGACGCACAAGGACATAAGTGATCCAGTACCATGGGATAATGATTGTCTGATTGCCTTATTGGAGCTGAGGGAAAGCCTTTGTCGTGCTCCGGCTCTGGGAATTTCTGATTACAAAAAGTCTTTCTCACTATTTTGCTGTGAGAGGGAGGATTGTGCACTGTCAGTACTAACACAGACTCATGGAGGTGTCCATAGACCAGTTGCCTACTTTTCAGCGACCTTAGACACGGTAGCTTCAGTGTTGCCTGGAAGTCTCAAATCTGTCGCTGCAACACGTTTCAGCATTGAGAGATGTGAAAGCATAGTCATGGGTCACCCTCTCACTGTCTATGTTCCACACTCAGTTGAGCTCCTGATGACGGGAACCAAAACGCAACATTTGACCTATAACAGACTCACACACTATGAGCAGGTCATACTTGCCTCAAGGAATGTGACTCTGAAAAGATGTTCTGTATTGAATCCTGCTACTTTGATGCCTTTGCCAAATGTTGATGATGAAGATTGTGAGGACCATGACTGTCTAGATGTGACTGAACTTTGCACCAAACCGAGACCTGACATTGTCGATGCACCTCTACCTGGATCCGATGAAATCTTTTTGTTGATGGTTATTCCTAAGAGACAATGTGGGCAATCTGAGAGCACCGTTAGCTATATGTACCGTTTCTGGAGTTGTGGAAGCTGCTTGTTTACAGGGAGTATACTCTCCACAAGTGGCTGAAATCATTGCTTTGACACGTGCCTGCTTGGCTGCCGAGCAAATCCGAGTCACCATCCACACTAATAGCCAGTATGGTTTTGGTGTGGTTCATGACTTCGGACAGCTATGGTCACAGAGGGGATTTTTGACGTCATCAGAATCCCCGATTAGAAATGGGGAATATGTGAGGCAGTTGTTGGAAGCCTTGCAGCATCCAAGAGATTTTGCTGTGGTTAAATGTGCCGCCCACGGGAGGGGGGAGGACTTTGTCACGTTGGGAAGAGGTATGAAGATGGAGTTGCAGGTTTCTGTGCTGAATAAGGGTGCATTTTCACAGGAGAATACACTAGAGAGAGCAAAGAAAGAACCAAGCCCAGCATGATGTTATCCATAGCAGACACTTGGAACGAGCTCAAGCGCCTGCTGGGAGAGGTGTCAGGACAGGAAGAAGCTGCTTGGATCAAGGCAGGTTGTGAGAAAAGAGATGATGGTATCTGGGTTTCATCTGATGGTCGAGCAGTGCTACCAGATGACTTGTTGAGTCCTATGGCAAGGCAGATTCATAGATCAGTTCACATTGGAAGGGATGCCATGGTGCAAGTGGTCAGGCAGATGTGGTTCAATCCACAGTTCCGTGCGTTTGCTGAAGCAGTGTGTCACAGATGTGTTACTTGTCAGCAAATGAATGCTGGGAAAAAGACTGTGGTTGCATTGAGTCACATTGGGATGTCAGGGAGACCCTTTAATAGGATCCAGCTTGACTTCATTGAGATGCCTCAGTACAATGGACTGAGGTACATCTTGGTTGTGGTGTGTGTCTTCTCACGGTGGGTCGAAGCTTTTCTGACAAGGAGGTGTAAAAGTCTAACAGTAGCAAAGTTGTTGCTTAGGGAGCTTATGGCAAGTTTCGAATTTCCAACCTCATTCGTGTCAGATAGAGGAACTCACTTCCATAGTGAGATCATGAGGATGCTTTGCGCTGCCTTACAGGTTGATCAGAGACTGCATTGTAGCTACAGGCCTGAGGCATCTGGAATTGTGGAACAAATCAATGGAACTCTCAAGATGCGGATTGCAAAAGTGTGTTCATCCACGTCTTTGAACTGGCCTGTTGTATTGCTTTGGTATTGATGAGTATCCGTAGCATTCTTGACAGGAGGACAGGTCTCTAGCCCCATGCAATCCCGGTGGCGATGAGCTTGCCAGCAGTACCATCTACAGCTTTGATAAACATCACAGAAGATTTAATACTTGATTATTGCAAAGGACTGGCTGACGTAGTCTGTTCTGCGACTACCCCGACCTCGAAGGACCTGTGTCATGTTTTGTGTCCGGGTGACTGGGTGCTCATTCGAAAGCATGTGTGAAAGAGTTGCCTTGACACCCGCTGGAAGGGTCCATATCAAGTGATTCTAGGGACAAATACAGCTGTGAAGTGCGGGGGCTTGCAGAACTCGATACATGCCTCCAACATCGCAGAGTTTCAGAACCCTCGGATGGAACTGCTCCTCTCCAGGAAGAAAATCCAGCTATGAGTGTGAGGCCACAGGGGAGGACAAGCCAAGCTGTGAGGGTTGCTGACAAAGCTGATTGCCCACCAGAGCAAGCTGAGGGGAGGTCACGCTACACAAGGCCCAGGTATTGACTTTGAGGGAGATGGTAACGTTGCGAGTGATATAGAGTCAGACTCAGCTGAAAGAACTGGTGTGCAAGGTGGTTGGGTGCAGAGAAGAAGGGCAGAGCTTGCAGAGGAAATGTGGCCTGGGAGATAAAGGAGGTTAAACCTGAGGTTGGCACCTGAAAGAGATCTTGCTCCTGTGTCTGAAACGTCTGAATCGGAGTTGAGTGATGCAGAACAAGCACAGTGGAATCTGATAAGGTCAAGAAGACCGAGTGTGCCTTGTCAGAGATGCGCCACCCCAGAGTGGACTTATCTGGCTACTGATGAAGAGAGCAGTGTGAACCGGGAGGCAGAGGTCTTCACATGTAGTCAGCAGGACCCCCAAACTGAAAATTTATATCAAACTGATAGTTCCTGGTTTGGGAATAGAGGGGGTGTTGACAGTGACAGTATCAAGACCTCTGATTTTGAGCAAAGTGCGAGTTTTGATCCTCTAAGACTTGTCTTTCCCAACTTTTGGATATGAGCCACCAGCTCAGGAAATTGCAGCTGTTCGTCTTGAAATTTTGCAACATGTCATAATTGAAATTGGTTCTGAGCTCATAAGAGACTGCTGATTGAATTGTGAACTGTAAATAAGCTTGCTTTAAAGAAGATAACTTAGGCCCGAGTGGAAGAAGAATACATTTAGGGATCTTTCTGAAGAAGGAGAAAGAGGGCTAGGGAAGTCTTTTGAACTGTGTAAATAAAAAGAAAGAACAAATTGTGAATTTATTTCCGGAACTTCAGGATATTGTATTGAACTGGATTACAGCAATATGAGGTGGAGAAAAGACTTTGTGCTAATCATCTTGCTGTGTCAAACAGACAGTCGAAGAAGGAGTCTGGAAATTCGAATCGTAGGTCTAAGTGTGTGATAGGTACACTCATAGTAGGAGTGATAGTATGAATGGCGGTAGTTATTGTTTCTGTAAAATTTCACATGATACAGAAGTTGAAGGGGTGGAAGTGAAGGGGACAACCACACCTTTTACTTCTAGCACAAAAGAGGGTATTGTAGGAGCTGAAAAGGCTATGCTAGATCAAACTAGTCGTATGTTACACGTAGATTTGTCTAAAGGTGATTACATGCTTAACGCCTATGCCAAGCTGCTATACGAGTATGTTAACCAGAGGCGCAACTAGAGCCAAATTTCGGGGGGGGCTACCCAAAAATTTCGGGGGGGGGGGCTGAATCTTTAAACAGTAGGCAGAGTGGCGCTGATTTCGGGGGTGGGGGGGCTGAATCTAGGCAGAGTGGAGCTGCAAGGGCTCTTAGAAGGGGTGAAACAACAGCGAGGCCTCATGAACATGCAAATGGTCTTTTTAAAGACCTGTGAAGTGCTCGGGCGCGGCTTTGTGTCTGCCCGGGAAGCGGTCTCATCCCGGGCTGCCACACACGACGGGGGGGGGGCTGAAGCCCTTTGAGTTCAATGGGTGTTGCGCGCCTGATGTTAACACAATGGATGTGAGAGATTGCTACGTGTGTATGCAATTGCCTGTGTCTGTGGAGGAAGGTATTCATTACCATCATCTTCCTTTGACCTATGGTATTATGTGTAGCTTGTTGCTTAGTATGTTTTATTTTAAGGGCCATTATAAATATTACTTTTCCAACTATGATGCAGTGCTTTCAGAGGTTCCAGCTTATAAGCACCTAAACAAGTATGACTATTACAAGCAGGAAGATAGAGTGGGAAAGTATTTCATACATACCGTCACCTTAGATACAGCTTATGCACATCATCATAATTTGACATGTATGTTAACTGACATAGAAAAGGAATGTGTAGATCAAGTAGAAGATAGACATAGACAATTGTCAGTGAAAGCTAATAGTAGAGAGGGGAAAACTGCATGGACCAAGGAGGAATTAGCTCACAAGGCGACGGGGAGTTCTGGTCCAATTGCTTTGGATTTTGAACAGAGAGGGAAGCTGTGCATTAGACAGGAAAATACATATTATGATAACATCTATGTAGGACAGAGTGTATGTGATCATATCTTCACAATCAAAGCAACTGCAAAGACGTTTTTGTGGGAGATGGTGCAAGTGGTACCAAATGTGTATTTTGTGTGTGGGAAAAATGCCTATGTGCAATTGCCATTAAATTGGTATGGTACATGTTATGTGGCTGTGGTGGTCCCCAAAATATACCACGTTGAAGATTTAGGACCCTTGGAAGGTGGAGTACACCATAGGGACAAACAAGGTTCAAGTGCAGGAGAGATAGTTGGAGATGTATTTGGAGCAATAACACCAAGTCTAGGGGTGGTTCTCAATGATGTTAAGATTAGATGGTTGTCATCAATTGTGGATAAGTTGTCAGCGAATACAGCTCAGTCTTTGTTTCTCGTAGATGGAAAGATGGTGTCGATAAGAGCTATGGTGATGCAGAACCAACTTGCTTTAGATATTTTGTTAGCCAAAGAGGGCAGAGTCTGTAAAATGTTGATGGTTCAACAGTGCTGTACCTATCTACCTGATAATAGCATGGATCTGAAGAAGTATATAAGTAATATCACTGACATACACCATGTGGTGTATTATTTGGCTAAGGAGGGTGTTTGGGACAAGGTTGGAAAGGGCTTTAGAAAGGTAGGAAGTTGGTTTGCGAACCTTGGAAAGCGAATACTTGGTTACATTTTGAGGACCATCATTGTAGTTGTGGTTTATGTGATCATTTTGTTGGGATTAGTGAAAGCCTACAAATGCCATAAGGCAGGCCAGGCTGAAAGATCTCTTAGGGAACGAGAAAGGAGGACAGAGAGACTGCAGGACAGTCACTATGAGAATCTCAAGAGGCTAGAGAAGTACCAACAGGGAAGACAGGCTACAACTTCTGTTTACGTCGGTTCTTTCTCCAGGGAATTGTTGTTGTTGTGATGACACTTGTCATCAGAGGGGGGCTGATGGCGCGCGATGGTGCTCTGTTATTTGCAGGCGTGTATTATAATCACGGATAGTCTGCACCCGCATATATTCCTTTGTTGTGTTAACATTTGATCATTAGAAAGTGTTCAGTAATAACATGTGAAAGTGTAAATGGTAGGAAAAGTGTCGTGCCACGTTAAGAGACAACGTGGCATTCATATTATAATGTTGTAATCCATAGTATTTGATGTAATTTGCCTAACAAAATTGCTTATATGTGATGCTTATGAATTCAACGTGCACCATATTAAAGTGGCATATAGAAACAACTAATTGCATTTAATGTGTAGGATTTCATAAGCTGACTGCAATAGAAATTGATGTGCTTTTGTAATGAGATGATGTAAAAAGGCCTAAATGAGATATTCACTCGTGTGTATTTGAGAGGCCTATGTATTTCACTCTTATGTTGACCGATTTACTTTCCCTGGGGGCTCAGGAACAGGGATGCTAGAAATTTCATGTGCATGTTGAATTTGTTCCGTTAAAACCTGAGCGCTTGGATGCCCGCAGGTAGCCATGCGCTCAATAAATGTATTTTTCATTTCATTAATTTCATTAAAAGTTAGGCTCGAGAGGATGTGATAAAAATGAGCGAGGAGAACTGATAATTGGGAGCTGGTGTTCCTTCTAACTGAGGGAGGCCTGGGAATCAAGGTCATCAAACCAGGAGCTGGGAGCACCGAGATCACGTGGAAAATCACCTATGGGAAGTATCTGGCAGGATGAGGTGATCAGTGAACGTGTTTTACGTTCTTGTGTTTTGTATTAGGGATAGTGTCCCGGGGTGGAGTCAGGAGAAGGGGTGAGGAGATCGAAGGAGAGAGAAGGAGCTTCTTAGAACGAGCTCTGTAGCTTTGACTCCTTAATCCATACAATGCGAGTGTACTTCTTAGGAAGTCTTCACACGCTGACACCTTTTCTCTGGTCTTGCCTGGGATGTGCTAAGTAGGGATGTCACAGTAGTGGTAGAGTAGGGACAGGCTAATGCTCTACACTCATTCACCACAGATGAAAGCCGAACTTGACATGGGGACAGTAATTGCCTGCGTTCTGCTTCTGGAAATTGTCATTCTCTTTATGATTCATTGAATAAAACTAGCCCGGAAGTTTGGATTTGTATTAGTTCCCATGTACGCTTATAACCTCGTGATGAGGTGCTTGTACATCCAGTTGATCTTGGCTTTCTAATAAATTCACTAACTTGGAATCTGGAGTCTAATTCTTCAGAGTCATATCCTCATAAATTGGAGTTGTGTTGATGTCTTATTTCTCCCCTTTACACTTCTCAGCAGGTAACAAAAGGTCCATTGACCAGGAGTTCCAAAGTAAATTTGTAGTGAGGAAGACTATCGCATCATCTGCCTCCTGTGTAAGCTTGTATTGAGCATTTTGGGTAAACTGTATTTGGCTTCACTATCATTTTCGTTGGATCTGCATTTTTAATCAATCCAATTTCTTTGCCTGTAAAATTCCATTCCTCCTCTTTCACTGTATTCCCACAAATCAGGAGGTAAATCATCTTTTGTAAGGATTGGAAATAAATCAACCTTTGTTTCTTGTGGTTGATTCAGAGTCTACATCCTGCATTTAAATTGCCACTCCATCTGGTGTACAGTAAATCAAGCAAATAATTATACAGGAAATCTCTACCTAATAGTTTAGCAAAACTCTATCATATATTATGAATTTATGATTATTTTCAAGTTGGCCATTTTTTACAGGAACATTTCCTGAAATCTGCAACTTGAACTTCTTATGTTGAGAGGGATAGGTTGGGAACCTCCATGGACCGAACTGTGAATCCGGTAACAACTGTATCAATTACAAATGACTCTGGTTTGCCAATCACCTCACCCTCTATACATAGGCTACTCTGCTCTACCTCTAGGACTTCACCAAGCATACAATTCTCCTCCCCCCTCAGACACCATCACTGCGACTGATTCAGTCCAGTAGGAGTTCCGAAAGTCGTTGAAATCTGGGGGAAATCATTGTTAATTATTAAAGGATTTTCCTGAAAACTGGAATTCTTATGAAAATGAAGCATCTTATTTTGAATGTTTTTCTGCATCACTGGAGCAACTGGCGTATTGGCATTGAATTACCCTTGATTCTGCATGGTCTGCACAGAAGACAGTTGGGCTGGGAACATTGACTGGAGATGTTGCAGTGCATTCTGTGCTGTCCGATTCATGTTTTCCTGCATTTGGGGTTCCATTTGAAAATCATTTTGAAACTGGTCTGGATTCTGTCTATATCCCACCCCCAGTGTAAAATATGACAACAATAATAGCAGGGAGTATTTTTCTTCAGTATGTTAATATTCGCATTCATTCCATTGGAGATATTCACAATTCCTCTTCCTTTACCCTGAGGAATAACATTCCCTACTTGTGCAGTCTGCACATTGTTCCTCTGCACACTTGTTCCTCTGCACACCTACTTCTAGCATGCTTCAATTTGCATCTAAAATTGCACCATCAACAAAACCTGAATCAAAACCCGAATCCGCCATCTGATTCTTACTACCCGTCTGAAAATGCTTTGTCTGTGTGATCATCAGCTTTTCCTTCAGCGTCCTCTGAATTTTTATCACTACAATACTTACGTCCTTAAGTATTGCATCAATACTCTTGGCCTGCCAACACATCTCAGTCTGCTGAAGATAAGAACAACGCTTCAGGTGCAAACCTATCACAAAAACCTATACAAAACCCTTAATGTCTTCTTTTGATGGATTATCAATTTAATTATGCTTTGTATACATCTGCATCAACCTCTCTTAATATGCATGTACTGACTCATTCAACTGTTGAGTAACTCACGTAATCTTTGACCAATGCTCGGTGCTCTCTAGGACGTCTTGCTTCAAATGTGCTACCACTTCTTTGTACTTCTCCATGACAATAGGAGCCGGGTTAAATTGAGGACGCGCTTTTGGAGGCTCCTCAAATTATCATATTATGACTGCTCTGCATTCACCCATAAATCCTGGGAACAATCACTTCAAACAAATCTATCCAGAGCACCTTTGAAATAGTCAATAATCTCTTCATCTCTATGGACCATTCATCTGGTTCTTTCATAAGGTTCAGAAAGTTTGTCGTAAATTAAAAGAGTTCAGAGCTGTTGCAAGGGGCATTCACATCTGCTTCTTAATACCCCTTTTGCAAAGGGAATCCTACAACATCTGTCCCTGGTTCAGGCTCGCTCACATTTGCCTCCATTGCTGATTCTGTCTTTTTCTTTTAGGCTTTGCTACCCCCTTTCTTCTTCCACTTATACGTGAATTTCCGTATTTTTGCCCATTCCTTTGTAGTACTGATTTAATTTCTGAAATTTGCTTGCAAAGTTGCTAAACCCATTTCCTTCACCTCATCCACACTCACATCCATCCTTCAATTTATGCCAAGTCTTTTCTTTTCTTTTGTTGAATGCTAGATTCTCCAGCCAATTCCTCAAGCTTTACCTTCACATCCAGCGGCTTCCATGCTCAGATATATTAATTCTCATTGTATGTAGTCAGTCTTTCGACACCAATTTTACCCTTGCAAACTTTCTCCAAATTCAGTTTTTAATTGATAAATATATATTTCTCTTCTTACTGGTTTACTCAACTGTACTGTAGTACCACTAGAAAATGCACAAATAATAGTGATAGTTGTATCGGCAGTGAGTGTAATGACATGACTGGTAACATTCCTACTAGAACCTTCTTCATTTTCGGGTGGTGCACTTGCACTCACAGTGTATGTGTACTCATACTTGGTCCTCCTGTCCATCCACCTTATCTGGGGGTCTGGGTGTTTGTGAATTATCAGTATATGTGGGGGGTGACTGAGTCTGATAAATCATCTAAACGTCTATCCTCCTCATCTGAATCATTCTGCATGTTTTCCATTTCCTTTTATTTCTCATCTTTAATGTTTTCATTTTCATTACCTATTTTCTTTTTATCTGCTTCATTAACAATTGCGGGCAACTCACCCTCAACCAGCATTGTATTCTTTCTCCATGCTTTTCTCTGCATTGCCAATCTTGAATCTAACCAATGCCTCACAGGATTTAAATTTTGACTCTTCGTTTTCTTTCATTCCTTCTCAATTACGGTCTGGTCTCATGCATCCACTGCTTCAATCTGTTGAGCCCTAGGCTGTAGTTTGCTTTCATACATAACATGCCTCAAATTCTCAAGCTTTCCCACACTAAAAGTACGGTCCAAATTAAATTACATGTTCTTGTCACCAGATGTGATCCCTTTCAGTCCTTTTAACTACAGACATGGAGCCCTGAGTTTAGCATCATCTCGTAGGCAAGGGAATCTTCCAGAGGTATTTTCGCTCCCTCAATGATAAGAAGTGAAGGCTTTTTCAACACATCATCCATTTTTACTCAATCTGATTCTACACGAGCCAAATGATATGAACAATAACCAACCAGGCACAGTGCAGCCTGAGTAACATCTTGATAAAGATCATTCAATCACAGAGTAACCTACAGCAACAAATAACCTATCACAGTGCAGCTTACTGTGACATACATCGAAATCCAATCCAGCAAATAACTGATATCTATTTTCTCCACAGTTCACGAGCATCGGTCAACTTTCATCCAACGCTTGGGACCTGTGGAGGAAGGCCGGCTACTTGTTTGGAGCAACAATTGTTTGACATTGGATTTTCAATTGACTGAATGTAAGTGGTGTTTGTTGTTATCCAGTTGGAAGCACACACCTTGGAAGATGGTTGTTAACACAAGGTGTAGTTCTTTAGTATTACTTTCGAATGCTTCTTGAAGTGCCAAAACACTTGAATGATGGTGCGAGGCATTGAAGATACCATCAAAGATTATGGCAGATCGTAGTTGAGAGTGGGGTGTTACGCTTCATCCTCCTTGGGGCGCACATCATCTGTACAGTGCTTCATTCTGTTGCTAAAAATACCCTGAAACATTTTTGACCCTCATCAAGTCCTTAGGATGGTCCCAAGGAACAATGTAAGCAGGACCAACATATTGACACACTAAAGCTTCATAAGGCAGCATAAAGTTGTAATTTAGGAGAAACAGTGGATCACTACTTTAAAATATAAAAAGGCCATTGTCCCTTCTACTTGTGGTTCCTAAAGCCCCTGGCCCTGCTTCCTTCTTTTCTTGTGCTTTTAATTGTGTTTGATGTAGTGTATGTATATTCTTAGATCTTCTTTCTTTCATTCTTTCTTTCTTTCTATCTTTCTTTCCCTCCCTCCCTTCAGCTTTCTTTCTTTTCTTTCTTTCTCTTTCTTCTCTGTCTTTCTTTCTTACTCTCTTTCCTGCTTTCAATATTTTATTCTTGCCTTCCTTCTTTCTTTCACCATTTTTCTTCCTTCCTTCTTTCTTTTTTCTTTCTTTCTTTCCTTCTTTTTTCTTCTTTTGTTCATTCCTCCTTTCTTTCTTTCCTTCTTTCTTTCCTTCTCTTTTTCCATCTCTCTTTCCTCCTATCATACTTTCTTTTTCTTTCTTTCTTTGCTTCTTTGTTACACTTCCTGCCTTTCCTTCACATTCTTTCTTTCTTACTTTTTTTTTAATTAACTATCTCACCACTGTTACATCCTGATTGAATCTGCACATCCCTGTTTGTTAACTAATACTGATGAAAATACAGCTATTGCTAGAACCAAATGTTCGCACTTCAATTTACACCCTGCATCCTTGGTGGATAGACAGTCATTTATTTGCCAGAACAAGGTAACTGGGATCTATCGACAGTGTCACACGCTCACTTGAGTGGGCTTTTCAATATAGAGGCCCACGTCATGATGATCTTTTAGACTGACCTCTTGCAACGCCAGATTAAAAAGTTGTGCTACTCTCTGCCACAATTAATTGGTGCTTCCAGCAACAACTGTCCTGATGATGACCCCTGTGTAAATAACCCCTGCTAGGGGTCGAAATGTTACAGTGGACTGTTTTTTATTAGATTTAGGATACCAGCACTCCTACACTAAGTGTTGTACAAACATCCATTATGCTGCACAGACTATTGGATATATTTGCATTCTGTATAGCACTTGATTGTTCTACCCTGGCCCCAGGGTCACTGGGTTGCCCCTTTGTCTTTAGGAATGCACCCGTAAAACAACACAAATCCATGCATAACTTAAGTGCAGGAAGGTGCAAATTGTATTTTTGCTGGAGGCTTATTTAACCTTCACGGAACTACAGTGGCGAGGACAGATGGTGGGCACTATATATTCGACATACGCTAGAGGGGTGTTGATGTGGATCTTCCCTACAATCCCATTGGCGATACACTGTAAGGTTGTAGACAAAGAAGGGTACTCTATGACAGTAGAAAGTACACTAGATGGGGAGCCACTGTCACTGGTAGGGATTTATGCCCCCAATAGTACTCAATCACAGTTTCTGGATTGGGCTCCCACCTACTATGGTACAAAAACTTGGCAGCCCGAGTATATGGGGAGGAGACTTCAACTGTGTGTAGGACATTAGACTAGACAGATCGACACCCCTACTGCAGGGAACATGTCCCCAGATGGTCCTTTTGGACCAGCGACAGAATGCACCCTGACAATTCATAATTCTCATGCTGCTCCCCAGTATATCAATCAATCAATCAGGGGTTTGTAGAGTGCAAATGACTTACCCGGACCAGGTCTCAAGGCGCAGAGGGAAAAGGGTGCAAGGGGGGTTTCGCAGATGCTGGAGGTCCACTGAGCTCCATCAAAGAGCCAGGTCTTGAGGTCCTTTAAGAACTTAGGGAGTGATGCAGTCTGTCGGAGGTAGAGAGGGAGAGAGTCCCATGCTTTGGGCGTGAGGAGGGAGAAGGAGAACCTTCCTGTTCTGCTTTTCTTGATCTTAGGTACCGTTGCGAGGAAGAGCTGGGCCGAGCAGAGCGAACGCTGAGGGGGGTGGAACGTGAGGCGGTGTTTAAGGTTGGCGGGTCCGGTGTTGTGGAGGGCCTTGTGTGCATGGGTTAGAAGCTTGAAGGTGATTCTCTTCCCGACTGGGAGCCAGTGTAGGGTCCGTAGGTGCAGGCTGATGTGGCTGTGGCACAGTAGGTTGAGGACTAGTCTGGCGGCGGTGTTCTAGACGTTCTGGAGTTTGCGGGTGAGGTTCTTGTTGATCATGGCATAGAGTATGTTGTCGTAGTCCAGTCTGCTACTGATGAGGGCGTGTGTGACTGTTTTTCTGTGTGTGGAGAGATCCACTTGAAGGTCTTGTGGAGGAGGCGGAGGGTGTGGAAGCAGGAGGAGGTGATGGCGTTGATCTGGCGGTCCATTTTGAGTTTGGAGACCAGGATGATTCCGAGGTTGCATGCATGGTCTGTGGGGGTGGTGGGATGTCCGAGGGCGGGGGACCACCAGGTGTCGTTTCAGGTGATGGGGTGTGGGCCCATGATGAGTACCTCGGTTTTGTCCGTGTTGAGTTGAAGGCAGCTGTCCTTCATTCATCTGGCGACGGCTTCTATTCTGACTTGAAAGTTGCATTTGGTGATGTTGGTTCGTTGGATAGGGAGAGGATAAGTTGGGTGTCGTCTGCGTATGATGTGATGTTGAGTCTGTGTTTTCTGACGATGGATGCGAGCGGGGCCATGTAGATGTTGAACAGGGTCGGTCTGATGGAGGATCCTTGTGGAACTCCGCAGGTTGTTGGAGTCGGTTCTGAGAGAAATGGGGTGAGTATCAAATGTACACTCTTATAGATCTTCTCTTGTGCAACAAAGCACTGTCCAATTGTGTCATAGACTCAGAAAACCTGGGGTGGACACTGTCTGAGCACTGCTCACTGAAACTGATAGTACGGTGGGGCAGGAGCCATGTCTGGATACACACATAGAGGCTTAATACACAGGCCTTATTGAAAACGTCATATAGGGAGACTATTGAGGTCCACATTGAGAATTTGTTTACTGAAAACTCTGGCATAGCATCAAACAGGGGTTTGGAGATGGACGACTTTAAAGTGGTGGTACATTTGCTGTTCACAAAGACCTCAGATGATCTAAAGCGCATGCTGACCAAGGAGAAAATAGCAATGGAAGACTGTATGAGATGTTGAGGTGACAATGGAGAAAGGCATGGGGGATGGACGCACTATAGTTGACCAGCGTCGCAAATACAGGGAACTAGAGTAAAACCTGGAGTGGATAGTTTATAGGGAGAATGTTGCCAGTCAACATGCAGAAGGGGATATGGCAGGTTGACTGTTAACATGGCCCCTTCGCACAGATACCCCCAGAATCCCTATTGGGGCAATAAAATCTTCATCAGGCAAGATACTCACCACCCAAGCACCCATCAAAAAGGTTTTTGCAGTATACTATGCCCCCACAAATCCGATGAATGACGAAACTGTGTGCTCCTATTTAGACAAGATACAGATTCCGAGAATAGAGCCACCGTGGAGATCCACTCTGGACGAGCCACTTACAATCCCAGAAGTGAGAGTGGCAATGGATCAGATGGCACACAGTAAGACACCAGGCGCTTATGAGCTCCCAACGGAGTTCTATGTGACATATCGAGGGTAACTGGCCCCCAAGCTAATTCAAATATATGAAGAGGCCAAAGGGACCGGACTCTTACCCTGAACATTAAGAGAGACACTGATAGCTGTGCTTCCTGGACTGGGTCGGAATACTCTCAATGTGTTCTCCTAATTTTCCCTCTCGTTATTAAACACCGACTGCTACCCTGGAAAGTGATAGCCAATAGGTTGACCCAGATAATCAGCACCCTGATCCACCCAGACAAAAATGGGTTTATACTGGAGACAAACACATTTCTTAACATCAGGCAGCTATTTTCTACTATAGAACTTGCACTGCGGGACAAAACATTTCCGGGGGTAGTACTGGAGAGAACCGGGTCTGGCCCAGAGATTCGATGGTAGAGTAGACTCCTAAACACAGTGCCCACCACCCGGGTTCATATGGGTAAGGAAATATCCAACTAATTGTTTATATGCCGGGGCACAAGGCAGGACTGCCCGCTGTCTCCCTTGATATTTGCGCTAGCCATGGAGGCCTTTGCAGGCCTGTTCGGGAGCAGAATCCCTGACTGAGGGATACTGACAGTGATACTTGGGACACCATCTCCCTATATGCAGATGATGTCTTCCTTTATCTGTGCAACCTGCAGCAGTCCGCAACCCCCGTGATGGAGGTGCCGGAAAGCTTTGGGAAAGTTTCGGGACTGTGAATGAACTCATCCAAGACGTGCTTGTTTCCACTAAGGAAACGGGCAGGTGCTGAACGTGCAGGGATGTTAGATAGCAGCCTGAAGTGGAGATGTGATGCTTTTAAATATTTGGGAATTCAAGTATATTGCACTGTTGATGTCCTAATTCAGGGGAACCTGACTAAAGTGGTGACTGGCACCAAACGGTTGCTGCAATTTTGGCAAACTCTCTCCCTCTCCCCAGTGGGTATAGTTGCTATTGCACAACTGCTGGTGCTGTCAAGGCTGCTATACAACGTTTCAGCTTTACCACTACTACTACCTGGGACATTGATTAGGGAACTGGACAGAGTGCTGACAGAACTGATCTGGTGCATCAGGAGTAAGCAGGTGGCATTGCAAAAGTTGCAATACCCACTGGACAAGTGCAGGTCGCAGGCGCCAAGTTGAGTTGTACTACTCAGCAGACAAGTGACAGTGCCCCATGAAGTGGCTTGCAGACAGCCCCAATCCCAAAAAGACAGTCATAGCTCATGGATTACACAATTGCGAACTATTGGAGTGGCTGATGGGACCGTGCACCAGGAATGCCTCCATGAATAAGCTGGCAAAGCACTGTTGGCACAAGTACGTGCTCTAGGGACACATCATATTCTCCATGCCTGGCACCGTGGGTGCTACCGGCCTTCCACTCAAAACCCTCCATCACAACACACAGCACTGGTTGGAGTGCGGACTGACCATTCTGGGGGACATGTACACACATAATATCTTGCTCACCTTTCAGGAGGTGGCTGACACCTACGGCGCTGGCCTAAGCCACTTCCTGACGTACAGTGCATTGACGCATGCGATTAAGCAAACATGGAAACTGGATCAGGTTGAATAGCAACCTCAGACACTCGACAAATGTTACTTGGTGAATAAGGGGGGCAGAAAAGCGGTCACCATATTGTACAACACGCTTCTAAGAAACAGACTTAACTGGTATTCCGGCGTAACAAATAAGTGGAACACAATAATAGGGTGAGAAGTGACTGGCAAGCATTGGAAAACCACTCCTGAGCAGGTTAAGACAGTGTCCAGAAACCCAAGACTTAAGTACACACACTTTAATTATGTGCATCAACTAACCCTAATCACCACATGAATTGGTCGTATGGTTCCGGAAGCAGTGCCATAATGCCCCGGATGCGATTCTCAGGAAACTGACTTTCGGTGCGTGGTCTGGGCCCTAAGTTGGCAGGGTATGCCCAGACGTGGGTCCCTTGCTCACTTCGCCACTGGATTCAAGCTAGTCTGGCTGATGAGGGGTGTTACCCCAAAATCGGTCCCAGAGTGCTTGTTTCCGGTTCAGGGAAGACCTGGCTTGGCAGTTTGGGCTGGACTGTTCCCATTAGGCACAGGGTCAAGACTGATTTGCATATAGCTGGGTCTGAACTGAGGCGGCAAAGTGAGCTAAAGAACATTGATGGATTCAACCCAGATCTGTAACTGGGGGCGAGTGTCTGAAAAGTTTCAGCTCTCCGTCCATCATCTCCTTGTGTTTGCTTTGTTCGCCCTAAGTTGGCAGGGTATGCCCAGACTTGGGTCCCTTGCTCAATTTGCCACTGGATTTAAGCTAGACTGGCTGATGAGGGTGTTACCCAGAAACCGGTCCCATGATGCTTGTTTGCGGTTCAGGGAGGACCTGGCTTGGCAGTTCGGGCTGGACTGTTCCCATGAGGCACAGGGTCAAGACTGATTTGCATATAGCTGGGTCTGAACTGAGGTGACGAAGTGAGCTAAAGAACGATGAAGGATTCAACTCAGATCTGTAACTGGGGTTGAGTGTTTGAAAAGTTTCAGAGCTCCGTCCATCATCTCCTTGTTCTTGCCCTGTTTGGAGATTGTCTGCTTTTGGGAGGCTATAGTGGCGACCGTGGCAGAGCTCACGGGTTGGCCACTTGTGGGAGAATCTATATCTCTGTTACACACACAGAGGAGTAGAAAGTAGTGATCAAAAGGTGGCACGTGCTCAGTGGAAAAATACTGCCCTCACTCACAAAATTGTAACATGCTTCATCATTGGGCTTGCTTCAATACACCCCAGCGCAAACCAATGCCTGGGGCGGAGCAAAGGGAGGGGGAGACAATACAAACATGAAAAAATTATATTTACCAATGTAAATTGGGCACACCTAAAGAGAAGTGCAGTGAAGGTTAAAACTAGCTTGTTGGTGTCTCTGCTCAAATATTTATTCCTGGACCCACCGGCTAGGTCTAAAAACCTTAAGGATGGTGGTGACAGGAAAGAATTAAGAGCTCCTTTACTGCTCCTTACTGCCATAGTTTTGCCTCATTCATGCTGCGCAGCGGAAAGCATAACTCACCGAGTTTCATCTGAATCATGCTAAAACTGGCGAGAAAATGGGAGAGACCCCCTGTAGTCAAACTCTGGGGGAAACAAATAAAAACATAGAAGAATATGATTAACCAGTAGCACATAATATCGTAATGGCCATAAGGACCCATGTGGTGGATGTCGATAAAGTTATACATCGGAACACCAGAGACCCTGAAGCTAGGAAGGGATCACAATGTCGGGAGGCAGCCAATCAATAATGCCCTATAACTGCTATAATCGTTGTACGTTAAGGTTGCCTGATCCCCACACACCTTCTGATGTAAATATCTGTTAACCATGACATATGAGAAAGGTCGCCTTGTGGTGCGGTTTCTCGCAGCGTTACCGTTCATGCTAAATGAGCAAGTGGCCCCAAATGCGAGGAACCATCCTGGGGTGCAGCCCCCCTCCCCCACCTCCTTACTTTGTCAAGGTAGGTACTCTGCCCGGAGAATATCCAGTGCCCATCGTGAAGGTAGCGGAGAACAGAACCGATCTGCCTCTCTTAGCGGACAGACTTCCCGTCTCGTGACGTGCTCGGGGTGAGGTGGCCATTTGCATGTGACCGTGACGTATGCAAACGTCAGTGCATTGCTCGGGGAACCGACACCTAGCACTTTTTTGTATCTATTCTTCTGGGGAACAACTTCATCTGTTCCGTTTCTGTGTAGACACGCTGAAATGTCTGCAGATAAAAAACTGATGCTGCTACTTAAATCGGGCCCTGCATAGGTGCCATAGTCTATGATTAAATATGTAGCTCTGCTTATTCTAATATGATATAGATAGTGCAGAATACTTAGTTCCACAACGTATATTCCAGCATTGTGGGTCAAAAGCCTCTGATAAAGGTGCATTAATGTAAAAGGGACTTGGGAATACCAATGATTTATTTGTCAAACCTGAGAATCTACAGCATTAGAAGTATATGCTGTGCAGGGAGCCCCTTCCCTATAAAACGATCCCTCGTGTTACAGTGCTAAATTGTTAAGAGTAAGAGTCTTACTGAAAATACACAATGAAAAGAAATGACCAGGGTGTAATATGGTCCTATCTATTAAGGATGTTCCAAGGAATATCATCGTTCAACCCAAACACGTGGCTCTTAAGTCTGTATACCCATTTCTGTTCCCTTATCAGGAGTGATCTTTTTTTGTCGCTTGGTTTGAATTGAATCTAGGTTTGCCCAACACGGTTCATGCTATGTCGTTTACTGTGTGGTGTTTTTCCAAGTAATGTGCCGTGAGTTTGGTGTTTGACTTCTGGAATCTAATGGTGCTCCTATGCTCCATAATACGCGTTTTTACTTTTCTAGTGGTCATGCCTATATATTGTTTACTACAGGGGCACGTAATGAGGTAAATGACGTATTCTGAGTTACAATTGGTATGTGTCCTTTGTTCCCATGGGTATATTAGACCCACATCAACAGTTTTGGTGTTCTTTGTGAGGTGACATACATCGCACGAGCCACATCTCGTATGTCCGGTGAGGGGGGTAATGCCCTAGGATAATGTGAGTTTGTGGGTTTCCTGACACTAGGTCTTTTGTGTACTAGGATATCTCTGTTCATAGTAGGTTTCTCCACTTTTTCTAATAGGTTGTCCCTGTTTGTGTTGACAGCTCTTTTTGTTGGCTTTTTTTACAACTCTTTCTGGGTATCCTCTTCTGTGTAGTTTTTCCGTCAGGAGGTCCGCATCTTTGTTGAAGGTGGTCCTGTTAGTGCAGTTTCGTCAGAGTCTGAAAAATTGCCCCACTGGTAGATTTTCCCTAAGGGCTTTTGTATGGAAACTTTTGTTAGAGTGTACGGAGTACATAGGTTTGTGGTAGACCAGGGTGGAAAGCTTCCCGTCTTAAGATTCTATGACCAGATCCAGAAATGGCAGTTCTATGGTGGAGACCATAGAAGTGAAATTTAGTAATGGGTTTCTGCTGTTTAGCCACTCTAAGAACATCTGGACCGAATCCTCGTCACCCCTCCAGATCACTAGGACGTCGTCAATGAATCTCCACCATAGTCTGATTTTGTTTGACAAAGGGTTACCCTTGTTATAAATGTTGGTATTTTCAAATGCTCCTTCGTACAAGCCCACAAGAATGGTGAGGCAATTGTACTCCCCATGGAAGTACCTTGGATCTGTAGGTACAGGGTGTCTTCAAATTCGAAAATGTTTCTGGTCAGTGCAATTTAGGCCAGGTTGAGGATCAAGGCTCTCGCGGTCTGGTATAGCCATACTTCTTCGATTAAGATGTCTTCCAACACCCGCAACGTTTCTCTTTGAGAGATGTTTGTATATAGGGCCTCAATGTCGAACCCCAGCAGGAACTCACTGTTGGGGTCGAAGTAAATATCTTTTATGAGGTTCAAGACATCTTGTGTATCCTGTAGATAGGCTTTCATCTTTTGTACAAGGGGTTTGAGGTATAAATCAAAATATTGTGATAAGGATTCTAGGATGGATCCTATACCCGACACTATAGGCCTGCCTGGAGGGGGCTGTGAGGGTTTATGTATTTTAGGAAGTATGTAGAAATATGGTGTGATCGGTTGGTATTTAATCAGATAGTCAGCTTCCTGTTTTGAGATCCAGTTGTTGGCTACACCCTCTTCCACTAGGGTTGTGATGTCCTTGGCGATTTCCATGATAGGATCCTTACTCAGGGTCCTGTCATTTCTTTGGTCAGACAGGAGCTGCAGGCATTCATCTGTGTATGCTTTCTTGTCCAAGATTACGATGTCTCCCCCCTTGTCGCTGGTTTGATAATAATAGAGTTGTTCTGTTTTAGTTGTTGCAATGCTTCCTTTTCAGTGTTGTTCAGGTTCATAAAACGTCGTGCTTCCGGCCTCTGCAGGTTTTAAAAACTGTGCATAACTGCCTGTTCGAAGGTAGCTACTTCCAATATGCAATTGGTGGTGTAAAAGACGATTTGGGGCTTAGAGACGTATCACCTGATAAATCGTCCCTCTCGTCCCTACCTTGAAAGAAGACCCTGAGTCTGATGCTCGTAAAGAAATCCGCTAGTTCCTGTCGGATTTAGAAATGATTCAGCATGTTTGTGGGAACTAAGCCAAGCCCTCTATTCAACAGTTTTTCTTGTGAGGTGGTTAAAGGGACAAAGGATAGATTAACTACTAGTGAACCTCCCTGCTCATTCCTGGTATCAGGTTCTGTGCCATGCTCCTGTTTATGTGTTGGTCCAGATCCTCCAATGATACTCTCTGTTGTTTGCCTCTCCCCCTTCCCTTGCCTCTGGCCTAAAAAGGGGTATGTGGCTGTGGGAATTGTGGTTGTTGGAACTGGGGATTCAGGAAGCCTTGTTGTGGAGGAAATACCATTCCTGGACAACTAAATCCCTGGTTAGGGTAGCCCTGGAAGGGTCCAGGAAAGATAGGCAGGGGCCCCTCTGGGCTCCTCTGCATCTCCCTCTCCTGCGCTGGGGAAACTTGTAATCACTCCCGTCGCTGCTGCTGCTTTGAGTGTCTTGATCTCTCCATTCTGATTGAGAACCTCTCTTCATCCCAGCCTGTTTTTGCTGAATATACTCGTCATTTGTATATGGGTATACTTTCTCCTCTGAGAAACGTTTAAGGTCTTTTTGTAGTTTATTAATCTTGGATTGCATAAGGTAACCCTTATATTCTCCCAACTTATTGTTCACTTCATATAGTTCATGCTTGTATGTGGCTACCAACACATTGGTTTTGAGCCCTGTTCATTAGCCTGTATTTGGATCACCAGTGTGTCTGCCAGTCTTTTAGCTGTACTAATAATGAGGACTAACCAGTCCCTGGTGCACTCTCAGGCTATGAGGGCCCAATCATGTCGGAATGCCGCATCCTCTAGGAAGATGAGGGGTTCATTTGTCACCAGGAGTCCCCGAGGTGCTGCATTTACCCTAAGATATTCCGTGAGAATCGCCCCATGCAATATTGTTTTTATATGCGTCTTATTAAGTTCTAATAATGTGTCCCAGCCCTCACCCTGTGTGAGGACTTGATTGATTGTGGTGTTACCTAAAAGTGATGGTCCTGTCAATATTTCTGCTACTGCTTCCTCTCCAAATGACAAACCCTGATCTTCCGGCATGGGTCTGACTACATGGTGACCTACTAGGGTAGTGAATTGGTGCTGAGATACTAACAACTTATGATCGTGACCTGGGTCCTTCAATGCTCAATGGCACATAGTACCCCGGCGGCTAAGCTGCCGCTCTAATAGATTCTTACACGTACAGAAGGGGGAGAGGCAAAAATTCTCTACTCCGGCCTCACCAAGCACAGAACTGTTACACACACAGAGGAGTAGAAAGTAGTGATCAAAAGGTGACACGTGGTCAGTGGAAAAATACTGCCCTCGCTCACAAACTTGTGAATTGCGTCATCATTGGGCTTGCTTCAATATACCCCCACGCAGACCAACACCTGGGGTGGAACAAAGTGAGGGGGAGACAATACAAACATGAAAAAATAATATTTACCAATGTATATTGGGATCACCGAAAGAAAAGTGCAGTGAAGGTTAAAACTATCTCGGTGGTGTCTAAAAACGTCAAGTATGGTGGTGACAGGAAAGAATTAAGAGTTCCTTCACACCTCCTTACTGCCAAAGTGTCGATATGTTTCTGTCGTGTTCGTAGTGCCCACAGTGTTGGTGTCACACCGGCATTCCTCAGGACCTTTCCGATCCCAATAGCGTTATGCCCTCAATACTTGGATTAGGTACCCCTGGAAACTGTTATTTCCACAAGCTACCGGCCTTCCACTCGAAAACCCTCCATCACAACACACAGCACTGGTGCAAACTGCCCATTTTGGGGGACATGTACACACATAATATCTTGCTCACGTTTCAGGAGGTGAACTAGTGAAAATTCTATATTGTATAGTTAATTAAAACCATCACAATGTTCCAATACAAAATACGTTTCCGGACGTGGCTGACACCTACGGCGCTGGCCTAGGCCACTTCCTGACGTACAGTGCTTTGATGTACACGATTAAGCCAACATGGAAACTGGAGCAGGTGGAACAGCAACCCTCAGACACTCAACAAATGTTTCTAAGTCATGGAGGGGGAGGGGGGCGATAAAGCGGTCACCCTATTGTACAACTCACTGCTAAGAAGCATACTTAATGGGTATTCCGCCGTAACAAATAAGTGGAACACAATAATAGGGTGAGAACTGACAGACAAGCATTGGAAATCCACTCCAGAGCAGGGTAAGACAATGTCCAGAAACCCGAGACTTAAGTACACACAATTTAAATATGTGCACAAACTATACCTGATCATGACCTGAATTAATCGTATGGTCCCAGAAGCAGTGCCATAATGCCCCGTATGTGATTCTCAGGAAACTGACTTTCCGTGTGTAGTTTGGGCCTGTCTAGAGATTGTCTGCTTTTGGGAGGCTATAGTGGCGACCATGTCTGAGCTCACTGGTTGTATACACTCTACTTCAAGCCTGATCGACCTGACCACCATGCACATTAGCTGATGCAACTAATTGCTTCTTGAAAATTCACAACATTCATAAAATTTTTAAAACAATTTAATGCTTGATTTTAGACCACAGTTGATCACTGTTATTTAAAATTTCCAACATAATTCATTTATTGTTCAGATATTAAAATTTTCATACTGAACCAGAAACAAATTTAAACACAATTATACAATGATTTAAACACTGCCCAATTATTTCGGGCTTTTGGCCCTTCGTCGGGGGCTTCAATCTGAAACATATCAAAATATATACATCAATGATGTATCAACAACTCGCTGTACAAAGAAGTAAAGTTGTTTGCAAAAGTATCACTAAGCTCACAATCAATATCATCAGAACAGTCAAAACATATTTATACATGACTCCTATTATAAATCCAGGCATGAAACTGAAAGAAGTGAAAAGAAATAATAAAAGAAAAACACCTCCTACCACCATGTAAAAGTGCTCCTGTGACATACTCAAAACCACCATCCAAAACCTTAATACCCAATACACCGCATTACTACCACAACCAAAAAATACTCACATATATCTTCAACAATCCATTTCTATTAAAAAGAAAAACATATCCTTGTTCATCTAACCTTCACCGAAACTGTCAATGGTTACCAACTGCAGCATACAAACTTAAACGTACCTTAAGCATGTTCCGAATTCGATAAACTGCAGGGTGGTAGGAGGTGTTTTTCTTTTATTATTTCTTTTCACTTCTTTCAGTTTCATGCCTGGATTTATAATAGGAGTCATGTATAAATATGTTTTGACTGTTCTGATTATATTGATTGTGAGCTTAGTGATACTTTTGCAAACTTTACTTCTTTGTACAGCGAGTTGTTGATACATCATTGATGTATATCTTTTGATATGTTTCAGATTGAAGCCCCCGACGAAGGGCCAACAGCCCGAAATGCATTGGGCAGTGTTTAAATCATTGTATAATTGTGTTTAAATTTGTTTCTGGTTCAGTATGAAAATTTGAATATGTGAACAATAAATGAATTATGTTGGAAATTTTAAATAACAGTGATCAGCTGTGGTCTAAAATTGAGCATTAAATTGTTTTCAAATTTTATGAATGTTGTGAATTTTCAAAAAGCAATTAGTTGCATCAGCTAATGTGCATGGTGGTCAGGTCGATCAGGCTTGAAGTAGGGTGTATATATCAAGCGTGTCTACGCAGCACGTAACCCACTGTAGCACGCTTTGTTAAAACTCAAACAGATCTATTACAGATATTCTGGGCCAGATTTATGACAACTGGCGCATCCCTGCATATCAGCAGGGATGCGCCAGTTATTATGCACCACAGCTGCGCCACCATGGATGCGCCGCATTTATAATGCGGCGCACCATGGGGCAAAAACGGCACAGATGCGTGACGCATCTGTGCCGAAAAGTGGCGCATTGCTGGGGTTGCGTCGCAAGCGCGACGCAGCTCCAGCAATGATCTGGGGGGCCCTATCTGTACAATGCTGCGTCAATCCTTACGCCTGCTTCAAGCAGGCGCAGGGTTTTGACGCAGCATGGGCCTAAAAGCGACTGAGTGAAATCTTGTAGATTTCACTCAGCCACTTTTAGGAGGCGTTCCTGCGCCGGAACGCCCCCACCTGCCCTGGAACGCCTACATGTGGCGCAGGGCTTTACAACGTGACGCATCTGGGAGATGCGTCACGTTTGTAAATGCCCCGCACCATGGCGCAGGATTTGCGCCGCTGCTGCGTCACAAAAGTGACGCAACGGCGGCGCAAAAGTGTCGCAAGTGCAACATAAATCTGCCCCATAGTGTTAAGTGCAGGTGTGCTCCACTCATTCAACAGTGTGTGAGCTCACTGGTTGGCCACTTGTGAGGAATCTAGATCTCTGCCTGCTAGGGCTAGAACCAGACACAGAAAGAACTAAATAGGTGGCTTAAATCTTAGCTAAGAGACCGGATGGCGTGGAAGTCAACGGCTGCACCTCCAATGCGACCGTGGTTGCGGGATCTCCATAAATGAGCAGCAGCAGAGAGTGACACTTGGGCCAAATTGACGTGCAGGGTCTTGGGGGCCGTTGAGCGACATATGGGGCCCTTATTTAACAGCGCTAGCATCTAGCGTGGATGGGAAACCCCTTGACGCACTGAGATGAGCACTCCCCTGCTTAGGGGATGTCGGGTACACAAGTAGCAACAGAGTAGGGTGCCAGCCCCCACGTGGCACAGGGATGACACCGCCATATATAGGGGGCAGATACCAGGGGCATGTGACTGATCACCATTCTGGCCCCCAGTAAAGCGTTGCATTTAGCTAGTATGTGGTCAAGACTATAAGCCCAATTCTCATGTTTATGGTTGTTAAGTTCGTACATCGGGGAGGAGCTGTGGCCCCATCTTTTTCACGCTCTCTTCCTCAGATTAATTTCCTTTCTCTCCCCACGGTACGCGGCATGATATATGCCAATGCTTAATTTGAGCGGGTGGTCTGTGCTCAGTACCGTCACTTAATTGTCAGCAGAGCCGTTTGTGACAGTCTGCCACAAAGTGGCACCGTCTGGCTAATTTGAAGATGACCACTACAGCATTTAATTATTAATTCAGTTTACATTAAAAATGACTATCACTCAACGCCCAAGGCATTATTCTAGCTTTGGGGGCCTGCAACAAACCGAATTGTCACACTTG
Source organism: Triturus cristatus (assembly GCF_964204655.1). Lineage (NCBI taxonomy): Eukaryota > Metazoa > Chordata > Amphibia > Caudata > Salamandridae > Triturus > Triturus cristatus. Next base: position 69,242,312 of record NC_140580.1, on the reverse strand, counting down.
TAGTGTGGTATGGTTAGTAGTTGTGTTGTTACTATCATTGGTAGCGCTGGAAGGGGCAATGGGTGGTGCAAACAGCAGTGGCCCCCTAACAATAGCCCTGGCACTTATTTTTTTTACAACTTAAGCAGTGATGTATGCAGATTGGGTTCGAAACTTTCTAGTCCGCACCGACTGTTTGTAATGCATATCATGGCTGTAGAGCACTTTACATGTCCTTAGAAAGCTTTGGCAAGTGGTTATGCGTCATGGGAGCATTCTTATGCTAACTTTCTTTTTCATTATTATTTCCCGGCTAGATGTAACAAAAACCAATAAAGAGATGCTGGGAAAGATAATTTATTTGATCCGGTGACGTCCAATCACTGCAGTGTCACATTTTGAAAAACATACCGCACCACTTGTGGCCTTAGAAGGAAGTCAGCAGGGCTGAATCAGATCTTAACTATCCATTAATGATTGGGCTATATTTATAGCCACACATTTTTCAAACAGATATCTTATTAGGGAGCATCGAAGAAAATGTCAAAAATTCCTGCCAGTTCATAATTCTGTTTCAACAGATGCCTGTTGAATTCTGCTCGGTTCAGTTAAAAAAAAATAGGCTGCTAATCTGCACTTAGACGTTCCTGAAACCATGAAAGGTTGGACTAAGTGCTGTCTATAAAAATTCCTCTTCGGTGACCAACCCACAATAAATGCTACAGCGATAATTGGAGCCAGCTTGGAAAATGGCAACATCCCTTTTACTGAACTTCTTAAAAGATCACGACGAGGTTATAAATAATGTAAAACACATGAGCGAAAATTGAGCCCAGAAGAACCAATCGCTCACGTCATGTGACTTTGGACTTTGGTCCATAAAACTACCGCACGCTGTCCTCCTACGCAAGTATTTACTTACACAAGATCAATACATTATTACCGTCTACTGAGTACACTGAGGCCCAGGGCTAAACTCCCTGTTGACAATTCTGCATTTTCATTTCACATTTTAGTACTTTTTTGTTTTACAAATGATAATCATGCATTTTTTATCTACTCGTTTGCTATATGTAACCATCGTAAATCACTGATTTTTTTTTTTATTGTCCATCAAAACACGCAAAAAATACAGAAACGTGTTTTTAGTTATTGTTTTATTTGGACGAGTTTCACATGTGCTCCCGTCAGAGGCAACATGTAAGCTTGAGCGGTTCATAAATGTGTGAATTTTGTCCCAAACCAATCACTTATAAACTACTGCTCACACGTGTAGAACAGTCTTTGTTATGGGGCCCAGTTTTCTATTTTCGAACGATTTGCGCATGATTGAACATTTGGAAACCCAGAAAGTAAATTCTGTAAAATATTGGACATTTATTGAACATTTTATATAGAACGTCAATTTATAAACATGACAGTTTATCCCCAACTGTGCCAAATACTCCCCGTCCAGAATTCTTTAGTCTTCTAAGAGGATCTCAGGAGACAATGTCCTTGTGAGGGAGGATGATCTGTTCAATATAAGGATGAGAACATTCCATGGAAAGTACTACCATTCAATTCCCTACCTGAGCCTGGCACACTGCCCAAATAGGCTTTTACACATCCATAGCCTGTAGCCTCTCTACTCATAATATCTTGGAAAGGCTTCGAAGTGTACATGCTACAGGGTGGCAAAGAGAAAGCAAGAGGCAGGAAGATGCTTGACTTGGGAAGAAGCAGAAGACAGGAAGAAGCTGTACTTGGAAATAAGCATTAAACAGGGACAAGGTAGGCGGGAGATGCTCAAGAAGTTGGGAAGGAACAGGAGTTGAAGGGAATGTTTGTGGAGGAGCGTGTGTTAGAGCTCAGTTTGTGGAGGAGCCGGAGGAGAAGTTAACGGGAAGGAGCAGCCCTTGTATATAGAGGGAACTACAGCTTAACCTGCGAAGGACAAAGAGGTAATGCTGAAGTGAATGAACAGACACAGAAGCGGGCGAGAATAAGGGAAATTGGACTATAGAGGTGAAGGAGCAGTATGTGAAGTTTAAGTATCAAGTATGAAGTATCAATGAACATGTGATTAGGAGCCTGAGAGAACTACAAAAAAGTGGAAGAACTTAGATGAGGAAAGATGGAGCCTCATATCTAGAGATCATGCACTTGAAAGTGATGGGTGGGCCGTCACCAGTGTAGGATTTATGTTTTGGATTTATTGTAGGACTTGTAAGATGCTCAGTCACAGACTGATATATCCAAGAGCTAAAGACAGGCTACTCTCCACTGCTATCTAGGAAACTGCCCTCTACAGGAGTCTATGGAAGAAAACCTTTATTAACATTACCATATCCATTTGCATGTGTTCATCAAGAGCTGTACTACACAGAGGAGACTTTGGTTAGAGTCCAAACAAGCCACACACACTCACAAGCTACCAAGGAAATAAAGACAAGCATCAAAACTAAAACAACACAGTTATGAAAGGAGAAAGAAGAAGAGGAGTGCTCATAGGCAAAGAAAGAAAACATCAGCCAACATGTGGTGCAGTGAGGAAAGAAACACTGCATGGAGGAGGTCCTGTACTGGCAGAGTTAATATTACTTATAGTGTGAGGGAAGAAAACAAGTCCCAAATTAGAATAACCCTTTGAAAATGGAGTGAACAGGACTAGTGAAAATTAATCACAAAAGTGTTGACAATAGAAGATGTAATCAAGTTACATGCTGGGCCTTAGGTGAGTTCCGCTGCATAGTACTTGTGACTGACTACTTTTGCAGCTGATGCGTCTTATGTGAATGTAAGAGGTGCAAGTTACAGTTGGCTGCTGACTCGGTGTTATTGTGCTGATACTAGTGTGCACATCTATATATTACTCCAGAAAGTCATAGGTGAGCAGTCCTTAACTTAGCTGCCTATTGAAAGTATTTTTCTTTTTGGGTTGTTTCCAATGTGTTGATTGTAAGCTGAAGGTTGAGTTTGACAGTGCGTCTATCTTTCCTAGTTCTATTGCTGGGATGCGGCTGGTGTAGTTGTCTTGGAAATAGCCATGTTTTCAACTGTCTTCTGAAGTGTATATGCTCCTGGATGCTTCAAATGGAAGTGAGTTCCAGAGCTTGGTGGTTTGTACTGAGAAAGCAGTGCCTCCTAGGAATTACTTATGGTAAGATGGTATGATGATAAGTGGTGCCTGTCTGGAACACAGTGTCTTGTTTTGTATGATTTATTTTGTTTGTAGGTATGGCGGTCCTTTTCCTTGGAGGCTCTGTGGACAATGCAAAATACCTTGAAAATTGTTTTTCTAGCTATAGGTAGCCAGTGGAGTGATTGCGAGACTGGAGTTGTGTGTTCTCTTGAATGAAAGTGGAGAAGAAGTCTTGCAGCAGCATTTTGGATGAGTTTTATTTTGCCTATGATGAATGCAGGTGCACCAAGGTATAGGGGTTTGACATAGTCAATCTTGGAGATTATGAATACGATGATGGCTTGCAATTTCTGTTGGTATCCAAGGTATGGGAAGATGCAACATAGTGTTTTCATTGTATAGAAGGTACTCTATGTGACGTTGTTAAGATGCAGTATCAAGTATAGGTCTGAATCCATGGTTACTACCCGGTTTCTGTTTTTTCTTGATATTGTTGGAGTGGCCTCATTTTTCTTAGACCATATGGTGTTAGGCTGATATGTTTACATTGTCCGCAGGTCAATACCTCTGTATTTATGGTATTAAGCTTTAGATGGGTATTCATCATCCATATGTTTATGACCCAAAAACAGTCATCAAGTTTCACGTTGTAGAGGTCTTCCAGGCCATCCGTTTTAAAAATGATTTGGGTTTCATCTGCATAGTTGTAACAGCTGAGATTGAATGACTCAATCAGGTTTTGTATGTGGGTTAGGTAGATGTTGAATAATAGAGGGGCTATGATGGATGCCTGAGGGACGCCACACTAATTTGTGTGAGGAACGGATGTGAAAGGTGGTACCAACACTAGTTCGCAGTGAAAGCTGAGAGGCCAACCATTCAATGGACATTAGCTGAACTCCATCTCATCTTTGACATGTTGTATTTCAAAAAAGAATTTGCTGTGTGAAAACATTGCACAACTGTCCAGGACATTGAGTCATGTTGTTTGCAAGCCAGCAACTTTCATGACCTTTCTCATTCCTGATACATAAGTGGTTGTCACTATTTAAATCTACCAGCCATTCAGAAGCAATGTCCAATCAAGACACCTCCAGATTGCAATATGGCATAGTGCTTTGATTAGCCTATTGGCTGAGGCAGACTCATCACAAGTCAGGTGCAACTTAAATTTCACTGACATATCCCCAGCCTACCACCTGTCTAGGGACACCAGATTGTATGCAGGGACAATATAATTTGTTAGGTTAATGTGCCTGCTGCAGAAGGTTGCAAAACCCTAACTAGCAGTAAAGTGAATCTGAAATGGCCCAATACAGCCTCCTCTTGTCATAAAGGGATGCTATAACAGACTATCTATCTTTCAAAAATGTTTTAACATCTAGATACCCCTGCCAGGGTCAATGTGCTGAGGATTCATCTCCTTGAACCAAATATTATAGAAACCATAGTATAGGCATCTGAGGCTGAAAGCATTTGTATTACTATAGAACTCTCTAAACATCTTTGCAGGACATTGACTATCATTTTCTAATTTTTATATATTGAAATTGTAGATCTGCTCAGTATACATCTGCTATTTGATACTTATTGACTCCCTTAAAATACTGCTTTATTTTTTTCTAACTGCTGGTCATAGCAAACAGATTGCTGTTATTAGGACATATGCAATTAATGCACTAAATACATAAGTCTTGGTGAATACTTGGGCCCCCATTGTTATTGGTAGAAGTGTGAGACTGCTGACCAATATTAATTTCAGGGATTCTCATAGATTCCATAATTTTCTTCTCCGAAATATTAGGAAAATCAGTGATTTAGCCAAGGTTTGGTGTTTGAAGGGAATTCTGGGTAAGAGAAGGTATTGAGAGCCACGCAAGCTACAGCACCCTAGGTGCCTTGTTTTCACAAATGTCTGGGCCTAGCAGAGTTCCCTGGGTGCCGACTTAGACCTGGCCCATGTACCAAAGATATCCACATGGCCACAACAGGTCAAATTGCAAGGCAAACTCTTAATGTTTTCTCGAATGCTTTGGAGGATTTTAATTTCACAGGCGATAACACAGTCACACAAGTGGGGTACTACTGTTATCCAGAAAAGTGTAGGAATGCAGTGTGGTAGGACATTTGTGGATCCACGCATATTTTCTATTAGTGTGGTTTGCTTTCACTTTTGCTGTGCTGTGACATCAACATGATATGCAGTACAGCGAAACAAAAAAAGACTAGAGGGAACCACTTCCATAGCCTCCAAAAACAAACTTTGGAAAATAAATGGTGTTTTTATGAAAAGCCTTTTCTTTTCAAATAATGTGGATGATCCATTGGCGTCCACCACACTGTTCAATGGACATCAACGGGTCGTCATTTGCCCTAAAGTAGTTAAAACCCACCAAATCCATGCAGCCTGATATTTTGTGCAACAAGAATGGACAACAAGCTGCAGGGATATAATGGCCGCATTGCGCTAATTTCTTTGTTCCATGGTAATAGAGGACCTCTCTAGTTCTAGAAAGCCTGAGGCTTCTGGGTTAGGGGAACAGTGAAAAACACAGTGGCTAAAGAAAGGTGGAGTTCTATGTGTATGCCAGTGATGCTCTCTAATCTGTGTGTCAGCCCTTCTCAAACAGCGCGGAGATGCGGTTAATTCCACAATGTATGGATAAATGTGCTCCTCTGTCCACAGCCTCACAGGCACCACTCATCAGGAATATCCCCTATTTTTGCAGGAGGACCCTAATATAATAGATGTAATCTAGAATCTTAAGCTATATCAAGCGGTAGCGTGTCTTAAGTGCTGCAGTCCTTGGGAAGTGAAACACATCCCCCCAATCTTCATCCTCTTTCTCACTCATGTCCTCCTACCAGCTGGCACATAGGGGCTCTAAGCCCCCCTACGTGTTTCTTAACAGTGTCTGGTAAGTAAGGGAAATTGGTTTGGTGAGCAACGGGCTATCCTGCTCCCCATCCAGAAGAGATGCCAGTTCAAGATGCTGACCCATGCACACAAATCCCTTCACAACCAGAGTTCAGCTTACTTCAACCATCCCCTGAACTTCCACCAGCCCACCCAACAACTGCACTTCCCCTCCCTCACTCACATTCCCACATTCGCTGAACCCACAGCAGAGGTTGTTCCTGTTTCTACCTCGTCACCAAGTCCTGGAAAGACCTCCCCCTCCACCTATGAACTTCACCATCACTCGTGGACTTCAGAAAGGCACTTAAGACCTGACTCTTCGACCAGAGACATCAGCACCTGGATACCCCCAGTGGTGAATAGCAGCGCTCCATAAGTACTGTCTAATTAATTGACTGATTGATCCAGCAATCTTTACTCCAAGGGAGAGGTATCCATAACTTCTGACGTGGGTAGCACCACCACACTCAGCACACAGTGGGTGCCGCATTTGGAGCTACTTAAAATCTTGGGATGCTGGAATATTGTATTCCACCCTAAGATGATCAAAGGGGACAATCCCATTGGTATACCACACCTCTGTGAGGGTTTTAATTCCTATATCATCCCACTTCCGGAAACCTGAAAGACCAGGCACAGCACCAAGCAAAAGAGGGGTCTTATAGGTTAGTCTCCTATTCCAATAAATTTTTCTATTCTGCTTATGCCAGAATACTAGTACCATTCTTGTCACCTGGGAGACAGTCTTAGACACTCTCTCGCCGTACAGTACGTGCAGATAGCCTTTTTTCCCTAGCGCCTCCCAGTCCAGGTGATAAGCCAGGTCATCTATCTGCGTATATGCACATCAATTATTAACACTGATCTGAGCGGCCTCATAATAGTGCCTTACATTCGGGATTGTAATGCCACCACTTCTGGGGCGGCTCCTCTGTTAAGGCGGAGGAGCATCAAACCACTAATTAAAATGCCCCCAGATAAAAAATAAAATGGTAATAGACATTATGATGATTTTAGTTTTCTTTGACTCTGCAAACCCCTGTCCTAGGCAAGTCTCAGGACAGGGGTGGGCCGCTGCTGACTGGCAGCAGCAGAGAAGAGTTATGGGCTGGGCACTTTAAAGTGCACATTTCTCTTTGGCCAGCCATCATGCACACTTCAAACCTCTCAACCCAGCTGTCTTGGACTGCTGGGTTGAGACCGAGCATAGGCCTCCAGTGCCCTTTGGAGAGCTGAGAGCGCCTGTTCCATCCAATCCTGGCATTGCTTTCATGCCGGTTAGGGCAGCGGCAGGATTGGTTAATGAAGTTGGCTGGTCCATTGGAGAGAAGAACACCGGGATGGAGTGAGGATGTGTAGCAAGGTAAGTGAGTTTACTTTCATTAAAAAAATGTCTTTTATGTGTATTATGCCCTAAATCTCTGAAATGCATTACATTACCGTTTTAAAGTTAAACATTTTACCTTTAAAACGATAATGTAATGCATGTTGGCATGAATTTAGTTATACATTTTTGCGCCCATTTGCCTGCCCCCCTCCATAGCTGGCAGCCGTCACTGCAACTCACACACAGAGCGCTGAAGAGTAGACAGGGCTGCCCTCATTGCACCACCCTGCCACAGTCACGTCCCGAGCAATGCATCAACCGCCTGATAGAATGACCCAGGGATGCCATATGGGCTGTTTTGGAGAAAATACATGAAGCACGGCAGGGCCACCATTTTAAACAGTGCCGCTCTACCCATCATGGAGAAAAGTCAGCACCCCCCAGTGTTTTAACATCCAACTCCACTCTCCTGTACAAGATCATCCTCGTAATGGCAGTCCTCCCCCCTGGAAATCTATAATCCCGGGTATTTTAAATGGCTCTGCTCGTTCCTGAGAGGCATGGGGCGACACCTCATCTTCCCCATGTATTCACTGGGAAGATCAATTACTATTCTCAATTAGATCGAAACCTGGAGTAGTTCCCATAACTCACAAATATTATACCCACTTTCTGGTCCGGGTTAGTTAAATATAACAGAATGTCATCTGTATAAAGAGAGATTAGATCTGCCCATGTGGGGTCCCATCTCCAATTTTCAATATTGGCATCAATGCACATCCTCTCAGCAAGCAGTTCCATCTCCAACGCAAACAACCTAGATGACAGAGGACAGCCCTGACTCCTGCCCCTCCGAACCAGGAATTCTGGGGAGAGGATCCCATTTACCTTAAGCCTTGCCCTTGGATAGTATAGAGTAAGCTGTCCCAGGCCAAAAACTTTGCCCCCAAGCCCATCTTCTCCAGGACTGCAAATAGGAAGGGCCACTCCACCAAGTCAAAGGCCTTATGAGCATCAACAGAGACCACCACCAGCGACACCCCTACCTCTTTGGTGGCTACTTTATTATTCTGGAGCCTCTGAAGATTGAGTCTGGTAGATCTATGAGGCATGAACCTATTCTTGTACGGGTGGACCAAATCCAAGATAACCCCCCTAGACCTGTTGGCCGAAGTCTTAGCCAAAATGGTGGCATCTATTGTGAGAACGGAAATAGGTCAACAGGAGTCCCACCTCTCTGGAGGTTTCCCAGCTTAAGAATAGGTATAACTACTGTCATCCTCAAATCCTATGGGAGCTCCCCAGTCATGTGGGCATCTACGTACATCTTATGCAGTAAGGCCACTGTGTTTGTGGACAGCCTCTTCATAAGCTTCACAAGTATCCCACTGGGACCCAGGGCCTGCCCAGCCTGAAGCTGGGAGTGCGCTGGCTGTATCTTGCCCTCCATCAGTTCCTCCTCTAACTCTGGTGTTCATCATCCTACAGGGGCAGTCCTTAGCAAACTCCCAAAGATCAGAACCTTGGGCAGGCCATCTCTCCGCACAGAAACTCCGCAGGTATTCTGCCATGTCCTCCGCAATTCCTTTGTTGCATGTTACCCTTTTTTCTGCAGTGCCCACGATCTCTGTGATGTGTGATCTTTCTGAATCCCTAGCTGCCAGCCATGCTAGTAGCTTGCACGCTTTGTCTCCCGCTTCATACATCCTGACATGTTTGGTCATCCCTTCCTGCCTCAACTAATTGGTCACCAAGGGTTGAGTGGAAATTTTAAGTGGAGTTTTTAACTGATCATGTTTTTACCAATACAGCTGGGCCCAATGTGATTGAATTCAATGCACAATTTTGCCCTTATTTTCTAAAAAGGATCTGAGTGTAAGACCCCAAAATTACCTTGCATAGTGGTCTTTGAAATCCTATTACGGTCTAACCATTGCTACTTGATCCACATCTCTATTTACAAATTGCTTAACAATGGAAACCCCCTTGTTATTTGTTAAAACATACTCTTGGTGAAAAGTACTGATACCTTTCCTTTTAATGCATATCAGCTATGACTACACATGCTGGTACAGTCGCTGGAAAGTGCAACCTACTTGCTGAGAAGCCTAAGTTCTAATATTCTTGTGATTTGGCTTTTAGTTTACATTTAAATAAGACAGTCTCTAAACTGTTTCATAACATCAAGCTTGCAATTTATTTGCACCTGTAGTAATGCTGAACAATTCCTCTGCAAGTAAATATTTTTAATTTCTAATACACATGACATGCTTCTGTGCTTTCTATATTCACCACTAATAAAAGTGCATGCTAGTCCAGGCAATATTAGACACATAGAGGATGCCACCTTGAGGATTCTATGCAAGGAGTTTACTGCATGTGAAAGAGAGGAGAATGGCCATAATTCCAAATGTGAAGGGCTCTGTAACATCCAAATGGGAGGTACAATGCAAGCAGCATCAAAGTGAGAGGTCATCACAGAGCAGGATCCTAGCTGCAAATCGTGAAACCACCATTCAACTCCTACGAGGCTGTACTGATTCCTGCCAATCTATTGCTACTCTATCTGTAAATGAAACTCGTGTCCTCAGCCAGGTCAGAGGCCTTGAACGGAGCCATCCCTGGCTCACACAATCACCTATTTACCAAGACTACCTGCCAATCTTGCTGGCTGATGTCTGACAAACGACTTCTTTTATACAGCACTGTTCGCACAACCTGCCCGTAACTATGTGGGGTGTATGCCAATGTCGGAGCCTGCTTCAAGTAAATGCAGTTTTGACTGGTGCTTTTGATCAAATGTAGGGGTGGATGATAAATGCCAGTCCACCTGCAGACGTTTTCTCACTCCTAGTTATGCTTGTAATGAAGAGTCCTGGTAAAACTCTGCCAACCGCTGCATGGCAGAGTTTTTCTCACACATAGCTTGCCAATGTTAAGTTGGTGAACGTGAGCAAGAATTTGCCTCCCCATGTGTGATTTTTGGGTACTCGAATGCAACCTGGTGAGATTTTCTCAGCATGAGTGTTTGCGGCAGCTTGTGACCATTCGTATTGAGAAAGCTGCAGTTTGAGTAGAAAATCTACTTGAGTGACATAAATAAGGAGCACCCTCAGGAGCGCTGTGTAGTGCCATTCGGGTTGATTTTACAGCATGAAACAAGCTCCCAGCACTGGAATCAGTGCGAGCAGTGCAACCTGCTGAATTTCACCCTCTCGCGTAACTACACAGAATCCCGCAGATTTTTTATGTAACCCTGCGGAATTCCATCAAGTGAAACTCCGCAAGTTTTGCCAACCCCTAATCAAATGTCATTGAACTATTCATATTTTGTCACAACCTTATAGTGAAATTCATTGTGGGGCCTTCCCAACTTCGACTGCAAAATGACATTTAAATTCTATTTCGTTTTCACCATTGTTGCATCCTTACATTACATTACATTACATTATTTAAAGCACACTGTTCACCACTAATTTCTGAAAATGTCCATGATGGATATACCCCAAGCTTTCTGTAAGGCTTTTTTACATTAGTGGTGAGTTAAATTAAAACTTCAATTACAAAGTTGGGCAGAATTAGGAAACTGCACACTTTACAAAGCAGATTAAGATTTCCTATCCGGCAGTCCAGGTGTAATGAATTCCTGATGCAGAATGTCTCAGGTAGGCCATCCTCCAGCAACCAAATGTTGAGTGTGGAGGCTGGACATCCACCACCTCAGGTAAGAGGTGTGCAAGGGAGGATTCTGAGCTGAGGCCAGTATATTTTCTTTAAAGAAAAGAACTTCATTTAACATGCCTTAAAAAAATCTACAAGTTCCTTCACATAGAATCACACAGTGCGCCTGTGAAAATCGAAATCAGAATATCGATGGTACAGAATATTGGATCCAAGATATATAACCATCATAAATCTCATGGATCTTGTGTTGATAGATGAAGAAAATCGGATTTTATCATTGGGCTTATCCTTTTGAATACAAACTAATTTCAATTAGACACAAACTCAGATTGATTTTTTCAAATATACCAGGAAATTGAAGCTCAAAAAATTATTTCACAATAGGAGGCAAGTATCAGAGAAGAGCGAACATGGCTTACAAGAAGTTGACGGTCTGGAAGTTGGGGACATGGAGGTATTATGTGATTTGCAAAATCTTGAATGGAAGGGTGCGGGACTGTCAAGTACTACGAATGTGAAAGAAACTGTCGACTTGATAGGTTTGAATATCTTTGAGAGTGAAATGTCAGATTTTAAACCTAAATCAACCTTCACCCCGAATACCCCGAGAGATGCAATCGATATGTTCTCCGATCAGGTAATCAAAGACCTCAAAGAGTTAGCAATCACCTCTAGTAAAACATTCCCTAAAGAATATGGTCAATTTGAGAAAGCTTACCATATGATCATAAATAAGATAAAATCAAGGGATGATGTGGTAGTCCGACAGGCGGACAAGGATGGGAACATAGTGCTCTGGTCCCTAGATGCATACAATGCCGAGGCTAAATCCCAACTAAGAGACCGTCACTGTTATCTCAAAGTACCGCAAAGTAATTTGGAAGAGGTGAAGCTTCAACTTTGGAAGGGGGATGGGGTTGCTTACACAAGTGGAGTATCTTTTTATGAAGGTAGAGCACCCAAGTCACCCCTATTCTGTATCTAATATCGAAAATCCACAAAAATAAAGAGACCCCTCCAGGCAGGCCAATAATATCTGCAATTGGAAGCCTGTTTGAGCCCACCTCCAGGTATCTTGATTCTTTTTTACAAACCTTTGTCTGAGCACTCCCAGCCTACATTCAGGACACCAGGGATTTTTTAAATAAAATCTCGAATGTGCGCTGGAAGGACACTTATTATTTGATGACATTAGATGTCACTAGCCTATATACGAGCATAGCTCATGATGATGGTCTCCGTGCAACCCAACACTATTTGAATACACGCCCTATCAGCTTGTACCAACATTCAGGAATGCTGATAGAAATGTGCAGGTTATGCCTATGAAACAATCACTTCATGTTTGGAGGGGAGAAATATAGGCAGCTTCAAGGCACGGCGATAGGCATCTGCTTCGCCCCCAGCTATGCTAATTTGCATATGGGCTGGTGGGAGGATCAGGTGCTCAGGGTCCGGTTTGCCGAAGAATAGAACAACAACATTGTAACATGGACCTGGTTCATAGATGACTTATTTGTGATCTGGGACGGTTCCCTGGAAACAGCAAAGAGGTTTGCATGTGAATTAATGCCAATGGTCTAAATCTGAAATTCACAGAAAGTATCAGCAAGACATCAGTGGCATTTCTGGACTTGGAGGTATATATTGAAAAAGGAGAGATTCATACCAGAACGTTCAGGAAACCCTCAGCAGGAAATACAGTCCTTCATGCTGGGAGCTTTCATCCTCAGAGGCTCAAAATGAGCATTCCTTATGCTTAGCATCTGAGGATGAAGCGCAACTGCAGTGAGGCCCAAGCTCTAACAGAGGCACAGAATTCCATAACTAAGAGATTTGTTGAGAGAGGCTACAATCCTGCCATTCTTGATCAAGCCAGAATGAAAGTCACCTCCATAGACAGACATACACTCTTAAAACCAGATGTTGAGAAAATCAAGGTGAAGAAATCTGGTGTACAGAATCAGATAAGGATGATCACGGGATACAGGGCCTACCAGTCTAGAGTGAGAGATAGTCTGTGTAGGCACTGGCACCTAATACAGCGAGACCCGGTACTAAGTGAGATGGTATCCCGAAAGCCCATGATCACCTTCAATAGAGCGAAATCAATGAGGGGCGAACTGGTAGTCAACAGTCCTGAAGTCAGCAAAAAAGCAAGCTGGTTGAAAAGTGTCCCAGGTTTTCATAGATGTTCCAAATGCAAAGCGTGTAAGATCGGACACAATGAGAAACAAGTGATGTCACCACTATTGTACAGCCCATGGAAAATCAGACAGATTCTGAACTGTAGAAGCGACTATGTTGTTTATATCTTGCAATGTACATGCCCAAGGATGTACAGAGGCAGTACCATTCATATGGTCCATAGCCACATTCTACAGCATCTACGGGCTGTCAAGAATAATGATGAGAATTATGTGGTGGCTCGACATCTAAATGAAATTCACAAAGGGAACTTAGATGGTTTGTCCTATTTTGCCATTGACCAAGTCCCCAAACTCAAAAAAGGAGGGGATAGAGAGGGTAGACTTTGTCAATTGGAGTCCAAGTATATCATGCTATTTAACACAAAAATGCCAAATGGACTGAACGTTGAGGAAGATCTGCACGTCCATTAATGTTAATCCAGTTATTCTTTTCTCAGATTTTAATGGCTGTATAGCAGAGTGACATTTCATGCTGGAAGGCAGGCATTGAGTAGGGATAGTGTCAGTAATGAGACAAATGAATTGAAAATTGTTATTGTTGAGTCACATTATTTTTATGAAGCTGGAAGTAATGATGGATGTCTTGCAGTTTGAAATTTCAATTATATCCTGTATGGGCAACAGAAAGATAAGCCAGAGCCTGGTGAGAATGTTGTGACTGTAAATGTAAATGTAAATGTCAAGGTACTTATAGAGCGCACTGTCACCAGACGGACACCTTGCAGTGTCGCCTTTGCGGTTTCCTGGCGCTGATACTCATACCGCTGTGGAACCCCTCCTGGCTTTCCCTGTGAAGTGTCCACTCCTGGGCACCCCCAGGTTGAAGCCAGGCATCCTTAGCGCTGTTGGGGCCGGTGTTTATAGTGATGAAAACAACTGGTCTTTTAGGATATATTATAAGTACTGTGATGCACTAGCACTTTTATATGAGATGTGAATTTGCACTATTCATGAATGCCAGTATAACAGGACTTGGGTTGCATTTGCACCAGATATTGGAATATTGGCAGATGTATGAAATGTTTAAATGGATTATTAGTACTGTCATGCACTAGCACTTTATTGTGGAATTTTAAACTATTTTGACCAAGAAATAATTGGACCAGAGTGCTTATAAATTATAGGCACTGATAGTCATTTAAAACTTTCTCTCTTCAGATCGTGGTATACTGCACCCGAAAAGAAATTTGGATAATGGCCCCAAGATAATTTTGAGAAACCGTATATGCACATAAGAGTGCCATCCAATACTTTCTGAAATATGAGGGTTCGACAAACTGGAGTCTTCATAAGTATAACAATGTCCCTGACTGTATTTTAGTATGAAGCAGTTATACGTTGGGTTTTAGATCTTTTCTTTTTAATGACAATTGTGTTTTTATTATTATTGAGTAATATATTACATAGTAATTCATGAATTCTGATGAAAATGTGATGTTTTTTGCATGACCAAGTGAAGAGAGAGTGATGCACACAATACAATGATACCGTGCCTCTGATGTGAGGTTGTAACATTGGTTTTCAGGCACCGGCCCATGAATGGACTTTTTAACATGTGCACCTATCTTCAAAAACACTCATGGATAAATGAGGAAAAGAAAGTGAACTCTTGCACTTGCACTTTCTTTGTAACCCAACGCTGTAAATAGTTAAACAATGAAATTTTAATTGTTAACTATTTTGATGAAGCCATATATAATTTTAATGTATGGAATTAATTATTAATGCCGTACCTCAATTATCGAGCACATCAATGAAAATGTTCAAACAAAATAAGTGACTGTAACTGTTTGGATGTGCAGATAAGTAAGTCTGTCTTCGTGATTCATTGAACAGTTTCCGGTCATGTGATCGGATCACGCTGCTGTTTTTTTAATTTAAATGCACGCAAACAAGGAGTGATCACTGTTTGATCAAGGCAGTTGATGCCGAAACGTGTCGCAGCGTAATCTTGGAATAAAGACGTTATTGCCAGAAACCTCCCCGTGTCGGTGTCCGGTTCATTCTGCAGGGAATCGGATGTGGTGTACATATATATATATATATATATATATATATATATATATATATATATATGTATATATATGTATATTCACTGAAAAAACCATAGGTTTCACACATGTTATAGTTAGCTGTACATTTCACTCGTAAAAAACCAATGAAATTCCCCCGTTATAGTTAGTGCAGGCAACTATAACTCACGCGACCGCAATCTTCTGCTGATGCTAATACTGTATTTAGACACTTATTTGCCCATGTCTTCTTCCATTAAATTTTAGCTATACATATATTACAAATATTTTTTTTTCATAAAGACACATATGTCATCAGCAGAAGATTGCGGTCGCGTGAGTTATAGTTGCCTGCACTAACTATAACGGGGGAATTTCATTGGTTTTTTACGAGTGAAATGTACAGCTAACTATAACATGTTTGAAACCTATTGTTTTTTCAGTGAATTTGCAAGGTTTTTTAAATGCTAATTCCTAACTATAGTTTGGGGACCCCTATATCAATGCTGGGTGGTTAGGATCTCAAGAAACTGCCTCTTTAGACATTTTTTGGCATCGTTTTTGCTGCCCAACTCAGAGAGCGAGAGAGAAAATGGCGGCCGCCGCTTCCTGGTTTCGACCAATTCGAATGTTTACTAAGATCTAACAGCCAATCAAAATCGCGCTCGCGCACGCCACCGTACGCGTACGGTAAGCGCACCGTAAGCGCACCGTAAGCTGGCTCAGATATATATATTGATTTAAAGGCTATTTTCTCGGAATCTACTGAACAGATTTACACCAAACCTACAAAAGGCACTTCCTTGACCTGAGGACTACCTCTCTGCCAAATTTCAAGTAATTCTGTTCAGCCGTTCGGGCTGTAGCTGTGTCTAAAGGTCCTATGGAAAAATGCATGGGAAAAACGCGTTTTGGGACCCCCCTTTTATCTCAGCCCCCGCTTGACGAATCCCCCCGAGACTTTCAGGGTAGGAGCGGAGCGTAGCGCCCCACCTATTTTGAAAAATTCGCGAGGATTCGTCGACCGGCGTCAAAGTTATTCAAAATAGAATGTTGCAGATTTCCTATGGAAACGTGGTCCTAACTATAACTACCTACTGGCAACCGCCAGTAGGATATATATATATATATATATATATATATATATATATATATATATATATATATATATATATATATATATATATATATATATATATATATATATATATATATATATATATATATATATATATATATATATATATATATATATATATATATATATATATATATATATATATATATATATATATATATATGATGCACAGTTCCCGGTTACTGCCCTCCACACTTGCCTCCGCAGTATCCACGGGCAAACTCAGGAAGATGGCACAGATGCAGCCATGGAATCAAGGTTTCTAGTTTTTATTTTCATTTTCATTTCCACCAGCAAAGTGCACGTGCATTTAGAAAAAGACAGACGGATATATAGATATAACTTCAAGGTACTTGTATGTGGAGTTAGGAGTAGTAAATCTTTACTTTGTTATATGCACTTACCTTTCGATAGTCTGTACCTTTTTCCCTGCCAGTATCTGGGAAGAAAGAACCTATAGTGCACAACTTTCATGTCTGGTCATATTCTGCTAAAAATATACTCCTGGCTTTGTGGGCGTGTCTCCATGGTGGAACTTACAACAACTAGACAGAGTAATAAAGCAGCAAAAAAGAGTCATTGCCAATCTGAGAGAAAAGAGAGGTGTAACTTAAACAAATTGGTACTCAAATGGAAAAAGACAAATTTGTTTGAAGAAACTAAACTAAATGGATAAGGAAAGAGCATGGAATTTCTTACTGAAAAATCAACAATGGTACAACTGAGTGCAAGCTGCTCTTCAGCTATAGAAATGCCATTCCACACAAACATACGTAATTAGAAATAACAAGAAAGAATAGACATGTCAAGAAGGGCACATTGCTGGCTATAGATACTCACAAGAAACAATGAAGAAGTACTCACAGCCAGAGAGAGTTCCTTCCCTGGGTGATAACACCTGTGAACTTGGTAAGTCTGCGGGCGTCCACTTCGAACCACTGTTGCAGATCACTGCGTCCAGCACACCAGGCCCCATCAAACATGTCGTTCTCATTCACGCCAGCCTGAAATAAAAAAGGGTCACCTAAGAGTGTTGAAAAGCAGTGAACACATATTCTGGTCAGGTGCCTCCAAGGAATACGGAAGCCCAGAGCTAAACCCCAATCACATATTCATTGAGACTGATAGGTGCAAAGAGCCATTAGGCGCCCTCAGGCAAAGTGTCCTGTTTCTCCTGGGATCTGTACAGGTAAAAGGATTCTCTCCTTTTAGGAGGTCTCCCTGTGTGCCTATCTTGCCACACAGGACCGGCTGTAGGAACTCTCGCCTCAACAGGGTGCCAATAGAGGAAGGTACAGGAAGGGTAAACGGGGCAGACAATGTAGCAAAGGTTGCAGACCAGTGCAAGTTTGAAGGATCCATAATCCTAGCAGATACCGTGGGTTTGCACTAATGTTTCTCCCAGGGTCATCTACTGATGATAGAGTATAAGGAGGCATGTCCAATTTTTCAGAGCACAGGCAGCCAGGAAGATAACCTGTGCTGTGCTTATCACATCAGCATTGATGTAGTGTTTGCTTTGTTTCTGTCTGGTGTGACTGTCACTCACTATTTTCTGACATTCTTTTATGTATAAACAAGTTGATGGACAGAATGCAGAACAATGTCATACATTCACCCCAGTACAGAGATCTGGTCCTAAATCCATCGTTTTTTTGCTCACCATGCCATTCCAGTTTGAACCCAGCCATATGCAAATCAGTCTTGACCCTGTGCCTCATGGAAACATTCCAGCCCGAAATGCCAAGCCAGGTCCTGCCTGGACTGGAAACAAGCATCCTAGGACCGGTTTCGGGGTTTCACCCCTCTTCAGCCAGGATAGTTTGATTCCAGTGGCATGGAGAGCACGGGACCCACGTCTGGGCATACACGTCCCACACGGGGTGACAAATGCAAAAACAGCAGTTGATGGACAGAATGCAGAACAATGTCATACATTCACCCCAGTACAGAGATCTGGGCCTAAATCCATCGTTTATTTGCTCACCATGCCATTCCAGTTTGAACCCAGCCATATGCAAATCAGTCTTGACCCTGTGCCTCATGGGAACAGTCCAGCCCGAACTGCCAAGCCAGGTCCTCCCTGGACTGGAACCAAGCATCCTAGGACCGGTTTCGGGGTTTCACCGCTCTTTAGCCAGGATAGATTGATTCCAGTGGCATGGAGACTGGGGGTGAATGTTTTGATTTGTTCTGCATTCTGTCCATCAATTGTGTGTCTTTTGCTTCCTTGCCCTAAGTGCGTTGGGTATGCCCAGACATGGGTCCCAGGCTCACTGTGCCACTGGATTCAAGCTATCCTGGCTGAAGAGGGGTGAAACCCCAAAACCGGTCCTAGGATGCTTGTTTCTGGTCCAGGGAGGACCTGGCTTAGCAGTTTGGGCTGGACTGTTCCCATGAGGCACAGGGTCAAGACTGATTTGCATATGGCCAGGTCTAAACTGGGGTGGCATGGTGAGCAAAAGAATGATGGATTTAACCCAGATCTCTTGACTGGGGGTGAATGTTTTAATTTGTTCTGCATTCCGTCCATCAGTTGTGTGTTTTTTGCATCCTTTTATGTATGCCTTTGATTATAGACAGTCACCCTCAGTCCACTCCAGATCTGTCGCCTTCACTTTCAATGTAAGGTGCTTGTGTAAAGCTCCAGATGCTATTCGGTGTGGCCAGAGTACAAGATAGCAGAATCAGGCCAGCTCACTCGTGCCTCCGGATTTGAGAGGATTCTTAAGGAGCGATGCTAAGGTACTCAGACAACATTTGAGTATCATCTTGCTTTGGTGGTACCTCCCCCTTCCTAGTGAGGAACTTGCTGCATCGTCTCTTAGTGGATGAATCCCTAGTCCATCAACGCCGTCTCCGCGTCCTGCTTCAACACCCTCCGTATGCTCCGCAGGATATTCAAATGGATCCCCCTCGACACGAGAAAAACCGTTACTCAGGCCCTCATCACCAACAGACTCGACTACGGGAATGCCCTCTACTCAGCAACTACAAACAAGCTCCTGAGACGACTCCAACGCATCCGGAACGCCTCAGCCCGACTCATCCTCGACGTCCCCCGCCGCAGCCACATCACACTCCACCTGAGAGGCCTGCACTGGTTCCCCGTCAACAAAAGGATCACCTTCAAGCTCCTGATCCACGCACACAAAGCACTGCACAACACTGGACCCACCTACCTCAACAACCGACTCAGCTTCCACACCCCCACCCGAAGCCTCTGCTCAGCCAATCTCGCCCTCGCCACAGTCCCCCGCATCCGAAAAACCACCGTCAGCGGCAGATCCTTCTCCTACCTCGCCGCCAAGACCTGGAACACTCTCCCCACCATCCTACGACAGACCCAGGACCTGCTGGCCTTCAGAAGACTCCTCAAGACCTGGCTCTTCGACCAGTAGCACCCCCCCACCTCCCCAGCGCCTTGAGACCCTCTTGTGTATGTAGCGCGCTTTACAAATGCAGTGATTGATTGATTGAGTGGTGCCTTCCTCAAGTTGACAGTATGGACCATGGCCTCTCATAAAAGCACAGTGTTCCTGCCCCTTGGTACCTTCTGGCACAATAGTGATACAAATGCCTCCACTACAAAAGTGCAATGCTCCCCTCACAACACTCCACAAACCTGTTATCATGACTCTACAGTCTGAGGGTCCACAATCTCTCCTATAATGAATTCAAAATAGCGTCTCTCGCCAAGTGCACTTCATGGGAGGAGCTGATCAAAAGGGGTGAATATTTAATTAAAAATTCTGATTCAAGAATACTTGACAGAATGTTATTTATACAAATTTCTCCTGTGTCTATATGAAAACGCCTTTCAGTGGCTGAGCTTGACGAGCTTCAAGATGGCCGCATTTTTAAGAGGCTCCAACAGTGCTTCAGCCATATGGCTGTGCTCTACACCTGGGAGCCTGAGATAGACGTGGAAAGCGTTGTATGAAGGCGCACAAGGGCAGTGGCGTCTTTGGCAGGGAAACATACAGAGATGTGTTTTTTTCTTGTGTGCTCCGTTCCCCGCAGTGGACAAAATGGCAGGGCTCGCGGATGTTGTAATGGTGCTCATGAGTGCTAATGTGTTTCTTCAGTTATTTCAGTTTTCATTGGAGATGCACAACAGCACCCCTGGTGAAAGTGGCACTGGGGAATGGAACTCAGAGGCAGAGCGGTGTGGATCCAAGATATGCAGAGAGTAGTGGACAGAGTGGGAGCAAGCGCGGAGACCTGCTTTGACCAAACATTCCTACCCACCACAAAATACAGACAGCATTCCAGGAGCACCGATATAGACATATGGCTCCCTGTCCAGAAAAGATGCCTCTTCAAACTCCTGACAAACGTCTACAAAGCCCTCCACAACTCCAGATACACCTACATCAATCACTGCCTGACACACCACCGACCCACTAGGGAGCTCCGCTCTACCCCCTTACCTTGGCATGCATTCTCCGCATCCGTATGAGCTGCTGCGGAAGTCGTTCCTTCTCCTACCTGGCTACCAAGTCCTGGAACGACCTCCACCTGCAAACCATCCCTTCACTTGAAGACTCACAGAAGAAGCCCAAGACATGGCTTTTTGACCATGGCTCTCAGAACCCCAGTTCCTGGAGACTCCCTGGGGTGACAAGTCACGCAATGCAATACTGATTGTTTGATTGACATGGTGGGAAGATAGTCATCTGAATGATGGGCACAATTTCTTTTTGAGGAGCACAGCAATGTCTGGCTACATGCTGCATTGTGTCCAGATAAGCACTCTTCTGTATATTTTCTGTTAATTGCTAATTCCACAGTTAGAGGGTGTCACCAACAATGCCTTAAAGGGGTAGCACTGTCATCTGAGGCTGGGCAACAGTGGAGTGAAGAATTCAGAGTGACTGTAGCAGTATGGCGTGGTGAACATGGTGCTGTGTGTAGCTGGGTGCAATACACATCCTCGGAGACACAGCTGTTCTACTTGGGTCTTTACCATCATTCTACCCTCCACTGCATCCCAGATTTGTGCACCAACATGGACCTGGGAAGTATTTGGGGCATAAGGTGAAGCATAGATTTGTGTCAACAAACAACTCCTGCTGATGTGCCAATAATCACATAGTTTTAGGGTGAGTGCCGAGGCTGGAAGTTGATCATATTGTACTCTTTGCAGTTACAGTGTGCAAAAAAAAAAACAAAGCTCTAAGGGATGGCCGTTTTGCACTTGCTATTTGTGCAGTCAGGCTCAGGGATTAGTTAGCATGTCTTGCCTCTTAGTGTTAGAGTATTTCTTTGACTTGTAATAGTGCCTTACAGATGGATTGCTGTGATGGGACATTTCTGACTACCATGAACCAACAGAGGCACTAGCGTCAATGTATTGTGTAGAGCAGCTCCATGCTTATTACCTGGCGTGTGATGTGCTCTATGGTGTGATGTGAGGAAGGGGGTGGGGCGGGGCCGGACTGGTAACCGAAAGTGGCTCTGACCAAAGTGTTAAATCCAGTGCGGGCCCCGCCCTCCTCTCGTTTCTCTCTCTACTGTAACTACCCGGGGAAGCTAGAGAATGCCACAGAGGCGCCAGCAGCGGGCGAAGCCTCCCAAAACCGGCCTCCAACGGTTCTAGACCATGGGGAAATGTGAGATGGGATAAACGGCCAGTCATGGCCTTCTTGAATATTGCACTGGCTCTCAATGGACAAGAGGATCAAATTTAAAATCCCAATACCAAGCATTTAAGGCTCTGCATGGGCCGGTCCTCATTACCTGAAGAACCATCTGATCTGGTAAGGTCCACACATAGCAAAATTCTACAAACCCCCAGATTTAAGAATGCTCATTGGGATGGAAGAAGCTTCCCGTTAGGGACGGTCAAAACATGGAACTCGCTCCCAGCCATCATAAAGAATAGTCCAACACTGCTATCCTTCACGAAATCACTAAAAACACCTGGCTCTTTGCCGACTAACATGTCATACTTAGTTCATCGGCAACCTTACTGGATTTTCTGGTATTAGCACGTCGATGCCCATGGCCATTCGTGCGCTTTATAAATGCAAAAAAAAAAAAAAAACTTGTGACTGCTGTCCTTAATAATCTCACTGGACATCCCCAGTCATTGCCATACAGGTTTCTGCTTTACCTGCACCTTCCTTCGTGCTGTGTCTCTTCTTTGTCCTGATTCTTGCAGGAGCTTGTCTGCCAGCTGTAGTTGCATGTCTATGTGACAGATCTACTTGCTTGTCAGCATTGTCCATGTCATTCCCTTTTGTATGTGTAGGTTGGTCAGTCTACCACCTGTGTTTTTTTTGGGCTTTGCCGGTGTATGAGGCTGCAGTGTATGGTTGTGTTCACACAAGAGTGTATATCTGTACGTCTGTATGTGTGCCTGCTTGTGGCCTCTTTTTCAGTGATCTGATGTTTATGTAAAGTATGTTAGTCCCTCCACACAAAAGTAAGCAAGCGACTATGAAAGACCACTCATCCCGACATGATAAATGAAGATTCTGGTGAAGGAGAAGAACTACGGATAACCTGGCGCCAGAGGTATGTATTGACTGAAAGCAACATGGCTAAATGCTGAAAGGTCCTGCTAACTGGTTCAGTGACCCGGAACCCTCATCAATCACACACTTATGATTTAACCTCCCATCACGCTACGGTTTGACAGTCTCCCACCATTATTCACAGCACACCTCCTTCTAAAGCTCAGTTGTCCAACCATGACCCCCACTCTGTCACCTCAATCAGTTTTCTGCTTCTGTTCCCAATCACTGTCCCTCTGCAGCTCCTGCTGCTACACCCAATCACTGTTACTGCTCAAGTCTCCTGCCTGTGGTTTCTATGCACAGCTCCCCTCTATACAGATCTTGTTGTCACCCTCCACCTCCGACTGCAGCAGTACTCGAGCTCCCGGCATCTAACAGCAAAGACTGCAGGCGGCTAGAAAATAATGCTGAAGCATCTTGCAAGTGCAGGATTGGTTTCATGTTTTACTTTCAGTGGTCTGCTATCAAACACGGTGAAAAGCGTTACCTGAATGTTCAGCCTTCCTCGGTGGGCTCCCAGACCATAGCGTTTGACAGTCGAGGCATGGAGCTGGAAGTCACTGATTTTTAATGTTTCCAATCCAAGTGGAGGGCAACCTGCAAAAGGAAATTTGGTCAGTGAAATCAAAAATTCTTGATGTGTCTACCTAAGCACATGAAGACAAGCTGAGAAGCAAAGTGAAGCCATGGTAGCAGGAGGTTAGGACAGGACCCTAGAGAAACCTTGGCTCGTGGGAAAGGAGAGGTACATCTTCGCCCATAGAGGAGATTGCCCAACCACATTCAGATTGGTTGTACGTAATTCTGATGGAAGCGTGGCCTAAAGAAACTCTGAGAATCTTTCTCCACTAATTTGCTTCCTCATGTTGTTCAAAATCTCTCCCAGGAGATCAATGTCATCCTGATGATTGTCCTTCATGTCGAAAAAAGCACTCAAGTCCGTTTTTCAGGACCACGGAGATCCTTGTTTACCTTTAACAAGGGAGAGGGGTATTCCCCGTGCCCCTCTAAGGGCCCTCCCTATTTCTGTCCTTTGTCTCCTTTATGTAGGAGTGGGGTCCACACACCTTCCTCTCATCTCTCCGTCCAGTCTTCATAGCTTCCCTCTCCCTAACCCATTAACAGCGCTTTTCCTCTGTACTCCTCTTACCCACCTGTATACCTGCTCATATTCATTTGTTGCCCTTTCCTCAATTTAGCTCCTCTACGTGAAGGAAACCTGCTCTAGATAAACTTTCTCCTCAAACCTGTTTCCTCAGTTTGTATTTGAAACGAATAGAGCTCCCAGAATTTTGAATCCTTTCTGGTGAATGGCCTTCAAGTCTGAAAAATGCACACAGTTTTTCTTTCTCCTCCTGCCGATCCCCTAATATGTTTTTCACTCCCGTACCATAGTACTGCAACCTCTACCTAAACCCTATTACCGTTACCTCACCTTTTCCCTTTTACTTCTATCTCTTCTGATACCCTAGTACTTATCCCCTCACTTAAACAGTTGTGCCTCTGTTTCTATTCCCTCGTCCACTACACTTGCCTTAAAAGTAGCACATATACCCTATCTGTACCCTATTTTCTCTACTTGATTTATGTACACCCAGGACAAATGCCTCCTTGTAATGCCTTATGCTAGTCTACGTAGTCCTCTAGCAAAAATTAGGAGTAACCCCGCACGATGTGCCGAGGGATATAGAAATCAATAATTAGTCACCGATTTAGGAAATAAAGAACGTAGGGTTCAAATGAATAATGGTACAAAAACAGTCATATTTTATGAAGAGGATGGGCGTGGCATCCAGATATCAGAAAGGCAGTAACACTCCTCAACTCTGCAGGCCTTCCTTGCATTTTGTCAAATATGCTAGTATCACAGTTCCTTTCCACGAGTTAGGACACCTATGTTCACTGGGGAAGTAATTCAGCGTGTTGCATTGTGTTGCCTCTGTCGGAGTGTTGCAAGGCGCTCTTGAGTTTGTGGGCTGGGACTTTTTGAGGCCTATATGTATAGTTTTACCTTCATTTCTTAAATGTTACTTCCTGTAGCTAAATGGGGGGCCAAACGACACCACTTGATTTGATGTTATCGGGGCTAAAGACAACATGATGTCATGTGTAATCGCCTGGATACCCTCACGGGTGATTAGCCCTGCTATGCAAAGCCAGACGGATTGATTAATTTATTGATTGATCCTGTGATTTCAAGGAAGCTGAAAGCACATCTGATGGCACTTCCACTCCCCCCGGAACTTCAGTGAATCGACGTCCATGTTCAGAGGGAGCAGGGAGGAACAATCCACCACCCAACTCTTAGAGTGCCTGAAGCACTGAAGAGTGGTCCACCCAGTGCCCCTCTGTCATCCTGCACCAGCAGCAGCTTGGCTGTGGAGCATCCCACGCCATGGCACACTCACCTCACGGATTGCTACTCGACGGCTGCTCCTTTTATCCGAAAAGAGGCATTAACTGCTGGTGTGGTGTGGTGTGTTGTGACTCAACAGCCTGGAAATTCGTCCTGGGTACCTGTTAGTGAAGAGGTGCCTCAGGGGTCTGTCGAACAGCAGCGGAGGGAGCGCTTCAACCAGAGGCTGCACCTGCAGTTGTAGAGGAGCTGACGCACAACTGGGAGAACCACCCAGAGACTGCACAATGCCATGTGGAGAAGCACTGGCCCTTACAACAGCAAGTACAGTGTATATCCAGGCAGAGCCCAATGGGCACAGCCTGGTGAAACATGTTTTCTTTTTGACATTTACTACGTGGACGGGTGAACCTTACCTACAGGATGGAGGGTATAGACAGCACTGTAAAAGTGGTTGGATGGCCACCTCACAGACTTTTGCATTTCTTAGGCCTGGCTAACTGTTGGGTTGGTGAGCTCAATGCTCACATTGTGATAGTATTACATAACACAGACTTGTCCCTTACTTACATTTGTGCGCTTGATGAAGAGATACAGGTGCTGAGCCCCTGAGTAACTGAGTATTGTTTAGAGATGCAGTGAAGGAAGAAGCCCTCTGGAAAAATCGGGAGTATATAGAATACTGTATACCTGGGAGTAGACCTGACCCTGAAAACCTGGAAGCATTGAAGGATTCAGAGTGAGGAACTGCTGCTCACCCTGATATGGCACTTTAGGAAGGCATCTGTAAGTGTGCCAGGAGGATTACAGTCAATTATGTGTTTGACATGGAGAATAAACCCTCACAGACCAAAACAATTGTGAACTATATTACTGGCCAAAAATGTCAGGTTCCTGAGCCCTCACAGCCTGATTCACGTTGGCCAAGGATGACCAATGCATCTTTGGCAGCAGATTTCCAAAGGAAATGAAAGACTCCAGATCTGTGCCTGAAATAACAATTGACTCTTTCTCCTTGGGACAATCACTGAAAAGCTTTCAGAAATCAAGACGACCTTAAGCTGCAGGAATCTATATCATTTTAAAATCAAGAGTTGCAGACGCTGGGAGGAGGTATTAATGAAACAACCTCTATTTATGGAGAGAGCCAAAGGATTCTCCATTGATCTCTCTTTAGCGCTGAGGCCTAAATGTCTGTCTACATTGTTTTCCTATGAGAGATAACATTGGATACTTGTGCAGTCGCGAGTCCTGAAGACAGTGATTATAGCTCTCTTTTTGATTTACTGATAAAGAGATGCTCTCCTGCAATTGACAAGGAAGGGACTGACTGCACAATAAAGAAAGGCATGGTGATGTGGTTGTTACTGTGCTACACACAGCAGATATAGCATTTGCATGAGCCATTTGAAGATGTATAGGTAATCACAGGGAGAACCATCTCCCCTTTGGGGTCCCTTGTTTTGTGTGGTGAGTGACTGGGGTTGGTTGTGTGCTGTGTTCTGCAACTGTTTTGTATCTATTTGGTTTTGTGTGTTTTGGGGGAGCAGGGTTATCATCTGCTCTGCAACTGAATGAATGGTGTTTTCTCAAGCCATTCATCTACACTTTGACCAAGGTTTGTAGTGGGTCTGGGAAGAGTGTGTACTGTGGGTTGGGCACTTCCTTGATCTATATCTGGTTTGGATGCTGAATTGAATATATCTGTTTGAGGAGTGAGTAGGATTTGATTCCAGGTCCAATGATTTGCTGTGGTGGTGTTGGGGTTGTATGTGATAAAAGTACGTTGGGAATATACTCTCTACACCAATTCCTTCCATACTGTTCTCGAGTTCTCGAATGGCAAGACCTATTAAGCTTATGTTATGGAATGCGCACAACCTGAATTCTTGTACTACAAGATATAGGGCATTTTAATTTTTGAAACTTCATGGAATGGTATAGCGTTACTGCAGAAAGCAGAGCTCAAACAACAGGAGCATGCCTTTTTGGAAAAGTGAAGGTGATACTTATGCTCATTATTGCTCTCCTCTTACTATAGAGGAATAGCTATGTGGGTTAATAATGATTTCCCATTAAAGTATCCGTAGTGCATCATAGTCTGTGGGACACTAGATGATAGGCGTGCATCCTTGTTGAATGTGGATTGCGGATTATTGTAGATACTACTTTTTCAAAGGGTTGGTGAAGAAGCCAAAACCCATGTGGTATCGGCCAGAGATTTTAATCATGTACAAACAGAAACAATTGTTAGATATCCCCTAAAATGAGGCCTCAACATAGACTGTGATTACACCTTGTCAATATAATGGACAGACTAAATATGGTAAATATTTGGAGAGAACATATCATTGGGTATTCATTTTTATTCATGTATTTATTCAGTATTTTTATATAACCCATAAAGTGCCCTGTCACTGTGTTTTTCCGATGAGAGGAGACACATGCTAACAGAGGAAAAAAAAGAGATTGTTGATGATGATGAATTTATAAAGCGCGACAAATACCTTGGGGTGTCTAGGGCTGCCCTTAACACAAACTGATCCGACCAGACTGAGCATGAAAATTATGCCCTAAAAACAGGTTTTTAAGCCCTTTCTAAAGTTTAGCAGACTAGTCTCTTTTTTAAACAAGGTTGGCAAGGAGTTCCACAGTTTAGTAGTTGTAGCAGTGAAACTCTTGCCTCCACCCCCCCAACCTGGCCCTTCTAACTCTAGGAACAATTAGGAAATAGGTATCATAAAAATAGGGTGAGGGTGCCAATCTGAGGGCAAGAGAGACAATGAAGACCTAATGCTCAGAAGGGTTGCGGGATACAAAAGATCAGTAGACTGAGCTAGGACATGTATATGCGGAAAGAGTTGCAGTCGTATTCAAACAATAACCTGCAGTATAGATACAAATGAAAACTGTCACTCAGATGTTAAGCAGGACATTTGTGAGGAAACAATTTTTGAGGAAAAAGTCTTTGGGTGTTTCTTGAAAGCTGGATTTGAGGGATTGGTCTGGATGCTGGGGGTGGGATGGTAGTGATTTACAAATTCCTGGTGCACAGCCTGAGAGAATTGATTCAAAGTGCACATTTTTGGAAGGTAGGGATTTCAAGAAAAAGAATTTCAGCGCTCTCAATTTGATATGTGCTGTCACAGACCGTCAGTTTGTTCCCAAGTATTGTGAATGATCCGCATGTATGATCTTAAAAATAAAACCCAGCATTTTGTACCTGGAGCTGTCCTTGATAGGGAGCCAATTAGGAGTTGACAAAATAGGAGAGATGAAGTCGAAACAACCAGATCCTGTGGGAAGGTAAGCAGCAACATTCAGAGGCTTTAAGGGAGGATAAGTGAATTTTAGAGATGGCAGGAATAATGGCGTTCTTGCAGTCAAGTCTAAATAGAACCATGCTTTGGATGACTCCTTTAAAGTCTTCTCAGGAAGGAAGGGTTTGATTCCACAAAGAGTTTAAGTTAGTCATTGGCATTTTTGACAGCACGATTATTGTCGTCAATGAAGTTCAGTTGGCTGTCCCAAGTAAAGCCAAGAAATCTGGCATTCTCAGCAATCAAGGAGGAGAAATCAGAATTCGTAATCGAACATAGCAATTTGTGGATGGGCAAGAAAAGAGACTGTGGCGAAAAGAGAAGGAACTCGGTTTTGTAAGGATTGAGTTTGAGATGGTACAAAGTGGTCCAGACCAGGGTTTGATTTTGTCAAGGGTTTTGTCCGAGTGCGATATGTCCGCAGAGGAAGAAACTTTTATGTAGAGCTGGGTGTTCATCAGTATATTGGTGGTAGGCCACATCAGATTCCTTAAGAAGTGCACCTTTTGTCTTTAGGTATAAATTAAACAGAGTAGGGGCTAACATTGATCCTTGTGGGGTACCTTGTAGAACAGCTACAGAATAGGACAAAGGATGCTCTAGGTAGAAGTGAACCAATTTTGCACTGATACTTCAAAACCAGCAGCGGCCGGTGCAGATAAGCACGGTGAGACAGGGGGTGCCAACAGACGACGGAATAGGATTTATTTATTTATTTTATTTTCCCTATTCCGTCGTCTGTTGACATTCCCCCCCCCCACCCTCCCACACCGCCCACTGCACTTACCTGCACCGGCCGCTGCTGTTCAAAACCCATATGGTCTTTAAGAGTTTTAATGAAGGTTTTGTGGTTGACAGTGAAGAAGGCCGCTGAAAGATTGAGGAGAATGAGGAGGCTTGAGTCCCCATTGTCCGGGATTCTGAGTGCAACATTAGAAATTTGCAAAATAGCTGTCTCTGTACTACGACCAGACCAGGCCTGAAACCAGATTGCAACTTGTCCAGCAAAATGTTTTCTTTTATTAACTGGTTAAGTTGAACACTGAGACAGCTTTCAAGCAATTTGGATGAGATAGGACAGTAATTGTTTAGGTATTTGGGATCATCTTGTTTTTGTTTTTTAGAAGTGTGGCGAGCTGGGATCATCTTTAGTTTGTTTTTTGGAAGTGGGGAGAGTCGATCAATTTTCAAGCAGTGGTTAAAAACTCCCCGGTGCAGAGACATGGTAAAGAGGCTAATCCAATACGCATTTCTTTAGACATACATGTAGGGATTGAGTCAAGGAAGCGGTTAGAGGGCTTTAGTTTGGTAATAAGGTTATGTAGCTCAGGCTGACAAATATCTCAGAAGGTAGCCCAATTGTTGGGTGCATTGATGTTTAGGGTGCTATAGAGCTAGGTTCAGGTCATGAGAATCAAGGCTTCAATAGTTTTGATCTTGGTGTCAAAGAAGTCTCGAAATCTGTAACTCTTTTTGTCATGATCAGGAATAATAAGGCACCCTAGGAGCTTAGGTGCTGCTTTCACAACTTCAAAGAGGGTTTTGGGTTTATTTTTGGCTTAATCAATCTGGGACTTGAGGGGGATTTGGATTTAAACATTGTTTTTTTGTATGCGTGTATGGAGATGCAGAGGAGTTCAAGAATCAGCGTAGAGGGGTTTTGGCGCCCGGAGCGCTCAATGAGCTTGAGGCACTGTCTCTCTTCACTAAGGCGCACCAATAATGTGCGGTCTTGGTACACGATTACTTCTCTTTGAGGGACGCTGCGTCATGTACGATTGCAGTAAGTGTATTGTTGATGACATTGGTTGCAGAGTTCGTCTCTTAGTGTGCACGCGGGTGAGATAGTATGAGAGCCTTGCAGAAGTCAAGCATTTCAAGGTTAATGTTACTAGTGTTACTGATCAGGGTTTTTTGACTTTTAGGTTGAATGACTGTTATAGATTTGTTATATTAAAGAATTTGTAAAGTGCATGGCTGCCCCATCAACAAGCCGTCCCATCACTGGCATCAAGAGAAACAGATGCAGAAAAAAAGACAAACAGAAAGGGCGTCAAGAGCGTTGAACAGAGAACAACCAGGTCTTCAGTACTTTCCTGAAGGACCAATGGTTCTGAATGATCCTAATGGATAAGGGAAATGTGTTCGAAAGAGCAGGTGCTCTAGAACGGAAAGTCTGGCCTCCTGCTCTAGCTCTTTTGACATGTGGAACACAGGCCAAATTAAGGTTAGTTAAATGCAAGGCCCAAGGGGGTATACACGGAAGAAGGAGATTGAGCAGAATGGGGGGCACCTGGGAAGCACTCTTTTCGAGCAATGCACAGGACCTTCAAGTGGACATGCTTGTCAACAGGGAGCCAATGCAAATGCGGATGAGGCTAGAGACCATGCAGAACTTTGGGCCAGCTGGAGTCTTCTAATCACCCTCTTATTGGATCCTAAATATAGGATATTGCAATAGTCTAACGTAGAGTGAATGGCTGACTGAATAATATCCTGTCTAGTGTGGGAATCAAAGAATCCAAGAATAGGTTTGAGCCCACGCAGAAGCCCAAAGAACCTGCCCACCACCGATTTCGCCTTATCTTCAAAAGCCAGACCATTGTACACCCAGACTCCTAGATTTTTCACCACCATCTTGGGCTGCGGAGGGAGCTCTAAATAAGGGGACTGCCAGTGGTCACCCCAGCACTGGATATCTTTTCCCAGAAGAAGGATTTCAGATTTGCTTGAATTCAGTTGCAAGCAATTGCCCACCATCCACTTTGCAGCAGCCACCATGCCACTCTGGAATTTAAACAAATCCAAGTTGGGACTGTTGGTGAAGGAAATTACTAGCTGGGTGACATCAGCATAGGACACCAGTGTGAACCCCTGGGCTTTAACAACCTGAGACAATGGTTGAATATAAATGTTGAACAGAGTGGGACTTAGAGAGGAGCCCTGGGGAACGCCATGGTGCAGGGCATGAGAATAGGAACTATACAGAGGGGAAACAACCTGGAAAGAATAATCAGAGAGCAAGGAGGAAAACTAGGTTTACACAGTCCCTCCTATAACAATCACCTGTAAGCACTGGAGAAGGATATTATGAGACACAGTATTGAATAAGGCACTTAAGTTAAGCAAGATCAAAATAGAAGATCTGGCTTAATCTAAAGCGCCGCAGAGATACTCTGTGACAGCAAGGAGAACTGACTCGGTTCTGTGTCGTGGTTTAAATCCATTCTGTGAAATATCTAGAATTTGGTTTTCCTCCCAAAATTTTGTTAAGATGGTATTAATATGTGTCTCCGTAACTTTGGCAGGAAATGGCAATAAGGTGATAGGACAAATGTTTTCTGGTTGGGAAGCATCCAAAGCAGGTTTTTTTCAGGAGGGGAAAACGTTGGCATGTTTCCAAGAAACCAGTACAAATGCCGATGCCAAGGAAAGATTGATCAGCTCAAGACAAGATGGAAGACGGTAGTCCTGAAGTTTATGAAATAAATCTGGCTTAAGAGGATCAGCTGGTGAGCACGATCTGATCTTGTTACAAAGAATCTGTAGCTCTTCAGAAACAGCTGAGGAAGAAGGTTAAGGTGAGGCAAGGAATCACAAGTTCGACCCTCTAAACTAAGATGAGTAGTATTAAGGGTGAATTTAGAGTAGATGTGCTCCTTACATAGGTCATTAGAAGCTACACTGGACTCCGTCGCAGATGCAGATTTCATAAGACCATTAAAAAGGAGAAGATAACTTTTGCAGAATTACTACTGTTCTTTATTTAATTTGCAAAGTACTCAGCCCTAGATTTCTCAATCAGTTTAGGGTATGCCTTAATAGCTGCTTTATATTGCATATCCAAGTACATTAAAGGACCTTGCAGTTCTTCCTGGCTGAAATCAAGGTTTCTAAACCAAGCACTGGCATGCTTTTTCTTGCAACAGTTCGCCTGACAGGGATGCACATGTCTAGAGCATGACTAAGCCAATCATGGAAGATCCTATTCGCTTCCTCAACATTATAGGTTAAGAGCGGGCGCTGCATTTGGAGAAATCAAAAAATGTGTAGGGCTCGAGCTTGTGCCAAGGGCAAGAACAATTCAAAAGGAACTTTATAGTGATCAGACCATTCAACAGAATGGGGTCAGAGATGTGAATGTGATCTCTCCCTGCAATGATCAGGTCTAGAGCAGTGAGTGGGCTTCAGGGAATGGTGTTTCAACTTGTTGTCCATAATGAAGGGGGTGAGAGTATGGAATGAAATATCATTGGATTTGCCCCAATGGGGGTAGTAGTGTCCTAGGAGAACACGATAATCGTTGGATAAGAAGAGTCATTAGTTGGTAAAGTTGATGAAATGTTCAGCAAAACCCCCTAGTGCATGATAGATAATTGTGAGTTTAATGGGTTTGGCATTTGAGGACATAGGATTCAATTTATATGTTGGAGGGAAGGAAACACTGTTGCTGCTGCAATGGAGTTCCCACCAACATAGTGGTCTACCTACCTAATTTAATTATGGTAGGCCTTCAGTTTGGTCAAGGTGGATATTACTCTGTTTTGGATAAGCGGGCGTGTAGCCATTTCTTTACTGTCTTTCACCGCCAGGAAAAACCTAGCATTGAGGGACAGTAAAATTATAATAATTCTCCCCTGCCATGTGAAAAGACTCCCATGGCGGCTGAAACATTACTTTTTGTATTTACAAAAAGAAAATCCCATTTCGAGATGTTCTTTTTGTAAAGAAAAAAAAATACTCTGTGATACAGGGTTGCGTCCTGCTGATACAGCTCCAAGCACAGAGTCAAATGCATAGGGGAAGAGGGATTTGACTGGAGGCAAGTTTGCTGTGGTCATTTCAGCAGCAAATGAGGGAGAAAGAGAGAATCAGTATGTTGAGAGACTGCAGACAGAACTGGAGTCAGGGAGGAAGTAGTTGGGGGTGGAGAGTTGTGGTTGAAGTCAGGGGAGGAAGTGGAATAATTTTAGTTTACTGTCAGATGCTTGGATCATGTTCTTGCTATTGTTGTAGATGAAGATCTGGAGGTGAGCCTTTATGGTGACAAAGGGGACAGAGGTACATTTGTGACCATAGGGTATGTTGAAGGTGTGATTGATGTTTAAATACTGTTTGATGGTAGGTTTTGAGATTCAAGTGTGTCATTGAAAAATAGATTTATTTTCAGCCGTCCATTTTTCAGACCATGGTACTGGTCAATGAACATTTCTGAGGGATCACGAAGGATCAAGAATCTTGTGTCTGACGGTTTTGGCTGCATTCATAGATAAGTTAGGAGCCTATATGAAGATCTGGATTTAAAAAAGGCCTTGGGGATGTTGAGGACCATGGTTAGGGGACAGAGACAGAACTTTAAGAGACAGAATGGAGAGATTATCCGAGTGCCTGCAGAGGTCATTGAGCAGTCAGGAGGTTGGAAGGGATGGGGCACAGGGGGGAGCTGGTGTTCAAGAGAAGAGGTTGTATCCAGGGGAAGTGACTGGGAACATGGTAGAGTACATAAGATATTAGATAGACGTAGCACTGGAGAGAATAGGGCCAACTACCAAAAAACACACAATATTGTCTGGGGGAGAGATATAATATATATAGGGGACTAGGAAACAGGTCAAGAAGGAGATGGTTAATTCAAAAGGAGCTGTTAGATCTGGGGGTCTCTAGTTGGCAGAGGTAGGTACCACTGTCCAAATAAGGACCTTTGCTTCTAGTCAGGGTAAGGGGCATACACTCTTTAGATAACCCCTGCTCACCCCCTTGGTAGCTTGGCACGAGCAGACAGGCTTATCAAAGGCAATGTGTAAAGTATTTGTACCAACACTCACAGTAACACAGTGAAAACACCACAAATGGACTCCACACCAGTTTAGAAAAATAAAGGTATTTAATCTAAACTAAACAAGACCAAAACGACAAAAATCCAACATACACAGTTCAAGAATATGATTTTTAAAGAGTTCTAGGGTTTGCGTCAAAATAATCCACAGTACCTGTAGATGCGACAAAAGTTCCAAATGGAAGCTGCAGCGTTGAAAAACAAGCGATGCGTCACTCCTGAGACCATGGGGAGGCGATGCGACAGCCCCGCTGCACGCAGCTGGCGTGTTGCAACGAATCCGGTCTGAATGGGGAGGCAATACCTTGTATGGATTCCGGTGCACAGGTTCGGTAGGAAGCTTCTTGCACAAGCACGATGCGACGATCTTCGGGGCGGCGACGATCTCAGGTGCGGCCGCGATCTCAGGTGCGGTGGCGATGCGCGGCGCAGCGTCGATCTTCTCCTCTCGCGGCCCCTCGATGCGATGGCTCTGCGATGATGTTCGCAGCAACGTGATGCGGTTCGGAAGCAAGCGGTGTGACGATCTCACCCAGCGACGACAGGCTCTGCGACGATACTCGCAGCGACAGGAATCTTCCCGCACTGGGGCGATGCGCTCCGCAAGCGAACGATGCGTCGGTTCTTGAAGCGGCAACAGGCACTGCGACGATCTTCACGGCAACGGGAATTCTCTTGCACTGCTGTCGGTGCGCTCCGCAAGCGAGCGATGCATGAACATTGCAGATCTTCTTTTCTAGCTCCCCAAACGGCAGGCACACCTTCCAGAGGACCCACAATTGGATCAAGCGCTCTAGGAAGGGCAGAACTCACTCAGCAGAGTTCAGGGGGGAAGCTGGGGGTGAAGTCCTTTTGTTCCTTGGACTTCTTAACAGGAGGCCAGCTCTCCTCAGGCCCTTGGAGATCTCTTCAAGCAAGGGGACACAGCAACAGCAAAGTCCTTCCCCTCTCCTTGGCAGCAAAGCAACTGCAGGTCAGCCCACAAACACACAACAGGACTGTCCTTCCTCTTCTGTCTTCCAGCTTTCTCCTTGACAGAGGTTCCTTCTTGATTCCAGGATGATCTAAAGTTCTGGGGTCTGGGTTCCAGTATTTATACCAATATTCTCTTTGTTCTCTGAAGGCTGAGAAGCCTTTGCATAGTCAGAACCAGTTCTGGTGAGTCCTGGAGCACTCAATTTCAATTTCAAATCAGCTTTATTCGGTGCAATTCAAGTCACCATAAAAGCAAAATATGTTTTTAAAAAACATACATACAACTACATTAACATTTTTAGTTCATCCCTATAAAAAAAACTAACGGATTAAAATACATTTATAATGTCTTCACAGACCGTAGGATGCTCATTTAGTATACATGAACGGCTAAGAACCACAAGTCATTATCAGATAAACGTGAACTGCTACACTCTGTCCTACAGATTACATTATTAATAGGTAAAAATATATAACAATTCCTAAAGTGCTAGTGCCATATCTTTAGAAAGATAATTAAATACCATACAACAGCATATAAGACAGTATTAACTAGATTCAATTAAATTCATTTACAGGATAAAACAATTTAGTTTGATAACTTCAGCCCTAATTTGACCCTGGCTGTCCTCTGGTGTTTCTCATTCTAAATGCAACTGTTAAAAAGATTGTTATGCATGCCAAGGTCAATGAATCTTCAGCCCTTTGTAAGTATAATAAAGCAGCCTTAGCTTGTCTAAATTTACCATTTTTTAATAGTCTTACAAGGTAACGACGCCTGGGAAAAGAATAAAAAGCACTCTGTTTACAGGACTCCTTCTTTCCTTTGACAGTGTAGGCCAGGGCCATCAGACGCACCATAGGAGGTGGAGTCAGCATTGTGGAGGGAAAGCACAGCCCTATTCAGGTCCCGGGTGCAACTCCTCCCACCCATCTACATGGAGATCTCTCTATTCAGCCCTGTGCTGACTCACCCTGTCTCCGGGAATTCCCCAGCCTCCTGGTATTCCCCAGCCCCTGTCACTCAAACTCCAGACAAGGAATACACAGCCTAGCAGAGGCAGGCTTGGACAGTTAAGCAAGAAAATACCTACTTTCTAAAAGTGGTATTTTCAAACACAGAATGTTAAAACCAACTTCACTAAAATATGTATTGTATCATTCTGAGTTCAGGCATACTAAACTCGAATTTCTACCATGTTCCCTGAGTCAGTTAGGATTATAAAATGTAATAATCAAACTGCCCATTCTGGCCTATAGAGAAAAGGTAGCCTTGCAATAGTGAAAAACGAAAATGGCTGTAATTCACTATTAGAACATGCCACACACACCAGGGCATGTCCTACCTTATACTTACAATGCACCCTGCCCTTGGACCTACCATAGGGGTGTCTGATAAGTAGAAGAGGGAAGGTTTAGGGACTGGCAAGTGGGTGCACTTGGTCAGTCAGCATGGCAGTCAAAGACTGCACACAGGTTCTGCAATGGCAGACCTGAGACAAACTTTTAAAAGCTGCTTCTGTGGGTGGCACAACCAGTGCTGCAAGCCCACCAGCAGCATTTCACTTACAAGCCCCGGGCACACATGGTGCACTGTACTAGGGTTTGACAGGTAAATCAAATAACCCAATCATGGATAACCAATCGTAGTAACAATTTATACAGAGAGCATATGCACTTTAGCACTGATCAGCAGTGGTAAAGTGC
The DNA here is from genome assembly GCF_964204655.1 of Triturus cristatus. Taxonomy (NCBI): domain Eukaryota; kingdom Metazoa; phylum Chordata; class Amphibia; order Caudata; family Salamandridae; genus Triturus; species Triturus cristatus. The sequence continues at coordinate 69,205,200 of NC_140580.1, read as the reverse complement.
CCAGAGTCCTATAGCCAACAACCACGGGTCAGGAAAAATAAAGGAGGAAGAAGCAAAAAGTTTGGGGATAACCCTGCAAAAAGGGCCATTTCCAACAGGAGCTTTATTTAAGTCTATGATTCTTATAGGAAAAGTATTTGTTTTATGGGAGGTGGCCTTATTTTGTACATTTGGCTTTGCTTCAATTTAGCAAAGACCTTGTGATTAGGGTGCAGGGAGGTAAGAAAATGGACCAGAAAAACTTTGTTCAGGTCTATCATAATTGTTGCAGCCACAAGGTTAGTTGTTAAGAGAGATTGTGTTGTTTTGTACATTTGACCTTGTTGCAATGGAGGAAAGACTTTGCATTAGGGGGCAGACAGGTCAAGTAGTTGATTGGGGCTATGAAGGGAACCGAGTTATGGGGCCGGATGATTTGCCATAATATGCCGCAAAGACTATGGTGCCTGGGCTGCTTTTGAGGAAGTGAAGAGACAGAATCAAACCTGGAGAGGAGAGGTGTAGGCAGTGGGTGCTAGAAAAGCAAGGGAGGTCATGTCATCCAACAGCACTGTATCCTAGCAAGCTGTAGAAAGAGAGGAACTGATCACTGGTCAGCAAACTTCAGAAGGAGGTGCTCACCTTGAGATGGGCCTGGGTCCCCAATGTAGATGGAGAACAAAGATGGCGGCCTTGGTGTTGTAAAACCCGGCTTCAGGGGTAGGTGATGCCTGAGGAAGAACCAGTGTATAGAGGAATTCGGTGCTCAGAGCAGGAGCAGTGTGGAGAAGGGGGCATTGAGTCCCCAATCTGCCAGCACAGCCAGCACAGCAGAAAACAAAGTGGCAGCATCTTAGGCGGATGGTAGAGCAGGTCTCGAAACAGGTCCTAGAGCTGGAGGAGCATCCAAAGCCAGAACAGTCAGGTCCAAAAAGCCAGTGCCAATGAAGGGGCCCCATCTTGCAGGCTCTATCATGTCTGCCATCTTGGGAATGAGTATATTCTTTTTATTCTCCACCACATGGCTACTGCAGGAGGTTGAACTATTTCCTTATAAGTAGTGAGTTGTGATTGATGTACTGAGGTGATATACTTAAGAAAAATCCTGTCAGTTCACTCCTTGCTGTGCCTCACATATACCCAATATTGTATTAGACCCCGTATCTCAGCATGGAGACTTTGAGTGGAAATCTTCTAAGATGGAGAGTTCTAATATTGTATGCTTGAGGAGCTACCTATATATTGAGGTTGCTTGGAATTCAACTGCTGTGAAAGCAATTGAATGAGAATCAATTAAAATGATGTAGGTGAATAGATTTAGACAGATAAGAGTTTTGAAAGTAAGACTTCCCAGATTGAAGAAGGAGGCTGGGGCCACAAGTGGTGCCTCCCTAGAAATCTTTTGGAAAAATTGGATTCTAAGGGAATTGTATAATAAAATGGATAAATATTCACGTGCCTCATAGTGGCCTCATAAGTAATACCATATAGCAAAGTTAAATGCTAACCTGACTACCAATACATGTAGACAACTATGAACCATATTTTAAGAGCAGTTGATGGTTTAGGTGTAGGCCAAAACAGCAATTTATAGCCGGATGGACTCACATCATTATCCACTGAATTGAGGAAGGTGTTAGATGAACCACTTCTTAAGGGAGAGTTGAAGAGAGCACTGGAGGAAATGCACAAGTGGAAGATGCCAGGCTGGGACAGCTTTCTGCCTTAGTTTTACCACCGTGCCTTGAATATATTGCTGGATAAACTACTAGAGGTGTGATAGGGGCTCTGAAATTAGGGCATTTGATGAACTCTTTGCAGGAAGTCATAAAACTGATGATACCGAAGACTGGTGGTGGCCTTGCCGACGATCTGTCCTCTAGATCCCAGTTAAGGATTAATACAAATTCTGACTTTAGTACTAAAGCCACGTGGGAAAACGTATGAAATTTATGTTGCCATTGGTACATCAGGACTAATCAATGTTCATCCGAATTAGAAACATGATTAATAATTATGTAATGTGGCCCATTTTCAAAGCTTCTTAGAAATAAAGTTATTTTATTCTCTTGAATGGCTTTATTGTTTGAAATGTTAAAAAAAGAATAATTTTTGGTCCCATTTTGTTTTCTGTGCGATTTTACTGTACTCCACATTAGCGCGGTGGAAGTTGTAGGAGTGGGGTATTAAAATCAATGTGGTGCCCCTTTACCTGTTTAATAAATTGATCTAAGTAGCTGAACTAGATAGCAGCCTCATAGTTACCCCCAATAGCTGGACAATTTGGTAATTTGTTGAGCTTTAAAATGAACCAATCCAAGGCCCTTCTGCTCCTACTTGGTGCTCTTGCCTGTAGTGAGGGGATTGGTCTTTCTGATCTGGGCATGCTATGGGTGGTGTGAGAAATTGGGTTTCTGGTTTGCAGAGGTATACACCCTGTCCAAGTAGGAACCACAATCCTAGTCAGTGTAAATCAGATACCAATAGAATACCAATACAAATGAACCCATGCTAACCCCTGGTAGGTTGGCACAGAGCAAGTGGGTGTAACTTAAGAGGCAGCAATGTGTAAAGTATTTGTGCAACACTTCAAACAGCAACACAGTGGAAATACCACAAAAAGACTCCATACCAGTTTATTCTATTCGCACTTATATAGCACATAGCTACCCTTAGGCATCTCAGCGCTGCTAACGCTGCTAGTGCAGAGGCAGCTCTACAGAGAATGAGAGGGAGCTGTTCTGGAATAACTGCGTTTTGAGTGACTTACGGAACCATAATTAATTTGCGGTCAATCTCAAGTATGTGGGAAGGGTATTCCATAATTTAGCTACGTTGTAGTGACAAGATCGATCTCCCTATCAAGAGCTTTTGATCAAAGGGATCTTGGCCAGAAAGGCTTTAGAGGAACGCAAGGTATGTCACGGAAGATAGGGAGAGATCAGGGATCGAGAGATTAGTGGCCCTCTTTCCATGAGGGCTCTGTAGGCAATGCAGAGATTTGAATGTAATCCGCTCTGCCAGTGGAAGCCAATGAAGAGCTTTGAGTATTTGATGGGCAGAGTGGTGTCTAGGGAGAGTGTGCAGAATTCAAGGGGCTGAGTTCTGCACCATCTACAGTTTGTGTAATGTATTTGTAGGAGCACCCAGGTAAAGAGAGTTTTCGTAGTCAGACGAGCAAGTATAAGGGCATGAAATACAAGTCTCTTGAAGAGAGGGGAGTAGATGAAGAATTTTTCTAAGCATCCTAAGAATGACAAAACATGTTGCCCCAAGCTTTGTTGCTTGTGAGCTATTGTTCAGGGATTTATCCAACCAAACTCCGAGGCTCTTTATGGCAGTCTTTGGCATGGGGAGAGTCCAAGGCAGTTTGGCCAGCCTATATCCATTAAAGGATTGGGGTTATTGCCAAGGATCAAGAGTTCGGTTTTATTACCATTTAATTAAAAGCATGAGTTGTTCATTCAGGTAGCAACTTTCTCTAGGCAAGGGCCCAGGGAAGCCAAAAGGGGGGTGTGATTCGGAGTGAGGGAGAGGACTAATTGAACATCATCAAGGCTGGAAACTATTGATATTTCGAATGCATGTATGATATCAGCTAATGGCCTCATATATAAATCCAACAATGTACGGCCAAGGGATGACCCCTGTGGTATGCTGCTTTGATGGGGCACAGTATCTGATGTGCAGATACAGTCAACGATCTGAAACTATCTAACCTCAATAAAGGATTTGAGCCAGGCTAGAACAGATCTGGTAATACAAACATTGTGTATATGTTTAATGAGAATATCATGGTTGACCGTATCAAATGCTGCACTAGGATCGAGGAGGATAACAGCTGGCATGCCTCCTCGATCAAGCAGCTCTTTAGATTCTTCCACCACTGCTAGAAGGGCAGTCTCCGTGCATTGGAGAGGACAGAATCCAGTGTGTGTGTGTGTGTGATATAGTACCCCATGACTTTCTAGGAAATTGGTTAGAGAAGCATTACATGCTTCTCCAAAAACGTGCTTGTATCTGGAAGAAGGGAAATGGCCTTATAATTAGATTGGCTTTAACAGAGCTTTCACCATTGCATGTTTCCACTGCAGTTAGACCGTTCCAGTACTAAGCAAAAGGTTCAATAATTCTGTCAGAATTGGAAGGATATGGTCAGCAGCCTTCGTTAGAATCTGAGGAGGGTCCGGGTCAGTAGGAGAGCCCGATTAGACATTGGATAGAAAATCCAGAAGATTCTCTGGGCTTAGAGTAGGGGAACTCACAGAGAGTATGAGGGGTGATTGATGTCTGTTCCTCCATAGTTGGGATTTCTGTAGGTGGTTGAAATGCCTCCTGATTTTCCTCTTACAGAAAGTTGTGATGGGTTTGGGGAAAGACTCTTTGAAGGCGGCCTAGGAGGAATTTTGCTACCTGAAATATTTACCGGGAGGAATTGGATTCCACGTTATTTGTTCCTCGTATTATACTGAGCAAGCTTTTTTGATTTCGGATTGCTATAACTTGATATTTTCCTGATATTTCTGTTTGCTGTTCCTGCTATAATTTTTTCTCCATATCCTTTCAGTTTTTCTTCTTGTTTTATTTTACAAAGTTGTGAAATATATCAGGGTGCAGACTTGTCTCTGGCCCTTTTAGTACACATTTCCATGGGAATGTCCTGATCGAGTGAGGATGTGATCCATTGGGTAACCTTTTCATTAGCTGGGAGCAAATCTGAAACACCAGTATATCATCAGTGTAGTACATTGAGTCTTTACTGGTCTAATTACATTCCTTATAATCTCTTGAAAAATCTCTGCTGCTGAGTAAATTCCAAAACTCAGTCTCTTGTAATAAAACATTCCCAGATGTGTGGAGAATGCTGTTATATATTTTGACTGTTAATCAATTTCTTATTTATTATATGTTTTGTGGGGATCTAGCTGGGAAAATACAGTTGCGCCAATCAAATTGCTGATCATATCATTCAAGTGCCATCCTGGATAATGTTCCCTCTTAATTGCTGTATTTGGTATTCTCAAATCCAAAATAATCCTAATTTTGTCTATGGTCTTTTTAGTAACTATTACTATTGGATTTACCCAAGGTGTTGGACCAAATGCTGGTTCAATGATATATTGCTGCAGTAGTAAATGTATCTCTTCTTCTAGTTTATATTGCAAGTCAATCAGAACTCTCCTGTGCATTTGTGCTACAGGTTTCACAGCTTCATTTATGTGTAAAGTAATGGTGTTGTGTTTCAGCTTTCCCAGACCTTCAAATAAAGTAGGAAACTCTCTTAATATAGGATAGACCATTGTGATGTTGAATGTATGTTTAATAGTCCAATCATTTGAACAGTGCCATCACTTAACAAACAAAGACCGGGAACCTTTCTTTTTAAAATATGTATTTCCTCTTAGCAAGACATGTTTCCATAAGACAAATTTCTTCAAATGTTCCTAGGCAAACAACAGGATATTTGACTCTCCACTGAAAAACATACACACTGGTTGTTACAAGCAAGGATTTTTCTTGCATCCTGTCATATTCAGTTACGCTCATAATTGTGCATGTTGCTCCACTGCCAAGAACCTACTATATATGTTCCTTTTTTAATAAATGAAGTTATTCATCTTCACCTTCCTAATTCATCAGGTATAATTGTTCTGACTGCTTAAAGTCACCCAGGCCTTCATGTTCTGAACTTCCAATTAATCTGATATGTTTACTGTTTTGTTCTGTTTGTTTCCAACTCCTCTTATTGTCTATTTTATCTTATTTCAATCTGCAAATGCTTGCAAAATGGTTTAGCTCTCCACATTCCCATGTCTTTTCATGTCCAACGCGACGCCGTGTCCAATTGGCGTTCGTCGCCAATTTCTAATAATTTGTTAATTATGATGCTGAGACAAAATGTGGCTATAATTTTGATGTTTATTAGATGTTTATTAGAAACAGCCACAGCTTGCCTAACTTTGCCTAGAGTCTGCTGATCTAGTCAATGCTAACTTAATAACCATTAAAACATCACATTCTACATGAGACATCAAAGAGTTTAATTACATTACATCACATTACTACACACATGAAAGTCCCATGAGTCCCAGCACAACCACTTATGCTGCCAAAGTCAAGTTGCTCTTCAGGCCACGATATTTCCAGAGAATTCTCAAGTTTTTCTGACAAGCCCATCTGACTCCCCTCATCTGGAATTAGAAGGACTGGAAACGACATCTACCAGATGTTACTCGGAATGCTCTGAGGAAGTTGGACCCTCATCAGTAAGGCAAAGGCAGGCTCCAACATCAAGAAAAAAGTTCCTTCAATCATTTGCCGTGGGATTTCCTCTAGTCGGTTCTGATATGGTATACAGTTGGTGCTGGTTTTATTAAGGCTTTCCAAGCTGTTAGGAGGAACCCAACAGCAAGACTCCAAATAATGGGGCGGAAATCTGACCCGCTGCAAATATGCAGGGGTACAAGGCAGGGGTGTCCTTGCTCAACCCTACTCTTCGCTCTGTATATTGACTCCTTGATAAGGAAACTGGAGGCTAATGCTGCAATTTTACCAATGAGGTTACAGGGGTTCAACACAAAAATATTAGCATATGCTGATGACATTACAGTGGTAACTCCTGATTCGAAAGGGGCTATGCAGGAGCTGGAAAAGGAAGCCCTAATCTTTAGGAAAATCTCTGGTTATCTTTTGAATTGGATCAAGACACAGGTGGCCATCTTCGACCAGGTGTAGTATATGAAGATGATCTGGTCATGAATCAGGCAGTGTATTTTGGAGTTAATATTGCCTCCAATATAGATCAGTTAGTAGAATTAAAACATTCTCCGGTATTATATAAGACCAAACAGGGCCTTAGAAGAATGGACAATCACCGCCTTACAAAAATCGGCTGATGTAATATAAGTAAAATGATATTGTTGTCGAAGTTCCTTTAACTTTTCAGATCAATTCCCTTGGAGTTTGAAAAACATTGGTTAAAAAAAATGGAAGACCTATCTTCTAGTTTCATCTGGTCTTAGGCTAAATCTAGGAGGGCCTTAAAGTTCATGTTGTTGCCTAAAGGCAGAGGTGGCTGGGCCGTTCCAAATGTTAGATTTTATCAATGTGCTGTTGCTTTACAGTACTTGAATTTTCTACTTTGGGGGCAGCTGTATGATTCTTTTGGTGCTGAGATGGCACCCAGAATTTATGAATTGTTGGTAGGGGATGATGCTAATGCTCTCTTTTTGAAAATGACAGAACCTATTAGCTGCCTTTAAAATATGAGCGGTTGTCCGGAAGAAGATTGGTCTTCGCAGACTCAACTTTTATACCCGCCTGTGGAAGTCTCAATTGTTACCAATGATTTTCCATGACACATACTTTCCTAGATGGGAAGCAAAAGGGATAATGACATTTGGTGACCTCTTTGAGAGTATTCAAATGCTGTAATTTCGGGAGCTACAACTTGAGATTGGTCTTTATAAGCAAGACGTTTACAAATACCTACGGTTTAGATATTTGTGATCTATGAAGTATGGTGGAGCAATTGAATTTTTTACAGATACATTTCTTGAACTACTCCGCAATAATGCAGGATGTAGGATAAGTCAGATCTATGTGTACCCGGCTGCCTTCATGTCTGACGATCTAAAGAAGCATGCAGGCACCTGGTTGAGAAGGAATGGGGCTACCGAATGATGCTTCTATGAATCATTAGTACTGGGCAATTAGCTGTTCCATTCAGCGGGCCAGCAGTCAAAGCATTTCAAAATAATCTTTAATTTATACTACACTCCAGCTAAGATAGCGAGCTGGAGGAGCGACATCGGCATGTCGTGCCTTTGATGTCAAAGTCTGGAAGCAGATATTGTTCATATGCTCTATAGCAGTCCGGTCCTAGACTCCCTGAAACTAGAGAGGTCTTAATTTCTGCAGACTATCTTACACACCTAAGTGATTTTATCCCCTCAGTTAAGGCCCTTGGGAGTGCATGATAATGCAGGTGAGAGAGATGGGAAAAGTTTGTTTATCTCAATGGTGGTATCACATGTCTTTATGGCCGCAGCTTGGCTTAATCCTGACCCTCCTACATTTCATCAATGGCTGTCTAGGTTGTCTCATTATTCCATCAAGAGAGTAGCCTTTAATCGCTGGAAGGGTAAGAAAGGCCTAAAAGAGAGGAAAGAAGATTTGGACCACTCTGGAGCAATGGTCACGGGGGAGGGGCTTAACCAGCAATGTGTAGTCTTCTACATATTGTCTGTGCAATAGCTATGGGCATGTCCTTCATTTTCCGTTACTGATAAATGTACATTATTATCACTGATGAATTCTGACATGACCAGCAATATGATCTTTTTGTGCTAGCCATCCGTATTTTTCTTTATCACTAGTATAAGTATATTATTATAATTGATGATCTCTGATTATTCAAATAAATATGTTCTTGTGATAAATTAATTGGACGGGATGAAGTCATGTTTTTTTTTGTCTATGTATATTTAGGTACATAGCAAAGCAAATGACACCTAACTATGGACACATTTGAATTGCAAAAGTTTATGCTTCTCTGTGCTAAATGCTCATGGTAAAAGCTGTATTATTTTATATTATTTTGTAATTTTTAGGTTTCGCCTGCACAACACTGGCGCTGTGCTTGAGAAATCTATTGTTTTTAATATAAACTTTAAAGGGACTTACATCCTGCCTCTCTCTTTCCTGTCTTCTCATTGGTTCCCGTGTGTGCCAATCTATTGGCTGTAGCATATTTTCCTGCATTTACCAATGCTTGTTCCTCCTCTGCTTCTCTTATCAGCTTCCCCCCGCTGAAATCCTGTTAACCTCCGCTTTGAGGGAACTATATTTTCATAAAATTTTGCCTTTTACTCTTGCAGCATATTTATATAACAATTTATCAACCGGAGAGGTTAAGTGATTTGCATAAAATCACAGGCCTTTGCGTGGCACCAGAGAAACTCGTACCGGGATCCCTAGCGCTCGAGCTAGCTGCCCTGGCCGCTGCGGGACATCCTCTCCACTCCTGTGTTATCTGTCAGGGAGCTCTTTCTTTCTCCCCCTTGACGATTGATGAAAACAGCTCTTTATTCACTACATCGGCAAAACCGATGCATTACCAATGCTTATTGTACTTTTGTTACTATCTTTAACCAGTGTATGTTAAAATTAATTATTGTGAAAAGAATAATAATGAAAATATATATAAAAAAAAAAAAAAGTTCCATTGTTCTACAGTATGGATTCAGAAGACTAACATTCCCAGTCTCGAAAACAATCTTCACACTGGCAGGTGCTCCAGTGCACAGGGCAGAACTTCTCCTTGCCACATTAATGCCTATAAGGAGCGGATCTGTTGGCCTAGCCCCAGAGCACAGGCTGCAATGGCAAAGCGACTTTCCTGTAAGATATTCATAGCTCACCTTTGGTAACTTGACTTGGGCAGAACGCTATATTGTAGGAAACATTGTTTGTGGGGTTAGTGTCATAGTTTATGCAACAGTGCATACGCATCAGACACGGCCATCATAGAATCAGTTGATTAAAAGTTATTGCACATCTAAAGCTGTCCTAATTGGAGGTGTAGTTTTCAAACGGTCAGACGCACCAGGGCCAAGGGTGTGAGGGGCCTCAGCACTGTATTTTGCTTTCCAGCTGGATGTCATTGGGGCCTGTTTTCTTTGGTTGTATTTGAGCCAAGATCACCTTTGCTGAGCCACTGGTCTAATAGATGCTTACGTTAGATAAGTGTTCTTAAAAGTATATACTTTCCGTAATCTTCATCACAACATGCGACATGTTTTTTTGTCACTAAAGTGCTGCTCACTGTGTACAACTATCACTTCAAACATGGGTCAAAAACTATTCACAGTGATCCTCATTGATGTTTTTAGGTCTCGGCTAGCGAAGGTTGCGCTTGCGCAGTCTTGCTCGCAAGATTTAATGACTTTGAGAAGTGGGGCTTCAACCCGCCCCTCTTCTCTCCTCTTCTCCATTGGCTGGCCTCTTAAATGCTGGTCAGCCATTGGAGAAGAGCTTTGTCTCTCCAAAAAAGCCCCGTCTATTTCGGATTCGTGGGCGTGTTTTTTCGATTCTTTCTCTTTTTTTAACACGCCCATAAGACAGCGAGTCTACGGCATGTCTTGCTCACGCTGCCTACACGCGCCAGTCGGCTCTCTGATTGGTTGGCAACTACCAAACAAGCACTGTGATTGGTGGACCTTGTCAGCCAATCAGAGAGCCTACTGGCGCGTGCAGGCAGCATGAGCAAGACACGCTGTAGACTCGCGTGGTGCGATGCAGGGCTGTATTCCGTGATACCCTGTCCTCCAACCTCCCCTTCGCTGACGACTTCCGGATCTGCCAGGTCAAGAAACAATTTAACAGCCACAAAGGTCATCGGCATTGCTTCTTCCACTGGGAAGGTCTTCCAGTCTCAAGAAAGTAGGTTGAACACGTTTCTTAGAATTATCAGCGTTTCACATCGTTTCATAAATGGAACCCTGGCTGCCTTTGACTTTCACTAAGCCAGCACCTGGGATGAGCTATTAAAGCACCCTCCTCTCATTGGACGACATCAGGGCGCAGGTCCCCCCAGCGGTGAGAGACCCCCCTCCGCTGCCTCTTTGCCCTGAGTGTCCGCGCGCGGAGGCACAGGCCCTGCACAGCCGTCCCAGCCCTCTCGGTGCTGGCCAATGGCATGCGGGCGGTCTGCTCCTGGGGGAGAAGGGAGGGCACTGGGCTCGCGCCCACGCGGGCGGTCTGTGGGCTCAGCGCGAGACAGTATTAACTGCAAGCCGTGGAGCAGGCAGGTCTGGGGCACGAGCACGCGCGCCCCCTGCTTCCCTCCAGTGCATGTATGGGAGAACAGACAGCAGTGTAGTCGTACCTCTGGGATCCAACCGGGGACCTGCTGCACCCAGCAGAAGGCAGAGAAGGAGGAGGGTCCAGACCCCGCCAGTACTGTGCATGTGGTGTTTGTTGCCCGTGGATTAACTTTGGTGCTGGCGCCTAGAGGAGTTGCTCTGGTGCATGTCCTGTGGTGATCTGCAAGGTGGGCACTCGTCTGACACCCGGCAGTTTCGCCCTACTTTGAAGTGTCACTGTGCCGCCCGGGGTGAGCGGACTGTGGTGATTTGCCCTGCCTTTGAAGCTGCACCGTGCCAGGCGCCTGGGGTCTCAGACAGGAGGACCCCAATGTGGGAGAAACCACTCTGACCCTTCAGTACCGCGGGCATGCAGGTAGGGGAAGAGCTGTTAAGGGATGGGAGGGGGCGCTTGTTTGTATCTTTGTAATCCGATCACCCCCCACTCTGGGAAGAAACACGGAGAAACTAATCGCACCTTTCCCCTTTCTCGTGTTGTGTTTTCTCTCGTATTGAGTACAGGTGATAAGGTCACAGTGGTTCCCAAACAATCCCGGCCCGCAGGCTCTCGATCCCTCCTGTCAAACATTTCTTTGAAGCTGTCTGACTCTTCCCTAACTCTCTCCCTCCCGGTTCCTGGAAAGCTGCTGGACCACCTCTCCTCTGCCTGCCTGCCTGTGTGTGTGCATGAGGTCTTTCACGGTTTCACCCCTGGCTTTTATCCACTGTATGCCAGTTTGCAACATTTTCGTTTTATTCTAAGAAGGGATTTTGTTTTAAAAGTCGACTAAAACCAATTGTCATAGGTTTTTGCTCAGGGGGTGTTGGAGTGGTGCAGCTGTGGCGCTCTTTGTTAAAGGCAGTGCTGAAGTTAAGGTGCACGTTACTACAGCACCACGTTCATGCTGTCTCCCTTACATGTGCAGAAAAGTTTTAGCGAGATTCTTTAAGGACGAAGCACACGATTAAACGTGTGTTACAAGGCTGGCGATTTTCACCTCCATCTTAAACTTCTCCGTGAAATCAACAGGTGGATAAACTGCAAGAAACATCTATAATGTTTTTGTTTTGGCGTGTTGGGTACATAGACACAAAAAACGTATTGTTAGTGGGGCTGCAAGATGAATATAAAATGAGCTATTGTGTGCAGTAGCCAGCAAGACCAATAGCAGAAAGTGTCTTATTTTTAGTGTCATTGTGTCGGACAGGTGTGAAAATGTGATACTTGCCAGACAGCCTGGTAAACGGCAGGAAAGGTTAATTTACCATTGTATGTAGCATTGCAAACTGTTTAATAGGTAGCCAGCCAGCTATCAGAAAGTTTTCTATTTATCACACTGCCTATCAAATAGCACTCTGCTGAACGATGAGGATTTAAATCAGGTGAGCGGTGGACATGCCTCACTTGCCTTACTACAAGTACCAGAAGGCCCTACGTCTGCGCGAATTAAACTGGTAGTCCGGTCGCTCCATGTTGACTGTACACAAGCACTACAGTACTGGGCTATGCATTTAAAAACAGTGTATGACTTGGTTTATAGAAACCGTTGATTTCATGATTAAAAATCAGGGCCCGAAACATTGTCATTCTGACACTGAGTAATCTGGCAACTCTGTGTGTGTGGGAGGCTCTGTGTGTGTGGGAGGCTCTGTGTGTGTGTGGGCGGCTCTGTGTGTGTGGCTTTTTTTGTAGGTGGCTCTATGCATGGTGGCTCTGTGTGTGGGTAACTGTGTGTGTAGGTGGCTCTGTGGGTGGCTCTATTTGTGTGTGGGTTGCTCTGTGTGGGTGGCTCTGTGTGTGTGGGTGGCTTTGTGTGTGTGGCTCTGTGTGTGGGTGCAAATGCAAAAGGTCTCGCATTTGAGAGTGATTAAGCTATTGGCATTGTAAATAACAATGCCGTTTCTTTAAATGTTTTAAAAACAAAAACATAAACAAAAATAATGTCATGAGCAATGCCAATAGCTCTAACTTTAACAATGCCGGGACCATTGCATTATAAATGCTTGTTGATACAGCTACCATTTCTCCTGTTTAAAGATCACTTTGAGGTTAAAGACAATTCTGTAAAGTTTATTCAAGTGCAGTGCCTTATAAATCGCACACTGATAGGTATCCAGTGCAGTTCTTCCAAGTATGGAGAGATGTGCTTGAAGGTTTCTTTGAGCACTTTGACATTTTTCTGCTGTGACTCATCATTATTGGCCATGCTTCTCACTCATTGCTTTCTCCAAACCTTCCATGTCACTCACTCTGGCTTTTAGACCTTGCTTTTCAATACCTTTCTAGGAGACTTTGTTTGTCGCAAACTTTCTCTTTCAGACCGCCCTTATCATTGGTTTAGGCTTCACTACTTTTTCACTCTCTTTAACATCTCTAGTAACTGCCCTTTGTTTTAGATCTCGTGTTAATCACTCAGTCTCAACATTCACATCAGTTCTCAACATTCACCTTCATATAGACCCTTCATCACTTACTCCTTTGAATTCCTCTTCTCTCTCTCTTGCCTGTCCTACTATTCACTCTTTCTTATAGGCCCCTATTTTCAATGGCTATCTTACGAACACATGGTTACACTGTCTTTGTTGTAAGCCTCTTTTAACACTCACTTTCACAAATACCTCACTTTTCACCTCCTCTCACTTCAAGACTCAATTTTTGCAGACACTCTCTTTCAGAGGCTTTTTCAGAGTCTCACAGATGTCTGGTGTTAATTCCCTTTTACAAGCATTTTAATCACTATCTCAGACCTCATTTGTCCCACACGCTCAATTACATACCTCTTTAGTCATTCACTCTTTTGTAGACCTCTCAACACTCAGTCAGTTATACAGGCCTCTTATCACTTACCTGCTACCAGTTTGTTGCAACTGTCTCTATACAAACAGTTTGTGTTGCCCTAAACATACTCTCTTCTGCAGACCTTTTATTGCTTATGTTTTTTCAGCTCTGTGGCTGACTTTCTTGAAGTGAGCAAATGACACTGATCCTCTCAGAAATGTACATTGTTAACCACTCTTTTTTCCGACTCTTATTTTTTTACCCTTTGTTGCAGATCTCTTTTCACTCTAGCTTACATGTCTCTCATTATTCACTGTATTAGAAATCTCTAACCACTTACACTCTCTTACAGATCTCTCGCCTGTTAGTCTTTATAACTTTCACTGTCTCTTACCAAACACTATACAACCACTCTCTCTAGGCATCTAGTAGTTTCTACAATGGACTTTGTATTCCATTCATTCACTCCTTCAGACCTCTCACCAATGAATCGCTCTTTACATATCTTTATTTATGGACTCTCTTGGCAGTTACTCTCTCTTACTAACTCTCTCTTACTAACTTCAGTTTACTCACCCTCACAAACCCATGTATTTCTGGCTGTTTTAGATGTTTACTTTTTTTGACAGGCCTTATATTCCTCACCTGCTGACTGGCCTCTAGTTAGTTTCTCCCCTTTCAACACTCTCTTTTACTAATTGCTTTGCAGATCGCTTCTCAGTCATTCTTTTTAAAGGCCTTTCCAAATTCTTTTTATTACAGTCTTCTGATATAACTCAGTATTTTTTAGAGAGTTCTCTTGTCACTCACTTTCTCTGGTCTCTTCATATGGAATGACTTCTTCCGGGCCTTCAAATGAATACCTTTCAATATTTTTCTTGTTCTTTTCACTCTTCTTGAGGCTGTTTTTGGCTGAAAATGAATGCAAAGTTTACTTTTCAGTTATCAGAATGTTTTTCATTAAAGGACAATCAACAGATCAGCATTGCTGTGCACAATTTCACACTTATTTCTTTTAGTAATGTCTTTTTGTATGCGTTTATAGTTTCATCTTAATTTCATTTTCACAGTTTTAGTTATATCAATCTAATTTAAAAAGATATATGCGTCTGGGTTCAGCATTTCCACAATATGAAGAGATCAAACTGTGATCCAAATCCATCATCATCCCAAATAAAACTCAGCGTCTCTGTTCTTATTCTATTCTCTACTAGTCAAGTAACAAGTGGAATTACGTTTTTCATTGAGAACTATTTGGCCAAACAATCCGACATGGCTGTAATGTGTTTCCACCCTTTGGATTGTTTTGGGCCACTTCCACACCTAGAATCAAAGTTGGTATAAATGATGTTTCGTTTTTTTTGGATTATGGTGGCACTGATTAGTTGGGTGCACAATCAAGTGTTACTTTTATGTTTGTTGAAACCCATCTTCATTTCTCTGTCACTTTCTTTGTGTGCCATAATCTGCAGTGATTGCAAATTCTAGAGTATGCATCAGTTCTCACGAACTGTAACACATAAATTACAATTTTATTTCTTGTTTGTAGATATGTAAAGCTACATTAAAACAGTAAAATATCGCAGGCAAGATGGCGGCCACTGCTGTGGCTGTGTGAGCTGACTCATTTACCTCCTCCAGATGTAAAATTCCTCTCCTCGCTCTCAAACCCCTTAAACTCCTGAACAATATCTCTTGTGCTCCTACGCATGATTTGGCGATCTTGCTCTTAGTTCTGGGGGGTGCCGCTGCCGTGTCAGCTGGTGCCTTGGAAAGCCCTCAGCGCTGTCTCTCTGTTCGCGCGCAGTGTGTACTTGCCTGAAAGGATGCCGCCGAAGACCGGGACGAGAGGAGCAAAGAACCGCGGCCTCCCAGGGAACCCCGTAGGCGGTCAACAACTGCAATCTGCTCCTGTTCTTGATGCCAAGACGAATCCTGAAAACAACAAACGCTGCTCTGTAAGTACTCCCGCGGGGGGTCTCTCGGGGGCCGGGGAACAAAGCAAGAACTGTGCTAAAACTGTTCCCGTCCTGTTTAAAGCCCAAACACAGTGACAATATCCAAACGTAATGAGAAAGGGAAAGGGAATTTCGACACGCCAGCAATAATATCCACTGACATGCCATCAATAATATCCACCGCTTCAGTACCGATTTCACCTCAGTTGACGCTGCAAAATCCTGTAACTCTACCAGCTGATCCACCAGCACCTGAGGTGACTCTGGAATCCCCGAAACACGATATCGTTGAACTGACTGCAGCTGTGGGCATGGGGGCGTCAGAGCCTGCTTACAGAGATTCCCAAGCTGACAACAATTGTACAAATACTCCCGCACATCAAACCAATTGCATTATGGATCCTGTAGTCCTTTATGAAAACTGCCTGATTAATCCCTTGTCTGTGGATCCGGCGCTTTCAGCAAGTTTAGGTAGGGACCTAAACTTCCACAAAGATGAGGAGGCGGCTGATAAATTTTACTCCCTTTCAGATTACTCCCACTCCTCCAGTGAGGAACATTCAGTTAATGACTCAGTTGCCGATGAAAGTGACTGCAATAGCTTACACTGGGAGGAGGAGAATGATAGAACATTGTTGGGCCAAGGCGCGACCGCGACCGCCACTTCATATGATCCTAAGGCATCAGTGAAGCAACCCAAGGGGGCAGCTGGTTCAATGACATGGGATTATTCTTTTTCACCAAGCTTGAACAGCAATGAGATCCCAGTAGAGATTCAATCGGCTGGCAATAACAAGGCTACGGATCAAAACCAAGATGAAATTAGGCCTGGGCGAAAATTTCGTTCCGTTCGCGGAAATTGCGATAATTTGACATTTTCGCATTCCGCGGCGAGCGCGAAAATGTCAAAATTTCCGCATTCCGCATCTTGGCGATAATTTGTTTCTTGCTCGTGCTGTAAAATAATACATTCTCGCGCGATCGCCTTACCTGAATCCCTGCGTTCGCCGACAAGTTTTCTTGATCCGGTCGCGTTCTCCATGAGATGTTGTATTGTTTTTAGCCATTTGCGCTGTCTCGCGACAGTTCGCGCCCGCAGTGACGTCATGCGTCGCGCGATCACGTCTTTCTTCTCGCGATCATGCACCGCGAGACAACTGAAAACAAGATGGCCGCACCCGCGAGCAACCACATGGGTAAGTTGGCGAGCCGCAACCATGCAGAAAATCTCGCGAACATGCGGGAAAAAAAATTACGCATCTTCGCGATATTTCCGCGTGTTTGCGATAATTTTTAACATTTTCACGATAATTTGCGAAAGTGGATTTCGCAAATTCCGCCCACCCCTAGATGAAATCACACTCCCTATTATATACCAAACTATCATGGCACTCAGAGAGGAAACCAGATCCGAGAGTTTAAGAACACAGGGGGCTTACCGCAAACTTCAAAATTCCATTAGAAGAGTTGCCAAGTCTTGCTCTGACTTCTTTACTAGAATGGGGGAAGCTGAAACTAGAATTTCTCAATTAGAGGATGCGTTAACTGCTCAAAAAACACTCACAGAAACTATCAAATCTATTAAGGATGATATTGTGTGGAAATTGACGGACATAGAAAACTGCGCTAGGCGGAATAATCTCCGCATTCTTGGTATCCTCGAGGGAAAAGAAGGTGGTGATGTCCGACAATTTGTTGTGGAACTCTTCGCCAAAGCATTTCCTGAACTTCATCAATGGGAATGGCAAACACAAATTCAAAGGGCCCATCGCTTCCCCTTTAATATCCGCAAGAAAACCGGTGTATCAACTGAAGCTCGTGCGATCCTTATTTCACTTAATAATTTTTTAGCTAGAGAAGCTATATATGATCTTGCTAGACCTGATAAAAAGCGCATGACCAAGCGGTGTGATTTTTTTGTCCGGCCTGACTTTTGTCAGGCTACTGTAGAGAAAAGACGGCTCTTGCGCCAATTGATACCTGCTTTTCAAGTTAAAGGGTCTCAGGTTTTTCTTCTAAGACCTGCAAAGCTAAAAGTGATTTTTCAAGGGAAAACTCACCTTTTTTGTCTGAGATTCAAGCTCAAGAATTTTTGTCCTCCATTTAGCTTTGTTAGGGGCATTTATTAGTAACAACAACTGCTTAGTCTTAGCTCAGAGAGGGGGGTGGGGGGTTTGTGCTGGTTGGGGTTGAGTCTCGCTTGACATCACCAGGGACTGGGGTCCCTATGCCTCGTGAATTGGGGAGAGGGAAGGGGGTGGGAGCTATTGGGAGGGTGGGACACATCGGTTGGGGGTGAGGGAGGTGGAGCACATGGCATGTTTAATCTATTTAATCTATCTAATTTGCATGTACATCTTTATCTGAATAGAGAAACAACTATTATAATGATGAATTCAGCAATTCTTAAAATCTTTCCTGGTAACTTTGGTTTAGGCCAAGTGGATATTCAGCCACTTCATTTTGAGAATGGCTAGAGAAAATTGTCTATTTGTACTATTAAAATCTGTGGGCTTAATGACCATAAAAAAAGGAAACTATTTGCTAAAGTAATTAAGCAGCTACAAATAGAAATACTCTGTGTACAAGAAACACATATCTCTTGGTGCAATCGCCATTGGCTCAGAGACTTGGGCCTTGATCTATTTGCCTGTACACATCAAGTTACCAACACTCGTGGGGTAGCAATTTTAGCGAAACATGGGACTATTGTTTGGAAGCGGAAGAAAGAGGATCAATTAGGACGCTGGGTGATCCTTGTGGTATTCGCGGCTCTCTTTTCACAATTTGCTCTATATATGGCTCTAACTCAGACGACCCAGAAATTCTGAACAATATTAATGTTGAATTAGCCACTTGGCCATCCCCGCTGGTTATTTGCAGCGATTTTAATATTCATTTAGAGCACAACTTTAATCTAGCTGGTGGTATGTCTTATTCTGGCCATAAGAATAAGACGTTTAAGGCTCTACAGGGCCTGGTTAAGGAGTATGACCTAGTGGATATATGGCACCGACATAGACCCAAAGAGCCCGGATATACTTTTTTTTCAGCACCACATAAAAAACTTGTACGGCTTGATTATTTCTTTTGCTCACAACAGTTAGCAGATAAAGTTAACATTAACTTACATCCGAGACTTATCTCTGATCATAATCCATTAAGTATTGAGATGCCATTATATGGACTCCCTAGGAATTTAAATGCATGGACATTTGATGAAAAACTCCTACTGGAAGAGGCTTATTGTCAACACATAGTTAAATGGATTTCTAAATTTTTTAATATTAATAAAGGCACCGCCCCCGAAACCACTGTATGGGATGCATTCAAAGCCGCTTTATGCGGGGAAACACTTAGCTTTTCATTATATCTCCAGAAGAAGGCCATAGATTTGATTAAATCTTGGATTGATGAACTGACAGCAGCAGAGGTAGAGCTTATTAGAAAGATTAGTACTGGTCAAAATATTGACGAATGTTTAAATTTAATCTCTGTTATCAAATCCAAAATACATTTACATTATGCTGAAGAGCTCGCTTCTAAATATATACAATACCGATCAGATATTTTCGAATTTGGGGAGCAAATAGGGAAACATCTGGCTAAACGTATTAAGCAAAGAGCTGTGACTAATGGTATCAGTAGGATAAAGGATAAGCAGGATCAAATTGTGGATACCCCGCAAGGAATACTAAAAGTATTTCATAATTTTTATAGTCAACTTTATACGGCCGAAGAAGAAGCTGCCGTTGACAGTATTATGGGATTTTAAACAGAATAACCACGCGTAAAGTAACCGTGGAACAAAACGAGCTTCTTAATTCCCCAATTACTTGGGATGAAATTGAGGCCACGATCTTATCTCTAGCATCTGGTAAAGCAGTTGGGCCAGACGGAATCCCCCTTGAGTTCTTCAGGATATTTCGGCAAACGCTGAAACCTATTTTAATTTCGTTGTTTCAGCTAGCTCAACAGGGACTGACTCCCAAATCTTGGCAAAAGACTACGATCATAGTGTTTAGGAAAAAGGGAAAACCGGAGCTTAATCCAGGCTCTTACCGGCCGATCATACTCATTGCGGCTGATAGCAAGATATATGCAAAACTAATTGGTCTAGGCTCTGCACTGTTATAACTCCTTTAGTATCTCCTAGATAACACGGGTTTATCCCTGGAAGAGATACCACAGACCATATTAAGAGAGCAATTGCCCTTTTTGATTGGGCGCAGGCCACGGGATCTCCGCTTGGGATGATCCTGTTAGACGCAGAAAAAGCGTTTGACAGGGTCTCCTGGCGGTTCCTGTGGTCTGTCCTGCACTGGAAGGGATTCTCCCCTGAATTTATTCAAGCCATTCAAGTCTTATATACATCACCGGAAACAGTTGTTCATATATCCGGACAAAACTCACAAACACTCAGTATTACCAGGGGCACCAGACAGGGCTGCCCCTGTTCTCCATTATTATTTTCGCTTTATATTGATCCCTTTTTAGAAAAACTCGAAAGGGAAATGAATATCAAGCCCGTAATTGTGAACAATATTTTGTATAAAACAATGGCCTATGCCAACGACACAGCGATTTTTACCAGCAATTTAAGGCTCGCTCTCCCTACTGTGGATATCAGTGCAAAACGGTTTGGTGATTTCTCCGGCTATAAATTGAACGTGGACAAAATGCAATGTCTACATTCAGATAAATCCCGCCCCCTAGATATTACAACGTCAGAGGCTACTTATCTGGGGGTCAGAATAACACCGGATGTAGAACGCATTCCTGAACTTAATTTATTACCTATTATTCATACTATTAGCACTTTTCTGGAGAGACTAGACCATCTGCACTTATCACTACATGGCTGATGTAACGGTATTAAAATGTCTATTTTTCCCAAATTCTTATATTTTTTTCGAATTATTCCATTAATTTTTCCACCCTCTCTTTATTCTAAAATTGAACAGATCTGTTTTCGGTTCTTATGGAGCTACCGAAGGCCTAGAAGAGCAATAAAATGGATGATTCTCCCAAGGGTATGCCAAATTTCTTATTATATCTTATTATATCATATGGCTGCTCTATTGCAGCATATGGAGATACTTGTGACTGCCAAAACAGTTAGATCAGATGCTACTAACCCTACAATTTATGAGATGCTTTTAGGTGAACATGCTCAACAAAGAGTAGTAAGACTCTGGAACCCAGTTACTATAAGAAAACTAGATTTAAAATATTTAAATCTGCCTATTCTGTATGGAAGAAAATTCGGAAGCGATTTAAAATATCAAATATCAATTTGTACACGCCCCTCTCAACATATGGCTTATTACCATCAATACTTCAGGATAGGGTTACGTTTAGATGGGCTGATTTAGGGATGACGGTTATTGGTGATTTAAGTCACGAAGGCAGCATGAAGGCATTCACACGCTTACAGAAGGAATTTGGCCTCCCTAAATGTGATTTCTTCAAATTTCTACAAATTTGGAGTTTTCTTGGCTCTAAATTACAAATGGGTCAGGGGAATCTGGGTCCAATTAACATAATTGAAACGTTGCTATGACAATCACGTATTGGGGTAATATATCAGACTTTGCTGATGGAATCTCACGATGATTTAATATCACAATGTGCTCGGTGGGAAAG
Source organism: Triturus cristatus (assembly GCF_964204655.1). Taxonomy (NCBI): domain Eukaryota; kingdom Metazoa; phylum Chordata; class Amphibia; order Caudata; family Salamandridae; genus Triturus; species Triturus cristatus. Next base: position 69,183,973 of record NC_140580.1, on the reverse strand, counting down.
GAAACTAGATAAAGGTGGCATAAATCTGGTTAAATCATTAGAACTGGCAAACTCAGTTGTTTTGTCTGGTAGTTTGAAATCGCAACATTTCATGTCGGCCTTTGATCTGTATTATTCCCCTGCCAAAATTTCCAAATGGGCTCATTCCCAGGGGAACTCTTGTAATTCTTGCAATCGGTGTGGATTATATGGGGCTGATTCAATACATATGTTTTATTCGTGTCCAGGTTTAAGAACTTTTTTTCAAGATATAAATCACTTTCTAAACCTAATTCTATTAACTCCTGTTACACTTACCCCTGAGCTGGTAATTTTTGGGGTTGAGGGGGAGGCGGAAAGAATATTCCGTGAAAGTGCCAAAACCAGCTTTCTTTTTATCATCATGTCTATTACGAGACTATGTATATATAACCACTTATTGGATCAACGGTGATGCTCCTACTTTTTGCAATTGGAGATTAAGGCTACTTTGGCTATATAATTTAGAACTTTCTGTTTACAAAAGACGAGGCCTTAAGAAACAAATCTGGGGCCTAAAAATATGGTCCCCGATCACTAAATGGTTAGAAACGATTGTACAGACTTGATCTTTATCTTGTATATATATCTTTTTGTCTTTTGCCTTTTGGGTTATATAATTCTTCTGTTTCCTAAGTTTATTTTGCATTTCTGACGTGCTTGGCTGGTTTCTGTTTTATTTTTGGAGATGTACATATTGCCTAAATTTTGCATCTGCATAAACTAATAATTTTTTTTCTTTTAAACAACAAAAAAAACCAGTAAAATATATCAATTTTTAAAATGGTTAAAACTTTGTTAATCTACCCATCATATGTGCCATCACTAGATAACCTCTAATGTTTGCATTCAGTTTGCTTAAAAGGAAAACAGTTAGGAGTTTCATACAATGTCAGCAATGGGCAGTAATTAGTCAGTGGTTCCTCTGTGGAGACAAAACTCCCCGTGTATCAGGGTCATTGTTTTGTGTTTTCTGAAAGCAAATTCCCACTATGAAAATTTGTTGTCAGAAGATCTTTACTGAGTGTGTGTATCAGACACTGCGCCCGCTCAGAAAATAATTCAGTGTCTGGAGACTCTGTGACAGCGCCTCCACTGTGGGCAGTGAGATCCCCTGATTCTCTACCCGCTAGGTGGAACTATGTAAGTATGGCAGGTGGTTGTTCACCAGAGAAGAGGAGACCATAGCATGGCGGACTTGCATGCTTTACTCAAAGGGCCATATTTATGAAAAAGCTGGGCTGCGTCACTGATCAAGGGCTGGAATGCACCTTACTTAAGGCAATACGGGGCATTCCTGTCCTTTCCACTGCGCTGGCACACAATGGGCTGCGTAGTGCCAAAGCACCATGTCACAAGGGTGCCTGCGTTGCATGCAGGATTGTTTTTGTGCATGAAGGGGCACCTTCCTTCACAAAAACAATCCTGAGAGTTTTTTCCTCCTTCACTTAGAAAGAGGAAAAACAAGTAGAAATTCTTGTGTCTCATTTTGAGTGCAGAGTTATGACATATATTGAGACAGGTGTGACTGGAAAACATACATTGCAAGAAAATGTATGATATAAAACAAATGCAAATTTGTAACATACAATGAGAACACCTGTTGGACATGGCCCTTCTTACGGAAAATAACCCCAAAACGTTTAGCTTTTTTCCTCCTAGTCTTAGCCAACTCTCTCTGCCCAACCTTAGGCATCTGGGCACCTTCCCACTGTACTGTAGTCAAAGGTGCGCGTGCTCACTTCACCCGCACTATGCGGGGTGCCTACGCAATGGGTTTAGGTGCCATACCTCCATGTGACCTGTAAACAGGTACACCACATGTAGGTAAGGCACAGGCTGGTAGTGGGACGTAGCACTGAGTGGGCCACCCACCGGATAGCATGCCTACCTATGTATTGGGCCTACCATCGCAGGTCTGTGGCCCCTGCTTAGGTTGGCATCAATTACGCTTGAGCCAACCCATACCATGAGGCCAACCCCAAATGAAGTCCTGAAGGGTACAGGGGAGCTGGTAGGCTGAATGCTGAAGGCTGAAGGCTGGGCGGGTACATATGGATGTTCTGCCCAGGTAGTGAGGAACCCCCAACTTCGTGGTACCCCTGCCTTGGAGTTCAGCTCTTCCCGTTGGATACCCCTGGGGTGATGCTGAGTTCTCTTGTGTAGCCTTAGGGCTTTGAGCACGTCCTCACTGCTGAGGCAGTGTGGAAGTGTGTGCACCTTCTTATAGAGGGTAGAAAGAGGCACTGACATGGTGTTCGGATACATGGGCTAGTCTGCCAATGCATAGACGGGAGTGCACACTTGCCCCTGTGAGATGTTAAATATGCGCCCAGCCTGCCATTACAAGCCTGGGTGTGTGCCCCGGCCCTTATGCTGTTTTGAATACATGTCCAGCCTGCCTTTGCAGGATTGAGGATGCACCCTGGCACATATGGCATTTTGGAAAGGTGCCCGTCCTGCTATTGATGGAGCAGGGTTTTTCCTTTAAACCCAAATACCTGTTTCATTTTCGCATGTTATAATTAAAAGTACTACTGATTAATGAATAACTACTAAAAGTTTGTCGAGTTTGGATTAATCAATCTTATTAACAGAAGAATTACACGTGGGAACGCTATTGCATGGCTAAATTAATAAATGGACTAAGTTGGTGAGCAAACTGACAGAAATAGATGTTGCTTATGTGATGTTATTGTGTTTTGCGCTTATAATTAATATGCATTAATGGCTTTTGATGTCGCAAATGGCTAGATAAATACATACACATAAGGGTATTAGCAGGGGAATAACACTGTATAATCATTTCCGTGCAGTAATCCTGTTTTATGTTCTTTTTCACTTAAGTTGACCAATGTGGCCTATCAGAAAATGGCTACCACCCATAGCCTGCATTCGAGTTGATGGAAATTTTGCAAGGAAGCTTCGCGCTGCCTGTGACCTTGCCCACTCGACAAAACTGAAAAGCCATGATCATGATGACAAATCCAGGATGGTTGCCAAAGAGCCCCTGAACATGAAATTGGTTACAAAACCTGAATACTGAACTTATGAACTGATGATCCCACGACTGGGATACAAATTATCCAAAAGAGACATCCGTAGAAGTATCAAATTAGTCATGGACATCTAATTTTCTATTCATTATTTTGGAACGATCTAAGTGTGAGAAAATCTCGCACAGTATCACAAATGTACCAAGATGACATTATTTCCGCCATTCATCCGTTTTGAATAAAGATTGTAACATTTCAGAAATGTAAATTTGGTATAAATATTGGTAGACTAGAGAGGTCTAGCGCCACTTCTTCCCGAACTGAAGATCCGAGGTCCCGATGCTGACGGAGAGGACGGTGACTCTACATGACAGCTAGAGACTTTGATTGAATTACTGAGGACCGGTTCTGACTTAGGATCTGACATTTAGACAGAATAGGTAAATATGAGAAAAATGAATTTGCATTTAATTGGCATTTCTTACAATTTTAGATAAACAAATATTTTGTTTCGAATCTCTGTGTCGGGTGGGTATTTTCTTGTCATGTTTATTGAATTTATTTGTATATTATTTGAAATGTTTTAGCCAGATTTATAAGCAACTAGTAGATGCTATTGACCTCAGGATATATGCAGATTGGTTAGGTATCGAAAGTGTTTCCCCTTATACATGGCACGGATAGGGTGGTAGGATGAATGTTGGTGTAATGGGCCCCACCAGCGTGTGATGTGTGTGTGCGTGTGTGACTGTGAAATCATTCCGTCCGTGGAAGTAGAGGGGATTCGGAAGCTCCAATCTGCAACAGTTTCTTGGTAGCAGAATGATGGTTAACTATTGTCTTGATCTGGTGAATTTGCGTGTATATAGGCTTGTTGATTATTGATTGATATATGTACTAACATTATATGTCGAAGTTGTATTGAGTTTTATGTATTGTGTACGGCTTCTGGGACGTAGGGAGTCGGTGACAGTTCCGTAGTAGGGCAGAGGGAGTGCTGCTCTCGGAAAAAGGCGGGATTGTTGGCCCTGTATGCAGACAGGGGAAAACGTGTGACAATTGAAGTTGCGCGTCGCATTGTCTGGGTTCGATGAGGTAGCATCGCCGTGTGTTACCATTAGAAACGTATTTCTGTGTGAGAGAAGTGTATATGATAGCGAAGGGTATCTGTGAAGTTCTGGTCTTAGGTCTCAGGGATCCGTATGGCATTCCGTTATCACTTATCACTAGAAAGGTAATAGGTATTCTCTGAGCTTGTTAGAAGGACAGGGCAGAGGTAAGCGCTGCTTTGTTAACGTGTGAGATAATTCTGTAGTAGGACAGACTGTTCGCTGTTCTCAGGAAAGACAGAATTCTGTGTGAATGTACTACATTTTTCTGGTATGAAAGTGCATGAATGAGAAGGCATTCTGGTTAATTGTGAAACTCTTAGGAGCATTCCGGAGAGAACAGTTAATTGGTGCTTGTTAGAAGGGTAGAGTAGAGGGATGTGCTACTTTATCAACGGAAGTAACGATTCTGTAGTAGGGCAGAGGTAAGCGCTGCTCTCGGGAAAGACAGAATTCTCGTGGGAAAGGTCTTTTACTGTTCTGTGGCTAGCGAAGCAGACAATGGAGATGTTTGTATGTTGTAACTAACAGACTCGTAGAAGTTGAAACAAAGTCTACTGAGTAGGTTTGTAAAGGAGGGGTAGACGAGAGAGACAGGAGACAGGAGCAGAAGCTGCTGCAGCGACTGCTGACGTCAGGAAGACCGCGCTGTGATTGGACAGTGAGTTGGAACGGTGGAAGCACGGTGATTGGTGTGCTAGTGTACGCCGCGCTAGGATTGGAAGACATACAGGGTGACGTAGACGCTCCAGGATTGGTGCGTTGGTGTGAGTCGCGCTGGGATTCGTGGACTGAGTCAGTGACGTAGACGCTCCAGGATTGGTGCGTTAATGTGAGTCGCGCAGCAATTGGACAGGAGATCGTACAGTTGTAGAAAGGACAAACAACTTGCGGAAAATAAGAAAATGTATTATCATGAAGAGGAAAAGAAAAAGAAATCCTTGTTTAGTAAGGTTAAGAATTGGTTCGACAAGGATAAGGATATTGTGACTAGGGAAGGACAGTTACTGCCCCCGATAAGAACCCCCGCATCCTTCATGGTTGCGAAGTATGGGTATCATACCTGTATTTGGTTAGATAACTGGGTGAAGTATACGCAAGAGGATGGAGTTTTAGCTTTCCCAGAGCATGGCTCATTTAATCTGGCCATACTGAGGAACTTACGGGAACAGATGATGGGTCTAGAGCCTCGGCCTAGGCCGACGCAGTTTGAGGCATTGACTGAATGGGAAGATGAAATGCATGAACGAGAAAAGCAGAGGGGTGGGGGAAGTTACAGGTATATGTTTGGGCGAAAGTATGATCGTGAAACCCATCATGATCGGATGAGAAGGTGGCGTGATGCCAGTATGACCGAGGGATTATATCCTGTAAGAACAGCAGAGGAGTCAGAAGGAAGAAAGTGTACAGAGAAAGAACATAATATAGAACCCAGGAGATATGGGGCGAATGAGTCTGATGACGATGTCCTAGAGGACATGCTCTATAAAAGACCACCCCCGTATAGACGAGAACCAGAAGTAGGAACAGCAGTGACCCCAATGAGAGACACCCTGCGGATTATTAAGACAGAGGGTACTACCCCTGGGTTGAAAAGCAGTTGTTCTCTGGCGGAAAGAAAAAGAGAGAGAGATAGAGAGAGGGAAAGAGAGAGAGAATGAGAGAGAGAGAAAGAGAGAGATAGAGAGAGAGAAAGAGAGAGAAAGAGAGAGAGAGAGAGAGAGAGAGAGAGTGAGAGAGAGAGAAAGAGAGATAGAGAGAGAGAATGAAATTGAGGATGAAAAGACCAGAGAACTAGCAAGAACTACCTTTGAACTGACAGAGAATATCAGAGAACTGACTAAAAACCTTGAGGCAGTTACAGTGCCTGTGAAAATAGGCCCGGTTATGCCGATTTTTGACAAGCAGAGGACGGGCGAAAGTGGTTTGACAGTACCATATGTGGGCAATAGATTGATTGTTCCTCCGGAGCCAGCAGAAATGAGAACAGGAGAAACACAGTGGAGAACGGGAGAAAATCAGTGGAGACATACCATATGTGGAGGAGAATTGAGTGTGCAGACTAACTCGGGTTTGAATTCTGGATGTGTGGAAAGGAACAGAGGATCAATTTTAGAACCACAAAGAGTGACAGAACCAGGGGGTGCAGAAAAATCTGTGGGAATAACTACTGAAGATTTGAATGATTGGCTGAAGACTCTGCAGAGGAAAGAGAAAGAATCCCAGGGAATTGATGTAGCTAGGTTACGTATGGAAATGGAGGAAATGATTGTAGGAACAATCCCTACAGAAACGCAGAAAAATTATCAGGAGGGGGAGATCCTCTTCCTGTGTAAAAGCATCACATGGAGAGCAAAGAACATACATGACAGGTTGAAAGGAATAGCCAGTGAACTGGGAATTGACATGGACAAGGTAAAAGCTTTACAAAAGCCTTACCGAGTAGATTTTACAGATAAGGACATTGAGAATCTGAACCATGCAGGCCGGACAGGACAGATCAAGGAAATGATTGCTTTGTTGAAGAAATGGGGAGACGTAGAAAGATGGAAAGACAGATGGCACCGAAAGCGAGAGGATGGGGCAGATAGAACTTACTCGACATTCCCTTTGAAAGAAAAAGAGAAAGCAATGACAGCTTACCCCATGAGGGAAATTCCAGGAGGTGGGTATGTACATGTCCCCTGGACCAGACAGGATATTTTATCCGTTACAAATGATTTCCCTCGACTAAGGGAAAAGCCTGTCGAGTGGTATAGACAGGTTGATAGATTTGTGAAATTGTCAAAAGTGCTGTGGATTGACCTGAATAGTCTGTTTGATATAATTGTACCAGCAGACCTGTGGGCAGAATGTAAAATAGTCATAGACTGGCCCACTAAGGAATACCCGAGAGATCCAAAGACAGGAGCTCCATATCCGGAGGTCATGAAGAAATATGAGCAGGTTATGGCCTTCTTGAAAAATAAGGTACCCCCCCAAGGAAACAGACTGGGTTAAAATAGATCGAACACATCAAGAATTGAAGGAATCAGTCCATGCATATTATGAAAGACTAATCTTAGCTTTCAAACAGTTCAGTGGAGATGAACATTTGGGTGACAAGGACCTGAGCCATTTTGTATATAGATTTGTAAATGGTTTGCGGCGGAAATCAGTGAAATGATAAGGCAGCATACCGTAGACTGGCAGAGCAAGAAGATTGATGAGATTCTGAGACATGCAAAATACTTCAGTGATGAGCTTGAGGCAAAGCAGAGGAAGCTAAAAGAAAAGGCAATGTGGGCACAGGTGAAAGTTGCAGAAAGACAGGAAGCTCAGTTGGTTGAACAAGCAAATAACCCAGGAAATAAACCCAGGTTTGGTCCAGGAAAGGGGAAAGGAAATATCGAGGAAGTGAAAAAGAAGTTCCCATGTCACAACTGTGGAAAATTAGGGCACTGGAAATCCGAGTGTAAGAATCCACCGTCTACTAATGATGACAATCCATCATTGAATTCACAGGTGCAGAGTGAGGGGTGTGGTCAGCAGCAGCAGAAGGCTGTTAAGCAGCAGAATCAGATGCCAAAACCACCCTTGCCACAGAGGAGAGGATCACAGAAGTACAGCCAAGAGTCGGGGTTCTACGATGAAGAGCAGGTAAACAGGCCAAAACGCACTAGCGCTGTTGCTCAATATTGGCTGAAAAATGAGGGAAGTGATTCTGAGGGAGACTTCTGACGGTGCCGAAGAGAGGAGGAAGAGTGCTTACTTGGCGCAACTCTAGAAATAGATCAGGCAGGACCTTTTGTAGACGGAAAAATCAATGGTGAAAGTGTTACTTTTCTAGTTGACACAGGAGCTACTAGATCAACTGTCAGGTCAGCTGATATAAAGAATCTTCCCCTCTCGGATGAAGCTATCCAAGTAGTTGGTGTGTCGAACACACAGATAAAGACTCTTCTTACTGAACCAGTAAGGGTCAGAATAGGGAAATTCTCAGACATGCACCGATTTGTGGTGTGTGACACTAGTCCTGTGAACTTGCTAGGCAGAGACCTGCTGTGCAAAATGAATTGCACTATTTTCTGTACACCAGATGGAATAACCTTTGAAACACCAGATGAGGATCTCCTATGCAGAATGACCATGGATAACAGGGAATGTGAGGCATTGGGGACATATGCTGTATTTAATCCAGATGCATTACCCCCAGAATTGAAACAGACAGTGAAAGCAGCAGTTTGGGAATTTACTGGAGAAGATGTGGGCCTGATGAGAAATGTAGATCCAGTGAAAATTACTGTTAAAGAGGGAGTGGTTTACCCAAACATTCCACAATACCGACTGACACCTGAAATAATTGAAGGAATTACACCCATAATCGAGAAAATGATTCAGCAGGGGGTGTTAAGGGAGATATTGAGCAGCCCATGTAATTCACTAATAATGGGACTGAAGAAACCTAATGGAAAGTTCAGAATAGTACAGGATTTGAGAATAATTAACAAGATTGTTGTGTCATGCTGTCCCATTGTGCCAAATCAATCAGTGATTTTGTATCAGATTCCCCATGATGCAGAATGGTATACTGTAATTGATTTGTGCCATGCTTTCTTTTCAATCCCATTGCATCATGACAGCCAGCCAATATTTTCTTTTAGATTTGGAGAGCGGATTTTGGCATGGTGCCGAATCCCACAGGGGTATACAGAGAGCCCTTCAATATTTAACCAATTGCTAAAGAAATCTCTGGAAAGTCTAACAATGCCTGAAAATTCAGTCTTGGTCCAGTATATTGATGACCTGCTTGTGGAATCAAAGACCCGTGAAGCTTGTGAAGTAGACACTATTGCGTTACTGAATCACTTGGCAGATGGAGGATTAAAAGTATCTCCAGCCAAATTGCAATTCTGCAAGAAAGAAGTCCAGTACTTGGGACATAACATTGAGAAAGGTCTGAGAAAAGTGACCATTGACAGGATTAAAATCATTAGAGGGATGAGAGCCCCAATGACACAGAGAGAAGTGAGAATGTTCCTGGGAATGGTGGGTTACTGTCGTCAGTGGATAAGTAACTTTTCCCTGATTGCCAAACCATTGATTAAATTGACCAAAAGTGAGGTGAAAGACCCATTAGAACTAAACCCAGAAGAAATGGCTGCATTTAGAGAGTTAAAGGACAGACTATGTGATGCTCCTGCCCAAGGAATGCCAGATTACGAAAAAGAATTTGAGCTGTATAGTAGTGAGAGAAATGGATGTGCACTTTCAGTGTTAATCCAGAAACATGGACGCCTGAGAAGGCCAATTGCCTACTTCTCAGCAACACTTGACCCAGTAGCTGTGGGTTTACCAGGTTGCCTGAAAGCAGTAGCTGCTACCTGTAAAAGTTTGGAACAAAGTGAGGGAATCATAATGGGATATCCTGTACGGGTATTCGTACCTCATGATGTGGCAATCCTTTTAACAAGGAGCCGGACACAGTTCATGTCTCATAGTCGGCTGACTAAATATGAGAAAGTCATTCTTGGTGCAACCAATGTCAGCCTGGAGAGATGTGTGAATGTGAATCCAGCGACACTGTTGCTTGATGCTGAATGTGTGGGAATAAGAAATGAAGTTGATCATGACTGCCTGGATGTGCTTGATTACTGTACAAAACCAAGGCCAGACATAAGAGATCTGCCACTGCCTGAAAGTGATCATGTGTTGTTTGTGGATGGATCTTGCTTGAGAACGGATGAAGGAACACTGAGTGCTGCTTATGCTGTGTGTACAGTTTCAGGAGTTGTGGAAGCATCACCTTTGAAAGGAGTTAAATCCGCTCAGGTGGCAGAATTGGTGGCACTGACAAAAGCCTGTAAAATTGGAAGAAATGTGAGAGTGACTGTGATGACTGACAGCCAGTATGGCTTCGGAGTTGTCCATGCTTTTGGCCAGCTATGGCTACAAAGAGGTTTCCTGACCTCAAGTGGAACTCCCATAAAGAATGCTGAAGTGGTTGGAAAATTGCTGGAGGCGATACAGCTGCCTAAAGAACTAACAGTAGTAAAATGTACTGCTCATGGTCAAGGTGATGATTTTGTCACCGTTGGAAATAAGTTTGCTAATGACATAGCACAATATTGTGCCAGAAACAATCACTCCATTAACCGGAGTAAAGAGAGAGAAATATCTTCTTGTTCCTTGATGTTTACTAATGAGGTGGGAACATGGGAGGAGGTGAAACAATTGCAGGATGAGGCAGGAGACGAGGAAATGAAAGATTGGGTGAAAGCAGGTTGTGCACCTAGAGAAAAAGATCATGTGTGGGTCTATAGGGATGGAAGACCAGTCATGCCAAATAGCATGCTATCAACAATGGCAAGCATGTATCATGGCCAAGGACACCTGGGAAGGGATGCTATGATAAGGGCCTTTAAGCAAACCTGGTATAGTCCAAAGTTCAGGCTGATAGCAGAGAGTCTCTGTCAGAGATGTCTGATATGTCAGCAATTCAATCCTGGAAAGAAAACAGTGGTAAGCCTAGGAACAATAGGCAGAGAGGGAGGACCTTTCACAAGAATGCAGATAGACTTCATTGAAATGCCCCCAGTCAACAGATTGAGGTATGTCCTGGTGGTGGTCTGTTTGTTCTCTAGGTGGGTGGAGGCATATCCAACAAGAAGAAATGATGGGATAACAGTGGCAAAATTACTGTTAAGAGAGTTCATCCCAAGGTATGGGTTTCCAGTAACCATTGAATCAGACAGAGGAGGACATTTTTATAATGAAATCATGAGTCAAATCTGTGAAGCATTGAGTGTACAGCAGAAGCTACATTGTGCTTACCGACCAGAAGCTTCTGGTGTGGTTGAACAAATGAATGGTACCATCAAAAACAGAATTGGCAAAATGTGCTTAGCCACAGGAATGAAATGGCCCGATGTCTTGCCTCTAATCCTGATGACCATTAGGTCTACTCCAGACAGAACAACAGGTTTGAGTCCACATGAAATTATCATGGGACGTGCTATGAGACATGCATTTGTACCAGTCAACAAGCTGCTGACTATAACTGATGACATGATTTTGGATTACTGTAAAGGCCTGGCTGACGCAGTTCATTCTGTGTTTCACCAGGTTGGAGAAGACGCCACCACACTTGAAAAGAAACCAGCCCATGATCTGAGCCCAGGGGACTGGGTAAGGATAAAAGTCCACAGAAGGAGGAATTGCCTGGTTCCAAGGTGGGGAAGGCCAAGACAAGTCATTTTGACCACAACGACTGCTGTGAAGTGTGCTGGAGTGAAAAATTGGATACATGCAAGTCACACACTGAGAGTTCCAAATCCAAGAGACGGCAGTGGAAAAGAATACTTTGAAGAATCAGATTCCAGTGATGATGCAGACAGCGAGACAGTAAGAAGGAAAAAGAATCCTGAAAGTGGGGAAAGTGAGTCAAGAGACATTTTCATCCCACCGGAAGAGGTTCAGAAAAGAACAGTACAAACCACAGAAGCAAGTTCAGATTCTGAAGAAGTGCCTGAGGTTCTAGCTAGCAGTGACCAACACAAAAAGAAAGAAAGAAAAGAAAAGAACATTCCAACAGAAGTGACACCTGAATCAAATGAGGAAATTGGACAAGTTCCACCTGAGATAAATATTGAAGAAAAAGGGACAGACAAATTCAGAGAGGGACAGATTGCGGAAAACCCCAGAGGAGGTGTAGGGAACATCAACAACAAGCTAGGTGAAGGGACAAGTAGACAGCAAGAAGATTGCGTGTCGGAGACCCGAGGAGGGACAGAAGTAGGGTAATCTCAATTGGTGGAAAAAGAGACTGTTGGAGAAAAGGAAGTTGTTGGAGAAAAGAAAGCTGTTGATGAACAAGAGGCAACTGAAACAGAGTCTGATGAAAGTGACAATGAGATACATGGAGGACGAGTTCTGAGAAAGAGAACTTGGCTTGGAGAAAGAAACAATAAAGAAGGAAAACAAAAGAGAAATGCTAAAGGAGATCTTTGGCCAAATAAGATAAAGAGACTGAGGTATAGACTGACACGAGTTAACTCTTCGAAAGCTGAACAAGTGAACGAAGTGTCAAGTCAAAATCCAACTAAAGAAGAAGAAACAAAGATACCTGAGAGAACTAAAAGAATAAGAAAACCAAACCAGAGGTACAAGTCACCGGAATGGACGTATGTGGCACTGCCTGAACAAGGAGAAGAGGCAGACAGTCAAGGAAGTCCAGAGGAGGCTTTACTGAAAGAGGCTGCTGAAGAAGAAGCTGTGGGAATCCTGAGAGTTATCTTGTCCGACATTGGAGAAGAGACGGATGTTCAGGACCTGATACAGTTTGATGATGATGAAGAAACAGTGAAAAGTGCTGAAAACCCAAATTGAGTAAAATCCAAGGAAGTCACTTGAAGAAGAAAGTGAAGAATTAAAATTAAGAACTAATAGGTTGTAATAATCTGGTGGGTACTTGCTGCCCTAATAGGTTCGATAGAGGAGTAGAAGAGGCTAAGTCAAAAGACACGGACAAATTAACAAAATGGCTAACACTGAGAATAATAAAAGTAGATGTACCTTTCTGAAAAGATGGTGCAAAATGTGCTGCTGTTGTATAGGTTTATTAATGCTGGTTTGGAGCGTGCTTGCTCTACTGATTTCATTTAGAGTTACTATAGACACTTTAGAAGGTCATACTGAGAATAGAACTAATATAGGGAAGAGTTCACAGAAGATAGTACCAACTAGAACTAGCAATGTACATATACATAAGGATAGGTCAATTAATGATTTTTCTAGCAATGTTTTTTCTAAATTGTTGTATGAATACGTAAAGACAATGGAAGTAAGGGATTGCTATGTTTGCATGCAATTACCTGCCTCTGTTTCGGAAGGAGTGACTTATCATCATCTTCCGGCTACGTATGGAATTTCATGTAGTGTGTTGATTAGTATATTTTACCAGTTAGGGAAACTAGATTATTATATGTCTAATGTAGATAATATTCTTGGGCAATTGCCTATGAATAAAGCACTGAATCCTGCAAAAGAAGCTAACACTTTAGGTGAGATTTTTTTAGAAACCAAAGAATTAACCTTAGACTATGTTTTTAGAAACAATTTAACTTGCAGTTTGAAGGGAGAAGAGAAGAATTTTCTAGACATGGTTGAGAGAAGAAGGTTGAACATGCACAAGAAAGCAGAAGGGCATAAAATGAGTGAAACCATGTGGGATATTGAGAAAGAAAAAGAATTGAAAAATGGAGCCAGTCCAACTATGGCTATAGATGCACCACAGAAAGGCAAACTATGCATTACCAGGAAGAGATCCCAGTATGATTATTATTTCATAGGGACTAGTGAGTGCCATGATACATATTTTATTGCAACCGGATGGGGATTTAGAGGAGGAGAAGATCCAGTTTTTCCGGGAGTGTATTATATTTGTGGGAACAAGGCTTATTATAGGTTGCCTGACCATTGGTTTGGCACATGTTATGTTGGCCTGGTCTTTCCAAAGATTTTTCACATGGATAGAGTAGAAAATGCTGAACAAACTAATCCATTAACACGCTGTAGAAGAGAAACATGGACAGAAATTGTAGGAGATATTTTTGGAGCTTTAATTCCAGCAGTGGGAATTTCTTTAAATGCCTTTGGCATTCGGAAGCTGTCAACAGTGGTGGATCGCTTGTCAACAAGCACCGCTGGAGGCTTTCTTTTGGTTAATACAGAAATGGTTGCTTTGCGCGCTATGGCAATGCAAAATCGACTTGCCCTTGACATTCTTTTGGCGAAAGAGGATGGAGTCTGTGGAATGCTGGAAGTTCAACATTGTTGTACTTACATTCCTGACGAAAGCAAAGATCTAAAGGTTTATGTAAAAAATATTACTGATTTGCATGAAGAATTAGTACCACTGGAAGCTGAAAGTATCTGGACTAAAATGGCTAATAAGATGATTGCTATTAAGAATTTTGTAGCTAAAATAGGTAGTACCATTTTTGGTAAGATATTATTTCCATTAACCTGTGTAATTGTTGCATTATTGATCCTTAGATTAGGGTGTATGTGTTGTAGATATAGAAGAAATAAAAAGAAAATTATAAAAGAAAATGTTAAAAAGAGACAAAAGAAACCAGAAAGAGATCCACAAGAAATAGAATTAGAAGAATTGAGGGAAAGCATTTATATAGAAACTAAGAAGGAAGATGAGATGGAAACAAGGGTTTGAAAAATGAACAAGAAGATATTTTGAATTTCTTCCAAAAGGGGAAACTAAATTGATTTTTTGGGTTTTTGATTTTTGTGGTGATTAGATATCACCAAAGGGGGGATTGATGGAGCAGGGTTTTTCCTTTAAACCCAAATACCTGTTTCATTTTCGCATGTTATGATTAAAAGTACTACTGATTAATGAATAACTACTAAAAGTTTGTCGAGTTTGGATTAATCAATCTTATTAACAGAAGAATTACACGTGGGAACGCTATTGCATGGCTAAATTAATAAATGGACTAAGTTGGTGAGCAAACTGACAGAAATAGATGTTGCTTATGTGATGTTATTGTGTTTTGCGCTTTTAATTAATATGCATTAATGGCTTTTGATGTCGCAAATGGCTAGATAAATACATACACATAAGGGTATTAGCAGGGGAATAACACTGTATAATCATTTCCGTGCAGTAATCCTGTTTTATGTTCTTTTTCACTTAAGTTGACCAATGTGGCCTATCAGAAAATGGCTACCACCTGTAGCCTGCATTCGAGTTGATGGAAATTTTGCAAGGAAGCTTCGCGCTGCCTGTGACCTTGCCCACTCGACAAAACTGAAAAGCCATGATCATGATGACAAATCCAGGACGGTTGCCAGAGAGCACCTGAACATGAAATTGGTTACAAAACCTGAATACTGAACTTATGTACTGAGGATCCCACGACTGGGATACAAATTATCCAAAAGAGACATCCGTAGAAGTATCAAATTAGTCATGGACATCTAATTTTCTATTCATTATTTTGGAACGATCTAAGTGTGAGAAAATCTCGCACAGTATCACAAATGTACCAAGATGACATTATTTCCTCCATTCATCCGTTTTGAATAAAGATTGTAACATTTCAGAAATGTAAATTTGGTATAAATATTGGTAGACTAGAGAGGTCTAGCGCCACTTCTTCCCGAACTGAAGATCCGAGGTCCCGATGCTGACGGAGAGGACGGTGACTCTACATGACGGCTAGAGACTTTGATGGAATTACTGAGGACCGGTTCTGACTTAGGATCTGACATTTAGACAGAATAGGTAAATATGAGAAAAATGAATTTGCATTTAATTGGCTTTTCTTACAATTTTAGATAAACAAATATTTTGTTTTGAATCTCTGTGTCGGGTGGTTATTTTCTTGTCATGTTTATTGAATTTATTTGTATATTATTTGAAATGTTTTAGCCAGATTTATAAGCAACTAGTAGATGCCATTGACCTCAGGATATATGCAGATTGGTTAGGTATCGAAAGTGTTTCCCCTTATACATGGCACGGATAGGGTGGTAGGATGAATGTTGGTGTAATGGGCCCCACCAGCGTGTGATGTGTGTGTGCGTGTGTGACTGTGAAATCATTCCGTCCGTGGAAGTAGAGGGGATTCGGAAGCTCCAATCTGCACCAGTATCACGGGCCGGTGGGTGCATACCTGCATTCCTGGTCTTCTAACACATGGGTCAGACCTGCCGTTGCATGCCTGTGTTCGTGCTTCCACCCATAGTGCTAGTGGCAAGGTGGCTGGTCCGCTGTCGCAGTCCGGCTGTGCACAATCTCACTCGCAAGGGGTCAACCCTTGTGCAGCTGACACAGGCAGGGGTGTGTGTCACAATCGCACCCAAGGTGCTAGGGCTTGGGTAAGCTCATGGGTGGGTCTGCCATCGCAAACCAGTGTGTGCGCACTGGCATTTATAATGAATAAACTCATCAGCAGCCTACCATTTCAGATCGCTCTGTGTGCGTACCCGCACCTGTGGTGCCCTCCATTACGTGTGAAGCCTGCCATCGCCGGCCCGTGCATGCACACTGACAAGTGTATTAGTTAAACCTGTTTCCAGTCTGCTGTTGCAGACTATGGTGGGTGCACTTGCACCCCTGGTGCCCGGGAGCATGTGGCCAACCTGCCATTGCAGGTCTGTGTGAGCACTAGCGCACGTGCACCCAGGTAGTGAGGAATACCTGTGTGTGTTTTCACTACATATGAGGCTTACTCTTCCCACAAATTAACATGGGGAAGTGGTTGACATTACTTTGGGCTGCAATAATGGATTGCAGTGGAGCAGCTTCGTGATGTTTCCTATAAATTAATTTGCCATGCCAAACCCCTTCCAGTGGTAAAGGTGGTCTTGGCATAACTCGCTTAGAAATGACACTTATAGAATGTGGGCTTTTCTATGCTCTATTGTATGCCATGGTGCCTGGCTCAAGTGGACACCAGGGATCAGGGAGCACATCTGTGCATTCCCCAGTAACAGCCATAAACCATGGGCATACAACTGGAATGACAGACCTTAGCCATCTGAGGGACAGATGTAATAGATTGGAGGGGGAGGTTTTGACACTTGGCCTCTAGGGGATGGATCATGGCCCCACTAAAGATTAAGATCTACGTTTCACAGCCTCATGGCAGCCAGGCCTACAATTTAGCTGAGACATCTGTGGTTCAAAGGGAAACCCCTTAAACCACACCTAAATTCAAAGACACACAACAGTATAACTACTGGTTCTATTCTTTAGTGCAGGAGGGGAAACAACCTTTACAACGCAGTCACTACATCGCACTACCTTTACATAGCAGTCATTACATCGCAACATCCTTTACATCGCATGTCATTACAATGCAGCCATTACATCGCATGTCACTACAACGCAGGCATTACATCGCAAGTCATTACAATACATACCATTACAACGCATTGTACCCTTACACTATCCAACACTTACCCTACTGTGGCACTCATTGGAGTTAGAATAGTAATTCTTACCCCTATACTATCCAACACTTACCTTAAATGCGATGTAATGGTATGCATTGTAATGGTATGCGTTGTAAAAGTATAATGCGATATAATGGAATGCGTTGTAAAGGTAGTTTCTGAAAATGCGATGTAATGGCATGCAATGTAAAATAATGCGTTGTAAAGGATGTTGCAATGTAAAAACTGCGTTGTAAAGGCATGCGTTGTAAATGTATGCGTTGTAATGTCATACATCGTGCAGGAGGGATGTAGTAAGACATAAACTTGGGGTGAGATACTCTTGTAAGGAAGCAGGACCGGAGAACCTGGATTGCGTAGTGCACACTGCCACAATAGACGACAAATCCCGTCTTCGTCTCCAGCCTATTACCAAACTTCTCACTTTAATGAGGGCTTTAATACAGCCTATGAGAGTCCACCTCTTCCTGCAGCTAGGAAACACTCAGGGCAGATACACTGCCTCGTGAGCCGAGCGGCCCGGGATCCTGGAGAAAGAGGGCAGATGGAACTCAAAGCACTGGGACGCGAGCTGTCTACAGCCAAACACAGCTCGGCCCCTTGTTGGTAATTGATAAACGTACATTACATGAATTGTATGGTATGCTTCTAGAGACAGGTTTGCACCTGATAGCGGCGCTGCTACTGACAGACGCGTGGTCTGTTGCAGTGTTTTTGTACACATGCCCGGTATAATATAATCAAAGTACTCTCTGTACTTTAACCATGTAATGACATACTCCTTGCCAACTTTGTGTTAGTCAATTTCATCCCGGATACTATAGATTGGAGTTTTTGTTAAATTATTTCGAAGGCTGATTAAAAATGTTTTTTCTGTTTGTAATTTAAGTGACGAGAGAGGGCACTGGGCGGATGGGGATTATGAGGAAGGAATATTTTTTTGAGAAGAGTCTTAAAATTCACTTTATCGGAACCAGATTGTTCAGTCACTAATCTAATTATTAAAGCCATGCAGAAGTAATGAGCATATGAATTACTGGGCTAGTTTTGTATTGAAAACCAAAGTGTGTGATTGTGTCATCTTTTATTTTAGATTGTGGAATTTCAAATATTTTTAGGGTATTGTGCATGTAATCTAAAATGGATTTCACATGGCTACAGCTTTAGTAATTCAATCATCGTATGATGTAATGATGGATTTGTCAGTTTTATAATTCTCAGAGGGATGCTCTAATGCCACCAGCTATTTCTTCTTAAGTCACCCCATCACACCGCGGCTGTGTTTCAGAGATACCTCAGACGTATGCACACTTGTTCACCCAATGAGAACGTTCCCCCTTGGCTTGATAGCTGGCAATAAAATACCCCTTTAACTTCAGGATAAAGTTGGAATGGGGTTACTACTTGCCCAGTCATCTGCCTGCAGAATACCAGGCGCCTGGCAGGCTCTGCACATAGGGAGGATCTTGTGATGAAAGAGACGAAAGTTGGCTTTTATCTGCTTTGGGCATCAGACCTGCTCCCTTCCCAGCCACGCAGCCGACATACTCGGAATGGTACAAGCCGCAGGAAGTAGAGTCGAGTGTTCCACTGCACACCTTAGCGCCTCCTTACGGCCTCTAAAGCACTTTGTGTGGGCTTGTTCCAAGGGGGAATGGGGAAGGAGTTTGGGTTTTGACACTGAATTCAAAGACTTCAACTTTTTACATTTTTCAGCTCACAGTTGCAGTATTTAATGGAGAGTGTTCTGCGTCCGCCATAGTGTATCTCATGTTTCTGCACGATTTAGTTTAGCAATTCGACTACGGGTAGGAGGTTGAACTCTGCAGAATTTCACAGAGTTTTTGTGCAACTCTGTGCAATTCCATGGAGTACAACTCTGCCAGTTCTGCCCATTTCTAGTTTAATGCGTGGAACCTGATGGACCAGGACTGCGCCAACTTTGTGGAAGGGAAAATCAATCATGGTTCAGTGTCCTCTGCTGGGACCTTGTGGGTGTCAAGTAAACCTACCTTCATGGGTCTGCTTAAAGGGTATGTGTGGAGAAAGGAGCAGCACCAGCTGGTCAGGTGGTGTGAACTGGAGAACCAAATCCCTACCTTGGAGTGGAATGCTTGAAGTTGGGACCTGGACCAACTGGCACTGGCGAGATCCAGACTGCTACAGGTCTCTTTAGAAGAGGCGAAACAGTGCTGGAGAGCATCAATCCAGCGGGTATATGAATCCTGAGATTCATCCAGCAAACTATTCTATTGGCTGGTCACTCGAGATCGCTCCAATAGGATAGTACCGGCCATTCGGGACTCCTTCAAGGCTCACTGTGAGGAGTTGCCTGTGATTACGCAGGTTTTTGCAGCTTATTACCAAAACTTCAATACGGCGCTCCCAACACCCCCCACATGAGATTGAGTCCGCACTAATTTGGGATATCCCACTGCCTTCTATTCCTGACTGCTTGACACAGAAACATGATTAACCTCTAACGGCGTAAAAAATCGGCTTGGCTCTATCTGATCTTCAATCAGGCTAGACCTCCATCCCTGACAAGTTCCCCATTGAATTCTTTAAGCGCTATCGCACCCATTCAATACCGCACATGTTGTCCCTATACAATTAAGCATTTAAACACTGCTTCTTTCCTCCAGATCTAGGCAATGCCCATATCGTGATTATACCCACCAACCCACAGACTGCTGCTATTGTTACCTGCAGATTTCCCTTATTAATGTGGACATCAAGATCTTTGCAAACGTCTTAGCGACTAGGTTGAGCAGGACACTGTCTTACCTAATCCATCCAGGCCAGTGTAGCTACATGCCGGGCAGGAGCGCCCGACATTGTATTCAGAGCTTGCAGCTGCCCCTCTCTCAATTGGGTTGTCTGGGACACTCAATCAATCAATCAAGAGGCTTTATTCGAGAAATTCTCATAAAAGCAGTACACACAATGATAATTTTTAGAAAACATTGTTAAAATCATACCTCATAAAATGTACAGACAATCAGAATTCGGAAAACTAGATATAAACACAATGCATTAGCACAGTAACCAATATTACGTTCTTTTAATTAAATAGCTCCTAAACAATGACACTCTGCCTAATGGACCATGCCCACCCCAAAAATGTAGCGGTTGCTACAGTCAGTTGAATACAGGAGCTAGTGCAAATAATTCTCATAGCTACAGAGCTGCTGGGAGCACCTACATTTTTGCAGGCCGGTGCTAACCAAATACGTCGTGGGGCTGCATAGGCTTTGCAGGAAAACAAGAAGTGCCCAATGGACTCTTTTGTAATTCCACAGGCAGGACAGGTAGTATCAGTAGAACCCCTCCACCTCCCGGTTAAAGACCTTAAAGGGAGGGCACCTATCCTCAATTGAAAGAAAAGTTTCCTATCCCTTGGGTTAGTTATAATGTCCCAGAATAGTTCCAGTGTAGGGAGAGGCTTAACCTCCAAGAAACGACCAGACATAGAACCAGCATCAGATTTTCTCCATGCCTGCTCAGACACATGGGCCCAATACAGCTCCTTGATTGCTTGCTTGCTTGGAAAGGATGCTTCTAATGGGGAATCCCATAGGAGCTTTAGCCCAAGCACACATAACAATGTTCTAAGTTTACTCAACCATTGGATCTTATGGAAGACATCGGCCTTAATCACTGCTAGAAAGCCCTCGGCATAATGCTTAAGTTCTGGTGTAGTCCAGAGCCGCCTCCAATATAAAATCGGGCGTAACCTTGCCAGGTCACCTACTGCCTTCCTTCCCAAATCATGTCTGAGGGGGATCAGAGGTGTACTTTTAGGGAGACCGGTTAATGACCTAAAAAACTTATTCTCAGACATCTGCATCGAATTGAGGTTACCAAATCCCCACAATTCTGCACCATACAGTGCAGATCCCAGGGTTTTTGCTTCATACACCTGCAAAGCTGGTGCAATAGGTTTCGACTGTGATTTCCTATGCTCGAGCCCGAGGACTCCAGCCACTTGCCTATGCTTTAGAGCAGCCAAGTCAATGTGCTGAACCCATCTTAAATCATCTGTTATGTAAATGCTCAGATAAGTAAAGGCTCTAACTGCATCTAGGGGGCGTTGGCTTAAATACAACTTGGATCTGACACTGCGGTGAGGGTTAAAAAACATGAGTTTAGTCTTTGCCACGCTGACTTCCAAACCATTATTCCTACAAAAATCATCAAAAATACAGAGGGCACTTTGCAGACCACTGGCAGTCTTTGACAGGATCAGCGTATCATCGGCGAACATCAAGATCGGTATCTTGATGCCCGCCAAAGAGGGTGCGTCAACATTCGCGGATAGCATTCTTGCTACTACCCCATTAATAAATAGTGAAAAGAGCAGCGGGGCCATCGCACACCCTTGTCGCACACCCCGTTCTACCGGAAAATCAGCAGTAGTCTCACCCTGCCTACCCTACTGTATCCTGGCGAAATTTGCCTCATGTAACTGCATAGCCATAGTCAGTAGATCGTCAGGCAGACCCAGGCTTCTTAGTTCAAACCACAGCTTGGACCTAGGCACCAGGTCGAAGGCAGCCCGCAAATCTACAAAAGCAGCGTACAAGCTGCCATCGCCAAGTACCACAGTCCGCCACTGTACCAGAGTGAATTGAAACACCTGGTCCATCGTGCTGGTAGCCCTCCGAAACCCTGCTTGGTAGGGTGATAGTGCATTATGCTCATCAACCCATTCCATGAGCCTGTTTACCACCATCCTCCCCACAACCTTTTGTATGGTCGCTATCAAGCTAATTGGCCGGTAGTTCCCAGGCGACCCCCTATCGCCCTTCTTAAATATGGGAATAATGATTGCACCCCTCCAACTCATCGGTACCGGTGCTCCTTGAGCGACTGCTTTAGCGAGGAGAAGGATGTATCTACCCCATCATTCCTTATCATTAGTAAAAAGGTCTACCGGGACCCCATCCATTCCAGGGGCTCTACCCGACGATGCTACACTTAACGCCAACAGGACCTCTTTGAGACTAAAAAATGGCTCTTTGGGATAGACAACCTTAAACCCGTCCATCTCCCTGCCAGGATTAGATTCGGCATATTGAGGTTTAAAATATTTGACCCAATCCTCCTCCTGGACATTATTATCAGGGCAGTCAGGCTCACCACCCCTCCCCCATTTAACAATACTCCAGAAAAGCCTGGAATCCTTGGAGCCGCAGGCTTCCAGTAGCTCTCTCCAGTGCCTCTCATCCCACTCCTTTTTTGCTGCGACTATACAATCTTTATAATTACTTCTGGCACCACGAATTACTGCCAGGTCCCTAGTCTTAATAGCACTGCCCAAAGCAAGCCTTGCCATCCTGCACTGTGCATTGTACCACTTCGCAGTCTTGGTTAGGGACCTACTGTTATTCCTACCTACCTTCTGGAAATGTGACTTAATGGTTAAAAAGAGAATATCGTGAATTGTTGTCGCTTCCTGCGACCCCTGGGTAACAATGGCAACCTGCTCCAAGGCCTCAATTGCTCTATCCACCTCCATATTTATACTAGCCATGGAATCTTGATTGGCCAGTACACGAGGCCATTTTAACCGGCGTGTATCATTGGAAGGAACTGGTAAGGGGAGACCTTCCCACTCTGTTCGAACATTCCCGCTAGGCAAGGTCCACCATCTGTGACAAATACACAGAGGGTCATGGTCACTTTCCAACCTGTGCATGACCTCCATATCATTAACCTGCTTCCATATTTCCAAACTACATATGACATAGTCTATCCTACTCCTACTCCGGCCATTGTCAAAAGTGCAAGCCCCCACCCTGTCACTCTTGGTTCTCCCATTCAACGCACGGAGGCCTCTCTCTAGGCAGATGGAGTTTAGGCAAATAACATCATCAGACCATCGTTTTATCGGGTCTAGATCTAGTGGAGGGACACCCCAATGCCTATCCTCTTCTGACCCAATACAGTCATCACCTGTGTCTAGTGGTTCGAATGTACGATTAAAATCGCCAGCAATTATGATATTATTAACCAGGGAGTGGGTCTCTAGGAGAGCCACCAAAGAAGCTAAAACTTCTGACTTTCCACCCTTGTTACCCCTGGCATATACATTGTATAAATCAAGTCGCCCTAACGGTCCCAAATCAAGATTTATAAGTTGGATATCCTTACTCCCTGTCTCAATAACTCTTATGTTAAAACGCAGGTTTTGCCGAACCCAGATCATCAGACCTCCCATAGGTCGACCCTTTTGGCCCTTAGTAGCTGGTATAGAGTTATTCAAATAGCCCTGAAGGAACATGGGTTCGCACATCCATGTCTCTTGAAATAGACATATATCAAAACCATTAACAAAGTCAACCCAGTCTTGGGACTCCTGTTTGTGACGCAAGCCCACAATGTTCCATGACATTAGACTTCCTGCCCCTTCCCCACCATCGGTTGGAGCTTCCCTAACTGGAACTGACAAAGGCGATGGCACATTAAAAGTTGTAGTTAGGCCTTTTTCATCTACAGAGCAAGTCTCACCAACCATCAAAACCTCCTCCCTACAAATATTACCATGATCAATAATGGAATCGCGGTCAGTGAGGGGGCAGACTGAACTATTTGTGTACTAGAGAGTTCAATGAGTTGTGGCTTCACGTGGGTAGCACCCCCAATCGGGCGGGCCCACATGCCCCGCAAGGGCTGTAATCCCTTCCATGCCAGTGAACACATCAAACCTGTTTACTGTCTCCAAGGGTGTGAAAGGTCTCAAATGATCCATTCTCCTGTTAGTGGTTATGTTAAAACTAGGAGGTACGGTATTCCACCCAAAGGGATCGGCAACAGGTACTGGGTATTGTGCTTGCACAAAATGGCCAGTGTTGTACGGTGCTAAGAAATTTGTATAGGTAGGTGCTTGTCCGCTTATGTAGGTTGGAGGGAACACAAGTGATCTGGGATAGAAGTATGTCAGGGCACGAGGAGTGATGCAGTTATTGCCATTGCCCGTGGGCCAGTTTAATATGTAATTGACCACACATGGGTCTCTGAAATTAACTATAACTACGTCTCCCTCAAGGTCTTTACTTCTACCACCCAGCCATGGGAGTCGCCGAACATGCACTATTTCACCATTGATGTTTTTTGTGATTGGTCTGTATATACTGAACCAGTGCATGATTTTATTTTTTAACTGGGCGAACTCTTCCCTTTTATTGTCTGTCAGTATAGGGACCCCCGTCAAGACAACCACGAAGGGCACAGCTTCAGGGGGAAGTTCAACTAGTGGACCTTTGTTCATTGGTGCCCTTACGTGTCTGGTGCTTCCCCCCTCCTCCCGCGTTTTTCCTACAAGTACCTTTTCCATTCCCCTCATGGGTTCACTGGCAGGAGTTACAGCTAGTTTGTTTGCCTGCAATTGGGGAAATAACCTTTGTTGATTAGATTTTGCTAGATTTGGAAGTTGTGATGTAACTTTGGTGGGTTGGAATAAATCTTTAGAGGCAGAACTGGTTGGTTGTGCAACCAGGGTTATGGGTGGCACCGCCGTACTCACTGTGGCCTTAGTTGCACCGTCCTTACTGCTAATAACAGACTCAATGGCCTCGAGTCGCTTCTCCACCCTCTTTAGCCCCTCAATAATTGGTAGAAAAAAAGACCTAATTAGTTGTTCCATGCTATCTGGTGGGACGGTGGGAAATGCTGCTTTCAGCACGGATTCAGCAGAAATGGCAGTAGGTACAATGGTACTAACTTCCTTATCGATATGTGGAGGTTTAAGGGGGCTTCCAAGTTAGGCAAGTTGACTAGTACGGCTACTGACGCCTGATCTGTTCTAATGGCCGGCTTGGAAGGCCTGCCAAAGTCGGTGTGACTAATCTTGGATTTTTGTTGTTCCCCCCCTTTGCGTCTTCTTTTGCCTGGTGGTGGGCCATAGCCCTTATGCGGCAATAATTTATTCATCTTATTTCGGACAGATTTTCCCCTACTAGTTATTAAAGAAAGAATCAGCTTTCAAGCACACCCTTTATGTTAGATAACCTCGAAACTGTCAGGTAAATCCGAGAATCAGTTCCTTGAAATAAGTATATAGGTTGATACAGTCTCTGGAGGGTTCGTAGTTACAAATAACCAAGCAGGATACGGTGGTTGGCAGAGTGTTCCAAAAAACATATATTTTCTTCTTTATTGATCAGTTTCCAAACAAACTATCCAAATCTAAATTATTAGTCAATTTCCAGACAAACGTTCAAGATCCAAATCCAAAACAGCCGACACGTGTTTCGTCTGTACATGTGTTTGTACAATGACTTTTTCAAGGCTGTTAACAAGAAATATGCATATATGAGAAAAAAATAAACATAGGTAAAGAAACATTTAACAAAAGGGGGGAGGGGAAGGAAGGCTGAGTTATCCACCGATTATGGTTTGAACATAAGTGTCAGGATATACAAGTGTCAGAATAAGCTGGTAAGAAAGAGCATCAATAATAAAAATAGAACCCACATCCAGTAAAAGAAAACAAGAATAAGGCCAAGTGAAAGGCAAAATCAGATGAAGCCATCACCGTGACCAAGTCTGAGTACTGAAAATGTGTATGAGTACAAAGTAGAAAAGATTATATAGGCTAAGATGTAAGGAGACCGCTCAGCTGAAATTAAGCTAGCACTGTGTAAATAGCTATTGAGACAATACTAACTGGATATCCAAAGCCTATAAGCTTACAGCATGGGCTAATATATGTGGCCGGACCCACCTAGATATGGTCGAATAATCAATATATCCAGTCGATTCACAGACACGTAATGAAGATAGCTGAACAAAGAAAAATATAAGAAAAAAATATAGGACAAAATAAATATATAATATAATATATCAGGCATGAAGGCCAAGATACCACAAAGCACCACAAGAGTGATTAGACAGAATATAGCACTTACCACGATAATTCTTTGGGCAACTTAATGGTGTATGATAACCCATCCAAACACATAAGAGGGAAGGCACCAAAATAGGTTTTGATTGGTGCAAAAACCTAGATGAGAATAATAAGTATCTAAGTCAAAGAGTATGTAAAATTTAGCTACATGATGTACCGAAGGTGATAGTAATGTGTGTACAATAATATGAAACATTATATTGGGTATATGAAGACTAATAACTAGAGTCCCAGTAGTGCTAAATTCACATGGATTATAGTAATAATAACCCTCAAAACTTGTATTGGTGATCTCACCTACCACAGAATGACTGTGTACCGTAGTGGTAATATCAAGAGTCCAGTCCAGGAAAAAAGAGTAGTGTCCAATGCACGGCACACCGCAGTCAGGTGTGGGATAGTTGAGGAACCTAAATGTACAAGGAATACGTATATATAATAGCCGTCTAAAACATACAGGCACTAGTCAAATAATCGTGCAAGGGCGTTTAACATCCCCACTGAGAAATGTAGAGGTGGATATATGTCCCTAATTAAAAGGAACTACCGACCCCATGATGCAACATAATTCAAAACGTACTGCAGTATTAGAGTAGACTCATGGGATCACAAGCGTTTGGGTATCACGAACCATAAGCAAAAACGGTACGATAGGTAAGGAACAAGCTAAAGGTACCGTTAATCTAATAGAATATCCTGATATTGTCAATTAGGCAACAATGGAAACCGAAAGTCGTCGAAGGTTCTACGGTATAATAACACAAGAAACACGTCTATATGTGTCTCACGATCTTACCGGATAATAATGCTCCGTCTATGAGCCCAGCGTCTGGTAGCGCCAAAGGGAAGTCACAAGTGATGCACGTAGTTACCATCTTAAAATAAACTAGCTGGGGAAAAGGGTACCTCCTCCTTCCCGCGTCACAAGATACTGTTGCGACATAGAAAGAGGACTGCACAGAATAATGTATTCCTATTTGAAACGCCATCAATAAAGAGTCATGTGTCCCACTATACGGACACATCAATTGTGAATCATAGTTTTGACGTATAATGCAACGTTATCACATCAAAGAACGTAAAGTACAAACAGGGTATCTACACCTGGTTGCGAACTAATGTAATAGGAGAACACCATAACAAGTTGCATTAGGTCTAACTAGACCACGGCGCTGATACGATGTATATATGAAAAATGTAATGCAAGGAGATGAAAATGTTGTATTATAAAACGGCAGAAAGTAAATGTAGACAGGTAATATAACCTAAAAAGTGCAGTAATGTAACAGTACGAGCGTGAAAAAGAGAAGAGAGAAGAGATGACGAACAACAGAAGAGGAAGCATGGACAGTCAACAAATTAAGTGAAAACGCCACATATTATGTGGGTGTATACCCACTAGCATGTTAGTTCGTGACTCGTGATAGTCTAGATTGAAGTCAATATACATTTCCCCTACTAGTGGTCGGGTTGGTCAAATTGGCAGTTATGTTGACGGGACTGGGAAGGGGAGTATAACTCATGGGCTGTTCAATGGAGAGACAAGGTGTAGGTGTGCAATCACGTAGCAGGAGTGGAACACTCTCTAAGGATGTAAGGTCGGCAATACCACTGAGACTTCCTCCACTGAGGGAGAGGGCGTGAGATCTATTGAAGCCCTATTTTTCAGACATTCAACCGAGCGACGGCGCTCCGCCCTACGCTCTTCTAGTGTTGATTCCCTATCTAAATCGATGGGAACCCTTGTGAAGTAACTGTCGAGAGTGCCATTTAACGACCCCCCCCGGCTTTTCTAGAATGACATTGTCCAGACTCTGGGCCATAGCAACGATGCTAACAAAAGATACAAATGGAAAGGAAAAAAGATGAAAGGGAATGAGCCCTGCCCGGCCTCGCTCGGCCTCAGAGGGCCTAAGAGGGCCCGCCCTTTGCCCGGGCTTAGCCCCGGACACTCCCGCGCGCTCCCGCACAGCGGGGATCTAGATCGTTTAAGTAGGGCGGGGTTACAGGCCGTGGGCGTAGCAACAGGGAGAGCGGACCAGGTGTTGGCAGACGGTCTGGCAGGGACTCCTGGGAGATGGAGTCCCTGCTGAAACGCTCGCAGCCCTGCTGCACCCTTTTAGCCACAGACCACGAGTCCTTCAGGCAGATTGCACTGTCTCTCACCTCAGGCGGCTAGGAATGGTGGTAGGTTTAGAATCAAGCGTCTTCCTCCCGGTAAACTAGTCTCCTCCAAAGGTTTAGACAAGAGGTCCCACTGAAGCAGGGCAGGCAGGTATCTGTAATCCTCTCGGGCGGCCGTGGGCGTAGCAAACGTCCGTTTCAGCATCAAACCTCCCACACAAGTAATAAAGTGGTGCCTACACCCAAGGCGACTCCTGCAGTCCTCGAGCTATCCGTGTGAGGTGCGGATCTCTGTGTCTGGGTGAAGCAACACTGCTTCCGACTTCCACACGGAGGAGCCTGAGAAACTGAATCCGATCACTGCCTTCCTCCCCACTCCATCCAACTTCAATGGGACACTCATTAGCCCTCCTTCTTGTTGATTTTCAGAAGGCATTCATGATTTCTGGAAGCCACGCTAATGTTGGAGAGGAAATGAAATGTGAAGAAATTACGCTACAGCAGACAGCAGTAGAAAACTATTTAAAATTCTGTGTGGTGAAAGGGCAGTGTAGACCCAAATCTCATGCTGATGCAAGAGAAGTGAAGAGCACCTAGAAAATAGAGCGCATGACCTACACGGTCTTAGTTAACGGAAAACCTGTGTTTGTAAGCTTGAAGGAATTTATAGTCTGAGTCCAAGCACATATTCCGTTGTCCCAGTAAATTGTAAATATGATTAAAGAATAGGAGCAGGAGACTGAATTAGCCAAAAGTACAAAGAATCTGATAAGGAGTCTTGGGAGCAGAATGATAAAACACACTGGCAAATACGTATGCATTGAAAATAAGTAAATACATGGATTGTTAAGCATTGTTGGAATTTCAATACCGAATGTGTAGGAAATAGGTTAAGAGGTTAGGGACACAAGTGACAAGATGTTTTTTGTAACCAATATGTAGCTGCTAAGCAACTTATTATTTGACCTTTTGTAATAAGCATTGTTCATGTTGCTGTATAAGTGGCTGCCTGTGAAGCAGCAAAGAGAGACTAGTTCTTTAACTGTGTGGAGATAGCTTCTCTCCCTGCCATGTATTTGCTTTGCCAAGAGGAGTCTTGTTATTTTCTACATTTTAAGTTACTTAGCAACACTAGAACAGGCTGGTTTCGGGTCCTCCTGCCATAGACTTGTGAGTCTCCTGTATAACATCGCTACCGCCCTGGTCCGTGTCAATGTAGTCCTTTCCTGGCCTTTCCCGATTACCTGTGGCACTCGTCAGGGTTGCCCTCTGTCCCCGTTGTTGTTTGCCCTTGCCATAGAGCCTCTGGCATGCCTGATTAGGTGTGATGCTCAGGTTCAGGGACGGCAACGGGTGTAATGTGTTGAGGACTGGATCGCCCTATATGCAGATGATGTCCTGCACTTCCTCAGTGACCCTCAGTCTTCAGGCCCCAGATGCCTTGAAATCCTCAACATTTACAAGGAGGCCTCCAGTTTGCGCAAATCAATGTCTACAAATCATTCTTTGTGCAGCTTGCTGGAGAAGCTGCTGGGCCTTTCTGGTGCTCTGGGGTACTGGTGAACAGAAGGACTATAAACACTAAATCAACATCCATATCTGGCCTTATCCAAGAATGTGAAATTGACAATACTGCGGTCAGAGAAACCTTGTTTTCTCATTCTCCATGCCATTATCTTACTACCAGATTACTAGGATCTTCCACTTCAACAGAACAGAAAAAAAAGTGTGGGTAGCCCTCATTGATAGGAAGCCACTTAAATGCAAACTGATTGACTTAGTACACTTGACATCTCTGACATTGTCCACTTTTGATCAGCTGTTGCTAGGGAATGGGCCCCTGGACCAGATGGAGTCCTGGCTAATGTTTTTTTATCTGACCTGGAGGTTTGGTCCCGCTATATTTTAATTACTGCCAACGCCATTGCTGGCAGGGCTCCCATTCCCGATTCCTGGAAGGTTGCCACAGTATTACCAATCTACAAAAAAGGAGACAGGTCTCAACCAAGCTACTATAGACCCATTAGTATAATTGACTGTCTCCAAAAAGTCTTCTAGCGGTGTGTGTTGTCCAAAATCCAGGAATGGATATCGAAGCCAGACATTCTTACCCTCTTTCAAGCAGGCTTTCAGATGAAAGTCTCCGCTATTGATCAGACTTTCTGTTTTTTACTGATCTATTGGAGGACTGTTAAAATCGGCAACAACAACCTTTACATTGCCTTTCTCGATTTAAAATCCACTTTTGACTTGGTCCCACGTCCAACTCTCTTGCAGGCTCTTTCCAACATGAACATGACCCTGAATATCTTGTCACTTGTAATACGCCTTCATGAGGGCAATTTTGCACGTTATCAGGTGGGGGAAGCAGGGTCAGTTGACTGATAGGATTCCAGTCCTCAGAAGTATTCGCTAAGGTTGTGTACTGGCTCCAACTCTCTTTTCTTTATATATCAATGCCATTGTACCTTTTTTATCTCAAGGTGATGCAGATGCCCCCTCACAGGCCGGGTTTAAATCTCAATCCTCTTATTTCCCGATGACACCTTGTTGATCTCTAAGATGCAAAGCGGGCTACAGAAACTTGCCTTGTTTTGACGAGTTCTACTTCGCCCATTGCTTGGAGGACAACACTACTAAAACTAAACTGATGTTGTTTAAACCCCCCCCAAAAAATCTTACAAAAAGAGCATAACTTTAGGGGGCACCCTTAGAGAAGGTGGACTCCTTTAAATACTTGGGTGTCACATTTAGTGACTGTATTTCTTGGAAATATCATGTCAATAAAGCAGCCCTGGAGCTTAAACAAATATCAGGGGCAGTACTTAAATACTGTTGTGCCTCCTATACCAAACCCATTTCACCTGCATTCCATCTTTACAAGTGCATGACATTGGAAGCAGCCCTTTATGGGGCAGAGTTGTGGGGATTTACCAACATTGAGGTACTAATAAAAGAGAAAAATAAATTCCTGTGAAACCTTGCTTTTTTCCTTCCTAGTACCCCTTTGTGCCTGCTTCTTATGAATCTGGGAGTAACAGGGCTTTCAGGCATAGACTAATGAGTACTGCAAGAGAACTGTGGATGCATATTGTAAATAGATTCCTGCTTTCTCCAGACTTAACACTTCAGGTGGATTATGAATGCTGTGCATTAACCTTGATTATCTTGGACTCTTCCTTGTGCCCTGCTATCTCCAGAAGAATCTCATCTTACAGTCTTCTACTGCATCTTATGATCAGTGTGATATACACTTAAAATTCAGGTGTGGCATTTGCTATCAATACATGCATTTGATTTTACATGCATGCATTGCAATGCTTTATTCATGTTTCCAATGATCATCTATATCACCCAAGACCTTATTTTTCAAGTTGATATTGTTTTGAAATTTCTGCTCTATTCCCGTGCTTATTATGAAGCTAATCTGTTATGGTGTATGTTCTTTTTCTTTGTTTCATTGAAAATGAATTATAAAGTTAATGAGAAAATAACTTAGTCCTTCAACACATAATGGCAGCACATTTACAACAGTAAATCAGAGTAGCCTGAACATATGTAATGATATGAGAAATATCACAAACATTGAGAAAAGGCTCAAAGCATACAATGAGAGAAGCCTTATTTCACTTAGGTGCCGATTCCGATCCGTAAAAAAAATTTACCGTCCGACTCGTATCCATATTTTTTTACGTACGAATCGTACAAGTCCTGTACAAACGGCGAAGTACGATTCGTACGTGAAAAATACATACGAATGACCTCGGGAAATGTCTACGAGACGTCCCCGGACAGTTTTACGTACGAGTCGTAAAACTGAAGTCCGAGCGCACAAGTCTGATCCGTACCGATGTCCTGAATACACAAGCGTATGGAAAACGTCCTGTACGGAGCGAACTTTGCACGACCCCTACCCCGGGTACACTTGTGCCCGGGGTACGAGTCGCACGGCCCCCCCCAGCCTCCCACCCCTCCCGCGTATGTCCGCACTGTGCCCCCCACCCCCGTATGTACGGCGCGTACCCCCCACCCCCCGTATGTACGCGCCGTACCCCCACCCCCTGCATGTACGTGCTGTACCCCCACCCCCGTATGTACGCGCCGTACCCCCAGCCCCGTATGTACGTGCCGTACCCCCAGCCCCCCCGTATGTACGCACCGTACCCTCAGCCCCCATATGTACGCGCCGTACCCCCAGCCCCTGTATGTACACATCGTACCCCCACCCCCATATGTATGCGCCGTACCCCCAGCCCCGTATGTACGCGCCGTACCCCCAGCCCCCCGTATGTACGTGCCGTACCCCCACCCCCCGTATGTACGTGCCGTACCCCCACCCCCGTATGTACACGCCGTACCCCCACCCCCCGTATGTACGTGCCGTACCCCCAGGCCCCCCGTATGTACGTGCCGTACCACCACCCCCGTATGTACGCGCTGTACCCCCACCCCCGTATGTACACGCCCTACCCCCACCCCCCGTATGTACGTGCCGTACCCCCAGCCCCCCTGTATGTACGCGCCGTACCCCCAGCCCCCCAGTATGTACGCGCCATACCCCCAGCCCCGTATGTACGCGCCATACCCCCACCCCCCGTATGTACATGCCGTACCCTCAGGCCCCCCGTATGTACGCGCCGTACCCCCACCCCCTGTATGTACATGCTGTACCCCCACCCCCGTATGTACGTGCCATACCCCCAGGCCCCCCGTATGTACACGCCGTACCCCCACCCCCGTATGTACGCGCCGTACCCCCACCCCCGTATGTACATGCCCTACCGCCACCCCCCGTATGTATGTGCCGTACCCCCAGCACCCCCGAATGTATGCGCCGTACCCCCAGCCCCGTATGTACGCGCCGTACCCCCAGCCCCCCCGTATGTACACGCCGTACCCACAGCGCGGGGGGCTGGGGGTACGGCGCGTACATACGGGGGGGATGGGGGTACGGCGCGTACATACGGGGGGCTGGGGGTATGGCTTTTGTACCCGGGTTTTACAGGATCGGAATTGGCCCCCTAATGTGCCAAGAAACTCAATGCCCTGATACATCGGGTTGGACTATGAAAATTATTTTCTACAATGTTATAATTAGGCCATGGTGACACTTACATTACACCGTCATAAATTTCATAATTTGGGAATGTTTGTCAAGTAAAATTCTCAAAATTACACTATTACACCATATTGCATATTTACACAGCTGTTTGGGGCAAATGTATAGCACAGGAGTGCAAGAACAAGCCAATCAACCCGAACCCGAACACGAACAAGTGTTGTTCACAGTAATTGTGTTTTTCGTGCTATTTGTTTAGCACAGAACGTGTCCTTGCGTCAAAAATTGGCATAAGGGCACATTTTGCGCTAAAATATAGCACTAAATTACGGATTTCCATTGCCCATAATTCCATGCAACTTTCACAAAGATTTGCATAATTATGCCAATGCAAACTGGGCATATTTCCCACACTCCACTTTACAATACAATACCCCAAACAATTCTACAGTATTCCTCAATAAGAAATTACAGGAATAGATCGAAAAGGAGGAAAATAAATCACTTTGAACCTTATTTTTGTAATACAGTGAAATAAGTGTGCATATACCTTCCCTGAGTCAAGTGGAAACAGATGAAAGCCAAACAAACATAGTTTTGTGTGACATGCAGTCCTAGGAAACTGAATTATGTACAAAGTATAATAACTCATATAATAGGGCCTACTTAGTTGGCACAAGATTAGAATAAAATAAAAGGACTAGCATAGGCAATTTATCATTTGACTCTCCAAAGGCTGAGAACACTCCTATATAGAATTTGCCATTTACTTCAAAATCCTGAGTGTTTTTCTTTACCCACCAACTCTAAAACAAACCCTCAATGTCATTCCAGCAAAAAAGTGCGAAGTATGTCCGAATCAAAACATCTAAATATGAAATAAATTCCAATCAATATTATCTGACAACTCAAACATTTACTAACACTCAAGCAAATTCCTGATGCATTTTTTATGCTTCCAAAAATATGCAGATCTGAGCATCCGTTCTGCCAGATCATCTCTGCAGTCAATATGTTGATCCGGGAGATACACAAGGCACATCAAATGTACCCTAAAACCTCAGCTGCTCAACATAATGAGGTCTGTCAAACCTGACAAATTTCTTAAACAAGATTCAAGAGATAGACAGCAATCCTCCTAACACACTAGTTAACATGTAGGATGTCACTCGCTTTATTACAACACTCCAAATGGTGATGGGGTTCTTGCCTGACAGAAGTTCCCACAATAATGGATCAACAGGGACAACATCCCCGTCAGGACCATAGTAGGCCTCATGAGATTCACAAACAGGCACCACAGTTTCTCTCAGTGAAAGGCATTTCACACAAAAGATTGAAACAACACTGGGCACACGGATAGCACCTCAATATGCTAACCTTTTTTAATGAGGACTTGGAAAACCAGATCCTAAAATTACAAAACCCAGAGATCATTGGCATGGCAATGGTGCTGTGTTCTTGATTTGGACAGCAGGGAAAGAGTCCCTGAAAAACTTTAACAAGTCAACCTTTGTCTCCGACAAATTGCACCAAAGTCACTTAGTCATTTATCTCTAATATGCTACTGTAACTGGTGAAGGATTGAACATTTTGAAATGTCTGTATACAAGTAACTCTCAGTTATTAACACACACCTGCATAAATAAGGTTTCCAACTGATCCGCTCAAGATGTTCTAATATAATCTCAGGCAATCAGGTAGCAATGGTTATGTTCTTATAAGACCACAAGAAGAAACCATCTTACCACATGCTGTATTCAGTTTTTTGAGAAGATACACTCAGAAAGACAATTTAACTTTGACTAACTTGTTAAACTACTGAAAATAATGGAAAAGTATTTTACAATAACGATTAGCAAGAACTGAACAATACTTCTTCTTCCTGACCATGTGTTACTCAGCACTGGCATAATTCAAAAGATTTGTTAAGGAACTTAAGGTCCCAATACATTTTTGGCAGACGTCCCTTCCTCCGTCAGGGCGATGAAGTAAATTACTCCGTCACCCTGACAGAGGTGCCACCTGCCAATTTATGAAATGTCTGCTGGCCCAGCAGACATTTCTAGCATTGATAGGAACTACCGTCAA
The DNA here is from genome assembly GCF_964204655.1 of Triturus cristatus. Lineage (NCBI taxonomy): Eukaryota > Metazoa > Chordata > Amphibia > Caudata > Salamandridae > Triturus > Triturus cristatus. The sequence continues at coordinate 69,148,705 of NC_140580.1, read as the reverse complement.
TGCTGTTCCTGCCAACACATTGTAACTTTACCGCACTGCTCCATCAAACATGCTGGAGCCGTATGTCAAAGTTTAAGGTTTTTTTATTTTCAAAAATAAAATCCAAAAGCACGATTTTCTTTTTGAAAATAAAAAATACAACATCACCACTCGCCATAGGAGCTTCCTCCGATTTCAAGGGAGTTATTGAGCACTTTCAATGCCTCTTAGCACTAGGTTTTATCTGGTCGTGATAGGCATTGAAAAACAGCTATATATCCAGCCATCTTTAATTAGCTTGAGGGACATGTACCCAAACATTACTCCGTTGGCCATCGGAAAAGTTTGATCATGGTGGAGACAGCGTAATCTCCAGTGTTCTTAAAGTATTGCCAGCCTGCCTTTCAATTGGGCAGGCTGACCATAGTCTTGGCAGGAGAGGAACTTTGTCGCCATTGCAACAGCGTTCCTTCTCCACCAAGATATAAATCTGGCCCTAAAACTACAATATAGAAGAAAGTAAAAATTATTTCTAATGCAATCTTAATAGTTGTCCTCCAGCAACCAGTAAATTCTTGTACGAATCCATACCATCCGCAGATTTTATTGGAATAAGAACAAATGAGCCATGCGTATGCAAGGTTACCACGTTCAAAATCTGCAAACACCTCTGCGCAAAATAACACCATCACATACCTAACTGATACCTATTCAACTGCCAAACAGTTGAAAAGCAGCCATTGTGGTACACCTCATTTTATGCAAGTAGCGCTACCATGGACAGAATGTTTAAAAACTTCTCAAACTAGTGATCAATAATGATTCGCACAGAAGAAAAACATATTGGAAGTAGTCTATTTGGTGTTTTTGTAAGCCAATAGGTAAAAGAACAGAAGTTTTGCACAGTTCCAGTGTATATCTAGGAAATGTAGTATTTATATTGCTTTTGTTTATTGAAATGCAGCTTTTCTAACATAAGTGGGCACCTGCACTCAGATTGTACACACTTGCAATTTTATCATGCTGGTAATATGGTATTGTGCAAGGCATGTATAATTAGACACAGAACATAACAAATAATACTATTTTTACATAGGTCACCTACCAGGGTCATTCATTTGTACTTACATGTTTTAAATACTAACACGTTAGTGATTCACTCAGGTATGTGAGAGTAATAATCAAGGATGGGATCTTTCATGATAGTCAGTGTAATGTCTTGTGAGACAGAGATGACGGGACCCCTTTGGTCCCTGAAGGACCCCATAAAAAAGTGAAATAAATGCCTGGGTGTGGGTGATAGAATTCATGATGTAGAATGTTCAGGTAATGGTTACACGCTGAGGAATAAAAACAAGGAATACCAAGCTCAGTATGTGGTGTAATCCTTTGCATGTATCCGGGCTGGGGAGGATGATACAACTGGTGATGAGATAGGGGATAACATGAACTCAGCAGCCTGAAGAACCGAGAGTGCTCTTCTGGAGAGTTTGCTGTGGTCCAACAAACTACTCGTGCGTGCCACGTGTTCACCAGTTGAAGTGAAAATTTATGGGTGGCGTATGTGGAGTCAAAGCACCACTTCAGCCAGTGCAAGACCTGTGAAGAAAATGTAGGCCTTACAGAAAGTTTGTTTGTCATCAGCTAGAAATTGCTGATAAAGTCTAGACAAGAGATAATGCGCCAAAGCCTAACACAGAGCCATCATTCATATAGTACAACAACGCTAAAGGCAGCGACAACCAGGTAGAGATAGCCGACAGCAAGAAAGTGCTAAAAACGGAAGCATTTCTAAGTCAAATAAATGCCAAAGGCAGGAGAAACTAGGTACAATGCAAAGAGGTGAGAAGGGTGGAGAACCGGTGCAAGGAACAAAGACGCTACTCACCACTAAAGAAGAAGACAAAGCCTCACACCCAGAGAGCGAGCGCGACTACCCAAATGTTAGCAGACTCTAGTGCTTGACAAGAGGGAAACTGATGACTCCGGAACGAGCTCTGCTCTCGACAGCAGAAAATTTTACAGATTATGAAAGGTAAATTTTCAACCAAGAAAGGCAGAAAGCTGGTGAAACAATGGATGAGTTTGTAGAAAGACTTGATTCGCTCACTATGCATTGTAAGTTCAACGAGTTCAATGATGAAGAGGCTATGCATCTCAGAGTAATAGATGGTTGTCTCTCTGATTCCTTCAGATGACAAAAGCTGAAAGAAACACTCAGCTTGGAGAGAGTACTCATGGCTGCTAGAGCAGAAGAAAGAGCTGACAGACAAGCAGCCAACATGGAGGCCAGAACAGCCTAAAATGAATCAGTGCTGAGTGTGAAAAGTAAGTTAAAACACAAGGTAGAATGCCATAAAGTAATGTCTCCAAAGAAAAAGAAGTAGTGTTTTACATGTGAGTTTTCCTTTCTACATGAAGGTGAATGTTCCGCCATTGGACAGCTATGCAAGGGCTGTGGGAAAGAGAAACATTTTGTAAAACTTTGCAATGTGAGGGAAAGATCAAATGCATCCCTTCGAGAAAACAAAATGGAGGAAAGATGAAGTGTGTCACGTTGAGGAAACAAAATGGATGCCAGAAAGTTCCACAGAGGTTCCAACCATGTACACAAGGCCAAGCGGCAACCTCAAGTTAGACAAGTAGAAACTGAATGATGTTGGTTGTTGTCAAATTCGTCGTCTAAAAGTTAATCAACACCATTGTCAAGCGACAGTGAGGAAGATGGGTGTGTGATGTCAATATTGACCACTGGATGACATTAGCATGTAGGATTACCTTCTTGCTAGGAAGAATGCCGGTCAAAGCTAGATCGACAAGTGAAAGTACGAAATTCATGTGGACACTGTCCCAAAATCACACTGAAAGGGAATGAGTGTTCCATACCATTTATTAGAGACAGTGTGCATCGATAAACATTGTGTCAGCATAAAAGTACAGCGAACTGTCCTCTCCAGTGCCCCGTTTGACCCAGACAAAAACCAAAGTGTATACACGGACTGCTTTGACGCCACTGCAAAGTCAAGATTCATTCATAACAACTGAGAGGCACAAAAAGACACAAGTATAAGCACCAGTTCATGTCCTACAAGGCACTTCATTGAGTGCATGTTTACTCAGTTTCAGTACTGCTGCTGGCTTGGGTTTGATTTCTGTAAACTACAATGTCAATCCCTATCACGGGATACTGAATCAATCAATCAATCAACCATGTCATTTGTAAAGCGCACTACACACCCGGTGGGTTTCAAGGCGCTGGGGGGGGGGCGGTTAGGAAGTTACTGGTCGAAGAGCCAGGTCTTGAGTCGTCTCCTGAAGGTCAGCAGGTCTTCGGTTTGACGTAGGTGGATGGGGAGGGTGTTCCAGGTTTTGGCGGCGTGATGGGAGAAGGATCTGCCTCCGGAAGTAGTTCTCCGAATGCATGGGACCGTGGCCAGGGCGTTGTCAGCGGAGCGGAGTTTCCTGTTGGGTATGTAGAAGGAGAGTCGGCTGTTGAGGTATGCTGGACCGGTTTTGTGGAGTGCTTTGTGTGCGTGGATCAGGAGCTTGAAGGAGATTCTCTTGTCGACGGGGAGCCAGTGCAGGTTCCTCAGGTGGGGGGTGATGTGGTCACGGCGCGGGACGTCGAGGATCAGGCGTGCAGAGGTATTCTGGATTCTCTGTAGTCTGCTAATGAGTTTGGCCGAGGTTCCGGCGTAGAGGGCGTTTCCGTAGTCGAGCCTGCTGCTGACCAGGGCTTGGGTGACCGTTTTCCTCGTGTTTGTCGGGATCGATCTGAAGATCTTGCGGAGCATGCGGAGGGTGTTGAAACAGGTGGAGGAGACTGCGTTGACTTGTTTGGCCATGGAGAGTTGTGAGTCGAGGATGACTCCCAGGTTGCGTGCGTGGTCGGTGGAGGCCGGGATGGACCCCAGTGATATGGGCCAGAAAGAGTCGTCCCATGCGGAGGGGTTGGACCAGAGGATGAGGGTTTCTGTCTTGTCTGTGTTCAGTTTGAGGCAGCTGTCCTCCATCCAGTCCGCGACAGCCTTCATTCCCTGATGGAGGTTGGATTTGGCGGTGAGGGGGTCCTTGGTGAGGGAGAGGATCAGTTGTGTGTCGTCGGCGTAGGAGATTATATTGAGGTTGTGATGTCGGGCGATGCGTGCTAGTGGTGCCATGTAGACGTTGAACAGCGTCGGGCTGAGGGAGGATCCTTGTGGGACGCCGCAGATGATCTTGAAGGCCTCGGAACGAAACGGGGGGAGGCGGACTCTCTGAGTTCTGCCGGAGAGGAAGGAGGTGATCCAGTCCAGGGCTTTGTTTCGGATCCCTGCGTCGTGGAGGCGCGTGCAAAGTGTGTGGTGGCAGACGGTGTCGAAGGCGGCAGAGAGGTCTAGGAGGATGAGGGCTGCTGTCTCGCCATTGTCTAGGAGTATCCTGATATCGTCTGTCGCGGCGATGAGAGCGGTCTCGGTGCTGTGATTGCTGCGGAATCCTGATTGTGATGGGTCCAGGATGTTGTTGTCTTCGAGGTGTCGCGTGAGCTGGCTGTTAACTATCTTCTCGATGACCTTAGCTGGGAATGGGAGCAGGGAGATGGGTCGGAAGTTTTTGAGGTAGCTCGGGTCTGCTTTGGGTTTCTTCAGTTGGGCGTTGATCTCTGCGTGCTTCCAGTTCTCAGGGAAGGTGGCGGTCTCGAAGGAGAGGTTGATGATTTTGTGCAGGTGGGGTGCGATGGAGTTGCTGGCTTTGTTGAAGATGTGGTGTGGGAAGGGGTCTGAAGGGGAGCCGGATTGGATAGATCCCATGGTCTTGATTGTGTCCTCGATGCTCACGTTAGCCCAGGTGGTCAGGACCTCGTGAGTGGTGGGGTGCGGTGGGTAAGGTGTGGCGTGGTCGTCCGGGGTCTGAAGCTGTCGTGGATGTCGGTGATTTTCCGGTGGAAGAAGGTGGCAAGCGAATCGCACAGGGCCTGTGATGGTGGGACGTCGTTGGCGTTGGAGCTGGGGTTTGAGAGTTCCTTCACGATGGTGAAGAGCTCCTTGCTCAGTTTCCTTGTTTCACAAACTAGGAAAACTTAAGACCATGAAAGTGCAACGTCAAATAAATATGGACATTCGTCCTGTTGCTCAACGACAAACTCGAATTGCATTTCATTTACAAGACGCTGTTGAGAAAGACCTTGAGACACTATTAAAACATGACATCAATGAGCCATCCACTGGGCTAATGCAACAGGTATCACCCATAGTGCCCATAGGGGTAGTGCCACAGAAAGATAGTAGAGGAGCCATGCATATATGTGTTGATATGCGCCAAGCGAACAAGCCGATTGAAAGAGAAGAAATCCAGGTCCGCACATTGCTGACATGAATACGCAGCTAAATCGAGCTAAAGTCTTTTACTGTCTTGATTTGAACAAAGGGTATAAGCAAATTGAATTGGTAGGTAATTGTGGGTACATTACTACCTTTTCGACTCATGTTGGTTTATTTAGATTTAAAAGGCTAAGTTTCATGGTGTCATCAGCTGCAGAACTCTTTCAGGATGTCATTTATTGCATAATACAGCACGTTAAAAGTGCTTTTTATTTACAGTGATGACATACTAGTTTTTGGCGCCTCATGAAAGAAACATGATACAGCTCTTACACAAGTGTGTTGCATACTTGCCAATGCAGGTCTCACTTTAAATGCCGAAAAGTGTGAGTTTCATAAAACCAAACTCAGGTTCTTCGGCCATATCTTTTCTGATGGGGGAATGACTCCGGATCCAATTAAAGTACAAGCCTTGTCATCCACTTCTCCCCAACAAGATGCAATTATGCTGCGATCCTTCTTTGGTATGGCCAGTTGCTGTTCAAGGCATACACGTGACTTTGCTACTGTAAGTGCCCCTTTGAGAGACTTAACAAAAGTAAATGTTCCATATCAGTGGTCACATGAATGTGAACAAAGCTTCAAGAAAATCAAGAATGCAATTGGGAACGCCAATGAAATGGCATACTTTGATCCGAAATTGCAGACGTAGGTTGTTGTTTATGCGAGCCCAGTGGGGTTGGGTGCCATCCTTACCCAACACACTGGACATCCCAATGCCCATTGTGGCTTATGCTAACCGAAGTTTGTCGTCGACAATTCACAACCACAAAAAGCAAGTCTCGTTGTAGTGTGGGCTTGTGAGCATTTTCACGTGTTCCTGTATGGAAAACATTTCACAGTTGTCTCCGAATACCAAGCATTGCTCACCATTTTTGCAATCCTAAAGCCAAGATGCCTCTCACATTGAGAGGTGGGGGCTGCAATTGCAGGAATATGATTTTATGATTGTGCATCATCCAGAAAAAGATCAACACCCTGCTGACTACTTCAAATGTGTAACAATACAGTCATGGTACTACTTCTAATGCAGCTGATGCTTATGTTAACTTCGTCATGAAATCCAGTATTCCAGCCAGTGGCGGAATTTGAAAGTGGTGGGGCATAATGAATTTTTGTGAGCGTAGCGAGCGAGCCTGATAGTAATGGGGGGTTCTCCCCCCAACTGTTTTTAAAAAGTGGTGCATTTTGTTGCCATTTTCAGTGCTATTTTTAGTCATAAATGGTGCAAAACTACACGTGGAGAATTTCCTTAGCACCTCTTCAATCAATCAGTCTTTTCATGCAGGAAAGCGGAGGCTTAATTGCCTACTTTGTGAAGCATAAGCTTGGTCACAACGATCATGCCTGTTGGGTATTAACACAATGAATGATTAAAGGCACAAAAATACCTGGCAATATATTGCCGGTTTGTAAGCATAATCTGCACCTGCTTCAGATATGATTTGCCTGCATTGCTCCTGCTGTGAAAAGAACGTATTGAAATAAAAAGTATTTGTTTATAAGGCTGTGTCTGTATTTTGAACCTAATCCTACCCTTTGAGAGATTCAAGTAATCACAGAGAATGTTTAAAATGTATAGAAATGGAAATTTCACAATTTGTCTTCTACTATCTGCTGCAGTTTGGATAGTTGGAGGCAAGGCAGCAACTGCAGGAATTGGGTGAATTGCAGGCTGCTGCTTCAAGTTCATCCTATTACTTCTGTCTCCACACAAATCAGCTTCAGATTTGTCTTGAAAGGCAAAGGGTTGGCTGAATGCCTCAAAGCAGTATTGGTCAAACAATGGAAGATGAAAGTTTGACAGGATTGTGCCTAATCAGTCACATTGCACAAATTAGTTTTTCAGGTATATTGAGATTAAGGGCCTCATGTATGAACACATTTTCCCATAGACACAGAAAGGGTAAAACCCTTTGATACATCTGGCCCTAAGTGATTTTCCCAGAATCACAGGATCTTGAGCCGATGCAGAGACTCAAACCTGGTTCCCGGGTTCCAAAATCTGCAGCTCTAGCCAAACACATCCTCTCCTAGTGCTTCTGAACACCAGGCCAGTCATGCCTCTGACATTAAGGCTTAAGGCCTGTGCACTTCCCTGTTGATTTAGGGGCCACTCCAATCGAGGTCTTCCCATTCATTTCAATAGTCTCTCAAAATAAAAACAAATCCAAAATCTGTGTTTAACAGCACATTATTTGCATTATTTGTGCTGCAGCTTGTCATCACTGAAATCCCTTTACAAACAGAGGCTTCTCTCAATAAACCCAATTTAAGAAACTGCAATGGTGAGAGATTTGTATGATATTGAATATAAAGAGAAGGGTTTGCTACTTCTAAAGTGCTTTTATATAAATGGAAGATGTGCAAAACCCATTTCTTCTCAGGCACTGAGGACTCTATGCTCTAGCTGTTCCTTATCATCGGACACACAGAGAGGAAATCTCATGCTCACTGGACCAGTGACATGCACCTTGCCAGAGCCTGATAACTGATGAAATGCAAAAGAGGAAAAGGCCTCCTGAGCCAAGTTGATAGTTCTCTCCTTAGAGGCCTTTTTTGGCAGCCTTATTGCCATCCGCCTGCAAATTAGCTGTTAGTCAGTCAAATGTATTTTATTTTGGTTATAACCCATGAAAACAATAATACAAGAAAGCAAAAATAATAATAACACACTTTCATAAAAAGAGGGGATATCTCATTTTACTGCCACATCAAGAAGTTACAAAATAAAAATTATCAAATCTAATTAATCATGGAGAGTGACAGAACCTATTATTATTTAGTGTGCATTTGCATTATCATCCAAGTAACTAGTAGATAATGAGAGATGACACACCCCACATTTGTTTTACTCATTACCGCTAGCCTCTCAATTTCACTTTTACTTAATCCATTTGCCAAATGAAGAAGTCGCTTATTCCCTGTGGTAGCATATAAGGGCAAACAAATTGCCTAACTTCCTCAGTTTGATCTGTGCATTTATAGCCCTTCTTTTGTATGCAGTCACTGGGCTGCAGACACCTCTCCAGGCCCAATTTACACATCACACACAAATTGCTGATTGGTGAGTGTTACAGATAAATATCAGCTCAATCCCCCAGCAGGAAAAAAGGAATTGGATGTGGTGATAAGAGCTGAACGAGGTTTCAGTCGCGGCATAGGCTCAACATACTGAGATTCTTAGCAAAATCACTTATTCAGCCCGTACCTGAATTGAATGTAAAATGATCCAATACCTTTGGATCGAGTTTGCGCTATAAAAAACAAATTTACACTGACCCTATCTGTAAAAACATTACCTCAAGTTGACTATGCTGCTTGCTTTCCTCCAACTCCTAAGCTGACAGGGGAGTCACTTTAAAGCCTTTAGCGAGTATTTTATGGCAGTCAGAGAATGAGACGACGTGCACGTTGCTTCAGCCACAGTGCACGGAGGGAAAACACATTGTGCCATCAGCTCATGCGCAGCTTAGAGGGAACTATGGCTGTAGTGAAATCCTTCCCCTTTCCCAAGTCGTCACGCTGTGACGACTTGGGAAAGGGTTGGGTTGGTGAGAGGCTGGTTCGTAATTGACAAGCAGCCCCAGGAGTACAGGGCTGATTCTGTACACGCCCAGGGCTGCTTCAAAAATACAATGCAGCATTGCGTCAGAACTGGGTGGTCCCTGGGGACACCAAGTTTTGCAGACCCGGGCTGACAGCATGTCAGCCCGTAAACTACGTGAAATACACCACCTGCCCAGCCAGCATACAAACTGGCACATGCGCAAAAGTGAATGTCCCTGATTAAATCTGCTTCGCTGCCTGACGTTCATTTCAGCAAACGGACAAGGCAAGCCAAGGCAATATATGCCTAGTTTAATAATAAAAAATGGATGGTGATTGCTTCTTAGAATTACCATCCATAATGCCAGCAACTAGAAGAGCTCAGCCCCTCCGCCCAGCACCAGAAACCGCCACTGATCCCTGCTGCCACATCAGTGGAACAATCCATTGCTACCACGAGCACTGACATAAATTTGCTAATACTCAAAGACATTATTACAAATCAATTATAGTGAAAACATACTTGACCTCTTCATGATGACATTGAATACCAGAAATTCAAAAATGTGCAGGAAGAAATTTCAGTTACCACGGAAGGTATCATCTTACGAGGGTCAAGAATTGACATACCCAATATTCTAAGACAAAAAGTGATTGAGCTGGCCCATGAGGGGCATCGTTGGGTTGTTGCTACTAAACAAACTCTACAAGACCGAGTGTGGTTCACCCGTCTTGATGAAAGAGTTTTAAAGGAGCTAAGGGTATGTCATTTGTGCAACTGCTTGACATCCAAAACAACCCTGTATTGTTAAACATATCTAGTCTTCCAAAGCATGCATTAGAGAAGGTTGCAACTGATTTCTTTTGACACCTTCACAATGGACATCATCTACTAGTAATTAATAATGAATATTACCATTTTCCCCTTGTGGAAGATCTGTTGTTAACCACTCATGACTGAGTCATTGAGAGATTAGAAAATATTTTTGCAAAATGGGATGTTCCTTCAATTTTGAAATCTGACAGTGGCCCGCCTTTCAATAGTCGAGTATTTAAAACATGTCTCACTCATCTAAATGTCAAGCATTAGAAAAGCACACTTCTCTGACCACAAGCAAATGGTATTGTTGAGAGATTTATGAGCTCCTCAAGAAGACCGTTCAGCGCATTGAAAATGCTTGAACTCACATCAGTTCTTCAGTCTACACTTTATGTACACAGGTCAACTCCACATTCTACCAAGGGTGAAGCCCTGCCACCTTGGTGTTTGGGAGATCCGTAGGAACTAAATTGCTACAATGGACTACTGAGAGATCTGTGGACATTGATAAACTTTGCACCACTGATTTGTCTCACAAACGCAAAATGAAGACCTATGCTGAGTACAGAGTTATGAAACAGAAACACAAGTCTTATACTCCTTTTGATGCTGATCTGCTGAGGATTGAGACTAGTAAAGGACACATGGTGACTGCTCCCGTCTTGGAAAGTCCATTATGCAAGATTCTTTACATTTCAAGCACCCACCTTGACATTCACCAGCTCCAGAGATTAGAAGTGAGACTTATCCACCTGAGAATGCAGAGAGCCCAATTACTGACCAGTGTCTCTGTCACCAGTGCCAGTCAAGGATACTCCTGTATCTCTGCAACCTCACATGACAAGATCTGAGAAATTGATTTGAGCATCAAAACAACTTATTAAAGAGTTGTGATGTATATTTGTATTATTTTTATTTAACAAAGGGGCAGATGTAGTGTCTTGTGAGTTAGAGATGATGGTGCCCTTTGGGTCCCTGATATACTCTGCAGAACAGTGGCGCAAGTGTCTGGGTGTGGTTGATAGAATTCACGACGTAGAATTTTCAGTTAATGGTTACACGCTGATGAATAAAGATGTGTAAACCAAGTTCCATGTGTGTGGCATGATCCTTTACATGTACCCAGGCTGGGAAGGACACTACAGTCAGGTAGATGGACTTTGAGAATTTGGTTGAAGTTGGAAAGGTAAGGAGTGGCACTAATGTAATTTGTGTGTATTACATAGTGGAGGATTTCAATCTAAATGATGCACATTAAGGCTTCTGTCCACCACGGAGATGCAGATTGAAAGAAACTTCAGCTTGACAATGAGTCTGGCTGGCTCTAGTCTGGTGAGTTTTGTTGGCACTGAGCTGTGAATAAAATGAGCGCTATAGCATTTTGCTCTGTGAACAAGGCATGATAACGATGAAGATTAATGTCTGTTAGGCTAGTTTGCTAATGTCTGTTAGTCGAGGTGCAGACTAATTAGGATTCTTGTGGCAAAATTAATCATTTTGTCAAAGAGGGTAAACAAGTCTTTTATTTCTTTGGCACCAGCAGGCAGATGCAGTAGTCAAGCTAAAAAAAGCCAATTGATAGATTAAAGTTTTGGATGAATCAAATAGGAAACATGGGTGGATTTTCTGTACGTTTAGCATTTGATACCATGCAGCAGCAAAAGTGTTGGAGATAACTGACAAATCAATATAATTGGTGCAGTTAAAAACACTGCAGTAATGTGATAGTAACTAAGGGTACTAGCAAACCAATTAGAAAGGCAATCAGTTAGAGAAAGGTGTTGGGAACAGGAAGAGAAGTGAAGAACCTCTATGTCAGACTTGGCTCTTTCTGCAGGGTCATTCCCAAAACTTTTGCCTTCACCCTCTTGTTTTCTGAACACATTTTTGTTGGCTTTAGGGCTCTGTGCGCTTTACCACTGCTAACCTGTGCTACAGTGCTTGTGCTCTCTCCTTTAAACATGGCAGAATTGGCTTACACTCAATTGGTATATTTAATGTACTTGTACATTCCTAGTAAAGTGGTAGTACATGTACCCAGGGCCTGTAAATTCAATGCTACTTGTGGCCCTCAGCATTTATTGTGCCCACTACTTATGTAGCCTTTTAAACCTATCTCATGCCTGCCATTGCTGCCTTTGTGTGCAGTTGTAAACTGGTATGTCAACCTGGCAAAGTAAACCTTTTGCCAGGCCAAACATTCCTTTATAATACAGATAAGTCACCCCTAGGGTAGGCCCTAAACAGTCATAGGGCAGGTGCAGTATATTTAAAAAGTAGGACATGTACTTTTATGTTTTAAATATCCTGGTAATGAAAAACTCTTACGTTCGTTTTTCACTACTGCAAGGCCTGCTTCTTTCCTACGATTACATTGGAGTTACTTTATTACATTTAATAAGCTGGAACTTTCAACTGGGAGCAGGTAGACAACTTGAGTTTGGTGTTCCAAGAATTGTACTTAAAAGCCATCTTTAATGGTAAAGTCAGAATTCTGAAAATGCCTCTTTTATAAAGTTGTCATTTTCTTGTCCAAACAGTGAGACAAAAGGGGAATAGGTGTTAGTAGGATGAACCATCTTTGACTTGATAGGGGTGCAGAGCTGTCACATACCGCGCTTGCACATCACAAATTATTTGCCTGAGCACTCTCACAAAGGGTTTGTCGCTAGTCTTTTGTGACCCCCAGACAAGCAGGGGTTAAGCAAGGGAGGAAGGGTATGACTGACACTTCAGAGGGGTGGAAACCTCTAGAAGCTTCCTCTACTTCAAAGTAGGTATCAGGTATAAATATTGGACCCTTAGACCCAACTCTTTAGTATCCTTCTGGACCTGTGGTCTTTGCCAGGAAGAAGGAATACTGTACTGCTGAAAGGACTGCCGCTCTGCTGGACTGCTGCTCTGAAGGACTGCATCCCTGCTTTGCTGTGCTCTTGCCTGGGTGAGAAGGGCTGCATCTGTTGAGCCAAGGTTAGTTGGCTGGCCTCCTGAGTAGAGCCTCATGGACAGAAGACTCTAACAATCGTGAACCCAGCACCTGGACTCTGCCATCTGTGATCCTACCCTTCCAAGAGGTGCCACCTCAGGCCTGGACCCTTGGAAGTAGACCTGAAGGTGCTCTGCCAGGCCAACTGAGCCGATGCATCTCCTCTGCTGCACAGCCCAACCCAAAGCAGAACCAATGCATTGCCTCTGCTGCGTGGATTTTTCGCGCCATTAGGACTTTGCATTGCCGCCCGCAAACTCCCAGGAACTGCCACTGCATGATGCATCCTCGACCAAGGCCTTCACATCATAAGCCCCTGGTTGAAGGCATCCTAGACCACCACGCTGGACTTCGCATCACAAGCTCCTAGTTGACAGCATCCTCGACGACAACACAGAACCTTGCTTTGCAGGTCCTAGAATTGCCGCTGCATAATGCATCCGCACTGCAGGACTCCACAACCACGATTTAAGGTAATCTTGTTCAGCGGGCCTAATAGGCTCCCTGCAGCTGGCCCATGCTCCATTGCGGGCGTCCTGAACATGTGACTTTTTCCCGGACTACAGCGACATGTTAGCCACAGTTGGCACTTTGTGATTTTCGCCACTTGTTTTACTTTGATCTTTAAAATTGCATATCTCCAGTTCTACTAATTGGAGTTTTGTCATTTTGTTCTTAGGTGTTATTTATTGAAAGTTGCTCTATTTTTCTAAATTGGTGTGGAATTGGTCTTGCTTTGTGTTTTCACTTGATTACTGCTTGAAGTGATGCATAAATACTTTACACATTGCCTCTAAATTAAGCCTGACTGCTCTGAGCCAAGCTACCAGAGGGAGGAGCACAGGTTAATTTAGGGTTTGCTTGTGACTTCTGCTTGACAATGGGCGGGCTTGCTGCCTGGGAAGGGTTTCACCCCACTCAACCAGTAACAGCGTAGAGATAGGAAAGTCCAAAGAAAAGAGGTTGTAAAGGAACGAGGTTTGTATTTTACAATACTAAACACAAAAATATTGTGCTACAAAAATATCATAACAGGAATATTGACTTCCAAAATAGTGTAAAGGTAAATAGGTAAGTCGAGGTGTGGGTGCCAAGCTAACTGTGCCACAAGACTAACCCTGGGCGTAGTTCGCATAGTAGCGCTACGTGTAGCTACGCGAAGTGCACTTCGCACTACGCAAGCTACGCATAGCTACGCGAACTGCGTAGTGCACTGTGCAAAATGCTGTTCGCATTGATTGCACAGTGCCGGATGCTTGTCCGCACTTTGCAATCATTGCAAACAGCATCTTGCACAGTGCAAGTGGTCGTTTTCTGCCGCTCGAGTAGATTTGTACTCGAGCAGCAGTTTTCTCAACGCGGACTGGTAGTTTCTCATCGTGAGCTGTCACAAGCATATGCGACCACTCGCAATGAGAAACCTGACCTCGCCGGGATGTTATTTTGCTCGCTCGCAGTCGCCAACTTGACGTTGAGGGCCGCGAGCAAGCAAAAAATGCCCCTTACGCTACACGTTTTTGCACTGTGCTACGTGCAATTCGTGTAGTGCGTAGGTGCGCAAGCTACGCAAACTACGCGAGCGTAGCGTAGTCCTACGCACAGGGTTACAAAAGACTCAAACCAGAGGAGTAGGTTGAAAAATAAAAATCACCCCACTTCAGTGAAGTATGCATGTGATTATGACCCACTGAAGGAAGGTCACCTGGAATTGTTCCTCCAAGCATTTTTTAATTACTTAATTGTTCTTTTATTTTTTTTCTTATTCATCTTTGTTTAAATGTTTACATTAGTCTCCTCCCTTCTTTTTGACTCTCATTCCATTTACCTCACAGTTATGTTGTTTTTCTTTGCAATGTTTATCATTAGACGATCTCGTAACATGTTTGGCTCCTTTACCAATCTGTTGGTGCCCCACCTCAAAGGAGTCTCATGGTATCTTCATTCATGTTGTGTTATTTATTAGCTTCAGTTCCATGTTGTGCCTGTGACTCACACATCAAAGTTAAGAAGGGCCATTGACAATTATTTAATCTGTCTAGTTGTACCCTTCCAGAAGATTGAATAGAGGGTGTTTCTCTATGTCCTTGACTCAAGTTATATCTCACTGGGAGTGCTTAATAGGCCACAACTGTTCTGGAGTGTTTGTGTTCCTGTTTGGGGGGCACCTGACCTGGCAGTTTGGGTGGAACTAGTAGTACCAAGACTGATTTGCTTATGGATGATCTCTTTCCAGAGACACAGGCATCGTTAGTTTGTCAATAAGTCCAGGAACTAACAAACAAAATTAATATTCCGAACCCCAGGATCAACCTATGATGGAATTCTTGGACAACCAAAGGGAAGGTACAAACTTACTCCAACAACACACACTCCCTATGTCAGCTAAAACGAGTTTGCTCATTGATACCATCATGACCAGCCTGAGCCCCTTCTACCATCAGGAACATAGCCCTCGGCTCACCTCAAACAGTCTTCAGAGTGATGTTAAACCACCGTTAACTCCAATTATATTAATAGGATGGATGTGAACTTTAAAACTCTGAAAGTAAGTGATATGCCTTATGACCCTTCACCTAACCGTCATAAGTCCTTGTCAAAAGTAATTAGCAGTACAAACTCAAACTTGTACAAAAGTCCAGTAAAAAAATAGCAGAGGTTAAGCATGACCCAGTTTCAAACACCTCAGCCTCCCTAAACAAGCATTTACAATGCAATAGGTCTCGCAGTGACATTGTTTTGAGCAAATGGCCTTGTAAATGACATTGTTTTATATATTGTTCATGTTTTGTAAAAATGTATTAAAATGATTGTAATCTAAAATGCAAATAGTGTTAAAATGTGTAAATGGAAAAGTTATTAAATGCATTTATATGAGTGCGAGCTATTGGCTTTGTAAATGTTAATGGCTTGTGTCCATCTGAGTTTTGTTAAGCAAAATAAATATAATGTATTTGTAATGCTAATAAGATAAAGTTACTGCTAGTGTTCAGCACCGGTGAGACCCGGCCCACTTAAAGCCCTGCCCCCACGCATACAACTCCCACACTGCATTGTCGTTTCCTATGCTGTGTACCTCCGTCACACAATTAACACTAGCACATATACGAGCATCGCTCTACAGAGTGGCCAAGGATTGAATGTGCATGTAGTCTTCACACCTTATGGCCCACTGTGAGAAACCATGGTGCCTTGAGCCTCAGCTTCAGATATTTCAATCGTGCCCAGTTGTGAATACTTGTCCACAGACTGAATTTGTCAAGACACCTGGAGGCGAACCCCAAGTTAATCACACTTTAACATGACTAGGTTACAAGCCCAGCTTATGCAGAGAACTGCGAGATCAATCAGGAAAGGTGCACATAGAGACAGGGACACACGCAGACTTCCACTTCACATAGAGACAGGAACACATGCAGACTTCCACTTCACATAGAGACAGGGACACACGCAGAGTTCCACTTCAGTCAGACAGGGACACATGCAGACCTCCACTTCACATAGAGACAGGGGCACACACAGACCTAGACTTCACATAGAGACAGGGACACAGGCACACCTTGACTTCACAGAGACGGGGGTACACGCAGACCTTTACTTCAGACAGACGTGTACTCGGAGAGGCGCGAACAGACTGCTAACTCCCGAGACTCCAGTACAGACATACATACACCTGGGGCCCCGGGTGACCCACAGCCTGCACTAAGCACTTTACCCAACTGCTAGAAGAATACACTATATGATGTCTGGCATATGCGTACAGGTCATCTAGTGAGATTCATTGGTCATCCCTACACACCATTTTAGAACAAGATGGCTGCCACATAAATAGGTTTAGCTCTTCTCAGCCAATAAATGGCCAGGAAATAAAGAAAAGCAGTCTATACTCCAGGTGGACTCAGCTATGCATTTTTTGAGAATGCGTGTTATAGAACTTGGATTCTCAAAGTATGGCCCGGCGGTCACTTTTAGCCCTACTGACATTAAAATGCAGCCCCACTTTGAACAGTAGCACTGGGCTGCTGTTTACTTGACAGATATGAGAAGGTCAGTATGCCAACAAGGGATTTGTTTTAAAGTGATCAATTAGTTGTGAATTTCAAAGATTTGAATCAATAGGCATGTTAAGATAAAATAACATCAATGTGAAGTCAATTCTATAAACTGGACATCATAAATATATAATGATAACAACGCACACGGGGGTTTGTTTTGTGATTTAAACACAATAGTTTATATAGTTTTATCCAGAGTAAAAAGAGTACAAAAGAGACATAAATTAAAGCAATATATCATGAAAACAAGGGACGGAATTAAGTCCTCATTTCATCTAGATATATACATCTATTCCTGATTGGTTTGAACAGAGATGAGACTCTTTTTAAGCATACAATCTACTGTACATAACAGATAAATTGGAATTAGATGGTAAAGTCGACGTTTCGGTCTTGGGTGGTGTCAATCCGTCAGACCATCTTCAGGACAATGATTGCTTAAACAAGGACTCTTAGAGGTCTCAGTAGCGTTCTCACGTAACTTTATTTAAAATCATGTGGATATTTACACATGTAGAGCTTGGCATCAGCAACTGCCAGATCGTGATAATGCGGGAATCAATCCTGCCGAGATTTTATTTATTTCTGTCGTTAGTCCTCAGAATGAGAATATGATCCGTGTGAATCAGGATAGCCTAATTATGCACTGCGATGTCATGTGCTTTTAGAGAATGGCTGTGGTTACAAATCAACACAGCTGAAAGTTTTCTGGCGTTAGTCTTCAGAGAACAAGTGGGGGTCTGCCTGTATCAAAACAGCCTGGCTGTTTTGATACAGGCAGACCCCCACTTGTTCTCTGAAGACTAACGCCAGAAAACTTTCAGCTGTGTTGATTTGTAACCACAGCCATTCTCTAAAAGCACATGACATCGCAGTGCATAATTAGGCTATCCTGATTCACACGGATCATATTCTCATTCTGAGGACTAACGACAGAAATAAATAAAATCTCGGCAGGATTGATTCCCGCATTATCACGATCTGGCAGTTGCTGATGCCAAGCTCTACATGTGTAAATATCCACATGATTTTAAATAAAGTTACGTGAGAACGCTACTGAGACCTCTAAGAGTCCTTGTTTAAGCAATCATTGTCCTGAAGATGGTCTGACGGATTGACACCACCCAAGACCGAAACGTCGACTTTACCATCTAATTCCAATTTATCTGTTATGTACAGTAGATTGTATGCTTAAAAAGAGTCTCATCTCTGTTCAAACCAATCAGGAATAGATGTATATATCTAGATGAAATGAGGACTTAATTCCGTCCCTTGTTTTCATGATATATTGCTTTAATTTATGTCTCTTTTGTACTCTTTTTACTCTGGATAAAACTATATAAACTATTGTGTTTAAATCACAAAACAAACCCCCGTGTGCGTTGTTATCATTATATATTTATGATGTCCAGTTTATAGAATTGACTTCACATTGATGTTATTTTATCTTAACATGCCTATTGATTCAAATCTTTGAAATTCACAACTAATTGATCACTTTAAAACAAATCCCTTGTTGGCATACTGACCTTCTCATATCTTTCTGCCCAAGCCCTCAAGGGTTTATTGGGTTTGACCCCTATTTAACATAGTTTACTTGACAGAGCGCTAAAATTAAAAACTAGATGTGTTAGGAGCGGACAACTTCAAGATTGGTTCAGTGCCTGTAAATCATGTTGCCATGGTGACCAAGCATAATAACTGGGCCAACCAAACGGATTCCACCCAGAATGTATGTGGGGCCATTTTACTTCTCAGTGTTCGCCCCGAAAGATGTGTTTACTTTTTTCTGTTCTGTATGGCGCGAACTTGGCCAAGGGCACTGTAGGGCTTTAAGTGAGATTACATTACGCAAGGTTAAATTCATTTCTTGTGTGTTAGGCCGGGTGAGATTGATTTGAGCAGAATCACAGAATGTTGATGATCCGACGCCGGAACCGGTTCACTTGTTCCAAAGGTATCACTTCTGGCCGTTAAACCACAGCTCCTCTCCATTACCAAATGGATACTGCAATCCTGCTTCTCTTCTGTCACGACCCCAGCCTCTGACCGCTTGGCAACTTTTTCCTGGCGTTAAGGCCAGAGCTGCCAGCTATGAAGGGGCTGGAAACCGTGTTCGAGTTTTGGCGTCTGCAGAACATCCTGTGATCTTGGGCAAATCAGTAAAGCAAACCGGGTTCAAGTTTCAGCATCTGCACAACATCCTGTGATTTTGGGCAAATCACTAAAGCAAACCGGGATCGAGTTTCGGCGTCTGCACAACATCCTGTGATCTTGGGCAAATCACTAAAGCAAACCGGGTTCGAGTTTCGGCGTCTGCACAACATTCTGTGATCTTGGGCAGATCACTAAAGCAACATGTTCCTTTAAAAACAAACGTGTCCTTGACTGATAAAGCAGGCCTTTAACAGCACAATAAAGAGCTGGCAGTGGTACAATACATAATTAGAAACAAGCCAAGCAACGCGAAGGCCATGCGCTACGCAGCCCGTCCTTATCTGAGAATGAATGTTTGCGGCAGTGGGGCGTCCAGGCGTCTGCGCACTTTTGTTTTGTGCTCCGATGTACTGTTTGCGCTGCTGCTCCTAACTCCGTCTCGCGCGCAGCCTCCTTTGTTAACAAAATAAGGCTCCATTTGTTTCACTGAAAGAATCATGTGTACTGACTCTCTGTGAGATTGTAGAAGCACAGCCGCTAGGCTTCCACTGTCAGACATGCCCCTCCCAACTTCAGTCTCCCGACACTGTTTAAAGGGTCCATCTTAAAAATATCTGCAAAAGTTTAATTGATATAGCTCACTTTTTAGATAAAATGTTAATGTATCAATGACCAATAAAGCGATTTGAATGAACTCTCTTTGAGTTCGCATCTATAATTAACAAGCCGCCCACAAAACTCAACACAATACAAGGAATAGGTGTTGTTGCTGCCCATGAGACAGGGAGTCTACGAGTGTCTTGCCTACGCTGCCTGCACGTGCCAGTTGGCTCTCTGATTGGTTGAAAAGGTCCACCAATCAAAAGCTTATTTGGTAGTTGACAACCAATCAGAGAGCCGACTGGCCCGTGCAGACAGCGTGAGCAAGACACTCGTAGACTCGCTGTCTCATGGGCGTGTCAAAAAAAGCCACAGGGCGGTAACATAAAACCCTGAAAAGCAATAAGAAGCCAGAGTTTTAAATAAATCTTCAGATTGCCCAATTACAAAGCATCGGTGTGAGCAAAAGTCCTTTACTAAAATCCCACTTACCAATATATCTCGCTACGCGAGCAACGCATGCGCGCTGCAACGCTAGGCGAGACATAAAAATGATGTGTTAGACCTCGCATCCTTAGGTTGGTCTTTCCGCAATCTTTTTTTTTTGGACCTCCACGATTTGCTCTATATTTTTGTTGGCTTTAGGACTCTGAGCACTTTACCACTGCTAATCAGTGCTAAAGTGCATATGCCTCTTCCCTAAATGTGTGTAATTGGGGTGCATCTGATTGACATAGTTAGTTTGCTAGTAAGTCCCTTGTAAAGTAGGATACCCTACACCCATTGCCTGTAAGTTATATGCTACTAGTAGGCTGCAGTACTGATTGTGCCACCCACCGAAGTAGGCTTTCTAACCTGTCTCAGGCATGCCACTGAAGTGCCTGTGTGTGCAGTTAACTGCCACTTCGACTTCGCATTTCAACTACTTGCCAAGCCTTAAACTCCCCTTTTATTACATATAAGTCACCCCTAAGGGAGGCCCTAGGTAGCCTTAAGGGCAGGGTGCTATGTAAGCAAAAGTTAGGACATGTACTGCTATGTTTTGCATATTCTGGAAGTGACAAACAGCCTATTTTGTTTTTCACTACTGTGAGGCCTACTCCTCTCATAGGATTGCATTGGGATTTCCCTAATACTTTTTTAAGTGTATTCCTGATCAGCAAGGAGTAGTTTTCTGATGTTTCTTATGATAATAATGGTATTGATAAATCCTAAGTACTGGTAAAGGTGGTATTAACTTCACTATTTTAGAAATGTCACTTTTAGAAAGTGTGTATTATGAAGGGGAGAGATACTATTGAGGCAGTAAGGGGTGGGATCGATCAATCTAAACTATACATAGAAGACCACTTACACCATGGATCCATGAACAAATTCCTAAGGCTGCATGGTTATTTCGCACCTCCCAACACCAACGTATTTTGAAAATGTTATTCCATTCATTATTTATACATATTCTCTCACTATTATACCACAGCCGTTAAGGTAGCATATAAATGCCCACATTCAAAACAAGACATTAAATGCTCACAATAAATGACAAGGAAAATGAAACTGCACAGAGATACTTTCTCTGTGGACTTCTCCGTCCCCAATCTTATATTATTCAACACAAGAAAGGAAAGCACATAAATGATATGAATGTAAATAAGGACTTAAGACAGCATGAATGAACATGAAATCTTACATAAATTACATAACTATTCTATACATTTATAAATACTTTTTCTTACACTGTCTACGGAGGGCATTTTCCTTTCCTGCACTCGCCACTTTACCTGTCTTGCCGGGACTCCAACATCCAGTGTCCCAAACGCCAGGAGGCACCAACGCGATTCCCAGGTGCCAGGAGGCAGCGCATATAAGCGGCCTCTACGGGAGCCCCTACGGACGGTATTTTTCTTTCCTTGACTCGCCACTTCCCTTGTCTTGCCGGGACTCCAACATCCAGTGTCCCAAGCGTCAGGAGGCACAACGCGATTCCCAAGCGCAATGCGGCAGCGCATAAAAGCGGCCTCGGGCTCCCGTAGCGCGGGTGCCCCTATGGATGGCATTTTCCTTTCCCGAACTTGCCACTTTACTTGTCTTGCCGGGACTCCAACATCCAGTGTCCCAAGTGCCAGATGGCGCCAACTCGATTCCCAAGCGCCAGGAGTCGGCGCATATAAGCGGCCTTGGGCTCCTGCAGCGCAAGACACACGCCGGGGTGCCCGGGCCGCGCCCGGGCCAAGAGCGGGCCCATCTGCGCCCATCCGTGGCTGATCGAGGCTGGGCTGGGCCACGTTTCTTGGCTTGCTGCCACATCTTCATCTTCTAGTACACAATCTGAGGTAAGAGGATGGTGAAACGTAGGTTAACCATGCCCATCGCCAAAGATTGCCCATTAACCTCTACCATCACAAGCTGCCTGACCACTGCTACGGGGGCTATCAATAGTGAGATCGAATGTGTGGAGGAGAGACTAGGGGCTACCAAACGGGCAATCCATAACAGCATATTGGTAGACCCGGCAAACCCAACAGAGAGTGAACAATTGAGGAGTACTGATTTAACCACAGGTGCCTTAATATCGAATGTTTGGGAAGTCTCCACTACAAAATTTAATACTAACACCAACCAGCAAAGTTGTATTTTAGATACTGCATGCCCACCTCCTCCGAAAAAGACAAAGGTATGCAGTAAGTCTAAGAGGGAAGTACCACCACCGGTAACTCGCCGGAAAGTACCAGTACCCACTATTAGGAAGAGTGTAAGGGATCCTGATTTGGAAGCTGACATAGGCCCCAAAGATAATAGAGGCAACGGAGACTTACTGCCACATGCCCAGTTTGTCAGTTCTCTCGAATCAGTACTGAAAGCCCTCCTCGAACCGTTTTTATGCATTCTGAACAGTATCGATATGTCATTGAAAATCTTGATTGGCTCAAATTTATCCAGCCTAACCTCCGGGACAAACAATGCACCAGGTCTTGATCCTCTGTCTTCATGCCATACTACTTTGCCCGCTAGGAGCTCAGTCCCCTTGTCTTTGGACCCGCCTCCTGATTGTTGCCCTGTTATTGACATCAATACTTTAACACGCCCCTCTTAGTCTCAGACACATATTGCACCTACCTCAGCCGGTGGCCATTTAATCACTTTAAATGGGACAAATGAGGATGGAGCTTTTAATCCTGCTGTCAATCGTTCTGTTAAATTTAAAAAAAGTCATGAAAGAATTCTCCATCTCCCACCTGAAGCCACTCCATTGGTAATAGCCCTCAAGAATATGCCATCTCTACCATCTAACAAGGAGGAAATCTGTTGCAGTTAAAGAACAAAACCGTACCTTGGCTACTGAAAGCCACGGACTGTCCAAAAAGCGAAGACGTATTTCAGCACATAAACAATGTTGAACGGGTCTCGTGGGTGGGTGGGTACAAAACCTGAAATGGAACTAGGCGATTGAGTTGTTGTATATTTTAAAAGTAGGTTATTAGTTCAATCTCTCATGGATAGGCTCTCTTGGCGTAGCAATGCCAGTGGCCCCATTGAGACGGTCCTCTAGGGTATTTCTACAAGAAAAAATTCAGCTGCAGTGAATAGGCAATCTTGCACCACTGATAATGTTATATACAATTATGCTATCCCAATTTCTAATCACTTTTCTCTTCTAGATCACGTGGATTGACTATACCATACGGAGTATGGACTAGATTGGCACACCAAGCGTGATTTAGAACAGAGCTCTGCCAAGGGCATCACTGGTCGCTTGGATAAACTAGCACAGGGTGACCTACTACAAGGAGGCAGCCACATTTTCCTTGACTCATCAAGGATAGTTTTGATGGAATCCAATAACACTCTACCAGGTGAGCAGGTCCAACATATGGTGCCTTCCTATATGCCTATGAAATCCCAGGCTGACCGTGAGATAACTGCCCAAACAAGTACCGGAGTAGCGTCTCGCAGACACAGCTGCAAAACAGTCTATGATAGCCTTTTTTTAAAATATTTCTGGCCTGTCTAATAAGCTAAAATCTAAAACAATGGCTCGATTTCATAAAAGGTTACAGTATTGTAGAATTTGGCTGTGAGAGGTTGTTTACATTAATGGTTATGCTTCTATACACACCCCAGCCACCGTAGCCCTGGGCGGTCATCCTAAGGGTGGCCTATTAACCTTGGTAGCGAGAACACTATCTGGCAGAGTAGGTAAGACCCAGCTTCACTCACCACATTTTCAAATTATTAATATTCTTTTTAGAAAGACTGTGATGTTGGTCATTGTTAATTTTTATCATAACAATTTTAACATTAAAAATACTGCTATTGCCAAAGAGCTAGAGAATTCATTATGCAGACATATACAGGAGATATATAAGGACTTTATTGTTCTCTGCGGGGGGCGATTTTAATTGAAAATTATGCCCCTTATCACAGCACTCTGCATGTTGTTTATTAGATGGGGCCAGGGACGGTGGATGTCATTTTTATCACAACCCCTGTGGGAATGTTTTTAATTCACTGCTTTCAAAATTTTCTCTTTTTCTAACAGTTGATCTTATTCAACCAGAAGGTATGGATCCAGTCTCATTCATGGGTAGAGGTCAAGGGACCCTAATTGATTTTATTGCCCTTTCTGAATATTTTAAACCTCAATCTGTGACCTTTTCTATTCTTAAGGTCTGCTTTATTGATCACTATCCACTATCCATCCACCTAGAGATTCAAATTGGTGACCCATCTGGGTCAATCAAAATATGTCCCATAATTCACAATAAAAAAAGGGGCTATTGTGCAAGTGGTCCTCCGTTAATCCAGACTCTGTTCTTCAACGGATCTTGATTACCAACATGAGTCAAGTTTAAGAATGTCTGGAAGATAGTGTAAATCCTTCATCTATGTTAAAGGCCTTTTCTGCAATAACTGAGAGCATTAACGTTGCTTCATCTAGTGATCATAGATTAAGACCGCGGAAGAAATGTAAGTGGTTCAATAGCGCTTGCCCACAATAAACTTGTTAAGGAATTGAAAAAAAAAACCAAGACAACTTTGTGGTAAAACATCTTCGATATGAATATAAACAGGTACTAGGGAGACATAAACTAGATATAAGACAAGAAGCTTGGGAACAACTGCCTGTAGCTTGCCAAAGCAAAGACCCCAGACTCCTCTGTAAAACCGTTAATTCAGATTTTTTGCCAGTGCTCCCATAACAGCAGCATTAACGTCACAATCATGCCTGAAGAGTGGGTGGAACATTTTTCGTGCTTATATAGTACCAACGGTGAGCACTACTCTAATTTAAATTGTGGTGCACCAGAGCTGGTTCATCCAACGCTTGATGTAGTCGAAAGGGCATTAAATCAAACCGTGAAGAACAAGGCACCTGGCCCTGACGGCATCCCAGCAGATCTGTTTTTAGCTAACCCTGCCTTATGGCTCCCTCTGCTGACTAACCTTCTAAGCTGCATAGCTTCCCAGGGTCCTTCAGAATCATTGAGATCCATGATAATAGTCCCCATTTTTAAGAAAGGGGACAAGTCGGACCCAAAATGTTATCAGCTAATTTTTATTAACTGACTGCACCTGCAAATTGATAGGCAGGGTTATATTAGAGCGGTTGGAGGCCTGGGTAACTGATAGTGGGAAATTTTCGGACATACAATAATAGTTTTAGGAGAGGCCTGGGAACTATTGAACATTGTTAATCTGCACCTGGTCATAAGCAAGTAGACAATGGCTAGGCCCGGATCCCTTTACCTCGGGTTCATTGCCCTTACGTCTGCTTTTGACTGGGTGCAGAGAGGAAGATTGTGGGAGAAGATGCTGAGTATGGGTATTGAACCACCCAGCGTCCATTTTCTAGCTGCAATGCATCAAGACGTGACGGGGAGGGTCAGTTACAGAGCGGGTGGTGAACTCTTCGCCCCAATAAAAATGAATCAAGGGGTTCGCCAAGATTGTGTCCTCGCCCCCTTTTTATTCTGTTTGTATATTAATGATTTAGAAAGTCATATTAATTTTGTGAATGTGGACGCCCCCAAGATAGGCACTAGAAATCTTCCGCCATTACTTTATGCAGATGATTGTGTCCTAATGTCCAGAACTAGTGTGGGTTTGCAAAAGATTGTGACCAGGTTTAATGATTTCATGAATGGCCTTGATTTAAAGATCAACGTAAGCAAATCTTATACTATGGTGGTGGGTAAATCACCCACCATTTTAAAAACCTGTTTTATTAACAATAAAAAGCTGTCTTATGTCCCCACTTTTTCTTATTTGGGAATCCCGTTTGACCAAAAAAGTGCTTGGCAGCATTTAGTCGAAACAAGGATTAGCAACTTTAACCAAAGCTTGGAGGCGGTATTCAGGTTCACCAAAAAGCTAGGCTCAAAACCAATTAAGACAATTATTAACATCTACAAGGCTCGCTCCTGTTCTGTCATACTGTATGGGACCGGAGTATGGGGTTTTTGTAACCCAGTGGGTCTACAAAGAGCTGAGAATATGTTCATGAGACGTTTGTTTACAGTCCCCAATAGCCTCCCTGCTACTGTCTGTCATAGTGAACTTGGCATGATACCTTTGTCTTTCCGCATACAAATAGCTCCGACTCTTTTGTGGCATTCCATCTGGGAGAAGGAAGAACCAGCACTTAACCGTGCAATTATCTTAGACTGTTTTAAATTGGATCACATGTTAAAGATGCCTTGGCTCAGTTATATAAAAAAACAGTTGAAGTCACTGGGGTTGTCAGATTGTTTTCACAATCCAGCTAATATTGCCAAGATCCCCAAACCTAAACTGAAAAGGGACATTCTAACCTGCCTAAACTCATTGAGAGGAAATTCAGAGATTGCGAAAAAGAGTGTGTTAGAACACTCACTTCTAGTATGCTCTCCAGGCGTTGAACCTTATCTTTCTTTTTATTTCAGTCATACTAAATTGTTCTACCTTATCAGGTTTGTCATTTCGCATGTTTTGGTCTCTTATCCTCGTAAAGTTTACTGCGATGCCAAACTGGATCTGTGCCCTTGCCACTCTAGGTCCACTCAGTGCACGCTTCATTTTATCTTCTTTTGTCAACTTGATATCAAACCAAGGTGCGATTTTATTATCCCTCTTTTAAAGGTTTTAAACATTAGGAAATGCCGGGCAGCTCTACATCATCTTCAGCTTCTAAATGATGAATTACTTGCCTGATGATTTATAGATTTATATCTTCGGCTGTTCGCTTATGCGACATTGTTGGGAAATGATTTTACCTGTTTTAATGAATCATCTTTGGCACTATTGCACACTGGGACACGGGATCGTTATGAACTCATTTATACCCCGTCCCTGATTTACGCTGCTACCTTGTGCTAATTTATTGATTATTATCTTGATATTCTGACATTATTCACTGACTGTATCATTTTTTAACCCGTTTAAAATGTCTTTTGATGCATTCTTTTATGGCTGAGAGTCAGCCTAATAAAGATATTTTGACTGACTGACTGACACTGTTTAACAAAAAACAAGGAAAAAACACACATAAGTGTCCAACATATACAGTGGTTCTTTTCTTAATGTTTGAAGGAGAAGACTACTATTTCAAAGTGTCTTATATGCAGTGGTATTTATTATCACACTATTGGATTACTTTCATGTTGGGTCTATATTGGGACCGTAAACATCGAAAGAGGGGAGCAAGAGATTATCTGCTATTTTTAAATGTGCATCTCTTCAAAAGTATGCATGTACATTTTGTCGTTTTGGTCTTAATTTGTTCCGAATATCCTAGGCTATTTTCCGAAAACCTGTGTGGAGTCTTTTGTGATGTATTCATTGTGTTACTGTGTGTGTGTTGCACAAATATTTTAAACATTGTCTTTTTTGATAAGCCTGCCAGATCTGTGCCAAGCTACCAGCGGGTGAGCACAGGTTATCTCAGCTGTGCATCTAGCTTACCATGACTAGATTGGTGGGTTCTGCCTAGCCTGGGTGTATACCTTTGCCAATCAGAAACCCCATTTCTAACACAATGGCATCCTCGCAGGCCCGACCTGGATAGCTTTCCTAAACACAACAGAGGCAATATCATCAGCCATCCGCTTCCAGTCAGACAAAGAGAGGACATTCAGGTAGATCTTCTTAACACACTTGTCATCCACGTATCTAGCATAGATAGCAAGTTGAAGTTGATGAATGATCTGATTCAGAGGGCCCAGGACAATCATTATATGCAGTACACCCACTGCCAATGTTCTTCCTCATGAAATAAGTTACAGTCTTTACCAAGCATCATGTCCAAAATCTTGAAAGAAGTTAAAATCCAATCAAACAGTGCGCCAGGGAAATTTTGTGCAACTGGAAACGAAAGATGAAATCTACACTATCTTTTGTTGCCTCAGTCAAGTCACCGCTTTCATCTCCAAATGCAAACCCTGAGCCAATCCATCTGAGAACAAGGGATAAAAAGACAGCAAAATCTCACGCTTGATGCTTGACAAGAAATAGAAACCATGACATATTACCAGGAACAGACCAGCAACAAAGCAGCCACCCAAACTAAAAGAGAAAGGAAAAGATCCAGGAAATCACAGAGGAAACAAAAAGTGCAACAACAATATGGCATTTGCCATTTATTTTCTGGTTAAAAAAAGGAGGTGGAGCCAGCACAATAACAGAAACTAACCATAAGCAAATAGAAACCTCTTGTAAAAATGCAGGTGGAAACAACACAAAAACAGTGAAATAATTACGGGCAAGCAGAAACCCTGCTAGTGGCCATAGTGCAATGTCAAGCTAATCTGCAGCTTACACAAGGCAACCAAAATGTGTTGCCCAATGAATCATCTGGCCAGAATGCTGGGGCCATGCACCTACCACCAGAAACAGTTCGGCCACTAGAGGAGGGTTACCAGGATCCTAAATCTCTGAAAGGGATTTTTTTCACCTCAGAAGAAGGTCACTCTCTCAAAACAATCCATTTCAAATCTCAAACAATTAAGTGCGCAAATCAGGTGGCCCTCGTTGTAGAAGAATCCTTCTCACACCATGACATGACACAGGTCCCTCCAAAAACACAGGGGGATCCCATACATGGAGTAATCCACAAAACATCATCCGGGAAATTAATGTCAATCCTGAACTAAACATCAAAGTGGCATTTGATACTGTAAATAGAGTGGCAATGTTAAAATTAGCAAAGGAAATTAGCATGCTAGCGTACTTTTAAATCATCAAACTTAGATGCAATAGAATTCCCCCCCACCCTCTTCAAAGAGAGCGGGAAGCCACCTTAATAACCTAGGCCACAAATGATATTGCAGACCAAGTTTTTCATTATCAGTAAGCCTTTCAAAATTGGGGGATTGAGCTAAGTAGAGTCGAGCCACCAAGATATCCAGGCCCATTGTTAGCAACAACTGAGCCTGATCTTAACCTGACTTCAAGGCAGGCCAGACCAACAAAGTTAATTAATGAGCACACTGTCCTAAGGCGCACCCTGGGGGCTGAGTTTACATCAATCAATATACCAAAGTTAATAATAGTGAAATCAGTCAAGGGTCCCTCAGGCTTCCTACACTCTATTTCTCGGAGATGAAAACACATGAATGGTCTTAGCT
Organism: Triturus cristatus; assembly: GCF_964204655.1. NCBI lineage: Eukaryota > Metazoa > Chordata > Amphibia > Caudata > Salamandridae > Triturus > Triturus cristatus. The sequence goes on along the minus strand of NC_140580.1, from coordinate 69,119,603 downwards.
GCCGCAAGCTTTAGACCCTAGTTGGCCCTGATAAACAGCAAGCCCCTCATTAGAAAGACCACATCTGTTCCTGGAATGTACAATGCTTTGGTAAAATGCCCATGGACAAAGACATAATGGACTATTTCCCAAAATTCAATATCATATTATGACAAGCAACCTAGAGTCCCCAACCAACTCCAGTTACTGGGTGCACGGAAATCACATCCCTGCAGTGAGGATTTTCCACTTTGGCCGCCCAAGCAGGGGGCTCTAAACCTTTATCCCCACAAAATACAAATGGTCACAGAAAACTATTGGCCTGGGCGTGGAATAGCTACAGGCCACCAAGTCAGAAATCAAAGATCAGCAAGAACATCGGAAGGCACTCATTCTGCTAAATCTATTCACCCACCCAAGCAATTCAAAGAGGAAAGCGAGGATCTCCACCCTGCAGGCAATCATTAAGACTCTATAAACATGTATGAAAACTCCCACTCAATAGTCTCAGGTGATTTTAACATATGACTTCTTCAAAACCCAATCATCTTACATTTTTCTTCTCTATTGCAAGGCATGAAACCAACCACGAATGATAAAACCCCAATCTCAAGGTTTAAAAGCAGGATTCTAGCTCACAACACTTGTGTGAACCTAGAAAAACAAGGCTTAAAAATTCTCAACAGTAACTTCCAAGATGACAAGTCTGCAGCAACAACTTTCTTAGGCAGTTGGACTGATTCAGTCATAGATTATACCCAAATACACAGTGAATCATTCTCCCTGATCAGGTCATTTCAAATCGACCATCACCCGAAAAGCAATCATCTCTCTCAAGTATTTAAAATAGAATTTGCTTCTCACCAACTGATGGCAACGACCGGATTAGTTTCTTCTCCCTATTCTCAAAAAAAAGACTCAAATGGCGTGACTCAGATATGAGGCAAATCTTGGCCCTGGTATACATCTTAGCAGACACCACCAAGAGTACAAATAACATGACAGAAGTAGGATGTCATACTTGGGAGGAGCTAATTAGGAATTTACTTATAACATTCCTCATCCGTTCAAAGTATATCCCAAACCAGAAAGAAAAACCTGCTCCTTCAACCTACCAAAATCAAATCTGGCATACAAGCCAACTGTGTGAAATAAAAAAAAGACATTAACAGAGGAGTAGTATGGTACACTCTGAATGCAAAAATAGGCATGCCACTTGACAAATCATCACTCCGGCAGCTTAGAAAAACTTACAATAAAGACAGATGGGAAGCAAAAAAGGACTACCATGAAGGGATATGGAACATTCTCCTACACTACAGCAAACAACCCAACAGTTAACAATTCTGGAGTAAGATAAACAAGCTGGTCATAGGGCAAAATCATCCTCACAATGCAGGGATCTCTGAGGATGCCTGGGTGCCCCACATTCACTCTAAGTACTCACTTCCAGAAAGTAAATCCATCTCTGGGAAAAGCACGTACATAATCAGTTTGAGGACATCAAAGCCGGACTCTATTGAGGGGTAGCCCCATCATCACTTGAACTTAGCAGACACTTGCAAACATTGACAACGTATAGAAGGGTTTAACATCGGCATATCTCAAAGTACCTAGCTGACCTCACTAAAGTTTAATAATCTAAGTAACTCTGAAGAATTGTTAACAGAGGTAAAGCAGTTTGCACATATACTAAAGAAATTGAAGATTAAGGGTGCACCAGGCCCTAACGACCTTCCAAATGCACTGTTCAAGCAAGATATTATCTTTTGTGCCAGTTATCTAACCCCTCCCTTTAACAGGATTTATAGCTTCAACATCATCCCGCCATCATGGAAAGGGAGCATACTTAATTCAATATACAAGAGTAGTAGCCAATCATCATGAATTAAAGGCTTGTAGCCTTAATAGATGTCTAAACTAAACTGTACATTTACTGTATACTTTAAGATCTCCAGGCGTGGGCAAAAGAGAACCAGTTAATACCAAAAACTCAAACAGGATTTTGACCAGGCATGGGGACAAAAACTAACCTGTCAGTACTCACCATCCTAGCTGAAAATGTGATACAAATAAGGGATTGAATATTTTTATGCTTCGTCAATCTCAAATCAGTCTTTGACAGAGTCCTCCGTACCCGCCTTTTGGCAAGGCTGTATGGGGCCGTGCCGAAAAATTGTTAAATTCGATTATTGTTCTGTACAGCGACACATGGGTACAGGTCAAACTAGACAATGGCAGTAGGATCGTATCTAAGATCCAAACCAACAACAGCCTTAAACAGGGGTGCGTCTTGGTCCCCTGTTTATTCAATCTTTATCTGGCGGACTTAGATTGACACTTGACACAAGTGGAGTGATTTCACAGACAAAATAGGTCACTTGTAATACGCTGATGATTCAATCGTGCTAAGACAGACTCCTGTTCGTCTACAGAGGTCAATAGATGCGCCGGTTGTGTACATTGAGCAGCACGGCCTGCAGTTGAACTTTTAAAAAGCAAAGGTGATTTGCCTGGCTGATCCAAAGAAAACACATCTAAATTGATTTGCGAAGGGCACCCTCATAAGGGTTGTAACCTCTTACAAATATTTTGGAATAGTGTTAGAGCATCACTTGACCTTCAAAAAGTGCTGTGCTACGATGCGAGCCAAAGCACATACTTTATCTTTTGCATTCAATCAGTTGCAAAAGAAGATTAGCTGCCCGTCACATCAACATCTGCTCACAGTAATGGTAGCACAACTCCTGCTGATTATTTCATAAGACCTGGAAATTACCCATTGCGAAGAAGCGTATTTATTAAACCGTTCACAATCAAATGTTTATATGGCCATCTTCCGCCTGCAGAGGTCAGTCTCAGAAGCTCAAGCACGGCTGGAATTTGGCCTAATGAACCAAGTACCACAAAGAACAAGCCTTGGCATAGCCAATAGATCTCGCTTATGGGACCTTATAAGTGTTTAGCCATGCAACAGTTGATGTTGTTGCACCAAGGATATTGTGCTGCATAAATAAATACTTATAAGGTCCCAAAAGCGAGACCTATTGGCTATGCCAATGCTTGTTTATGTTCTGTAGGGAAGAGAAGCTTGAACTGTGGCTCCCTTCTGTGGTGAAGGAAGCTTGTTTTGGGCCACACACGATACCCTGCTAATAACACAGTCAGGTTACCATATGGTGACTCAGTTATTCCTAGGTAACAAGTTCTCTCATATTATGTGACATTTAAACGGCACCTGCTTCTTTTTTACTGATAACTAGAAAACGAATGGGCAGCTAGGAAATACAGGGAATAACACTATGATAGCAACACCCACACGCACGAAATGCGCTTATCTCGCAGCGCAGTTCAACAAAGCACACTCAACCTGCAAGCCTAGAAACCACTGCTTGTTTCACAGTGTGCGCCTTACAAACTTTACTACACGGTGTGTAAACTACAAAATAAACACGCTTGTGGGGTGAAGGAACTGCTGTTTCATTCAGCTTATAACCTCTGATACTTTCACAACCACCTCTTCAGGAGACATGTGTTACGGCTCCTGGAGAAGACGTTTCAAAGAGCAGCACTAAGACACAAGCAGCCAGCTGCCTGAAACTATTAAGACCCGTCTATTGTACCAACACCTGAACCCAGAGTCGGCCTTTGCCAGGATAGCGCCCTGGCCGGAAAGACATGTGGCGCTCTCGCTGTTGCTTGTGAATATAATGAGCACCAGGGAGCACCGTTTTTGTGTTCAGAGGTCACTCATGAATGTCTACATCAGAATGGTTACTTGCCTCCGAACACAAATACCTCTGCACCTCCAGCGCCTATCTGAATCACTCACGGGTTAACTCCTCGTGCTGGTGGAGCATGTTGTTTGTTGGAGGGGGTGGGGTTATAGTGTGTGGCAGCAGGGAGCGAGAGGGTGATGGGAGGATAAGAAGGCCGGCTGGTAGAGTGTTATAAAGAGCGCTTGCAGCTCCTGAAGCCAGGCGCTAGGCACGCTGGTGTCTGCATGTCCTTATTGCAGACAGCTCCTTACGCCCTCTTAGGTTGTCGCCATTAGCCTGGACCCAGCTCGCCCATGCCAAAAGCCGACCCTGCAAGATCGCGGGGGAAAAATGCTACCGCCGGCCACAGCTTGCAGTGCATGTGCGCGAGTGGTGCGCGCGCAGCAGTAATCACGCCATATGGCGCCTCTGCTCAAGCACGCGTCCGCGCACATGCACTGCAAGCTGTGTCCGGCAGTAGCATTTTTTGAAGCCCTTACTTAAAGTCTCGCCAGACCAGCGCAGGCGCTGGGTCAGGCGAGACCTAATTAAGGTATTTGTAAAGCTTTGTTGGACTCTTCATGTTTCTGCAAAAGGCTCCTTAAACAACTTCTTCTGGCAGGAAATCGAGTTTCAGCCCCAGCCCTAGGTCTAATGGAAGTCTGGGCCCTCCCCACGGAAACAGCATCCTTCCCCCGACTAAGCAACACCTCACTCAAAGCTTTGTCACAGCTGCAAGATAAGAACACACTAGCTGCCGAACGCCACGCATGGACGATTACATCCTCAAGTCAACATTTTCAGCCCAAAGCCTATTTAACAACTCATTTCTCACCCATGCTTTATATCAGTTTATGCTGTTTCATTTTGGACAGTTGGATACAAAAGACCTAAACCCTTCCTGGAAGAGTCGGCCGACAACTCTAAGCTGCCTCCTATGTGGGTATAAACATGAGTCATGAACTGACATTTTATGCGCATGTCCAGCACTTTTAGTACACAGAAGGAAGCTACTTAGACCTGCTTTTCTACAACAGCAAGTGTGCACTGCAGGCAAGCTGTAATGTGTTGGCTCAGTGGAGACTCTATCGCCCTGGCTGGCATATCTGTGCCAGGTGCAGAAATTGCTCGACAGTCCCCTGCAATTAGGGCCACAGGAAAATGCTTCCTCAAACTCTAAATGCTAAAGGTTGCTAGAGAGAGTCTGAGTTCTCCTGCACTTTAACACTATCAGGAACTCAGTCATGCAGGATCTAACGCTCGCTCAATAGATATGAGTCAAATTTGGGGGCAATTTTAAATTTAATATAGGACTCATAAATTGATATTTACAATGCACCCGCACTTTGGCTTTCACATAAGTTAATAGCTGTTGGCTTTTAATCTTAGAAACCTTAAATCAAATTGCGCAACTGTTTTATTTTTATTTTTAAATCATAATTTTTGACGACCTTTTAAAATTGAAATGATTTTAATTAATCAATCAATACGATATTTACTTATTTACTCTTTCTAGAATGTCCTAGAGGGTGAAAACGATGGACTGGAATGCGATAGGAAACTACAAAGAGAGAAAGTGCTAATTAGGTCAAGGTGCAATCCTGCAAGAGATTCATTCTGGATTGGTTGTAGTGTGGCCACACAATAGGTTTTTGGGTCGGTGACATTTTATTTTATCTCTGGTTTTAGCTGTAAGAGGTAAACAGATATTGTAACTTTGGTATCTTAATTTTCAACCAACAAAGCAAAAGATAAGGTTTGCATTATTTGGTGGTAGTTTTTCTTTGCAAAATATTGCACCATGTAATGTATTTTTCATCGTTGCCAGTGACAGCTGACATTTTTCATAACAAATTTAAATACTGCTGACAGTAATACCACTAAGAAATGAAAATTCTACAGATGGAAAAGTGTTTACATAGTGCGGTTAATACCACTGGCAAAGTCAAGTACCACTCCTGGCACAAACATGTTTTGTCGTTTTGGCTGGCCAATATCACCACTTTCTTCAAATACCAGACACACAAAACTGCTTTGGTGACCTGGCAGTGCATCTTTGACTGTCTCAGCCTGTTTAACATTTCTCTTTCTATGGCGCCTAAATATTTCATGCTTTCATCTATTGCAACAGCTCTCTCTTTCGGTTTCATGCATGGGGTGCCTTATGGCACAGAGATCATATACAGACACATACATACTCATTCCCTCATACACTTATCTCTGTCTCACACTTGGGTGCAGAGGTATCAAACTTTCATGCAACCCCGCAAGGCGCCTTGCTGGGCTGCATGAAAGGAAGATACCAGGGATGCACCATAATTAACATTGTGTGGACCATTCCTGTCCTCTTCTTGCGCTGGAGCACAATGTGCTGCCTTGCGCCAATGCAGGCACTCTTATGTCAAGGTGCAAGAAGGCCTGCGTTGTTCTCAGGATTGTTTCTGTGCAGAAAGTGATACCGTACTGTACAAAAACAATCCTCAGAGACATTTTCCTCTTTCTAGGTGTGCTGCACAATGCAGCACACCTAGAAAGAGGAAACAACAAGGAGAAATAAAGATATTCTCCTTGTTGTGTCTCCCCAGGGAAGATGTAGCATTTTGATGGATTTCCAGGAATGTCGCCCCACTTTTTCCAGTGATTACTACTTACACGTGTAATTGGCAGTCCACGATTCCAGCTTTGCACGCCAACAAAATACAAACAAATAAGCTATTGACGAAAGAACGGAGACAACCGGTGTGCACTCTGTCACCTTTTTCTTGGGATTTCCAGGTTTACCAGTCATGGTAAATCCGGGAGCGTGCTAAAATCCATGGGTGAATGCATGGAAACACCCAGGCTCCACACATGGAACGCCTCCTCGGGGCAGAGTCACGCAAGGCAGTGATATGCTCTGCCTTGCGTTACTCCAGATTTACCAAGCACAGCAGGGCCATACAAGATGGCTGTATTATGTTATGTTATTAACACTTATAACGCACACAGCTACTCAAAGAGTGTCCCAGAGTGAAGCCAAACAGGGGCGGAGATGAGCGGATCACTAGCTAAAAAGCAGAGTTTTCAGCCGTTTCCTGAAGAGCATGAGCATCCTTGTGCATCTCTTTAGCACAAGGATACTCATGTTGTTGTTCAAGTTGAGTTCCACACATGGGAGTGGTGCCTGGGTGATTCACCACAACCATTGTCAGTTGCTGGATGGCCTCGTAGATATCAGTCCCTCCTGGCTGTGGGTGCATTGATATTGATACCTTCAAATAAACCTTAAAATACATACTATTGCCTCTATGAAGTTTCTACTGCATCTTGAGGATGAGCGGAAGTTATCAATTCACTATTCTTCATACACCCACCAACCTTGGATATTGTGGTCCCTCCGATCCCTGAAATTTGACAACGCTTCTTTGGAGCTAGCGTGGGTTGGGCCGGACTATGAGTAACTATTTGTGTGGCTGCGCTACCCAAGCGGGTGCTTCAGGTTTGGGGGCATTGCCGAAGTGGTGCAAGTGTGGACTGGCGCACGTATGTCATCAGGCTGGCGGCCATCTTTGGGTGTTTTTTAGGCCCACTTTAAAGTTGAAGCAGCACATGTCATCATGCAAGCGGTCACTTTTGGTTGGGCAGATTTTTTAGGCTAAAATTGAAATCTGAGGCGTGTCGCATCACTGTGGAGCCAGCCTGGTGCAGTTCTTCTAGGGAGAATAAAGAAGCAGTATAATAGCAGTTTGCTCATCTGCAATTACGGTGACAGACACACCTTGTCCTTGTAACAACAAGCAAGACCAGCAGTAAAATGGTTTGTTTGCCTGTGCTCAAAGTGACAGGCAGACCTATTTGTTAACAAATTACAAGTAAGACTCTTTTTGGGCACGTGGTGGTAGGCATACCTGTGATTAATCTTTAAAATCACCTTCTCTTGTGCACTTCTAGAAGCATTTTCATATTTTTGCATGCAAATGGCCAGAGAACAGCATTTTGTGCAACCACCCCATTTCTACAGCAACCAGGCAAACCTAGTATTAAATGGCATCAATGGGTGTAAATATATTTGAAAACTATTTAATAGCCATTGACACAGTTAAGTATCCACCTGAACGGAAAGTTCCAATTTTGTATAGTTCCATTGGCTTCGCACACAGCAGGTTTTTGAAAATCTTCCATCCGTTCCTCCACCTCAGGGAAGTTTTGGTGACGGTGAGAATTGGGATTGTTCCAAAGAGGCAATGGCTCGCATGAGCAAGCAATATGTTGAGAACTGAGCTTGAGAGACATCATTTCTTTATGAGGGAGGAGTGTGTAGAGGAAAGCATAGAGGAATACATTTCACCCTTAAGGGTGCTAGCGGCTACGTGCAAATTTGTAGCACACACTGACATATATATATATCAGAGGCCAGTTTGTGTTTGCCTGTTTCTCCAAGAAAATTCAGGAACGTCTGCTTAGCTCCAGGAAACCTACGCTATTGGAGACTATTGACATAGCAAAGGGCATTGAGTGCTCAAGGATTTCAATGAAAGCTATTCATAGAGAACACTCGGTCACTGCTTAGAATTTTATTGGGGATGAGTTAGCAGATACTGTTAGTGCAGTAAATTTGGGCAAGGCAGTGAGATAATCTTTCAAAAAGGGTACCACTAGTTGCTTTAGGTGTGGCTCAAAAACCCACCTTAGTAACAATCCCAACTGCCCTGCAACCGGCAATAGATGTTTGCTGTGTGAAAAAATTGCTTCTTCCGGGTTGTGGGCAGAACGGGCAAAAGATCTACCCGGGTTAATAGTATAAAGGTGTAAGGGTCAGTACTCATGTGTACAAAGAAACTTGATAATGTCCTACTGACTACTGAATGCAATTCTGTTTTTGATTCCAACAAAGTTAAGGGGCAATGGGGCACTGCGTTAATTGGTGAGGTTGAAATTCCAATTATGGCTGATTCGGCATCACCAATTACAATTCTGTTTGAAGTCATGTTTCTTGAGAAATGGAGTGACAAAGTCAAACTAGAGGAGAAGGATGTGAACCCCAAGGCATTTAATGAGTCTAACATAGACATGCTGGGGTATTTCTTGTCCAATCTGGAATGTTTCGGTAAGAATTGTTACTAACGTGTATGTAGCCTTCAAAGGATGGAATATCATTGCATGGCAACACTTAGCTAGTATGGGCCTATACCTGGTTCCGGGTTTGGCAAACCCTATAGCGTTAGGTGATGTTCCATCAGGGTACCCAGAAGAAAGTCTAAATGTGGTATTTGTGGATGGTGGTTCACATGTTTTAGATGTAAAGAACATTTTGGATATTGAGAATGTTTTGAAACGATCTCCTGGTTGATTACCACCTACTTCATAAGATACAAGAGGTGCTTGCCAAATTGGGGTGGGGGGATTTTTTCATCATAGATTTGAGCTTGGCGTATGACCAGATACCACTTACTGCCTAGTTGCAAGAACTGACCACCTTTGTCACCCCATTTGGAGTGTTTAAGTCTCTCAAGTTGCCTTTTGGCCTAGCTTTTGCATCTAGCATCTTCCAAAAACTCATGGACAATCTCTTGGAACACATCCCGGGGGTCCAAACATACCAAGATGACATTTTGGTTTTTGTTAGTGATTAGGAAACACACAATGTGACCCTTCACAATGTGTTTGTTCTAGCCAAGGCAGGTGTGACGAAATGAAAAGACAAATGCAGTTTTGGCATTCAACAACTCAAGTATTTGGGTCACATGATCTCACAGCGGGGCTTCAAACCCAAGTTTTGCTTGATCAGGGGCCATTCGTAAGGCAGTCCCTTCCAAAGACAGCGATGCTCTGTGGTAGTTTTTGGGCATGGGTATGCACTAACTGTGGAGCCCTTATGAGCCCTATTGAGGAAGGGGGCAAAGTTTGCTTGGACGAGTGAACTTTCACAGACGTTTGATAATGTCTTGGACTTGATTGTGGGGGTCCCTGCTTTACATCCATTTCAGTACAATTGCAAATGTTTCATCACGGTTGATGCACGCCTAACTGTGTTGTGAGTGGTCCTAGGGCAGTGGGTATCAGGTAGAGAACACACTATAGCGTTTGTATCCGGAATGCTGAGACCAGCAGAAACACATTTCAGCAAGATAGAATGCGAGGCTCTTGCATGTATGTGGACAATAACAAATTTAGAACCTACATTTGGGCACGAGAGTTTGAGGTTTTCACTGAACACAAACCCCTAGGGCACACTTTAGGCGGCAGTGGTCTAGGTAAAGCTTCAGCCAGGTTGATCCATTTGCTATCTAACGTTCAAGAGTACCATTACAGCATCAAACATTTACCTGGAGAGAACAACTTCAGGGCTGATTGCCTGTCACAAATGCCCAAAAGTGATGAGCATGGTCTCGATGAGTTAGAAGTCACTGGATGCGTGGTGGCTGCATTACATTCTGTGGAGGAGTGTGCTCCTGTCACTGAACAAGCTTGGCGGAATGCTAATGCAAAGGATTATAAATTTAGTCAGGTCAAGGAGTTTATCTCAGGTGGTTGGCCAGAGGGCAGGAAGTTTTATTGCGACCTGAAATGTTTTTTTTCAAGTAGTCACTGAGTTATCTATGGTTAGTGACATGATTATGCGTCATGATTTGCCGGAAGGTTTAAGGAAGAACATAACAATGGCTGCACACCGTGGATACTTAGGGGTCACCAAGACATGTATGCTTCTTAAACTGTACTATTGGTGACTTTCCTTAGTCGCAAGTTAAATCCTTGGTTAATATATGTGCTGAATGTCTGGTATCTGAAAAAAATGGAAAACGATGGCTACTCCCTTCCATCCCGTTCAGTTACCAGAAAGACTGTGGGTTAAGGTTTGGAGGGACCTCTCTGGGCCGTAGGAAATTCCACGTAGCAAAATCAGGTATTTGATTTTACTCATTGATTGTCACTCCATGTGGTTGTATTGTATGTTCTGTGATGGCCCTAGGACTGGGAATGCCATTGAAATTTAGAACGTGTGTTTGCAGTTGAAGATTCATCCAGAACGACTGTTACAGACAATGGTTCACACCTTCTTGTCACATCAAATGTGCATGTTTCTGAGCCTTAACAGTGTAAAGCATGTTAAGGTTGCTTTATACTCCCCAGCATCTAATGGTTTAGTCGAGAGGGTGATAAGAGTGGTGAAAGAAGTGGTTCAAACAGCACTTTCTTCAGGGCAGAATGTGCAGAACCTTGTTGATACCAAGATCTGGAATTACAACATTGCACCCTACAACCCCACTTGTGTTCCTCCTTTTAATTGTTGATAGGGAGAAAGGTGCACACAACTCTGTTCCCTAATTGGTTGCAGTGCAAGAGAATGGGGAAAGATGTTCAATTGAAGGATGCCTCTGTGGTTTCCCAGGTCCTGCTGAAGGCCATGAATAAAATGTTGGATTCTGGCAAAAAGTTCATGAAAATGGACTTTCAAGTTGGTGACTGGGTGTTTATAAAAAAAAATCCATAAAATCCAGGAGAGTGCTGAAGGGACAGTTGAAATTCTCCTCTCCTGTGCAGGTCACAAGGGTGAGCAAAGGATCAGTCCTTTTTAGTGATAGGGGATGGTGAAAAAAGAGGAGTTGTGTACTTTTTTCTGATGTGCAAGCAGCCTCATTGAAAAGACTTTCTGAGGAGAATGTGGATCAATGTTCCAGGACTCACAGGAAGGGTCTTTCTCCTCTCTAAGTGAGCTTTCTTCAGAGACTGACAAAACAAGCCCTGTGGATGTAGTTGATCAGAAAAATATTAGCACCACAGTTACATGGGAATTGGGATTCCGTCAAAGAAAGACACCTTGCAGATTTGATGACTATGTATTGTGTTAAATTTTATGACTGAGTTATTTTCTAAACTTGGATATGTTTTATTTTTATTGGCAAAACTTGTTTCTGTGTTTTTTTTTTAAAAAAGAGGGAAATGTTGTAGTATGAGTATCCTCGTGCATCTCCTTACCTTGAGGATACCCATGTTGTTGTTCAAGTTGGGTTCTACACTCAGGAGTGGAACGGTGCCTGTGTGGTTCACTGCAACCCAGTGCTTTATTTGAGCAGGAGCTTTCCGGTGCTAAGCACCGGCACTTAATTCATTTCTGATGCTCGGCACAGGCACCTAATTATCAACACCATACTTAGAACAGTCCACCACATGGTGGCGCAGCTTATCTAATTTAGAGATTAGCAGAACAATGGTAGTTTAGAGATACAATATACATTAAAATTGCTAATACCTGCCTCTGCAGCCATTCCTTTAGATATGGGGACCTGGAATCATCTGAACTGTCGCATTAACATGCAAGAGAAATGGTTAGTAGCTGTTTTGGCAATGATGACAAGGGCGGTGGTGGTGCAAGCTACGGTGGCCTCCTGGTCAGAGCCCTGGCATGTAATATTTTACAAATTAAGCAATGCCGCAACCATTGTCAGTTACTGGATGGCCTCGCAGAGGCTGGTCGCTCCTTGTTGTGGATGTATTGAAACCTGCAAACAAATATTAAAGTACATGCTATTGCCTCTGTGAGTGGAACGGTGCCTGCGTGACTCTCTGCAACCTCTGTCAGTGGCTGGATGGCCTCACAGACGTCGGTCACTCATGGTTGTGGAACCCAACTTAAACAACAACATGGGTATCCTCGCGCTAAGGAGATGCACAAGGATACTCATACTACAACAGTGGCCTTGCATGGCTTGGTAAATCTGCCTTAAGGATTGTGTTGCTCCTGCAACAGCCTGCGTGACACAAGCGCAACCCTTTCCCTTGATAAATCTGGCCTTTTATGTCTGTCTCAAACTTTGACGCTGTTGGACTTGGCCCTTTTTGCAGGGTCATCCCTGAACTTTTTGCCTCCTCCTAGATTTTTTTTCTGACATGGTGTTGGTGGTTCTAGGACTCTGGGCACTTTAGCACTGCTTTCCAGTGTAAAGTGTGTGTGCTCTCTGTGGTAAACATGGTAAGATTGGTCTACGTTTGTTTGGCATGTTTAATTTACCTGCCAGTCCCTTGTAAAGCGGTATCTCATATACCAAGGGCCTGTAAATTAAATGCTACTGGTGGGCTTGCAGTGCTGATTGTGCCACCCACCAACGTAGCCTTTCAAACCTGTCTCAGGCCTCTGCCATTGCAGGGCCTGTGCGCGCAGTCTTACTGCCGCTGTGGCGTGGCACCTAAAGTGTGTGCCATGTCTGTGACCCCCCCTTTTACTGCATGCCAGTCACCCCTAAGGTAGGCCCTAGCTAGCCCTATGGGCAGGGTGCATTGTAGGCACAAGGTAGGACATGTACCTTAAGTGTGTGACATGTCCTGGTAGTGACAAACAGCCATTTTGGTTTCTCACTGCTGTGAGGCTGCCCTCTCATAGGAATGCATTGGGGATTCCCTGATAAGTCTTTCAGTGGTAATTCCTGATGTGAGAGGAGCAGCGTGGTCAAGTTTGTTATGGTTGGAATAGTAATAAAAAATGATGCGCAATAGTGTGCGCAGATTTATTATCACTATTTTAGAAATGCCGCTTTTAGAAGTTGGCATTTCTGTGTGCTATGTGTCTGTCTGCCTGATGTGGATTGCATGTCTGGCTTTGGAGTGACAGGGGCTGGTGAGGTGTGTGTGGCTCCAGGGAGGGCAGGGTGAGTCAGCACGAGGCTGAATAGGGGATCTGCATTTGGAGTAGTGGGACTAGTAGTCCTCTGATCCTGAATAGGTCTGTGCCTGCCTAGGTGAATGCTGGCTCCGCCCCCCCTGTGGTGTGTCTAAGGACCGAGCCCCCATCTGACAAAGGAGGGTGTGAGCACTGTACACAGAGTGCTCCAACACCCCCCAGAACCAGTTGAGACCCGTTCCCCCAAGCCCTGTGCCAGGGCAGAACAAAGAAGAAATGTGTATATATACTGGGGCTGTGACCCATGAATTGTGCTACCTTGTGCTACTTGGGAACTGGCTGCTGCTAGGCCCCAGGAGGAACCGCCACGAGGGACTGCCTCCCTGCTGGAGGGCCCTGTGAGCTGGCCTGCCTGGGCCCAGCCTTTGCCCTGTGTGACTTTAGGGACTGAAAGAGAGGACTGACCCTGTGTTCTGCCCCCTTTTGTGCCAGCGCTGCCCTGTACAGATTACACATTCAGACATGTGGTAAGGGCTGGGATGAAGGCACCGACCTCAGCGTGAGGAGCGCCTGGCCACTGCTGCGCCCCGCAGCACTGTACCACCAACCAGGAACGTGTGACTGGCACTCTCTTTTGGCCTCTTAATTACCAACCCAAGACGGGGGATCGCAATGAATGCTGCTGCAAAACCTGGAAGTCAGGCAGAAGACCCCTTGCGGGGTTCCCATGAGGAAGAGGAGAGCCCCGCAAGCTTTATTTGCCCAGTAATTCCTGCCATCCGTGAGACGGGTACCGCTGTCTTGGCGGAGGCCACGGAGGTCAGGCGAGGTCCACGCCTGGTTGTGAGCGGGGCCTACTTCTGGGAGGAGAACCGCGAGGAGAGGACGCGGAACTCTGGCACAAGTATTGCCTGCTTTTAGACGGGGGCTCCCGCGATCTGCGAGGAGAGCCCCACTTGTCTGCCAAAGCCGGTTAAGGGAAAAGGAGACTTTGCCCCCGATGCCAACAGGCCCAGGCACGGGCCAGAAGTCAGGCAAGTCTGCCTGATCAAGGGCAGAGCCTTGGGACGGCTCGCAGCCGCCGTGTGCCGCCAGAGAGTAGTGGTGAGGAGCGGAGCTCGACTGGAGTCTCTCCAGGTGCCCGTTACCGAGGAAGAACCGCTCGTCAACTGGCTGGGAATGAGAAGGCACTGTTTGAGCCTGAGTGTGGAGTGCCGGATCCCCGCACCGACTGAGGCATTCCTGTCTGGGCCAGAACAGCCCCAGTAAGTGGGGTTGAATGTGGAGTATTGTTGGTGCCTGCGGTTGCACCCATTTTTTGCCTACAAGGAGTCCTGGTGAGTGGGGCATAGGAGGCACAGTTAGTGCCAGTGCTGCTTTCACAGCTGCACCGCGAGTGCGGGCATCTGCCACGTGGGAGCATTTCTTTTTTGACAATTTGGGGGCAGAGGCCTCATTGTGAATTAGGAAGCTCAGGGTGAACCTCGACGGAGGCCCCCGAGCCAAGGTGGAGGATTGAACCTTCACCAAATGACCCCGCAGTCCAGGGAGAGAGCACAAAGACGCTAGGACTGCCATTTGGGGGCCAGTGGGCTCCCGGGGACATGTAGGCCTGATATGAGGTATATTTCTGCCTGAGAGGGGCCTGAGGTGTAACAACGATGCTCTGCTCTACTGCTGATATTCTTTGATGCCTAATATGATTGATACATAATATTTTCATGCTTTTAGTGATGCATAATGTGTTTATGCCTACAGTGATGTATAATGTGTTTATGGCTAATGTGATGCAAACATAATGCGTTTATGTTGCTTGACCTGGTGCTGAGTGCAGCATTTGGCCAGTTGTTACTGGTTGTGTTTTACATTTGCTACTTGTGCTTTGTGATGGTTCTGACAGTGGCTCAGTTGGCCCTGTCATGTATATAATCCCCTGTAAATTACTACCTGGTGCCAGTGGGCACAGTGTATATGTGTGATTATGATTCTTATGTGTTTTGGATAATACAAAGGCTGATTTTTGTATAACCTTGTGTGGAATTCCTTTTGTGGTGTGCCTAAACGCTTTGCACATTTCCTCTGGGATAAGCCTGACTGCTTGTGTCAAGCTACCAAGGGGGTGAGCAGGGGTTATCTTCAGCGTGTAACTCCCTTGCCCTGACTAGAGTGGTGGTTTCTGCCTGGCTTGGGCGCAAGCCCTAGCCAACCAGAAATCCCATTTCTAACAGACGCTATCTTATATTGGCATTCATCTATCATATTTAGCATGTCCGTGTCTCCTTTCAGTCACTTTAGACAATGATCAATAAGGCCTCTGTTTAAACACAATGAGCTGGTATTAGTTGGTATAAAGTTGGTGGCATTTGGGCACCATGTTTGGTACACATAAGCCCGATAAAACTTCCATTACACAGGTATACTTTTTTGTCATTTTGCATTGCGCTTGTTAAGTGAAATTCCTGAAATACTGCTATTATGGCGTTGCACAATCATGCGCCGTTTGCAACAACAAAATAGTACAAGTGTAAGGGAACAATTAAAAAGAACAGAACTCGAGTGGCTGCTGTTTGTGGCAATAGTATTTTTGCACTTTTTAAAGCACAAAATGCATAGCCGCTTCTAAAATGCTTATTGCGATTTGTGCCAATTTCTGCATTTGGTACAATTATGTGCAATTTCATATAGAATTCTAAAATGTTGCATAACTACATGAAAGTAAATTGTGTGAACTTCATACACCCACAGTTACACCTTCTAGTGCTGAAATTGTAACCTGGTACCACCTGGTGTGTCGGGGGTCTTGCGGCACTGGTGTAAGAGGGTTTCATACATTTCAAATGAAAATGGCCCGTGCTCCCTGGGACGAGTGGGTGCTGCTTTGCTGAGGAGAGCTTACAGCCGCCATCAGTTCCAGCTGCAAATGGCAGACAGCATCTGGAGCATCATTTGTCCATGCCCAAGGGGAATGCATTGTTCTCGTATTTGAGAGTTTGTTTAAAATGTGTTTGGCTGTTGTTATTCGTACTATTGTTTTATTTGATGGTGTTGTGCGGGCTCGTCTGCCATTGCAATATGGCCATCAGTATAGGCAGAGGTCCATATATTCATTTTAAATGGCTCTCTCGTTATTCTTAGCTAGACCTATGTATAATGTGCTTCTAGGCTGGATGGATCGAGGGAACCTCAGGCCATTTAAATGTGACTTCATCCCCTTCACCATACAGTATGGGTCAATGGGCCAGAATTTTTTACTGATCACACGGGCATGCGCACCTTCAAAAAAACAGAAGTTCACTTCCCTCCCAGCATTGGTGGAACAATACTTTACTTTGACATTATTTTTTATTTCCATTCTTTAGCCCTTCTTATTTTTTAGTCATCCTTTTGTGTTTATGTCTTCAGACTACAGTGATTTCAAGGCTATATTATCTTTTCTTTGCACAGCTATTCTGTGATGTTCATTACAACTAAGATACTAAAGACTCTGTACCTGTGCTAACAACACATGCCCACACAGCCAGTCTTTGAAGCACGACTGACTGAGTTTGTAGTTTGCCTGATTAAAAGCATGCCACATAATGCAATGAACACTACCTTTCCTTTTCCCACTGCATAACAATTAAAATGTACAAGGCAATCAACAATGACGTTTATGCAAATGTGAATCTGTCTAGCAAGTAATCACCCTAGGGATAAAAGCAACATTCTACCATAGAGATGCTCAAAGTTCACATATCCATTTCCATAGGTAAGGCTAGCAGGTCGATAAATGGCTATAGGCAACATGTACATGTTTCTTAACCTTTTATGACTTCATTTTACTTCATACCTAGATGCATAGTTTCAGGCAGGAACAAGTTACTCAAGAGTAAACACCTGCAGACGTAGGTCATAACTTTCCATGAAAACAACAACCCCGTAATGAGTTGAAAAAGGTTATTAAAAACGTAAAGAGCTTCTACAGGAATTGAGAGTCATATTGAGTGAAAGGGTTGTGGTGATTAGGGTAGGGAGGTTAGGGTGGTGGAGGTAAGTGTAGTGATAGGTACGTTACAGTGGTGAGGGTGGTGGTGGTATTGAGGGTGATGGTGAGGGTACTGAGTGTGGGGATGCTGAGGGTGCGGAAGGTGGTGGTAGTGAAGCTGGTGTTAGGGAGATGACTGTGGGGTGGCTGGTGAGGGCAGTGGTGGTGAGGGTGGTAAGGGTGGTAAAGGTGGTGGTGAGGGTAGTGAGGAGGGTGGTGATGAGGGTAGAGGTTATGAGCATGGTGTTGAGGAGGGGGTGGTGGTGATGGTGGTAAGGATGATGATGGTCGGGTGGTGGTGGTGGTAGTTAAAATGGTGATGATTAGAGTGGTGAATGAGGTGGTGTGGTGGGAGGATGTGGTGGTGAAGGTGGTGGTAGTTAGGTTGATGGTGGTGATTTAAGGTGGTACGTAGGGTGGTGAGGTGATTAGACTAGGGTGGTGGTTAAGGTAAGGTTGTGGTAGTGGTTAAGATGGTGGTGGTAAGCATGATGGTGGTTAAGGTAGGGTGGTGGTTAGGTTGGTGGTCGTGGTTAAAGTGGTGCCTGTAGTTAGAGAGGTGGGCACTGTAGTGCTAAGTGGTGGTGTTTGTGGTGGTACTAGGAGGAGGTTAAGGGGGTTGTGGTGGCAGGGTGGTGGTAGTATGGTGGTGGTAGGTTGGTTAGGGTGGTGGTGGCTAGGTTGATGGTAGATAGGGTGGTGATGGTTAAGGTGGTGGTGGTGATGGTGATGGTGAGGGTGATGGTTAAGGTGGTGGGATGGTGGAGGTGGTTAGGGTGGTGTTGGCTATGTTAGGGGGTGATTAGAGTAGGGTGGTGGCTGTTTGGGTGGTGTGTAGGATGGTGGCAGTGGTGATTGTAGGGTGGTGGAATGGTGTTTGGGTGATGGTGGGGTGGTGGTGGTAGAGTGGTGTGGGTGGTTGTGTTGGTGGTAGGGTTGTGGTGGTGATAGGGTGGTGGTAAGGTGATGGTGGTAGTAGGATGGTGAAAAGGTGATGGTGGGAGGATGGATGTGGTAGGGTGATGGTAGTTTGGTGGTGACAGGGTGGTGGTGCTACAGGTGGTGGTAGTGTGGTGGTATGCATACTGACGTGAGTGGGAGTAAAGTGGAGCAAGCATTAAAAAGACAATGGGGGAAGAAGAAAGAAAAAAAAAGTATATAAATCTCAGTGCGAGCAGCGGAAAGACACTGACCAAAAAGAAGCATTCAGTTCTTGGTCCGTGTTCCACACCATGGAGGAGAAATTAAGCTGGCATGCATTGACCAATCAGGAGCCAGCAAAAAAAGAGTACCAATGAAGCCAAAGAATGGTAAACAATGGGTGAGCTCCAAGCGTTTTTTGTTGTTGTTGTTCTTTTAGCAAAATGTCTCGCAAGCACCAGCTGTCTCAGGCAAGACCTAAAAAGAATCCGTTTTTTATTCCCACTACTAGTATTTTACGACTCCTGTCTGTCCTGATCATTTTAGTAGCCGTTGGAAGATGCGGTCCCTGGACAATAACCCACTTTACTCATGCTTTACAACTTTTCTGTGCATTGGGTACTCACCTGGCTTCTCCTGGTGTGGTTTTGGTGATTTCTTGTCGCTCTTGCCTCCTTTCTTTGGTTTCTCTTTGCTGGGGGACTGGGTCGTCCAGTTCTCCTCCTCCTCACCCCTCTCCTCGAGATCTTGCTCGCCCTTCATTGGTTCAGCATCTTCCACCTTTGGCCTTCTCTCCCTTTCCTCCATTTCTCCTTCAATAGGCCCCCCCTCCTCCCACTGGCCTGTCTCTGTGCTTGGCCCTTCTGGCTCTGGGTATGCGTAGTTGTGATCTTGAGATGGGATCTCCTGCAGGTAGTAATCTGTGTGGCCTGATGGTACTGGCCGGGCCCTCTGTGATAACAAAGGTACAGTCAGAACCCCAAGAAGCAATAGAAACCCTTCCAGCCCCCAGCTCCCCATCTTCTGGACCTAGGGGTCACTTACAAGGGAAACACCTGTTTGATCTCAAAGTGCCTCTTGGGCTGCTGCAAGTCTGTCCCTAAAAGAAGCCCTGAGAGAGGTATCCTACCAGAAAACACCAGACTGATTCCAGCACAGATCACCTGGCTGTGGTCACAAAAGAGACTTCCTGACTGTGTGATTACAACAGATACTGCCTGTATAATCTCAGAAGAGACCTCTTGAGAGATCACAGCAGAGACCTCTTATTTTGCAACCTTATTCCCACAGATTTCCCTGTCAGTGTGATGCAAGCAGAGACCTCCTAGGAGATCACAGCGGAGACCTTCTAACTACTGGGAAAGGATCCCAGAGGGTCCCGTGACTGGTTAATCGCACCAGAGACCCCTGAGTATGTGACCTAAGCAGAGATCTGACTTTAATTTGAGGAAGGACCCTTGACTGATGGTGACTTTGGGACAGGGGGCTTAAGACTGCACAGGGTGAGAAGATGGCCTTAGAAAACTAGCACTGGCAGCCGCTGGTGACATCCAAGACAGGTGGGCAAGCCCGGGGTAGAAGCGTCTATGGCTCTCCAGGAAAAATATAGCCAGGGCAGAGACCACTGTGAAACTCTGCGGACAGATAATGTTGTGCAATCCAAGAAAACAGACTACAAGGGAAATCCAGGAGCAGAGACTGCTGAGAGCAAATCCAAGATCAGAGACTGCTGGAAAATCCAAGGAAAAAGAGGACTAAACGTGATCTTTGAAAAAGACTGCTATGGATATGGAAGACCAGACACTGATGGGCAATCCAAGCCTAGAGGCTGCTGACAAAAGCCAATACCGTATACTGCTGGGTAATCCGAAACCAGAGACTGCTGGAGGAAGCCAATAACATATCCTACTGGAGAAATCCAATTGTAGAGACGATGGTCAATTCCAAGAAAAGAGACTGCCAGGTCAAATCCAACAACAGACACCGCTTGTTTGGCAAGAGATAGACTACTGACAATCAAATGATGGAGACGTGTGGGCTCCAGGAAAGAGACCGTTCGGATTCCAGGTGCACACACTGCAGTTTGTTCTAGGAGTAGAGAATGGTATGTATTCCAGGTGCAGAGTGTGCTGTGCAGTCCAGGGGCAGGAGTATAGTCTTGGTAGATCTAAGGTCGCGAGACGGTTCTGGATCTTAGTGGTGGAGACTGTTGTAAATGAGCGGTTCCGGCAGTCGGCAAACCCGGGCTCTTTCGCAAACTGCAGCCAGAGACTTCCACCCTGCCTGGAGCTACAGACAGCTGGGACAGCTCACAGAAAGGACGTGTTTTCATCCAGGTGCCAGAAGACATCCGGTCTCGAGCCAATCTGCTTCCTATTCCGGTGAAATACAGTAGCAGATTACTGCAACAGGCAGGGCTGCGTAGAGACAGCTTGTAGAAACAGGCTGGGATAAAGACTCCGTGTAGAGACAGCTAAACAGAGAGAGGTAGAAGAAGAGTTCTCTGCAAAATGAGACGTTTCTCGGAGACAGGGGTTAATATAGACAGCTCGAGAGCAAGGAACGGATACTCTTTCCTAGAGACGAAAGATACCACGTATGGACACAGGGGGTCAGAGACAGTTCTGGAGAGGGGGTGCTTATGGGGAGTGTGGTAAATGTATAATTTTCTTGAAACAGTGGGGCCGTCTCTAGAGAGAGGCAAATAGATCCTTCTCTGTAGGCAAGGTTAATACGTTAGATAGAGATAGTGTAGACCAGAGCACCTCTAGAGACAGGGCCTGGGGTAAAGAGCGACTGCAGAGATTATAAGAAAGAGAACGGCTGGTTTTCGATGGGGAGAGGTTAAGAAAGGCTGCGTCCATGCATAGAGGATAGACGGCGTTGCTAAAAACAGGGGTGTGAGGGAAAGAGAGAGGAAAGAGAAGGGCAGCTTTTAGACATACAAGAAAAGACAGGCTCTTTGAACACAGTGCTAGATAGATACTGTTTCTGGAGACGAGATGATAGAATCCTTCTAAAGACAGCGCAGCACGGAGGTTGTCACTAGAGACGGGAGAACAGAGAGAGGGCAGAGAGAGAACTTCTAGAGGCAGTGATGTGGAAACTGCCGAGAGAGAGGAAAAAAAGGTAGGAAGAGACTGTTGCTGCCCTAAGCGGAGAGGGATACAGCCCTGCAAGTGTGGGAGACAGGCTGAGCATAGGGGCAGTGTCGTCAGAGGCCGCTGTTGTGAGTACACTGCCCCAGGTATCCCATGCACTCGGGCTGTCTCAGAATGCTTCGACAGCTGGGAGTTGCTGCTGTTTCCTTGCGGATCCGCAAGTGGCGTGGAGGTCAGGAGACTGCTCCAGAGTACTCGCGGCAGGTGGGTTGTACGGAATAAGAGACCTCCTCTCAATCCTGCTGTTTACCACACAGCCAGAAATCCCGTAACGGAAAGAGACCGCATCCGTAGGGTGAAAGTATCCGAAGGAGAGAGCGCTCCCGTGCGCAGGTGTGGAACTGTCGCAGGTCTTCTAGACAGCTGTGCCTTCACCACTGCAGGTGCCCAGGAATAGAGACAGGCTGCTTTCTTGGGAGAGAGACAGTCATATCTGTTCCTTCAGGCACAGACTGCCCTACAGAAATAGAGACAGACTGTCCTTCTGGGATAAACACAATCTGTCCCAAGGGGCGCAGAGACAATATGCTGCTGGGACCGAGACACACTGCCCTCCCGGGACTGAAAGGTTCTGCTGAGACTGACTGATCCTCTGTCTACAGGGAGAGAGCGCCTGTGGGAGGTATGGCCGGAAGGCTCAGGCATCCAGGGTCGGGAGGCAGGAGGGGTCTGCCACTGCTTGGAAGAAACTTCCAAAACTTTAAATCTTCAGATAAAAGTAACGAGAAGTTAAGAGCCAGGAAGGGGCAGAAAGAGGAGGGGGCGCTGGAGGGGGAGAGAAGACTAAAATAGAAGGGAGGCAGAGAGGAATCCATAACACTTAGAACACTTTGGCAATCCGTGTGAATAAAAGCAAATACCAACGGAGCGCGCGCCAGCCACAGACTGAATGGAACCCAGTCGAGAAGAGGGAGGGAAGAGAAAAGACAAAAAAAGGAAGTGTGTGGGAGAGAGAGCGAATAAGAAAGAGAGAGAGAGATATGGAAAATAGAAAGACAAAGGCACCACGAGATAGGTAAGAGTGACAGAGATACAACGACACAGAAAAACAGAGAGATCAGTAGAAAAACAGGGAGTGTGAGAGAGAAAGTCTTCGAAAGAGAGAGGGCGATAAACGGAAAAACAGACAAATGCGATGAACATATATGGAGAGAGCGAAAGGTCGAAAGAAGCAAAGGAAAAGAGGGAGAGAACAGGTGAGAAATAGACACTAAAACACAGCATAAGGGTGAGAGGAATTGAGAGAACTAGAGAGTATGACAAACAGAGAGACAGAGACAAAGAGAGGTATAGCACCAGACATGGAAATTAAAGAATGGGACAAGATAGGAAGGGACAGCGAGGAGGAGAACATTTTATGGAGAAAAAAATGTAAGATAAAGGAGAGAAAGGGAAAATAGAAGAAGATAGGGAGGGAGAGTTTGGATATATGGAAAAAGAAGGAAAAGGGTGAACGGCAAGGAAAGGGGCGCGAAGAAGGACTGGAGCCCGTCCTATGAACGCGTAGAAAGGGAAGAGGTGAGATAAAGTCTTTGAAAGGGGGTCGGCACCAGAGAGGCTGGTGTGAAAGGGAGTGGGGGTGCCTAGGAGCTGGAGCGAAGAGCTTGGCTTGGTTCAGCTTCCTTTCTTGATTCGTTCCAGGTCCGCTCACTCATTCTGGCAGGAACAGGACCTGCACTCTACACTGAGCCATAAATATCAGACGGCAGGAAGCCGTGAAGGGACAAGTCCACGGAGAGGGAAGTGAGAGACAGGCCGTCAAACAGAGGAAGGGGTAGCGGAGAGCCAAGAGAGGGATTCAGAAGTCATTTACGGGTTGCTGTTCTTGCGACCCCTCGCCCTTAACGAAAGTAACACTTGAAACAATTATTTATTGTTGCAAGTGGAGCAGACATCAGTAACAAGCATTGACAAAGCCAATAGCTCTTTTCCATGAGAGTTATTTGTTTTGTCAACGTGTTGTAGCCGAGCTGCACAGCAGTGGGGATTTTTTTGTCAAAGTGGCTAAAGCTAATTTTAAAAAGTGCTATGTCTCAGCAGGGCTAATGCACTTTTCTTGTTTTTAAGAAGTGCATTAGCACTGGATGCTTCATAGTCCTTTTTAGGTCGAGCCTGGGCAGCGCATGCGCTGCTCTGCGAGCCATGCAATATTGGAGTATGTACTTGAAGCCCCACCCACTCTCCGACAATATTTGTCATTGGCTTGTGTCATTGTCCTTCGTAAATGCTGGCTTCTGATTTGTAATAGGCTTGTTGGTCCCTCATTAGTACTGCCTTGCCTTCATTTGTAACCTCCCACGAGGACACCCCCTTTTACATGTTTTGTTGCTCCGCATGCTTTAATTACAGCCTCCGAGCACTATTTTGTTTAATGGTTTTCGCATACCGGCTGTTGCAGGCATGACACGCTCGCTCACAACAGCTTTATTATTTATTTTTTACTTAGCACAGCACACCACGCTGATAATGGCAGCCGTGCCTTTCCTTTACTTGCTGACCCGAATGTGGCAGCGTGTTTTAAAAAAAAACTATTTATTTCTTTATTTTTAATTGCCCCATGGCACGCTTACACTTTAATGTCTGCTGCGCCCCTTTCCGTAAACAGGCCGAGTCCATGTCTGCCAGTAAAGTGAAAGCACGGCATGGGGCGCTTTTACAAAAAAAAGCATTTGTTTGTCCACTTGATGAACAACTGCTTTTGTTGTAAAAGCGCCTGTAGGACAGTAGGATCTGCTTCTTATGATTACCCCCACGTTTTGCTTGATGTGATGCTGTTTTTGACAAGTCTGACTGGGATCCTGCTAATCAGGACCCCAGTCTTTCTGCTTTCTTCATAAATTGGTAAGTTCAGTACTTAGGTACATCCCAGATTGGATACTAGGGTACCCTTGTCAGTCCCTAGTATATGGTACCTATCTACCCAGGGCATAGGTACCCCAGAGGTTCCCCATGGGCTGAAGCATGTATTATGCCAACCATGGGAGACCATTCAAAATGGAACTACAGGCCTGTCATTGCAGCCTGTGTAAGTTGGTGCATTTGAGGGTCAGCTTTGTTTTATTCAGGCTCCTCCGATTGCTTGGGGCCTGCCCAGACTCCCCTGCTTGTGGTGAGTTTCCTGGACCTTGCTGGTCCTCACCGTGTACTTTCTTGACTCCCTGCATCGGCTGCATTTGCCAAGTCTTGTTGGTTCTCTCGCCAGACACTGACCCCTCAGTACTCGACATCCTTTGTGGGACAGCTAGTATCTAGCTTCTGGTTGTCCTCAGCATCGCCTGGTCCCTCCAGCTGCAGAGTCAAGGTCATCATCATCTTCCCTGAAGCACCCGACATCGGTGGGCATTCGTCTACCAAGCTCCTGGTTCCTCCTAAGTGACCCAGACTCTGTCTCCTCTGCTTTGAGGTACTCCTCAACAAGAATTAATGTTTGGATTCCCATGGATACTTTCTCCACTCACAGCGGCGGCACTTTCCTGGAGTCCTCCATTGGGTTTGATGGCGGTTTCCGACACCACTTCACCCCTATGCACCCATCTTCCCTGGTGTAGGTAACGTGGGTACTAGGGTATCCACAGGTGGGGTGGCTCTCCAAACTTCTGTTTTTGACAGGGTTTCTTCAGGGTCCACTGGGAAGGGTCCTTAATCTTTAAAAATCTAACCTCGACTTACACGTAAAGTTTTACAGAGCCCGCGGTCGTGTTTCCACACTGCACACGTCGTCCATGGGGTCCCTATCTACTTACCTTGGGTAGTTCCATGGGTCCCCAGCGATATTACGTCCTCTCGACATTGTCCTGACTCGAGTAGTGGTTCTTATACCACTTTCTTAGTATATGGTTTGGATACCCCTGGGGACCACTGTGTATTAGTGCTATTTACAGTGACTTCTTTGCTAAAGTATTGTGCGCTTTGTGTCTATCTCCATGTAGGAGATACTATAATGTACTAGTTAGTATTATATAATAATTGTCAAAGTCAGCAAAGCCCATGATGTGCAGCAGGAACAAAAAGCAATGGCAGAGCCAATAGTCTAACAATTGAGACCTGTTAGTTTTGCCAATGCTAGTTAGATTTCGACAACATTCCTCCAGTAATTCTGAGCAAATCAGTTGATCTACCCATGTGTGAAAAAGAAAAAAATATTACATTTGTCAACAAATTCAACCACATAAAGAGAGCAATTGCACCCATGTCCATGTCTTCCTGAAAATACATTTGGAAGTAGATAACGTCTGTTGTCATAATAAAAGCAGATAGCATCTGTTATCACAGTAAACATTAATTTCAAAGGAAGGAGAAAAGGGCTTCTTTTAGGTTCATGTGGCATTGTAAAACATAATTGCCATTGTCAAGAGGTTGTACAAGAACAACAGAAGAAAAATATAAATAAAAGTGTCACCAGAAGGACAGCCAACAAGCCGAAGCATTCAGTACTTTGTCCGTGCTCCAGCCCAAAGAAGAGCAAGTAAAGCCAGAATACATTGGCCAATTAGAAGGCAGCACATAACAGTGACAATGAAGCCAACAAATTTTAAGTAATTGGTGGATTGCAAGCCCTTTGTTATATACAATATCCTTCACAAGCGAGAGAGCATGCAAGCATGCGTTCTTGCAGGTAAGGGCTAAAAAGGTTTCTCTAGCCCCTGGGGCCCCTGAGCATGGGCAGAAAGCAAGAAATAATGTAGAGAGGCAAGGGTGTGATAGAGAGAGGGATCAGAAAGGCTCTGGGCCTGATTATGAGTGGGCCATTGTTCTCCGTTCCCTGCATAAACCCTTTTGCTCGGGGTTAGAATTATGAGCTTGGTTGTATTTAACATCTCCAATAATTATCGGATGGATTGAATACCTCAATCTCCATAAAATTTGTGCCGGTCAAAACATCAGAAATTTAACTGGGTGAAAAGCAAACGGTATTAACCATATCATGCAGATTTTGGTGCGTTAAACACTAAAATCATTATGTTAGTCCCCAGAAACTCGTACTAGGTGCTATTTATTGCACCTGATAAATAACGTACCCCTTGGTATCATTATTTATCGGGTACGATAAGTAGCATCTATACTTGGAATTAGGGCCTTTGAGGTTAAAATGGGGAAAACAAGGAAAGGAAGAGCAGCAAGAAGAACCTACAGAGAGAGAGGTGAGAGATTGAGAGACAAAGACAGGGCTGTGTCTGTGAGAAAGACATGGAGATTAAAGCGAATCAGAGATAGGTGACAAGTATGAGAGAGATACAGAGAGGTGTGAAAGGGAATGAGACAGGTGAGAGCGATATGTGATAGACTAATATAGCACGTTACAACGTGTGCTATTACCATGCAGTAGGTTACAACGCAGTAGCTACAACAACTGCGTTGTTACCACGAGTGGCTTTACATCGCAAGTCGTTTCTACGACTTGCGCTAGGTTCCACGCTGGACTTAGGAATAGTATAAATTACTATTCCTACTCCAGTTAGCGCAACAGCAGGGAAGGTTTTGGATTTAAAATCTAACACATTCCCTGGTGTTGCACGCCACCTAGTGCAAGTCGTAGAAACGACTTGCTATGTAAAGCCACGCGTGGTAACAACGCGGTCGTTGTAGCGACCGCGTTGTTACCTACCTGCGTGGTAATAGCAGCGTTGTAAATGCTGTTTCCCGTGATAGACAGATAGACAGGTGACAAAGGGAGAGCTGAGAGTCAGAGAGAGTCTGAGGGGGATGACAGTATCAGAGATGTGATGTGTATATAGAGACAGATGAGAAAGAGATAGTTATGAGAGACTGGAAGAGAAGAGACAGGTATGAGAAAAGTTAGAAAAAGAGACAGCAGGTGATCAATAACTGAAAGCAGAGGGAGGTAGGTGAGTCTTGTTAGAAAGGTACAGCTCAGAGATTGAAAGGTAAGGCAAGTAATAAAGAGCGTGGGGAGAAAGGTGAGAGGTGAAAGACTACTGAAAAGTTGTCTGTTCAGAGAGAAGGTGTCTCAGAGGGGGAAGTAGATAGTTGAGAGAGTTGACAAAATGATGAGAGAGACAGCTGAAATTGAAAGGAAGACACGTGTGAGAGAGGTGTGATTAAGAGACATGTTATACAGCGGAGAGAGTTGGTGAGGTGGGCAGGTGAGGAAGTGACAGCTGAAATAAGGGAGACCACTGAGAGATTGGTGATGATGTGACAGCACTGCATTGGATAGAAAGTGGTTTTACAGTTAGGAGACTTAGCCAGCAACAGGTTAGAAAAAACAACTGAGGGAGAGGTGGGGAGGAGGCGAGGTGAGAGATATGAAGGTGATGCTGAGGCAGATTCAGGGGACAAAGAGACAGACAAGGGAGTAAGAGAGGTGGGAGACAGGTTAAAGGTGAAAAAAAGATAGAATAGGTGAGAAAGGGGAGAGAGGATAAGACACATGAAATATAAGCAGTTCAGTGAGAAAGACAGTTTAGATCAAGGAGGAGAGGAGAAGGGGTGAAAAAGAGACAGCAACATGTGAAAAAGACAGTTGAAAGAGGTAATAAAAAAGACAGACAGCCGAGGAACAAGCATCTGAGGCAAGGGTGACAGTGTGTCAAAAGCCATATGACATCCCTTCCAGTGAATCCATTGGGGGTTAAAGTACATGTCGTGCCACTTCCACTACCCGTGGCATTTTGGTGCATCAACGTTCATGATGAGGGAAAGGGAAATGTGTAAGAAGAGTGACAGCCAGCCGTAGACCCTCGGTACCCAAAAAGGTAGATACAGAGTGGCCTAGTCCAAATAGAGTGAAAGACAGACAGCCCAATGGAGAGTAAACGAGAGAGAGTGAGAGGTATAGGGAGATTGTGAAATGGGTACAATGAGGTTGAGGGTCAGGCACCGGCTGATAGGGAGCAGGAGAGAGGTAAAAGGAAAGAGACACGAGGAACAGGAAAAACGAGAAAATGCTCTAAAAACAAGTGCAGAAAGGAGAGACTGACCTAGGGAACTGGTTTCATGACTAGTGACAGGCGAAAGCAGAAGAGATGGATACAGAGAGATAGAGAAGTGGAGTTACAAAGAGAGTGATAAGCGGCTCATTGGAGAGAGCAGAAGTCAGTCTCAGGAAAATGAGAGAACGGTCCACTGAGAGCATAGCAATGGGCTGGGAAAGAGAGTGCCAGAGAACAGAGAGAGGCTGAGACAGAGGGGTGCGGAACATTTGGAGATGAATCAGAAGACAGCAAGAGACAGGCTAAGAATAAAGATAAGTTCGGTGAGATACAAAGAGAGTTGTAGCAATAGTCAGGTATCCCTCACTTGGGGATAGCCCTTCAAAGGGTCGAGTGAGACGGACGGGGATTTATTGCCAGTGAAAAAGAAACAACCAGAGACTTACATTGAAGCCCAAAGAAAGAAACCACAGAATAAAGGAGCCAGGCATCTGTCAAGTAGAGGTCTGGAACCAGCTTAGTGGAATAAGTCATTTATTTAGGTTACGAGGACAACACACCACGAACAGGAGTGCTCCGTGTAAATCGCAGGCAGGAACTGAAATAACTGTTAGCTGTAACTGTCATAGTGAACTGTCACTGTGGAACGTCTCAGCCGTCAACATTCCAGCTGATGACATAACGGCCTCGCGTGCGGAAGTGGGAAGGATGCAAATAAGGGGGGGGAAAGGCAGATAAAATACAAAGGAACACAACACATCTCCTTTCCTTGAGGAACCCTAAAGATGGAACCGAGAAACTGGAGAATAAACGATTAAAAAAATAATTAACTAATCGCAAACAAAGTCTTTATATTTGCTTGGTTTAACCAAACTGCAAACAAATCTACTGGTGCTGCCTGCTTCTTCCATAGTGTCTCTTTCTGGAATAATTTCAGGTTCTGACGTATGGCTATCTCCCGAACCTAGGGGGCTACCTGTCTCACTTGTGATGAGGTCTCTCTTCTCATCCAAAAGTTCCAACGCATCCTGTTCGTCCTCAGGCATGGTGATGCTACAAGCGCCAGACGATACCTCAGAGGTACCAGTGATAAGGTCCTGACCATCACTGGATCCATTACTGCAAGACAGCATGAGTGTGCTATCTCCTTCTCTGACAGATTCTGATGCTTCATGGCACAACCATCCATAGTTTCCATAACCCCCCACATCACTACCGTCGTCCCAGAGGTTAAGTTTTGTAATGTCTTGATTGATACTGTGTTCGCTGTTGCAAACATCAGATCTGGAACAAACGGAAATCGCGGAGGCATGCCACACCCTCCCATCGCTGAGAAGTGCTGAGTTACAAAATACTTTTTCTGCTATTAACGGCGCTGAAAACCTATTCTGACCTTTTACAATGTGTCCACTCCTTTTGACCCTCACTCTATCTCCTTCTTTGATGTTGATTTCTTTGCAGTTATGTTTACTGTCAAATTTCTCTTTGCACGCTTTTTGCACATCTTGGATTATTTGCCTGACCCCTTCCGCCGACCATTCTGTTTTCCTAGCTGTCTTGAGCCATCCTATATTGTCCTTGGATATGGGTGTTCTGCCTCTCATCATTTCAAAAGGGATGACTTGTGTTTTCTCCCCTGGTGTTATCCTGTACGCCCAAATCATTTTGTTTACTTCCTTCCTCCAACACATACCATTGTTGTTCGCTAATTGAATGGTGCCTTTTATTACCCTATTAAATCTTTCCACAGCACCGTTGCCTGCAGGGTGGTACACGGAAGTGGTTTTGTGGGTAATACCATTCCTGTCTAGGAATTTAAAAAAAATGTCCGAAGTGAACTGACTTCCATTATCACTTATAATGGTCTTAGGTATACCTTCTCTTGTGAATACGTTGTCCATGAATGTGACAAGGTCGCGTGCATCAACCTTCTTGCAAACGTTTATTTCAGGCCACTTAGAGAAGTGGTCTACCAACACCAGCATGTGCACTTGTTCCTCCTGTAATCTTATGGGTCCCATTATGTCAATACCCACTCTCTCCCATGGCATGTTGGGGCAGTTTAACGGTTGTGGAGGGGGTCTGAGAGTTATCTGAGTTTTATCAGAATTCTCACATTGTATGCAGCTCCTTACTGCTCTCTCTATCTCAATATCACAGCCTGGCCACCAATACCAACTCTTAATTCTTTGTTTAGTTTTGTTAATGCCTAAGTGTCCCTCATGGCAAATATTGACTATTCTCTCTCTTAATGTAACCAGTGGTATCACTTTGCCTTGTCTTAAGATGAGGTTGTCTTCCACTGACAATTCCTTTCTCAGTTCCCAGAAAGGTCTTAACTCAATTTTTATACATTTCTTTCTAGGTCATCCATCCACAATGAGTTTATGAACTTCTTGTAATGTTCTATCTTTCATGTACTCATTTTTCCAATCTTCTTTCTGTATGCCTGGGAATTCCTCATTTATGTTTGCCACGCAGAGTTCTTCTTCCTTAACACCCCTCTCCATGTTTTGTAAAGTTAGTCTGCTAAGGAAATATGCGACCACATTTTTGGCTCCTGGCAAGTATTGTACATCATAATTGTAACCAAAAAGTCTTATCGATAAACGTGACAATCTTGGTGACGCGTTGTACAATCCTTTTACTGTGAGTACTTTGGTCAGGGGTGTGTGCTCACAACGTAATATGACCTTTTTTCCCCAAATGTACTGGCGGAAGTGTTCCAACCCCCACACGCAAGCCAAAGCTTCTCGCTCAATAACTGAGTATCTTTCCTCAGTGGAAGTTAATGAGCGAGATGCAAATGCGATGGTGACCTCCTTACCACTGCCTTCAATTTGTGTGAGGACTGCTCCTATACCCTTACCGCTGGCATCCGTAGTGACCAAACAGTTCAGATTGGTATCAAACCCTTGCAGGGGTGGAGCATCACAAATTTCCTTTTTAAGGCCCTTTTTCTTTTCTTCGCAACATTGTGACCACTCAAACTTGTATTTAGACTTCAAGAATGTTCTTATGTTATAAGTTTTTGCCGAAAAGTTCCTTACAAATTTAGAGTAGTACTCCACAAGTCCTAAAAATGCTCTCAGTTCCTCCCTGTTCTGTGGAACTGGAGCATCTTTAATAGCTTTGAGTAGTTCTTTCTTGGGTTTTATTCCCTAATGTGTTATTTCATGACCCAGGTAGGTGACCGTTTTGTTACTGAATCTGCATTTCTTGTACTCTGTTGTCATTCCGTGTTTTTCCAAGATTTTTAACACCTGTAACAGTCTATTGTCATGGTCATTCTGATCTTTTCCCATCACGAGAATATCATCCTGAAAGATGAGCAACTTTTTGACCCCTTTAAAAATTTCCTGCATAAGTCTTTGGAATAACGTCGCTGCCGACGCCAAACCAAAAGGAACTCTTTTGAACCTGTAACACCCAAATGGTGAAATAAAGGTGGTAAGGTGTCTGCTTTCAGGATGCAACGGTACCTGGTGGTAAGCAGCGGCTAGGTCAATGGTAGAGAAAACTGTCATGTCTTTAGTGAGAGATAGCATCTCATTAATTCTAGGAAGTGGGTATTGGTCGATAAGGATATTTTTATTGAGGTCACGCAAGTCCACGCAAAACCTCAACTTTCCATTAGGTTTCTTTGCGACAACCAGAGGTGCGACCCATTCAGAAGATTCTGTGGGTTCAATGATGTCTGCATCAAGCAGTTTGTTAATTTCTCTTCTTACCTCCTCCCTGAGTGTTAACAGAACGTGTCTTACCTTGTGTAAGCAGGGAACAGCGTTATCTTTAAGTTTAATTTTGTGTTGAAATCCCTTCAATTTTCCTATTTTGCCATTGAATACTTTTCGGAACCTGTCAACCAAGTTACTACCCTTTTATCATATCCTGCTGCATGACTAGCACAGGTTCTGAGCTGTTGGAGTTTAGTGTAATCCATTATTTCCCCTGGTCTTTCCATCCAAGCACGGAAAGACCAGTGGCAGCAACGTACAACTTGCTGCTCGTTTTTCTCTCCTTAAATGTAAAAGTAAGTTCTTTGAAACCCATAAGCTCAATTGGTTCACCCGTGAATGTTTTAAGTGTTGTATCAGGTGCTTCCATATGCGTTCCTAAAGTTTCTTGGAATTTGTCTCTCCACACCTCACAGTTGATTATAGTGCAGGGTGAACCTGAGTCCGCAACTATCTCAATATTCACTCCTCCTATGTCAACCATGCACATGGGTTTCTTCTTGTTGCATCTCTCTTTTTCCTCACTTCCTGTTTCCTCCGTCACATTTAGGACACACAAGTTGTACTCAGAGTCATCCGAAGAGTTTTCATAATCTTCATCCTCATCCTCTACATATTTTACATTCGCTTTCATTTTCCTTTTACATGCTTTTTGAAAATGCCCCACTAGTCCACATTGTGTACATTTATTATTCCTAGCTGGACATTTGCAGTCGTTGACCAAATGCTTATTGCTACCACAATGGTAACATTTTAATTGCTCAAAACTTTTCACCCCTCCTTTGAATCTTGGCCCTTCGGTGTCTTTGCTCTTATAAGCCATAACCTTCTTCTTGTTTCCGCTTATTTTTGCCAGTACACTCGCTTCTTCTGTTTTATTTTTGTTCTCATTGATTACTTCCTTAGCACATCTGCCAGTCAATTCTGCTTTCTTAACAATATAAATTACTTGTTGAAGTGGTTTCTCACCTTTAGCCCATAGTGCGTCTTGTATGTTTGAATTTGAGGCACACATTACTATTTGATCCCTAATGAAATCATCGTGCATGTTTTCAAACTTGCACGAGAGTGCTAAGTTCTTTAAGGCTGAAACATAGTCTTCTATACTCTCCTCCTTACCTTGTTTCCTTCTAAAAAATGTATATCTGTGTACAGCAACACAGACCATAGGTTTGTAATACCCATCTAAATCCTCCATGGCTTCAGTAAAAACATTCCTCTCTCCTCCTTCTCGCACCTTTTTAGTTATGTTGTTGTACACCTTTAAACTGCCCACCCCCAAACAGTGTAAAAGTATTTTTTTCTTTTCCTCTGGTGGTAGCGGTTCATTAGCCTTATCAAATGTAGATATGTAGTTGCAAAAGTACTCCTTTCATTCTTCCCATTTTACCTGTGGTACTCCTGCACCCTTTAAAAATGCTTCTGGAGGCTGCAAATTGTAAATATTCCCTGAAGCCATAGTGAATATCTGTTCAATCACTCTTTCCTGTTCTGTATTGTCAAAGTTTATTATTCCCTTTGTTTGTGTCAAAGTACTTTTATTTTTTCAATGTAAATCTCACTCCTCACCTGTGTATGACTCAAAACGCTCTCATTATTAGAGCGTTGAAGGTATAGTTGACTTGTTCCTCCTGCAACTCAGCCTGTGTCAAAGACGATTACTTTCTCCTCTCCGGCATTGAAAGCGGTCGATTTCCGTCTTTGTTTACAGTTCCTAAAATGGCGGCACGCACGCTTCCTGTGCGTGAAGAAAAAAAGACTAGACCGTCAACCTCACTTTTTCAAGATGGCACAGCTCGCATCTGATATCATATACACTCCGACTCAAATGCGCCACAGCTTCTGAGGAGATTTCTTTTGATGCCGGTGAGCCACTTCATTCAACTTTGCACACTTAAAAATTACTCCTGTCGTTTCTTAAGCTTTCTTGCTGATAATCAGTAGTCTGCCTTTCTCGCAGTGCCTTCTATTATCTTATTAAATATTTCCTTGATCATCTGCACATTCACACAACTTGCCTTTCGTTTATGCCATTTCTTCGTTGCGATGTTTTCCGATGATCCATTTACATCTCAATAATCATTTTTTTTCCGAAGGTCCGCATTCCTGGCTTCATTACTTCAAATTTTCTCTTTCTTTTTATTTTTTCCACCATAAATCTCATGGGTTCTTCGGTGTGACGTCCAGTTTACCTCATCGCCTTAAATGTCAAGTAGAGGTCTCGAACCAGCTTAGTGGAATAAGTTATTTATTTAGGTTACGAGGACAACACACCACGGACAGGAGTGCTCCGTGTAAATCGCAGGCAGGAACTGAAATAACTGTCAGCTGTAACTGTCATAGTGAACTGTCACTGTGGAACGTCTCAGCCGTCAACATTCCAGCTGATGACATAACAGCCTTGCGCGCGGAAGTGGGAAGGATGCAAATAAGGGGGGGAAAAGGCAGATAAAATACAAAGGAACACAACAGCATCATATAGTAAGACAGAAACAAACAGACTGGAGGGTGACAGGGATAGAGGTGGAGAATGAGAGAGCAGGTAGTGAGTGAGGGAACTGCCAGACAGCTAATAATGGAAGTGCAGGTTTTGACTTTGGAATACCAGAGCATCATTCTGTGTTTGGAAACTCAGTAATATGAAGCACCGGAACCAGGTACGTTTTACTTCTTTATTGTGCTCCTTTGTACACGCCCGGCAGGGAAAAAAGGTTACAGCCAACTGCCGGTATTTCATGCCACCACATTCCGAACACATTTTGATGCT
Source organism: Triturus cristatus (assembly GCF_964204655.1). Taxonomy (NCBI): domain Eukaryota; kingdom Metazoa; phylum Chordata; class Amphibia; order Caudata; family Salamandridae; genus Triturus; species Triturus cristatus. The sequence goes on along the minus strand of NC_140580.1, from coordinate 69,084,768 downwards.
CTGGTATTCCAAAGCAGAACCCAACACATCTTCCCCCTTACACAACCGCACATAACAGAAATGTTAATCGAATGTGCAAAATATAGCAAACCAACAAAGGTTACAATTCAACAATTAAAAAACAAAACATTCTCCATGCAAATAAATGCAAGGTTGCAAAATCAGTATATGACACATTTTCATGTATGTATTAAAAATTAATTATAACTTGTAATCTCATAACTTAGCAGGCAAAATACGTTCTCTAGATGACCGTCTAACAACAGTTTCCTGTGATTCTTTCATAACAGGAACATGCTGTATTCCAACACCCTGTCCAACAGATACTTTCCCTTGATCCAACCATCGTCTAAGGTCACACAGAGTATGTGTACCCACTCTTACTGCCCTCTTGGGGCTAGATAAACAACTATCACCATTACCTAAATCAACCGTTCTGACCCGAACCATGTCACCGTCTTTCACCATCAACTCTCTAAATGCACTCCAATCATACCTGTTTTGAGCAGTTTTCCACCTCTCAGTCACATTGTCCAAGGTTTCTTTAGAAGGCATTTCCTTCTGCATTCAAATGCAGTTCAACTTTTATCCTGGTACTCTTCCTTTCATCAAGATGAAAGGGGAAACCTAGGTTTCAGAATTAGGGGGAGTGTGGATTGCCTATAGCAACTTCCTCACCTTCAACATCAACTCTAATCCATTTACCAAAGACAATTGAATATTCGCCTTTATCACCCTATTACAAAGTTCCACTAGACTATTGGTGCTCACAAACATTCTGTCGGGACCAAAATTACATTGTGGTTTGTGGCTGAGAGTTGCAATGGTAGGGGTGGGGTCAGTGGGGGGCGGGGTCAACGGGGAGGGGGCGAGGCTAGAATAAAAATAGCAAATTAGTTTCAAAACATTAGACGACAATGCTGTATTTCAAAAGCAGATGTAACTACAATGAGCACATTTTGATAATAAATTTTTATTAGCAGGCAGTATCAATCTTAAGGGGCATTGCATAGCTTCATACACAGTTTGACCCCAATTCCATCACAGTCTCTCTCTCTCTCTCTCTCTCTCTCTCTCTCTCTCTCTCTCTGGGTCAGTCAGTCTCACTCTCTCATTCAGAATCTCTCAGTCAGTCTCTCTCTCTCAGTCAATCTCCCTCTTTCTCAGTCAGTCTCTCTCTCTCAGTCAATCAGTCTCTCGCTATGTCAGTCAGTCTCTCGCTCTGTCAGTGAGCCTCTCTCTGTCGATCAGTCAGTCTCTCTTTGTCAGTCAGTCAGTCAGTCAGTCAGTCTCTCGCTCTCAGTCAGTCAGTCTCACGCTCTGTCAGTCAGTCTACCGCTCTGTGAGTCAGTCTCTCTCTGTCAGTCAGTCAGTCTATCTCTGTCAGTCAGTCAGACTGTCTCTGTCAGTCAGTCTCTCTCTGTCAGTCATTCTCTCTCTCAGTCAGTCTCTCTGCCAGTCTCTCTGTCAGTCTCTCTCTCTCTGTGTCAGTCTCCCGCTCTCTCTGTCAGTCTCTCTCTCTCTCTCTGTCAGTCAGTCTCTCTGTCAGTCAGTCTCTCTCTCTGTTAGTCTCTCTCTCTCTGTCTCTCCCTCTGTCAGTCAGTCTCTCTCTGTCAGTCAGCCTCTCTCTCTGTCAGTCAGTCTCTCTCTCTGTCAGTCAGTCTCTCTCTCTGTCAGTCTCTCTCTCTCTGTCTCTGTCTCTCTCTCTTTGTCAGTCAGCCTCTCTCCCTCAGTCAGTCAGTCTCTTTCTCTCTCTGTCAGTCACTCAGTCTCTCTCTCTAACAGTCAATCTCTCTCTCTCTGTCAGTCAGTCTCCCTGTCAGTCAGTCAGTCTATCTGTCAGTCAGTCAGTCTCTCTCAGTCAGTCAGTCTCTCTGTCAGTCAGTCAGTCTCTCTCTTTCTCTCTGTCAGTCAGTCTCTCTTTCTCTCCCTTAGTCAGTCAGTCTCTCTCTCTCTCCCTCAGTCAGCCTCTCTCTCTCTGCCAGTCAGTCTCTCTCTCCCTCAGTCAGTCAGTCTCTCTCTCCCTCAGCCAGTCAGTCTCTCTTTCTCTCTCAGTCAGTCTCTGTCAGTCAGTCAGTCTCTCTCTCAGTGAGTCAGTCAGTCTCTCTCTGTCAGTCTCTCTCTCTCTCTCTCTGTCAGTCACTCACTCTCTCTCTCTGTCAGTCAGTCACTCTCTCAGTCAGTCAGTCTCTCTCTGCCAGTCAGTCTCTCTCTGTCAGTCAGTCTCTCTCTCTGTCAGTCAGTCTCTATCTATGTCAGTCAGTCTCCTAGTCTCTCAGTCAGTCAGTCTCCTAGTCTCTCAGTCAGTCAGTCAGTCTCTCCACTCTCTCCCTCTCCACTGTCTCTCTCTCTCCACTTTCTCTCTCGCCACTCTCTCTCTCTCCACTCTCTCTCTCTCCACTCTCTCTCTCTCTCTCTCTCTTTCCGGGGGCCATCGGTACATTACCTGCAAGGTCCGTGGGCCGCCAAAGAAGGCCTGCCGGGCAGCTGGCGGCCCGTAGGCCGTCCTATGAGTACCACGGCACTAGACCATTGCTTTTGGAATGATATAATGATGCCCTGATGTACTTAATGCCAAAACCGCTAAGGAATGTTTCGAAACTCTAAGGAGAAAAATTGTGACCCTTTCATCAGGCACACCTTACCTCAAGAACAACTTCTCTAATATATTTTTTACAGAATATGAAGTAATGTTGTTCATAAACACCACCTCAGGCCATCTTGAATGATAATCAGTTACTACAATGCGAATTCTTGATTTGGGTGTTACCTATGCCCAAAGGACCAATTATATCTATGGCCAACGTGGATCATGCTTTATCAGGCACCAGAACAGTACTCACACCACTGGGAATTGTCATTTGTAACTTATCACTGGCCACACAATAAACACACTCCCTGATAAAATGTTGAAACACTCTATCCGTTCCAGACTACTAAAACATGTCCCTCACACTCCTTTTCATGGGCCTCATCCCTATATAACCTTCGTGAGCCAAATACACCACTTTAGATTTCAACTTATCAGGAACAACCAAAACATCCAACCTGTACCAAAATCCCATGACTACTAAAAGTTCTGGCCCAATATGTCTATAGACATCCAACAAAGCATCTGACTATGTCCCGGTTGGCCATCTACTCCCAACATAATACATCACTTGTTTGAGAGTATCATCCTGTTGAAAAGCATCTATTCAAACCTGCTCAGTAATGGCTTCCTGGACTGCAGTTGGCAATTTGTTGACTATGATATCATCCTCATGCTTACAAGATGTTTCACACTCCTGGCCTTCAACTTTTAACGGTAATCTTGAAAGGCAGTCAGGCATTACATTTTTAACACCTGGGATATACACAACAATAATCCTGTGACCTGTACTGCCATTTAGGAATCCTTGGTGAAGATCTACCTGCACCTTTTGTGGTAAACAAATCGACCAACTATTTGTGGTCCACCCCTAGCTCAAACTCTGACACCCACAAATATTCCCTGAACTGATTAATGCCCCACCAGCAACCTAACGCCTCGCGCACCACCACGGAATAAGATGCTTTGGCACCGCTTAAGCTCCAACTCGCAAAAGCAACAACTTCATCTTTACCATCTCTTCTCTGCATCAAAACTGTCCAGGCATCTGCAACAACAATGCTGAGATCTATGGTATCAATTGGCTTGAGAGGAATACCTTTAGCCACCACACGTCCTCAAACGCATGACTACCCTCCACATCCCATACATATTTCCCACCCATTTTGAGAAGGGCACACAAAGCATGTGTTCTCTCAGCACACCTGGGAAGGAATTGTGCATAGAATTCCACAAGACCCATAAAAGATAGCAACTGATCTTTGCCCTCTGGAATAGGGGCTTCAACAATGGCCTTTACCAAGTTCTCCTTCGGTTTTATACCCTGCACAGGCAACTTGTGTCCCAAATATTTCACACTTTCCGCCCCAAACTTGCACTTTTCTGCTTTCAGGGTAACACCCTTCTCTTCCAGAATGGTCAAAACCTGAGCACGTTTTCTATCATGCTTTGTCTTGTTCTCCACATACACCAACAGATTGTCTTGGAAACAGGTAAGTCCCTCCATTACTCCAAACATGTTATCCATTAATGCTGAAACACTGCAGAAGCAGAGGCTAACCCAAAGGTCTTCCTTTGAATTGAAATGCCCCTTCCGGAGTGATAAAGGAGTTTAAATGCCGTGAATCCTGACCCAAGACTACCTGATCGTAGGCAGATGCCATGTCCAAAGTAGAAAATACTTTGACAACTTTTACCAGGGAAAACATTTGAGTGATGTTGGGTAGTGAATGACGGTCCACCCAAATTCTGGAATCCAAGTTCCTCAAATCTATGCATATACATAAATTACTGTTGGATTGCGAGCCAAAACACCAGGAGATAACCATTCTGAACCTCCAATGGGCTCAATTATGTCCTGTGCGCACAACTTGTTCAACTCCTTCTTTAACTCTGGTCTAACCATCAATGAAACCTTTCCCACCTTGTGCACCACAGGTTCAGCACATCCCTTAAGCTGTATCCTGTGTCTGAACCCCTCGAATGTTCCCAATTTGTCTGTAAACACTTCACTGAATCTCTTCTCCTATTCATTCTCTTCAAAAGCCCACACAGCCATACACACCGTCTTCAGGAGCACTTGTTCATTGTTGTTTGGATTCAAAATAATCTCCAAATTGCGCTGTTTTAGCTAACCCAATAAGGATGAACCATATTTGGCTATGTATACAGTGGCATTTGACAAATTCCCTAAGAACGATACCACAGTATCAAACTCACCCACAACCTCTATGGGCTTTCCACCATACACAACCGGTTTGATAGTAGATTTTTGAATGACAACATTATACGTTTTTTTCAGTCTTCCTCCCCAATCAGCGTAAAAGGTGACCCCGAGTCAGCTATCGTTTTACATTCACACCTCCAACAACCACCTTACAATAAGGCCTTCTGATGGCGGAAATATCAGTGGAAACACACTGAATCTGATCTTCAACATACAAAATAACGCTTTCATCCCTAGATTCAGAAGATCCAGTATCAACCACAGCACTGACAACTTTTTGTTTCTCCCTTTCCTTCTCTTTCCCTTTGGATGTGCATACGTTTGCGAAATGTCCCTTTTTGTTTTTACATATAGCACATACTTTACTTCAGGCAATATTTGTGGGGATCAGAGTTTGAGGTATAGGTGGACCACAAACCGTTGGCTGATTTGTTTACCCCAAAAGGTGCAGTTAGATTTTCACCAAGGATTAATAAATGACAGTACAGGTTAAAGGATTATTGTTATCGGATGGTGTATATCCCAGGTGTTAAAAATGTAATGGCTGACTGCCTTTCGAGGTTACCCTTAAAAGGTGAAGGCCAGAAATGTGAAATATCTTGCTAGGATGAGGATGATACTGTAGTCAATAAACTGTCAACTGGGGTCCAGGAAGCCATTACTGAGCAGGTTTGTATAGAAACTTTGCAGCAGGATGGTACTCTAAACCAAGTGATGACTTATGTTGGGAGTGGATAGCCAACTGGGAAAATGTCAGATGCTTTGTTGGATGTCTATAGACATATTGGGTCAGAACCTTTAGTAATCAGGGGATTTTTGTACAGGTCGGATGTTTTGGTTGTTCCTGAGAAGTTGAAGTCTAAAGTGGTGTCTTTGGTGCATGAAGGTCCTATAGGGATGGGGGCCATGAGAAGGAGAGTGAGGGACATGTTTTGGTGGTCGGGAATGGATAGAGAGGTTGAACATTTTGTCAGGGAGTGTTTTTATTCTGTGGCCCGTAATAAGTCACAAGTGACAATTCTCAGCGGTGTGAGTACCGTTATGGTGCCTGATAAAGCGTGGTCCAAGTTGGACATATATAGAATTGGTTCTGTGGGCATAGACAGCACCCAAATCAAATATGGCATTGTGGTAATTGATTATCATTCAAGATGGCCTGAGGTGGCATTTGTGAACAACATTACTTCATAATCTGTGAAGAATATGTTAGAAAAGTTGTTTTTGCGGGTAGGTGTGCGTGATGAAATCATCTCTGATGATGGGCCACATTATGTCTCCTTAGTGTTTTAAGAATTCCTTAGTGGTTTTGGCATTAAGCACATCAGGGCATCATTATATCATCCTAAAAGTAATGGTTTAGTTGAACGTTATAATAGGGTGATAAAGAAGAATGTTCAATTGTCTTTGGTAAATCGATTGGCCTTCATGTTGGAGGTGAGGAAGCTGCATTGGGCAATCTGCACTTCCCTTAATTTCACCTTTCATGTTGATGAACGGAAAAGTACCAGGGTCAAAGTTGAACTGCATTTGGATGCAGAAGGAATGCCTTCTAAAGAAACCCTGGACAGTGTGAGTGAGAGGAGGAAGGCTGCTCAAAACCGAAAAGCGTGGAGTGCATCTATAGAGTTGGTGGTGAAAGACGGTCACATGGTTCAGGTCAGAAAGGTTGGTTTTGGCAAAAGTGCTAGTCTTTTTCTAGCCCCAAGAGTGCAGTAAGAGTGGGAATGCATACGGTGACCTTAGACAATGGTAGGTGTTGGAACAAGGAGAAAGTATCTGTGGTACGGGGTGTTGGAATACAGGATGTTCTTGTTATGAAAGAATCACAGGAAGCTGTTGTTAGAAGGTCATCTAGGGAACGTACTGTGCCTGTTAAGTTACGGGATTACAAGTTAAAATACATTTGTAATACTTACATGAAAATGTAGAATTTACTGATTTTGTAACCTTGTATTTATTTACGGGAATATATATATATATTTTTATATTGTTGAATTGTAACCTTTATTTGTTTGTTAAATTTTGCACATGCATGTACATTTCTTTTATGCGCAGTTGTTTAAGAGGAAAGATGTTTTGGGTTCTGCTTTGGAATACCAAAGCATCATAATGTGTTTGGAATGTAGTGGTATGAAATACCGGCAGTTGGCTGTAACCTCTTTTCGCTGCCGGTTATGTACAAAGCAGCACAATAAAGAAGTAAAACTTCCTTGGTTCCTCTGCTTCCTTTCAAGAAGCACTCCAGGAAAATGCACCATTTGATTCACTGACATCCATCCTAACATCTGCATGTAGTATACAATACTGCAGTGCAACTTAGGGTCACTAACACATAACACTGCATTTTATGGCCGCAATCAAATTGCAGACCATAGATAGCGACAGCAACTACCTACACTGCCTGACATGCCATGGGCAGTAACTCAAAGCTTTGCAATGCTTTATAGGTACACCAACACATGTGTCTTCTTCTATGGAAGGTAACCCACCTGACTGCATTTTAGCAATAGTAATATTCAACACAGCTCCGCATTCAAACAACCATGACCCTTCAAACTAAGTCACTACAATACACTGCAGAGTAGAGCCAGCGATCTAGGAAAGCTAGCATAATATGTCTCATAACTCATAGGGCCACTATCCCTCCAAAGTGCACTAGATCACAATAACACCCAGGAATCTATTCTGTGACAGTCTCATTGTATGATGCCAAGAGTCAACCTGGCAGATAGTTGTGACTGTGGGATCTCCTTGATGGGTATTGCCGTTTCCAACTAGTGTACCATGGCAAAGTGTATTGTTGTGCTTAGCTAAGTCCTTCTTGCGACCTTTACTCTCCAAAAGTAGCCTATTCTGGCATTTATGTCTTATTCAATTTGCTGGTGAGATATAAATCATGGTATGGTATCACACATTAACCACTAAGAAGCTGCTATATTAATATTAGTTCCCAGCTTAATAGAAATCTGTGAGAAGAATTAGCTCTCGTCATTTGCCATTGAGTGTTGGAAGAAAGAGCCAGGGTTTAACAAGGCAACTCATTGAAGTCATACCAAATTGCGGGGCTCATAAAACCCCAGCACTAAGTGGTTCCTACTTAATAAAACAGTAAATGCCCGTAGTGAGAATAGACATCCCTTTTGTAACTTTAAGACCAGTAGGTGCACTGGAACCTCCAAATAATGAGTATGGGAGTGCTGCAAAGGGGTACATGGTACAAGCATCATGTCACACTGGTCAATAGTCCAAATCTAGTGGCAGGGGGCTATCAGAAATGGGCTAGCAACTTAGATTTCTCATTCAAGGGTGGTGGAAAATTTCAGCCACCTGCCCTTCTATCACTACCAGTTTTAGTCAAGACGCAGCTGGTGATGTTTAAAAGTGATGAGGTGTAAGTGCCCTGAATTGGACTGAGCAATCCAGCAAACCTGCCCTCTTTTATAGAGTTTCTAGAGAAATTCTTCCTCAAGAAAGATGTCATAGGGTCCGATAGTGCATTTTCAAACACAATTTTAACATACATTGGCCAAAATTCCAGAGGTTTGGCAGTATTGAGATAATATGATACGTTTTGAGCTGCTCATGACAGTTTTATTCTCTGGAACTATGTTGGGGTTCACTCTCCCCAAGGGAACTTTGAAAAACCTTGACAAAGCAATGGGGCTTACAATACAATTTTACAAAAAAATGTGCTAATCAGCAATATATTGAAAGCAGTTAAAACACTCCATTATGCGATTTCACCTGCCTTGTAAAAGCAGAAACCCAGTCACATGTTATGACTGACAGCTTACTTGGAAGGGCGGCGGGAGACACAGATCATACAAATATCACAGTCCCAACCTTAGATAGCAAAGCTAGACTAATACTGTGACCTCTCTCAGCAGTGGCCTTGATAATTTACATAGGTCTTACAAAATCAGACTGGTTACACCGTCATTACATGCACAGCCCCCAGACAGCAGTAGTTATCATAAAGTGCTATTCTAAATTTTGGTGATTAAATCTCTCCAAACAAATCATGAAGTTACAGAGATAGCAGTAAGTGCCCTCTGGTATTAAAGAAACAAAATCAGAAACAAGTGTTAGAATTCAGGATGCCATTTAGTTATCCCAAAATGGCATCAAAGGGTACTTACATTTCTGCACATTAGAGGACCAGATTAATCATTGAAAGAACATTTGGGAATCTTAAATCACATTTTTTTTGTCTTGGACTCTCTTGTGGAAAGTGACTGCACAGTCCAAAAGTTGTTTGCTAAATGATAGCTGTCTGCACTGTAAGGGGCAATATTGCCATGAGAGGTGCTGTACCCTTTTAAGTAGATGGTGGAATACACATTGAAGAGGAGTGTTCCAAGTTCTAATCAGAAGTTCACTCTGACATACAGAAGGATCAAAGAAGGTGAGCAGACATAGCAATTGTTTTTAAAGTAACACTCTTCTGAAGTGTATATATAATGTGTTAAATATCAACGGTTCATTAAAGGAACAATTATTGTTTTCCTTGAAAGCTCAGTGCACAAGTTGTATTATTTAAAAGTATTTTATGTGATATTGATCCCTTGTCATGTGTCAATAACATACTGACGTGAATACAGTTATAACTTTAAACATTTCTAATATCAAATATTATTTCAATGATATATGATTTAAAATATTGCAAACCACCCAATTTGTTTTTTACAAATTGTTTTAATTTTGCAGCAAATATTGATAACCCACCTGCAATCAAATCTTCAAACATTTAAACTCAACATCCCGAATAGAGAAACATACTTGTTAACAAATAAGTACAACAAACTTGAACAAACAACAAATTTACTCTCATAAAACATACATTTCACCATACTTTACATCACAACTAACCTTCCAAAAAAAAAATTCTCTTAGCAAAATCTATATATGGCAGATAATTAACACCATGTTAATGTGCTGGCCAGCCATTCAGACCAAATAAATCTTGGCTTTCACTATTGATTCCAATAGGACTTATAACATAGAAATTATATTTTTGAAATATTCACAATAAAGTTCTGAGTTTCATATGTTTCATCAATGTACAGTGAACAATATATGATTCTGCATCAATTTTATTAATGGGTTTAGTTGACTATAATCCATAGAAAAACCTACAACTTTCAGGTAGCGACATTCAAGACAACGTAACCTTGATTTGCATACCAGGATATATAGATTTCCATTTTGAGGAAACAGGAATCCGGCCCCCGAGGGGAGAATCAACTGTCAGAAGGTATACCGACCCCAGCGCGAAAGAATCGAAACAGAGGGACTCCCATAGCCGGAGTTACGATCGCGCTGAATTTTGGCCTACACTGACGCCCAAGCCGGGATCAGGAGTAAACACTGAAGCCGAGGGTGCGGTGGCGCATTGCCACAGGGGTCTGGCACGAGCCTGGGGTCTTGGCCTGTCCTTCGAGGGAGATAACGTTGGAACTGAAAGACCACAAACTGAGTAACAGCGCCAGGCCAGAGGCTGCAGTGAGGCACTGGGCTTGCGACCTGCAGTAAATTGCCGGCAGAGGTGGGGACGGCCCATGAGAGGTATTCCTGTGTTGCGGCACGGCGGTGCCACATCGAGGTGTGGTAACGCGGGAGAGGGGGGGGTGCAGCTGCAGGGGTAAAAGAGCGTGGTGAGGCCGAGGAACCCACCCCTGCAGCAATCCTGTCCAGGCTCCGGCAGTATTTCTCTGGCATACTGGTGACGCCCCGCGCCAAAAGGGGCCTGAAACAGCAGCAACTCCGTACCAGGTGCATGGAGAGTAAGAGAGAGCCACTCAAGTGGCTTAAACCTGAGTGCTATTGGGCACAAGAGGTGGAGGCAGACCCCAACTGTACATGCCATGAGAGGGTGGCAGCCCCCTCTGCAACGTGGGCAGGAGCTCTGTGGGCACCATCAAGGGAGAGGCAGCAACAGCAGCAGCAGTGGGCGAAAGTTTTGTGGACGTTTGGAGTGGCCCCCCGCCTATCAAGCACCATCGGGGGCAATTTTGTTGGGGGACTAATATCTACATTCCTTGTCTCCCCATCCCTCTGACCCACAAAACTGCAGTATTTGAGGGACCGGGAGGCATAAGGAGATACACTACCTCGCATTCTCCTCAGGGAGAGCAGTGGTTGGGCCCAACCTCTATTGCCGCCTTACAGCGTGGCAGGAACCATCTCTGAAAGGGCCAAAATGTCGTCCACAAGAGGCCCTAAGTTAACTCAACAAAACAAACTCGTTCGCTACACATTCCCTAAGGAGACGCTCCAAGACCAACAATCCAGGGACAAATCGACGGGGAGATCAGAGGGGGACCTCCCGAACTCACCCTGAAAGATGTCATGGCAGCAATAACTGGGATCAAAACATCGCTGGAGCAGAAAATGGACACAATATCTTCCAAAGTGACTCTCATTAGGGCTGACCTCCCAAAAATCAAGAAAAAGGTCAAACAAATGGAGATAACAACGGCGAGCTTGGTGGACGACACCTCCCACCTACAAAGCGAAATTCGGGAACTGCAAACTTTTCAAAAATTTGCTGAAAATAAGTTAGATGATTATGAGGGACGTCTCAGGAGGAACAATGTGCGCATTTTGGGAGTGCCGGAGAAAGTGCAAGGGCAAACGCCAAACATTTTCGTGGAAGACCTTATCCTTAATCATCTGCAACCCAAAGGCCTGGGAAAGCTTTTTGTAATTGAACGGTCGCATAGAGTTCCTGGGAGTCGACGGAAACCGGGTCCCCCCCTCGTCCGATATTGGAAAGGGTACTCAACTTCCGTGACAAGGATGTGATACTCCAAAACGCAAGGATAGCCCCGCTGCTCCGCTATGAAAATGCTGAGATTACCTTCTTCCCGGACTTCATGCAAGCCGTACAGAAACAGAGGCGATCTTTTCTTGCTATCAAAAAGAAGCTCAGAGACAAAGGAATGAAGTACGCTATGCTGTTCCCGGCTCGGCTCTGGGTGGAACCAAACGGAAAAGCCTGGTTCTTTGATTACCCAGAGTCAGCTGCTCAGTGGTTGGAGAGTCGGACAGGAGCGGACGAAAACAACCTCCACAGGCATAATAGCAGGTCAGGGCTCTAGTCGTGAGAGCGGACCCACCCTAAGGAACTGTAAGAACTCTTCCCCCCATTGGGCGGTGTTCATATCTGCCACAGGAACAGGTATCAAGAAACAATGACAGACTCTGGCTGATTGGGGTCACCTTACATTGTAAATGGGTTGGTAATCCTGTGACTCGGCCCATCTCGGGGTGCACCTCCACTGTGGTGGTAGAGGGAGGACGGGGTACAAAGCATTACATCCCCCACTTTTCTACTTTTGGTTCATACGTTTGGTGACAGGCACTCTGCATAGTTCTATAAATGGGCAGTTTCAAGCCCAGAGTCCAGGGAAGCAGGGAGGGGGGGTTGTTGGGTTGGGGGTTCAGAGTTTTTGTATGTTATTATTGAATCGACAGGACAAATGTGCATTTATAAAGAGGATTCCATGACTTATACAGAGTCTAATGAGTACACAATGGGACAAAAGTGTTAAAATATTGAGCTGGAATGTCAACAGTCTTGGGGATAAGGTCAAAAGCTGCATAGTCCTACAATATGTTGGAAGACAAGCCCCAGACATCATCCTGCTCCAAGGGCTACAAGTCGGTGGCCCACGCACGTTTCAGTACCAGCTCCAGGGGAGTTGGTATAATGTTGAGGAACTCCTTTCCCCTCACAATATCCTCCACATGGTCGGATGACCGGGGTAGATACATAGGAATCACGGGACACTGGGAAGGGATCACACTAATGTTCATGGCGGTCTATGTGCCACCCGGCATTCAGAGCGGTACGTTTAAAGATTTGAGCTCAATTCTAATCTCACTTCCGGAGGGCCTTTTGGTGGTGGGAGGTGACTTCAATTCAGTAGTTTCAGGCTCCTTATACCGATACCCTCCAAGGGAGCTTGGGGCCTCCTATCATTGGCTTCTTGACTTTCTGAAGGCCTTGGGCCTAGTGGATGTATGGATAACTTATCACCCAGATAGTATCCAGCACACATTTCACTCAGGGGCACATCAGAGTCTTTCCCGTATAGACTATCTCCTGGTCCCGGCATCCCAGGTGGCAAATATCCAAGAAATTAGACACATGACAAGGAGTATCTCTGACCACTCCCCGGTGTGAGCGCAAATAGTTCTGGGACAGAGGAGGGTGGGTAGAATTGCTCCCATAAATCTGTGGTATATCCGAGACCCAGGAGTCCGAAAAGCACTACTCCAAGCCTTTGACCACTACTTCCGAGAAACTGAAGGGTCGGTTGAGTCCACCCAGATCCTATGGGAGGCATATAAATCGGTAATACAGGGGCAAACACTGTCACTAATAGCAGGGACGCGAAAGCAGAGATTGAAAGAGTTGGTGAAAGCAGAAAATGAGGTTCTCCGGCTGGAGGAAGACTTAGAAGAAGGGGTTACTCAGTAGAAACTGCACACATTAAAGCTCAACAGAGATGACTATAAAGCGCTGGCCACAGACAGAGCTAAAACCCTGGGAAGAGAGACACAGGGCAGAATATATGACCTGGGGGACAAGCAGGGAAGCTAATTGCTTGGCTTGACAGGAAGGAATGGGATAGTAGGCTGGTACCTGAACTGATAGAGAAAGATGGCAGGTCCATGACTGACCCTCAAGCAATTGAAAATAAATCAGTTTGCTACACACTATAGTGAAGTCTACCGAGCAAGCACACCGTATACTGAAGATGACTCCCAGGCACTAATCAAGGACATAGCACTTCCCACGCTGTCTGCAGAAGACCGGAGTTTAATAGAGAGCGACTTTACAAACGACGAAATAGCGCACCTTATCAGGAATCTCCAATCAGGCAAGGCACTAGACCCCAATGGCCTACCTATTGAACTGTACAAACTCAGGCCAGACAAACTGACTCCACAATTGCGTGCCATGTTTGAGGAGAGCAGGGAGCTGGGGATACTCCCACTGGACCAAAGGATAGCTACACTGGTCACCATCCATAGAGGATAAACCAAAACTACCTGCGCTTCCTACAGGCCAATCTCCCTACTCAATGCAGAACCTAAAATTCTAGCTAAACTCTTGGCGAACCGCCTTGTCAAAGTAATCAGCGGGTTGGTTCACCCTGACCAATCAGGCTTCATGCCACACCGAAACACCGCCCTGAACTTACGTAGAGTGCATGGTGTTATGGGGTAGCCACGATCCAGGAGGCTGCGATAATTGTGTCACTAGATGCAACCATGGCTTTTGATACCATTGAATGGCCATACCTTTTTGCAGTCCTCATGAAGATGGGGTTTGGACCAAGCTTAATCCAGTGAGTCAGACTGCTCTATTCGGAGCCCCTGGCTCAGGTTGTGGTCAACAACAAAAAATCTGAAGTATTTAAACTGAGTCGGGAAACTTGTCAGGTCTGCCCTCTTTCTCCTCTCCTCTTTGCCCTTGCCCTGGAACCTCTGGCTGCATGGATTCGTAGAGATCCAGTGATATGTGGACTGCGTTGGTCCTCAGAAAGGGAGGACCACATCTCATTATATGTCAACGACATTCTGCTGTACTTAGCCTCCCCAAATGCATCACACATAAGTGTCCTGGATATCTTCGTAATATTTGGAAGATACTTTGGATTCTCCATTAACTGAAGTAAGTCTCTCCTATACGTCCTCAGGGGTACCCCGCCCACCCCACCCCAGGGCTGCCCTATACAAATCACTACAGTCGGCTTCAAATATATAGGGATTTTTGTCACCTCAGACAGAAACTCTAATTCGAACGCAATCTGCTTCCACCATTGCAAAAGTTGAAGCGAGATATAGCACGCTGGAAAGCGCTTCCGCTCTCGCTGCTGGGTAAAGCGGCTCTTTTCAAAATGATGTCTCTGCTCCACTTTCTTTATGCTTTACAGAACTCATCGGACGTAGTTCCGGCATCCTATTTTAAGGAAATTGAGGGCCTGCAGAGATATCTGTTGTGGGACGGGAAACTCCGTATAGCATTGGCCAAACTCACTTTCAATTGGTATGATGATAAGTCTCCCAGATATCAAGAAGTACTACTGGGCGGCCCATCTCGCTGCCAGAAATCATGGTACCTACGGTCGCGCACACGATCCGGGATATGCCATGGATAAGTGGCTTCTGCCAGGAGGAACTACAACCGGGCGTTATATTCGAAACCCCAGCGATAACCCCTAACGGGGCCGACTAAGCACTCAGTCCAGGTCTGGCACATTGCGAATAATAGTCTGGGGTGGGAGCAAAAACTTACTTTGGCAACCCCCCTTTGAGATGCCGAGAAACTAGGCAGTCTGTGGAAGTCGAAAGGGTTTGACAAATGTGACCTAATCGGGATCTAAAAAATTAGAGACCTATGGGTAAAAGGCGATGTGGCAACGTTTGTCTCCCTGCAGCAAGACCACGAGCTGGCTACCTCAGAGTACTTCAGATATATACAGGTCCGCCACGCTCTATAAGCGCACCGGTCAAAAGGTTCCTCTCCCCCAGAATCCTCACCACTTGAAGACAGGCTGCTGGACGGCTACCTACCGGAGAAAACCATATCCCTGACGTACAAGAAATTGATCAACAACATGGCAGACCCCCTACGACAAACGAGAGAGAGGTGGGAAAGAGATGGTATTGAATTAGATGACGAAGAGTGGCAGGAGGCAGAAGCCTCCCCAAGGGAAGTGGCAATTTCCACCAGACTGAGATTAGTGCAACCTAAAATCCTTCACAGAATATACATTACTGGGCCCTGTCTGGTTCGCATGGGGAGGGTGGAGGGCGGAGAGTGCAGACGACAATGTGGCCGGGAAGGCACGTTTATGCACATAATATGGGAGTGTGATCTCATTCAGCCCTACTAGCGCAAAATACACGATATCCTTAGTGAAGTACTAACGTTTGCCATCCACCCTGAAGCAAAGAGATGCCTTCTGAACGTATGGGAGCCGACGGACCTGAATAGTAAGAGTAAACATTGGGTCACCTTGGGTCTAATGCTAGCGAAGAGAAACATTGCGCAATTGTGGGGGGCTTAACTACCACCCAGCATGGAAAGCAGACTTAGATTAATGTATGTTCAGGGAAAAGACCGTGTATGTGGCACGGGGCTGCCCCAAACAGTGGTCCCAGATTTGGAACCCTTGGAATATCTTCAGAGGGAATAGCTGTAACCCTGCACGCAGTATTATTGATGATGATTTACCCTCGCCATGAATAATGTAATTCCTTTGTACCATTGCTCTGTACCAATTTGATCATGTACCTGTAAGATGACTTTAGAGTTGACTCCTCTTTAATGTGAACCGCTTTGTCAATGTACTATGTTTAATAAAAAGAAATACATATTTTTTTTAAAACATTGAAATTCAGTGAAAAAAACACAGGTTTCAGGGACATTATAGTTAGTTGAACATTTCACTCATACTAGACCAGAGAAATGTGTCTGTTATAGTTAGTTGAGCTAACTATAACTTGCGCCCCCGCAATGCACTGCTGATAAGATCACATAATATATCACTCATGACATGGTCAGTGACATCACTGATGGCATCACTGATGACATCTCATATGACATTACTGATGCCATCACTGATGACATCAGCCAGTGACTGGGTGTTTCTAAAAAGTTTAAATATGTCATATATATATATATATAAATATATATTGCCTACTGGCGGTCGCCAGTAGGTAGTTATAGTTATGACCAAGTTTCCATAGCAAGAGCATTTTTTCTTTTGCTTATAACTTTGGCGTCGTTTGATGAATCTTCATGAAATGTTCCAAACTAATTCTTTGTTCATGTCAGCTCCTATGTTGAAAGTTTGGGGGTGATTCGTCAAGGGGGGGCAGAGAAAAAATGGGGGTCCCAAAACATGTTTTCTCCATGTTAATTTCCATAGGGAACTTTAGACAAGGCTACAGGTCGAACGGGTGAACGGAATAGCCCCAAATTTGACAGGAAGAAGAGTCTTGGTCTAGAACGCACGCTTTTGTTTATTTGGTGTAAATTATTTCAGTAGTTTTGGAGAAGTATCGAAATTTACAGATATCGATATTTGGGAATTCTGCCATCTGATTGGCTGAGGCGTTACGAGCACGAGCTTGCTGCTTATTGGCTGCGAGCGGTGCGAGCGGTTGCAACTAGGAAGTGTTGGCAGCCATTTTGTGATTCCGTTGAAATGAGTAAGGAGGAAAAAGGGCGAAAAGAGTAGGAAACAGGAGGATAGGAGCACTGTAACCTCTGTGGGGGAGTGCGAAGGGAAGTAGTCACTCCTACCGGACTGAAAGTGCGGTGTTGCTCAGAGTGACATGGTGCTGAGATGAGATGCTGCTACACTTGGGTATGGAACCGAGAGCCTAAACTGTGAGGTCATTGCTGTAAAGTGATGTGCTCTGGTGTTTGTAGCATACCTGTGGAAGTAGTGTTAGTAGGCGTTTATACCATATAGGGAGTGGGAAGCGAACTACTGACCTCTACCGTGCGTTTATACTATACCGGAAGTGAGAAGCGAAGCACTCATGTCTACCGGTGTGAAGACTCGGGGATCAAACCGAGCTGATTGTTGTAAAGTGATGGGCTGTGGGCGCTGTAGCATACTGGCCGCTGTAGTATAACTGTGTAAGTAGTGTTAGTATGCATTTATACTATACAGGGAGTGGGAAGCAAACTACTCACCCCTACTGGTCTGAAGACTCGGGGATTAAACCGTGAGCTCATTGTTGTAAAGTGATGTGCTGTGGGCGCTGTAGCACACCTGTGGAAGTAGTGTTAGTTTGCGTTTATACAACACAGGGAGTGGGATGCTAACTACTCACCCCTACCAGTCTCAAGACTCGTGGATGAAACCATGAGCTCATTGCTGTAAAGTCATGTGCTCTGTATAGTATTCCAATGTAAATCATAGCAGAATGTTAGTATGTAATGCTACTATAATGTAAGTATGTAATGTTAGAATGTGGGGCTGTCATGAGGGGAATCTTGGGGAGTTTGTACATGATGGTGGAGAAGACGGTTGCCTTGCTGTCTGGTCCTGTTGGTATCTGTTTAAGCTGTCTTCTTTTCCTGCAATAAATCTACTTATCGGATCCATTGCTGTCTTCCTCTTCACTACATAAATTTGAGACGAGCGGGTGAAGGTAAAAAGAAGGCAGCACTCACTAATATTTTGAGCTTGCTTGCTTTCTGTTGAAGACCCGTTTTCTTGGTGAAGCTGTTTCGACTCATCCCAGGGTCATCGGCTGATCGAACTATGTGATCCTACCTCTGGTAGGATTTATATTTTTTGATTTTGGGCTTCCTCTGCCTCTTCACTACACTCTGGTTGCTGTACTACACATGTGCAAGTAGTGTTAGTATGCGTTTATACTAATTCTGTAGTTATGCATTAACCAATGCATCATGGCCCTATGGAGCGCCACCTCCCAGGCGCAGGTCATACAATGTCCCGGGGTGTGCATCTGCGGGACATTTATGTTTGCTATTACAGGGCGGGAGCATTGCTTCCACCCTGTGATAGTAAATTCTTGTTTGCCTCGAAGCGAGAGTAGGAAAACCTTGTATCGCTTCAATAAAGCGGATCCGAATGGTAAACATGGAGAGTAAAAAATGAAGCGGGGTCTCACCCATTCATTTAAATGAGCCCACTGGTGGGTAATGTTCCGGGGCCAATCCTATTATTATATTGCGGGGTCTCTGCAGCACTGGGGACCTTAATCTCACATGTAAATTAGGCGCAGGAGGGCACAGAGACGTTTTGCAGACTAGGGGATTGACACCACACCGGGTATTGTTTATGAATTGTTCGGGGGGCTTCGAGGCCAACTCAAGACCGGGGATCGGCAACCTCCGGGGCTTTACTTAAATATGCAGGGTGGGCCTCACCAGTCCTTGAAGCCTCGGTGGCCCTAGGCAGTGCCTTGTTGGTTCTGAAATCACACGGGCAGTACTCATGGTGTGATAAAGTGATACACTCATAGAATCCTTGCCATTGTAGAATTACCCAGGCTTCATTTATGTAATAGTCTGTTGGTTTATATTTGGTAGGTGCACCGCAAAATTAAAAATGTTTTCCCTCATAACCTTCTATCAACTGCCGATTTTCACAATAAACTACAGACAAGTGTTGTCAGAAAAAGAAGACCCATACACTAATTTATTAGTAAAAAAAATAACTTTTATTAAAACAACACAAATAAATGGAAACGTAACATTATTCGAACAACAGTAAAACATGAAAGTAGTGGGTGGGACTCCTCCGGAAGCAGCGTACAAAACCGGCAAGAGAAAAAAGAAACATAAGTATGTGTGCCATGTCCAAGAGAACAAGCATTTGCAATGCAATAGGTCTCGCATTAACGCGAGGTTAAGCTATTGGCATTGTAAATGACAATGCCTTTTATTGATGTTTTAAAAACAAAAATAAAAGGCATTGTTATTTGCATTGTCAAAAGCTCAAACTCGCATAAATGTGAGACCTATTGCATTGCAAATGCTTGTTAATTGCTAGCAGGTCTACGACCAGGAGGGACCCGGCCCACTTAAAGCCCTGCGCACTGTACGTTTCAAGCAAGCGCCCTCTGCATGAGACTAAAGGCTCCTTGCACTTTGACCCAAGGCACCCTGCCCAGTGACACTGGCTCCTGCTTACAGTATGAGGTTCCTATCCCTAAAACTCACCACCATTGGCTCACCGCATGAGACCAGAGGCAGCCTTAAGCTGCACTCATGAGCTGGCATCAGAAAAGAGGCAATACCAGCACGCTCCCTGTAAATTCTCGTAAGGCGCCACTTAGGCGCTCTAAAAACGTCAAAATAAATACAATGAATAACAAGCCCGGGAGTTGTGTGCACACGCGAGCTAAAAGAAAATTTTAAAAAACACGCAAGTGGTGCTCAGAGGCGCTTGAGTGAGTGCGCTGGCGATGAGCGGGTGCGTGATCGCGCATCCTGCTCTTTTTCAAAGCACATACTCATGCTTGTGGTGCGTGGCTGCGCACTCCCGCAAGCCGTATGCCGCCACAGGCACGAGTATGTGCTTTGTAAAAAGAGCTGCAAATGACTAAAGGTCTCCTATACAGTGCATGCGCACTGCGTAGGCGAGACCTAAAAAGAAAGGTAGTCAGAATGAAAGGAAGAAAGTGAGAATGGGACAGAGAGCGAGTGGGTGGAAGGGAGAAGGGGAGGGAGAGTCAAAAGAACAGAGGGAGGAGGAGACAGAGTGTTGGCCTACTGCACCCAGCCCTCGCTGTTCAACTCCCGTCACCCGTGTGTCTGGGATGCTGGGGTCAGCGAGTAAGAGAGCGGTCCAGCAAGTCTTTCAAATGAAACAGAGATATGAATGAGGCCAGAGATTATATTATCATCTACGGCAACATCGCTTGTCTGCACCTGTGCACCCATGCTGCTGCACCACAGCCCCTTCCCCCGCACTGTGCTCAATTGCAGCTCCTGCGCACCGAGGTTTCACTGCTCACCTGCCACAACCGGTGTGTCCAATGACGTGCCGGTGCAAGTTCCAACTCTGGGGGTGCCGCTCTTAGGGTGGCACAGCAGGTCTCCGGTTGGGGCCGGTGTCTTGATACCACAATGGAAGGCATCAGAATGCCCAGGTCCTCATCACGGGCTGAGCATCCGCTCCGCCGATTATGGTGCCACTGACTCAGTGTCTGAAAAGGGAGAAATAATATAATGGTGGAAACGTCTTAAGGTAAATCAAGATTTATTTCAAGCTTAAGAGAGAACACCAGTTGAGTGCATCCTTCCTTCTTGATGTACGATCTACCAACTGTTAGTGGTAATCGTGGTTGAAAGAGGAGTTGGAGTGCACGAGAATACACAAGGGTAAATAATAATACATTATGCCAACGTTCACATACAAAGGAACAGAGCGCATGCTAGAAGGATAATGTGCGCGTGCAATGCAGTTGGGCTAGTCTGTGCGCATGTACACTTAGCAATCAGCTCACTACAGTGCCCCAAAAGCCAATGCAACGTGTCTGTAGGGCAGCGCTGCCCGCTGGCTCAGACCTACAGTACGGTCCAGAAGGTCCTCAAAATGAGAGAGAGATGTGACTGAATGAGGTCAGAGATCACATCATTACGCACAGCAACATCGCTTGTTTGCACCTGTGCACCCAGGCTGATGCACCCCATCTCTTCCGCTGCACCACGCTGAATTGCTGCCCTTGTGCTCACAGGCCCCACTGCTCACCTACTGTCATTAGTTTGTGTCCAAACACGACGTCCAGCAGGGTTCAAAATTCAGATGGAGTTTAGATTGCCAGGATGATGTACACCTCATGGATACCTTGTTTTTTATTGCGCATTGTGATATGCGAGGTGGATGTGGCCATATCACCTGATGCAGTGTGGAAGAACTGGGACATGTGGCGTCATCGTTATCCGATTTATACGTACGCAAAGTGGGCTGGGCTTGCGTACGCCAGGCCAGCGTAGGGTGTGAATAATTATTCCGGGGACCTGGGCGTTGTTCAGTTCCTGCCTGGGCAGGAAGTGTACTTATGTGTGTGTCCCTGTTGCAGTTTTGACATCGCACAATCCGCAATTTACATTAATGTAGCATGTACTGGGAGGGTGCCAACTATCGCTAATGAGATGCTGTCCGAAAACATTGAATGGACAACATCACATGTCGTTGTCAAGCTTGTGGCTATGCACAGACACGCATGTCAATGATGTGCGGTATTATTGAAAGTGTTGCTATCGCGAAGCACACACATGGGAATGTACTCGGATGGAGGGAGGATCAGCAGTGAGGCTATGTCCTACACAGTGATAACGGTCATTACAGTTAAGCGATGCATGTCAAACGTGAATCTGAAAGTCTCACATATGACACACTACTATACTAGTAAAGCCTGACAACAGAGCATACTGCAACACAAATCTACACATTACTCTTTACTGTTTGTCACATGTGATCTAGGATGTGCACCCTGCCCATGGCTGATGTTACCCCTTCGAGCCACCAATACCCAGGCCAAAAGGCAGCACAATAATGCGCGCACACACACACCGGGGGCATCGTGTAACACACATTTGTTTTTTGATGCAACGTTTCAGATGCATGGGTATCGCACATGGAAGGCTACTGTACAGAGCATGATTATTGATCAAGATGATCGTTGCATGTTGTGTGTACTATAAGATATGTGTACACAGCAAAAAGGTTTTCGAAAAAGCTCTGGAAGCAGAAGAGGTGTATCTCATCAAACGGTGTAGAGAGAATGACTAAAATGGGTGGGGTCCTGCAATTTTTACAATGGGAAATGTTATGAACCAATCAAAAGCTTTTTTTTTAAGGTCACATGGCAAGCGTGCACCGAGCGTGCAAGGAGGCCGCACCCGACGTGGTTTTGAGAAAATATATTTACCATAATATAAGTTTATTACAGTTAGAAATATATAAATGTGGAAAATATTTTAGATTATCGCTTGCTCTCATATACACTTTAAACTTATTTAGATATAGTTTTGAGACAAAAAAATAAATGAGGGAATGGCATACCCAGCGCGATACCATGTCTATGACATAACACAGGGCCTGGCAGCGTGCACTCGTCGCATACGGAACACGCAGCCGGCGCGACCCTATATGAAGATGATGTAACGTGTGTACTGGTACCGCGCAGCCGTCGCATACCAAACTAGGAGCTGGCACGACCGTATACGTATATGATGTTAGGCAGGAGACGGTGCTACAAAGCCGTCTGATCCGAAATGCGCATCCTTAACCAGTTTCGCGATACCGCGGATAGGATTCGCGTGGTGATGGAGCTTGGTACACTACCGGTACGGGAGTCTAGTTTTCTAAAAAAATATATATATATATATATATATACATTCTTTTTGGGGAAGATATAAAAAATTACAGAATTTTTCAAATGTAAAAAAAAGGATAATAGAGTTGCAAAATATTACAAAAAAAATTAGAAAAAATATAGGTTTTACAAATATAAAATATGAAATTAATATTTAAAAAACCTTTGAAATTCACTGAAAAAACCATAGGTTTTATAGATGTTATAGTTAGGAATTAGCATTTAAAAAACCTTAGAAATTCACTGAAAAAACCATAGGTTTCAGGGACGTTATAGTTAGTTGGACATTTGACTCATATAAAACCAGAGAAATTCGCCTGTTATAGTTAGTTGAGCTAACTATAACTCGCGCGCCCGCAATGCACTGGTGATGACGTCACATATTACATCACTCATGACATGGTCAGTGACATCACTGATGACATCTCAAAGGACATCACTGATGACATCATCCACATGATAATCTGATGCACATACTGATGGCCTAATATAAACTTTGATATACGCACTCTAAAATACAGACTACTATTTTTGAAACCATACACACAACAATGCCAGATACTACATACCACCCACTATTTCCTAGGTCCATACTCATATCCACTCACTTATACATGCAGTTACTCATCAATACAGTACTACAATATGCACTCATACACCTATACATACAGTTACAGTCTGCCACTCATCCATAGAGTTACTCACACACCTAGTCAGTCATGCAAAGAATCAATCACATAGGCATTTACTCATGTATACAGTTATACACACCAACTGTGTGAATTATACACACACCACATCACTTATTTATGCAGCTACTAACACATACTTACTGTCTTATACAATCAGTGATAGAAGCAGACACTCTTTTATACACCCACTCTTCAAATAACTTACTCTCACGTATAGTCATTTATATACTCCAACACTCACATATAGTGCCTTAAAACATATGTAGTTACTCACACATATACCAGTGAGACATTTATTCACTCACCAACTCACCCATACACACACTAACTCACCCATACAGCCCTTCCCAGATGCACTTTTTAATCCATACAACCAGTGAATCACCCACTCAGACATGTATGCACAGAGTCACACACCCCCGTACCCACCCATACAGATACTCAGGCACCCATACAGATACTCAGACAACAAATCAATTACCCATAGAGACACTCTTGTAGCTACTCACCAACCCATGGAGCCGCTTATATACCAACTGAGACACTAATACAGACTTTCACATAGTTTAGTCACTAACCCATACATTCAGTAACACATGTTCAATCACTCACTTATACAGTCAGTCACGCACCTACTAAATAATCCATTCAGGGACTTGTAAATTCACTCTTTCTTCAATATACCGTGGCATAGATATATATGAAAAATATTTAAAATTTACAGAAACACACATTCACTGGATGATGTCATCAGTGATGTCATCAGTGATGTCATTTGAGATGTCATCAGTGATGTCACTGACCATGTCATGAGTGATGTAATATGTGACGTCATCACCAGTGCATTGTGGGCGCGCGAGTTATAGTTGTCTTAACTAACTATAACAGGCGAATTTCTCTGGTTTTATATGAGTCAAATGTCCAACTAACTA
Organism: Triturus cristatus; assembly: GCF_964204655.1. Classification (NCBI taxonomy): domain Eukaryota; kingdom Metazoa; phylum Chordata; class Amphibia; order Caudata; family Salamandridae; genus Triturus; species Triturus cristatus. The sequence continues at coordinate 69,060,438 of NC_140580.1, read as the reverse complement.
TAACGTCCCTGAAACCTATGGTTTTTTCAGTGAATATATATATATATATATATATTCACAGAAAAAAACATAGGTTTCAGGGACGTTATAGTTAGAAATTAGTATTTACAAAACCTTAAAAATTCACTGAAAAAACCACAGGTTTCAGGGATGTTATAGTTAGTTGGATATTTTACTTGTACAAAACCAGAGAAATTCGGCTGTTATATTTAGTTCAGCTAACTATAACTCGCTCCCCCGCAATGCACTGCTGATGACGTCACATATTACATCATTCATGACATGGTCAGTGACATCACTGATGACATCACTGTATATATTTGCCAAGGTGTATTGAAGAATGAGTGGGTGTATAAGTGTCTGCATGGATGATTTAGTAGGTGTGTGACTGACTGTATAAGTGAGTGATTAAATGTATCTTACTGAATGCATGGGTTAGTGACTGATACAGACATTCACACAGTTTAATTTGTCAGTTGGTGTGTAAGCGGTTGCATGGGTAAGTAGCTAAATGAGGGTCTATATGGGTTATTGATTGGTTGTCTGAGTATATGTATGGGTGCCTGAGTGTCTGTGTGGGTGGGTGGGAAGGGTAACTCCAAACATATATCTGTGAGTGGGTGATTCACAGGGTGTATGGGTTCAAGAGTGCATCTGTGAGGGGCTGTATGGGTGGGTAAGTGTGTGTATGGCTGTGTTGGTGAGTGAATAGATGTTTCAGAGGTACATGTGTGAGTGACTACATATGAGAAAGGCAGTATATGTGAGTTGGAGTATATAAATAATTATATGTGAAAGTGAGTGATTGTGAGAGTGGCTGTATGGATGAGTGTGTGCATGTGTCAGTGATTGTATGAGAATTAGTATGTGTTAGTATCTGTATAAATAAGTGAGGTGGTGTGTGTATAACTGTGTAGGTGAGTAATTGGGAGTGTGATTGATTCTTTGCATGACTGACTAGCTATGTGAGTATCTCTATAGGTGAGTGGCGGTGTATGAGTGACTCTATGGATGAGGGAGTGGAGTGGATGTATGTGTAGACCTAGGAACCAGTGAGTGGGTATGTAGTAACTGGTATTGGTGTGTCTATGGTTTCGAGAATGGCAGTCTGTATTTTAGAGTGGGTGTATCAAAGGATATATTAGGCTGTGATGAGGTGCATCAAATTATCACGTGGATGATGTCATCAGTGATGTCATCAGTGATGTCACTGACCATGTTATGAGTGATGTAATATGTGATGTCATCAGCAGTGCCTTATCGGGGGCATGAGTTATAGTTAGCTCAATTAACTACAACGGCCCAATTTCTCTGGTTTTGTACGAGTGAAATGTCCAACTAACTATAACGTCCCTGAATACCTGTGTTTTTTTCAGTGAATTTCTATGTTTTTTTATGCAAATTTCTAACTATAACATCCCTGAAACCTATAGTTTTTTCAGTGAATTTATATGGTTTCTTAATTGATAATTTCTAACTATAACATCCCTGAAACCTATGGTTTTCTCACTGAATTTTTAAGGTTTTTTAAATGCTAATTACTAACTATAACGTCCCTGAAACCTATATTTTTTTTCAGTGAATTTTTAAAGTTTTTTAAAACCTAATTAATAACTATAACGTAGTAGTCGCATTTGGAGAGTGGTGCAGAAAGTGGGTGAGGCCTCCGACCAGCGTTCAGAAATTCCGCTGTGTAGGACTTACGGAAGGTACCAGGAGGGCTTCTTGGACCCCAAAGTCCCTCAGGAGTAAAGTGGACTTCATCCCCCAACCCGTAGTGTGCCAGGAGGCACGTTTGCAGAGTGGTGAAGATAGGGGGGCATGACCTCCGAAGACCTCTTATCAATCCCACTCTGTGGGACTTACTGGAGGTAACAGGAGGGGTAGTCGGCCCCCAAGGACATCTTTGGAGGCCAACTTCCCCTCCTATTATCTCCAGTAAGTCCCACACAACAGGATTGCTAAGATCTCACAGCAGGCCATGCCCCCTTTGCTCACCACTCTGCGAACACGCCTCCTGGCGCACTGGTGCTCGGGAGATGAAGTCCACTTTAGTCCTGAGGTCCCCAGGACCCAAGAAGACCTCATCGCCCCACCAGCAGTGCGCCAAGAGGTGCGTTTGCAGAGTGGTGTAAAAAGGGGCGTGGGCTCAGACCACCTCTCAGCAATCCCACTGTGTGGGGATTACTGGAGGTACCTGGTGGTCTAGTTGGCCCCTAAGGGCCCTTAGTATTCAAGGGGGCTTAATCCTCCAATCCAGACAACGCCAGGAGGCACGTTTGCACAGTGGTGCATGGAGGGGGAGGGGCATCCAGGGAGATGCCAGCTTTTTTTAAATTAGCTTTTTGGAAGGGGGCTGTGTGTCCCCCCTTCCTTTATTATTTTTGGGCCTTGGGGACTCCATCCCCAGGCCTTAAGCATATTTCTTTCTTTTAGAAAATGGGAAGGGGGCTGCGTGGCCCTCCTCCCATGACCGATTTCGGCCCCGGGGACCCCAACCCCTGGACATGGCCACATATTTAATTAAAATGTTTTTATATTTTTAAGGAGGGGGGTTGTGCGTCCCCCTCCTGAGGCCATTATTTGCCCCGGGGACCCCATCCCCCGGGGCTTTGCCTCGTTCTTTTTTCAAATTTATTTATCCTTTTATTTAAGAAGGGAGCCGTGTGGCCCCCCCTTCCCTGGGCCACTATTTGCCCCAGGGACCCCATCCCCCGGGGCCGGCCCTCACGTTGGGGACCATGGGGGGAGCCCTGATGCACCCATGTTCCCAGAAGCTCCCCCCCTCCTGCGGGGGCCTGCATTGCTTTTGGGCAAGGGGAGCTGCTGACATGCAGCTCACTTTGCCCAAAAGCAGTTCTGCTTTGCTTCTTGGAAGTGAAAGCAGGTTGCCTGCTCTCGCTTCCAAGAAGCAAAGCAGTGTTTGCTATGGCAGGTCGGGAGCCGTGCTCCTGCCCTGCCATAGCAAACGGCAATGTCCCGGGGGTGGGCATCCTGGGACATTGCAGGAGCCGGCCCTGGGGGATGGCGGTCCCCAGGGACATCTAGGGCTCCAGGAGGGGGGTAGCATGGCCCCCCTCCAAACTGATTAAAGCCCTGGGGAGGATGTGGTCCCCGGGGCAGTGTGGGGGGCTCGAGCCCCCCACACTTTGTTTTTTAAAGTAGCCCCGGGGAAGCAGTGGTCCCTGGGGATGCAGGGTGGCTGAATTGTCCCCCCTGAATTTAAATCATGTAGCCCCGGGGAGGTAGTGGTCACTGGGGTTTGGGGAGCCAGCGAGGCCCGCACCAAAAATAATTTAAAGCCCCGGGGATGTGGCAGTCCCCCGGGCTTGGAGGGGCCCACGAGGCCCCCCACCCTAAAATAATTAAATGCCCTGGGGAGGTGGTGATCCCTGGGGTAGTGTGGGGGGCAGGAGCCCCCATGCATTTTTTTTTTTAAAAAGCCCCGGGGAGGTGGCGGTCCCTAGGGCTGCGGGGGTGTCGCGGGCCCCCCGCATATGATAAACTAAGCCCTAGGGAGGTGGCAGTCCCCGGGGCTGTGGGTGCCCAGGCAGGCCCTCGCATATAATTTCCTCATTGCCTCCAGGACCTGGCCCATCGGGGGCTCAAAGAAACAAAGCGCAGGAGCCCTCTCTTTGTTTTTTTCTGTTTTCGGACAGATTCGCAAACCCAGCGCAAATTCAGCTGAAAATATTAAAAACATGCTTTTTTTGGCCCTGGGGGTCCCTGAGGGATCCCCCGAGCAGGCCTAGGGGATCAGGCTGTTCCTATCCTCCCCCCTTTTCTTGTTTTTTAACTTTTTTTTACTACTTTCGTGTAACTCGGTTCTACCGAGTCACAAGATGGCTGCCAACACATTTTGGTTTGGAGTGTTGGCAGCCAATCAGAAAGAAGCCCGTGCTCGGGAGGGTACGCGAATCCTCCTCAGCCATCAGATATCTATATTTTTATTTTTTGAATTTCTCAGAAACTAGTGAATGGATTTACACCATTTAAAAAAAGGTCACTTTCTGAGCCAAGAGCTACCTTTTTGCCAAAATTGGTGTAATTCCGTTCAGCAGTTCGGGCTGTAGCCATGTCTAAGTTCCTATGGAAATTAACGTGGAGAAAATGTGTTTTGGAACCCCCTCTTTTTTCTCGACCCCCGCTTGACGAATCACCCCAAAACTTTCAAGACAGGAGCTGACCTGAGGAGAATGACACACACACTACAAAGATCGAGCTATGGTTGAGATACATAGACGATCTGTTTATCATATGGAAGAGTTTAAAGAATACTTTGAAATTTTGAACAATAACAAAGTGGGTCTCAAGTTAACATATAACATAAGCAGAGAGCAGATCTAATTCCTTGACGTATCTGAGTACATCAATGAAAAGAAATTCCATGCGAAGATCTACCGGAAACCGACACCCACCAACAACATCTTGCATGGCTCCAACTTCCATCCAGTCCAACTGAAAAGAAGCATCCCCTATGGGGAATTGATCAGGATGCGAAGAAATTGGTCAGAAGACAAGATAATGGAAGAGACATTCCAAGAAACTGAATGTAGATTTCTGAGAAGAGGCTATAAATTTAATAATGTTAGACAAGGACGACTTCTTGCAAAAAAGATATCCTGTGCATCAACTCTAATGAACAAACAAAAAGGAGGGACAACAGAAAAAGAGAATAACCCAATAAGATTAATCACAACGTTTAGCAAAGAAAGCTACAAAATTGTGAAGATCTTGAAAAAATACTGGAATATTCTATCAAAAGATCCAGATATTGGGGCGAGAATAGGTATAGAACCTATGGTGACCTATCGAAAGGTACCCTCATTCAAGGACAAACTTGTCAGAAGTCACTTGACGAACAATAAACCAACTAACTGGCTGAGAAAACAACAAACAGGCTTCACATGGTGTGACAAATGTAAGACCTGTAAAGTGGGCCAGAACATGAAAGAGGTGGTGCACTTTAGAGGAAGATCCTTCCATATTAATGAAAAAAATAACATGCAACTCATCCTACACAGTATACATGATTGGGTGCATGTGTGACCTACGTTATATAGGCAGCACCATCTGCCCGCTCAGAAAAAGAATTCTTGAACATCTTAGACCGATTACAAATCAAGACATGAACTATGCACTCTCCAAGCACATTCATACAGTGCACAAAACAAACTGGCAAAACATCAAATACTTTGGCATTGCAACTGTACCATTCACTGAAAGAGGAATACATATGACTTTAAAATTGAGAAGGTTAGAGTCCCATCTAATCCTTCGATTTAAAACCAAGACTCCGCATGGTCTCAACGGGGACAAAGAATTATATGTTCACTTGTAATGTTCCCATCGAAGTTGAAGGTTGGCCTCTACGAACTTGAGCACTAAGCTTGTAATAGACAACGACGCAAATGCTAGCAACAAGCTCGGATGAACCAAGTCATATGAGTACCAACTCATCTGACATTAGCCATGCAAAGATAAGGAAAGTAGCACAATGAGGATATCAAGAAAAAGTATTTACGGTAATGTTACAAAACATACCACACAACAATACATAGATACAAAGGCACATAAGAAAATACAAGAGTGGAGGTCAGCATATGGAGAACTTTGCAAAAGATGTGTGACAAACACCAATTCATGGGTGCAGAAAGAACAAAGCAACTCGAAGAAAGAAGAGGAAGCACCCTGCGATGAGGAACGTTATAATAAAATAACATATAAAATAATCCCTGTGAAGACAACTCGTGTACCTACTAAGGATACAACTTGAGAAACGAGTTACTCAGAGACAACGCATGCAAAATACTAACTTTTCAAGTTTGGTAATCATAGAACTACTAGTCTCATAATGCTTCATAATGGACTAATATGGAGTGACTATAAAGTGGAGATATAAATGAAGGACTCATGATACAGTGATCAAGGCCATTTGTGACTCGTGGAGTGCGGTACTGTTTCTTGATGATTAACGTGTTACGAGGTTAAGTTCGACCTCGAAAACCGCACCGGTGGTGAAAGAGTGCGCCCTGAATCTGGACTGTTTGGTGGTATGGAGAATTTATTCAGCAGCGCCCGACATTGCTGAAGTGTTTTTGGATAATTGGCTGTAAACAAAGAAGCGGCAAACAATTGGAGATCCGGGACTGTGAATGTGATCTACAGTACAGGCTGATCATTGCAAGGACTTCTGAGCAACCGGAGTATCCAGACCCGCAAACAGCAGTTTTGGGAGTGAAGAGCAGCCGCCTCTGAACCTGAAACACCGGACGAGCGTGGGCCAGAGGACGCCGCCCGATCGGTTGACTTTCAGGTAAGGAGAGGGCTGGGGAGCTCACAAAGAACAGGGGCAGTTTAATCAAGAACAATGTTGCTGCAAGCGAACCTGCAGACCAAGAATTATACATAGTTTAGCAGCCCGCTCACGAATCGTAATCAGGGCACACACCACGCAAATTAAATACCATGTGTCGTGACGAGGGACTCGGTTACGATTAGTGGTTACCGAAGCAATTGAAATCAGTCACATGGAAGAAAGGGCGGCGAAAAGGTCTCTGAAAGCGGAGTCGCTTTTCAAGAAAGGAACGGTGCCACCTGCCAGTATGGATGACAGAGCAGGGGGAGGAGGCACCCAAAAAGAGCTTTTCTTTCAACTGGAAAAACTACTCAGAAAAGAAATATTGAAAAGTTGGGAGGTGATAACATTAGAAACATATGTCGAATGCGACCGGATACCAAGGGGACTAAGAATATTTACCTTGCCAAATCACCCTGATACCAAACCTGAAATGCTCGAGGAGTGGGCGAGGAGTAGCATGCAAAGCTCAAGGAACATGTTCTTGATAATCATCAAGTATGCAAAAAAAGATATAGAGGAACTACACAAGGAGATTAAAGAATTGGAAATGCAGATATCTGCTTTAAAGAAAGAAGAAGAATGTAAATCATTGAGGAAAGACATGGAGAAAAACTTGGACAAATATGAGGAAGAAGTTGAAGTACCCAAACAGCGTAAGTTCAAACGTGATGTAGTGGACTATTAAACAGGAGCAATACTGACATTTGCCAAGAGATTTGATGTGCTAAAACAACAATTACACACTGGGAAGCTATCAATATCTGAGACCCTGTTGGAAATGGCCTTTTTTGCAGGGTTATCACCAAACTTTAGTTTCTTCCTCCTATTTTTTCCTGACCTGTTTGTGTTGGTTTTAGGACTCTGAGCACTCTATCACTGCTAATCAGCGCTAAAGTGCATGTGCTCTCTGTAAATTGTGTTATGGATTGGTGTTTCCATGATTGGCCTGTTTGATTTATGTGTCAGTCCCTAGTAAAGTGCACTGCGTGTGCCAGGGCCTGTAAATCAAATGTCGTTGGTGGGCTGCAGCACTGGATTGTACCACCCACAAGAACGGCCCGTAAAAGGTAACTCGGGCCTGCCATCGCAGAGTCTGTGTGCGGTCTGATACCGCCATGTCAACTGGCAAGTGCCCACACGTGCCAGTCCCCCACCTTCCCTTTTCTGACATGTCTGCCACCCCTAAGGTAGGCCCCAGGTACCCCTGTGGGCCTCATGCGGTGTATGTGAAAGGTAGGACATGCCCTGGTGTGCGTGGCATGTCCTGGTAGTGAATCACGGCCCATTTCGTTTCTCGTTACTGCAAGGCTACCCGTTCCCCATAGAACAGAAGGGGAGGTTTGTTTATGACATCTTATAAACATATCTGGCCCGGGGAACTAGGTAAGAAAATAAAGTTTAGTATGCCTGAACTCAGAATCTAAAGATGCATCTTTTAGAGAAGGTGATTTTTACGTTCTGTGTTTGAAAATACCACTTTTAGAAAGTAGGTATTTTCTTGTTCAGTCATCCTGCCTGCCTCTGCTGGAATTGGATTGCCTGTCTGGGTTTTGGATGACAGAAGGCTGGGGAGCACGAGTGGCTCCAGATAGTCTAGGTGGGTCAGGAAAGGGCTGAATAGACCTGGGCTGCAATCTGGGAAGGGGGAGGAGATTTCCTTGCACCTCTAAAGGGCCTGGTCTGCCTTTGACAATGCCGTCTCCACCTCCTGCCAGGGAGTCACACCAGAGAAGGCAGAACTGGCTCTGGCTGGGCACACACTCTCTGCCTAAGAGATCAAACCGGACCCCTGAACTTTAGAACTCTTTTGGACCAAGAAGACTGCCAAGAAGAAGAGCCGGAGAAGCTGTGAGGCGGAACTACCACTTTGCAGAAAGTTCAGTCCAGTCCTTTCACTGCCCAAGACAGAAGCAGCCACTGTAGGCCAACAAAGCAAATCACACAGCAATCTACTTTGTGAGTTTCTACAAGGGCTTGAGGTAGAGCTTGTCCCCTGTTCAAGAAGTCTCAGGAACAGCAAAGACTTTAAGCTCTTCTGCCCTCAGCACTGGGGACTGTGTGTTTTGTGCTGCAAAAGAAGAAAACCAACACGACGATGTCTACGATGCCGCTGCCGACTCCACGACCTGAAGGCACTTCAGAGGGCACCGGCACAACGCCGCACCTCGACCCTGGTCTCACCGACGATGCCTGCTGATGCCGCCACCGAACCGCTTCTCGCACGCGACCTGTGGGCACCGCACTCCGCATCGCCTCGTTTCAGGACGACGCCTTGGTATCCCCGACGATGCCGCTCCAAGCCGAAATTGATGCCGCTGCGTGCACTGTGGTTCGAGGGCACGGCTCGTAAAGTTACATGACGCACTGCCCTCACCACGCAACGCAGCCTTGGCCTACTGAAGCTGGCGCCATCGACTCCAGTTCGTCAGCCGACGACAGCGCTTCAGCAATGACGACACCGCTGCCAGCATAGTGACCTGCAGCACCGTGACGAGCACCACATTCACTTTGCACCATGACCTTGGTCTCACCGACGATGCCATCTGACGCCGCTACTGAGCCGTTGCTCGCACCGCGACCGGAGGGTACGAGCACGCTGCACTTCGCACTGCAGCACCCGACGCCAGCGCTCCTGACTTCAACAGAGAGGAGATCGATCTGCAAGGCGTGTGACTTCAAGGGCCCCGCCGACTCCTGCACCGACCTCCGGAATCGACACCTGCGTACGCCGTGATTTCGGGAGCTCAATGAGAGGCCGCTGACGCCCTGCATTTCTAAAAGGTACTGTTTGCGGGTCTTCCCGACACCGTAGCTGGCCCGCGATGCCGCAGTCAGCCAGAGCTGTTTTGATTTTTTGGCTCACGACTCGGTGATAGGCCCAGATGGAGATATCGACATCAAGGAACTATTTTTTAAGCATATTTTGATAACTGAAGATTTTTAAGTACTGTATTGTGGATTTTTATCGTTTTTGGTCTTGTCTTAAGTATATAAAAATATTGGATATTTTTCTAAACTGGTGTTGTGTCCTTTTGTAGTGCTTGCACTGTATTACTGTTGGTTATGTGCAAATGCTATACACACTGCCTCTAAGATAAGCCTGACTGCTCGTGCCAAGCTACCAGAGGGTGAACTGGGGTTATTTTAGGAGTATAACTCTCTTATCCTGACTAGACTGGTGGTTTCTGCCCGACTTTGGCACATGCCCTAGCCGACCAAAAATCCAATTTCTAACATTGGTTGTCATCGGTGAGGATGGGACTTGCGTTTGCAATTGACTTACAGTTATTGGTGTGCACTACTACCATATTGCAGACCATTACGCACCACATACAGTTTTGTTTGGTCTATTTTTTGCCTTTCCATTGGTCTTGAACTTGAACTTTCTAGTACAACATGCCTGAATCAATTGCATCATCAGTTGCATCCTTGGAAGTGGCCTTTGAGGAGGAGAGGTTAGAAACCTACAATGTGAAGGGATTGAAGGCGATCTGCAAAAACCTCAAAATCCAAATCAGGGGCCTCACCGGAAAAGAGGAGCTACAAAAGGCGCTGAGGGCCTGGGTAGCAGCCAGACATGCTAGTGGGCTGTCTGGGGATCTTGGCATGGAGGCAGAGGAGCCTATTCCAAGGGTGGATGTGCTTTTGGGAGGGGGGCACCTTATAAACCAGGCAGCAGTGCCTTGTACCCAGAGGAGCGGGAGGACAGGCGGGAAGCAAGGAGAATGGCAGTGGAACTGGAAAAGGTTAAGTTAGCCATGGAGGAGAAAAGGATGATGTTAGACCATGACATTAAAATGAGAGAGCTGGAGTGGAAAGCTAGTATGGCTAGGGCCAGATCAGATGGTGGCAGCAAACATTTAGTATCCAGTACTGCGGGTGAGGTATATGCACACACAGATTTGGGGCCCTGCTTCAAGGAGGGGGTTGACATATACCAGGGGGTTCAGGATTGTGAGGTTACTCCAGTGATGCACAGTGTCCCTGAGGTGGAGTGGGGAACTGGCACAGGGGATCATATTCCTGGTAGTGGGAGGGACACTCTACTGAATCTAGATGAGAGGTGCAGGGAGAGCAGTTCCCCCATGAAAGAAACCCTAGTGAGTGAGTATGGAGATCAACAAGAAGAGTATGGGTTAAGCTACAGCAACAGTCAGCCACTGTCCCACCAGTCTTGTGAGAATGATGTGGGGTACTTTCTTGAGGCACTGGATGGTTTGGTGAAGGGTAGTTTGGCTAACACCTCAGTGGGGCTGTGTGATTCAATTGTTGGAGAGCATATTCTAAGTCCCTGTTTTCCAGAGTTATGCCAACACCCAGTGGAGTGTGAGTTCTCTGACCCCAGGGAGCTTGCACTGGAGGCAGATCTTTTGGTGGATTCCAGAGGGTCTGGAGAAGCATCTGGGGGTGCCCCAGAAGGCAGTGGTTTAGGTATTTCCCAAACAAGGGTGGTGGGAAAGGTTTGTGATAGCCCAGATAGGTCCCGGTGTCCTGGGAAGGGTGTAGGGACTCACGTCCTGTCTCCGCGGAGAAGGAGTGGGAATGGGTTGTGGCCCAAGCTGCCCAAATCCCGGTTCCAAAGCCTGCGTGGTTCCAGGAGGGAAAACCAGGTAGGGATCCTAGGCTGTACTGGTAGGCCATCCATTGAGGGGGATCTCCTACTGTCAGGAGAACGTGGAGTGTCTGTAAACGGAGTTCCAGCGGTTCTGGTGTCTGGCGGTGCCGCTCCCAAGTGGAGGGTGCAGAAGTCCAGATTGAGGGGTGAGAGGGGGATGCGTTCCCCAGAGGGTCAGGGCCCAGCCAGAAGGGCTGAGCCTCCTAGGAGTGACCATGGTGACACCACTTCTACCCTGGGGGATCTTAGCGCACTGTCAGATGGACAGGGGTTGTGAGATCTGCACCAGGCAGACTGTCACCAACACGAGTCATGTGTTACCCTCAGGGGGGCATGCGTGCTCCCAAGGAAGTCCTGGTGTGCCGGGCAGGTGCTCAGCCACAGGGTTTAGTCCCTCGGTTGGGAGGCCAGGTTCAGGTCCTGCCTGATCTGGAGGGAAGGACAACTGAAAGCAGTGTCCTGACTGGTTTGTCTTCTAGGGGTACCACTCCAGGGGGGAGGGTGCAGAACTCTGGAAGGGGGTGCAGAGGGAGGGAGTCCTCACCTCTGACCTTGGTTCAACCTGAGGGTATAGATCCGAAGGTGGTGGATCAGTTGCAGGGTCAAGGCCCTGAATTGGTGGAAGAATTGTGTGGGAGGTCCAGTTCCAGCCTCCTGACAGTTTTTGGTTCTGGGGGTGCTTCTCCTGGGAGGAGAGTACAGAACCCCAGAAGGAGAGATGAGGGGAGGAGATCCTTGCCCAAGACCTCTGGTCAGCCTGAGTGTACAGACCCTGGGCTGGTGTACCAGTTGCAGGATAGCACCCCATAACTGGTGGGCAAATTGTGCAGGACACCTACCACTGGTGCTCTGACAATTCTGGAAGGGGGTACCGCTCCAGGTGGGAGGGTACAGAACCCCGGGGAGAAGGAGAGGGTGTGGGAGAGCCCACCCCAGTCTCCTGTCTAGCCACAGAGTACAGACCCTGGGCTAGTCGGCCAGTGTCAGGAGGCCATACCTGACTTGGCAGGGGGGGGAGTGTGAAAGGGTGCCAGGCCCCTGGGGCTACCACACCCCACTCTCTGATGCCAGAGCAGTTGGAGTGGCCTGAAAGGCATAAGGCCTTGCTCTCATCACTGACATTTGTCAGTGGCCACTTTGGCTGGCTGTCCTGGTGGACAGAGTTGGCCCTGGGAGGGGGACAGGAGTCACACCCCAGGGGTAGACTGGTCCACACCACTGTGTTGGCCATTTGGGTACTGTATGCCTGTTGGGACACATCTGTGAGCAAATACGTTTAGGTGCTGCACAGATGGGGTGCACAGGTGAGGAGAAGGGTTCTCCATGGGTGAGCTTAGTGGGCCCTGAGAGTTTGGATAGAGGTATCCAACTAGGTTCAGGAACGCGTAGAACAGGAAGGAAACCCTACTGTTGTGGGCCAGGTTCCATCGCGGTATGGATAGGTCTACCCTGGCTGTAGGCTCGAAGGGGGTTGTGTTGGAAATGGCCCTTTTTGCAGGGTTATCCCCAAAGTTTTTGCTTCTTCCTCCTATTTTTTCCTGACCTGTTTGTGTTGGTTTTAGAACTCTGGGCATTTTACCACTGCTAATCAGTGCTAAAGTGCATATGCTCTCTGTATATTGTGTTATGGATTGGCGTTTCCATGATTGGCCTGTTTGATTTATGTGTCAGTCCCTAGTAAAGTGCACTGCGTGTGCCAGGGCCTGTAAATCAAATGCCATTGGTAGGCTGCAGCACTGGATTGTGCCACCCACACGAACAGCCCGTAAAAGGTAACTCGGGCCTGCCATCGCAGAGCCCGTGTGCGGTCTGATACCGCCATGTCAACTGGCAAGTGCCCAAACGTGCCAGTCCCCCACCTTCCCTTTTCTTACATTTCCGCCACCCCTAAGGTAGGCCCCAGGTACCCCTGTGGGTCTGGTACAGTGTATGTGAAAGGTAGGACATGCCCTGGTGTGCGTGGCATGTCCTGGTAGCGAATCACGGCCCATTTTGTTTCTTGCTACTGCAAGGCTACCCGTTCCCCATAGTACAGAATGGGAGGTTTATTTATGACATCTTATAAACACAACTGGCCCGGGGAACTAGGTAAGAAAATAAAGTTTAGTATGCCTGAACTCAGAATCTAAAGATGCATCTTTTAGAGAAGGTGATTTTTACGTTCTGTGTTTTAAAATCCCACTTTTAGAAAGCAGGTAATTTCTTGTTCGGTCATCCTGTGTACCTCTGCTGGAATGTGGATTGCCTGTCTAGGCTTTGGATGACAGAAGGCTTTGGGAGCAGGAGTGGCTCCAGATAGTCTAGGTGGGTCAGGAAAGGGCTGAATAGACATGGGCTGCAATTGGGGAAGGGGAGGGAGATTTCCTTGCACCTCAAAAGGGCCCGGTCTACCTCGGACAATGCCGCCTCCACCTCATGCCAGGAAGTCACACCAGAGAAGGAAGAACTGGTTCAGGCTGGGCACAGACACTCTCTGCCTAAGAGATCAGAGGATTTTCGGATCTAAATATTAGGGCCCGGACCCCTGACCTTTAGAACTCTTTTGGACCATGAAGACTGCCAAGAAGAAGAGCTATGAGGAGGAACTACCACTTTGCTGTGTGATTTGCTGTGTTGGCCTACAGTGGCTACTTCTGTCTTGGGCAGTGAAAGGACTGGACTGAACTTTCTGCAATCTACTTTGGGAGTTTCTCCAAGGGCTTGAGGTAGAGCATGCCCCCTGTTCAAGAAGTCTCAGGAACAGCAAAGACGTCAAGCTCTTCTGCCCTCAGCACTGGGGACTGTGTGTTTTGTGCTGCAACAGAAGAAAAGCAACCCGACGACGTCTACGATGCTGCTGCCGACTCCGTGTCCTGAAGGCACCGCAGAGGGCACTGCCGCAACGCCGTACCGCGACCCTGGTCTCACCGACAATGCCTGCTGATGCTGCCACTGAGCCACTGCTCAAACCGCGACCTGTGGGCACCGCCTCACTTCATGATGACGCCTTGGTATCCCTGACAACGACGCTCCATGACGCTGCTTGCACCATGGTTGGAGGGCACCGCTCATAAAGTTACACCACGCACTGCCCTCATCCCGCACTGCAGCCTTGGCCTGCTGGCGCCATTGACTCCAGTTCGTCAGCCGACGACAGCGCTTCAGCAACAAAGATGCCGCTGCCTGCACGTGACCTGCCAGCACCGCGACGAACGCCAAATTCTCTTTGCACCGCAGCACCCGACGCCTGCCAATGCCAGCGCTCCTGACTTCAACAGAGAGGAGATCGATCTGCAACGCTTGTGACTTCAAGGGCCCCGACTACTCCTGCACCGACCTCTGGAACCGACGCCTGCAGACGCCGCGCTTTAGGAGCTCAACGAGAGGTCCCTGATGCCCTGCATTTCTTAAAGGTACTGTTTGCGGGTCTTCCCGACACCGTAGCTGGCCCGCAATGCCACGGTCAGCCAGAACTGTTTGGATTTGTTGGCTCACGACGCCGTGATAGCCCCAGATGGAGATAGTCACATCAAGGAACTATTTTTCAAGCATATTTTGATAATTGAAGATTTTAAAATACTGTATTGTGGATTTTTATTGTTTTTGGTCTTGTCTTAAGTGTATAAAAATATTGGATATTTTTCTAAACTGGTGTGGTGTCCTTTTGCAGTGCTTACACTGTATTACTGTTGGTTATGTGCAAATGCTTTATACACTGCCTCTAATATAAGACTGACTACTCGTGCCAAGCTACCAAGGGGTGAGCAGGGGTTATTTTAGGAGTATAACTCCCTTATCCTGACTAGAGTGGTGGTTTCTGCCCAACTTTGGCACATGCCCTAGCCGACTAAAAATCCCATTTCTAACAGACCCCAGGAATGGTGGCGAGTGAATCAGAATCTGATCTCAGGGAGGAAGAACGAACAGTACGAGTGGGGGGTTGCACCACTTTTTTTAGAAGAAATGAAGTTAATCAACATCGATCAGAGGACACCAAGAGAAAGAGGAAGAGGACGAGGTTAAGGGAGAGGGAGTGGAAAGAATCAAACATCAGGCCCAAGCGGCGGCGAAAGACGCGAAGAGGGTCAAGAAAGAACATGGGGCTACCCTCTCCTCAACAGAATGAAAAAGTAATTAAAGAAGATAACCCGGATAAAATGGACAATCTGATTATAAATCTGTCGGATTATGTCCTAAACCAGCAGGAAGGGAATGTGTTAAAGAAAAGATCTCACTTTCTGTCCTGATAAGCATTACGATTACGTAGAGACTCGAATTGCCATTTACAAATACGTAAGAAAACTCAAACTAGCGAAATTCTTCACTAAATCCAACTATGAGGGAAGAGAAGGCAGAAGTGTACAACAACAAGAGACCAACCTCAGTATTGAGGATATGAGTAGCATTAAAACATCATATTACCTAATGCTCAATCTGAGCAATAAAGAAATGAGTGGGACACAGATTCTGGATGACCTGAACATATCTACTGACAGGCACATCAAATCAGGATTTAAACCAAAATCCAAATTCTGTCCAATACTAAGCCCGGGCAATAAGATTGACATATTCCACGAGTTAGTAATCAAAGAACTGGAAAGCATGGAAAACACAAGTAATGGGAAAGAAAATCTATCCCTATCAGAACGGATGGCATTAGAAGAACTTAGGGGCCCATTAGGATGGCGGGCGGATCGCCCTAGCTGTGCCGGTGTTAGCCACCGCCGTCCGCAATCCGCCCGCCATCCTGCCAAGAATGACCCGCCGCCACATTAGGATGGCTGGGGGGTCCGCGGTGGACGGGAAGACCGTCCGCCGCTTTTCCGCCGGTAGACTCATGGAGGGGCTGGTTCTCTGACAAAATTTCGAAGGTCAGAAATTCGACCTACAAAAATATCGCAACACTAATATCGATGTCAAGAATATCGACATCCTATCTACAACATGGTAAGTGCAAAAATATCGAAAATAAAATATAGATGTCAAAAATATCGTTTTTAAAAATATCGGTTTTTTTTAGTGATAAAAAATATGTAAAATAAACATAATAATTCTTATAAATAAAATAAACATAATAAAATATATTTCACAGTGTTAAAAATTAATAATGAATAAATATAATTTAATAGAAAATTAATTAAACATAGACATATAATATATAATATATATACTTACTTAATAATGTTTTAATAATTATTTTAATAAATTATAAATTATTTAAAAATGTTAACAATTGCAAAAACATTACACACATAAAATAATAACATAAATACAAATTAAATAATTATGTATAACAAATTAAAAAAATTACATTTAATTTTAATATTGTTAAAATTAATTATATACTACATTAGCTAAAATAATAAAAAAAATATTAAATAGCAGACACAATAAAACTACTACTCCAGCTCAAAAAAAACAACAGAAAGGAAAGTGTTGGATTGCGTAGGGGTAAAAATTACTATTCTAACTCCAGAGAGTGCAACAGTAGGGAAAGTGTTGGATAGCGTAGGGGTAAAAATTACTATTCCCACTCCAGAGAGTGCAACAGTAGTGAAAACGCTGGATAGCGTAGGGGTACAAATTACTATTCCCACTCCAGTAAGTGAAACAGTAGGAAAAGCGCTGGATAGCGTAGGGGTAAAAATTACTATTCCCACTCCAGTAAGTGAAACAGTAGGGAAAGCGCTGGATAGCGTAGGGGTAAAAATTACTATTCCAACTCCAGAGAGTGCAACAGTAGGAAAAGCGCTGGATAGCGTAGGGGTAAAAATTACTATTCCAACTCCAGAGAGTGCAACAGTAGGGAAAGCGTTGGATAGCGTAGGGGTACAAATTACTATTCCCACTCCAGTAAGTGAAACCGTAGGGACAGCGCTGGATAGCGTAGGGGTAAAAATTACTATTCCAACTCCAAAGAGTGCAACAGTAGGGAAAGCGTTGGATAGCGTAGGGAAAAGAATTACTATTCCAACTCCAGAGAGTGCAATAGTAGGGAAAAGGTTGGATAGCGTAGGAGTAAAAATTACTATTCCCACTCCAGTGAGTCCAACTGTAGGGAAATCGTTGGATAGCGTAGGGGTAAAAATTACTATTCCCACTCCAGAGAGTGCAACAGTAGTGAAAACGCTGGATAGCGTAGGGGTACAAATTACTATTCCCACTCCAGTAAGTGAAACAGTAGGAAAAGCGCTGGATAGCGTAGGGGTAAAAATTACTATTCCCACTCCAGTAAGTGAAACAGTAGGGAAAGCGCTGGATAGCGTAGGGGTAAAAATTACTATTCCAACTCCAGAGAGTGCAACAGTAGGAAAAGCGCTGGATAGCGTAGGGGTAAAAATTACTATTCCAACTCCAGAGAGTGCAACAGTAGGGAAAGCGTTGGATAGCGTAGGGGTACAAATTACTATTCCCACTCCAGTAAGTGAAACCGTAGGGACAGCGCTGGATAGCGTAGGGGTAAAAATTACTATTCCAACTCCAAAGAGTGCAACAGTAGGGAAAGCGTTGGATAGCGTGGGGGTAAAAATTACTATTCCAACTCCAGAGAGTGCAATAGTAGGGAAAGCGTTGGATAGCGTAAGAGTAAAAATTACTATTCCCACTCCAGTGAGTCCAACTGTAGGGAAATCGTTGGATAGCGTAGGGGTAAAAATTACTATTCCCACTCCAGAGAGTGCAACAGTAGTGAAAACGCTGGATAGCGTAGGGGTACAAATTACTATTCCCACTCCAGTAAGTGAAACCGTAGGGACAGCGCTGGATAGCGTAGGGGTAAAAATTACTATTCCAACTCCAAAGAGTGCAACAGTAGGGAAAGCGTTGGATAGCGTAGGGGTAAAAATTACTATTCCAACTCCAGAGAGTGCAATAGTAGGGAAAGCGTTGGATAGCGTAAGAGTAAAAATTACTATTCCCACTCCAGTGAGTCCAACAGTAGGGAAAGCGTTGGATAGCGTAGGGGTAAAATTTACTATTCCCACTCCAGAGAGTGCAACAGTAGTGAAAACGCTGGATAGCGTAGGGGTACAAATTCTTATTCCCACTTCAGTAAGTGAAACAGTAGGAAAAGCGCTGGATAGCGTAGGGGTAAAAATTACTATTCCCCCTCCAGTAAGTGAAACAGTAGGGAAAGCGCTGGATAGCGTAGGGGTAAAAATTACTATTCCAACTCCAGAGAGTGCAACAGTAGGAAAAGCGCTGGATAGCGTAGGGGTAAAAATTACTATTCCAACTCCAGAGAGTGCAACAGTAGGGAAAGCGTTGGATAGCGTAGGGGTGCACATTACTATTCCCACTCCAGTAAGTGAAACAGTAGGGAAAGCGCTGGATAGCGTAGGGGTAAACATTACTATTCCAACTCCAAAGAGTGCAACAGTAGGGAAAGCGTTGGATAGCGTAGGGGTAAAAATTACTATTCCAACTCCAGAGAGTGCAATAGTAGGGAAAGCGTTGGATAGCGTAAGAGTAAAAATTACTATTCCCACTCCAGAGAGTGCAACAGTAGTGAAAACGCTGGATAGCGTAGGGGTACAAATTACTATTCCCACTCCAGTAAGTGAAACAGTAGGGAAAGCGCTGGATAGCGTAGGGTTAAAAATTACTATTCCAACTCCAGATAGTAAAACAGTTGGGAAAGCACTGGATAGCATAGGGATTCTATAAACATAATAACCAATTAAATAATTAGAAAGAAAAAAAATAGCATATTAATAATTAATTTATTAAATATGTATTATTAAATACCAATTATTTAAAATAAATATTTATATAAATAACTTTAAATTACATCCCACACTATTCCCCCTTTAACACACAACACACTACACATACAAAATACACAATACATTTAAATATCAGTTTATCTATTATTTACAATTAATATTACATTCTTTATAATTAATATACTTATTATTTACAAATTTATACATATTAACTACCAAATTACAATTATTCACAAATTAATTATTAATTAACAATACATTAATTATCAATAACAACAAATAACATGAAATAATAAATTATTTATATTTACTATATTTAACGTACTAATAACAATTAATTACCAATTAATAATTAATTGACAATTATTTATTATTAATTACAAATAAATAAAAATTATCAGTAATTATTTGAATTTAATTACATCCCACCCTATTCCCCTATAAACCCACAACCCACTACACATAAAAATTCACATAATTAATTTAATCATCAATTAATCACTTAATAAAATTAAATCACCAATTAATTAGTAATTAACAATTAATTAATTAACAATACCAATAAATAAATATTAATATTAAACTAATTATAACTTATATAATTAACCAATTAATAAAATCAATTTACAATTAGTAATTAATTAACAATTAATTAATCATAAATACCAATTAAACAATACATATTCATTAATTAATTATAATTAAATTACTTCCCACCCTATTCCCCTATAAACCCACAACCCACTCTGATACTAAAACGCTAAATTATATTTATATTAATATTAAACTAATTATAAGTTATATAATTAACCAATTAATAAAATTAATTTACAATTAATAATTAATTAACAATTAATTAATCAATTAATATATTTAATTAACAATTAGTAATTAATTAACAATTAATTAATCATAAATACCAATTAAACAATACATATTAATTAATTAATTAATTAATTATAATTAAATTACTTCCCACCCTATTCCCCTATAAACCCACAACCCGCTCTGATACTAAAACGCTAAATTATATTTTAAATAATTATTAATCTCTAAACATTTATTTTTAAATTTATTAAAATACATTACAATAATCTTTAACATACAAATAAAATACATATTAAAATACATTACACTAATAAAATATCGATATTCTTCACATCGATATTTTTGATTACGATATTACTTACATCTATATTAATGACTTCGATATTATTAACTTCGATAATACTTACCTTGGGGTCGATATTCTGTCCATCGATATTCTTGACTTCGATATTCTTTACCTACGATATTTACAACTCGATATACTTGTAGGTCGAAATTTAAAACTCGATATTTAGACTGCTCACCGAAGGGGCTTGTAGTAAACCTAGAAGAATGTGAAATACTGGTTACTTATTCCCCATAGCTTGGTCTGGAGGAAAAAAACTAGTGTTTTTCAGGGGTCCTGGGTTCCTGTTAGGGAAGAAATGATCTTACTTGGCTTAGCACTCCTCCGTCAATGACACCTACTCGTACCCAGGCGGACCACATATTAGCGTGTCTTCAGCCCGATGTTTAAATACTGGCAGGAAAAACTCAGTCATGCGCATATGCGAGTAAAGACTAGACCGCGGTTGTAAGAAAATGGCCGCCTAATTTCTGAACTTTGTCCGCTCCATTTTGGGAGGATCATTTTCAGAGTTGGAAAAAATTAATTAAATTAGTGGCATTGTAAAACTGGGGGATGAGTAAATAATAATTTGTCAGCAAACTGAAAAAAGACTATGAAAAAAAGAAAGAGAACATGAAAAGAAGACTATGAACCAAGGTTATGGAAAATGGCCATTTCATTATTGGCAAGGTTCGAGCGCCACATTGAAAGTAGAGACCTGAATTGGTCCACCACCAATATTTAGTTAAAAGATTATCAATTGAGGTGTAGTTAGTGTGGTGTCTCATGAGAGGAGAAACTACTCTAAAGCCTATGTTTGATAGCGGGTCAGTAGGATTTAGACTCTTGCTTTTGTGTGGATGTGGATGCGGTCGTTCAGTAATTGCAAGTTCCTTGCATCATGCTAGTGGAGTTACAAAAGCAATGTGGGGTCTCACGTGGGAGTCTGTTCGTGGGACCTTTTCTTGGAGGTGATTTAAGTACAGTCCGGTCCTCTCATTTGTGATGTAAACAAAACAGCCCCGGAGTGGTATTGGGATTATTATATCTGTATCTCCAATGTACCCAAGGTGTAGTTCATCTTGTGAACTGTTCCCATGGGATATTATCATTCAGACCTGTCGTATCTGTGTGCAATTTGAACACCCATCTTTGTTCTTTTTCCAGCAGCTTCTGTTCTAAATTTTCACAGTGTGTTATATGTTCTAACACTACCCATCGCATGTCATTTGAGGTGTGTTTCTTTTCATTAAAGTGCACCATCATCCTCGTGCTTGCCCCGTGGCACCTGATGTTGCTACGTTGCTCACATATTCTCGTGCTGACCTTTCTAATAGTCATGCCTAATTAGTGTAGGTTACAGCTACATGTGATCATGTATATCACTCCTGAGCTGTTGCATGTGGTGAACTTTCTTAATTCCCAAGTTGTTCCTGTGTTGAAAATCACCTTCTTCGTGGTAGCAGTTAGGTGGCACACACTGCAGTTGCCACATGGGTGATGGCCAGTAGGTAACGTACTGATTACCTGTTGGTTGTTCTTGAGTTGGGATTTTGGGCGAATGTGTACTAAGATGTCCCTGAGGTTCTTACCTCTTCTATGTGAGCACATGGGTAGTGCGATATTTAGTTTCCCACAGTTGTGTAGGCACCAGTGCTTTTTTACTATCTTAGAACACTTTGTCCGATGCTATGTTAAATGTTGTTATACAGATGGGTCTTTTGTCTTTTTCTCTGTCTTCTTTTTCATATGTTTCCAGAAGAGCATCCTTGTGATTGTTGGCGGATCTTTTCTTCGCTTTATTGATGGTCTTAGCAGGGTATTTTCTCTTCCGGGGTTTTTTGGATAGGACTTTTGCCTGTATTTCATAATCCCTTATTTCTGAGCAATTCCTCCTGAGCCGGAGAATTGGCCAAAAGGGAGGTTTTCTTTCAGGTGGCGAGGGTGAAAACTGTCATAAAGTAGCAGGCAGTTCTTGGCAGTGGGTTTAAAGTGAGTGGTAGTCTTAAGAGTCCCTTCTGCCGCATAGATGTTGAGATCTAGGAACACCAATTCTGATCTGCTCATGGTATGTGTGAATTTTAGGAATGGGTCTTGTAGATTGAGCCATTGGAGGAACTTGTTTGCTTCAGATTCATCGCCTTTCCATATCATAAGGACATCATAAATGTACCTCTTCCATTCCAGTATTTTTACTCGGTGTGGGTTGTTGTCTGACAAAATCTTGTGTTCTTCTAAGTGGTAGACATGCAATCCGTATGTATTTAATTTTGGTGCTCACACATTAGGTGTGCACTTATTCTTGAATATACTATTTCTTTAGTATAGGATTGTTTTTCTCACTTCTCCTTGAACAGATACTACGAATCTGATTTCAACCGTATGTATTTAATTTTGGTGCTCACACATTCGGTGTGCACCTATTCTTTATTATATTATTTCTTTAGTATAGCATTGTTTTTAACACAGAGTGGTATGCATGGGGCTGGTCCCCATGTGGTCCTGAAGAAGAGGTTTAGGGGACACCTCGAAACATGTCCACCAAATACTAGGGATAGTATACACATAACAGTTACACTTCCTCCCTACTATTAACCCCTTTTTATCCATACCAACTAGGAGCAGGAATAAATTAATCGCTCACTAGCAAGGTATTTTTAGCAGAGGTACATTGAAGATGTCCTTACAGTATTGAAAGGCGACGAATCTGAAGCAAACGAGTTCCTCCAAAGGCTCAATCTACAGTACCCATTCCTAAAATTCACGGACACCATGAGCAGATCAGAATTGGTGTTCCTAGATCTCAACATCTATGCGGCAGAAGATACTCAAGACTACCACTCACTTTAAACCCACTGCCAAGAACTGCCTACTACTTTGACAGTTTTCCCCCTCGCCACCTGAAAGAAAACCTCCCTTTGGGCCAATTTCTCCGGCTCAGGAGGAATTGCTCAGAAATAAGGGATTATGAAATACATGCAAAAGACCTATCCGAAAAACTCCAGAAGAGAAAATACCCTGCTAAGACCATCAATAAAGCAAAGAAAAGAGCAGCCAACAATCACAGGGACGCTCATCTGGAAACATATGAAAAAGAGGACGGAGAAAAAGATAAAAGACCCATCTGTATAACAACATTTAACATAGCATCGGACAAAGTCTCTAAGATAGTAAGAAAGCACTGGTGCATCCTCAACAGTGGGAAACTATATATCCCACTACCCATGTTCTCACATAGAAGAGGCAAGAAGCTCTGGGACATCCTAGTACACACTTGCCCAAAATCCCAACTCAAGAACAACCAACAGGTAATCAGTACGTAACCCACAGGCCATCACCCATGTGGCAACTGCAGTGTGTACCACCTAACTGCTACCACGAAGAAGGTGACTTTCAACACAGGAGCAACTTGGGAATTAAGAAAGTTCACCACATGCAACAGCTCAGGGGTGATATACATGATCACATGTAGCTGTAACCTACACTATGTAGGCATGACTACTAGAAAGGTCAGCATGAGAATATGTGAGCACCGTAGCAACATCAGGTACCACAGGGCAAGCACGAGGATGACGGTGCATTTTAATGAATAGAAACACACCCCAAATGACATGCGATGGGTAGTGTTAGAACAGATGACACACTGTGATGTTTTAGAACAGAAGCTGCTAGAAAAAGAACCAAGATGGGTGTTCAAATTGCACACAGATACGACAGATCTGAATGATATTATCCCATGGGGACAGTTCACAAAATGAACTACACCTTGGGTACATTGGAGATACAGATATAATAATCCCAATACCACTCCGGGACTGTTTTGTTTACATCACAGATGAGAGGACCGGACAGTACTCAAATCACCTCCAAGAAAAGGTCCCACCAACAGACTCCCACGTGAGACCCCACATTGCTTTTGTAACTCCACTGGCATGATGCAAGAAACTTGCAATTCCTGAACAACGGCATCCACATCCACACAAAAGCAACAGGCTAAATCCTACTGCCCCACTATCAAACATAGGCTTTAGAGTAGTGTCTCCTCTCATGAGACACCACACTAACTACGCCTCAATTGATAATCTTTTAACTAAATATTGGAGGTGGACCAATTCAGGTCTCTACTTCCAATATGGCGCTCCAACCTTGCCAATAATGAAATGGCCATTTTCCATAACCTTGGTTCATAGTCTTTTTTTAATGTTCTCTTTCTTTCTTTCTTTTTTTCATAGTCTTTTTTCAGTTGCGGTAATCACCTCCCTCAAAAAATGCTGACAAATTATTATTTACTCATCCCCCAGTTTTACAATGCCACTGTTTTAATTAATTATTTCCAACTCTGAAAATGATCCTCCCAAAATGGTGCGGAGAAAGTTCCGAAACTAGGCGGCCATTTTCTTACAACCGCGGTCTAGTCTTTACTCGCATATGAGCATAACTTGAGCTTTTCCAGCCAGGGTACGAGTAGGTATCATTGACGGAGGAGTGCTGAGCCAAGTAAGGTCTTTTCTTCCCTAATAGGAATCCAGGACCCCTGGAAACCGCTTGTTTTTTCTCCAAGCCGCGCTATGGGGAATAACTAACCAGTATTTTGCATTTACCCATGGCCCTTCCCTTGACTCAAATACTTTATATACATTCCTCTAGGGTTACTACAAGCCCCTCCACCCTGGCAGTCCATGAGGCACAGCGTTGTCAAAACAGAAGTATGTTCTTACAAATTGTGAACAGTATGTTTAAATGTTTTTTTCTTGTGATGTTTGCTCACGAGTGTTTCTTTCTCTTTTTACCAATATTTTTAACGATTAACCATGCTTTCTCACAATAGAGTAGTCCGATGTGTTACGAGGTGTCACATTGGATACAAGCACTAATTAAATATTTTACTACTAGGGGCACCGACACAAACTATAGATGAACGCATTGATTTAAGCACTGCAAATGGTTTGGACCTGCCCACGTGAGAGGTGGGCAGGCAATATGTACTAATCTCCTTGTCACTTTATCTCCTTGAACAGATACTACGAGTCTGATTTCAACCATATGTATTTAATTTTGGTGCTCACACATTAGGTGTGCACCTATTCTTTATTATATTATTTCTTTAGTATAGGATTGTTTTTCTCACGGAGTGGTACGCATGGGACTGGTCCCCATGTGGTCCTGAAGAAGAGGTTTAGGGGACACCTTGAAACATGTAGACCAAATACTAGGGATAGTATACACATAACAGTTACACTTCCTCCCTACTTAAACCCTTTTTATCCATACCAATTAGGAGCAGGAATAAATTAATCGCTCACTAGCTAGGTATTTTTAGCATCACCATCACCACTCCCCCCAACACTGCACTACACATTTTTTCACAAAAAGTGCTCCTATGTAGTTCCGCAAGTTGCAGATTGCCCCAGACAGTAGCTGTCTGGGATGGCCCCAATCATGACGCATGTCACCTAGGGGCAACCCTTGGTGAGTGAGGGGACTCAAGAAGAGAATTTTCTCTTCTTAGATTCGGGGCGTTGTTTCGCACATTTAGTTAGGTTCTCAGATCTGTCATTTACAGATTCGTTAATAACTATACACAGTCTGGAGGATGAACCTAACGTCTACCTCCATCTCCCCTCATTTTTGTTTATTAGAAGAACTTAGCAAGAAAGGAGAAATAACAATCAAACCAGCTGACAAGGGTGGTAATGTAGTGATACTAAACACCAGGGTCTACATTCAAGAAGCAATGAGGCAACTGAATGATGAGAAGAACTGTACGAGGTTGTCAGTTAACCCTATCAATGAACTAACCCTTGATTTCAACACAAAAATCAGAACCTGGCAGAATAAGGGTCCCCTAAGTGATGAAGAAGTACTGTTTTTGAATAATGATAGTCCTGTGATGCCAACAATATTATTTCTACCCATGGTGCACAAGACTCTGTATAATCCTCCAGGAAGACCCATCATATCCAGCTGCAATTCCCTATATGAAAATATCTCAACGTATGTGGATTTCTTTCTCGCACCAATGGTTACGAACTTGAGCTCCTACATAAAAGATACGGGCGACTTTTTAAGACCTCTCAGTAATATAGAATGGCATCAAAATTTCTATTTGATTACCAATGATATGGTGTCATTAAACACGTCTATTAGCCATGACCTGGGGTTAAAACCTGTCGGATATTTTCTCAAACAAAGGAACATTCACGAATTGGAACACACTCGTATGCTCATGGAAATGGTGGAACTATGTCTATGAAATAACATCTTCATCTTTAATTAACAGATATATGCCCAAAAGTGCGGGACCGCCATGGGCGTGTCTTTTTCCCCAGCTATGCGACCGTCACCATGGGCTGGTGGGAGAAATTCATGGCATGAAATGAGGAGAATGACACACGCGCTGCAAAGATCAAGCTATAGTTGAGATACATAGACGATCTGTTTATCATATGGAACGGCAGCATGGAAAAGTTTAAAGAATACTTTGAAATTTTGAACAATAACGAAGTCGGTCTCAAGTTTACATATAATATAAGCAGAGAGCAGATTCAATTCCTTGACATATCTGTGTACAGCAATGAAAGCAAAATCCATATGAAGATCTACCAGAAAGCGACAGCCACCAACAGCATCTTGCATGGCTCCAGCTTCCATCCAGTCCAACTGAAAAGAAGCATCCCCTATTGGGAATTTATCTGGATGCGAAGGAAATTGGTCAGAAGACAAAATAATGGAAGAGATTTTCCAAGAAACCGAATGTAGATTTCTGAGAAGAGGATGTAAATTTAATGATGTTAGACAAGGACGACTGCGGGCAAAAAAGATATCCCATGCATCAACTCTAATGAACAAACATTCATAGTGTGACAAATGTAAGGCCTGTAAAGTGGGCCAGAACATGAAAGAGGTGCTGGACTTTAGAGGAAGTGCCTTCCATATTAATGAACAAATAACATGCAACTCATCCTACACAGTATACATGATTGTGTGCATGTGTGGCCTACGTTATATAGGCAGCACCATCTGCCCGCTCAGAAAAATAATTCTTGAACATCTTAGAGCGATTACAAATCAAGACATGAACTATGCAATCTCCAAGCACATTCATACAGTGCACAAAACAAACTGGCAAAACATCAAATACTTTGGCATTGCAACTGTACTATTCACTGAAAGAGGAGGAAATCTGACTTTAAAACTGAGACGGTTAGAGTCCCGTCTAATCATTCGATTTAAAACCAAAAGTCTGCATGGTCTCAACGGGGATGAAGAATTGCGATTCTCCTATTACCATGACTAGAGAATCTGGACTTCATTAAAGACACGGAGGCTGACTTTATGCAATATCTTTTAATGCAGTTTCCAAGCAGCCGCATACATAACAATACAAAGGTTTCAGAAAAGAACATTGAAAGAACATAAATGGCATGAGCTGACAACAATCTGCCACTTTTAAATGACATGGAGAAAATAAGTAAGTTCAGAGATATGATAAACTTCTGAGATTCTGGATTGAAGACTTTTAAAGCTTCTAAAGGATCTTAGTGGAGGCGTGAAGAAGGAAGTAACCAAACGAGGAGTAAACCAAGGCGACGGGCGGTTATGATGAAGGGTTACCTGAAAAGAGAGAGAGCAGTAAATGTCTCCAGAACAATCAAAGAATATAACACCTAGATAAATAAAGAAATAAGAGTTATTTCAAAAGCATCACCGGTATCAATATAAACAAATAAGCATTTTTGAGGAAATCACCACACACTAGGGAATGGGATGGGTGGGGGGTGTCTTTAATGAAATGCAGATTCTCTAGTCATGGTAATAGGAGAATCGCAATTTCATTACAAGAACGGAGGCTACATTATACATTTTGGTAGCTTTGCAACACTACATTAGACATATGTTCGATAGGCTTGCATTAGTGCCGTGCAAATGTGCTAGCGTTCGACCAGTCGGCCGCTTTAAGAATGTCATCCAACTTACGTCCAGACCATAGAGATTTACTGGCCATAGCACCTCTAACAGAATGAGCTTGAAATGTTGTTAAATCAATACCTGCTAAGTTCATGACAGTTTTAACCCATCTAGCAATGGAAGTTGAGGTTATAGCTTTATGAGGTTTAACAAAGCAAATGAGAAGTTGTTTCTCATCTGTGGGGCGTAGACATTCTCTGATCGTATACTCGCATGCACTCAACCACACAGAGTTTTGGGCAAGGGTCGAAACGTGGATAGAAGATTGAATCAGACATGCTTTTGGTTCATCTGTAAATTTCGAATTTGACCCCAAAGATGTTATAAGATCTATTAGAGATCTCTAGAGCTTTGATGTCTGAGACCCTATGACAGGAGATAAGACATAGAAGAGTTGCAAGCTTGATGGAGACGAATTTCTCCTTCAGAAGGGAATTATATGGCCAGGAGTTGAAAAGGTCCAGGATTAAGTTTACATCCCAGAGGGTTTCATATTTGGGTTTTGGAGGTCTTCTTAGCCGAATGCTTTTCATTACTCTGCAAACAATGGCATTTTTAGCAACCGTTTTCCTGTTGACGAGTATATGGCCAGCTGAGATGGCCGATCTATAGCAATTGATAGACCTATAGCTTAAACCCTTATCAAATTGTTCAACCAGAAAGTTGACTACATCAATGATAGGTGCCTGTAGGGGATCCAAGTTCCTTTCCAGGCACCAACAAACCCAGAGTCTCCAAATGTTATATCTGTAGTGAGTGCCTGGGGCCCAAGACTCTCTGAGGAGAGTTGCAGCTGATGACGAAAGCCCTGAGATTTCATTGGATCTCCTGACACTCTCCAAGCAATAAGGTTCAAATTCCCTGTTTGGATTAGGGGGTGAAAACCTCCGTTTACGTCTGTTAGGAAATTCTCTTGGGAAGGGATTAGGAAGGGGGGGGTTGCATGCAAGTTCCAGAGTGGTGGGGAACCATGCCTGAGAGGGCCGGAATGGAGTTATCAGGACAAGGGAGCATTGGTCTTGTCTCCCTTTCTGCAAGACCCTTTGGATTATGGCAAAGGGAGGAAATGCGTATGCATTGATTCCGGACCAGGGTTGGAGAAAAGCGTTCACTGCTAGGGCACCGGGATCGGGCATCCAGCTGAAATATTTCTCGAGTTGTGATGTTAGTCTGCTCGCAAAAAGGTCTATTTCTGGTGGGCCCCAGACCTTGTTCAGGGTTCGGAAAATGATAACATTGAGTTTCACTGTGATCTAAAAGGAATCAGGAATTCCAATCAGCAGAGATGTTCGACTTCCCGGGAAGGTATTCTGCTTTGAGCACAATTTTGTGCTCCAGACAGATCATCCAAAGTCTTCTGGCTAGATTGGAGAGGTCGGCAGATTTGGTACCTCTCAGACAATTGATGTAAGCAACCGCGGACATGTTGTCCATCTTTAAGATGGCTGACCTCCCTTGGAGAGAATATTTGAAGCTCATTAGGGCATAAAGGCCAGCTGTTAGCTCCAAATAATTTATGTGGTGAGAAGATTCCTCTTGGGGCCAGATCCCGCCCGTGTTCTGATTGAGAAGGCATGCAACCCAACCATGGAGGGAAGCATCTGATTCTAAGATAAAATCTGGCTCTGAACCAAAGATTGCTTTGCCATTCCATGCCTCTAGGTTGTCTAGCCACCAGGTTAGTTCCGATTGGGCTTCCTGGTCGAGGGTAATCCGATCTTCGTACCAGAGACCAGATCGTAGGGCTATTCCTTTTATCCTCTGTAGGGCCCGATAATTCAAAGGCCCTGGAAAAATCGCCTCAATAGAGGAGGAGAGAAGGCCGAGAAGTCTGGCTAGTTCCCTCAGGTGAAGGTCTTGTTGTCTCAAGACGTGTCTTATCTCTTTCTTGATCTTTGTTATTTTGGCGGCAGGGAGAAGAAGGAGACACTTGGAGGTATCCACTGTGAAGCCGAGGAACTCCAGAGATTTGGAGGGAGTCAGGATAGATTTTTCTTTGTTTATGAATCCTAGACTCTCTAGGAGATCCACTACGGTTTTCAGGTCTTGGAGTATTTGTGGAAGGTCCTGCGACATGATCAAAATGTCGTCGAGATATATGATAAGGCAGATGCCTATTTCTCTTAGGAAAGAGGCAATCGTTCTCATGACCTTGGTAAAGCACCAAGGGGCAGAAGAAAGCCCGAAGGGGAGGGCCTGGAATTGATAAAGATGATTTTTCCACATAAATTGGAAGAAAGGTTGGTAGATTTGGGCCATAGGAATGGTGAAATAGGCGTCCTTTAAATCCAGTTTGGCCAACCAGTCTCCTTCCAAGAGGATGTCTCTCAGGAGGTGGATAACCGTCAATCCTGAAATGTCTGTAGACTAGATATTATTTGAGTTGTTTTAAATTTATTACCGGTCTCCAACCTTTCCCTTTTTTCACTACGAGAAATAACATACTTATAAATGTAAAAGTATCCAAGGGTTCCTCTATTATTGCGTCTTTTTGGAGCATGGAAGAGATCTCCTCTTCTACTATCTTTTGTTTGTCTTGAGAGAGAGGCATGTCTCTTGGGAATGAGGTTTGTGTGGGTATTTGGACGAAATCTATCATAAAGCCCTTGACAGTGTTTAGGACCCAGGGATCCTGAGTTATTAACTTCCAATTGTGGAATGAAAATGATTGAGTCTACCTCCCACCTTTACGGGGAAAAGAAGGGGAAGGAGGGAGGGGAAGGACACTAACTTGGTGGGTTGGAGCTGAAGGAGCCACGAGATCTAAATCCTCTTGAACGTGTTCCTCTCCCACGCTGGGGGTAGAAGGTAGGAGTGTTGAATTGTTGTTATCCACGTCCGAAGCCACGGGATCTTTGATAGGGCCTCTGGTTGAAACGGCTGGAAGAAAGGCCCCTTCTTCCGGCCCGTCCAAAAAGGTTATTGTTAAAAACCTTTTTCATATTTAGCTGGGCCTTGTCTAGGGCTGTAAAAGTTGAGACATATTTGCCAAGCGACTTGATAAGGTCTTCACCAAAAAGGAGGCCTTTAGGATTGTTAGATGGTTCTTTGTCGGCCATATCACCCAGCTTGGGATTAATCTTAGTAAGAATTATTCTGCGCCTCTCTGCATTAAGGCTAGCATTGGCATTGCCTAATAGAATCAGGGCTCTCTGGCTCCAGCCTCTTATAAATTCAGTGTTGAGAGGTGTACCATGGATGTGGCTCTCCTTGGCTGAGTCTAAAATTCTGGCAAGGGGACCCAGGACATCAAGAAGACGGTCC
Source organism: Triturus cristatus (assembly GCF_964204655.1). Lineage (NCBI taxonomy): Eukaryota > Metazoa > Chordata > Amphibia > Caudata > Salamandridae > Triturus > Triturus cristatus. Next base: position 69,029,371 of record NC_140580.1, on the reverse strand, counting down.
CGGCACCCTTTTAGGGATTACTCCATTCCTTTCCTAGGGTCCCGAATGAGCTTAAAGAGAAATTTTATGAGCTCGGGGTCCAAGTTAGGGGTTTGACAGGTTTTTTCTTCGATGGAAGGTCTGGAGCATTCAGCTCTTAGAATATTCCTTGTTTCCTTCTTAAGGAGGTTACGAAGCCATTTTTTAATAAACTTTGAGACGTGGTTTTGGGGCCACCATTCTGTGGATCTAGGATGTTTAAGGTTAATAGGGGAGAACATTTCTTCCCCTAGGAGATCAATGATAATATCTTTCGAGGATGTGGGAAGATCTTCCTAGTTTTTATAAAATTCATCATCCTCTTCATCCAGATCTAGGACGTACTCGTCAGGCACGTCTGATAAATCATTATCATTAAAAAAGTCATCTCCCATATTATTTTGAGCACTACGAGATTTTGTGCCGCTAGGGACACCCATTAATTTTGTGCCGCTATGGGCACCCACGTTAGTTGTGCCACTGAGGACACCCAGGCAGTTCGAGGTGCGAAGACCTCCAGTAAGTGTTGAGGTGATAAGACCTCCCAGGTTTGAAGAGGTGCTAGGACCTCCTAGTGTGCTCATAGGGGTATTATTAATATATAGATTTTTGCTTTTTTTGGTTCTCTTACCCCTTAGCTCAGATGCATCATCAATAATGATTTTGTTACCCTCATCCTCCTGAGTAGGGAGCGGTCTCTTAGATGGGATGACCTGGCTTAAGGTCTCCATCATACATGTCCTCATCTCCCTTTGTAACATTTTCCTAAAGGTTTCTTTGTCAATGTTGGGGGTAGTGGCGCTAGCATCGTCTTAATCATAGTCAGACATTATGCCACTAAGTTGGGAGAAAAACAGCTGAGGATCTGAAAAGTAACTAGAGGGGAGAGGAGTAAGGTGAGGCAACAGAAGTGCCCTTAAATATATTAGAGAGAGAAGGGTCTGTTTAAATGCCCAGTAGATGTCTCTCTTTAAATTCCCCTTTTTAAAAATATTTTATTAGGCAAACAGTAGATTTTAAAATTAGGCCTGGAAAGAGGCTACCGGTGCCTAGAAGAACAGCTGGTGTACAAACGGAGCCTAGGCAAACAGCAAACAGCTGATCGGCAACTGCCGATCACGAGGGCTGGTTGCCATGGGAATATCCATGGAAAGACTGGAGTTAAGGAAGAAAGGAGCTTGGCAACCCTAGGACTCATGTATTCATGCATAAAATTGTCAATGCTGCGCAGCATTGGGGAAGAAAAGGCACGATGATGCAGCTGTAACTAGTGGGTACGTCATTCATTAGTTGTGCAGCTACGAGAAGAAGCGGGTGGCATTTTCTTTTGTTTTTTATCACACACACATTTTGAACTTTTTCTCAAGTTGTCTATCACACAAATTCTCACGCACACATTCTCTCAAACACACGCACCCAAGTTCTCTCATGCACATATTTCTCTCACACATTTCTCTCTCACACATGCTTTCAGACGCCCTTCTCTCAAAAAAACTGTTTAACACTCTCTCTCGCTCGATCTTGCCTCCCTCATGTACACTCTCAGTTTGCCCTATCTGATGCTTCGCATCCCATGTGACCTTGGACATATTGAACAGGTGCAGCACATGGGATGCTTCAATTAAAAGCGTAATTCATATTACATTTGCACTCTGGACATATTAGGAGTGGAATGATAGGATGAACTTTAGCTGGTGGTAAAAGCGCAGAATATCCATCAGGGTATAGAAAATGTACGCCTGCCTAACACAGTAGTTGCCACAAGGCAGCTAGTATGATATAACAAGCATTTGCAAAGCAATAGGTGTTGTATGTATGATATAACAAGCATTTGCAAAGCAACAGTCTCGCATTTGCGAGAGTTTGATCTATTGACATTGTAAATGACAATGGGCCAGATGTAGGTAAATGTGAAATACCGATTTCTTAATACCGAATTTTACTGATTCGGTATTAAGAAATCGGTATTTCCGATGTATGTAAAAATTCGGTAATTTTTACAGAATTGGTAAAATTCAGAAAAAATATACCGAATCCTTAATACCGATCAGTATTATTGTTTCTTAATTACCGAATCGGCAAATACCGAATCGGTAATTCAAAATTCCTGCAATTGAGGAACCAGACAATCCTGTGCATCCTATTTACTCCCAACAAGGAAGTAGCCACACCCAAGCAGTGCACTGAACCAGAAGCTGTTGGAGAGGCAGGCAGTAGAGAAAGACAAACAGGAGCAACTTTACTACCTGACATCAAACACCAGAATGTACAGCCAGGACAGGGAAACTGATGGTGCAGAAAGGAAAATAAAAATTAAATTTAGTGAGAGGGAGCTGGAGATCTTAATTGAGGAGGTGGCAAAGGAACACACCAAGCTATTTGGTAAAAAATCACTACAGGTGCCTGAGTCAAAAAAAGAAAAATATGGATTGGAATGCAGGACCTCATTAATTCCATAGGTGTGACCCACCGTGACGTGGACGACCTAAAAAAGAGGTGGTATGACCTCAGGAGTATGGCGAAGAAGAGGATGTCTGAAAGGAAAACGCAATCAAACCTGACAGGTGGAGGAAAAAATAGAGTACCTGCACCGACTGCCCTGGAACTGCTTGTGGAGTTCACCATTGAGCCTGAGACTGTCAGCGGCATCGGGGATGCAGACAGCTCAGCCAGAGCTGCAACCAAACAAGGTAAGATGCATGCACACCAAGCTGCGCCCCCCACTACTCCCTAACCCCATTCCCCAATGAGGCAGTGTGAATCCCACTCCAGTACAGGTTTTACTAAACACCAGCAATGCATTATGGGAGATGCAGTCAGTGTAACACCTATCATAACAGTCAGCCCACTGAACCCAAAGGCATGTGACGCACATCAGCGATAAGCAACCAGAGGACAGTCAGATTTATTGGCAGACATTAAATTTATTTGTATGCAAATGCTGCCAGACAAGTGAACTAATATACAATCTGTCTCCACAGGCGAGACATCGCACAGGGCTGTGCCAGGCAAGGCAGGAAAGACATCCCAGAGAGAGGTGGAGGATGTCATTTCGCCTGCGGGCCACACCACAACACCACCACCGTCAACACCACCACCGTCAACACCACCACCATCAACACCACCGGCATCAATACCACCACCACCACCACCACCACCACCGGCATCAACACCGGCATCACGACCGGCATCACCAGCAGCGTCACCAACGCCATCATCTCCAAGACCCAGGAGGAACGCAGTTGCCAGCCTCCAACAGATGGAGTTGTCCAACTAGGACTGCAGGGGGCAAGAACATCCAACGGTGCCAGACGATGGCAATAATGCCGGTACACAGTCCCCCACAGAGCGACCACACACAGGTGCCAGATGCCGCAGGGCTAGGGCACACAGTCCAGCTTCGGAGGGCGAGGATCAGAGTGTCTATGCAGGTCTGGAGGTGAACATGTTAAAGGTGCAGCGCCTGCAAGGAAAGGCGATCAGATCAGTTCAGCGTCAAATGGGGCACATGACAGCACACTTGCAGTGCATAGAGAAGGGCATCTGCACAATGAACACAACACTGGCTGAGGGAATGAAGGACATGGCTGAGGGCATGAGGGATATGTCTGACTCAGTGAGGCTGCTGTGCAGCAAGATGGACGATGACAGAATGGCAAGGCGCAGGGAGAGGCAGAAAATGGAGAACTATACCAAGGCGGTGAACCGCCTCTCCACTGCCACTTCTCTGCTCTGCAGGCACTCGGTGGCCATGCAGGAGGAGATGGCACACTGCAGCCGGGATGTGGAAGGGGGCTGGTGACAGTGACCACTGCACTTGAAGTGCTACAAAATAATCAGACTGCCAATACTGGTGAAGGTGATGTGGCGGACAGTGAGGAGACAAATAGCCACAGTAGTGAAACGCTCCCTGTTACAGAGTCCAGGAGGCGCAGCGGACGGCAAAGTGGTGGCAAAGGACAGATTGCCAGTGAGGACAGTGTACACAGAGGAAGCAGCAATGTTGTGCGTGGGTTTAGGAGGTAATGCCAGGAACACTTGTTTTTGATACATGGGTGAATTAACCTATGACGGCTTTGTAGGCTGTTTGGAATTGGGACTGCTATGTTAAGCCCTTCATGATGTGAGGTAGTGACATGCTATTAAACTACGTCACTCACACACAATTACTGGCTGTGTCTCCTTGCTTACCTAGAAATAGTTCAGTGTAATCTCAGCCTGTCTTTGTCTCCCATCTTGTGCTGGTGCCGCTTCTGCTGCGCTGGGCTCTGGCTGTGGACAGCCATCGTCATCGTCCTCAGAGTTGGTCAAATCGACTTCTGTCCCTTTCTTAGTTGCCAGGTTATGCAGCTTAGCACATGTAGCGATGATATTGCAGCAGATGATGGGTCGGTACTGACGGGCGCCTCTGCTTTTGTGGAGGCAGCGGAACCTGCTCTTCAACAGTCCAAACGTCCGTTCAACCACGTTGCGTGTTGATTTGTGCGCAGCATTATATCGTCTCTCACTTGGGGTTGATGGGTTCAGGTGAGGAGTGAGGATGAATGCCCGCATGGCATATGCGCTATCACCTAGGTGAGAAAGAAAGTGCCATTAATAACAACCACCAACACATTCATCAGCAGTATACATCAGGGTGTGTCACAGTGATTTACCTAGCAGGTATCCTTCTCCAAATTCTCCCCCAGCCAGACGTGTGTATATCCCACTGTTGCGGAATATGTAGGAGTCATGGGTGCTCCCAGGAAAATTATTACCGGGTCTAAGAAGGCAGAGTCAGCACTGGTCACGTACCCACACCGAAGAGAGCGTGAGCGACCTCCTTAAGTACCCGCTGTAGCCCACAACAAGGGATACCAGGTTCAAATTGAACATACATATATGGGATAATAAACGTCCCATCCCATCTTTTCACTGGAGACCCCTTGAAGACTAGGGTCCCCTTCACTTTGTTAGGTCCTGAAGAAAGCCCACTTGACCCTTCGGGGCATTTACTGGGCTGAAACATGTCGACCTTTTTAAGGACACCTTTTTTATAGTGCACTAGACCATAACTAGTCTTGGAGTGCACACCGAGTAACTTTTAATACTATCTCGAACCCAGTTAAATTAAAGACATTCACTGGCTCTACGAGATTTTTTAACAATTATCATTTTTTCACTTCACGTCACTGCACTGAAAACCCACATTTTCCTTTTTTTATTTCTACGATCACTACTGAAACAACCAGTGGGACGACCACCGGGCGGAGGTAGCATTGCATTAACCCAATGATGATGCTGTCACGTTGATAACAACAGAGCGGAGAATCAAAATATACCGCTTTATTCGATCTATGTAAAACGTGAATGAGGGTTTCTTAACAGTACCAAGTACTGACTTTGCACACCCTGGTTCTTTTGGGACTAGTGATCCACTCTCCATTTGATACTTGTGGACAGCCATCGTCATCGTCCTCACAGTTGGTCAAATCGACTGCTGTCCCTTTCTTAGTTGCCAGGTTATGCAGCTTAGCACATGTAGCGATGATATTGCAGCAGATGATGGGTCGGTATTGACGGGCGCCTCTGCTTTTGTGGAGGCAGCGGAACCTGCTCTTCAACAGTCCAAACGTCCGTTCAACCACGTTGCGTGTTGATTTGTGCGCAGCATTATATCGTCTCTCACTTGGGGTTGATGGGTTCAGGTGAGGAGTGAGGATGAATGCCCGCATGGCATATGCGCTATCACCTAGGTGAGAAAGAAAGTGCCATTAATAACAAACACCAACACATTCATCAGCAGTATACATCAGGGTGTGTCACAATGATTTACCTAGCAGGTATCCTTCTCCAAATTCTCCCCCAGCCAGACGTGTGTATATCCCACTGTTGCGGAATATGTAGGAGTCATGGGTGCTCCCAGGAAATTTTGCCACGATGTCGGTGATGATGTTGGCCGCATCGCAGATGACCTGCACGTTGATGGAGTGGGTGGATTTTCTGTTACGGTAGATGTACTCGTTGGCTGCAGGTGGGCAGATAGGTATGCGTGTCTCATCAATGCACCCTATAACATGCGGGAACTGTGCCTTTTGATAGAAGTCTGTTTTTGTTTTCTGCAGTTCGGCCTGTGTGGTGGGGAAACGTATGTAGTGATGCATCCTTTGCATCATGGCATCCAGGAAATTGTTAAGGAACCAAGACAGGCAGCTCTGCGACACACCACCTGCCGCAGCTATCACCCCCTGGTAACTTCTTCCTGATGCTAATAGGTGGAGGCTACAGAGCACCTGGACATGTGGTGGTATAGCGTGCGCCCTTGGTGTAGGATGCTCTAGGAGTGGGTGCAGGTCCCATTTCAGGTCCAGGATAGTTTGGGGGTGTAGCCTGTACCTTTCATGAATTTCTGCCTCAGTGAGTTGAAACAGTGTGATGCGCTGTCTGTATATGCGCTCCTCCCTTCTCCAGATCCTCATTCCTGCTGCCTGTAGTCGTAGCCGCCTTGCAATAACGTAGTGGGCCGCCATTGTGTTGAGGGGCTGTTTAAATGCTGTGCACATGATTACCACCTGCTTTGAGTCAGTGGTAATTACCGACTCTTAAATACCGAATTTCATGAAATTCGGTGTTGCTGATTTATTGTACATCTCTTTTACCGAATCTTCTTTACCGAATCGGTATTTGGGGTTTTCGATATCTCCGATTTGGTAATAAGGAATCGGTAACTGGTTTCCCTATTTTACCGATTCCTTATTACCGAATCCATTCGGTATTACAAAATTTGCAATTGGCTAAATACCGGTCGGTAACGGTGAAATTTACCGAATTTCACCTTTACCGATTGGTATTTAGCCACCTACATCGGGCCCAATGTCTTATTTATGAGTTGGTTTTCAAAACATAAATAAAATTAATTGTCGTTTTCAATGCCAGGAGCTTAAACTCTCGCAAATGTGAGACCTATTGCATTGCAAATGCTTGTTAGTTCAGCTGCTGTATTGAAAGTTTTAGTGGGGACTGAGAAAAAAGGGGGGGGGGTTCCAAAACACATTTTTCCCATATTAAGTCTGTGGAGATTTTTAATTTTTTGAACATGACTACAGTCTGAACTGATGAATGGAATTACACCAAATTTGAGAGAAAGCTAGAGGTTGGTCAAGAAAGCGTGGTTTTTGAATTTGGTGTAAATATGCTAAGTAGTTTTTGAGATATCTATCTTTAAAAGATATAGATATCTATGGACGTGAGTTCTAGCAGTGGACTTGCTAATCCTACTAAAATTTGATTGGCTGTCAACACTTCAACCAGGAAGTTTTGGTGGCCTTCTTGGGACTCAGTGTGAAGCCAAGTCCCAGAAAAAAAGAAAAAACAGAAAAGGGGGCAGGGTAGAAATACCCTGAGCCCCCCCAGATATGATGGAGGGGTCTCTGAGGGACCCTGATGGGGATACAAAGCACTTTTTTGTGCCGCAGACTCGCAGGTGGATCCGCAAATCTGCGTCACAATCTAAAAAAAAGCAAGCCTGGGCTCCCACGCTTGCTTTAAAATAACCACCGGGTGGGACAGGTCCAGGGGGCATATGGTAAATTTAAGAGGAGGCACACGGGCCACCTCTTAGGGCTTATGAAAGCCCCATGGTGCGCCACCTCCCCAGGGGACTTTTCATTCTGAATGCGGGTGGCCCCACTGAACCTGCCCGCGGCCCCTGGGACTGCCACCTACTGGGGATATTTCCAATTATGTGGCGTGGGAACTTGGGGACCCCTGCCACGGAGGGCCACCTCCTCCCTGGGACTAATTAAAACAATCTGGGGGGCCTCATCGACCCCCCTGCCACAGGGACCGCCACCTCCTGGGGCACACTGTTTTTTTTTTTAAGTAATGCGGGGGAGGCCATAGGGCACATACTTTATGAACAAATGGACCACCACCTTCCCGGGGCACAAATGCAAAAATTAAGGAGGTCTGTTGCAGACCCCCGGGGGCCACTACTTTCCCGGGGCAAATGTGAACAAAGGAGGAGCCCTACATGGCCTGGGAACCGCCACCCGAGGAGATGCCATATCAAACCGCGTGCTCCATTATCAGCAAGCAAGAACATTTTGCTCTCGCTTGCTCAAAGTGGAGCACTTTGCTTCTACACAGAGGGAGCTGCATGTTAGCAGCTCCCTGTGTGCAAAATCAATGCCAGCTCCCGCAGTACGTGGGGAGCCGACAGGGATAGCAGGGGCCTTCAGGCCCCCGTGGTCCCCAATGAAGTGACCAGGCCACGAGGGATGGGTTCCATGGGGCCGAAATTGGCCCCTTATTAGGGGCCTTCACGGCCCCTCCTCTTTTAAAAAAAAGATATAAAGGCAGAGCACCAGGGGACAGGGTCTCCCGGGCTGAAATCGGCCTTGGGAGGGGGGCCGCACGGTCCCCCTCCCTTTCTAAAAAGAATTTATTAAAAAACAGATACAGGCCCCGGGGAAAAAAATCTTGCATATTGCTGGATGCCCCGCCCCTTTTCTCCACTACTCTGCAAACATGCCTCCTGGTGCGCTCCTGATTATGGTATGAAGTCCCCTTCACTGCTGAGGGTCCTTAGGGGCTAACAAGACCTCCTGTTACTGTCAGTAAGCCCCACACTGTGGCATTCGTCAGAGGGGGTCGGAGGCCACACCATCTTTCCCCACCACTCTGCAAACACGGCTCTCAGTGCACTGCTGTTGGGGGGATGAGGGCCTCAGGGCTAAAGTCGACTTCTTCCCCAACGAGTAGTGCACCAGGAGGCATGTTTGCAGAGTGGTGGAGAAAGGGGGCGTGGCTTCTGATTACTTCTCAGCAATCTACCTGTGTAGGTCTTACTGGAGATAGCAGAAACGTTAATTGGCCGCCAAGGGCAATCAAGAGTCAAGGGAACTTCATCCCCCAACTAGTATTGCAGCAGGAGGCATGTTGGCAGAGTAGTAGAGAAAGGGGGCGTGGCCACTGAAAACCTCTTAGTAAACCCACTGTGTGGGACTTGCTGGAGGTAACAGGACTCCTAGTTGGCCCACAAGGGCCCTAAATAGTCAAGGGGACTTCAACCCCCTACTAGTAGTGCGCCAGGAGGTATGCAGAGTGGTGAAGTGACGGGGCGTATCCTCCTATCAGGTCTCTGCAATCTCATTGTGTGGGACTTACTGTAAGTAATAGGAGGGGTAGTTGGCCCCCAAGGCCATCCTTGGGGGTCATCTTCCCCTCATGTTAACTCCAATAAGTCCCTCACAGAGGGATTGCAAAGTGGTCTTTGGAGGCCATGCCCCCTTTCTCCACCAATCTGCAAACACGGCTTGTGGTGCACTACTGGTTGGGGATGAAGTCCACTTTACTCCCGAGGGACTTTGGGGGCCAAGAAGCACTCCCGGTACCTCCTCCAAGTCCTACACAGTGGGATTCTTGAGAGCCAGTCGAAGGACCAGCCCCCTTTCTCCGACAACTCGGCAAACGCCACTACTGGTCAAAAAAACATCGAAATTCACTGAAAAAAATAAAGGTTGCAGGGACATTATAGTTAGGAATGAGTTTTTAAAAACTTTAAAAGTTCACTGAAAAAAACAAAGATTACAGGGACATTATACTTAGGCTCAGGTTTCACTCATGCAAAGCCAGAGAAATTCAGCAGGTATAGTTAGCTGAGCTAACTGTAACTCGCGCCCCCACAGTGCACTGCTTTTGACCTCACATATTACATTACTCGTGACATGGTCAGTGACATCACTGAAAACATCACTGATAGCATCTCAAATGACATCACTGATTACATAAATTCCCCAACACACCCACTCACACCCCTATAGAACCTTTAATACTCCCACTCCAGCTTCCACGCTATCATTCTCAAAACCATTGATCCACCCATACCAGTACTTACACACCCACTCACTGATTCTTTGGTCTACAATCACAGCCACTGATATATCCACTCATACACCCTTGCAGCCACTCACACACTTTCAGTCACCCATGGGGCTACTCACCCACCTACTTACTCACCCATTGAGTGAATCACACAGCCACTTAATGACCAATACAGTTACACACACATCCACTCCTTTAATCACAGAGATACTAGCACATACTCACTCACCTATACAGTCACTGACACAAGCAAACACTCACCCATACAGCCACTCTCACAAACACTCACTCACACATACAATCACTCATATACTCCAACACCCACATATACTGCCTTTCACATATGCAGTTATCACCCATATTCCACTGAGAGATCCATTCACTCACCGTTACAGCCATACACACACTCAGTCACCCATACAGCCCATCAAAGACGCACCCACTAGCTCATACAGCCACTGACTCACCCACTGACTCATCCAAGCAGGCAGTCATACACACCCTCACCTACCCACACAGACACTCTTACACCCATACAGGTACTCAGACAACCAAACAATCATCCATACAGCCACACACGTACCCACTCACCAACCCATATAGCCACTTAGACACCAACTGACAGACTGATACATACATTCACACAACCTAGTAACTTACCCATACGTTCACTGAGACACCTAATCACTCACTTATGCAGTCAGTCACACATGCATTGAATCATCCATATAGGCGCTCATACACCCACTGATTCAGCAATACATCATGAATTATATATTTAACACTCGTAAACCTTTTTAAAAAAACTCAGTCACTGGATGATGTCATCAGTGATGTCATTTGAGATGTCATCAGTGATGTCATCAGTGATGTCACTGAACATGTCATTAGTGATGTAATATGTGAGGTCATAAGCAGTGCATTGTGGGAGCGTGAGTTATAGTTAGCTCAGCTAACTATAACTGCTGAATTTCTCTGGTTTTGTACGAGTGAAACCTGAGCCAAACTATAACGTCTCTGTAACCTGTTTTTTTGCAGTGAATATATATATATATCATAGGTTTCAGGGGCATTATAGTTAGCTGGACATTTCCCTCGTACAAAACCTTTGAAATTCCCCCGTTATAGTTAGTTCAGCTAACTAAAGCTCGCGCCCCTGCAATGCACTGCTGATGACGTCACATATTACATCACTCATGACATGGTCAGTGACATCACTGATGACATCACTGATGACATCTCAAATGATATCACCGATGACATTTGTAGAAACACACAGACACTGGATGATGTCATCAGTGATGTCATTTGAGATGTCATCAGTGATGTCACTGACCATGTCATGAGTGATGTAATATGTGACGTCATCAGCAGTGCATTGCGGGGGCGCGAGTTATAGTTAGCTGAACTAACTATAACGGGGGAATTTCAATGGTTTTGTACGAGGGAAATGTCCAGCTAACTATAACGCCCCAGAAACCTATGATTTTTTCTGTGAATTTCAAAGGTTTTTTAAATGCTAATTCCTAACTATAACGTGCCTGAAACCTATGGTTTTGTCAGTGAATTTCAAAGGTTTTTAAAATAATAATTCCTAACTATAACATACCTGAAACCTATGGCTTTTTAAGTGAATTTCAAAGGTTTTTTAAATGCTAATTCCTATCTATAACTTATCTCTAACCTATGATTTTTAATGAATTTCATAGGATTTCTAAATCTTTATTTTTCAGTGTATCAATTCCTTTATTTTTTTAAAAAGTAATAAATATTACATGTTTTTAATGGAATTTTTGTAAAAAATATTTGTACATTTTTTTAACTCTATTTTTTTATATTTTTTAAACTATATTTTTAATACTTTGTTATTATTTTTTTTTTCAATTATTGCTTGGAGTCGCGCACCCAACGCGCTAGGAACCGCGCACCCTACGCGAGAGGAATCGTGCACCCAACGCGTTAGGATGTGCGACTCCTAATTTTACCGTAAAAAAAAGATAGCCCATATCTCAAATTTTTATTATCCCCGGGGACCCCATCCCCTGGGGCTTATATAAAACGTTGGGGACTGTGGGGGGAGCCCCAACGCCCCCACGGTCCCAGCCGGCTCCCCGTGTCCTTCGGGAGCCGGCATTGGTTTTCCACATGGGGAGCTGCTGACAGGCAGCTCCCCGTGTGGAAAAGCAATATGGTTTGGATTTTGAAAGAGAGAGCAGGTTTTCCCAAAATCCAAACGAAGTTTGCTATGGGAGGGCGTGAGACTCCCGCCCTCTCATAGCAAACAACAGTGTCCTGGGAGTGGGCACCCCAGGACACTGTAGGAGCTGGCCCTGGGGGGTGGCAGTTCCAAGCGCCCTCGAGGGCTCCAGGAGGGGGGCCATGCAGCCCCCCTCCCTCAATAAATAAAGCCGCGGGGGTGGTGGTCCCCGGGGCTTGGGGGGGCCGTTCAGCCCCCCCACCCTATTTATTTTCTAGCCCCGGGGGGTAGCGGTCCCCGGGGGGTAGCTGTCCCCGGGACTGGGGGCCCCCCAGGGGCCCCCAATAATTTTTTACACATTTTGCCCCCGGAATTTGGCACCCCGGGGGCTAATTATTAAGGAAGCGTGAAAGCCCGCGCTTCGTTTTGTATTTTTTTACGGCTGGATCCGCGCACCCTTTGCGCATTTTGCCGTTTAAAAAAAAAAAAAAAGGGGCCCTGGGAGTCCTTCTGGGACCCCCTAAGCAACTCTAGAGGGTCAGTGTATTTCTACCCTGCCCCCTTTATATCTTTCACACACTTATTTCCCTTACTTCTTCAGCCTCGCTTCTACCGAGGCACAAAATGGCTGGCAACAGTTCCTGGTTTCGAATGTTGACAGACACTTGACAGCCAATTAGCATTCAGCACGTGATTGGGAGGGTGCGCGCACGGTTCACAGAGGGTGCGCTCAGGGTGCGCATAGGGTGCACGGATCCTCCGAGGCCATAGATATATATGTACTTTTAACTCTAATTTTCTCAGGAACTATTGAACGGATTTACACCATTTAAGCACAAAGCACGAGTCTGACCTGAGGACTACCTTTTTGCCAAATTTGGTGTAATTCCGTTCAGCAGTTCGGGCTGTAGCTGTGTCAAAAGGTCCTATGGGAAATTGCATGGGGAAAATGCGTTTTGGGACCCCCCTTTTTTCTCAGCCCCCGCTTGATGAATCACCCTGTAACTTTCAGGATAGAAGCGGACCGGAGCAGGCCAAAAGTTTGGAAAATTTCGCGAAGATTCGTCAACTGGCGCCAGACTTATTGGGAATAGAATGTTGCGGAATTCCTATGGAAAATAGGTCCTAACTATAACTACCTACTGGCGACCGCGAGTAGGTAATATATATATATAGATATATATATATCCACCACAGCACTCCCACAAAGGAAGAAGAGGTCGCACTCCAAACAGCTTTTTAACTCCGTTTTTAATCCTTCAAGGTCGCAGAACCAACAATTTCCCAACGCGTTTCGGTATACCAGATACCTTGTTCACGGTTGTTGTTTGCTCAATGCTTTAAAAAAAAATGTTCTTTTAATAAAGTGAATTGAAGGAAGTTCACTGACATCATTTCCCGACATCTCTCATCATTCACCCTTTGAATTATGTAGTCATTGCTTAACCAGTCAATTGTTTCCTTGTTTTGAATGTTCGTATTTTTGCATGTGCATTTTTATTTCAAGGAATATATATTACCATTTACTTTTTGTGAGTCTTTTGATTTTTTGCCCTCTGGTGGGATGCGTTCATACTTCCTTACGTATGTACATTTATGGTGTCTTGTTTCAAGCCCTCCGGTGGGCATATTCCTTGTGTTATTGATGCAATTTATTTTGACTCATTAGATTTGTGATTGCAATCTGAATTTAGTTCTGTTTGTCCCAAAAACATTCCTTTGTTCATAAGTGTATATACAATTCTTCTGACTGATTTAACCCGAATGGAGTCATGGATCTCAAGTTCAAAATATGTCTGGATTCTTTCTGACGTAGGGTTTTCTCCCTATTCCCACCACGCACATTTAAGGGTACTGATTCAATGCCATAGAATTTCAAGGATTTCCAGTTGGCATTGTGATAGATTTCCATGTGCTTGGCTACTGCATTGTTTTTGTCTTTATTTTTTGTGGCCCGTACATGTTCCAAAATTCGCTTCTTAAGCTCACATATGGTAGAACCCACATATTTGAGTGGGCAAGGACATTCTATGACATACACCGTGTATTGACTTTTGCACGTTATTAGATTTTTTATTTGCCACGTTTTTTTATTTGCCATTGTGACTTCCATTGTAGGCTTAGCGATCTCGCAAACTTTACAGTTATGACACTTTACAAAGCCAGTTGTATGTAGCCATGTTTCTTTAGGTTTCTTTGTTTTGAAAAAACTGTGTACCAACCGATCTTTTAGATTCTTTGCTCTTCTGAAGGTGGTCACAGGGTGACTACCCATTTTGTCACCAATTGTTCCATCTAATTGGAGGATTTTCCAATTTTTCTTCAGAATGTGTACAATGTCTTTAGATTCTTGGCTATAATCCATAATGAATCTTATAGGTTCTTCTGTGGTAGCATCTTTTTTATCCTTTGGCATTAAACATTCCGCTCTAGTTTTAAGATTAGCTCTGCTCCAACATGTATTGACCGTATTCCTAGGATATTTTCTCTGTACAAATCTTTTCACCGTGTTGGCACTATGTTTTTGCCATTCTTGCTCTTCACTGCAAATTCTTCGCAGGCGCAGAAATTCTCCGTATGGTATGCTGGATATTAATGAGGGTTGGTGAAAGCTGGTTGCTTCCAAAGTGGCATTGGTTGCTGTATTTTTGTGGTGTAACGTTGTTTCTAAACCATTATTTTGTGTATAGATTTCCGCATCCAGGAAGACAACTCGTTCTCTGCTAAGGTTGTATGTGAATCTTAAGTTGGGTGTACTGTTATTCAGAATTGTGAAGTACTCTTCAAATGTTTCCTCCTGTCCATTCCATATTATAAGGAGATCGTCTATAAAACGGATCCAGCTTACAATATGGTTCGTGTATTGATGATTTTTCCGATTCCATGCCACCTCTTGCTCCCACCATCCCATTACCAGACAAGCATAACTGGGGCTGAAAGAAAACCCCATCGCCGCTCCGTTCTTTTGGCGATATATATTGTCCCCAAAGGAGAAGACATTATTTGTTAAGCAGAGTTTCATCATGTCTAGCAACATCTCATTATGTTCTTTGTAGTGAATATTCCTTTCTTGTAGGAAATATTCACAGGCCTTTAATCCTTGTGTGTTGTCAATTGTGGTGTATAATGACACCACATCCATTGTGATGAGTCAATAGGAATTTTGCCAAGATAAATCTTTCAGAATCCTGAGACAATCTGAAGTGTCCTTTATGTAAGATTTCAATTTGGCTACATATGGCATTAAAAAGTAGTCGATAAAGTTTGCCACTGGTTCCATGAGCGAGCCCTTAGCTGACAGAATAGGTCTGCCAGGTGGTTTTTTGGAGTCTTTATGTATTTTTGGGAGAAAGTATATGGTTGCTAATATCGGAAAGTCCACCATTAGGTATTTGCGTCCATCATCATCAATCAGGTTGTTAGCTACCCATGTTAATAATTTTTTATCCAGGTCTTTCTTTATTGTTGATGTAGGGTTGTTTTGCAATTTCTCATAATATTCATTGTTATTTAGTTGTGAGTGGGCTTCTTCTGTGTACATATTTTTGTCCCATAACACAATATTGCCCCCTTTGTCCGCCATTTTGATTTCGAAATCATCTGTTTTGGATAATTTTGAAAGGGCCTCTCTTTCTGTTTTGCTAAGGTTATCATGAAATTTTTTATGTTTCAATCTGTATAGGTCATGGATGACCGCCTCATGAAAAAGGTCAACTTTATTGCCTGGGGTTAGTTGTGGGTAGAATTTTGAATGTGGTCTTTTTTCACTCAATCCTGCGCCTAATTGCGGACATGCCGTATTAAGGGTGACTTCTTTTCCTTCTTCTGCATTTAGGTTTAGTAAAGTTAGAAAGTCATCAGCCTCTTTGGCCAGAAGTGTTAATGTTGGTTTCTCCAATATTCTTTCCAATTTGGGTTTGTTTTGACTTTCCAGAAAATGTTTAGCAAGTTTGATTTTCCGAACATAGAGATATAGGTCAATACATGTTTGCGCCAGATCCATTCTCTGTGTGGGGCAATAGTTAATGCCACGTTTCAATAATGATATTTCTTCCATCGACAATTCTTTTTCAGTTAAATTTATAATCTGGAGTTCATCTTTTATAGATCCTTCCTCTGCCTCATGCTCCTCGTTTTTATCCCACTCCTTTCTGTTGAGGAACTTGCTTCTTCGTCCCCTTCGTTTTGTCCGTCGCGTTTTCTTTGCTGCCAGCGTTTCCCTCTGCCTCTTCCTCGTGATTGGCGTTGTGATGTTTGATTTTGCTCCCACTGGCGTTGTTGTAATACCAGGCGCATATCCCCTAAAAAAACATTTCTTGCTCCCTCAGGGGTTGCCTCATTCTCCCCTTCACTTTGACCAGTTGAGGCCAGGGATGAGAAGCTGCTAGAGGTGGTTGAATACTTGCTGGTTGGTGTTTGTTTAAATGGGTCGTATTTCCGTGCGAAGGTGAAGATTCTGCCTTCTGCATAGTCCTCAGCATCTCTTATAAATTTACTGTGTTTTCGTTGTCTTACAATATCCTCATGTTTATCTATTTGCTTTTCCAAATCCTCTTTGAATTTTGACATTTCTGAATTTAATTTGACAGATTATAAATCCTTTTCAATTGCTTGTAGTTGTTCTTTGATTTTGTTCAGTGCAATTTCGATGTGTTTGACTAATATTTTGATTAAACCTAATGAAGAATTCAAAGTATATTCACCTTATTCTTGTAATAAGTCATTAGATGCATCTTGTTGTCTGGGCATTAACATGATTCTCAGACCACGAGGAACTCGTTGTACTTCTAGATATTTCTGGAGGGTAATTAATTCCCATGATTTATTAATTTCTTTTCTGCTTAATTTTTCCCATTGCCTTATTTTGCTCTTGGTGTCCGTTTTGCCATCAGGGTTTTGTTTATCAGAATCAGTTTGAGGGTGTTCTTTGTCAAACATTGTTGTCAGTTGCTCCCTTCTTTTCGCTTCACGTTTTTCCATTGTGTCAATTTAAATGTTAATTGTGCTCATAAAAGGTTCTGCTGCTCTTTGTTATTTGCAATGTGGCTGTAGAGGTTTCCTTCATAAATCGAACTGAAATTGCAGTAACGTTTCAAGTGCTAAATCTCAGTTGAGAACAGTTGCACATTATCTGACTGCTTGTTCGAGAATGGACCGAAACACCCGTACTATCAAGCCGAGATGAAACAGGGAA
Organism: Triturus cristatus; assembly: GCF_964204655.1. Lineage (NCBI taxonomy): Eukaryota > Metazoa > Chordata > Amphibia > Caudata > Salamandridae > Triturus > Triturus cristatus. The sequence continues at coordinate 69,012,098 of NC_140580.1, read as the reverse complement.
AACCTCTGTAAATTGTAACACAGTTATTTGGTAATCCGGAGTGCACTCAGGTTCCACGCTCTTACCTTCAACAGCGTTTCTCCACCTTCGTGTTCACTCCTTTACTGATGTTTGACGTTCTTGCATCTCGGCGAGCGCCGTGTCAGGTTGAAACAAATAATCCAAGATGGTTCAGATGTTCCCGACTTCAGGCGCTACTCGACGGGTGCGTTACCTCGCGGTTGAACCAGACCGCCAATATCCACCACAGCACTCCCACAAAGGAAGAAGAGGTCGCACTCCAAACAGCTTTTTAACTCCGTTTTTAATCCTTCAAGGTCGCAGAACCAACAATTTCCCAACGCGTTTCGGTATACCAGATACCTTGTTCACGGTTGTTGTTTGCTCAATGCTTTCAAAAAAAAATTTCTTTTAATAAAGTGAATTGAAGGAAGTTCACTGACATCATTTCCCGACATCTCTCATCATTCACCCTTTGAATTATGGGTGATGTAGTCATTGCTTAACCAGTCAATATATATCTACATGTATGTTTGTGTATGTGAAGGGTTTACATTGTAAATGTTCCACTTGAAGGAACATAAAAATGCCTAGTCAACATTTATCGCATGATTCCTACTTCAAATAAAACACATTTTACAGCATAATAAAAATGAAAATGTTTAAATGTATATAGGCATACATTTAATACTTACAAAAATAAAGAATTATTTGATTTATTTATAGATAATAATATAATTAAATACTATAGTGTACTCACCTTTCCCCCCGGCAACCTCATAGCCAAAGTGGTGGAGCAGGTCTCCCTCTCATGCTACAACATTTGCCTACCAATGCTGCACTTGGTTAAGACTCCTCTCAACATCACAGCATCCTGCCTACAATTAATAGACAGATTAGAACAAACAGACTGTAAACAGGGAAGACAAACAGTTGAAAAGTATAGCTCTAAAACAAACAATAGACAACAGAAACAGACAAGGAAGTGAAATCAAGGTACACAGATCCAAAGGAATCCAAACACCACAGATGAGGGACAGTAAGACACACAAAGGACAGAGCAGCAAGTAAAAAAGTTAAAAAAATATCTAATAAAAGCACTTTCACTTTTAAACTGTAAAAGAAAATGACCACCACACAGACATCGCATAATTTGTTTTAATGCAATGATGACCTGCATGATGTAATATTGTTTTTCTGATGCAAAGGGCTATTTGCGTCACATTATGTCAGATTACACAGGAAAAGCAATACTTTATAGATGTCAGTAGTTTAAAAATGACCCATGTTGAGGGCGTGGCTTTGGCGCCACCTAAAATGGCTGCCTAGTGGCGGACCTCCGCTGCACCTCAGATCATTTTTGGCATTTTTGATGACCTCCTGATGAGCTGTTGGAGGAATTGTTTGCTGCAGAACGGCGGAAGGTAGCGCAATGCCAATGAACCGTTGTTTTTAAGTTTCTGGTGCCTTTTTCGGTGTCTTTTTTGACACCGTGAATGCTTCCTCACCTGCGGCCGCCATTTAGTATTTTTCTTCCGATGCCGAAGGAGCATTGAAATCCACTCTTTCAGGTTGCCTAGATATGAAAATGTCTCTCTTCTTTACTATGTTTTCAGCCTTTGCGTAGGTTAAAGTTCAACCGTTAGGCATATATTCTTTTCAGAGGTAGTGTATGCTGGGACTTGAGGAGGTTTTTCTTTTTCTGGTGGCTGTGTAACTTGATTTTTCATTGGTCTCTGCATGGATATTATACGCAGCACTTGTGGCAGTGTAAGTCCTTAAAAATATGTCTCCATAGAGGTGCCGGATGAGCTTTTTCTATTTTTTCCTTTTTTTGTGGGGAAATTAAAGAAGCCGCAGTTTGTTTTTTCACCCAAGGTACATTCTGTGTCACAATTGTGTGCTGGGCCTCCTCCTGCTCTCTTACTCTAAAGACATAGCTACTTCCATTGCTTCTCGTATGGCTCCTTTGCCATCTATAAGTTAAGTTCAGTCACCCTCTTATGCTGCCAAGAGATTGAAGCAAGATCCTCCTTTAACTGAGAAAGGTCTGTCCACTATCTCTTTAGAAATGTTGCTGGAGGTGATTCGAGTGTTACGCCCATCTGTGGAAGAGACTAATATTAGGATACAGCCTTTAGATGATAAATGGTCAGCAATGAAGAATCGTGTTTCTGTGGTGGAGCAGTAGTTTGTGGACTTGCATGATGAGGTTAAAAAAAATCTTGTCTGGAAAAGGTGGTCTTTAGACTTAAACAGCACACAGAGGATTTAGAAAACAGGAACCGTCGCAATAATCTTTGTCTTTATGGTGTTCCTGAGTTATTGGAAGGGAGTGACCCTGGTTCTTTTTTCACCTCCTTCCTTCCAAAATTGCTTTACATGCCTTCCTCAACCACTTTGAATATTCAGAGAGCTCATAGCCTTGGTCCTCATTCTGCATCATCTACATCTCCTGTCAAACCCAGAGGAGTCATCATTCTCTTTTTGAAATTTACTGACCTATCGACAGAGCTTTCTGCAGCTAAGGCAAAACGGCAAGTTACTTGGATGGGTCAACAATTTTTTTGTCTCAAGATGTCTCCAAAGCTACTGCAGCCATAAGGAAGGAATTCCGTAATCTTCAAGCTCCTCTTCGTTCTTTGGGTGCCAGATATGGTCTTTATCATCCCTGCCTCTTTAATGTGACCATTCAGAATAATACTACTACTTTTGAAGACCCAGCTAAGCTTAAAAAGTTCATTCATTCACACACTTTGGTTAACATGGACAGAGCTGGTCCTTCTACTGGTTGACTTTCTTTTCTTGGTTGTTTGCTGGAGTTGTTTGCATAAGTTCACAATGATTATCCTGCATTGTTGAATATAGCCTCTCAGTTATTATTGGTTAGGTTTTAATATGATATTTTTTATTTGTTGTTTCTCCTTAAAGATCCGTCTTGTGTTTTTCCATTGTGTGGTTTTTCCTCCTAAGTGTCTATGGCCCGGATGTGCCGTGGATACTTTGCCTTTTGGGTTTGTCATCATTTCATGTGTTGTCTCCACCCCGTGTATCTCGTTTTTTTGTGACGTATACAGGTATGTTTTTGCAGCAGTCCTTTTTTGGATATGTATTATCTCTTCTTTTTGTCTCTCATCTTCCTTTTCGCTTTCCCTCTTTATCGTCCTTGTTTCCTTTATTCTTTGTTGGTTGCACTTCTCTTTTTTCTCTATATATATCTAAACATCTTTTTCGTTGGTCTTCATATGGCTTTCCTTAATTATTTCAGTGTTTTCAAGAAATCTATTTCTGACTTCTCCTATATAATTTCGGGTGATATCTTGGAATATCAAAGGATCTATTAATCTGGTGAAATGGCAGAGAATCTTATCCTTACTTAGTAAATGTTGTCCAGATCTCGTTCTCCTTCAGGAAACTCACCAATCTGAATTGGAAGCTTTTAAGGTTAAGAGAACCTGGGTGGGAAATGTGTTTGTATCTCCTTCACTGAACAAAAAGAACGGGATTGTTATATTGTCTAACAAATCACTAAATATTACTTTGACCTCACAAGAAATAGATGATATGGGCAGATGATTCTTGTTAACCTTCTTATTGATAATGTACCACTTACTGTGTTAAATGTATATGCCGCTACACTCCCCAACCACAATTTGTGGCCCCTTAGAGCAAAGAAATGGATACAGTATCAAAATTCATGTTTTATGTTGGGGGAGACATTGTAATCAAATTATGGATACTTTTTTAAATCAATGTTCTTCTGTCCGATTTTTGTCCCGTTGAATGCATAAACAATTCCGTTCTACAGTTAATAAAGGTGCCCTGGTGGAGTCATGGCGACTTTACAACCCTACCTCACAGGGTTATACTTACTAGTCATCCACTCATGGCACACTTTCACGATTAGACCATATTTTCTTTTCAAAATCTTTCTCCCAACATCTTATACAATCTCAGATTGCTCCTATTATAATTTCTGATCTTGCTATGGTTATTACTGACTTGGATTTGGTTCCTCCCTGTTCTCCTTCTCATCAATGGATGTTTAATAACTCTCTTCTACAAGATCTTTAATTTTCTAGCTCTTTTATCTCCTTTACTTCTGCATTTTTCTTTTAATAATAATCCTACTATTTCTCCTTCTTTACTTTGGGATACTTTTAAAGCTTCGGCAAGGGACTTTATTTTAAATTGTTTCTTAGTTGAAAAAGAGTCGTGCTAAGGATCATAAGGCCATATGTAGGAAGCACTTTTGCAATCGCAAACAATGCGAATTGCAAAGATCAGGATGTTTGAGATCGCAAAACAGAACGTTCTTATGTAGGAAAGGTTTCCGCTGCTCAAAAATGAGAATCGCTAATTTAGCGATTAGCATTTTTGCATAACGCAGATTCTGCGAATTATTAACTTATTCGCAGTCTGCGTCACATTAACTGCGAAAATCGCTATTACCGATCTCGCACATAGCGAATGCGCAAAAATATATGTAGGGAAAAATCACAATTAGCGAATCCACGAAATTCGCAAATTTGCACTTCTCAATTACCACCAACTCTGAGCAGGTGGTAACCATGTGCAACCTATTTAAACAGGCCCACAATGCCACTGGGACTTCCCACCATGGCTGGCCTGTACGTGATAGCCAGGAGGCTGCGAATCAGGGATGCCACACAGAGAAGGAGACGCCAGGAAAGGATCTACAGAGCACGCATCACCCTCTTCCAACTGACCGAGGAGGAGATCCATGTGAACTACAGGCTGCACCCAGACAGCATCGTGGATTTAATAGTGGAGCTGACACCCATACTTGAACACCCCACACGCAGGGCACACACCATTCTCACCCATGTTCAGGTCCTGTGCTCACTGCAACTCCTGGCATCAGGGAGTTTTCAGGGGGTCATTGCCACAGCAGGAGGTGTATCGCAAAGTGCACTTTTGCGCTTCCTCCACGCTTTCCTTGATGCAATGGTACAGAGGCTGCATCACCACATACAATTTCCAAGCACACAACAGGCACTAGTCATATCATTCCCTGAACATCCAGGTAGTGTGCAATGCCCAACATATAATCACTGATATTGTGGCCAAATACCCAGGAAGCACACACGACTCATTCATGTTTCGCCACTGTGCATTACATCGCAGACTCACAAATGGCGAATTTGGAGAGGGCTACCTGCTAGGTAAATGCATGCCATACAGACACAGAACCAGTAGAGTGATGCAGTGGCAGGACAGTATTGAACATGAATCTGCTTATACCCTGCAGGTGACAGTGCGTATGCTATACGAGACTATATCCTCACACCGTACCTGAATCCAGCAACTGCAGGTGAGAGGAGGTACAACAGCGCACACAGAGCTACACGCTGTGCCATTGAGAGGACCTTTGGAATCCTAAAGAGCCATTTCCGATGCCTCCATAAGAGTGGAGGTGCGCTACAGTACAGCCCTGAGACATGTTGCAAAATTGTGGTTGCCTGTGCAATGCTACACAACATTGCTACCAAAAAAGGCACCCCAGTGGATCTGACAGACTCTGAATCATCAGATGAGGAGGGACCAGCTCCACATCGCGGACCAGCAGGTGGGGCCAGTGCGGCTGCCGGGCGCATGAGACGAGATGAGATCACACAGAACTACTTCTAAGTGAGTAATGAGGACATGATGCCACTGAATGGTGTTTGACAGTGATGTTTATTTCCTTAGTTGCAGGAATACATCTATCTTACATCGTGCCTTTATAGTTCGTGCTTGCACATGTTTGTGTCACAGTGCAATAACTGCCATCAGCCACAGAGTCAGTATGGACTGTGTTGCGTCACACATGGCCATTAGTCCCTGGTGTCCCTTCACCTCCTACCTGCACGCCCGGTTGCCCCTCGCTGTGTCTGCGCAGTGCGCTCCCTGGAGTCATCATCCACTCTGCCCTGGCGTGCACTCCGGCGTCTGTCCTGTGGAATTGGGGGAGTGATGCTGCTCCTGCTGGACTGTTCGTCTGTGTCCATTGCACTAAGTGTGTCTATGCCACCTGTGGCAGCTGCGTGCATCTGGTCCACCGCATGTGTTACCTGCACCAGGACACTGCCAACGTCCTGGCAGCAGTGGGCCATCTCACGCTGCATGCTCACACATCTTCTGGTCAGCAGGGATGTGGCGGTTGACTGGCGGTTGACTGCTCTAGTGTACAAGTCCAGCCGTGTGCGGAGGCGATGTCTCTCCCTGCGCCGGGCTGCCCTGTCCCTCATAATCTCCCTGCACAGTCCCTCCAAAGCACCAGTCATGGCCATTACACCAGCCCGCAACTCGGTCATGTTGTGGTTGTGTGCTGCCAGTTGCCGCTGTATTGACCATATCCCCTTCACTTGCAGGCGCTGTTGTTTGAGCATGCTGCCCTCAAGGCCCGAGAACACCGTGTCCTCTTCGGCAGGAGCAGTGCTGGTGGACATGTGTGCCCTGCATCTCATCCCTCTCCCTACTCTGGAGTGTTCAGGGGACTGTGTTGGCTGCTGTCCTGCATGCTGCCTGTGCACTGGCTGTTGCTCTGCTGCTGTGTCTGGTGCCTGTGCCTCCAACAGTGGCAGTGGTGACACAATGTTGTGCCACCTGCATGGTGCAGAGTCTGAAGTTCTGGCTTCGCCCTGCTCCTCCTGCCCTGCCTCGTCCTCCATTTCTGCAGTTTCCTCACATTCAGGCACGATTTCCTGTGTTGGTGGTGGTGCTGTGAATTGAATGGCACACATTAGTTCTGTGTCCTGTCTCGCATTTGTAATGCATTATAGTTTACACAATAAAAATCACATGGGTACTATCTGTCTGTTTCCCTATTTGCATGATGGAGTCCTCCCTATTCCACCTGGCTGTGTCTCACTGGCCCAGTTATCAGTGCATGTGACTACATCTCCCATAATGCATTTCTGGGTGTGCTGGTGGACATGTACTGGAGTTGCACTCAGGTTGCCTTTTGGGGTGTGTGAGAGGGTTGGGGATGTATCAGGGGGTTTTGGCATGCATCTTACCTTGTCTGGTGTCTGTGTGTTCGGAGCTGTCCAGGTCAGCCACTCCACTCACACTCTCAGGCTGAAGTGTGCCCTCCACCAGCTCCTCCAGGGGCGTTGGTTTTGTTGCTGTGGACGGCCCACCACTGTTTTTTTTGGCCTCGGCCAGTCTTGTAGCCACCCTCTCCTTTGACCTTTGCCGCATATCGTACCACCTTTTTCTGAGGTCTTCGACTGTGCGGTGTGTGACGCCAATGGAATTGACTTTTTCCTGGATGTCACTCCATATTTTTCATTTTCTAGCCTCTGGCACACGTAGGGAACTTTTGCCAAACAGGAGATCATGGCTGCTGACAATTTCCTGGGTGAGGACCTCCAGCTCCCTTTCGCTGAATTTCTGTTTCTTTTTCCTTGGTGGTTCTTCCTGCTGCTTCTCTGGCCCCTGGGACTCCATTTGGCTTGCTTTCAGTAGCTGAGCACAACTGTTCCCCTCTCCACACAGGCTCTCACACAGCTACTGGCTCTAACACAGCTGCTGCCAATCAGGTGCAGCATGGGCAGTCACACTTCCTGGGTGTGATGTCATCATTCTACACCTGAATTGCAGATTCCCAGATTTGCGATTCCTTAATTGCGTTCTCGCAATTAAGGAATCGCAATTTGGGTAATCGCTAAATAAATCTGCAAATTTTTGGGAATCGCTAAATTTTTGCGAATAAATACCTACATCGGAATTTGCGATTCTGAAAATGCGATTCGCGAAAAATCGCAACTTCAGATTCGCAAATTCTTTTCTACCTACATATGGCCCATATTGCTTCGCTTTCTTCCATTTAAATCTTTAGAGCATCAATATTTTTCTTTCATATTGCTTTCTGATCTTCACAATTTAGTACAAGCAAAATTAAAAAGTTTCTACTACTGAAGCTTCATCAATACTTCTTCGGAAAAGTGTGAGCTATTATGGAGGGAGGAATAAAGCAGGTAAACAACTGGCGAATTGTCTCAAAATTTGAAAAGAGAGACAAGTTATTGAATCTGTGCTGAATGCTCAGGGTAGTCCTCATACTAATCACAAGGATAATATAGAGGAATTTGTTAACTTTTATAAATCCTTATATACAGCTGAGTTGTCAGCACAATCTTCTACTGTTTCAGATTACCTAAGTCAAATTTCCCATCATATTTCCCCTGATTTGGATTTTCTTTCCTTAGAGAAGCATCTTACTCTAGATGAAGTTTCTCTGGCATTATGTGTATTAAAATTGGGGAAAACCCCGGGACCTGTAGGTTTTACAGTGGGATTTTATCTACACTTTTCTACTATTCTTCTTCCTTGTTTATTTAGCCCGTTTAATCATTTTGGTAATTCCTCATCAATGGCTGGTACCTTCAAGGAAGCTGTAATATGTCTCATTCATAAAGATGGCAAAGATTCCCATGATTGTAAAAACTAAAGGCCTATCTCTTTGCTGAATGTGGACTATAAGATTCTTGTAAAGCTCCTTGCTCTTCATGTAGAATCCCTCCTCCCATATCTTAAAGGGAAAGAACAATCTAGATTCATTAAGGGTAGGCTTATATCACATAATTCCCGCTTATTATTTAATGTTATTAATAGAGCCCCTCTCTTGTGGCTGTCACAATAGATGCCGAAAAAGCATTTGATAGGATTAGTTGGGACTTTATGCTTCGGTCATTAACTTGGCATGGTTTTGGTCATCTCTTGATTTGGTCCTCTCTTATTTTTCTCTTGTATCAGGCTTCTCTCTTGCATCAGGCTCTTCGAGCAGCAGTTTTGGTAAATGGTAAAGTTTCTTCTACTTTCCTCTATATAGTGGTGTGAGGCAGGAATGCCCGTTATCTCCTTTATTGTTTGTTTTGGTGCTTGAGCCCTTTCTTTCCTGGATTCGTCTATTTCTGGTTAAAATTTGCTGCATATGTGTATGATATTCATTTGTTAATCTCTTCTCTGGAAAGATCTCTACCTGCTCTTTTACAAAAACTTTCTTTCTTTTCAGAGGTCTCTGGGTATAAAATTTTAAAAAGTAAAACAAAAATTCTTCCTCCTACTAAATACACCTTTAGACAGCCTTACCTCATTACGGGTTTTCAATAGTCTTTCTCTGTTAAAATTAAATATTTAGGTATCTTGGTTACAAATTCTATTTCAGAAACTATACAACTTAATTTGAAAAAATTAACAATGAAAGTTACCAATATTTTGTCCTCTTGGATTCCTCTATTTTTAGGTCGAGCCTAGCGCACGCGCATGCGCTGTCCTGCGAGACTTTTAGTAAGGGTCTTTAGAAAGCTCACCACACACTTGTGCTTTTTTTTAGGTCGCAGGCTATTGGCCTTTGCGTGCGTCTTTCTAAGAAAGACAGCACGCAATTGGGCAAAGGCGGGTTTTTGTCTCACCTTTTCTTGGAATGTTGACGCCTACGGCCTAAACCATGCGGTTACGCGCAGTGGCACACAGTGTGCCACCTGCTTTGGGTCACATTTCAAAGCTTTGTTTTAGTTGCTTTCACTTTCACGGCCGCATTCTTACAGCGCACGCAGGGGCCATCTGGGTTTAATTAACGAGTGCGCGCTTGTCTTCCACACAGTGTCTCTCTCCCCTCTTTCAGGCCATGTTAGTATGTATTCTCTGTGCGCTGGAGTTACGATGTTTATGGAGCGGCGTTCATGGGCCATCTGTTTTTTAAAAATTTTATTTGTGTACATTAAACAGCTATGAGGACAGTCAGGCTAAGGGAAGCCTCATCGGGGCCCTTCCCTGGTAGGTCACACGCGCTCCAGTGTTGTTACTTTCCATAGCCTGTCCACTTGTTGCAATCCTCATCCTCGCTGGAAGCTTCCTGCTGCTGCCTGGTATTGGTAGGCGGCGCTAGGACCGCGCAGGTTATCTGCCCCCCACACACCTATCGGCTCTTGTGCTCAGTCGGGTTCAGACGAGGCTGCTGCCCCACTGTGGAAATCACCCCCGACCACACATCATGGACAGCCTCATCCACACCCTTCAGGACTCGGAGTTGGTGGCCTGCTTTCAGCGCACATGTGGGCTGTACGCAGCTCACACAGAGAGCAAACACCTGCACAATGAGGAGGCGAGCTTCTCAGCAATGGTAATGGGTACCCCACCCCACGTGAAGTGGGCCATGGGGCACCCTGCTGGAATGGGAGTGTGGAATGTGCCAACGGAGCGACCTTTAACGGAATCCACAAGCAGGTAGTGTGTGCAGAGGGATACCAGTGTTGTCATGACTAGAGAGTGGTCGTATGTCATGTTGTGTGACAACTAACTTCATCCTGCACTGGCTTGTAGCTAACAACAATGTGCGTACTCTTGCAACATTAAAGCCAAACTACAACTCCCAGAAGGCAATCTGCTGCTGGTGAAAAGCATGAACTCGCTGATGGTGATGCATGTGATAAGGCCACTTGGAAGCTGCCGCGCAGGTCTACGCTTATTGTCGCAGGTGCACCCTCCCCGGTTGTGACAGACACAACAAATAGCGCCCCAGGTTTGACTCTGAGCCTCTGGTGTTTGAGTCAACTTTGAAACTGGGTAATTCATGGGTCTCTGTCTCCCACACTTGTGAACAGTGCACCCCATTTTCTTTCAAAACATGTCGTAGGTCTTTCATGAAACATATCTCCAACTTTAGGACACTGCGCGTGCACTGGCGCTCTCTGGGGCGGGGTTGGGTTGCCGTAGCTACAGCCCACATTCACGGCGAAGGATCAGGAATGCAGTGCATGCTGAGCTGTCAGTTTGCCACCCAAATCGCAGGCATACCCACCCAGGTGGCACCCAACGGCCACTGTTGCACAAATCCAGTGAAAACACAAGAGGTCATTAGTGTATTTATTTCCCTGCATTGCCCTCACCTGAACCATTTGGAACAAGTGGCTTTAACAGTTCTTGATTTGTAGATAAAAGTGTGTGTGTGTGTGTGGGGGGGGGAGTAGGTGGAAGAAGAGTAAATATTGTGTAAAGCCCGCTGCAAATGAATACCATCGCTGCTTGCTCTTGGTCCCACCTCATGCCTCCTTTTCCCACCACGCTTCACTTCCTGTCTCTTTATGTCAACTTTACAGAGTTTTTTTCATCCCTGCTTTCTCCTTTTGTAACTATTCTTGTCCCTTTTTGTTCCTTCTTCCATCTCTCCCTTAGCTTCATTAATCTGAGTAAAATTCTGACGAGGAGAAATAAGTGCAGGTCCCCAATAATAAGCGCCGGCACCCATAACGTGGGTGGTGAGCAGTGGCGTAAGGGAAAATTCCCTCCCCCGTAACCCTCAGAATATGACGTGGGGGCCTGTGTCTCCCATATCTAACAGGTGTACATTGGCCTTGGGCTGAAAGGCGACCCTTTGAAGGGTTGGGAGACCCCAGCGCCGCAGGGGCTTGAGATACGTTTCTGGTGGTGAACCAGAACGTAATTCGTACCATTCAGTTTTGCACGGACTGTACCACTAACCTCACTCCCATAGTCGTTCCTCGTAGATGCCAAGACATGACATTCAAGTGTAGTCCCAATTAAAAAAGGAAAACCTAAAAGTAAACTTCTTTATTGCTGTATAAGGGCACTGCACCCCTTATGGGATCACGTGGATATGGAATGAGATGGGAGCACGTGCAACTCTGCAGAACCTCCTCCCTGAAGCAGTTTTACTTGTAGGTCTGGTTCTGCTGTTGAATCAGAAGCGATTTGTTTTCAGGCATCCCAGGTTACCTTGGTGAAAATCAAAATTTTTATGTTTTCATTATTCCCCATGGCCCTTGTAAGCTTCTTTCTCCAGACAAGAGTACATATGTTATTAGAGGTGCGGCGGCTCCCTCAAAATAAACTCTGTAAACGGTACTGTGCAAACACGTTTTTTCTCTGTTTGCTGGAATATAACCGTAAAGCAGGGGGTGAGCACAACCGTGCTAGGTGGACAGGTATTGTGAAAGTGCTGATATATGGTGCACACCAAGTGAGTCTTTGGCAGAACGCTGTACACCTTCGGGAACTGTCTGCCCAAGTTACGCCTCCATATAGCGCCTAATCGCCGCCTCTAGGCATCTGCGTGGGTTCACGGTTGTGCGTCAGAGACACTAGGCAGGAGACAGCGAGCTGGAATCTGAAGTCTTCCACTGCAGCAGCTTCTTCACCTGCTCAAGCAGCTGTGAGAGTCGAGTCTTGGCCTCTCTGTTGAGACTTCAACAACGTTGCCCTCTATAAGAGGATATTGCATCTGCCCATTTTGAGCCGACCTAACGCCTTTCACAATGGCTTCCGGTTATTGCTAATCTGTCACAAGAAATCTGGTTTCATGTCAGTCGATCTGAAAAGTAGTTTTGATGATAACTAGTCTTTATGTCTGAGCGAATGGAGCTCACCCAAAAGCGGGGGCTGTGAGCTTCAGAGTTCCCCACCATCACGCAGACTTTTGTACAGCACAGCTTAAAGACATAGGCAAAGTCAATATCTCTGGCTAAACACTGATAAGGTCCCAAAGGCCAGACCTATTGGCTATGCCAATGCTTGTTATCCTTTTGGGGTTGTTTAGATGAAATTAAAATTATGATCTCTCTTATCTATTTATTTCTTCTTTCCATGTTACCAATTCATATCCCCAAATCCCTTTTTAAACAGTTTAACTCATTACTCCAAAAATGTGTATGGAATAATAAGAAATCACAAATTGCGCTGACTACTTTGCAACATCCCAAAACGGCTGGGGGAGTTAATTTTTCTGATTTCATTTCCTATCATAGAGCTTTTATTTTGCAGCAAGCTGGTCATTGGACTTCTGAAATGATTTCACCTTTTTCTCCATTATGGTTGGAACTTGAAAGAACTTTTCTTCTTCCCTTTACTCTTAAAGAAGTCTCGTCCCTTTCTTCCTTTAAGTCATTTTTAACTGTCTGGTCTAAAAGCATACAGTTGCATTGATTAGGTCTACATTACTTCCTACTCAATTGTCTCCCTCAATATTTCTTAAAATGCCGTTATGATAAAATTCCTTAATCCAAATTAACAATGCACTTATTTTTTGGCGAGCTTGGAAAAGTAAGGGCCTTATGTGGGTGTATCAACTCTTTCAGGATAATGCTCCTCTTTTCCTTCCTCAATTTTTTTATACTTATCATTGTCCAAAGTCTTTCTATTCTTGTCTTAATTTATTGATGAATGTGATCTTGGAACAGTATTTCTCCATTCAATCCTCTCCATCTCAGTTAGTCCCTTTCGCCTCTGGTTTTACTGAGCTCCTTAGTTCAGGCCCTAATACGTCTGTTATTCATAAATATCTTTAGAAACCTGACCACGCTAGAACCAAATCCAAGGTTGAACTTGTATGGGAAAAAGACTTTAGGGTGTGTCGGGATGTTGCTTTTTGAGATAAAATATGGGCACGTATTTCTACAATTTCTAGATCAACTAGTGTTACTCAATCCTTATTTTTTATTTAACACAGACGTTACTTTACTCCCGTACAATTGTCTAAGTTCTCCTCAGATGGCTCTGCTAAATGTTGGTTGTATGATTTTCCTCAGGCAGATTGTATGCATATGTTATTTCGCTGTGATATGACACTTTCATTTTGCTAGACACATTTTTAATATACAACTTTCTTTCAATATAGTTTATTTATTTTTGGGCACTTTATCTCACTCCATTTCTCTATTGTTTCCCAGAGAAAAATTGTAAGACATTTTATTGGCACTTGCATTTCAACAAATTGTTCTAAATTGAAAATCATCAGACAAATTATCATACAAAGTGTGGTGGGATTCTGTATGTTTACATCATAAAATGGATACTTCATACATGATGCAATGTTTACCGTCTCATAATGTCCCCAAGTTATGGTTACCTCTTACTCTTTTTCTTAATCAAGTTAGTGGTACTGTGTTGCATACTAATGCCACTTTATCTGAGAATTTGTATCCTTCATAAGTATTTTAATCTCTGTCTTCTATTGCACCTAAATGTACTTTTATATTTTTTGAAGCTAATATTTTATAATGTTCTCCTGTATTGTGAAGTAGATGATGACGTGCTAATATGACGTTGTTATACTAATTAATAGTTTATATCTCAGAATTGTTTTTCCCTTCGCCCCTCTCCTCTTCCCACACCCTCTTAAATATATAAAGACTTTGATGTTTTATTGTTTCATGCAGTTAGCGATACTGGTTCTGCAAATCTTTTTTACTTTTAATGTGTTGATGTATACTACTGTGCTAAAAACGTCTTTTGAACACAAAACTATGACCCATGCAGCATGCATACAAATAGAAACAAATCCTTATGTACCAAGGATTACTAATCACTAGCTTTAGTTATTTTGGAAATATTTTAATATGGGGCAGGTCTTGATTAAGGCTCTCTACATTTATTTTATAAAGTTTTCCATTGAAAGGTTTTGCATGGCAAGGTTTCACTAGTGTACATTAGGTGTGGTTTCCTTGATAAAGAACTAATATATCATTGGTAAAAATAGATTTGCTTAATTATTTATTGTCCACTAAGTTGTACACACTATGTTACATTTTGTAGCATGATATATTGAGAAAGTACTTAGAAATCTTAAATATTATTATTATTGCATTATGGACTGTTGCCAAGGGATACATCTGTTTTCAACGTTCTTCAGCTTCAGGCAAAGGCCTATAATGAGTGACTCGGTCTGTTACGATTGGTGTAGCCCAAGGAAAAAAGCCTGTAATGATATTACAACATTCATCCACTGAAAGTACAATTTTCTATAAAAATCGTTGAAGTATAAGCTTTGCCAGACATTATTATTCCTGGCACTTCTCAACATTTTAATAATCTATTTAAGTTTCAGTACTTAAGCAAATGCAAGCACTAACATACTTGTGTGGGTAAGCCTATTGGCTGCAATAGGAAAGACAACGATTGGCATGTAGAAAGATAAATATTTCAGTTTAATTGTTCAATCATTCTATTCACTATTCAATAAACTTTATTCGACAAGAAGTCGTAAAAGCATCACATATATACAAATACATTATACATATTAAAAAACAATTATATAAATAATTAAAAGTTTATCACTATATTTAAAAATTAATTAAACTGCATACATTTTATGTCGAAAACATTTTTTGTTCATTTTTAAAAAAAATAAAATATGGGGAATAAATCACCTTGCTTCACTTATTTCATTACAGACTACTCCTATGCGGCTTTTATCTAGCTGATCGACTTCCTTTAATCGAATAAGCCATGCCCATTTTAAAAATTTTGCCATGGCTATTGCTATTAAGAGGCTAGAGTCTGTACACAATATTCTCAATGCCTCCTCATGTTTCCGAAATCCGAATATACGACAGGTAGGTTTTATCCATTTGTTTCTTGGGTCAATATATAAAGGACAAAAGAACAAAAAATGACTCATACATTCTATCTTGTCCTTACATTTTGGGCATTTGTCATCACCAGATCCTGCCCACCTTGAGGTAAATGACCTTAATGGTAAACAACCTACCCTAGATTGGAAGTAAAGCTTACGATCCAATGGTTTTTCGATTGCATCCCAATACGGTTCCAATGCAGGAAGGGGCTTAAATTGGAGGAAGCGCCCTGCGAGATTGAAAGAAACACTAGTAGCGCATTTATCAAAAGTAATCATCTCCCAATATATCCTCTTCATTTCTATTTTAGAGGGAAAAACTGCATTTATGGGGTCTTCCCATAAGTTCATCAGACCCATTTTCCCTAGAAGGATTCTTATTGAGTTTAGCCAACCAATTTTATGAAAGTGGTCCTTCTCTACAAGGTCCTTGAGTCCCTTAGCATAATGATGTAGTTCCTCAGTTGTCCAAAGTCTACGCAATATAATATAGGACGCAGCGTGGCTAAATCTTGTACTGATCTTTTACCAAGTTCCCAAAACAGGGGAACTAAAGGGGTACTACGAGGTACATACGTAACTTTCCTCAGGAACTCGTTTTCTAATGCCGTCAACTACTTAACATTTGTAAACCCCCACAGTTCAGCACCATATAGGACAGAACCTAAAACTTTCATCCCATAAATCTCAAGTAGTGGTCTAATCGGTTTTGTAAAAGATGACATATCTTTTAAGTGAAATGCCCGGCTTTTGCTTATGCCTTAATATCATCATTTCTAGCTGGACGTTCCAACACATATCATTCTGTAAATTAACCCCAAGATACATAAAAGCTTCAACCTGTTCTAGAGGATTATCGTTCAAATATAATCTTCCCTTAAACCATTTAGCTGACTTGTGACGTTTAGGTTCGGTAAAGACCATAAATTTTGTTTTTGCGCAGTTTATTTCTAAACCGCGCATATCACAAAAGTCAGTAAAACGCTGAAGCGCTCTTTGGAGACCACTTGGAGTCTTTGAAATTATTAGTGTATCGTCCGCGAACATAAGGATCGGGACGCGCTCTCCAGCGATCATAGGGGCATCAGTTGGGTCCAGGGAAAGATATTTTGCCACCCCATTTATGAAGAGTGAGAACAGGATAGGTGCCATAACGCACCCCTGCCTCACTCCCCTCTTAACCGGGAATACATCAGTAACCTCACCCGGCTTGCCCCATCTCACTCTGGCATAAGTATCCTCATGCAAGCGAGCAATCAGAGTCACCAACTCCGAGGACAAGCCCAATTCCTCCAGTACTTTCCAAAGCTTCCCTCGCGGAACAAGATCAAATGCCGCCCTAAGGTCGACGAAGACTGCGTATAATACCCCTTTATCCAAGACGACTGTACGCCAATATAGAACAGCCAATCTAAAGACCTGATCTATCGTACTGGTCCTAGGTCGGAAACCTGCTTGCAATGGGCTCAGGATATACCCCTCATCCATCCAAGCCTGTATCTTTCCCAGAACCAGTCGTCCCACTATTTTCTGTAACAAATCGATCAGGCTAATAGGCCTATAATTAGCCGCAAGGGCCTTATCCCCTTTTTTATAAACAGGCACAATTTCAGCGCCTTTCCAAGTGTTAGGAACAGCCATCCCCTGGGCAATGGCATTGGAGAGATAGCAAATATACTGTCTCCATCTCTCTCTGTCACTAAGATATAAGTCCGCAGGTATTGCATCTATCCCTGGAGCTCGCCCCTCAGTCACAGAGTTCAAGGCACTATCCACATCCCCCAAACTAAAAACGGTTCCTTCATACAATTTAAAACCTGGGGCTACCTCACTTAGGTTTCCTTCTGTACAGGCAAACTGGGGCTTAAAATAATCAACCCAAGAATTTATGGGTACATTGTTTTGCGGAGTTTCAGCATAACCTCCTCCTTCCCATTTATAAGTGTTCCAAAACAATGCCTGGTTCTTAGTGTTACATGCAGCTTTAATATCCTGCCACAGTTGATCATCCCACTCTCTTTTTGCCTCATGGATCTTTTTCCTATAATTGATGCGTGCCGTTCTTATTATCACAGGGTTCCTAGTCTTTAAGGCTATGCTCAATGCAGCACGAGCCTCCCTACATGTTTTGCTATACCACTTCGCTAATTTTTTCGTAGTTTTTGCCTTAGTAGTACATAGCTTACAAAAATGGGTTTTAAGATTAAGAAACAATTCTTTATGTTCGTCCTCAATTGAGCTATACTTTTCTTCATTACTAGCACCAATTCCAATTTTTCTAGGGTCTTTACTATTAAGTCTTTAATGGCGACAAGTGTATCTGGTTGATTAACCACTTTGCACCACTTAAGATGGCGCTCATCATTTGTTAGAATGATTTCAGGGTCTATCAGTTCTTCTCTAGAGATTGTCAATCCTTCTTGTCCTAACCTAAAAAATGCTGCTAAGGGGTTATGATCACTCTCGACCCGGGACTTGACCTCCATATCCACCAAAGTATGCCAAAGCTTCAAGTGGACAAGTATATAGTCAATGTTACTTGACCTTGTACCATTATCAAAGGTTTTCACCCCCTTTCTGTCAGACAAAGCCCGACCATTTGCAGCCCTTAGCTGATTGGCTAGACAAAACCCGTTCAAGTTGAGCGCAGCCTCAGTCCACTTGACTTTCGGCCTACCCTCAAGTTCAGGGACACCCCATCTGGAATCTTCCTCATCCAACATATTTACATTTTCCAACCCTAAGGGTTTGAAAGTTGTGTTAAAGTCGCCCGCAACTATCGGAAAAACCCCTTCTGGCTCCGATTCAATCAATAGTTCCAATCTCGTTAGCACCTCAGATTTTTTCCCTCCAGGGATTCCTCTAACATACACATTAAAGATATCAATTTTCAGGCCATCCCCGATACTGAGTCTAATGGCAGAAATATCACAATGTCTTACTGGAAGTGATTGAATACAGCAACTTAAATGTTGTTTAACCCCGATTATCAGTCCTCCCATTGGACGTCCCCTTAGCCCTCTCACAGCAGGGACATAAAAATTCAAGTACCCTGGGTTGAAGACAGGTTCCGCAGACCAGGTCTCTTGGAAGAGACAAATATCAAATTTATTAATGAAGCCTAGCCAGTATGGGGAAACAATTTTTGTCCCGATGCCAGCCAGGTTCCATGATACCAATGAAATCAGGCAGGCTAAGATTTGTGGGCCCTTTACTAATGTATTCCTATTGGAGTTAAACTTGTCAGTGGCATCACATGCTCTGTAATAGTTTGTGGGCCCTTTACTAGCTAAATCCTTTTTGAAATGGTGCTAGAGTATAACATTGTATTCTCCGCAAAAATCGCTAAATGATTTGAGCTAGGAACGCAAGGTCGAGAGGGGCTATAAATACTTGATCCTAGGGCAGTGTCACCGCCTTTATTTTCCCCAAGATTCGATACTCTACCTGCCAAAACTACACCATCACTTGTTTGTCCCTCCCCTTCAGCAATACTATCGCTTAGTAAACTAATTACACTTATGTCATTGCCCCCATCCTGTGTTTGCTGTCAATCACATTCTTCCAATCCCGATAATACTGAGAACCTGTTAAATAATCTTAGATTCCTTGTGGCGGGCTAACTAGATTGTTCATACCATGAGGGCACTTGTCTACGTTGATCCTGCACTGGGGCGTAGAAATAGGTCAAAGGCAAGGGTTGGATTGTGGATCTAGTTTCTATTTGTGGCCAATTACAGATGTGTTCTACACATCGTTTGTCTCTAAAATTGACAATAACACAATCCCCCCAACTGTCTTTACATTTCTACCTATCCAGTTAACCCTTCTCACAGACAGAATCTCTGCCCTACAATGTATAGGTAAGGGCCTATTGGCATTAAGCCAAAATGTGCACTTATTTTTTAGTTCTGCGTGATTCTCTTTTTTACCAGCCACTAACGATGGTACCCCTGACAATATAACCACATTGGGGGCTGATTCAGGGGGAAGTTCTATAGTTGGCAAGTTTAGAATCGCTTGATCACGTTGTTTAGATAGTGATGGACAAGCATTCTTTGCTGGTTTGATAATCAACTCATTTTTATTCTTAGATATCTGGCCCAGTTTGCTCGAGTCTAAACCCTTAGCTGATGGAGTAACAAGTCTAACATTTTCTGTCATATTTTCTATGGAACTACTGTTACAAATTTGCAAACCATTCATAGTTACACCCACATCAACAGCATTTTTACGTTGGGGTATAGACATTGCCGGCTTTCTAGTTGTATCATTACTCTGTTTACCCATCATCTTCTGGGCTGATACCAACGAGAGTTCCAGGCATGCTAATCTAGATTCAATACGATCTAGCCTTCCATTTATAGGGTGAATAGACTTCTTGAGGACAGCTTCTAATTTTTTCCAAAACAAGGAACCCGACTCCTCTGGAGGGTTAAGCTCAGTTGTTGATAATGACAATATTTCTTCCCTTGCTAAGGAAGATAAACCGTAACTAGTTTTAGGTGCAGTATTCTCCTTATTGAGTTGCTCTATTACTTTTCCTTTCTTTCCTTTGTCAATTTTTTTTTTAACTTGCGTTTGAGATCTGGTTTTAGACCCAAAACCACTATTTTCTGTCGTAGGTACATTTAGTTGACAGCCCAAACCCTTTTTTGCAATGTTCGCTGACCTTGTTTTTATGGTAGGCAATGTCAAATTACTCTTAGAAGTGCTGTGATGTTTTTTCCCTAAAATGGGTGCTGATTGTTGATCCATAGGCACGACAAAGCTTCAATACAAACAATAGGACTATTTGGAGCTTCGGCCAAAGAACATATTGTGTCATCAGAATCGACTTCATATAATGCAGGGGACCTAGCCCCAGCCAAACTTCCCATAGATTACCTTTTTTCACAAAGGGGGTCTAAAGATAACCTTTTTTCAGTCAGTTCGATATCTTTGGCCAATGCTGTAGATACCCGTAAGATGAAATTATCTAGGGTACCCATAAGCGAACCACCAACGTTTGGAGCAATACTATTATTAGGCATTGTAGAAGCGGACATCATAATCACGTAAATGTCCTTTGGTTCCGGCTAATTGAATATTTCAACAGGATTCCCTTTAGGCAGTTACCCTCGGCGAATGTATCAATGACACAGCAACCTTATCTCTATATAGGCGTTAGAAGGGAGGCCCGTCCCGTTCTTGACCGGTCTTGAACGGGCTTAAACGGGCCCGCCCTTGGTCCGGCCTTCGTCCGGCGCCGCCCGCGCGCGTCCTGCGACGCGGAGGAAGGCTCTCCCTTTTCTGCGCCTCTGGGCGCGAAGAGAACGGGAGTTGGCCGCTAGGCAACCTGGGAGTTGCAGTCTTCCCCAGCCGTGGCCGCGCGATGGTGTGGAGTGGCGGCAGGGGAGGCACACAGCGTCAGGGCCCCAGGTGCAGCAAAATGGTAAGCAAGATCAGGAGCAGGCAGCAGATCCACAGGTCCGGGCAACACCAAGTAGAAAACCCCAATCATTCTAGTTAAGTCAGTTGTTTTGTGACAGGAATAGGGGCAAGAGAGTAATGGTTTGACCTGTACATATTCCACCAAGTACACACAAGACTTTGAAGAAACACCATCATATCCCAAAGGGTACAAATTGGAGGCTTTGGAGGATAGAGAGGTAGAAGGTTTCCCAGACACAAAATGACTAGACTGCTGATCCTCTATTGCATGTCACACTTCTGGGTTTTACACAAACAAAACCACTGAAATTCCCCAATTACATTATCTCAAGTAACTATCACGCCTTTCCTAAAGTAACTATAACTATAGATTAATTGTTATATGGTAGGACAAGGGACACAATCCCAGGAGCAAAGAAGCAAAATAATGTGGGGGACTTACAAATTAGATTATTTATGGAATTTAACAGTGAACAGCAGAATGAAAAGGTAATATTGAGAAACATTTGGCATGTGCTCCAGCATGATGAATTCTTTGAAGTCATGGGTGGGCCCCCACCCTAGAATTTCATTTTGGAGGACTAGTTGATACATTCACCAGTAGCTTTTCACAACCAATGGACAACAGCACATGGTTCTTGTTTTTTCATATTTAATCATCAGGTTTCAAATGTAATGCTGATGCAAGCGTCTGAATTGATTTTCGCTTCTCGGTCATGCAATCCCCATGATACGGGATCCCGCGTCTTTCTTCAAAGGAGTCTTCCCTCCTTCACGATTCTGTCGCGACTGTTGATTAGATAAGATAAAATGAAAACTATGGAGATTCTGAATAGTAATTTTCTATGAATCCACAGGAAGGAAAAAATGATCATATCTTCTTTTTTTGAGAAATTCTTTTTTTAAGGTAGGCCTGGGCAAAAATTTCGTTCCGTTCGCGGAAATTGCGATAATTTGACATTTTTGCGTTCCGCGGAGAGCGCGAAAATGTCAAAAATTCCGGTTTCCGCAGCTTGGCGATAATTTGTTTCTTGCTCGCGCTGTAAAATAATACATTCTCGCGCGCGCGCGATCGCCTTACCTGAATCCCTGCGTTCGCCGACAAGTTTTCTTGATCCGGTCGCGTTCTCCATGAGATGTTGTATTGTTTTTAGCCATTTGCGCTGTCTCGCGACAGTTCGCGCCCGCAGTGACGTCATGCGTCGCGCGATCACGTCTTTCTTCTCGCGATCATGCACCGCGAGAACAACTCAAATCAAGATGGCCGCGCCCGCAAGCAACCACATGGGTAAGTTGGCGACCCGCAACCATGCAGAAAATCTCGCGAACATGCCGGAAAAAAACTTCCGCATCTTCGCGATATTTCTGCTTGTTTGCGATAATTTTAAACATTCTCGCGATAATTTGCGAAGGTTAATTCCGCAAATTCCGCCCACCCCTATTTTAAGGTAGATTACTGCATCCCTAGGCTAGAAGACTCAATAGCGGAAACAAGGAATATATGTACTGAGAGACCAAATTATCATTTTAAGCCCTGAAGAAGCTCAATTTGGGCAAAACGTGTTGGCTGTAGCTTGTATTTGATGTATGCAACATAAGAACCAATAAAGAAAAGGAAAAAAAAGAAAAACTACGAAGAATATGTATTCTGTGACTTTTGGTTACATCTTAGTATTGTTATTTTGTATAATTAATCATTATACTGGTGGGGACCAGTACACTTGAATTATAGCACCTAGCGATATTCCTAATATCCCAAAATATATAAATTCAGCAGTTATTGATATCTGAGGTAACTATAACTTATGCCTGCTGCAGCGCACTGTCTATGACCTCCCATATTACATCATTTATGATATGGTCAGTGACATCACTAATGACATCACTGATATAATCTCAAATGATATCACTGATGACATCAACTGGTGATTGTAAGTGTTTTCTCAAATTTGTTAAACATATATACTAAAGTTACCACAAAAGTTGAATTAGTGTGCTTTGTGTACTACTGAGTGATTGCATTTTTTAACACGCATTATGTGAGCAGCTGTGTGACTGTGTGCATCCATATGTGAGTGGATGTGTGAGAAACTGGTTGGGTATGTGAGTGGCTGTGTGAGGGACTGTATGGGTGAGTTAGTGGGTGTGTGAGTGAGTGTCTGTGTGAGCGGCTGTATGGGTGAGTGAGTAGAAGTGTGAGTGCTGGTATGGATGTGTGAATGGGTATGTGAGTGGTTGTGTGGGTGTGTGAGTGGCTCTATTGAGAGGCTGTCTGTGTGAGTGACTGATTTTGTGAGTAGGTCGATGGGTGTCTGTGTGGTTGTGTGGGTGTTTTGAGTGGTGTATGGGTGTCTGAGTGGTTGTGTGGGTGTGTGAGGGGTGCTGTGGATTATGTAATCACTGATGTCATCAGGGATGACATTTGAAATGTCATTGGTGATGTCATCAGGTATGTCACTGACCATGTCATGAGTGATGTAATATGTGAGGTCATAAGCAGAGCATTGCGGGGGCTGTACGTTATAGTTTGTTCAGGTAAATATAATTTCTGAATTTATATATATATATATATATATATATATATATATATATATATATATATGATTACTTTAACGCAGTCATGGAGAGAAGAAAACTCAGAGCTCTTGAGTTGCCCAATGGCAGACATGAGTAGACTATCCATTTCCTGGTATTGTCTTTGCATTCTGTTTCATGTAATCAGGATGTTTGTAGGAGAGAACAACAAACCTACAAGTAGCCGAATTATATGAAAATAAACACCAAAGTGGAAGAAATTTTCAAACCAGGAATGGGAGAACTTGAGATGTCAGGAAAGGTGTTGGCTTGCTGCAACATTAATTAAAACATTTTCTTGTAAAGAGTCAAGTGAAAACTAAATGGGTCAGGTATTCTAAAATGTTTGGCTAATTAAGTAATGAGGAAATTAAATGAAGTGTTTTACCCATGATCACAGAAGCTAAACAATGTAGGAGGCTGGAACTCAGCCCAGGTCACCTGATTCGGAAGTTTGCAACTTAGCAGCAAAATGCAAAATTCTCCAAGGAATTCGTAACATCAACCCACAACTTTCTACACTCAATGCACAAGTTTGAAATCTTTTAGACATTCACAAAACAATGTCAGCAAGAAATTAACCTTTTATTTTAAAGGACATCTCACCCCAGCTTCATGTCTGTAAACACAGAGCAGTTCCAAATTGGCATATTTTCACATTTTCTCCACAGACGTCTGCATATTTCAGCTGCAAATATTATTCTGGCTTGACTAATTTCCAACTTTTTTCTCCAAGTGTTCCATTTCTTGTTTCATTTGTTTCTAAACACTTCTTTACTGGTAGTTATAATGTACTAGATGAAGCACAGCACATGAACACCCTTGGATGGGGCCATCTTTGCTTTTACAAGTAGGCATTGGGGTACATTACATGCTACAATCTCAATAAAGTGTTTGGTTTGATATACTTTACATGGCACTGATGATTCAATGTCTAATCAAATGTATATCTCGTCAAACTTCACACGATTGTGGCTATTCTGATCTACTGGTGTGTGAATCATAGCTGATGCTCAGTTCACTTTCCTTTGTGTTCTCCCATTGAAAAAATCTGGAAGGGATACATTTCTTGCTTCCCTCACAGTTCTTGTACACATAAGCTTGTATCCTGTTGGCCATGGTCCATCACCTTGATTAGGGGACAATAGGTATTTTTGTCTCCGGTGTTTATGGACCCAGAATCATTAATTGAAGCTGAGGTTGTACATTGCCCCTACACTCCACTTCACAAGTTCCCACTGGCGAGCCTTTGGCTCGAGTGGGTTTCCCCCTGGTCTAGTGCATACCCTGCCAACAATCAATCTTGATTTCCCATTTTGATATAAAGACCTCTTAAGAATGGCACCCACAAGTGACACATTCGTTGATGCAAGACCTAACACAGCATTATTTTCAGTGCCTTAAGATTTGAGCACTTGGACCCGCTTACTGGTGGTTCCCTAAACTCTGCCCACTACTCTGCAGTGCTGGATTCAGGTTAACCTGTTACCTAAATACCTAGGGGCTTATTTACAAGCCCATTGCACTGCTGATGCATCACTTTTTCTGCCACACTGGCGGTGCAATAGGCTTAGCCATATTTACAAGGCTACGTAAAGTCATCCTGCATGACTTTTCATGGCCTTGTAAATATGGGCCCCAGATTTGTTACATGGCCCACTGTTATACTCAAATTCGTCTTGGAGTTAGGTGGGAAAACCATTCCAATTTGGATTGTGCTTTTTCAGGGTTTCTTGTTTTCTCTAGAAGTCATCAAACCACTGAGTAATTATGCCTTTTGTCCAAGAAACTACGGCAGAATGCAGACAGAGACAACTTGATATTCCCTTGACTTAATGTTTGTAAATAAAAATATATAGTATCCTGAGCGTTCAAAAAGTGTATTGGGACACCTAAACTCTTTAACATAAACTAATATTTGTCACAAGGCTTTACTGTTAAGTACTGTAAAAGTGTTTGGAGTTGTGTTTAGCCACAGAAATTGCAAAGAAGTTCTGGTTTTTGAATGCTCCATTATTTTAACTGTCTGCCTTTCATACATTAACATAAAGAAATGTTGGGCCTGATTCACAAAGGTAAATTGAGATGAACGTATAGCTTTATGACTTTCAGTATTCACAAAGGGCATTTAATTAAGACAATACCCACCACAGGCACTGCCCTATGTCCACTGTATGCCTTTTAACTATTAAAAAAGGCCTCAATACTTATACATGTGTACAAGCAATTATATACAGAAGCTTGGTAGAAAGAAGACTGTGTGCACCAGGTATTAAGCTATGTGCATGTGCTTGTGTTGCTTCAGAAGATGGGTATCTGTAAAATTTTCACCTCAGTATGAAGGCTGTAGGTAGTATCATCTTTAGTACCTTCAGACCGTGGTTATTTTAAGTAAATAGTCTTTCTTTGGACAAGTTCAGCATAGAGTGTACACTACTGCTTAGTCGTTATTTTTTAATAGTTTGTGGTGTATTTCACATGAGAATGTCACTGTCGGCAAACAGTGTGGTACAGAGTAAACGTTCTCCATATAGTAAACAGTATTAACAGTACCCACTTTTCAACTTATATCTACTTAATTTCTCAATGTATGTTCAGTGACGGTCAAGGTTTGATACTGGTAAAGAGTGTCTATAGTAGGGCATTAGTTATGTAACAAGGCTTGAGTAGCTGGAACAACTTGGTTTTCCTTGAACAGTTGTGTTCAGAGTGAACACTGTGTTCAGGATAGGTTACCCTTTTATCTGTGGTTCATAGTCAACATTCATTTGGCTACCCATTAAGTGTATTGTACAGGGTCAATGTTGCAAATAACACAAGCTTGCTTCACCTATGGGGGTTGTATTATGATAGCAGTAAATGCGCTTCATATTATTCTGAGTTATTTTCTTTTACTTTCATAGCTCTAATAGTATACCTGTTTACAGAGCAATGTGTATAAAAGAAGTTTGGCTGATGTCATCAGTGATGTCACAGAACATGTCAAGAGTGAGGTCATATGTGAGGTCATAAGCAGTGCATGGCAGGGGTGCAAGAGTGAATTGCTGTGTTTTTATTAGTTCAAAGTGTTAATGTTGTCACTGACAAATTCACCTAACTATAATGTTATTTTAATCTTTGTTTTTGTCAGTGAATTTCGAAAATATAATTTTTTGTAAAAAACAGATCTTTTTTATCACACCTAACTATACCGTTAGTTTAACCTTTGCTTTTTAGTGGAAAAAAAATATATATACACACTTGTATATATATATATTTTATACACATATATATATATATAGTGTTACCATAGTAATTACACTGGTGTGAAAATCGTCTGTACTGCAGCGGACATATTGGAATGGTGTACTATACAATGTATGCAGAATATAATACAAGTAAGTATATCATTCCTTGTACACCTAAACTTGTTGTAAGATGCAAATAAAATCGAAATGACTACAACAATTATATGTCGGAAAATTATTTTTGTGAGTAGCGATGTTGACAACACATTTAGAAGCAGCAAAGTATATTCATGTGAACTCCCAAAGTCACAGTCTTAATCAAGTGTGTCATTCTTAATATTATAAATGTATATAAATATAAGAAAAATACACGATGTCATTCAAGCGAAATATAGATAATCATGTGCAATTACTGTTCAGATAACACAACATGTTCAAGAAAATAAATCGCACTTGTAATGAAGTTCCTGTTGTCCGTCACTACTGACTGCAGGCAACTCACGCAAATTGCGTAAGTAGCGAGAGACACGTTTGTTGATAAAGTTATCCAGTCAAATACCTCTTAAATACCAACAACAACACCTTACTAGTGGATAGTGATGCTCCCCCTGTAAGAGAAGACACACCCCAGTATTGCCAAGTGGTCAGACATTCAATAAAGGGGGGGTCAATTCCTGTCTGATGGAAAGGTCCATTTGTGCCGGTATCCAACTCTGCAACAATATTAAAATATCACAGGGGGCTATAGGCAATCATAAAGCGAAATCACACATTACTAACCACAATGTTATAACAGGAAGGATATCACCTAAGTCTGCTGCACTCGTGGTATCTCAAACTATTGTGCAATATCTTGCTGCCCTTGACAATAACGTAGAAGTGCTCTTGCAAGCCATAAGCTAGAAAGGAAAGGAGAGGAAGCCTGTGTACAGTGAGTGTTGGTGATAGGTACCCTTCCTTTCCATCTGCAAGAAATACATAAAGAAAAAAGAAGAAAGAAAAAGACAAAGAAAAGAAATACATATTAACATAAAATTAAAACCAGAATCTCCTAATCTTTTCAAATGCATTAACATCTTAACTCTTCAAAATGTATTTATAACATCTTAGGCACAATACGATTTATGAATGTTAGATAAAGAGCTAGTTGCAGAATTGCGTAACGGGTCCAAAGAAACACCACTGGCCTGCCCAAAATACAGTTATTCCTTAAGATGTACAGACAACTCTTCTTCCTGATTCAGCCCTCCCGACATTTTAGTTTGGAAATCGATAATGAGCTTAGACTTGGATTTTTGTTTATCTGCTCCAGGATAATATAACTTAAATCTCTAGTGTTTGAGAAATGTCTATCCCTAAAATGACGGGCCACGGGGTATTTGGGATCATAGTTGGTAATAGCCCGAGTGTGTTCCAAGATTCTTTTCTTAGCCATACATGTGGTGCTTCCTATGTACCAAAGGTTACAAGTACACTCTATTGCATATACAACAAATATGGAGCTACATGTCAAAAACCGGGTGATGTTCTTATTGACCCCATTGTGGCTCACCTGTTTACGACACTTACTAAATAAGCATGCCATACAGTGGCCACAAGGGAAGATCCCTTCAAGGCCCTGCATATTACTTGGTGGATAAGTAGTGATGTCACTATGGACAAGCATGTCCCTGATGTTCCTCCCTCTCCGATAAGTGATACTGGGTCTCGCCGAGATAGCATCTCCAATCACCATGTCATTTTGGAGAATCCCCCAGCTCTTAGCCATGATTTTTCTAATGGCCTGAGCATCTGAACTGTATGTCAGAATCATCCTAGGTTTAATCCCCTCTATTGACTGCTGTGGATGTTCGATGTAATGCCGTGAAAACCTTGTTGCCCTTGACATGTAATTTAACATCAAGATATTCAATTTCAGTTCTACTCATGTTGCCACTCAGTACAATGTTGCAATTGTTCTCATTCAGTTTCTTAATAAAATTTAGGGCATCACTCTCCGTCCCCTTCCAGACAATAAATAGATCGTCAATGTAGCGCAGCCATGTTGTAACATGTTCAAATTCGGCTTGAAGGGTTGGATCAGAGCAAATGTTTTCCTCCCAGTTTTCCATGAATAAATTCGCGAAACTGGGAGTGAAGCATGATCCCATAGCCGTACCATTAGTTTGACGGAACAGAGCACCGTTGAACAGAAAGATGTTATTGGTCAAACAGTACTCTGTTATCTCGAGTAACATCTGAGTATGTTCCCAGAATCTAACATGTCTGGTCCCCAAATACATTCCACATGCTGTAAATCCTTGTTGGTGATCGAAAATGGAGTACAGACTCTGCACGTCCAACGTAATGAACAACGAGTCTGTAGCCCATATCAAATTTTCGACTTTTTTGAGAAAATCCTTGGTGTCTCTCACATAACTATCTAGGTTGATCACAAACCCTCTCAAAAAGTAATCAATGTACTTTGATATGTGCTCTGTGCACTACCACATGACAACACTATGGGTCGACCTGGTGGTCTAGTGGTATTTTTGTGAACCTTAGGCAATAGGTATAAAACTGAGAGTACCGGATAATCACACTTCAAATACCCAAATTCCTCCCAAGTAAGTATACCCTTATCTCTCCATTCTACAAAGCGATCCCAGATGTTAGTGATGCTCATGTTATACCTTTCGAAGCTCACGGATTCATAGAAAATGTCATCTCTGAGTTGTCTCTCAGCCTCTTCTAGATATAATCTCCGATCTAGAACAACAATGTTACCCCCCTTATCTGCCGGGCGAATGACAATACTGTCATCGTCCATCAGTGAATTGAGAGCCTGTTTCTGCTGGTATGTGAGATTATGTTGATCATTGTTCTTAGATTTACTTCTACTTGTCTCTACAAGTGATCTACTTATGACCTCGTGAAAGGTGTCTAAATTATCATGAGGAAGAATAGGCATAAACAATGATTTAGGTCTAAAAGGCGTGTCAGCCGAGGCATCAGTGACAATGTCTAATTCGGTTAATAGTTGTGTAGAGGAAATCGCAGTTGCCACCCCTGCGTCGGTTTGTCCTAACTCGACCACTGTGCTGAGTACCTCAGTATCATGAATGTTAAAATCATAAGTATTGGTGGTACTACTCCCACTGGTAACTTGCCCATTTATGGCACCCTTAAGTTTATTCCACTTCTGTAATTTGAGTTTACGTATAAACTTAAATACATCGATCCGTACTTCAGCGTAATCTGAGGAAGAGGATGGACAAAATGATAAACCAAGGCAGAGAGTTCTTTTTTCTGTCATAGTCAATGTTCTTTTTGATAGATTGATGATAGTTCTATTCACCATTTCATCATTCATCAATATGCTCTTTTGGCGCGCGCTCTGTTGGTTCCCATTGCGCCTGGGCCCCTGCCTCTTCTGCCACCTTTGTCTGAGCCTATTTCTTCAGTTCCTGCGTAGCCTCTTCCTCGGCCTTGTCCTCGTCCCCTCTGTCCCCTTGTTTTTGGTACCGGTGTTTCTCTTGTGGTCAGACGGCCCCTCCTTAGAGTCCGGTATTCGTCTAAAATAGTCAATTGCTTTTTGTTAATGCCCAGCAGTGTCTGGTTCTGTACAGATACATCGGACTCACTGTCACTGGTTGTAGATATTTCCGCCATCGGTCTCTCATTGGTACTGCTCAACGGTTCCACTTCAGAGTGTTCTTGCCTATACAAATGATCGTATTTATGACTAAAAGTCAGGATCCGCCCACTATCATAATCGTCATAGTCGCGGTTGAGTTTCCTTTCTTTTCGCGCTTTTATGTCTTCCTCATGTTTATTTAGTCTTTCCTTAATGGTGGTCAGTGCCTTATTCAGGTTCTCAGAGTCCATACATTTCTTAAGGTCATCTAATAGATCCCTAATTTCCTTCAATAGCTCCTCTCTGTCTAACCATGCATATTTCACGAGGATCTCCAACATTCTCCTAGAACTTAATGCAGAATTTGTTGACCATTCTTCCAGCATTTTCGGATTAGGTTGGGAGCTGATGGATGACAGTCAACTACAAATGGAGTTTGACAAGTCTTTGCAGTTACCCAGAGAAGCACTTATTTGGAATACCAACGGCAGAAACAAAAGTGACAGAACTCCATTTGTAGTTGACTATCATCCATCAGCTCCCAACTACAGAAATATAATGCAAAAAACATTTCCCTTACTGTCCACTTGTGAAAAATTGCAAAAGGTTTTTCCAAAACCACCAGTCATTGCTTACCGCAGAGCTCCAAATTTACGATCTCTTATTGTGAGAGCCGGACTCAAGCAAGCTGTAACAAATGCAGGGGTTCATAGCTGTGACTCTAAAAGGTGCATCACGTGTGAATATCTTTTACAAACATCATCTGTAACTAGTTCTGTTACGAGAAGGACCTATGCAATAAGGCAGCATCTTACATGTCGCTCAACATGCATTATTTATGTGATTCAGTGCCAAAGGCAAAGCTGTAGAAAACAATATGTAGGCCAAACAGTGAATGACCTCCGTACACGATGAAGGAACCACAAATCGTCAATAATTAATAAGAAAATTGACCAGCCTGTAGCCAATAATTTAAACCTTGTGGATCATTTACTATCAGATTTGAAGATTTTCCCCATGGAACATGTTTCAAAGGAAGAACTACTGGACTCCAGGGAAAACTTCTTTCTTGCCTTAAATGCTCCAGGGACTCCAGTAACCATAAGGCTTTGGGGACAATTGACCCGCCCATCAGGGGGCGTATTTCGCATTTATGGATGGTGACCGGAGCGTGCATCTATGACCGACTGCCTCTGAGGAAGAGGGAGATTCCTTTGAAACGCGTCAGGCAAGTTGCGTTATGGCCGTGTGATTGTAACTGCCTCAGCTGACTGTTCATACTCTTCATTAAAGGCTTGCCACCTTGGTAAATGTTCGAGTGAGGCTCAATCTTTTGGGAAGGCTAAGAGCGAATATATATATATATATATATATATATATATATATATATATATATATATATATATATATATATATATATATATATATATATATATTTTTTTTTTTCATGTACAGTGGGAGACTGGTAATATATATGTATTTCAAACATTGAAATGAATAGTGATGAATGAATTCATTAAGGAGTGTACAAATGTATATAACATTGTATCAGTGCCACGTTACGAAATGTCTGCCCAATAGGGGAGCAAGCCCATTCAGGGCGAAAATTTTTGGGAGACCTGTAATATAGATGAATTTCATGAACTGAAATGAACACCAAAAAATGAATTCACTAAAAACTGTGCAAATGTATATAACAATGTATGGTGAAATAGCACGTTACAAAATGTCTGCCCTAAAGGAGAGTTCAAAGAGTGATACAATGTTTCCCTCCTCAATTTCACTGATGGATAGCAAGCGATCCCCTCTCTCGATGTCGATGATACTTTATTGTTAATTCAAATTGACAAAAAAATGTGAACCTTACCGACATTGACAAAGGCGTGTAGCCGAAACGCGTCTGTCGGGTGTTTTCTTGCCCTGTGGCTAAATAAATCTTATGAACATATTTCCCCTGGAGTGCGCCTCATTTACGATCCGAGATTGGATCAACGACTAGGAATATATATATATATATATATATATATATATATATATATATCAAAACCAGAAAGCGGGTCCTTCCGGGAACAAGCCCGTAGTCAGGTGGTGCGTGGTGCCGGTAAACCCAGGTCCGGACAAAATGAATCCAACGAGTTGCAAAAGTAAAACGCACTCTCAAAGGACCCAGTGCAAGGCAGGATGCTCTTTATCGTATTTATTTATATATATATATATATATATATGTATGTGTATATAATTATATATGTTCAATGAAAAACCAAAGGTTACAGGGACATTATAGTTAGACTCACATTTCACTCATACAAAACCAGAGAAATTCAGCAGTAATAGTTACCTGAGCTAGCTATAACTTACGTCCCCGCAATGCACTTCTTAAGACCTCACATATTACATCACTCATGACATGGTCAGTAACATCACTCATGACATCACTGACATCTCACATGACATCACTGATGACATCACTGCTGACATATCAAATGACATCACTAATGACACCACTGCTGACATCATCTGCAGAACCACTCACACCGTCATACAACCTTTCATACACCTGCTCACACACATACCCAACAACCACTCACATACCCACTCACTCACCCATACAACTACTCACTCACACACCCACTCATAAAGCAACTCACACACCCACTCACTCACCATACAGCCTCTCAACACAGCCACTCACTCACCCATACAACCAATCAAGCACCCACACAACCACTCTCATACCCATTCACACATCTGTACAACCTCTCACACACCTGCTCACTCACTGATATAGCCACTTATACAGACACTCACTCTCAAATGCAGCCACTCACACACCAACTCACTTAACAAAATACCCACTCAAACAGCCACTCACTCACCCATACAGCCACTTACACACCCAGTTAATCACTCATACAGCCTCTCACACAGCTACTCACCCATATAGCCATTCACACACCCACTCACTCACCAATACAGCCACTCACACAACCACTCACTCACCATACAGCTACTCACACAGCTACTCACACACCCACCCACTTTTACACCCATACAGCCACTCACACGCCCAATCACACACCCATATAGCCACTCAGATAACCACTCACACATAGATACACAATCACACAGCCACTCACATAATATATGTTAGAAGTAGTATCACTCAGTAGTATACAAAGTATACTAATTTAACTTTTGTAGTAGCTTAGTTTATATTCTTTAACACTCATATACTTTTAGAAAACACTCACAATCTCTCCATGATACTAAGCTGTAAACTGGCTGCCAAGACGGAATAACAAAGGGAAGCTCCTGGGTTTTAGGATTGCAGTTAGTGAACATCCTATACTAACCCCTGCCATCCAAACCCTTGTTTGCATGTTTTACTTTGAAGAGACTACTTAATATCCTACTGAATTCGAGGGAGCTGCCTACAACCTTCTTGGCAATTAAATGGTCCCAGGAGTGGCATGAAGTTGTTGCGATTACTAGTCTGCGCCGCAGGCTTCTTTGTCAGGCGAGAACTGAGGACTGATCCACTGCGGCTCCCTGGCATGACATTCGGCTGACAACCCAGTATGGTGAGCTGAGCGGGCATTTGCCGATGCCTGTTTTGGCTGGTGGGCTGGGTGATGGCAGCTTTGGAGCAACAGCTGCTATGGTTCCCCAACATGACATGGCTGCCGACCCTGTCCGGTGAGGTGAGCTGCTGTTGGCCGACACCTGTTTTGGCTCAGGGGCCCGGTGAGGGCAGCGTTGGACCCTTTCCCCTTGCCTGGTGAACTGCAAGTCACCAGATCGGCGTGGTGTGTGATTTCTGCTCAGGACGAATGATTGAACGATGACTCAGAGGGGTGTGGACTGGAGCATTTTGCCTGCCGCCTCGGGAGGATGTTGGGCGATCAGAATGAGCACTGCCTGTTTGCGCCAAATCCCGCACCACTCTGAATTATGCTCTGGTTTTTGGGCTCGCCCCCCCTCATACACATGAGTGCCAGGGAACGTAGTGCACAGAAAATGATGCGAAGTAAGGAACGGATTGCAGGATTGTGGGTTGTACTTGGCCCAATCACTATTATTGATTCACTGTAGAGGGGTGCATTTGGATTGGAGGAGTCACATTGCTGGGCTTCTTGTGGGCCCATTTCTCCAGCTCAAACAGCCCACCTGGTGGCAAAAAGGCTGTTCCACCAGATTGCTCTATATAGACAAAGAACTATTGTTATTTCCCAAGAAAGTCACGGAAATTAAAGGAGGACTCTGGTCCATCTGAATTTCGTGGAAGGAAAGGTAGGACTTTAGCCTAAGGAAGTCATAGAAGTCAATGGAGGACTCTGAGCCATTTGACATGCATGAAAGTAAAGTAAGACTTAAGTCCAGCTATGTATGGGAGTGGCCATCTTAGAAGGGTGTCTCTATAATTCATTGGCAAGCCTTATGCAGATATCACTTCGCACCTTCCTTTCGCGCTAGGGTGCACTTATCACCATCTAGTCACTTCTATTTTTACCTACTATTCGTCATTATTAATTCAACGGCGGAACCTGATGCCTGATGACAGTGAAACACCCCACTATAGTTTGCAATAACAACAATCTACGGACCTTGAGGGCTACTACCCTCTCTCCTTCTAATATAAAATAACCCGTATGTAAGTCCCTCTCCTGCAACTCGCCCTCCAACCCATGTGTCTCATACAACCCATATCATCCAGTGAAAGTATCAATTTGATACCCCTTACTACCCATCTTTCACCCCACCACAAAATTCACTGTCCATGCTCCATCAATTGCATGCCAACTCCCCCAACACATATCTCCTCTCGTATGAGGATTCCTCTAGTCCTTCTTCCTTTCTACCCTCAGATGGATAACATTCTTCGTCTACCACCATACCTCCCATAAACATAATAAACCCTCCATACAGTGAGAATAAGCTGTCTGACATCATGAATGATCTTAAACTAGTTAAAGAGAGCCTCCAGATCTTATTGCACTTCTTTTTAATAATAGAGAAGTTGGGGGATCTCAGATCAACTTCAGAGATCAATCAACCTCTCCTCTCCTCTATGCTCAATTACTTCTGAAGGGAACTCTTGGCCAGGGATAACATAGGGAATCCTTACTGGAATTCTCGGCCATATCCTAAAAATCTCTACAGACCTTACAGGGTTACCGATCACCTGACTGATGCAGACATTCAGTCCCTATTACTATACTACAAATCAGTTCATATTGAATCTGCTCCCTGTACTTTCAATATACAAACTATTACCTCTAATCCGTTTAGAGAACCCAGTGTCAACATCAGATCTCTGAGCAAGGAAAACTTACTACAGGTCCAAACATCACATCTCGAAGGTGTTGTGACCAAATCTCACATCAAATCAATGCTTATTATTTGCGGATCAGCTGTAAGACACATAGCTCATATTGCAGGCATTATACTCTCACGTGATCTAGACCTACTGATCATAACTGAAACTTGGCTCAAGGAAACCTTAACACCAATCCTAGACATTCTAGTTCCCCCAGACTATGACATAATCAGACTGGACAGACTAGTTAAAACTGGAGGTGGCATTGCCTGCATCCATCGATCCAGTATCGGCTTGAGACAGATACACTTGGCTTCAATGTCCTCCTATGAACACCTGGAACTTGAAATCTTGAACAATGACAAAATAATATGTACACTCCACACTATCTACCACCCCCCCTGGAGTTAATACTCCGTTCACTGACCAAATGATGGAGGCCGTATTACTGAACACGGACCAATCTCACAACCATATCTTCCTTGGGGATTTCAACCTGCACTGGAACAATGAAAATGACCCATTAGCATGCACCTTCAAGACCTTCCTATACGACCTGAATCTCACCCAATTTTGTAAAAAGCCTTAACATATCAAAGGTTGCACCCTAGATCTTATCATAGCCAAAATTAACATCATACAAGTTGATGAGATAGCCCCTTGCGACTGGTCAGATCACCTCCTAATCTCATTTCACATCATGGAAAAAATACTGATCAGACAAGGACAACCTCGAAAAAACAAACAATGGTCTAGGGATCTGAGAAACATCAAAGTAAATGATCTTATCAATATGAGCAATAATCTTCTTTCGCCGCCCCCCAACATGACAAACCTGGACGATCTCACTGATCACTACATTCATTCCATGATGGATACCTGTGATGCACTTGCTCCTCTATATCCAAAGGATTCAACGGCGCCCTTAACGAGGAACAAGGTAAATGTAGGCTTGCTGAAAGATCTTGGAGAACTTCTCCTTCCCTAGCTAACCTCAAACTACTAAGGGAGACACAAAATGCCTATAACAAACATATACGCAGCGCTAAATCTGATCACTTTAGATCGCACCTTAACAAGGGAAAAACCAGACCCAAAAAACTTTTTGAAATCATCAAACAACAATCGAACCAATTCTCTAATAATTTCTTGACACTAAAGACTCAATCCCAAGCAGTGAGGAGTTCTCAGACCACTTCATTGAAAAAACAAGAAAGATCAAATTTGATCTGCAATTCTCCTTACCAGACTTACAGAATCAAGCTCACTACACCCCTGCCTCAGGTTCACCATGGATGAGCTTTCCTATGGTTGCTTTGGATGCTTCTAGGAATACCTTCAGACTTCCAGATTAGTCTGAGCTGCTTAACACCCTAACTACATTAAAACCATCAAATCACTTCAACGATCCTATGCCCATCACATTCTTTAAAGAGCTTACCTCATCCATATTCCCTCGCTGGTCAAAGATTGTACATAAAGCCTCATGCAAGGCCTCATTCCAGATTGCCTCAAGATTGGACGAGTCATCCCCATACCAAAGAAACTTAAGGCAGATTTATCTGATCCTAACAACTACCAACCAATCTCTAATACCATGACTCTCTCCAAACTACTTGTGAAATACGTACATACACAACTCTGAAATCACACTGAACATTTTCAACTACTTGAACAATACCAGTCTGGCTTCAGATCTGGACACAGCATAGAAACCCCTTTTGCACACATTGTGGTGGATACCCTAAGACTTCTAGACCAAAATGAACCTTGCCTACTGTTATATCCTGCTGATGCTAATGCATTACCAGTCTACCACCAGTGGAATGTTAATGTGATGATGCTGTCAGAATGTTGGGAATCTGCAGTGAGTAATGACAGTTGACTGGGCTGAGCTGCCTGCTGGCTGCTCCTGGTGGGGTCTTTATCTGGTCTACTTCTAATCTTCCTGTGATCCTGTACCATCTTCAAATAAAACCTCTTTAAATCATCTCAACTGAGAGGACTTGATCACTACAGATACTTATACTGTTGGATCTCTCCTCTGCATTTGACACGGTCAAACACAACACATTAATTGAACTCTTTGAAAGATTGATGGGGTTATCAGGTACAGTGTTAAATTGGTTTATTTCATTCCTTCAGGTTAGAACTCAAAGATTCAAAGTCAACCACAACCTTTCACCTTTCCAACAGTAACTCAATATCAATTGGAGTTGCACAAGGATCTGCACTATCACCAACTCTTTTCATCCTGTATCTGGAACCTCTCACCGAAATTCTGAAACGGTCTAACATTCAATATCATATGTATGCGGTCGATACCCATGCGGTCGATACCCAACTGTATATGAAAATTGGGGGCTGAGCTAGCCACGCCTGAAGATGGCCACTTTCTGAGTGAGCTCCTTCGGTCATTCAAACATCCTGCATTAATCCTATGCTTCAATCCTTCTAACAAACTAAATATGAGGTGTTGACGAATCGGAACACTTTCCCGACACAATACGCTGACTCCTACGTTCCGAGGAGCCTCGAGGGCAAAGAACCCACTCCTGCAAATCCTCTGCTAAAGTACAGCCTCAGAAATGGCTGTGCGCGTAACCTGACTCCTGCCCGTGGTGGGCAGGAATCGATAAGGCCGCGCTGGCGGAGGAGGTGGAACTGAAAAACAACGAGCTGCCAACTGCTTGCGGAGTGCTGCGGCTGCCTACCTCCGAGTATTGGGACAAGTGGGAGCGATCGCAGGGCCCGTTGCCCGCTGCAGGTGAGCTTCGAGCACAGGGTAACCGGCGCCCCTGGGGGAGAGGGCTGAGCACAGAGGCCGACTACTGCATACTGCCTGTACCCGGCGGATGGAGCCCCGTCTGATGTTGGATGAACAGCATGTGGCTCCCCTCCTGCCAGATTGAGGTCGACAATGAGAGGGCACCAACATCTGCGCTACCGCCCATGTCCGCACAGCACATACTGCAGATTCTACTGACGCGTGGCGAAGCGGGCCGGAATATGACGGCTGCGACCCCACGCTACTTGCCCCTGTTCCTCTAGTCAGTAAACCGGTTGCTGACCTCAGTGTGGGGACCCGTCCACGACACCCACATTCTAAGAGGCCTGCGGACTGCGTTGAACCGGGGGGATCCATTATGCACCGCCTGCCCCCAAAGTACAAGGCCTGACACGAGGTGCGCAAGCTGAGCAGGAGGACATGTGGGGCGTGCGCTCTCCATGCTTGCACGGCCTGTGAAAAGGCAGCTTCGGCCATAGAGAAATCCACTACTGGGTGCCTGCTGCTCCATACAACCCTGCTGGAAGGAACCCTGCAGGGACCTCAACCAGTGATGTCAAAGTCACACGCTACACCAGCGCCATCGCTGCAGTACACACGCTGAGAGTGGGTCTACTCTTTGTTTGCTTCTAGGTACCCGGCTCAACATATCTAACTGATCTCCTATTTACCACTGTACCTCACTCTCCTGCGCTCATACTCACCCCCTTCTCTGATCACTAGCGTCTCGCAGCACTACAACATCTACAGCACCTAGACTGGTGTACCCTACTGAACAATGGGTAAATCTGACAGAAACCAACCCAAAATAATCTTTGAGCAAACCAAAAGAAATACAGAAAGTGAACCGGATGGGCAAAATGATGCACGGCAAGCGGCGTCCAGCACAGGTGGACCTGATACTGGTGATATTCAGGCCATGTTCTCAACGATACAAGCCTCCCTCGCCAATATAGACGGCAAAATTGACTCCCTAACATATCGGGTGGATCGCATGTCTGAGAGGCTGTACAGACATACTGAAAGAATATATATGGCGGAACGGTGCATATCGGACTCAGTAGATGCCAAAAGACAATTAGAAACCAAGCAAGGTAAAATGGATACCCACCTGAAGGCATTCATTGCAAAGACTGAAGATTTAGAGGCGAGATCACGCCGCAGTAACCTACGCATTATGGGAGTCGCGGAAACGACCAATACAGGTCCTATGGAACGATATATTGAGCAATTACTTATCCATCTAATGGGAAGAGACAATTTTTCTTACGTTTTTCTTGTGGAAAGGGCCCATAGACCACTGGCTTCATCCCCACCACCTGGATCCAGACCACAACTGATAATTGCTATAGTTCTAAATTACAGAGACCGTGATGCAGCCCTCCGCAAAACCCGTGAACTGGTTAAACTAAACTAACAAGGTATGGACATTTCCATATATCCTGACTTTACCCTACAAGTACAAAAGGCCCGTAAGAAATTTGTTGAAGTTAAAAAATGCTCAGAGATCACAGTATACCATATGCAATGCTCTCCCCAGCTAAGCTGAAAGTAACTGAGGGTGGAAGGGCTGTGAAATACACTGAACTGAAAGACAAACTCAAGTTCCTTCCTCGCAAAGGACTTCAACCTCCGCGCTGAAAATCAACTAGAAGTTGTCCAGAAGAACAAGCGAATATGTCAGATGTTGAGTGATAGACCACTCTACACTTCGCTGATTCACCTGCACTGCTGCATACTATGAACTGTATGCACATGCCTATGCACTGTCACAGATAAGTACATATTATAATTCTCTAGGTGGGGGTTGGCATGGAGACAGACATTACAAACTGGCATGATGCACGTATCTTTCCTTAACTGTGTTCGATTTAACGTGTTAACTTTATTAATTATCCGATCGCATTATATTACATTAGTTCTGTTGTTTGGAATGTTGCCACATGCATTAGAGTGACCCCCTGGTTGACATTTGTAACCGGGGTATCCGGCTGGCAACTTTTGCCCCAGTGTGTATACCACACCACTCTTCCTCTCTGTCCCAATAGATTGGGCGAGAGGGGGACAACTCTGGTTGATTATGGGGATTGCCTTTGTCATAGTTGGGTTGATGAAGTGGGAGGGGTGGGTGGGGGGTAGGGCGGGACCAATATTATATTGCATGTTCTTTCTTGTCAAGTCACGATACAGTCACTAGTGTCCATTGGCACTGTGCAAGCACACATTATGTACACTGATAACGTCTGGATCACGCTCTCCGTAAACATTGCGAGCCAAAGACTATCTGCTAGATGCTATATCTGAAACACATTGACACACACTAACAGTAACCCTATCCCATTGAAATTGGCCACCTGGAACATACGGGGACTAAATAACCCTAAGAAAATTAGACAGGTGTTAGCGTATTTGGACAGGCATGCTATAGACATAGCTATGCTCCAAGAGACACATTTGCTATTCAGTAGAGCCAATAAACTAGGGAAGTGCTGGAATTAGTAGTCTCCTCATCATACTCTAACTATGCACGCGGGGTCATCACCCTGATACGGAAAGGAACACAGTTTACACTGGAACGGACAATCACAGACACACAGGGGAGATATGTTATCCTGACTGGACTATTACGAGGCACAAGAGTAGGTCTCATCAACACATATGGACCTAACGTAGATGAACCTGACTTCTACATACAATTATGCACAGAGATACGGGGGCTACCAATAATGGAACTAATTTGGGGTGGAGATCTAAATGTGGCACTGGATAGCATATACGACAGATCACAAAATACGACCGAGAGACACCAGCGTGCAGTTGCGGTGATTTTAAATGGCATGATAGAATTCAAAATGCCCGATATATGGCGTATGCGTAATCCACATGCATATGAAAGCACCCACTCCTCGACAGTCCATAATAGCTGGTCCAGACTTGACTATTGGATACTCACAGATCAGGTGTGCACATGGATCCATGATGTCCGACACCTCACAAAAACACTATCGGACCATAAGCCTGTGTTACTAAACCTACAAATACCAACGTGTACCCCACCACCATTTGTGTGGCGCTTTAACGCTAACTCTCTCCTTGATCCACTCTATGCTGAAACAATCCACTCGGCAATAGAGGACTACGTTACCAACAATAAACTATCAGTTGATAGTGAAAGCACCTTCTGGCAAGCCTTCAAGGTGACCCTACGGGGCATTTTCATAAGCACCACAGCAGGGATCCTTAACGATCTCCGCACGCAACTGCAGCAATGCGAAACACGCATTAAAAGATTGGAAACAGAGTACGACGCTACTCGCGATGTCAATCTATTAGGTGATATACGTGACGAAATCAGTAATTATAACGCCCTAGCAGAGGATGAAATGAAGTACATCGCAAATCGTCACACAGCACGAAGGATGGGTGAGAGGGGAGACCAGGCCTTAAGCTTGCAACCAAAATTCGCATAGAGCATAAGCAACACACTATTCTCCAAGACACTGCACCTACATCAGAAATTCAAGCCTACTTAGATGACATTGCACTAGCATGGCTTTCCAATGCACAACGGGACTTCCTAGCGCAACCAATTACACTAGAAGAAGTGCAGGAAGCGATAAAAACATTGCCGAATAACAAATCGCCAGGTCCAGATCGTTAAACGGGTGAATTTTATAAGGCGTACTTGGAAATAATGTGCCCATACTTATTGGAAATGTATGACAAAGCATATCACAATCAAACTCTTCCCCCTACATTACGCGAAGCTTTGATAGTAGCACTTCTAAAACCAGATAAAGACCCGCAGAAAGCAGACTCCTATCGACCGTTATCTTTAATAAACACTGACATTAAGATCCTAGCTAAAATTATTGCAACTCGCCTACAACCACTTATGTCGAATATTGTGTTGCCTGACCAATCTGGTTTCATACCGGCTAGATCTACGGCACATAATCTTCGTACCATATTTGCCCTACTTCACCAATTGAATCCCGACCTAGAAGCCGTGGCAGTACTTCTCGACGCGGCCAAAGCATTTGATTCAATTGAATGGGTTTAAAGTCATTGCTGACTTGGATCAAATTGTTGTACAAGAGGCCATCTGCGTGCATTAAAGTAAATAGGCACATATCGGGTGTCATACAGTTACAAAGGGGGACGCGGCAGGGATGTCCGCTATCCCCCTTACTATTGGCTATCTCCCTACAACCCCTAGCTTGCAAAGTCCGTCAACGGTATGCCCATACGGCTTTGAGATTTACCTTGCGCCCCATTGGCATATCATTATATGTTGACGATATGGTGCTATATACTAGAGATCCCAATGTAAATTTATCGCCACTAATCAGAGAATACATACAATTCGGCAGACAATCAAGCCTTCAGATCAACTGGGCCAAGTCAGCAGTGATACCTTACTATGGCAGGAGGATCCAATTAAATATCTAGGCATTTGGATACACTGGGATTCCGAACTAGTACTGCAGAGAAACTATGGCACTGCAATTGACAAGATAGAAACACAGATTGACCGGTTGATAACATTGCCCTTATCTCTAGCCGACAGAATCTCCTTAGTTAAAATGGTAATCCTGCCCAATCTTTGCTAACGTTCCCATACTCCCCCAACACCTATATTTAATTGCCTGCGCGCCAACATGACTAAACTCATATGGGCTGGGAAGCAAGCCAGAATAAGTCTCCGCACATTGACATTCCCTTACGCAGCCGGGGGATTCACGGTCCCTGATTTTTACCTATACTATCTATGTGCGCAAGCACGATATGCACACTACTGATTTCACCCTGTATGTTACATACCGCATCTCACGGTAGAGGACGGGGATGCCCACCCCATTAAATTAGCAAATATCCTGCCACATCAGAGACCCCACCTGTCCAAATGCGAGATTAACACCGTGCAAACCACAGCCCTAGCATGGCAGCGCATTGCCAGCCTCGCAGACAAAGATCCTCTAAATGCCCCGAGTCTCCCACTGGCCCAGCATCCAGCGCTGTCGGTTACACAAGAGAAAGGGAGTATGGAATTACTGGCCCAGGTTGGCATCACAGTGATGGGCGACATGTACCCTAATCGGAAATTTATAACACCAA
Organism: Triturus cristatus; assembly: GCF_964204655.1. Lineage (NCBI taxonomy): Eukaryota > Metazoa > Chordata > Amphibia > Caudata > Salamandridae > Triturus > Triturus cristatus. The sequence goes on along the minus strand of NC_140580.1, from coordinate 68,968,646 downwards.
ATGATTTATAATTTGTGAGTAATCAAACACTTCTGTTCAAGTTTGCTTATCATAGATTGCGTGCAGCTGTGCAAGAACACTACACCTCATTCCCAAATGAACCCCTGACACTAGAAACGCTACAACTATTGGTAACTGCTCCGAACCATTCACATATCGTGACAAAACTGTATAGAGCCCTACAGAGGGAAATTGGCGCCGAAACACAGAAGGCACAGGACGGATGGAATCAACTTCTTGACAAGCCCCTAGAGTTAGATGAGTGGCAGTCGTGCTGTGCACTCACCGAACTACTTACTCCAAATGGTAATTTACACCTCATCCACTATAAATATCTCCACCAGACGTACCACACGCCAGTTAAATTGCACAAACACGGCTTGAGAACAGATGCGAAATGAAAGAGATGTAAATGAGACCAAGCAGATTTTGGGCATTTGGCGTGGTATTGCAACAAAGTGCACTCTTATTGGGAACAGGTGATCCAGTTGTTAAACGACATCCTGCAATGTCGACTAGAGTGTGCACCGCAGGTGTGCCTATTGGGCTATATGACGTGCTTGAAATCTGCGAAAAAGAAGCCAGCAGCCATAACGTTGCTACTAACGAAAAGAAGAGTAGCCATGCACTGGGACAGCTCGACAACATCAACTGTGGACCGCTGGATATCAGACTCTTTATATTGTAAGGATAACTTTAGGCTCCACGCAGAAGAACTACCCACACCCGCTAAGCCTACTAATTTCTGGGAACCTCTTTCAGACTATTTACGTGCACACCCTGACCTATTCCAACCTAATACATAATTCCTGACTTCCTTCTCTTTTTTGGGCAATGATAAGGTGGATAATTGATAACTTAATTATTACGTGTTGTTGTGCTGAGTACAATTGCCAACTGTATATTGTGAATAGTACGATTGACTTGATGGTGTATGTAAACTATACCTACTGAAAAATGTATAAATAATTAAAAAAAAACTGTGTATGGAAATGTATTCACCGGATGACATTACTACTCTCAACCATGCACTTTTATAAACCCAACAATGGTTATCACACAACCACCTTTTGCTTAATTCACTCAAAACTGAATTCCTCGTGCTCGCCCCCACAATCATACTGCACCCATTCAGGACTGCTCAAGCAACTAACACCCCTCAACTGCACCCCACATGTTGTTAGGTCCACTAGATCACTAGGCCTAATCCTGGACAAATGCCTGAATATGCAGGATCACATCAGTGCTACAACAAGAAGAGCCAATCACCAACTCTGCACATTAAAGAAATGCAACCTGCAACAAGCTGCCCAATCCCTTGTTATCGTCCCCGTTTAGACTAAGGAATTGCAACCCTGGCTGGGCTGCCCAAAACTAAACTGGCTCCTTTAAGGGCCACTCTGAACTCTGCTGCCAGACTCATCACCATCTCAAGAAAGCATGACCACATCTAATCCAACTTAACCGGCTTTCCCTAGATGCAAGGATCAGGTATAAGATAGCCTGCTTGACACGCAAAGAACTGCATCAGGACACGCCCACTTACCTGGCAAATAAACCTGAGCTATCGGGTGGGAATCGGGCACTAAAAAGTTCAAACACTACTGCTGAAACCTCCAAAGTTCAAAAAGAAGAGAACTTACAACTGCACCTTCTCCGGTCTTGCTCCGAGAATATAGAACGCTCTACCGCCAGAAATCAGAACAATCCCCTTGACCTCTTCTTTAAATAAAGAAGTCAAAGGCCTGCTCAAGAATAGCTACATGAGACAATAGTACTGTAACGTCACAAACTATTTGAAATTACCTTACAACCTTGCCCTCCCCTATCTACGATGCAATCTGCTTATTGTTTACGGTGTAGATGTCTATTTTATTTGTCCTTAATATGCTTCTACTGTTTATGCGTAGTTATCTATTGTGTTTTCCTGCTCAAGCTGAACCAGCAGGCGGTGTTGTACAGCACTCTGACACCTTGCCGACTCATGGTTGCACTTTATAAAACATTTCAAATCAATAAAATAAAAATAAAAATGATGACATCAGTGATGTAATTTGAGATGTCATCAGTGAAGACATTGACCTTGAAATGAATGATGTAATATGTGATTTCATAAGCAGTGCATTGCGGGGCATACGTTCTAGTTAGCTCAGATAACTATAACTGCTGAATTTCCATGGTTTTGTGTGAGTGAAATCTGAGCCAACCTATAATGTCCCTGTAACCTTTGCTTTTTACTATATGAATTAGGTGTTTTTCTGTTCGGCCACATTATATGTAAGGGTGGGCGGAAAACTCTGCTCTTCCCGCAGAGTTCACAGAGTTTTTGCCACTCCGCACTCAGCTTGGAGGGCGGAGTTTGGCAAAAACTCCACCTATGCCGTGTAGCAGAGTTCACTTTCATCCCAGCATGTTGCTATTGATTTCTGAACATTTTATGCGGATACTTTGTCGCCCGCTACTGCCATTTTGTCAGGTGGGTTTGAGTCAGCCTTCTTTTTACAACAGATTGCGCTTGCTTTGAATCTCATTTCCATACCTACAGAGAACATGCATGCATGTCTCCCTTTCGGACTCTTCAGCCCCACCCTACTATGTGAGCAGACTTTTTGTATTATGGGAGGGCCATACCCACTTATGCATCTTGGGAGTCTTTTCCTCTCCCCAAACCTTAGTGTGATCTGTAGCCCTGGCTCTGTCGCTAAGTTTAGCAACTGTGGAGCTCTCCCTCCTCCCCTGACCTCTCACAGGATGATGCTGACTGGGTAACACCGGAACCTGTGAGAGCTGGAAGGGGCTGTGACCTTTCACACCTGTTTCAATCTTCTGGCTTCAGGGTCTTCCTCCGGCCCGCCAAGCTGCTTCAATTGTAAGTAAGGCATAATCTGAGATTTGACTGACTATTCATGCTCCTAGCCCTCCCTCTTAGATCTTGTAGGGGCACCGACCAGGAGACATTAACATGGTCTGAAAGTGTGCCTGGCATGAGGGAGAACAAGAGCACATTTCCACCACCGTGCACAATGAGGGGGCCGAGTTTCAGGGGGGTACGGGGCAGGATGTGTTACTGCATGAAACTCTAGACTCCCTGAGTAGCTGGAGTTTCTGTGACTATAATTTAGCTAGACTCCAGCAGGCTCCAGGTGAATGATGAAACCCTCTCTGGATCTCCCCAACCTGTATTTATGAGAATCTGCATAGCCATGCTATCGGCTGAAGCCTAAAACTCCTCTTGGCCCAGATGATCAACATTAAATTCTAGGCAGGTGATACCTCTCCCCGCATTAACATGGATCAGAGAGGTGTTGATGACAGAAGACAGATGCCAGGGTGAGGGGTAGGGGTGGATGACAGGGCACGTGGAGCAACTCTGCCCGCTTATGGAACTCCGTGGGATTCCACTGAGTTTTTATGTAACTCTGTGGAATTCTGCATCATGCAACTCCGCAAGCTCTGCCCACCCTTAATTATAGGTATCGCTTCCCAAACTGTCCTATGGGAAATTACTTTGGAAATAAATGTTTTGGGTCCCCCCTTTTTCTTGGCCCCTGCTTGACCGATCACCTTGAAACATTCTAGGAAAGAGCTGAGGGGGTTTAACTTTTATTTGGAAAGTTTTGTTAAGATTTGCCAAAGGGCATTGAAGTTATTAGCAAAACAAAAAATGTTCTTCTTATGGAAACTCCGACCTAACTATAACTACATAGTGCCAAACGCCACTGTGTAATACATGTATACATGGGCTGTAAATATACCTATATGTACATGGGTGTCCTAAATAAAGCAGCCTCAGTAAGCCTTCTGTCTATGGAGGCATGCCAGACTTATATCCAAGCATAGAAGGATGTACGTTTGATCTCTTTGAGAAACATAAGGCCAGAGACATATTGAAAGGAAGTGTGGCCACAACATCTCCTGGCTATATGCCCAGCTTTCTTGGTGTCGAATTTTTCAAAGCAACCTGAGGGCTAGTTGGCTCTGACATCTTTTACATGTGCTCTACGTTGGTCCTGAGCCATGCTATGTCGACTATATTAATAGCTGCTTTGAAGTAGATAAGCAATACAGAAAGAGTTGATTTTTTCCAGGTGGTGTATCTCAATGCTGTAGCTATACCTAATTCATCTGTTAAACTGCAGTCATCAAACTTTCCTTAAGATTTGCACAAGGACTGTCTGTTTGCACAGGAAATAAGGAGAGAAGACTGTAGCTGCTTTGTTGCAATTTCCATCTCACTTACTGTATTGCATTTTGGTGGCTAATATTTGTCTCCCTTTTAAAATAGCAGGTATGTAAATGGTAGATTTAAAAAAAACAAAAATTCCTTGCAAAAACGTATCCCACAAGCAAAATTGGGAGATTTTTACAAGTCAGGAATTCATCTGTTGTCCAGGCTATTGCTTGAAAAACCTGGAATTCAGATTCCAATGGTACACGCACTTTACTCATCAGCTTCTCTTTTTCCACACTCCTTCTCTTTACTTTCACATAGGAAGCAAGTGGGTCATCTCTCTGGGTTTTGATGCTTTTCTGTCTATTTCTTTATCTCTATTTATCTCTCTCTCTATATATATATATATATATCTATATCTATATATCTATACATAGCAAAGTGCTATATCTATCTATATGACGCAGTGGTGATCGCCACTATGTTGTACTTAGCTTCTACAGGAAATACATTTTTTGGTTTGCTAATAATGTTGGTACCATTTGAAGAATCCTCATGAAACATTCCAGAAAAAAAACTTCACCCATCTCAGCTCCTTCCAGGAGAGTTAGAGGTAATCAGTCAAGCAGGGGCTGAGAACAAGGGAGGGGGTTCCAAAACGCAATTACCCCATGCAATTTCCATGGGGGCTTTTTAACGGCACTTCAGCAAAACGGCTGAAAAGAATTACACCAAATTTGGCAGAAAGCATGTTTTTTGTGATTTGGTGTTAATCTGTTCAGTAGGTTTTGAGAAATTAATGTTTCAAAATTTATGTACATCTGGACGGTTGGGTTCATGAGACCCCGGCGGGAATCCAGCAGGCATGCAACTTCAAATAATAGAGCAATGTGGTTGGCCAAGGGGGCTTTTTTATTCCTGTTGGCCTCCTAGCTGTCACAGGAACAAAAAGGTTCCTGCAAGCCCTGGGGGAGTGTGTGCTCTGATTGTCAGGCCACCACACATAAAAATGTTGTGGCCACAATTACAGGACATGGAAATTTCGACCCTCTGTCCTTTAAATGAAACAAATTTGGTATATGGGGGCAGTATATGGAACCCTGACTCCTCGGACCTTGTTAAAGGTGGCGGGTCTTTGAGGGATCCCCCTGGAGCCATAAAACAATTTAAAAATAAAAATGTAAGATGAGTGTCGCAAGGGACAAGCCATGCGGCCATCTCCACCCTGTGCAAGGTCGGAGGCTATGTGCAGTGGGAAGTTGGCAGCTTACAAGGGTTAGATACAAGGCCTGGCCGCAACGGAATTGGCGAAGTTAGGCATGGTAATAAAATCTTACTTTACATAAAAACAACCTAAAAATTAAATGGAAAAAAACAAAGGTTAAAGTGACATCCTAGTTAGATATGGAAATACCATCTTACTTTACCTTAACCAAACCTCAGAAATTCACAAAAATGTTACATTTTAAACTCCAAAAAACACTCAAATTCACCAAGTAACTCAAGTAACTATAACTTGCAGCCTCACCCTTCAATGCTTATGATCTCACATATTACATCACTCATGGCATGTTCGATGACATCCTTGATGATATCACTGTACACACACACACCCACAATTGTATGTGTTTGTGTGTATATATTTGCTGAAAAAAACAGAGGTTAAAGGGACATTATTGTTACTTGAAAACGTCAGTTGAAGCATAACACCTTAAACAAAAAACATGTTTACATTCACCAGGAATAATTAACTCAAGAAACTATCACTCATGCCCCGAATTGCACAATGTTATCATCCATGATGTAATGTCTGTTGTCATCAGTGATGTTATTGATGATGTCATAGATCATGTCGTGAGTGTTGTAACATGTGAAGTTGTAAGCAGTGCATGACGAAGGCACAGCATGAGGTCGGCCACAGGGCTAGGCCCTGCGCTCTACCACCGCAAGTGGCCAACCCCCTTGCTGAATGCATAGTTAGGTGTTGGAATGAGTCACAAGCTATTGTTAAAAAGACAAAAAAAACACTGAAATACGCTAATTATAGTTTACTGAGCTAACTATAATTTGCTCCCCCATTATTCACTGCTTACCTTGCATATTACATCACTCGCTTTTATCAGTGAAATTCTGTTTTTCTGGGAGGTTTTTAACACACGTTAAGGCCTTAGCACCTAACTCAACTACAACATTGCTTTACTATTTGTTAAATATTCTTATATATGACTATTCATCATAAAGATGGACTCAGGACAGTCCAACATTTTTTGAAGGTGAGACCTATGAGACTACCTAACACGATGCTCCTTGAAATGATAAAGTTATGCATCGAACGGAACATCTTCCCATTCAATGGCCAATGTATGCACAATTTCCTGAGGTGGCTATGGGCACCTGTTTCACCCCCAGTTGTGTTAATTTCCATATTGGCTGGTGGGGTGAACAGATGCTCCACACATAATTTGCTGACTTCATGAATAACAAAGTCCTACTAGGGCATAGATGTATTGATTAGTTTTTGTGGAGACAGTGCAGAGAGGAAGCTATTATGTTGGTATATAATATTAACAACAAAGACCTCAATTTACATTTTACAGCCACAATTAGTAATTATGGGTTTCTGGATGTAACAGTTAATATCAAAGATTAGAGAATGTGTACATCAATGTATTGCAATAGAACACACCTTCATATTGAACCATTAAAAAGGAATTATTCGCTTTTGGGAATTTTTAAGAGCAAAGAGAATATGTAACAATGGGAAAGAACAAGCTAGCATTTGAAACAAAGGGCCATCAGTGAGAATACTTTGAAGACAACATTAGGTAATTATTAAAAGCTTTCACATGATACTTTATTATTTGGTAATAGCATGAAAAAGTCATACCAAACCAAAACAGAAGGACTGAGATTGATAACAACTTTCAATACCCAACACAATTCTGTGAGGAAACTCATGAGGGGGGAATGGGAAATTAATTCTCAATGATCCGGTCATTGGCAATGAAATACCAAAGTATCGGCAAAATTAAAGACATTTGCTGTTATAAGGGGTTTGAAGGATGTTATACCCGCTTAGCATGTAAATATAGAGAAGAATGCAGAAAGATTTTCATCCTGGCATAAAAACAGAAACTGAAGATTTTGAAAACATTGACAAGTAAAAAAGAATATGCAAAATATAAAATTAAGTTCCAATGAAAAGTATTACATAGGGAGCACCAAATTGAGGGTACACAAACACATTCTGCAGCATATATGTGCCATAAAAAAAAACGTATCTTCTGGCAAGGAATTTTTACCAATTCCATGAGGGTAAATAAAACTTTTTCTACAATTGATTCTATTCCCGGTTCAACGAGAAGGGGGATAGAAAACTGGCATTAAGTTAGCATGAATCAAGGTATATCTTCTTATTAGATACAAAATAACCTAATGGATTAAATATAATTGAGGAATTATACACACATTTGTAAAATAGATTAGTACATCCTGCCCCTTTTTATTGTTTGAAGCTGTTAATATGAAATTTTGCTTATTTTTCTTTTATTCTTTTTTTCATTTAGATATCTTTTGCGATATGGTAGAGAATTATTAAATAGACTTATGGTTGTGACTACAGTTTGCCTACTTAGGATATAGGAACAGTCAGATAAATTCAGGTGGTTGGAAATGTGATTAATACTTGTGTCAAATAATAGCAACATCACTTTATGTATTTATTAATGTAAAGAGATTTTTTTTCCCTTTCTTGATACTATAATTATCTTTGCATAAGGGAACGCGTAAAAAACAATATATAGCAATTCATGGGGTAAAATATAATATGTGAAAAATGAGTATGAAGGAAATCTAAGTATTTCTGAAATGTTCACAGGATACTGAGTTTAAGAACAGTCATTATTATTATTTTTATTTTTTTTCTCATTTTCCACCAATCTCGCTTCAATACACACTCAAGTTGTCCGTACCCACACTCAGCAAGCTGAGAGACGTAAGTGTCTAAGGATGGAAAGACCTGACTACCGGTACAAGGACTTCCTTGTGTGCTAATGAAGACACTGACTGAGATAACTCTATTAGCAAGCTCCAGGAGCTAAATGACCTTTGTCTTAAAACTTCCAGTCCTAGACTGAAAGTATCTGACATGGCCCATAGAGTATTGAGGCAGCATAATCACTGGACCCAAAAAAAGGGGGAAAACCCCCTATACAATCAACTCTGGGTCCCATCTTGATTTCAGTATGTTCCAAAATGTTCTCTTCTTTTTGCTGCCAGATCTCATTAAATCTAACTTGGAAATCGCCAAGACTGAGGACTGCCAATCCAAAAAGGAAGGAGGGATAGGGTCTGTTCATTTTATACAAATTTGTCTCCTGGCTAGGAGAATGGCATAAAAAGTAACGATCTTGCAGGACCGCTGACATTATCCTTCAAGTCAAAGATGATCAAAGGTAAGTCGATAGCAACAAGGCTTACTAATGTATCAGACAAAAATTTTCCAATACTGTCCCAAAAAGAGGCCAGGGCTGGACACTCTTTAAACATATGGATGTCAGAGGCCGAAGCCAATCCACATTTCTTACAACATATAGGCAACCCTTGATTGATTTTTGAGAGTCTCAATGGGGTGAAGTAAGCCCTGTGAATAGTGAACAGATGGTTCCTTTTTAACCATGTCGGTTTTGCAATTTCATATAAGATTTTAAAAGAACACTGCCACAATGTATCACAGTCTTGAGCAGGTAAAGAACTTCTCCACAATTCCTCAGGAAGTTTAAAGTCACCGTCCACTTCCTCCAATATAGCCTGGTACCAGAAGGAGACATCCTTCTTCCCTTGGGGTCTAGTCACAAGCTGATGTTCCAGGTGATTGCCTCCACCTAATAAGCTTCCATAAGTTGTTTGTAGGTGTGACTGGACCCAACTGGCCAGCTGGAGATATTTAAATTTGGAGAGACCAACCCTAACCCTTTCCCTAAGTTGTTCCCATGTAACTATGGTGTCATCTGAGATCAGATCCCCACAAACTACCAGACCGGCTTCCCTCAAAGGGGTTGCCAATCTGTCCCTCAAACATTCTGGGCCGCCGGGGGAATCCCATAGGGGAGTCAAGCTAGAGAAGTATCCGGGAGTGACTGACCTCCTCAGTTCTGCCCATGTTTTACCAAGGCCCTGCAAAACCTTAAGCCTAATTTTTTTTTTAAACTTTGGATCATTAAATTTGAAGAGAAAGCCCTCCACCGATAAGTGTGCACCCCTAATCATGGCTAAAAACATCCCTCCTGCTCCGGTATTAACCAGCATTTTCAGAAGCATGCGTGCATGAGAGAGTTGGAAGGCCCAAGCATAAATCTGGATATCTGGCAAAGCAAGACCTCCCTTCTGCCTCCTGTGTCTTAACTTTTTCCAAGCTATCCTGAAGAGTTTGTATCCTAAAACAAATGAGTTAATATCACTCTGAATTTTATCAATTCGTGATTTCTCAAAATGGAAGGGAATACTATTGGAAAACAAGGTAATTTTCGGGAGTATTGACATTTTAACTAAGTTAATTCTGCCAATAATGGAAAGAGAGAGTGAAGCCCAAGATTTCATTAACTTCACACACTCTTTTGCCACCATGGTCAAATTAGTTTTGGCTATCTTAGTTATGTCTTGCAGGATATTTACCCCCAAGTATCTCATTCTAGGGCTTATCTGGTGCTGATAGTGATTTGCCTCCTGATTCCAGACCATACCCTATGTCTTTGCGGCATTAATTTCAGAGCCTGAGACTAGTCCAAGCTCCTGGGCTTGGCTGATAACTGCTGGAAATGCCGTGTCTAGATTTGCTGTAAAAATTAAAATGTCGTCAGCGTAGAGGACTACCTTCCTCTCCCACTCCCCATATTTGAAAGACTGGATGTTGAGGTCCTCTCTGAGCCGTTGAGCAAATGGCTCGATATATAAATCAAAAAGGAGAGGGGGGAGTGGGCAGCCCTGTCTAGCCCCCTGGATATGTTAAAAGAGCCAGTGATATTGCCATTTACAAGAAGTCTAGCCGTTGGTCTCCGGTAGATAGACTGTATTGTACGGTGAAATTTCTCACCAAGATTACATTTTTCCAAAACCTCCGACAGGTATATCCAATTAACCCTGTCGAAGGCCTTGGTGGCATCCAGGGTCATAGCCGCTAAGGGGATAGAGTGTGTAGAGGCCAGATCAATTGCTCCAATTAAGTCGTATGTGAGGTGCGAAAGCTGACGACCCTTAACAAAACTCTTCTGGCCTGGATACAAAATGTCTCCTGCCACTATACCCAATCTTGCTGCCAATATAGAGGTGAAAATGTTATAGTCAGCATTCAGAAGAGATATAGGTCTATAAGACCTATAATTAGATGCCGCTTTCCCTGGTTTCAGGATCAGGACTATAGTGGCATTGTTCCATTAATCTGGCAGATTTAGCCCTTCTTGCAGAATCTGATTAAAGAGGTTCGTCATAATGGGAATGACCTGGTCACTTATTGCTCTATAGATCTCGGCTGGATGCCCATCCGGACCCGCAGCCTTTCCGTTCTTGCCGTCAGAGATAGCATCATATACCTCAGCGTAGGAAAAGACCCTGTCTAGATGTTGCTGCTGTTCTAAATTGAGGGAGGGGAGGGGGATGCCTTCAAGCCACCTCTGTGCACCATAGCTGTCTACGGTGCCGTCCTCCCGATAATTAGATTGAAAAAAGGTCTGAAAGGCATCACGGATTTCCTCGTCAGTACCAGTATCATTTTTGATTTCCTTAATATAGCTCCTCACTCGGTCCGATATACTCTTCCATGCAAGGAGTTTGCCCGCTCCTTCTCCGTACTCGAAGTGGGAGATCTTACTGGCTTTCCATCTTCGAGTAAGCCTGGTGTTCAAAATATTTTTGAGCTGGGCTTTTAATCTACTGACCTTATCTTGTTTCTCTTGCAGAATTTCAGGGGATACTGTGCTTGAGAGATCTACCTCTGCGTCTTTCAGCCTGTTTTCAATATCCGTGATCTCTTCTTTATACGTTTTGTTTCTATAACAGGACCTACTTGTGATTTGGCCTCGCAGAAAGGCTTTTAGAGAGTCCCAAACTGAAGTTATTGAAGCTGTGCCAGCGTTCGCCTCCAAGAACCATTCCACCTCTTGTGAGAGAAAGGAGACTTCCTCCTCCTACAAAAGTATAGCTCGATTGAAGGACCAAGTCCTGATTGAACTAGAAACTGGGCATTTCAGAACCAGGAGAACCCCAGAATGATCTAAGAGATGGGGTGCCAGGTATGAGATGTTCTTAACCTGGCTCCTTAATGAGTAACTGGCCAGAACAAAGTCGATTCTTGACTGGTGCCGATATTTATAATTTAAATATGACACCCCTAACTGCTGCCCTGATCTATCCCTCCAGATATCCGATAAGGTGAACTGCCTCATTGCCCCAAGCAAATACTCCCGAGATTTAGAGAATACTACAGCTCTGTTGGTTAGGGATTTATCCAATGCGGGGTTCAAAACGATATTAAAATCGCCCGCCAGGACCATCGGTTCCGGGAAGTCAAGTAGATGTGAAAAAATAAACTTTAGACTAGAGGGGTCATCGTGGTTGGGACCATAGTATCCGATTAAAGTTAGCAAGGTCTCCATTATTACAACTTTTACAATGACCCATCTGCCATTTGGATCTTTTATCTGGGATAAGATATGAGCCCTAGCTGTTTTGACTTGTGCATACATAAGTGCCAACCCAGCTTTGACACTTTAACAGAGAAATCATCTCTTCTTCTAATAGATGAGTTTCCTGGAGGACAATGACCTGCGCTGAAGAGTCCCGTAAATATTGTATGATCTCATCTCTTCTTGGTCTAGTGCGCAGGCCATTGACGTTCCAGGAAAGAATCTGAAAAGAGCTCATGGTGGCTCTGAATTCCGCTTATCCACTGGGATCAAGGCTTGAGGCACCAACATCAGCACCCGTAAGCAGATCAGCCCACTTCCAACGCCCTTATCATTAGCTTTAGCTTTAAAGTTGGACAGGTCAAAAATAGTGGAAATGAGGATTTTTTTTTGTTTTATTCCCCTGCTACCCCCTCCCCCCACCCATGGAGAACCCTACCCCCAGTCATCCGGACAAATAGAGTCCAGAGAATTGCACCCCGGAAGTGCCCAACCCCCCTCCACCCCAAAAAAGAAAGAAAAAACTGAAATACTGAGGGGAAAAAAAGAAAAAGAAGAACCTAACTTAACCTAACCCAACCTAATAACAGCGCAATAGATCTGGGATATAAGAAGGAAGAAAAAAAAAAAAGGAAAACCTTATCCTATACACACATTTGTTATTTATTTATTTTGTTTGAATATATATATATATATAAATATATATTCTCCACAATTGACACAGGTTACTGAAATCCATGTCCCGTTGGCAGGTGGCGAGCAAAAACCGAGCAGGTCTCCCGGGGTATTATTATGTCACACAGCGTCTTCTTCACAGAAGGACTCGCACTCGGAAGGAAGAAACCAAATTCTTTAATTATTCGTTACGCGTTTCATCAGTAACACTGACTTGATCACACGAAACCTGAAACTTTGTCTAGAACACCCACTTCTGTGTGTGCGCCTAGCACCAGCCGTAGGTAATGCCTAAAGCACAAAGCTGACTTTTTTTGCAATGTGAATAGTTGTTGATTTTGGGCCTGAGCTTGCTTGGAACCCATTATGTTTCCTTATACACAATGATCTTCAAACATCAATATAAAGCATAGATATTACTCCCATTTCTGAATTGGAAAGGGATTCACACATTTCCTACCACCCAGTGTTGCCACACTTGTCCTAATAAATGGTACCCCACCTGTGCAACTCAGTATTGCGCCTGAGATAGGAAAGACCCCAAAACTTAAAATCGACAGATCAAAGTTTTACACTCAAAACGGGCCTTTTTTTTGTAATGTGGGTAGCTGTGAATTTTAATCCTAGGCTCAATCACCTCTCAGGGAGGCCTACCAAATCCAGATATTTTAGAAAATGTATCAGCCTGGAGAGTCCAGCGTGGTGTGCTTTACATTGATTCCAGAATGTTTCCTTACCCCCAGTGCCTGTCAAACCTCATACTTTGGCAAAAAACATAATTTTTCTTCACATTTCTGTGGGGGAAGGTTCCAGAATCTGCAGCAATCCACACATTTTCTAACAACCAGCATTCTAACACTTGTCCCAATGACCTCCTTACTTGGTCGGGGGGGGGGGCCTAGTAACCACGATTAGAAATGCCCCAGACTCATCATGGAGATATCAACATTTCCTGTCAAAAATATTTTTCTCTGGCACGTCAGAAATATTTGTATATTCCCTAAAGAGACAAAAGTTGCAAGAAAGTTAAGGCTGACTAACATACTAATAGTTGCAGGCCACAAAAAAGTTCAGACTTTTCCAAGTTAAGGTGCTTCATTCACTTTATTAACTCCCTACTCTTTACTAAGTCTCTGACTCTTTTTTATTCATGTTTATGAATTTGTTATATGTTATATTTGAGAACGAATACTGTACTAAGCTGTGCATGATAATCAATATGTTTGTGCGGAAGGATTATTTAAATAATTATTAATATTTATGATTACTTTATGAGCTATTTTACATTACTCTTTTATTCATTAATGTTGGAACGGAAAAGTCCTCTGCATGGCAACTGACATGTTCCCCTGCCCTGAATGCCCAACTTTACTATTGTTTGGATCCCTTATGCTGATTTGTTTGTTGTCATATGCAAGCATGTATCATGCATGTGTGCCATGATATAGGCTTTTCTTACAGATTGCATTGTGTTAGACCAGGAAAGGTGCCGAAAGCGGTACCCTCATAGTGGTGGAAGGCTACTGCCTTCATCAGGAGTTAAGCAGCACGGGTGAAGTGGTGGCAGCATACCGTGCAGTTATTAGTAGGAATGAACAGGTCCTTTTTAGGCTCTGTCACTGGAGAGAGGCCCACAGGCTAACTTACCTTTTTTTAAGTTCTGTTGCTGTGTGCTTAACTCACCCCTTAGCCTACGTCAATTAGATGTAAAGTGTTGCACAGTGCAAGAGGGTTGACTGCACTTTTTGTATGGGTGCCTGAGAAGGGTACAATACAGGACAGAGCAGTGCTATGCATTGTGTGCATGGTGAGTGTATAAACTGGGTGAATGTACATCTGTGAGGAGTACATTACATGAGAGATAGATATAGTGCTGTGCAGTGTGTTCATATTGAGTGCATGTACTGGGTGTAAGTACAATACATGAAGGGTGTACTGTTGTGCAGTGCGCACATGAGGAATGTGTGGGATAGCAGTGTGTGAACCTGAAGGGAGCACATCATTGCACAATACAGAAAGGTTACAGCACTGAGCCGTGCACACAGAGTGAATGTGTGTGCTGAATGTATATGTGCCAGGGGTGGCACAATTTATGCAAGTAACAGTACTGGACAGTGTGTGTGCTATGTCCACACACTGTGAGTAAGTGTTCCTGTAATGGTACATTACATGGAGGACCCTGGGTTTTATTTTGGAAAGTCCAGGGCTGCCTGGTGAAGGCAGCATGAGGAAGCAGAGGAATCCCCCCAGACAGATCTGTATACTACTGCATTTCTGTGAGCTGGGTGGGACATACAGGAGCAGGGCGAGAAAGACACCACCTATACACTTCAAAGGGTGATCTTTGATTCTGTGAAAGATCACAAGGAAGGGGCCTGGGCACATCCCAAGAAGGAGATGGGGCTTTTAAGGGAATGATAAAGAGTAGGGCTCTGAGCCTGGGGATGCACATTTCACTGTGGCTGACATCCAGGTGTGAACTTTAGTCACTCCCTTGGCCTGTGTTGTGGGACTATCAGCTTCAGAGATCTCCTGCAGTGACAGGTGGCCTTTTACAAGGAAGAGGGAGAGGAGAAGTAAATACTTCAAAAGACGTAGAACCCACAACCTAAAACTTCCAAGGCCCAGACGCTAAAATCACATTTGGTGCCTGGAAACTGATTATAAGAAAAGCAGGTTGAGACCTGAATAAGGTGTTATCTGGCAAACAGCCAGATGGGATGTATGAGGAGAGGAAGCTCTGCAACTCTTCTGCCTGTGGCCAGGACTGGGGCACAAGTCTTGAAAATCTCCCTGCTGGGTGAGGAGAGCTCACCCATGTAAACCAAGACCACTTGGAGCCTCGAGCACCAGTGCCTGCCTGTTTGCCAAGACCAGTGCTCACTGTGAGAAAGAGGAGAGCATTGGAGGGAGCAAAGTCCAGTTGGGGGGGCAGTATAGTGGAATACTGGTGCAAGGTGTGAGGAGAAGGTTGCGGCATGGATTGAATCATTGCCCATGTGAAGAATGAAGTAGGCGACCCCTTTTTGTCAGGAGAGGACCACCGTGAAGATAGCCATGAGCCAAGTGCACGGAGAGTAAAAGCATGGAAGGCCTCATTGTAGGGACCCTGTATGCCAGGAGGGGCCACTGTAGAAGATACTTCTGCATGACTAGGGCTGAAGTTGGTGCAGAACTTTACTGGTGACCCCTTATGCGAGGAGGGACTGTTGTGGTATGGACTGCCATGCGCTGAGGGCTGTTGCCTTCGTTAGTAGTGTTGTGAAAACAGTGTGTGCCAGGAGGGACTGCCGGTATAAAGAGAGCTGTGGTGGATTAGGCTGCTGACCAAGAACTGTGAAGTCATGTAACCCATAGGTAACAAGAAAGCATTAGGTATAGCATCCAAGTTGTCCCCATGAATTGAGGAGGACGCCCTGACGCATCACCACATCAGTGGAATCCCAATCAGGAGCATTGGAATCCAACCCCCTCTCCCTCGTTGGAGAGTGCAGAACTTACAGTGCAGGAGCACCTCCAATTGATGCTGGAGCCTACCGCATAAGCTCAAGAGCCTGGACCTGTCTGGTGCTGCTGAGCCTCCCGCATGCAGCTGACTCACCGAACCATGACCAGACTAGAGCCATAAAACGGCCCGTGGATGGGGCATCTGCTGAGAAACTGCATGCTGCCTTGCTGCTGGTGCGTGTAAAACTGGTTAAGGGCCTATCCGGACATGGGGGACTTACTGTTAAGAGTCCTGCAGTGCCAAGTCACCTTTGACTATTTTGGAGTAGACTCTTGTGTTAAGACTTACTAGTGAGCATTCCCTGGATGCAGCCACCAGTGAATGGGGAATAACTCTAACCACATTACGAAGAGCGGGTGAGACAGGGATTTGCTAGTAAAACACTAGACCCCAGACCTCAAGGGTACATGTGTTGTTATTTATCCATGTCTTTACCTGTATTTGCATGTGTAGAGTTACAAATATAAAATGCTTCTTTTTATTATAAAAGAAGTATTTGATTAGACATTGAATTATTGACACTGCTGGTTGCTCTTTGACTTATGAGTCATGCTCAATAATCTGTGTCCACACCCCACACCCCCCCAGAGAGAGTCTTAGACTGATTGTTTATGGCTACCACTGAGAGTCAAATGCAGAAGGGATACTTTGTCAAGTTGGTCCAGATCCATTGTAGGTTTGGCCCTAGGATACCAGGGGTAAATTGCTTAACTTTCTAATGAGGTCACATATTTAATAATGTGATATCATTTTTGGCAACCTAGCAGTTTGTAACCATTCAGCGCTTAATGTTTTTTTAGTGTGTTGTATTTTGTAAGTGGGTATGTGTTAGAGATCACTTCCATTTCTTCATGAAATTTCAAGGACGGCTCACCACAGTTCTCCTGAAATCTGGATGCTATGAGATTCCTGGGTCTACTGGGCACAGCACTGTGCTGCCCAACATCAAATATGTTTCTTCCCTACTACCAACTGTGTCATGATTGCAGATTTTGGGGATGCTAAATTTGGCAGCATGTACTGTGTCAGAAATGGTATCCATCTTATTGATGTTGATACCGCACTCTCTTTAGATAGTTTACAAAGTCCTGTAAATATTTAAACTACTATATTTCTATTAAACTGCAACTATTACATTTCTTCTACTTACATCTTTCCTCCAAACAGTACCGTTCTTTAAAGAGCTACCGTTATCTTTAAATTGTTGATGTATTAATGCATTTGTAATATTTATTTAATAAAAAAAGTATGCCTTATTCCGAAATATTTTTGCAATGTTTGGGAACTTCAAAAAGACCCCCAAAAAAATTCCTTTGAGAAATGAAATTCTTTCATCTACTTTTGGAATATCATAAGAGAACATTAGGAAAAGAAGTGGCAAAGCAAAATTCACAGTATATAACAGTACAGAAGAGCGTGAAAAAATAAAGAAATGCAACCTTGCTCCTGTTTATAGACATCAGCCTGATATTCACGACTACCAAAATTCCACTGCTTTGTCCATGAAAGTATATATTAGGCCTGGGAGAAACTTAAATTACGCTAGCATAATTCACGTAATTTCAGCAATTTCGCATTGCATGAAATCCCCCAAGGTACCCCAGTATGTCACTTTGCATAATTATGTGCCGTTTGAGGTCAAAATGTACTGTGAACACACAATTCAGGGTAAATATTCACTGTGAACGCAGAGGAACAACAGACCGCAAGTGGCTATTGTTGACAGTGCTTTTTTGCAGATCCGTCTTCGCACCAACGCAAGGACGCATTTCGCACTAAAATATAGTGCAAAACGACAGATATGCATTTCATTTAATTATGCATAATTCTGCTGTAATTTCAGATATTTACACAAAATCAAATTACGCAAATTTCACAAACCGCTATTGTGTATTTGCTACAGCAATTATAACAAAGAGAACAAAAGTGTCACAAGGACTTGCCCCTATTTTGTGCTGAACTTGAACCTATTTTTGTTTCAGAGAGAAACTGGGAATGAGACACCATTAGATGACCTTCACAGCCGATTGCAAAGAGACGCAATGCGGTGAGTTTCTGTGCGAACTTTAAAGGAAGCAACTCTTTTTACCCCTTTGTGAAACTTGCAGTGGAGGGGCACTGTTCAAGCTATATGTTCAGCTATTGAACCGACTGAGAGCTGAAAGGAAGCATCAAAGAAAACATCGCCAGAACGGCGAAAGTCGTCAAACCAAAGTACAACTAGGTTTCCATTTAACCGACAGCAAGCATTCTTATACCTTTTGTAAAAGCACCGCCCGTCTGGCGCAAATCGTGCCATCCACATTTTAACCTGCCTCTTTTCGCCTGCAACGGGCAAATTTATTTTTCTATTCAATCAGATAAACCAGTCCACGCCGTGAAGAGAATTTCACAAACCACCTTGGGAATCGAACTGCATCGGCATTACACAATGCGGGGACTTTCGCTTTTAATTAGGTTTCCCCCAGTAGAAATTTTATTTGAATTGTCTCACTACTGGACCTAATGTCTCTTTTCCCCATGGGTAGCAGCTTCTTTAATTTGTTACACAATTTGGAGGCTAAAGGTTGTCCTAGTAGCTGCTCTGTTTGTGAACGAAGACTGGTGATATAATGTTTAGACAATTGTTGTTATGTATCACGCTTTGTGTATTGTTTGTTACATCACATTACTTCATCACAAAGTCTGTATGTCTTTGCTTTATTTGTTGCCTTAATATGTATAATTTGGTCTAATTTGCTCTTGACTGAAACATATCTGCACTTATCTGACCCATGATTAAATGTGGAGTAAAGTGTACAGAACGAAGTAGCAAATAAATGCTTCAAGCCCATAGCAATTGAATTGATGGCCTTTAGTCTGTTAAATTGGTTTAGCAGCATTTGAAAGTGACGGCTGGGACACCCCCTCTTTTTTCTTAGGCATTTAAGTGAAAGCACCTTCCTCTGAGGATAGTGCTACTGATGTTATGTGTGAAGTACAGTCACTGGAGTCCAAAAATGTAACACTTTAATTCTCATCCACCCTCTACAGTTATTCAAATGGGTGAAATTCTTCAGTATGTTCAGTATGGATTTGTCTACAAAATGATGTTAGCTGGAAAGGTATTGCACACGGAATGCTTTTGTAGTGGAATGTTCACAATTGCTTAATCATTGTGGTTGCAATGTACTTTACAACATTTAAGGTCACCAGTTAATTGTTGACTGATTACCCTTTCTGCATAATTACTGTTTATGGCTTGCCATTCAATGGTTCAAAA
The DNA here is from genome assembly GCF_964204655.1 of Triturus cristatus. Classification (NCBI taxonomy): domain Eukaryota; kingdom Metazoa; phylum Chordata; class Amphibia; order Caudata; family Salamandridae; genus Triturus; species Triturus cristatus. The sequence goes on along the minus strand of NC_140580.1, from coordinate 68,949,351 downwards.
ACTGTCATACCCAAGACTCTGGTGGTCTAGAGTGACAACCTACCACTATTTCCAGGGATACTTCAAACTTCTCTGGATCAGAGAAAATGTTTCAAGTTCTGCAATGTGACCTCTTCTAAGTGCTTGCACTGTACACCTGCTCTACTTTTAGCCCTTACCAATGTGCAAAGTCAGACTCAAATCTAACTGGACGTTAGCTTCCCAACTTTCAGAAAAACTTGTGATTAATGTCTTGCTTTTCAGCAATGGGAGGGAAACCAAAGTTGTTTGAACAAAGAATAACTTTCTTTGCAAATGTTGGTGTAAAAGGGAGTTTGGGAACTCCTGTCATACCAAACAAAGTATAAAATAGCCATTTTGATTGGCTGAGGGAGCTCTTTCTCACATTGGTCATTTCAATAATGCGATACCGGTTATGGTACAGCGGCACCGAATGATCAAATTCGCCGTCCGCAACACTGAAGAAAATATTGCGGCCGCCATAACAGGATTCGAAGAAATGGTCTCCCACTCCTGGAATGATGTTACGTGGCACATAAGGGGGGATGGTGAGCACACTCTGTGCAAGGCATCGCTCCAAATGTGCAAGCCAAGAAGCTGCTGGTAATGTTACCTGTGGAGTAAACATCTAATGAGCAGGTGTCCAGGTGGGGGGCAGAGAGGTCATACGTGAGGGGAGAGAGAGAGCTGTGCATGTTGCAAGTGGCAAGCCCGTGGAGTGAGGGGATCAGTCGGTGGTGGGGAGTGGCGTGGAAGTGGCTGTGCGTCCGTGACTGCAAGACCCAGGGAAAAACTACGTGGATAAGATGGGAATGTAGGAGGCCGTACTTGTGTGACACCCGGGCTAGGGTGAAGCTGTGTTTATGGGTAGAGGCAAGTATGCGGGAGGCATGGGACCAGGGCCGTGCGTGAATAGCAGCCGGTTATGGCAGAAGCTGCATGTATGAATGGGAGCGGTAATGAGCTCATCACCCCCGACCGATCCCCTCACTCCACGGGCTTGCCACTCGCAACATTCAAAGCCCTCTCTCTCTCCCCACCTATAAGTAACCGTAACCTGGTCCTGATGATGGCCTAATACTTCTACAGGCCGAAACGTTGTCGACTTCCATAGCGGAACTCCTGGTGCCCCCATCACGGATACCCCATTCGATTATTTTTGGACTCTATACCAATAACTGTAAGGGTATCCTAAATATGTAAAGAGTTTGAATCCCACTTGTTTCATGTTGCGCCTGTCACTATCGTTGTACATACTACGTCACGTGTCACTTGTGCCATCACAATCCTTCACGAGCACTTGTGCACAGTATCTTATAGGTTACATGACATTCAATGTAATGCAGTGCTACTGCTCCATGTGCTTGTACATATGAAATTTAATATATCAAACATGTATATTTACTGAAATACAATTTATTTCACAAGAGAATGTCTCACTGGTTTTCTCCCCTCTGGATTTAATTCTCAGCAATTTATTGTGCTACATGCATTTGACCTTTACATAACACCCTTTTGAGACATTGTTGTTTGCTACAGTAAGAGCAGTGGGGCAGGGTGGGGAGGTAATCTATAGACAACGACGAGGAAGAATTAAAGTTAAAAAAAAGAAAGCCACTTACCTTGCGCGTGACGCATCGCTGAGTCATGAATTCTGCCCTACGGGCCTATCGTTCAACACTGCATTCGACCACCGGCAAAAGTCTTGCAACTATGATGTTCAAGAGAGCAATGACAACTAAGTTAACTCAATGGACTAACCAGTGAGAAAACAGTGAAAGTACCAGTCCATAAAGGACTTGGTAATAGGCCGAAAATGAAAGTCTTTGCAGAAAGGAGGCAACGGGCAAAGAACCTCCTGTTCCATGAAGGAGATCTCGTGATCGCACGGCAAATGCTTCAAAGGAAGTCTAATGCTCCATATGATGTTGAACCCTTCCATGTGGTATCACTATCAACCAAGGGAACATATGGTGACTGCCCAGCGTCCTGGGAAGTCTGTAACCAGAGACTCTTCTCACTTTAGGCATTTAACTCATCGGTCTCCTGATCTATGTGGTGAACGAAACACTGAGTCTAAAAAAAAATGACTGTTGTTGTTTCTTCATCTTCTTTGAAGATTCCTGACACTGATTACAACAGATCCCAGATTCTAGTATCCAGATCAGGTCGTATGATTAAAGCATCAAAAAGGCTAATTGAAAAGATGTAAATGTATGTATATATATGCTGATCTATAAAGAAAAATGTTTTATGTTTTTATTTAACAGAGAGGGAGATGTAGTGTCTTGTGAGTTTTTATAACAGAACCCTCTTTGTTGCACCCGGACTCCATAGAACTGTGACGAAAGTGTTAGAGGGAAATGCAATGAAATCTTGGTTTAGAATGTTAAGATCGCGATTACACGCAGAAGAATAAAGACGTGTAATATTAAGCTCTGTGTGTGGCGTAGTCATTGACGGGTACTCAGGCTGGGGTAGATGCTACATCTATGTTTGTAAATAGGAATTTGCATCAAAACCCATGGGTTGTTGTTGGAAACGCCCATGCATCACCCATGGAACTCCCGCTTGATACAAAATAATACAAAGCAGCGCATTGTGCAACTTTACGTTCCTTTGTGATACCATCCAATGCAAATCCTCAAATGTTATGATGTTAAGTCGCGTCACATGTCTTCCTGGAAATAATCAAGGATTATATGATGTCACTTCCTGGGATGTCATTGAGGTCAAATGGTATATATGGTGGCACTTCCACTTCCTCTGCCATTTTGGTGAATCGATGCCCATGGGAGGCCTGTATTTATTTTAGGAACAGACGAACATCACCCAGCCCCTGTCGTCAGCCAGTTTCAGCCAGTTGTTTAGAAGGAGTCATGTATATGCCAGTACAGTGAGAGTAGAGGATAGGTGCCTGCAGATGGCATCTGCTGCTCTCACAGAAATTCTCACTGCCTTACCATATGATGTGCAACTCACTTCAGGAAACACTGAGACCAAGAATCCTGGCACCCTCCAGGCACCCGTAGAGGACAAGGGAAGCAGAGGACCCCTGAGAATCCTGAGGTGTGTGCCTCTCTGTCAGGAGCAGGGCTTGTAGTAGTTTATAGTAGGGGGTAGTGGAGGCAAATTTTGGTTACTCTTAAAGAAGCTAGTAAAGGATGTGATGTGACCGTGTATGTACGCTGGGAACAGGAGAGGAAAAACATAAGGCAGTGCTTTCGATACAAGAGATTTGATTGTTTCCTTGCGGTGTTTCCTCTGCTCCATAAGTCCTTACCCTAACACTTCCTCACATTTTTGGGCATATTTACAAGGGCGTTGCACCACCGGAGTGTCACTTTTTATGACTCTTCTGTGGTGCCATGCCCTGCTTCATATTTACAATGCAACACTAAGCCACTTTGCGTGGCTTAACGCCACATTGTAAACATTGTACCCTTTCATGCAGTTTTCTGCATCAAAGGGGTGTGCAATGGATATTGCTTTTTACACTGCCCCAGATTTACAAGGATCTGTAAGTCTGAGGCAGCGCCAAAAACGAATGCCATTGAAAAGCAGGCGTTAGAGTGGCCAAACGAAGAGAAATAATTGTATTTCTCTCTCTTTTTTGCTCTATGTGTGCTGCATTCTGGAGCACACACTGGGGCTTATTTACAAGCCCATTGCGCTGCCGTTGCCTCACTTTTTTTGACGCACTGGAGGTACAATGGGCTTGCCTATATTTACAAGGCCACGTAAAGTCACCCTGCGTGACATTTCATGCCCTTGTAAATATATGTCCCTTTCACTCATTACTCTCTGTGAAAGGAGCATTCCATGGGTGTTGCTGTGAGTGTTCCCACGCAGCATCCATGGAACTTGACAAATTCCTAGATTGGCAACTTATTGTAAAACTGAGAATGCGTCAGAATGGAGCAAAGAGGAGAAACACCTTTATTTCTCCTAGTTTTTTGCCTATTTCTATGCGTGCTGCAGAATGCATCACGCATAGAAAGAGGAAAATGCCAATTGTTTTTTTTGTGCAGGAAGCTGTTCCTTCCTGCACAAAGACAAACATTCCCACAGTGCAGACACCTTTGAAAAATGATGCAAGGGGGCCTGCGCTGACGCATGGCATCCAATTGTTCTCCAGCACAGGTGACAGTACAGGGATGCGTGGTATTGTTGTTAATCCGACGCATTCCCGTGCTTTGAAAATGATGCAGCATCGCACAGCTAAAGGGCTTGCGGCGCCGCGCAGCGTTATTTTCTTGTAGATGAGGCCCATAGAAGGAGGAAATCACCTTTAATGGTTGTTTATGTGCAGGAAGGTGTCACTTGCTGCACATAAACAATCCTCCCTGCAGCGCAGACACCCTCGCACCATGGCGCAAGGGTGTCTGCATTGGTGCTAAGCAGCTTTTTTAGTCCCAGCGCAAGGAAAAAAACAGGGGTGTGCCGAATTCTTGTGAATACAGCGCATCCCTGTGCTTTTTTTAAATGACGCAGCGTGGAGCTTCCAATTTGCGTGCCGCACAACACTGCGTCATTTCTTTGTGAACATGCCTTTGTGTTTCTCTTGAGTGACTGTAAGTGTTGTGCATCTGTGCAGACATATGTCACTATCTTGCTCTGCGGTCAGACGCCTCACAGCCGAACCCCTGGGGGCCCGAAAGATGTCTGCCGTTGCTTGTACACAAGTTGGACGTACACAGGCCGAACAATGATGGGAACGCTGTTCGGTAGTTCACAGTGTTTTAAAAGTGTTATTATCTCAAGCATTAAATCGAACCACAATTTATGTTCTCTGTTGAAAATATGATGACAAATTGGGAGACTTTATGGTTTAAATCACTAGCCACCTTTGCATTCCTGGGAATAATAATGTGTCTCTCTATACCACGGGTTCCATCGCCAATTTAAAAGGAGTTATAATAAACAGGCTTGACACCAGCACTGAACAGTTTTTTAAGGTGCACATAAACGCACTTGAAGTTGGTCTGAAAGTCCAATGTGAGTGAGGCCTTTTAACGCTCTCCAAGTTTTCCTGAGCCCTACCCTCTGTGGTTGCCCAAGGAGGCCCTAGAAAGGCAGAGAATCTCCCATATTTGTATTTAAAGGCGAGCTCCCCCGTCCCCAGCCCCGGTGCAACGTTCCTGAGCTTCCTGCTGCAGAGGCGGCCCCCGGCCCATCCGGGGAGGATTAAGATGTTTTCTGTGTGAGTGTTTCTTTTTTAACGGCAAACACTTGTAAAAGCCGACAACAAAGCGGGCACACATCTTGAGGCAATCTGGCCCTCGCAGCCAGCAGCAGACCCTGGCTCAGACACATGCATTATTCGGGTTTTTTAATGTTTGGAAGGGGTTTTTGGAGTTATGTCAGCAGAGAGATGTTTTTACAGAAGATAATGAAAGGCTCGCGCCCATCACTGCTCAAGAATTCTGCACTGCAAGAAAGGATGCTTCTAGGAGTGTAAATTCGGGGGGCACCTCAATACTGACAGACAACTGCACTCCCTTTGTATTTCAGGACTGGAACTTACACACAGCCCTGCACCACAGTACTGAGTTGGACCCTCAAGGAGCTATGACAATGAACCTCACTCCTGACCTGCAGCCCTCGGTTATTCCAGCAGTGGGACCCAGATACAGATCTGTGACTACTCATCCAACCTGGCATATAGCTCCACATGCTGTTTAAGCCACAGAAACAGCACAAACGTTTTTTTTCATGTCTCCTCAATATTGTTCTGTAGCACCAGTGAAATGAATTTGCACAGCTTCTTACTCCAACTGAGATTCTGAGCAACATCATTTGGATTTCACCCTGGACATGGTACCAGCTCCCATTCATTATGAAAGGGAAACCTTTCCTCTCTGAAACCAATGTAAGAACAAGAGCCTAATATTTCGCGCTCTTGCATTTGGTGAATTTCAAGTCTCTCCCGTACAGTCTCCCAACAGGTCACCCCAACCCTGAGGGATCTACACTGACTCCCCCTCCAAGTGCTCATCCTCTTCTAGACGAGTTACATCACATACAAGCATAGGACGGTGAGTGGGGTGTTTAATGTCCCCTAACCGTCTCGTGAAGGGTCAACATGTTTCTGCCATGTAGGCCCGAGTGGGTCCAGGGCATTCATCAGGGCCTAAGTCTAAACTGGGGGCTCCGTTCTTACCAACAGGTGGCAAGAAAGTACCACTGTGCGGGTGTGGCAAAGGCCGCACTCCGCCTCCTAAATGGCTTCCAAACGTCAAGCCCTAGTTGTAACAACTACTTGCCACAGGGGGGGAGGGGAGGGGAAACTCCTGTTCATTTATCTCAGGAAAAGAATCCCACGTTCGTCCTATGTTGCTGCTCCCGGTCCTCCCGAATGCATTCCACTCACCGTCATATGTTTTTAGTATCATATAGTTATTAGCCACATTAAAGCTGACTTTCTGGTAACTATAATGATTTTTAACTTCACTTTCCATTTCACGTGCCCCCACTCCTTAGTTTAGAAGTGCATCCCTGTCTTCAGGTGTATGCCCGCCCTCTATCAAACGAAGGTTTTAGAGGGCGACGACTGGCGGATTATGAAGCATGACACCAGGTGGTGTGTGAGACCAGTCCATTACTTTTTGTGAGATGTCCCCACTCACAATGGTTTTATAACTGTAGTAGAGTCACGCCTCACTAGGAGCAGCTTTCTGTGGTAAACATTTAGCAATGGAGGCCGCTAGCTCCTAGAACCCCACGCCTCTTGTTCCCTCCTCCACACACTGTGAAGCCCTCTTGTGATTACATCACATACAAGACCACCAGAAACAAAACCCTTGCATACCTGGTATTGTGACCCTACAGGATCCCTGTGGACGTTTGAGTGCGGGCCCCGATAAAAATCCACCTATCATTCACTAGTAGGGGTTTGTAAGCCAAGAATAACCAGAATTACGAAACTTATTCTCGTTAAGGGAAAATGATGGGAAGAGAAGAAAGAAAGAAAGGAAAGGCTGGACGTCACAGCTTCTCTCTTGGACGTTAAGGTTAGCTTAGACTGGAGGGGGCAGCAGGGTGGTAACATGCACTCATGTAATGTCACATAAGGTGGTTATGGAGAGCACTGCTGGTCACCTGTGAGGGTCACCATGATGACAGGATACTGGTCTAATGATATAAGCACACACACCAGGTAAGTATTGATATGTGTGCATTACAGTCACTGTGTCAACTGGGTAGATGCTGAATTTATGAAAGAATGGGGGCCAGTGCCCCAAGCTCTGCTGAGAAGCACGGGGCCAGTGTAACCGAATGCCCCTGCGCTGAACACCGGGGAATCCACCTCAGTCCTCTTTAATCCACTACCGGACACTCCCTGCCCAGTCCTCTTTAATCCACTACCGGACACACCCCGCCCCTTCGTCTCCCTCTTGTAGAATCCTGCCTTCTCGTTTTGAGAAGGTTTCCTGTCTTTCTCTTCCTCTTTTTGCTTTGTGTGCTTTTTCCTCTCGTCCATTCAGTAAATGTCAAAGGGAGAAAAATAAAAAGTGCTTGTCCTCAAAATTCCCATTACAGTGGGCAGGCTCCTCTGACCTGCTCTGCCCGCCTTGTTTGGGGCGTAGCGGGATCCTCCTCTAGCAACACTTGACAGGAGACAGTAACTTCGAGGAAAGATATGCAGAGTACCGGTCACAGTATAATGTGTTGTATCAGATAATACCTTTCAGCAAAGGTACAGGTTAAGCGTTCCACTCATATTAGATTTTCTTGCTAATAGTGCACCATTATGACCATAAAACCACAACTCCCATCTCCCCCTCACCCGGGCGCCTGCCAAACTCGTCATCAGGCAGCGCCGGGGAGGGTCAAAAGCCAGCGAGGAGACCCGCAGCGCGGGACGCTGCCGTGATATTTACTGGAGGGTGCACTATACCAGACCAGCCGTGAGGGGAACGGCGTGCCTTACCGGAAATCTTTGTTGCGACATCCCGGAGCCGTGAGGGGAACGGCGGACAGGCGCAAACCACAACTCCCATCTCCCCCTCACCCGGGCGCCTGCCAAACTCGTCATCAGGCAGCGCCGGGGAGGGTCAAAAGCCAGCGAGGAGACCCGCAGCGCGGGACGCGCGCGGGCCGCGCCCGGGCGAAGCCCGGGCCAAGGGCGGGCCCGTCCTTGCCCGTCATCGCCAGGAAGAGGCAGGGCTGGGCCCCTTCTCTAACATCCCAGGCTAAAGAAATACATCAGAAATCGCTGTTTACTCACCGCTGGGCTCCGGTATAAATATCTACTATGGGAAAGAAGAGCATTGCCGCACCAAGAAGAAAGGGTAAGCAGAAACCACCTGTATCAACCCCCACTACCCCACTGCCTAGCCTAACAGCAATAGACAAAATGCTACAGAAAACCATTGGCGTTGTCGCCACGGCAATCCAAAACACAGAAAGGCGCTTATCGCTCCCACCAAGTTTGCCCCTATTTATGCATCAGGATAATTCATCAGAAAAATCATTGGACTCTATGTTAGCCACATCCTATGCGGGGCTCCCGGGTGCAGGTACCAATGAGTACTGCACTAATGGAGATACCGCTTCTTGTGGTCATTTTTCAATGGATACCAGGCTGTCATCGACCCCTACCTTGATAGAGCCAAGCATGAATAGGGACCCCACCCTCTCGGAACCCCTAGGCAATGACCAGATACACACAGCAGGTCCATGCCTTGATTCTGATATATTGGCTATGGATGAGGATCAAAGCATTAGCGTATCTATGCAAACTAGGGGCCAGAAAGCTAAAAGGCAAAAAGCGAAAAGCAAACGGAAGCACAATGAGCCTACATTTGATAAATACAAGGACTGCCAAAAATTATCACGATGGACAGCTGCACCTGTAGAGCCAAATAAAGACAAGAGGGGAAACGAATTTGGCGCACTGGACTCCTCCGTTATAGAAATCAACACCGTGATAGAGAATGAGGGATTTTGGGGGAGACTGGAGACATTGATAACCACTCTTCTGGGACCAATAAACTTAAAAGCCAAGAACATTGAAAAGAGACTGAAGGAATTAAGTGATCAAGTTACAAAATTGGGTGTTGGGTCCAATCAAACAACTACGCATAGTTTGGGGGTAACCATTGTAGATAAACCACAACTAAGTACAACTAATGTGAATAATAAGGGACATATTAATGACCTTTTGTTACCCCCGAAACCACAACCAAGCACAAGTAAAAACCCACCCAATACGGATCATTCAGCCAGATTGGCATCTCAATCTAAATTTACCAGGGTTGATACCCCCTTAGGCATGGATAAAAATGTTCCCAAAAGTAATAAGTCACAACCCAGACAAGATAACATTGATGCTGGTAATTCTCCTTTTACGCCCCCAGTTAAATTGGATAGCCTATCCCACCTATCATGAGACAGATTCCGGCTCGTATTAGCCTCCCCCCAGAGTGCGGACCTTATGTCTTGGTTTTATCTAACGTGCCCAAATTAAGGAAAGACCAAGAGGAAAATGTTACCAATCTTAAAAATAGAACCCTCCACTGGCTATCCAAAAATTGTGATTTCCCGATGGCGGGTGCTGGGGAAATTATTAATACCCAAAGAGTGGAGTGGGTGGGCCCGCTGAGAAAAAAATTTAAGGGGGACTGTATAATTATAAACTTCAGGTCCCCGCAATGGGCACAATGCACACTAGCAAAAGCCCCACAACCCTCACAATGGGAATATAACACTACCCTTCTTCCTCTTGGGTACTTCTACAGACACTTGAAAGGCCACGGCCATAACCTCGAGATCAATTCTTGGGGATATAGACAGGATATGAATCCCTATAACAGAATCAATAGCCGAAGGCACCAGCAGGTTCAATATGCCGATTTTAGGAATGGCCTCCCTTCAGGTAACGCATTCACACCATTGATACACCCAATGCCATATTCGTCCTACTCTATCGCACCCCAGTATATCCCAAGGGAGAGGCCTCATGCAGGGACTAATTTAAACTTTAATACTGCCCAGAACGAGACGAGATATATGTATAATGTCCCTACCTATAATAGGTTTGAACACGCTTTTTCAAATTTAGAAGAACTGGATTGACTGAGGAACAGCACACGTAATATTGAATGTACAGAGGTAATTGACACAATTGGGGTTCTCTTAGATCCCATAGAAACTAATATAACCCGATTAAAGATCACAAAGGCTGTCATTGCCCCACCACCAGTCACTTGTGTCGACATAACAACTTTGCCAACTAATCCCAAGCAGAGTGTAAGGGATAAGTTCCCAGGCATCCCTAGTGGTTCAAACCTGTCCATTTTTAGCTGGAACGTCGCAGGACTAGACTCAAGATTGTCTGACCCCCGATGGGTCCAGCTACTGAATGGTAAAGACATTATCATGTTTCAAGAGACTTGGGCTGTAGGGAATGTGCACCTAGAAGGTTACCATTGTTTCAGTGTGCACGCCTCAAAACCTGCATTTGGCCGTGCAGTGGGAGGACTTTTTATTGGCATCAGGATTCTGGCGGGAGGCACATTCAAGGATTTATCGGAAGGGAATCCTAATATCCAGGTCATTGAATACAATCGAAAGACTAAGCTCTATTTAATTAATTTTTATAATAATGATTTTTATTCTGTACCGAACAAGAACTATACAGCACTTTCCAACACTTTAGTACACCTTGAATCCATTATAGGTCTAGAAGATAAGTCAGGTGTCCTCATTGGGGGAGATTTTAACGCAAAAATTTTAAGGAAGCACTGGCACAAGGAAAATACCCTTTTGGATCAAGCAGAACGAAGGGGAATCGAATTAGCTAAGATATTAAATGAACACATTTTAAGTAATGTCATGGAAGTAAGTCAAACACCGGGGATGGCCTGCGCCCCTACGTTTAGAGGGAGGGACTCCCGTTCTACAATTGATTTCATTTTCACATCCCCTTACCTAACTAACTGTGTTATAGATTCTGAAGTGGTGGAGTCAACATTTGGAGATCATAATCCCCTCTTAGTTACCCTACACCTGGGCCCAAGTCCGGTATATGCTAACCTAAACGGAGCAAGGGATATTACATTATCTTATGGTGGTCTCCGCTTAAAATGGAGAGGAATTGACTGTGCAGCCATACTTGACAGTGTAAAAAATGATCACCAAGAATTAATTGATTCCTGTTTATTATTCGATGGGAACTGTCATAGGATAATCACTGATTTTTGTAAATTATGTGAAACATTTAAGACCGCCTTGTCAGTTCCTTCATCTACTAAAATGAAAGATCTAAGATGGTTTGACTCCGCCTGCTCAATTGCAAATAGGGGACTACGTAGGGCATTAACGACTAAGCCAAGGAACCCTGCAGAGGTACAAACAGATAGAAAACATTATAAACAAAAAATAGCTGAAAGGAAGGCTTCCCTACTAATGAAACAGTGGGAATCACTGGTTGTCAGCGCTAACCTAAAGAGTAGCGGCCCATTTTGGGCCGCCGTTAGGAAAACGCATGATATGGGTAAACATCTATCCCCAACCAGTTGTAACATAACTAGCAGCATTTGGGAGGCTCACTTCTCCAAAATATACGCTGCCCCCACTGAGGAGTTAATTATTCCAAATCTGGGACAGTTGCAGAATCCATATATTGATCTTTCTGAGGTAGAAGTAGCCATTAAAGAGAGCCTTGGTAACAAGGCCCCTGGCCCAGACGGATTCCCTATAGATATCATAAAACACAGTCCGGACTTATGGGCACCGATCCTCCACAATGTTTTCAACAGCCTGTCAAAAGCACCTATCCCCAAGACGTGGTCTTCCAGCATTATTGTCCCAATATACAAAAAAGGTGACAGATCAGACCCAGCCAACTATCGCCCAATCTCGCTCTTGGATAACACCTTAAAAATACTTGGGCGAGTTATATACAACAGGGTGTTAGAGTGGACAGAAGACCTAGATCTGCTGGATCCGTGTCAGATGGGATTCAGGAGCAGGGTAGGTACGGTCGAGCAGTGTTTGAATTTAAAACTGATAATTGATAAGTATAACGTTGCTCGTTCATCTCCTATTTACCTTGCTTTTATGGATCTCTCCTCAGCCTTCGACCTAGTTAATAGATCGAAATTATGGACTATGTTACTTAACTACGGCTTGGATGAGGCTCTTGTACATTTCTTAGCGCATCTTCATACAGACCTCAAAGCACAAGTTAGGATTGGGTCAGGTGGTGAAGTATCTGGACCCATAAAGATTGGTAGGGGGGTTAGACAGGGGTGCGTTTTAGCACCCCTGCTGTTTATCATCTATATCAACGGGATAGCCAAGGCATTAAAATTAGCAACTAAAGATGTGCCAATTATTCAGGGGCTTCCTTTACCAGTTTTATTATACGCAGATGATGCAGTCCTTATGGGCCGCACCCCAAATGCCCTCCGTCTGCTTGTGGAAAATTTTGTCCACCATATGGAGGGTTTAGATCTGCGTGTAAATTTTAAAAAGTCTTTTATAATGTCATGTGGGCCTGGGAAACGGAAACTTAACACCATACATATTGGTCCTAATAAATTAGACTCTGTAAATTCTTTTACATACCTAGGGGTGGTTTTCGCTGCGAACGGCTCATGGAGTGGGCATTCTGCCCACGCCATGAGCAAGTTCTCGAAAGCTACCAACTCAATATTGAGTCTCCCACGCCCAAAGAAACTAGGAGCTACCTGTGCTATTTTAAAATTTTTTAGACTACAGTGCATTCCTGCCGCAACTTACGGGGCTGAAGTTTGGGGCTTGGGAAAAAATCCTGGCATCCAACGTGAAGAGAGTCGTTTCTGTAGGAAACTATTGGGTGCCCCAATCTCATCCTCCGAATTCATCTGCCACAAAGAGCTAAATCTTCCCTATATCTGTGATTTCATCAGATCCAGACCAGCTCTATTTTGGCTGAGAATTTGGCGGAACAACGCAGCCACTTTAACTCAAGATATAATCAAAGATTGCCTCAAATGTGATCATGGCCTATTGATTCCTTGGCTAGCTGGAGTTCAAAAAATATTAAGCGCCGTAAATAGAGGCGACCTCTTTTCTGACCCATTAGGAATTGAACCCAAAGATAAGGCAGAGGTCAAACAAGCACTTTATGCACTTTTTGATACAGAAAGAATGGAAAGGGAAATATTAAAACCCACTGTAGTAAGATACATGGAGAACGACATGTGCCTGCAACCATTCCCACTCTATCTTACACTACCCATGTCTAACTGGGAGAGGTCTTTGCTATTCCGTTTAAGGCAGGGGTCTTCAAACTGTGGGGCGCGACCCCCAGGGGGGCCGTGGAGTGATGCAAAGGGGGTCGCGCCTTCCCAGTCACACTTCTGCCCGGCCCAAGGGCTTCAGCCCTCCCCCCCACACTTCCCCCGTCCTGTGTCTCAGCCCGGCTGCTGCAGTGAAACTTGAGCTGCTGGGGGCTCAGCTGGGCAGTGTCTGGATTCCTATCTCCGGCACCCCGTGTTTTTTCACAGATCTTTAAAGACCATTTAACATGCCTTTGTAAACTGCTTACAGAGGCTTAGGTTTTTTTGCTGGTTCCAGTACCCCCTGGGTCCCCACTGTGCCTATTCCTTACATTTGGATTCTACATTCACTGCCGTAGTGTGAGAATGCATTTCATGGAAAGGAATACAAAGTTGGCTTCCTGGGGGCGCCGTGTGTGAAAGTTTATTGTGCTTTTGAAGCACCTGCTGCAGCGTTTCTTTCCGCCCACAATTACCAGGCCTCACATAAATGTCAAGATAACTTGTGTGATTAATTATCTTCCTGGAGAGAGATCAGTGTTTTGTATACTTGAGGTTTTGACTTAGGTGAAGTCAGTGCAGAGGGTTAATATGCCTGCTGCAAAGAACGTGTACCAAGTAGATTACAGAGTGCGTATGATGTGAAGAGATCAGCAGGTTACTGCTTTCAAAAGAGACATCCTTTTGTTACTTGCAATTTATAACTTAAAGTCCTGATATAGAATAGTGAGCTATTAACTTTCATCCTAGAACAGCATGCACACTACAAAGAATACCTTATTAGACCATTGATTAATGTTGCAAAAAGGGTTAATTTGGCTAGAAATCAATTCTTATTATTAAAGGAAACTCCCAACTATGCTGTTTCTTTTTCGACTCTGAGTTTGTGCTTCTCCACACCAAGCACTCTTGAACTATACTGCCTACCAGTATAGATGACATGTGACTCCTATACTTTTAGTCCTTTGGCTTATGTAACATTTCCTATACACTGATTTACACACTTATGATTGTCTCTGTGTAATGTGTGTGTGATGCAAAGTGCTCGGACACCCTACACTGGTATGAGTGGCACTATATAACTAATTCAATGCATCTGAGAGTGTGGGGTTATGGAGACTTGGTCACTGTTAAAGGGTGCTAGTGAGAGAATCCGTGGTGGGGGTGGTCATTGGGGGGGCACCAACAAACATTGTCGCACAGGGCACCACCAGCACTAAAGCCGGCCCTGGGAAGTATGCACAGATAAGCGCTGAAAATACCGCTTTAGGTGACTGCTTTTTTTTGTACCGACAGGGCCATCAAAATAATCTGCTGGTAACCCTAACCATAGGACTGGAAGTTTGTTGCAGGATCAGCACATTATTTATTTCCTTCACCCTCGATCCCCGATTAATGCCGCAATAGTTTAACTTAGATCTTAAAGTCTACGCCCCGTCAATAACATGCTGAGTTACTTCATGGGTCTGGGAATGCACCCTGCATTCAGACAACTCATTCCTCATTCTCGCCCTTTATTGTCACGCTCACCTTGCACTCACAGTGATCACAATGCACTCACACTGATCACCATGCACTTGCACCATTCACCCGCTCACCTTGCACTCACAGTGATCACTCTGCACTCAAAATGCACTTGTCCTGCTCACACTATACCTCAACCTGCAGTCACACGAGTACACTACTCATCCTGCACTCATGTGATACTTCACTCACCTGTCCCCGTCACTACTCAATATGCAACTCACTCAAACAAGCCCATCAGTAATCATACATTCATTCATACCATTCTGAACTTGCATCCGCACCCAAAATGAGAGAGGACAGCAAGGGAGTGAGAGAATTTGATTGAAGAGGTCAGGGATGAGGAGAAATGTGAATTGCCGAAGAGAAGTGTGGACACGCAAGAAGTGAGTGTGATCCAAAGGTGAGGGCTTCTGTTAGAACAAAGGGGAGATGTGAAAGAGGAATGGGGGGACTGGAGAGGTGTAAGATACAAATAGACAAAAATTTGAATGAAGAGACGAGGTGAATGAGAAGTGCTGAGGGGCACGGGAGGTGACAGGGCCAGAGAGGCCATGAGATAAATGTGAGAGACTGTTAGAGATGAGGGCAGTGAAAGGACAGAATGGCAAGAGGTGATTAAAGGTAAAGTGAGAGGTTGAATGGGGAGAGTTCAGAAGTTGTAAAAAGGGGTGAAAGAAAATGACCTGCAAAGTGAGAGAGGGATCCGGGGTTAGGAGAGGAGAGAGGGATGGAAGGCAGGGGGTGAGAGGAAAGCTGCATGGGTAAACGGCTTAACTCTACACAAAACCGCCAGGGTTTTAAGGGACCCCTGCTTCTTCCGGTCAGGGCCAGGTGAGCTTCTAATGTGGCAGCACGTATTGCTGCAGAGTGGAAGGCCCTTCACAAAGGTTGACTTGAAATCTTTCTGATGATAATTGCTGTATTTTGGTTATAAATGGGTACTGATTGGGTGAAATCTTTCCTCAGCGTTACTTTGTGTAACAAATATCAAAATAATGAAGCAATGCTATCCCAAAATACGCGGCATCACATAACCTCATTTACATTTTCATCCCACGCAATTTAGTCAACCGGTTTAGACATTTTTGTCAGGAGGGGGTCCTTACGCCTCAAAATGTTGACAGGGGGGTCTCGGTATCCAAAAGTTTGAAGACCTCTGGTTTAAGGGCAGGCTCTGTAAAATTTTTACTGGGTTTCCCTTTGGGTTACCATCGTTCAACAGAGTATAGCCCTTGCCCGTGTGACGGTATTAGCACACAGAATGAGTTACATTTCCTATTCTTCTGTAAATTTTATTTAAAATATATAAATTGGTTTTTAACACCATATTTTAGAAAGCAGAGACCACTCTCTCTGGAGGAGTCCCGTTCAATGTTACTTTCTCTGGAGACAGATGAATTAATTTTTCGCACCAGCACTTTCTTAAGACTTATCACACGTGCACGTAAAATGATGGAAAATCCCTGATTTGTTGCTGTATCGGCTTTTAATTTTATGAAACTGTATTGGAATATTGTAATAATGATTTATTTTTATATGTACTTTTATGAATTTTATGAAATTCGAATAAAGGTCTTTGATTGATTGATTGATTGATTGACCATAAAACTTACATTACAAGCCATGACACCATGCGTACACTCGATGTACTGCCTCTCTTTCCAACTGGCTCATTCAGGAGCATATGTGCGACATCAGCTTGTGCCTCACAAACATCAGCGTCCGCATTGGAACCGGGAAGGCAAAGACGGACCACACAAGGGCCCGCGATGAATGCCTACCCAGGAGCGGAAGGAAAAGCCCATGAAAATGCACAGTGATTGCATGGCATGCTGTGAATTGCCCAGTGACATGGAAAAGGGACATGGGACATGGAAAAGGGAGAGGAAGTCATAAGCGCGGGCACTGGGACTATACAGCACTAGTGACCCCTGCACAGAAAAGAAAGAACTTAGGTCAATTAGGAGCACCAGGAGGGGCAATCAGCAAGAAGAACTGCCGAACGACACGGGCCGCTCCAAGAGGAAGAAAACTGCAGTAATCCAGAGGGAAGAGTCCCAGAAGCGGGGTTTAGCAGCCAATGGCACCAAAGCCCCGAAACCAGTCCCAGGGTGCTTGTTTCTGGTCCAGGGAGGACCTGGCTTGGCAGTTCGGGCTGGACTGTTCCCATGAGGCACAGGGTCAAGACTGATTTGCATATGGCCAGGTCTAAACTGGGGTGGCATGGTGAGCAAAAGAATGATGAATTTAACCCAGATCTCTTGACTGGGGTGAATGTTTTGATTTGTTCTGCATTCCGTCCATTAATTGTGTGTCAATGGCACCGAAGGGCCACCCCCGAAGGGGGTCTACACTTCGCCAGACCGGAACCCGGCTCGTCCTGGTGAAGCCTGAAGCTGGACGAGGAGAAAACTTCTGACAAGGGAAAGGTCTTGCAAGGTGGTAGTGGTCAGGAACCTCTCTGGTCGGAGCCATGCACAGCGGGCTGCCATCTGTGGTTGAGAAACCACGCCAGGCAAGTGGGGCAGCAGGAAGAGTGTGGGAGGTTGCCACTATCACCGGAAATGCCGCAAATGAAGGTACTCCGCAGGAGAGTAGCGCAGCTATCCAAGTGATCCTGAGACAAACCAGTAGAGGTACCAGCATGGGGTAGCGAGGTCTACCCTCGCGGGGCCATCAGCATGGAACTGTGGACACGACGCAGGGCAGCAACAAGCAAGGGCCTGCGAGAGGAGTGGGAACAGTGAAGCTGCGGGAGCGCAACTTACTGCCATACTGGCATTTGACATCAGGAGAGCAGGGCCGAGAATATGGCGGCCGGGGCCGAGAAGATAGGGGCAAGGGCCGAGAAGATGGCAGCGACATCATAACTTACCTCTGCACAGGAAAGCCCACTCACACCAGAATGCGGGAGTCGCCACTGCAAGGGAATTGGTAGACGGGGCAGCGGAGATAGAACACTAAGGCAAACACAAAAAGATCAGTTGCCCAGTAGAAAGTGGGCCTCAAACAGTGTCCTTTGGATACTTCATGGCAAGGGCACATGGAGCAGGTGATTGGTCAGTGTTCTGGGAATGCCGTACTGCAGGGGCACTGGGACAAGGTGATTGGTCAGCAAGGGTCAGTTTCAGGCAAACACGGCACTTGCAGCCTGAGTGAACCTGACGGCCACCCACATATTTCATGGTAGCAAGGGATGCTTAGAAGCCACAAACCTTAGACTCTTGATAATGGGCCATTGTGCAGAGCTGGGACAAGTCATGCTGGCAAAGTAACAGCGGGGACAATGACTGTGTAAATATTGTCCAATTATGGTTTATGGTTACAAAGGCAAATAATATGTTAATGATAGACCATGTGTTACGTGAGATATAATAAACTGCGGCCAATGTGCACCATAAATAGTTTCATTGTATTCTATAAGAATGAGGGGATCAGGTCGGCCGGGAGGGACAAGGACCACGCGCACGTCTGGGAGGGGTTTGTCTGACATGAGCAGGATATAACGATGTGCTTCATACTGCAAAATGTGCACTTCCTCAACCCTGGTTTGCTACTGCAACAGTGAAATCTTTGCAAGCACATGTCTTGGCATGCTGCATGCTGTTTGCTCATTTACATTTTATAATCTTGGCATGCGTCATGTCTGCATGAGCGAAAGGTAAAAAGTCATGGTTATGCAATGGATTGCAGGCCTGGCGTAACACCTTTTTCTTCACATATCCTGCGACCTTGCGCTGCGATTGATAAATATACCCAAATGTTTTAGACCACCAGTAAACCTATATTGAAAAGTAATGCATGAACTTTTAAACGTTCACATATTTTATATCATGAAAATAATAATAATTAAGCGTTCATATCTGTCATGTAATAAGCTATGGACTATAGCGCTGATGCCGTTTAAATTTCTAACTCATCAGGGTGATAGCAGGGTGACACGAAACAAGAAATGTCACCCTGGTAACCAGGGACATGCGTATAGTATAGTTGGACTTGGCCCTTTCTGCAGGGTCATCCCCAAACTTTGTGCTTCAAGCCGCCTGTTTTCTGAATCCGTTTATGTTGGCTTTGATGACTCTGCTCACTTTATCACTTCTAACCAGTGCTAAAGTGCTTGTGCTCTCTCCTTTAAACATGATGAAATTGTCTTACACTCAATTTAATTTACTTATAAGTCTCTAGTGAAGTGGTACTACATGTACCTAGGGCGTGTAAATTAAATGCTGCTAGTGGGCCTGCAGCATTTATTGTGTCACCCACTAAATTAGCCCTTTAAGCAAGTCTCAGGCCTACCATTGCAGTCTGTGTGTGAAGTTTTAAAGGGTCATTTGGACCTAGAGAAATAAACATTTTTCCAGGCTAAAACCTTCCTTTGTAATGCACATAAGTCACTGTTAGAAATGAGGGGGCTCTGGTTGACGCAGGTGTGAACCCACAACAAGCAGGGACCCTTTACTTCTCGTCAGGGCGAAGGATGACTCCCCAGAATAACCCCTGCTCACCCTCTAGGTGCGTGGCGCGAGCAGTCTAGGCTAAGTCTCAGGCGTACACGGTTAAGCAAATGCAATTACACATACAGTAAACCCCTTGCATGCACCACAAACGGACACCAATCAGGAAGTATATAAAAATAAGCTTTTATGTAGATTCAGCAGATTCAAATACAAGGCCCAGTAACGTTGAACTGATGGGGCCACAATTCTTGGAAATACGATAAAGTTCTCTTTGTTTACGGAAAGTTCTTGGGGTGGGCACAAGGTAACTGTAGGCCTCAGCGCACTTCGTGCTGAGGCAGCGCCCAGGGAGCACACAGCCGATGACAGGGAAATAAGAACGTTGCGGACCCTGGATCCGATGCGAGCTCGCGGTCGAGTTCGGGAGTACAGTACCTTGTTCCTTGACGCAAAGGCGGGTGCGGGTTTCAGCGGCTCTTCGACAGAAGAGCGAGGCGGCGTCCGGGGCTCCCACACTTCACGAGGGGTGTCTGATCTTCAGGCTCACGACAAGAGCGGGGTGTTGCAGGTGGCGGGTGAGCAAAGCGGGGCAGCCGGGCACGCAGATACATCCGGGCCGTCCGAGGCTTGGAGATGCTCACATACGCCGATTCCGGCGGGAGGGTGAAGGTGCGCAGTGAGCCTCCGACGAGCGAGGTGACAGGGGCAGCCCAGCACAGCGTAGGGGGAGCGGCTCAGATCGAGCGAGGCTCTTCCCAAGGCGGGGGCGGCTAAGCAGTCCGAGTCACAGCTCAAGGAGGGACTGGGGCACGAGGGTCACAGCTCCGGCGAGGGAAAGGACACCACAGTCCAGCGGCAGGCGAGTGAAGATCAGGTAGAGCCCAATGGTCCTGGGGCTCAGTTCAGGGGGCAAGCTCAGTTCCAAGCCCTTGGAGATCGTTTTGGAAAAGCACAAGTCTTGAAAGTAAAAGTAAAGTAAAAGTCTTCAGCAACAGTTTCTCTTCTCTCCTTTGGCAGCAAGGTCACCACTGCAGGCCAATCCCCCAGGATAGGGACAGTCTTCCTCCTACAGCTTTCCCGGTGCCTCCTCCTCAGGCAGAGATTCTTCTTGGTCAAAAGCGGATCTAGTTTCTCAGGAGCAGGGCTCCTCCATTTATACAGCAAATCTTTTGTTCTCCCAGGCCAGGGGGGCCCTTGCCTAGTTCAGTCCGGTTTCTGAGCACTTTGTTTACGCGATGCAGGCTTCTCCTTTCAGAGTGCAGGGCAGAGTCCTCAGACACTCCACAGGGGGCGGAGCCGGCATTGAGGTGGTAGAGTACTGTCCTATTCAGAGCCTAGGAGCACTCCTCCCACCCATCTACCTGTCGATCGTCCTATTCACCACCAGGCTACCTAGTCCTGCCCATCTGGGTTCCCCCAGCCCTGTCACTCACACCAGCCAGACATCAGATACACATCACGCAGAGGCGGGCTGAAATGTTTAGGCAAGCAAAGGCCAGCTTTCTAAAAGCGGCATTTGCAAACCCGGAATATCAAAATAAACCTTGCGAGAAGATGTACCTTATTATTCCGAGTTCAGGCATACTAAACTCGATCTTCTACCATGTTCCCTGGGTCGGTTAGGATCATAGGGTGTAACAATCCAGGCCGCCCATACTGGCCTATGAGAACAGGGTAGCCTTGCAGTAGTGAACAACAAGATGGCGGTCATTCTCTACTAGGACATGCCATGCATCCAGGCTTGTCCTACCTTAGGCTTACAACGCACCCTGCCCGTGGGCCTACCAGAGGGGTGACTAACATGCAGCTAAGGGAAGGTTTTAGGGACCGGCAAGTGTGGGCACTTGCCAGTCAGCATGTCAGTACCAGACTGCACGCAGGTTCTGCGGTGGCAGACCTTAGACATATTTTACCGGCCGCTTCTGTGGGTGGCACAACCAGTGCTGCAAGCCCACCAGCGGTGCTCGCATTTACATGCCCTGGCGCCCCTGGCGCACTTTACTGGGGTCTGACAGTAAATCAAACAATCCAATCATGGAATCCAACCAACATATACAATTTACATAGGGAGCACTCACACCGCGACACTGGTTGGCAGTGGCACAGCGCGCTGAGCGGCCAACACCATAAAAACACATGAGGCACAGCGACAAAAAGAGGAAGGGAGACTCACGCCAAGGTGCCAGGTCTAACACGTGTCCCCTCCAGCTGAAAAGTGGGGAGAACTACCCTACCCCAGGGAGTTCCTCCTCACTAAGGCGGAAAAATCTGGACAGACCGTCAGCATTGGCGTGATCTGTACCAGGGCGATGTTCCACCGTGAAATCCATACCCTGTAGGGAAATGGACCACCTCAACAGCTTTGGATTCTCACCCCTCATATGCATCAACCATCTGAGGGGCCTGTGGTCCGTCTGAACCCGGAAGTGAGACCCAAACAAGTAGGGTCTTAGCTTCTTCAGCGCCCAGACCACAGCAAATGCCTCACGCTCAATAGCACTCCACCTTTGTTCCCGTGGAAGTAACCTCCTGCTAAGAAAGGCTACGGGTTGATCTAGGCCCTCCTCATTAATCTGTGAAAGAACAGCCCCCACACAATGCTCTGAAGCGTCTGTCTGAACGATAAACTCTTTGGAGAAGTTGGGAGCCAAGAGCACGGGCGCCGTGCACATAGCAGTTTTCAAGGCCTCAAAAGCTTTCTGACAGGTGTCAGTCCAAATCACTTTCCTGGGCTGCTTCTTCGAAGTCAGCGCTGTCAAGGGGGCAACCATGTTGCCATACCCCTTGACAAACCTCCTGTAGTACCCGGTGAGACCTAGGAAGGCTCTCACCTCCGTCTGGGTTTTGGGCGCCTCCCAGTTCAGGATGGTTTCTATCTTGGGCTGAAGGGGTGCCACCTGGCCACTCCCAACTTGTTGTCCCAAGTACACCACGGAACCCTGCCCGATCTGGCACTTACTCGCCTTGATCGTGAGGCCTGCCTTGCGCAGCGCCATCAACACTTCCCAGAGGTGACGCAAGTGTTCCTCCCAAGTGGAGCTGAACACTGCGATGTCATCCAGGTAGGCTGCACTGAACGAATCCAGCCCAGCCAACACCTGGTTGACCAATCTCTGGAAGGTGGCAGGGGCATTCTTCATCCCAAATGGCATAACCCGGAACTGGTAGTGCCCATCTGGGGTGGAAAATGCTGACCTCTCTTT
The DNA here is from genome assembly GCF_964204655.1 of Triturus cristatus. Lineage (NCBI taxonomy): Eukaryota > Metazoa > Chordata > Amphibia > Caudata > Salamandridae > Triturus > Triturus cristatus. The sequence continues at coordinate 68,926,893 of NC_140580.1, read as the reverse complement.
GGCCCCCTCGGTCAAGGCGATCTGCCAATACCCAGACGTTAAATCAAACGTGCTGAGGTAGTTGGCAGCCCCTAGCCGATCGATGAGCTCGTCAGCTCTGGGGATGGGGTGTGCGTCGGTCCTAGTGACCGAATTGAGTCCTCTGTAGTCCACACAGAACCGGAGTTCGGGTGTGGCTCCCGGCGCTGCAGCCTTTGGGACCAAGACCACGAGGCTGGCCCAAGGACTGCTAGAAGACTCAATTACCCCGAGTGCAAACATCTTGGAGACCTCCTCCTTGATGCATGTCCTCACCCTGTCAGTCACCCTGTAGGCCTTGTGCCGCACAGGTGGACTATCCCCCGTGTCCACATCATGGACGCACCAATCAGTGACACCAGGGACCAGGGAAAACAGGTCAGAAAATTGTCCCAGCAACTGGCGACAATCATTCTGTTGCTCAGGGGTCAGGGTGGAAGAGAGGAGGACACCATCCACTGACCCATCTTGCTCCTTGGCTGACAGGAGGTCAGGAAGAGGTTCTGTCTCCTCTTCCATTCCAGCATCTGTTGCCAAGAGCATGCCCACTTGGGACCTCTCCAAGTGGGGCTTGAGGCGGTTGACGTGTAGGACCCTTAAGGGGTTCCTAGGAGACTTTAGGTCCACCACGTAGGTAACAGGACTCTTGCGCTCCACCACCTCAAAGGGACCGGTCCACTTATCCTGGAGCGCACACGGCTCCACGGGGGCCAAGACCCATACTTTCTGCCCAGGCTGAAGCTCTACCAGAGTGGCGTTCTGGTCGTACCACCGCTTCATCTCCTCCTGGCTGGCTTCCAGATTTGCCTCAGCAAGTTGCCTGAATCGCCTAGTCTGATTCCTGAAGGCCAGCATGTAACTATATACATTCTGGGGAGGTTTCCTGGGAGATTGCTCCCAGCCTTCTTTGACCAGACTTAGAGGTCCTCTGACTGGGTGACCATACAGAAGCTCAAAGGGACTGAACCCCAGAGACTTCTGTGGCACCTCACGGTAAGCGAAGAGAAGGCATGGTAAGAGGACGTCCCACTTACGCCTCATGGGTCCTTCTAGGCCCATTATCATGCCTTTGAGGGTTCGGTTGAATCTCTCAACCAACCCGTTTCCTTGGGGGTGGTAAGGGGTGGTGAACTTGTAGGTTACACCACACTCTTGCCAAAGAGATTTCATGTACTTGGACATGAAATTGGTACCTCGGTCAGACACCACTTCTAGAGGGAATCCCACTCGGGAGAAAATTCCCATCAGTGCCCGTCCCACCACGGGGGCCGTCACTGTCCTTAGAGGAATGGCTTCCGGGTACCGGGTGGCATGGTCCACCAGGACCAGGATGAACCTATTGCCCATCGCTGTCCTGGGGTCCAGTGGCCCTACAATGTCAATCCCCACTCGCTGGAAGGGGGTACCGACCACAGGGAATGGCTGGAGTGGAGCCTTCTGCTTCCTTCCACTCTTTCCACTTGCCTGGCAAGTCTGGCATGTCCTGCAGTGAGTATCTGAACTCCTGCGCATTTGAGGCCAATAAAAGTGGGTGACAAGCCTTTCAAAGGTCTTGTCCTGCCCCAAATGCCCTGCCAATGGCACATCGTGAGCCAGCCCCAGTAGGAAGGCTCTGAAGTCCTGGGGTACCACCAGCGCACGGGCTGACCCAGGCTCAGCAACCTTAGGCTCTGTATATAGGAGGTCGTTCTCCCAGTAAACGAAATGTGATCCTGACTGATCACCTGCGGCCTGGTCTGCAGCCTGCTGCCGCATACCCACGAGAGAAGGGCACTCCTTCTGTGCCTTGCAAAAGTCCTCCCTGGTGGGACCCCCTTCCTGCTGCCAATGGGTCAGCTCCGGCAGGTCTCCCAGTTCAGCTATCTGCTCCCCTGTAGGCTCCAGGGCATCCCCCTCAAGGTCTGCTTCCTCCTGGACCGTGGGAACTTCAGGGGCCGGCTTCCCGCGCCCCTTGCTCCTTCTCTCTGAGGCCGGTTCCTGGGCCTCCCTCTCAGGCTCCAGGACCTCTTGAGTACCTCTACTGGCTGCCATGGACCGTGTGGTGACACACGCCCAATCCGGCATACCCAACATCTCCAGGTGAGCACTCCGCTCCACCTTAGCCCAAGGTGAGCTCTCCAAATCGTTCCCTAACAAACAGTCTACAGGCATGGCGGGCCTCACAGCTACCTGAAGAGTACCAGAGACCCCCCCCCACTCAAAGGGAACCTGAGCCACCTTGCAGTGTCTCTCTGTGTTGTCAGCGGCAACAACGGGATAGAATGCATTGGGGACCACCTGCTCCTGAGACACCAGGTGACACCTGACAGCTGTCACACTGGCTCCTGTATCTCTAAGAGCTTCCACTCTATGGCCATTTATGGTCACCCACTGCCTGTACTTCTTAGTGTTCTCAGGCAGCTGGGTTGGAGGGACCACTTCACGGTCTCCTAGCGAGACCAGGGACATCTCTGCGGGACCCCACCCACCTTGGACATCCCTCTCCTCCCCCAAGGCTACACTAGTCACCTGCCGGGATGGAGCACCAGTGGGTGCTGGTTTACCAAACAATGGACACTTTACATCAGAGGCAAAATGCCCCAAATTGTTACACCTGTAACATCTTACGGGCCCCTTTTGAACAGGAGGACCTGTCGGGGCCCCGGTCGGTTTCTGGGGTGGGGGAGGCTGAGAACCCTTCCCTTGGTTCCCTTGGGGACTATTTTGGGGCCCTTTTTGGAACTGCTTCTGTTTACCCCTGTCCCCCCCACTCTTCTGCTGGGGGCCCTGCCCACCTTTGGCGGAATCTCCCACGGTACCCTTGTGGACCCTGGTACTGACCCAGCGGTCCGCCTCCTCAGCAAGCTTCCTAGGGTTAGTCAGCCTACTATCGATCAGGTGCTGACGTAGCTCAGGAAAACAATTACTGGACAAGTGCTCCCATGCCATTAAATCAAGAAGCCCTTGATAATCATTTACCTTACTACCCTTTTCCCAACCATCCAGCGCTCTGCAAAAGAAAGTCACATACTCCACATACGTACTATTGGGAATCTTAGTGCAACCCCTAAACCTCTGTCTATATAACTCAGGGGTCAACCCATACCTAGCCATCAATGCTTCCTTCATATGGGCATAAGAATTATGAACATCAGCAGGTAAATCTAACAGTGTGTCCCGCCCTTCACTCAGGAACCGTCCCCACAACCCCGCTCCCCAATCTTTCTCAGGGACCCGGTGGGAAGACATGGCTACCTCGTAGGCTCTGAACCACTGCCCGATGTCGTCATTCTTGAAGAACTCCTTCACTACATCCTTGGGAATATAAACTCTTGGTTCCGCCGGTACTGGCGGTGTGCTGCCACCAGAGGGATTAAGCTCCAAACATTTTGCTTTCAGCTCCAGCTCCCTCAGCTTCATGTCATGCTCTAATTGTAGTTTCTTTTCTTCCATGGCTAGTCTTTGTTTTTCCATATCCATCTGCCCATGAAGTTTTGCCATCTCCACCTCGTGTGCCCGGGTTGCTGCCCTGTCTGCCAACTCTTCTGGCGACAGGCCTCTGCCAAACTCATGGACACTTTCTGGTGGAACCACTTCCACCTGATTCTCTGGTGCCTTTGACTCATACCAGGCCCTCAGCGCCTTCACGAATTGGGTCTTGTTTTTCAATCCAGTTTGGGCAATTCTGAACTTGGAGCAAAAACCTTTCAATTCTTCATTGCTATAATTCCGAAGTGCGCTTTCTTCCCAATCTATGTCCTCAAATACAGAGATTATAGAAGCTGCCCTTCCGGCGGGAAGTGAACCAGGCATGGTTCTATCAACGGAGATTCTTGGCAAAACAAAAACAAATTCTAGTCTTGTGGCTGTGTTACTGGTCTGCTCTCACTACGTGGTGATCAGTGATTCACTATACGCAACCCACAAATGCAAATCCGTAAATCCTCACCGCTGCCACCAATGTTAGAAATGAGGGGGCTCTGGTTGACGCAGGTGTGAACCCACAACAAGCAGGGACCCTTTACTTCTCGTCAGGGCGAAGGATGACTCCCCAGAATAACCCCTGCTCACCCTCTAGGTGCGTGGCGCGAGCAGTCTAGGCTAAGTCTCAGGCGTACACGGTTAAGCAAATGCAATTACACATACAGTAAACCCCTTGCATGCACCACAAACGGACACCAATCAGGAAGTATATAAAAATAAGCTTTTATGTAGATTCAGCAGATTCAAATACAAGGCCCAGTAACGTTGAACTGATGGGGCCACAATTCTTGGAAATACGATAAAGTTCTCTTTGTTTACGGAAAGTTCTTGGGGCGGGCACAAGGTAACTGTAGGCCTCAGCGCACTTCGTGCTGAGGCAGCGCCCAGGGAGCACACAGCAGATGACAGGGAAATAAGAACGTTGCGGACCCTGGATCCGATGCGAGCTCGCGGTCGAGTTCGGGAGTACAGTACCTTGTTCCTTGACGCAAAGGCGGGTGCGGGATTTCAGCGGCTCTTCGACAGAAGAGCGAGGCGGCGTCCGGGGCTCCCACACTTCACGAGGGGTGTCTGATCTTCAGGCTCACGACAAGAGCGGGGTGTTGCAGGTGGCGGGTGAGCAAAGCGGGGCAGCCGGGCACGCAGATACGTCCGGGCCGTCCGAGGCTTGGAGATGCTCACATACGCCGATTCCGGCGGGAGGGTGAAGGTGCGCAGCGAGCCTCCGACGAGCGAGGTGACAGGGGCAGCCCAGCACAGCGTAGGGGGAGCGGCTCAGATCGAGCGAGGCTCTTCCCAAGGCGGGGGCGGCTAAGCAGTCCGGGTCACGGCTCAAGGAGGGACTGGGGCACGAGGGTCACAGCTCCGGCGAGGGAAAGGACACCACAGTCCAGCGGCAGGCGAGTGAAGATCAGGTAGAGCCCAATGGTCCTGGGGCTCAGTTCAGGGGGCAAGCTCAGTTCCAAGCCCTTGGAGATCGTTTTGGAAAAGCACAAGTCTTGAAAGTAAAAGTAAAGTAAAAGTCTTCAGCAACAGTTTCTCTTCCCTCCTTTGGCAGCAAGGTCACCACTGCAGGCCAATCCCCCAGGATAGGGACAGTCTTCCTCCTACAGCTTTCCCGGTGCCTCCTCCTCAGGCAGAGATTCTTCTTGGTCAAAAGCGGATCTAGTTTCTCAGGAGCAGGGCTCCTCCATTTATACAGCAAATCTTTTGTTCTCCCAGGCCAGGGGGGCCCTTGCCTAGTTCAGTCCGGTTTCTGAGCACTTTGTTTACGCGATGCAGGCTTCTCCTTTCAGAGTGCAGGGCAGAGTCCTCAGACGCTCCACAGGGGGCGGAGCCGGCATTGAGGTGGTAGAGTACTGTCCTATTCAGAGCCTAGGAGCACTCCTCCCACCCATCTACCTGTCGATCGTCCTATTCACCACCAGGCTACCTAGCCCTGCCCATCTGGGTTCCCCCAGCCCTGTCACTCACACCAGCCAGACATCAGATACACATCACGCAGAGGCGGGCTGAAATGTTTAGGCAAGCAAAGGCCAGCTTTCTAAAAGCGGCATTTGCAAACCCGGAATATCAAAATAAACCTTGCGAGAAGATGTACCTTATTATTCCGAGTTCAGGCATACTAAACTCGATCTTCTACCATGTTCCCTGGGTCGGTTAGGATCATAGGGTGTAACAATCCAGGCCGCCCATACTGGCCTATGAGAACAGGGTAGCCTTGCAGTAGTGAACAACAAGATGGCGGTCATTCACTACTAGGACATGCCATGCATCCAGGCTTGTCCTACCTTAGGCTTACAACGCACCCTGCCCGTGGGCCTACCAGAGGGGTGACTAACATGCAGCTAAGGGAAGGTTTTAGGGACCGGCAAGTGTGGGCACTTGCCAGTCAGCATGTCAGTACCAGACTGCACGCAGGTTCTGCGGTGGCAGACCTTAGACATATTTTACCGGCCGCTTCTGTGGGTGGCACAACCAGTGCTGCAAGCCCACCAGCGGTGCTCGCATTTACATGCCCTGGCGCCCCATGCGCACTTTACTGGGGTCTGACAGTAAATCAAACAATCCAATCATGGAATCCAACCAACATATACAATTTACATAGGGAGCACTCGCACCGCGACACTGGTTGGCAGTGGCACAGCGCGCTGAGCGGCCAACACCATAAAAACACATGAGGCACAGCGACAAAAAGAGGAAGGGAGACTCACGCCAAGGTGCCAGGTCTAACAGTCACCCAAAGGGTAAACCCTAAAAGGGCCATAGTGCAGGGTGCAGTGTGTTTAAAATGTGGGACATGTAATCTTAACTTTTATATGTCCTGGTAGTGAAAAACTCTTTAATTTGTTTTTCACTACTGCATGTACTGCCTCTCCCATAGGATAACATTGGATTACGATATAACATTTAATAAGGGATAACTTTAAATTGGGAGCAGGTAGGAATGTAGAGTTTGGTGTCTAAACAATTGTAATGCAAAATCCTTTTCAATGGTAAAGTCAGATTTTAAGTGACAGTTCTCAAAATAGGATGTTGGCCTTTTTTTGTCCTAACCATTTGCTGCCTGTAGCCCGTATTCTGGGTCACATGACTAGGTTTAGCTGGCAGCTGGTCATTGTGTATTGCACCCAGACAGTGAGACAACAGGGGAATAGGTGTTTGCAGGATGGGCCATCTCTGACTTGATAGGGGGTGGAGCAGTCACCTAACACACTTGCACATCACAAAGCCTCTGCCTCAGCAAACACCCAAAAGGTTTGACACTATTCTTTTGTGCCCCCAGATAAGCTGGGGTCACGGCAGGGAGGCAGGACATTCCAAATACCTCTGGGGTGGAAACATTCAGAAATGTCTTCTACTTCAAACTTGGCACCAAGTATAGATATTGGATTCTCAGACCCAACTCTTCATTACATCCCTGTACCTGTGGAAGACTGCTGTGCTGCTTTGCCCCAAGACATACTTCTACTCTGCTGCCTGAGTGAGAAGGACTGGACCTGCTTCTTGAACCTAGGACTATCAGAGTGACTCCAAGGGCTAGTTGGCTGGCCAATTAATTAGAGCCTCAGAGATTAAAAAAAAAGGCTCCAACCACCTTGAACCCAGCACCTGGCCTCTGTCTGCTGTGAGTCTTGTCCCCCACGTGGTGCCACCCAGCATTGGACCCTTGAAAGTGGGCCTGAAGGTACTCTGCCAGCCCAATTGTGGTCTGTTGGGCAGAACTGATGCAGTGAAACACATCTCCTCGCAGCTATGCACTGGAACCACCACTGAACGACACATCCCCAATGCAGGGGGCATTGCATCGCAGACCTCAGCTCCTCGGAAACTTCCACTGTGCGATGCATCCTTGATGAAGGGCTTCGCATTAAAGCCCCTGCTGATGGAATCCTCCATGGTGATACAGGACATCGCATCCCTATCCTTCAGAACTGCCGCTGCAAGAATCATCCTCGACACAGTACTTCACATTGCAAGTGCCCCATGAATGCCATCCTCTACGTCGATGCAGGACCTCACATCGCATCCTCACAGCTTCTTTTGAACTGCCACTGCACAACGCCTCGTAGATGCGAGATCTCTCAATGCTACGCAACCAAATTTTAAGGTACTTTGTTCAGTGAACCTAACTTGGTCCTTGTATCTGACCTGCACTCCATCACGGTTAGCCTGAACTTGTAACATTGTCCCATTCTGGCATGACTAGATAACCACATTTGTTGCTTTGTGCTTTTAGGCACTGTTTTCACTTCAATCTTTGAAATTGCTTATCGCTGGTTCTACTGATTAGATTTTTGTTGTTTTGATGTCAAATAATTGGTGTTGGATTTTCCTTGTTTTGTTTTTTCACTTTATTGCAGTTTGAAGTGCTGCATAAATACTTTAATCATATCCTCTAAGTTAAGTCTGACTGCATTGTGCCAAGTTACTAGAGAGTTAAGCACAGGTTCATTTGGGTTGGCTTGTGTTTCATCATGACAAGAGTTGTAGTTGCTGCTTGAGTAGGGTATCATGCCCCCACCCCTCAACCAGTAATTCAATTGAAGACACATAGTTTACAATCCAGGAATTTCAGATATCAAATAATTTAGGAGTGTTGCTATTTTCCTATGGAAAAACAGCTGCTATTACTGGCTAACTGAAATCAGCAGATTGTAATGTATATAAAAGGAAACGGGTAATGCCTCGATCAGAGTGGGAATTACTTTCATTTTCTATAATGAACGTTTCTCAACAGCAGACTCTAGGCTTACACCATGTAACCCTTTTACAATATACTGTTTGAAAACTATTGCCATGATTATGAGTTAATGGTAGCAACCACAAGCCCTAGTAAATAGCATATGACGGGAAACAACCTTTACAACGCAGTCATTACATCGCACTACCTTTACAACAAAGTCATTACAACGCAACATCCTTTACATCGCATGCCATTACAACACAGCCATTACATGGCATTTCACTACAACGCATGTCATTACAACGCATGTCACTACAACGCATGCCATTACAACGCAATATAAGGTAAGTAATGGGGAATAGTAATTTTTTACCCCTACACTATCTAACACTTACCCTACTGTTGCACTCACTGGAATGGGAATAGTAATTTTCACCCCTACACTATCCAACACTTACCCTACCGTTGCCCTAAAAGTAATATGCGTTGTAATTGTATGCGTTGTAATGGAAAGCATTGTAAATGTAGTTTCTAAAAATGCGTTGTGATGGCATGCGATGTAAAATCATGCGTTGTAATGGATGTTGCGATGTAAAAACTGCATTGTAAAGGCATGCGTTGTAAATGTTTGCATTGTAACAGCATACATACCATGTGACTTTAACAAATCATCTGATCAAGAGTTAAAAATGCATATGATGATCTTTAGCACATGTGCTATATACCACATGCCTGTAGTCTATGTGCATTTTCTAAAACATGCTATTTACTAGGGGTGGGCGGAATTTGCGGAATTAACCTTCGCAAATTATCGCGAAAATGTTTAAAATTATCGCAAACAAGCAGAAATATCGTGAAGATGCGGAAGTTTTTTTCCGGCATGTTCGCGAGATTTTCTGCATGGTTGCGGGTCGCCAACTTACCCATGTGGTTGCTTGCGGGCGCGGCCATCTTGTTTTGAGTTGTTCTCGCGGTGCATGATCGCGAGAAGAAAGACGTGATCGCGCGATGCATGACGTCACTGCGGGCGCGAACTGTCGCGAGACAGCGCAAATGGCTAAAAACAATACAACATCTCATGGAGAACGCGACCGGATCAAGAAAACTTGTCGGCGAACGCAGGGATTCAGGTAAGGCGATCGCGCGCGCGCGAGAATGTATTATTTTACAGCGCGAGCAAGAAACAAATTATCGCCAAGCTGCGGAAACCGGAATTTTTGACATTTTCGCGCTCTCCGCGGAACGCGAAAATGTCAAATTATCGCAATTTCCGCAAACGGAACGCAATTTTTGCCCAGGCCTACTATTTACCACATGTGATATTTACAGCATATGAAAAATAATGCATGTGGTAAATAACACCAAATTACAAGTAAGCATACAAGGTCACCATATCTAACTGTACCTGAGCCCCTACCTCATTGGCATGGTGAAGTCTTCGGCAACTGCCTCACTTGGCAGATAGGGTACCAACCTGCTCTTGTAAAAGTCTCCAAGCTCTTACCGCATGGCAGTCTTATTCATTGTGTACCCTTCTAGCATACAGGGTCACCAACTTGGCACCACACAGGTCTCCGGGCCGATCTGCATCGCGGGACACCTCTCACTTCTTTCTGGCCCTCTACTGGCATATGAGGGACACTGACTCTGCCCTGCACATGGGGAAATACCTGATTGGTGCAGCAGCCATTTTTGGGGTGTCTACCTCCCCTGCTTATGTCCATTTCCAGACACCAAGTATGATTTAGGGTCTGGCCTCCGAAGTTTTATATAGGAGTTATGCTTACTATGAAGTACACACTTCTCCTCTCCCTCTTCCTCTTGAAAGGCTGCCTGTCACGGCAGGAGAGACTCCAAAGCTGATAGTTTCACAGCACAGCCCATGGGAGTGACTGATGTTCACACCTCGATTTCAGCCACAGCAATAAATAGGTTCATCTTGGCCTCTCAGGGCCACTTTTAATTATTCCCTTTTCAGTCCTATCTGCTTCCTGAGATGTGCTCAAAGAGCACTCTTTGAAGTGTACAGGGTGAGATTCTCTCTCCCTTCTCCAAGGTGTGCCTCTCAGCTCACAGTAGTACACTAATACATAAATCTATCTGGGGGGATTCCTCTACCTCCCTGTGTCTTCACCAGGTAGGTTTGGGTTTCCCAAAATTGAATCCAGGCTTCTCCATGTAATATACCATTACAGTAACAATTGCACTCAATGTATGTACACATCATACACAGGGCCTCATTTATGAGGTTTTGACGTAGGGCAGCGTCGCAAGGAATCTTGCTGCGCTGCCCTACATGTAAACGATAGAGCAGGCATGCACCATACCTATGAGATACGGTGCATTCTTGTCCTTTTCTCCTGCACTGGCGCACAGTGGGCTGCCATGCACCAACGCAAGCATCCTTGCACCATGCGGGCTGATTGAATTTGTTCAGGGAGGGACACCTTCCTGCACAAAATCAATCAATTCAGGTGATTTCCTCTTTCTATGTGTGCTGCAGAATGCAGCACAATTAGTAAAAGGAAACAACAAGGAGAAATGAAAAAATGTCTCCTTGTTGCACCTCCCTAACGCCACTCCTGGGGTGGCGTTTGATTGTGAGGCATTCCCAGGTTTACGATTTCTCGCAAATCTGGGAATGCTTCAGATTCCATGGGTGTTGAGTGGGAACACCCGCAGCAACACCCATGGAACACCCCTTTCATGCAGAGTTGTGTGTGAAAGGGGCACATATTTACAAGGCCATGAAATGCCACGTAAAGTGACATTACGTGGCCTTGTAAATATGCCGGGACACTGGAACATCCAAAAAGTGACGCTCCGGTGGCGCAAAAGTGTCAGAAGGGGCCTCATAAATGAGGCCCTCACTGTCCAGCACTATTTCCTCAATTTATTGTGCCAGCCCAGGCACAAATACATTCAGCACACACATTCCATCTTTACACACTGCTCAGTACTGTAGCCTTTCTGTATTGTGCCACTTGCAGGCACACACACTGTTGGCACCCACATTCACAATGTGCGTGCTGCACAACACTACACTCTTCGTGTGTTGTACCTCCCCACAGGTAGACACACCCAGTAGACGCACACTTCATGTATTCACTGCACAACAGTGCTCTGTCCCTTTACTGTACTGTCCCCAGGCCCACATGCAGCCAGTGCAGAGTTACCACTCCTGCACTGTGCAGCACTTTACACCTAACAGATGTATGCCAGGGGGCGACTTAATCACACAGCAGTGAAACTTTAAAAAGATAAGTTAGCCTGCAGCACAGACTTCATTTGGAGGTAGTCAGGGGTTGCAGCTGTGACCTTTAGATTGCTCTCTGCTACTCCTGGCACTTCGGTTATAGCCCATAGGGTCAGAGGGGGCACACTGAGGCCAGGGGTCACAAATGAAGTGCCAGGAGTAGCAGGGAGCAAGCTAGAGGTCAAAGCTGTGACCCCTGACTACCTCCAAATGATGTCCATGGCCTTTAGGCCTCACTCCAGTAACACAGTTTGAAAAAAGCCTATTCTCTCCTACTGATCTCTAAATGGTATGCTGCCACCCTCACTCTCATGCTGCTTAACTCCTGGGAAGGCAGAAACCTTCCACCACTATGAGAAAGGTGGTGGCAGCAAAAAGTGTAGTGATCAGTAGAATAGAACAGGCCCTTTTCAAACTGTGTCACTGGAGTGACGCCTACAAGCTCACTCACATTTTTAAAGTTACGCTGCTGTGTGCTTAAATAGCCCCCTGGCCTACATCAGTTAGATGTAAAGTGCTGCACAGTGCAGGAGTGGTGACTCTGCACTGGTTGTAGTACTTTGGACACCTCTCCTGGTCGAACCAGACCGCAATCTGTGAGACATGCCTACATCATAGCACACACGCATGATCAATGTTTGCTTATGACAACAAGGGATCCAGACCAAAGTACAGTTGGGCACTCAGGGCAGCGTTACATGTCCATTACCACGTAGAGGACTTTTCTGTCCCAACATCTATCAATAAGAAAGATTTATTGTTTTGCAATATTTCTCAAGCAACGGCAAGTAGGAATCCTTCTCATACACAGATCAGTGTCTCTGCCCAAGGACAGTGCGGGCGAAGCTTCAGGGGTATGTGTGAGGTGTGACACCCCTCAAATAAATGCAATCTAGGCGTGGTAGTTGGGCCTGGCGGCCCTGAGCCGGGTCTAGTATCTCTGTGTTGGTTTTCCTCCTCATGAGCCAAAAATGAAAGACAAAATTGTGACCTATGATGTAAACGAGAGTGAGTAGACGGACAGACAGACAGAGAGGCAGAGACAGAGATACCCATCTGTTGGCCAAATTTCAAAATGTGAAACCAGATAACCTTGATACAGGGTTCCATTTTGTTCGAATTGTGTGATCCTAGACAAATATTTTATTTCATAGAGTCTCCTTTTTCACAATCACATATGAGCGCTCTGTAAAATACTTGAGTCAGGATGTGCGCTCTGCAAGCACGCTCTATGTTTGAATTAATAGACTATAATGTTGCTCCATCTATAATAAGAATCTAGGCCACGTTTATGGATTAAATGAGTACTGACTTGCCTCTTACTTCACTAATGGCAATGTGGTTGGGGGAGCAAGCCGTGAATGTTTCTAAAAACTACCACTTAATAAATATCTGTCTGTGTAGTGATATAATCTGATGTACTAAGGTAAAAAGCTTATGTATGTTAAAGAAATACACTTTTTCATATTTTAAAGAAGTTGTATCATATTTTTACGCTATGTTTGGAGCACCATATACATGCAAAACGTTTTCATGGCTTGGCTCTTGCACATGCTCTTGGGGCCCAGCCAGACCCATGGCTCTGCTCTGGCTCGGTTCGCACTACGAATTAATTGCCTGCGCACCCACCTCTGTTTTGCAACTTGGGCTAAGTACATGGGGCTGTCAGTCACTTGATAAAATGAGTTGTAAAAGCCAAGGACTAGAAACATGGAGCCCTGCCCATATGTACTGAATTGACAACTCTACCATCAAGGCTTCCTGTAGCAGAGACTAAAAAGAGTGTATGCAGCAAAAATACATTTAGCTCACTTAGCCACCTCAGTTCAGACCCAGCTATATGCAATTCGATCTTGACCCTGTGCCTCATGGGAACAGTCCAGCCCGAACTGCCAAGCCAGGTTTTCCCTGAACTGGAGACAAGCATCCTGGGACCGGTTTCGCGTTAACACCTCTCATCAACCAGGCTAGCCTGAATCCAGTCGCAAAGTGAGCAAGGGACTTAGGTCTGGGCTTACCCTCCCAGTTTAGGGCGAACAAAGCAAACACAAGTAGATGATGGATGGACTGCTCAAACTTTTCAGACACTCACCCCTAGTCACATATCTGGGTTGAATCCATCATCGCTGTTAGACCTGGCATCATTGGCATGAGTCTCTCCTCCATTTTTTTCTGTTTGCCTCCTCTGTTTACGATGTTTTTGCTGGATTATTGCTTTGGGCACTGTGCCACTGCTGATCAGTGCCACAGTGCGAGTGCTCCCTATGTTAAATTGTTACATTGATTGGTGTTACCATGATTGGCTTGGTTGACTTACTGTTCAGACCCTAGTCTACTGCACTGCGTGTGCCAAGGGCGTGTAAGTTAACTGCTGCTGGTGGGCTTGCAGCACTGGTTGTGCCACCGACAGAAGCAGCGTGTAAAATGTGTCTCAGGCCTGCCACCGCAGCACCTGCGTGCAGTCCCTGACTGCCATGTCGACTTGGTAAGGAAACCTACTTACCAGTCTCTAAACCTTCACTTTGCCACATTTCAGACACCTCTATGGTAGGCCCTAGGGCAGGGTGCATTGTTGGTAAAAGGTAGGTCATGCCCTGATGTGTGTGGCATGACCTAATAGTGAATTACAGCCCTTTTCGTTTTTCACTATTGAAGGGCTACCTGCCTCCAATAGGCCAGACTGGGCAGACTGATTATTAACTCCATTATAATCTATCTGACTCAGGGAGCATGGTAGCAAGTCGAGTTTAGTATCCCTGAACTCAGAATTTAATAACACACCCTTTAGGATGGATGGTTTTTAAATTCTATGTTTGAAAATAGCACTTTTAGAAAGTGGCTATTTTCTTGTCCAACTATCTACCGGTCTCTGCTGGTTTGGTGTGTGTGTCAGGGGCTGGGTGGCTCCAGAGGTCTGAATGAGTCAGTGTGGGGGGAATGGGGCGTTTACACATAGAGTGAGGGAAGAGTAGCCTGCCCTGCCTGACACAATACTGGCTCCGCCTCCTGCTGGGCGGCTGAGGACTCTGCCCTGCTCAGTGAATAGGCCAGGTGCCTCTGCCTGGCAACACCCACAACAAACCTGAGCTGGTGGGAATCTCCCTGCTTGGACAAAGGGAACAAAGGGAAAAAGGGGTATAAGAGAAGGACCCCTGAACCAAGAACTCAGATCACTTCTGACAAGGAAACCTGTACCAAGGACAAGAAGCCTGCTGATCTAAGGACTTGCCTCCCCTTTCTGCCAGAGTGCTGTTTTGCTGTGGAGGAACCTGAAAGCTGCTTCTTTATTTTTGCCAAGGAACAAGGAGAGAGGAACTTGGTGTGTACTCTCTGAACACTTGCTAGGAAATCTCCAAGGACTGGAAGAGTGCCAGTCTCCTGCTGAAGTCACAGGGCCAAAGGACTTCACCATTTGCTGAATTGCTGGAAAGTGTTGTTTCCAGTACACAAGGGAAAATCTGCAGTCTCGACGCCGCCGACGCCGCCGAATCCAGCTCGACATCGTGAGTAACGGCTCCAGTGTCCCGAGCCTTCGACGCCGGCCGCCGGGCCCGATCGACGCCAGCAGCAACGCCAGTGAGCAGTGGGTATCGGCCCCGGCTCCAAGTGACCCCGTCTCGACGCCGGTATCGACGCCAGTGAGGAGTGAGTATCGGCTCTACCTCCAAGCGACCCCGTCCCGACGCCGCTGCTGATCGCATCGACTCGACGCCCTTCTCGACGCCATGAGCGCTGCTCCGGCCCGACACCCCTCGACACCGCTGCGGATTGACCCGACTCCGAGGCACGATCGACGCCGACCTCGACGCCGACATCTCGACGCCGTGGATCATCGTTTTCTTCGTTTCTCAAGGTACTGTACTGGTGGGGTCTGTTGCAACTCCAGGCTCGACGTAGCGCTCCTCGCGGTCGACGCCGAACCTTGGGAATCTTGTAGACTCGACGTCGTGTGACTCCTGTGGGGGTTACATTGTTGCCAAAGAACTGTGCTCAGAAGAATACTTTGCTAAAGAACTATTTGCCAAGAAGAAACCTTACTTGAACTATTATTTTTCCTTCCAAAGAGTATTTATTAAGACTGTGGTATATTTTTGTCGTTATTTGGTCTTGTGCTAAGCCTTATATAAAAATACTATTTTTATAATAACTTATGTGTCGTGTCCATCTGTAGTGTATTCACTTTATTACTGTATGTGGTCATAAATGCTTAACACACTGCCTCTGATATAAGCCTGTCTGCTCTGCCAAGCTACCAAGGGGGTAGCAGGGGTTATCTGAGTGTGTAATCCCCTTTCCCTGACTAGAGTTGGTTGGTCCCTATTTGTCAGAAGTGTATACCTCTGCCAACTAGAGACCGCCGGTTCTAACATTGGTGGCAGCGGTGGGATTGAACTTTGCATTTATGACTCATGTGCAGTGATTAGTGTACGCTACATAGTGAAAGCAGACCATAACGCAGCCACAATCTGTTTTTGGTAGGATATTCTATTTTTGTTCTCCGCTTTCCTGGAGCTTATTTTTTTAAACACTGCCAGTTTTGACCATGGAGAATGCCGGAGCTGCTACACCTGTGGAGAATGTTGTGGGGGAATTTGATAAGGAGAAGATAGATTCCTACACGCTAAAAGATCTAAAAGGATTTTGCAAGCAGTTTAAAGTTCCTACCACAGGTGTCTCAAAGAAAGAGGGCTTCCTCAAAGCGCTGAAGGCCTGGTTAGAGGCCAGAAATCCCTCTGATCCGGTGGTGGTACCGGAAGAGGAAGAAGAAGAGGAAGAGGAAGAGCCCACAGGTGGGCCAGTGTCATCTCCAGGCAGTAGTGCGTCCTCTAGGAGCCTTTCCCCCGAAGAATTAGAAGACAGGGAGAAGGAGAGGGGGTACAAGTTGGAAATGGCAAAACTTAAATTAGGAGGGCAGTTGGAATTAGAGAATGCAAGAAGAAAGAGAGAAGCTGAAATGGAGAGCAAAAGATTAGATTTTGAGAGAGAGAAGTTAGCATTTGAACGTGAGAAGATGTTGAGGGAGATGGAACTGAAAGAAAAGAGTTTAGAGTTGAATCCCTCTGGTGGCAGCACTCCATCTGTGCCTGCAGAAAGTAGGTTTTATTTTCCTAAAGATGTGATCAAAGATTACAGTAAGAATGAAGATATTAGCCAATGGTTTAAAGCATATGAGTTAGCGTTGTTGGCCCACCGGGTCCCTGAGAAAGATTGGGGAACGGGGTTGTGGAGCCGCTTTACAAATGAAGGGAGAGATACCTTGTTGAGCCTTCCTGCTGAGGATAGGATGTCTTATACTCATATGAAAGATGCTTTAATGCTGAGATATGGCTTAACTCCAGAAAAGTACAGACAAACCTTTAGAGAATGTAAGAAGTTGCCTGGTACTACGTGGGTTGAATATGTGTCTTTTTTCTGCAGAACCATGGATGGTTGGATAAAGGGTAGCAAGGTTGATAGTTATGATGCTCTTTATGATTTGTTTGCTTGGGAGCACTTGTCTAATAACTGTTTTCCAGAGCTACGCCAGCACCTTGTTGATAGCAAGCTATCCAACCCTAGAAAACTTGCTGAGGAGGCGGACCGCTGGGTCAGTACCAGGGTCCACAAGGGTCCAGTGGGAGACTCAGCCAAAGGTGGGCAGGGTCCCCAGCAGAAGAGTGGGGGGGACAGGGGTAAACAGAGGGAGTTTCAGAAAGGGCCCCAAAGTAGTCCCCAAGGGAACCAAGGGAAGGGTTCCCAGCCTCCCCCTGTAAAGAAGCCAGAGGCCCCGACAGGTAAACCTGTTCACAGGGGCCCCATGACCTGCTATGCCTGTAAGCAGGTGGGACACCGTTATTATGATCCCCAGTGTCCCATGAAGGATTCGAATGCACCGCCGCGTGCACCCCCTCGTCAGGTAGCGAGTGTAGCCCTGGGAGGGGAGGAGATGGGTGCCCCCGGTGGGTGGGGTCCCGCAGAAATGTCCCTGGTCTCGTTAGGAGACGTGGAAATGGTCCCTCCAACCCCTCTGCCTAGTAACACTAAGAAATATAGGCAGTGGGTGACCATTAATGGCCATAGGGTGGAAGCTCTCAGAGACACCGGAGCGAGTGTGACAGCTGTCAAGTGTCACTTGGTGTCCAGAGAGCAGGTGGTCCCTCATGCATTCTACCCCGTTGTAGCTGCTGACAACTCACAGAGTCAGTGTGAGGTAGCTCAAGTTCCCTTTGAGTGGGGGGGGGTCTCAGGTACTCTTCAGGTTGCTGTGAGGCCCGCCATGCCTGTTGATTGTCTCCTGGGCAATGATTTGGAGGACTCCCCTTGGGCTAAGGTGGAGAGAAAATCACATCTGGAAATGTTGGGTCTGCCTGAGTGGGTGTGTGCGACCACCCGGTCCATGTCAGTCAGTAAGGGTGTTGATGGGGGCCTGGAGCCTGAAAGTATGGCCCAGGTCCCAACCGTCAAGAGAAGAGGCAGGGGGCGCGGGAAACCGTCCCCCATCGTTCCCGCGGTCCAGGAGGGAGCAGACCCTGAGGGGGATGCCCTGGAACCGACAGGAGAACAAGTGGCCGAACTGGGAGACCTGCCCGAGCTGACCCATTGGCAGCAGGATGGTGGTCCCTCCAGGGAGGAATTTTGTGCTGAGCAGAAAGTGTGCCCTTCTCTTGTGGGTATGAGGCAGCAGGCCTCAGCCCAAACGACAGGTGATCAGTCAGGATCACATTGGGTCTACTGGGAGAACGACCTCCTGTATAGCGAGCCTAAGGCTGCTGAACCTGGGTCAGCCCGTGTGCTGGTGGTACCCCAGCGCTTCAGAGCCTTCCTACTGGGGTTGGCTCATGACGTTCCGTTAGCTGGACATCTGGGGCAGGACAAGACCTATGACAGGCTTGTCACCCATTTTTATTGGCCCCAGATGAGAAGGGATTCAGATATCCATTGTAGGACCTGTCAAACTTGCCAGGCAAGTGGGAAAAGTGGGCGGAAGCAGAAGGCTCCCCTCCAACCTTTTCCCGTCGTCAGTACCCCCTTTGAGCGAGTGGGAATTGACATTGTGGGGCCACTGGACCCCAAGACAGCCATGGGCAACAGGTTTATCCTGGTCTTGGTGGACCATGCCACCCGGTACCCGGAAGCCATCCCTCTCCGCACAGTGACGGCCCCCGTGGTGGGACGGGCACTGATGGGTGTTTTCTCCCGCATGGGGTTCCCCAGAGAGGTGGTGTCAGACCGGGGCACCAACTTCATTTCGAATTATATGAAGTCTCTGTGGAAGGAGTGTGGGGTAACCTACAAGTTTACCACTCCTTACCACCCTCAAGGT
Source organism: Triturus cristatus (assembly GCF_964204655.1). Classification (NCBI taxonomy): domain Eukaryota; kingdom Metazoa; phylum Chordata; class Amphibia; order Caudata; family Salamandridae; genus Triturus; species Triturus cristatus. The sequence continues at coordinate 68,908,167 of NC_140580.1, read as the reverse complement.
AATGGGCTGGTTGAGAGATTCAACCGGACCCTAAAAGGCATGATCATGCGTCTTGAAGAACCACTGAGGCGTAAATGGGACGTCCTCTTGCCATGCCTGCTGTTTGCTTACCGTGAGGTGCCACAGAAGTCTCTAGGGTTCAGCCCCTTTGAGCTTTTGTATGGTCACCCGGTAAGAGGACCTTTGAGTCTGGTCAAAGAAGGCTGGGAGCAATCTCCCAGGAAACCTCCCAGGATGTATATAGTTACATGCTGGCCTTTAGGAACCAGACTCGGCGCTTCAGAGATCTTGCCCAGGCAAATCTGGAGGCCAGCCAGGAAGAGATGAAGCGGTGGTACGATCAGAATGCCACTCTGGTTGAGCTTCAACCTGGTCAGAAAGTTTGGGTCATGGCCCCTGTGGAACCTTGTGCGCTCAAGGACAGGTGGACTGGACCATTTGAGGTTGTGGAGAAAAAGAGCGATGTCACCTACTTGGTGGACTTGAAGTCTCCCAGGAACCCCTTAAGGGTCCTGCATGTCAACCGGTTAAAGCCCCACTTAGAAAGGTCCGAAGTGGGCATGCTCCTTGCCACAGATGCTGGGATGGAGGAGGAGGGTGAGCCTCTTCCTGACCTCCTGTGTGCAAAAGAAAAAGATGGGTCAGTGGATGGTGTTGTCCTCTCTGACACACTGACCCCTGAGCAGCAGCAAGATTGTCGCCATCTGTTGGTACAATTCCCTGATCTGTTCTCCTTAATCCCTGGTGTCACTCAGTGGTGTGTCCATGATGTGGACACTGGGGACAGCACTCCTGTGAGGCACAAGGCCTACAGGGTGACTGAAAAGGTCAGAGCATATATCAAGGAGGAGGTCTCCAAGATGTTTGCCTTAGGGGTGGTTGAGTCCTCTAGCAGTCCTTGGGCCAGCCCAGTGGTCTTGATCCCAAAGGCTGCAGCGCCTGGTGCCTCACCAGAACTCCGGTTCTGTGTGGATTACCGAGGACTCAATTCGGTCACCAAGACTGACGCGCACCCCATCCCCAGAGCTGATGAGCTCATCGATCGGTTGGGGGCTGCCCGGTACCTTAGTACGTTTGATCTAACGTCTGGGTACTGGCAGATCGCCTTGACTGATGGGGCAAAAGAGAGGTCTGCATTCTCCACCCCAGATGGGCACTACCAGTTCCGTGTGATGCCCTTTGGGATGAAGAATGCCCCTGCCACATTCCAGAGGTTGGTTAACCAGGTATTGGCCGGGCTGGAAGATTTCAGCGCCGCCTACCTGGACGATATAGCATTGTTCAGCGCCAGCTGGGAGGAACACTTGCGCCACCTCCAGGAAGTGTTGTTGGCCCTGCGCAGAGCAGGCCTCACAATCAAGGCTAGTAAGTGCCAGATTGGGCAGGGTTCAGTGGTGTACTTGGGGCACCAAGTAGGGAGTGGCAAGGTGGCCCCCCTGCAACCCAAGATAGATACCATCCTGGCTTGGGAACCGCCCAAAACCCAGACTCAGGTGAGAGCCTTCTTGGGTCTCACGGGTTACTACAGGAGGTTTGTCAAGGGGTATGGCAACATTGTGCACCCCTTGACCTCGCTGACTTCCAGGAAGCAGCCGAGACTTGTGATCTGGACTGACGCCTGTCAGAACGCCTTTGACACCCTGAAAACTGCAATGTGTACAGCACCGGTCCTCCAGGCACCCGACTTTTCAAAAGAATTCATTGTCCAGACAGACGCTTCAGAGCATGGTGTGGGGGCTGTTCTAGCACAGGTGAATGAGGAGGGCCGAGACTTACCTGTAGCCTTCATCAGCCGGAGGTTACTTCCCAGGGAACAAAGGTGGAGTGCGATAGAGCGTGAGGCATTTGCTGTGGTCTGGGCGCTGAAGAAGCTAAGACCCTACCTGTTTGGGACTCACTTCCGGGTTCAGACAGACCACAGGCCCCTCAGATGGTTAATGCAGATGAGGGGTGAGAACCCAAAGCTGTTGAGGTGGTCCATTTCCCTACAGGGGATGGACTTTACGGTGGAACACCGCCCTGGTACAGATCACGCCAATGCTGATGGTCTGTCCAGATTTTTCCGCCTTAGTGATGAGGACTCCCTGGGTGAAGGGTAGTTCTCCCCACATTTCAGCTGGAGGGGACACGTGTTAGACCTGGCATCATTGGCATGAGTCTCTCCTCCATTTTTTTCTGTTTGCCTCCTCTGTTTACGATGTTTTTGCTGGATTATTGCTTTGGGCACTGTGCCACTGCTGATCAGTGCCACAGTGCGAGTGCTCCCTATGTTAAATTGTTACATTGATTGGTGTTACCATGATTGGCTTGGTTGACTTACTGTTCAGACCCTAGTCTAGTGCACTGCGTGTGCCAAGGGCGTGTAAGTTAACTGCTGCTGGTGGGCTTGCAGCACTGGTTGTGCCACCCACAGAAGCAGCATGTAAAATGTGTCTCAGGCCGGCCACCGCAGCACCTGCGTGCAGTCCCTGACTGCCATGTCGACTTGGTAAGGAAACCTACTTACCAGTCTCTAAACCTTCACTTTGCCACATTTCAGACACCTCTATGGTAGGCCCTAGGGCAGGGTGCATTGTTGGTAAAAGGTAGGTCATGCCCTGATGTGTGTGGCATGACCTAATAGTGAATTACAGCCATTTTCGTTTTTCACTATTGAAGGGCTACCTGCCTCCAATAGGCCAGACTGGGCAGACTGATTATTAACTCCATTATAATCTATCTGACTCAGGGAGCATGGTAGCAAGTCGAGTTTAGTATCCCTGAACTCAGAATTTAATAACACACCCTTTAGGATGGATGGTTTTTAAATTCTATGTTTGAAAATAGCACTTTTAGAAAGTGGCTATTTTCTTGTCCAACTATCTACCGGTCTCTGCTGGTTTGGTGTGTGTGCCAGGGGCTGGGTGGCTCCAGAGGTCTGAATGAGTCAGTGTGGGGGGAATGGGGCGTTTACACATAGAGTGAGGGAAGAGTAGCCTGCCCTGCCTGACACAATACTGGCTCCGCCTCCTGCTGGGCGGCTGAGGACTCTGCCCTGCTCAGTGAATAGGCCAGGTGCCTCTGCCTGGCAACACCCACAACAAACCTGAGCTGGTGGGAATCTCCCTGATTGGACAAAGGGAACAAAGGGAAAAAGGGGTATAAGAGAAGGACCCCTGAACCAAGAACTCAGATCACTTCTGACAAGGAAACCTGTACCAAGGACAAGAAGCCTGCTGATCTAAGGACTTGCCTCCCCTTTCTGCCAGAGTGCTGTTTTGCTGTGGAGGAACCTGAAAGCTGCTTCTTTATTTTTGCCAAGGAACAAGGAGAGAGGAACTTGGTGTGTACTCTCTGAACACTTGCTAGGAAATCTCCAAGGACTGGAAGAGTGCCAGTCTCCTGCTGAAGTCACAGGGCCAAAGGACTTCACCATTTGCTGAATTGCTGGAAAGTGTTGTTTCCAGTATACAAGGGAAAATCTGCAGTCTCGACGCCGCCGACGCCGCCGAATCCAGCTCGACATCGTGAGTAACGGCTCCAGTGTCCCGAGCCTTCGACGCCGGCCGCCGGGCCCGATCGACGCCAGCAGCAACGCCAGTGAGCAGTGGGTATCGGCCCCGGCTCCAAGTGACCCCGTCTCGACGCCGGTATCGACGCCAGTGAGGAGTGAGTATCGGCTCTACCTCCAAGCGACCCCGTCCCGACGCCGCTGCTGATCGCATCGACTCGACGCCCTTCTCGACGCCGTGAGCGCTGCTCCGGCCCGACACCCCTCGACACCGCTGCGGATTGACCCGACTCCGAGGCACGATCGACGCCGACCTCGACGCCGACATCTCGACGCCGTGGATCATCGTTTTCTTCGTTTCTCAAGGTACTGTACTGGTGGGGTCTGTTGCAACTCCAGGCTCGACGTAGCGCTCCTCGCGGTCGACGCCGAACCTTGGGAATCTTGTAGACTCGACGTCGTGTGACTCCTGTGGGGGTTACATTGTTGCCAAAGAACTGTGCTCAGAAGAATACTTTGCTAAAGAACTATTTGCCAAGAAGAAACCTTACTTGAACTATTATTTTTCCTTCCAAAGAGTATTTATTAAGACTGTGGTATATTTTTGTCGTTATTTGGTCTTGTGCTAAGCCTTATATAAAAATACTATTTTTATAATAACTTATGTGTCGTGTCCATCTGTAGTGTATTCACTTTATTACTGTATGTGGTCATAAATGCTTAACACACTGCCTCTGAGATAAGCCTGTCTGCTCTGCCAAGCTACCAAGGGGGTAGCAGGGGTTATCTGAGTGTGTAATCCCCTTTCCCTGACTAGAGTTGGTTGGTCCCTATTTGTCAGAAGTGTATACCTCTGCCAACTAGAGACCGCCGGTTCTAACAATCGCTCTTTAGCTCACTTCACCACCTCAGTTCAAACTCAGCTATATACCAATCAGTCTTGACCCTGTGCCTTATGGGAACAGTCCAGCCCGAACTGCCAAGCCAGGTCTTCCCTGAACTGGAAACAAGCAACCTGGCATGGGTTTCAGTGTAATACCCCAAATCAACCTGGCTAGCTCGAATCCAGTGGCAAAGTGAGCAAAGGACCCATGTCTGGGCATGCTCTGCCAACTTAGGGCAAACAAAGCAAGCACAAGGAGATGATGGATGGAGTGCTGAAACTTTTCAGACACACACCCCCAGTCACAGATCTGGGTTGAATCCATCATCGTTCTTTAGCTCACTTCTTCACCTCAGTTCAGACCCAGCTATATGCAAATCAGTCTAGACACTTAGCCTCATGGAAACAGTCCAGCCCGAATTGCCAAGCCAGGTCTTCCCTGAACCGGAGACAAGCATCCTGGGACAGAGTTTGGGGTAACACCCCTCATCAGCCAGTCTATCTTGAATCCAGTGGCAAAGTGAGCAAGGGACCCATGTCTGGGCATACCCTGCCAACTTAGGGCGAACAAAGCAAACACAAGGAGATGATGGATGGAGTGATGAAACTTTTCAGACACTCACCCCAGTCACAGATCTTGGTTGAATCCATCATCATTCTTTATCTCACTTCGCCACCTCAGTTCAGACCCAGCTATATTCAAATCAGTTTTGACCCTGTGCCTCATGGGAACAGTTGAGCCTGAACTGCCAAGTCAGATCTTCCCTGAACCAGAAACAAGCATCCTGGGACTCGTTTCGAGGTAACACCCCATATCAGCCAGACTAGCTTGAATCCAGTGGTAAAGTGAGCAAGAGACCCACATCTGGGCATAGCCTGCCAACTTAAGGCAAACAAAGCAAACACAAGGAGATGATGGATTGAGCGCTGAAACTTTTCAGACACTCACCCCCATTCACAGATCTGGGTTGAATACATCATCGTTCTTCAGCTCACTTTGCCACCTCAGTTCAGACCCAGCTATATGCAGGTCAGTCTTGAACCTGTGCCTCATGGGAACAGTCCAGCCTGAACTGGGTCTGCGTTATGTCCATCAATTGTTCTTTTTGCATTTGTCACCCCGAGTGGGACGGGTATGCCCAGACGTGGGTCCCGTGCTCTCCATGCCACTGGAGTCAAGCTATCCTGGCTGATGAGGGGTGAAAACCTGAAACCGGTCCTAGGATGCTTGTTTCCAGTCCAGGGAGGACCTGACCTGCCTGTTCGGGCTGGACTTTTCACATGGCGCGCAAGGTCAAGACTGATTTACATATGGCTGAGTCCAAAGTGGAAAGGCATGGTGAGCAAAAAAAAGCTGGATATGTGCCCAGATCTCTGTACTACGGTGAATGTAGGACATTGTTCTGCATTCTGTCCATCAATTGTTTTTTTTGCATTTGTCATCCTGAGTGGAACGGGTATGCCCAGTCATGGGTCCCGTGCTCTGCATGCCCCTGGAGTCAAGCTATTGTCGTCTGATGACGGGTGAAACCCCTAATCTGGTCCTAGGATGCTTGTTTCCAGTCCAGGGAGGACCTGGTAGTTCGGGCTGGGCTTTTCCAATTGGGTGCAGGGTTAACACTGATTTGCATATGGCTGGGTCCAAACTGGAAAGGCATGGTGAACAAAAAAACTATGGATTTAGGCCCAAATCTCTGTACTGGGATGAATGTAGGACATTGTTCTGGATTCTGTCCAACAATTGTTCTTTTTGCATTTGTCACCCCGAGTGGGACAGGTATGCCCAGACGTGGGTCCGGTGCTCTCCATGCCACTGGAGTCAAGCTATCCTGGCTGATGAGGGGTGAAACCACAAAACCGGTCCTAGGATGCTTGTTTACAGTCCAGGGAGGACCTGGCCTGGCAGTTCGGGCTGGACTGTTCCCATTGGGCGCAGGGTCAAGACTGATTTGCATTTGGCTGGGTCTAAACTGGAAAGGCATGGTGAACAAAAAAACTGTGGATTTAGGCCCAGATCTCTGCACTGGGGTGAATGTATGACATTGTTTTTTTCATTCTGTCCATCAATTGTTCTTTTTGCATTTGTCACCTTGTGTGGGACGGGTATGCCCAGACATGGGTTCCGTGCTCTCCATGCCACTGGAGTCCAGCTATCCTGGCTGATGAGGGGGGAAACCACGTAACCGGTCCTAGGATGCTTTTTTACAGTCCAGGGAGGACCTGGCCTGGCAGTTCGGGCTAGACTGTTCCCATTGGGCACAGGGTCAAGACTGATTTGCATATGGCTGGGTCCAAACAGGAAAGGCATGGTGAGCAAAAAAAACAATGGATTTAGGCCCAGATCTCTGTAGTTTGGTGAATGTATGACATTGTTCTGCATTCTGTCCATCGATTGTTATTTTTGCATTTGTCACCCAGAGTGGGACGGTTATGCCCAGACGTAGGTCCAGTGCTCTCCATGCCACTGGAGTCAAGCTATCCTGGCTGGTGAGGGGTGAATCCCAGAAACCGGTCCTAGGATGCTTGTTCCCAGTCCAGGGAGGACCTGGCCTGGCAGTTCGGGCTGGACTGTTCCTATTGGGTGCAGGATCAAGACTAATTTGCATATAGCTGGGTCCAAACTGGAAAGGCATGGTGAGCAAAAGAACGATGGATTTAGGCCAAGATCTCTGTACTGGGGAGAATGTATGACATTGTTCTGTATTTTGTCCATCATTTGCTCTTTTTGCATAAGGCAGGAAAATGCCAACTTTCAAAAAGTGGCATTTCCAAAATTGTAGTTTAAAATCAGACTTCACCATAAGTTAAGATTTTTCTTTAAAATTCCAAATACACCAAACATCAACTGGACACCTGTTCCCATTTGGAAATTACAGATTATTAAATGCAATAAGGTAACTCCAATGTTATCCTATGGGAGAGTTCGGCTTTGCAGAAGAGAACAACAAATGTAAGAGTTTTTCACTAACAGGACATGAAAAACTTAAAAGCACATGTCCTACCTTTTTAATATATTGTACTCTGCCCTCTGGTCTGTCCAGGGTCCTACCCCTAGGGATGATTTATATGCATTAAAAAGAAAGGTTTTGGCCGGGCAAAAGGTTTATTTTGCCACGTCGAAACAGCAGAATAAAACTACACCCACAGACTGCAATGGCAGACCTGAGACATGTTAGAGTGCTACTTACTTGAGACATGTTTAAAGTGCTGCAGGCCCACTAGTAGCATTACATCTATAAGCCCTGGGCACAGGTAGTGCCAGTTTACTAGGGAAGTACAAGTAAATTAAGTATGGCAATTAGGTATAAGCCAATTCTACCATGTTTTAAAGAAGAGAGCACAAGCACTTTGGCACTGGGAAGCAGTGGTAAAGTGTGCAGAGTCCGAAGGCCAGCAAAAATAAAGTCAACAAAGGATAGAGGGAAAGGCAAACATTTGGGGATGACCCTGCAAGAAGGGCTAAGTCCAACACACACCTAACATAAATCAGTACTGACCCTGTTCCTCATGGAAATTGTCCATCTCAAGCCTTAGTCATCTCATCATTCCACCCTGCAGACCACTGCTTTTTAAGTTGGGAAATTTGAGATTCACACCCCCTGAATCTCACGAACTAAGCTGCATCCCTGGGACAGATGCAGTACAGTTTGTACTTTCAATAACTCCCCATTGCACAGTGATGAAGTATCCTGTCAGAAGCCAGAGGTGGAGGGCAGATGCAAACATAGCTGCCAGACCCACAGAGGGATCATGCATCCACTAGATGGTCACTTAGATTGGGCAGAGGTGGTAACAATGAGGGGTCCCAATCACATCAATGCACAGCTGTGGAGGGGCAGACAAAGAAAGTGGACCTTGGCAATCCTATCCACTGCCAGGTAGTATGGCAGCAACAGGAGCAACTCCAGCAGAGGAACCCAGCCTGGGTTTGATGCAGATCTGGAGGGAGCACCATTGGGCAGGCGTATCAGGGAGGCACAGCATGCTTTCACAGGGAGAAATTAACCCAGGGCAATCGGCCACAGCATTTTATGGCTGTGTTGAGGATGAGTGGCACTATTTATGATAACAGCATCAAGGTTTCAGAGCTGACATTCTCTGGTGGACATTAACATATATCCTATTACCTGGCTTGATGGAGTAGCAGATTCAAGTCAAACAATCAGGTAAGGCAGTTTGGACCTGAGAACGGAAACTCTAGAGACACCAAATAAGTTGTATGCAGTATTAGAGGACAGCATCATCATTTATTTGCAAATCCAATGTAGCAGCTAAGACATGTGGGTTTGAGGGTACCATCATAGGACATTCCATAACTATCTCATTTGGACTCTGTCTGGTTCCCTGAGTCAGTATGGTCCTGATGGACCACAATACTAAGGGCAAGGCATTTAGCCATAATCACAAAGTAAGATGGGGGACACGGAGCAGTTTGGAAAAAGGTCCTGTAACAATGCTCCAAAAGGTAATGCATAGACACTAAGGGTGGTATCAGTTCCTAAAGGGAGATAGAGTATGAGCTATAGCAGTTCAGGTAGGTACTGCGACTAGGAATGGGTGTCTCCAAAGACAGGCTATGAGTGTATATAGGGTGGGGGAGTGGTACTCCTGTGCAGATGGTAGTTGTGCCCTCACACACCCTTGCGGGTGCAAAGCATCATCATTGGGCACAGCTTCTCGTAGGGGTGGCGCTGCAGTCCCTCACGGGCCCTACTGGAGGGCACTCTGTTGGAGATCTTTTTAGGAGTCGCCGCAGTTGTGCATGTGGGTGTGTGGGTTAAGTGGGGGATAGTGAGTGACAATAGAATGGCCCGTTGGTACCCTTGTAAATTTATTCGTAGGTCCTCTGGGTCAGGTTAAAATTAAACGAGGATCGAGGCGCAAATAGCGCAAAAGTGAGAGGGGAGAGGAAAAGATGTTCTCCCGCTGCTCTCAACCCGTATGTGAATCTAGAATAAGATGTTTAGTGAGTGGTGGGTGGTCGACATGTTTCGCGCTTCCCGTGGTCCCTAAAGGATCCCTTAGCGCTTCATCAGGACTGTGGTAACGAGAAAGGAATAGAAGAGAATCAGGGAGGAAGACACCCTATATTCCCTTTCTACCATATGTCAGGCAAGTGTAACAGGTACTCTAAGTGGGCACGTCATATTTGTGTCCTTTATGACGGCCCTGGAGGAAGAACAGGTTTCCAGTTTTCAAAAGAAGGGCGAGACTTTCCCCTTCTCACCAGACGGCTACCGCCTAAGCAGCCCTTCTCCATAACAGGGAGGGTTCTGAATAAAGTACACGAATAAGACGTGCCCACTTAGAGTACCTATAAACATAAATCTTGGATTGATTACTTTTTGATTGACAGGGTTCTAAAGGACGCTGTAGTGGAAGTTAAACATATTGGTGTACACCTGTCAGATCATTCAGCTATTCTCCTTCATTTGAGGTTAGGAGAAGGGAGTGTAAGTTCTAGGTGGACGCTAGACCGCACAATTTTACTGGAGGATGAGACTGTTGAGATTTTAAGAGAAGAAACCAAAGAATTTTTTTAGAGTAATTTGGGCTCAGCCACGATTGGGACGGTCTGGGATGCTTATAAGGCCTATTTAAGGGGAAGACTAGGAACTTTAGCGGCAGGGAAAAGGCGAGCTTACTATGGAAAGGTTTTGGAATTAGAAGAGCAGATCCGGAAGCTGGAAGGGGTTTTGGGCATTTTAGGAAGACCGGAGGAAGACGAGAGGGAGCTGGCTGAAATTATTAAGCTAAAGGCTGGTTTGTCGGGAGTTATAAGTGATAGAGTCAGAAAGAGGTGGGAGGCAAGCCAGTTGGCACATTTTGAGTACAGCGAAGGTTCTAGTAAATTATCAGAGTGGAAGGCGAAGAGTGATCAAGTTAGAAACTTTATAAAAGAGATCAGCTGTGAAGAGATAGGGGTAGTGCTGAGTGACTGCCAAGAGATTAGTTTGGCTTTTTCAGGCACTTTGGGAAAGTATATAAAGAAGATTTGGTTATAAATGAGGAGGATGTGTCGCCATGGCTGGAGCACATAGAACCTCTTCCCGAAGAGGCAATGGAGGAACTAAATGAGGAGATCAGGGCGGAGGAGCTTGAAGAGGTGATAAGGGGTGGCAAGCGGGGGAAGGCTCCAGGGCCAGATGGCCTTCATCTTGAGGTATATGAAGCCTTGGCTAGTACTATAATTCCTATTTTACGGCAACTTTTTAACGCAATATTTCTGACAGATACAGCCCTGCCTGAATCTTGGAAGGAGGCAATTATAACTCAAATTCCAAATCCTGGGAAATCCCCCCAAAAAGTGGATTCGTATAGGTCCATTTCTCTGTTAAACGCAGACTACAAGCTGTTTGCAAAGGTTATGGCGGGGAGGCTAAATGGTTTTATGTCTCAGATGGTGAATGAAGACCAAAAGGGGTTTACAAGAGGAAGAGCGCTGAAAGAGTTGACGTACTCATTGATTGGCTCTATAGATATGGTAACTGCCTATGGTCTTCCCCTGGCAGTTATAGCGTTAGACGCAGCCAAAGCGTTTGACCGTGTTAACTGGGCCTATTTGCAGAATGTGGTTAATTATTTTAACTTAGGTTTACATTTCCGTAGAGTATTGAAAAGTATTTATGCTGGTCCAGGAGCCAGAGTGTTAGTTAATGGGGCTTTGCCTCCGCAAGTGAAGATCATGCGAGGTACTAGGCAGGGGTGTCCCCTTTCTCTTCTCTTGTTTGACCTTTATATTGAGCCATTGGCCAGGAAAATTAGGAGTAGTAGTGGTATCTTGCCGTTTGAGTCTAATGGTTGGACAAAGAAGGTTGGGCTATACGCAGACGATATTCTGATTTTTACAACAAACCTTCCGCAAACCCTGAGGGTGGTGATGGAAATAACAACTGAGTTTGTCAAAATGTCAGGGTATGATATTAACAAAGATAAGACAGAAGTGATGAGTTGGAATATGGGGGCGATTGGGATTGATACTAAGAGCGAAATGAGATATCTGGGAGTTAAAATCACTCAGAATATTGCAGACCTCACTAAGGTAAATTTTGACCGGGTTAGAAAGGAGATTTGTGCTAGTTTACGGGGTTGGCTGCACCTTCCTTTAACTCTATTTGGCAGAGTGAACTTAGTAAAGATGATCATGCGTCCGAAACTAACCTTCTTGTTTGATTCAATCCGCTTATCTTTTAGAAAGGAGTGGTTCGTTAAGTTACAGAGTGATAAAAGGTCGTTTATTTGGGCATCAAAAGGGCCGCGAATATCATGGCGCAAACTCAGAAGGAGGTTGGTGAAGAGGGGTTTAGCGCTTCCAGATTTTTTGTTTTTTTCCTGGGCCTTTTTACTAAAAAATGGTAGAATGCTATTGGACATCCCCATAGATTCAGAGATAGGTAGGATGTTTAGAGTGATGCTGACAAAGGAAAAGGGAGCTGACATGGGTTTTATGAATACATTTGCTGATCCGAAAGACTTTAAGAAGGTCAGGCTTAAGATTCTGAGGGATATGGCGGAAATGTGGTTTAAAATCAGAAAGGTTTTGAACATATCATATTTTAGTTATTGGGCCCCGATCTGGGATGCACCAAGCTCTCCTGAATGGACAAAAGACTCATTGGCCTTACCTTTAAAAGAAGCGGGCATTTTAAGATGGAAGCACTTGATGTTGGAGGGTCAGATGGTTTCGTGGGGCTGGTGTGAGCAGGTAGTTAGCTCAACGCTTTCAAGGTTTAAATTCCTCCAGGTTCAAAGTTGGTTCGCTGCAATGGGTGTAACGTTAGGAGATCCAAACGAATTTGAGGAAAAGCTTCTCTCTACTGCAGTGTTCAAAAATGAAATCGCACTATGGTACTGGATGATCCTGGAGATGGAGGACGGTGTGTTTACCTTGCCGGATCTGTGGATAGGATGCTTGCCAGAGACCAAGCTGGAAGAGCAATGGCAAGTATCTATGTCTATGCTTTATAAAACAGTTAAACCTGCATATCTGAGGAGGAACCATCTTTTTACTGTGCATAGGGCTACTGGACTCCACGAAGACTCTCTAAATTTGGGTCAGGAAGAGTGGTGGTGTGTCCCAAGTACGGCAGTCAGAGTGCAGACGACTTACACATTTTTATACTGTCCGAAGTTACAGATTTTCTGGGGGGCCGTAAGTAAATGCCTGGCTAGCGCTTTAAACCTGCAGATTAAGGTAAGTGCTGTTTTGGTTATTTGTGGAAGTTTGGAATGCAATGTATTGTCACTAAAGACGGTGCAAAATTGATATTTTATGCTATGCTTTTAGCGCGTAGGGAGATATGTAAATTGTAAGTATCTCCGACACGTCCAACATTGGAGGATTGGTTGAAATCTATGATTTATATTGCTAATTTGGATATTTCGGATCAGGGGAAAAGGAAGTATGAATTTTGGACTCCCTTTGTGTCTAGGGAAACTCGATGATTGGAGGGATTTTGAGAGAAAAAAAAAAATCGGTCCAATGATTAAGCCTTCTCCTGCCTCGGCTGTTTATAGTCTTCTCCTCGTGAGCAGAAGGACATGGGGAAGGGTCTGCAGTCGATAGAAGGAGCAGATCTCTTTGAAAGATGGCGGGGATGCTGTCTTGGGAGCCTTCACCTTATTACCACTGCTACAGCGAATGAGGTTAGACAACCCAAGGTTGGCATCGGTAGAAGGAAAAAGGGTGGAAACAAGGCAAATGAGGACATAAAAAAAAAAGACCATCATATGAATTTCTTCCTCATCAGTGGGCATCAAAGATGCCTGGTTCAGGGGAGGGCAATTGGTGAGGGTAAATGTAAGAGGCAAACAGCAACAGAATTTCATATCTGGACAATCTAGCAGTGGAAAAATGCTGTTTTTTAATGATGAGGAGAAGAGCAAAAAAGCATAGGTGACATTGACAATAAGATCAAATCGGAGAGTAGAATTGAATACAATATTGTCAGACGCTTCGTCAAGATGAGCAACAGTGGTTACAGAGTGGAGACATGGAGAGAGCCCAGCCACAATTGGGCCTAAGGCAGTAAAGTATGCTGCTGACTTTTTCTGATCTCCATGAACTTGAACCAGTACCCCAAGAACAAACTCACTGTGCTCATGACAATACATTGTTAAGGCTTTGGCATGATCAGGGAGCCCCAAGGCAGATGCAGAGGTAATGACTTATCTTGTCTGCATGCATTGTTGACTTCCCTGGACCGCTGCAGGGGTTTTTGGTTGTTTCTTCTAACATGATCTGGTAGGTTCTTTGCCATTGTGTTCTAACCTAGGATCCATTGTTCACAGTACCCAGTCATACTAACGAACATTTGTACCTGACAGATGATCACTAAATGCACCAACTTACAAATTGCTTCAATCTGTTCTGGTGACCTCTGTTTTCCGTTTGAGATTTCATGACCCAAGACAACGCACCCAGGGGAGGAAAAATTACAGTTTTTCTTTCAAAGTCCAATTTAGTGAGGAAGAAGACGGAATCCACCTTGCAGTGATCTAGAGTAACAGATTCCAACAACAGATCATCAATTATCTGCACTTGATTAGAGCCCTCAGGAAAGATTAAAGAGTCCAAATCTTTCTTTAAAACTTGGGAAATGACTGACAGTGACTCTGTAAATCCCTGCAGTATCTTCCACCACAGAATTTGAGGTCTGGTGAATGATAATATGAAGAGGAATGGACTCTCTTCATGGGCATGCTGAACAAGCTGGAACAGAGATCAACTACAGTGAACCATCAGGTATTAACGGGGATGCAAGAAAGGATGGTAGCGGGGTTGGGAACCCACTAGGAAACTGGGGATGACCAAATTATTGATAGCCATTAAATCTTGGACAAATCTTCATACATTGGTATTTCCAGTTCTCTTTAAAGGAAAAATTAGAGTATTACATTGGCTACCAAAAACCCTGTGCTTTAAGTCTGCAGTGATGGATTTCTGCCTCTGCTTTGGACTTTAGAGGGTACTGAAGAATCCTTGGCAGACACTTCTTAGGATTGATCTTTATTTTCAGAGAGTCCATAAAAGTGATGCTCCCCACTTTATTGGGCCCTATGATCCACTACATGAAAAGTCCCTGGGGGAGGAAAGAGACAAGTTTCTTGCCAATGTCTGTACTGTTGGCTACAGGTTGACAACTCATATCACAAGTAAAGCCAGCACCTCATTCTCGGTGTGCTGGTGTATGTTGAGGTAGACTCCATTGGGTGAACAGAACACTGTGAATTGAGCTTTCATAAGACATCGTGAATTAATAGGCTTGCTGGTAAGATAGGACTTAGCTAGAGGGCAGGTTTATCAGAGACGGGACCAAGGGTGATAGATATGTGGTGAAGAACATGTTGGTTGGAAATAACGGCTGAGTCTATGGACACGACATAGAGCGGTAATGAATGCAATTAAGAGGACTCAAAGGCAGAGCAGCTTGTGTTAGTATCCATAAAGCAAGCCATGCATTTGCCATTTATCAATTAACTGACATCAGATCCACAGGACTCAGTGTAATCAGGGCCCAGTCAGAACCTATTGTGCTGTCCTTAAGAATAAGGGTTCTACATAATCTGATTAAATTCAGGTGGATTGGTGAGGCCAGGCACACCAGAAGAAGAGTTAGGGCAATTTCTTTTTCAATGTCCCAACTGCCCATAGGCAAAAGATGATCCTCCCACAGAGGGGGCATCTTGTCTGCCAGATCTCTCTCTCCGTTTACCCCACTTTGTTCTTCACTTGTGGGGGTGGGGTCCCCATCCTCTCCTCCTCACAATCTCGTGCATTTTCTGCAGTTTCAAAGACATCAATTTAGATTCCACCCTCTTTTTCTTTCTCTCTTGTGAAGCTACGCAGTGATTGGCAACCATCACTTATTCAGCCAATGTATTTGTTTGCCATCCAATACAAATTGCCATGATTAGGCTTGTCACTTTCAGTAACACTCCTTGCACAAAAGCAGCACCTACATCTTCCTGAGCCATTTGTTTCAGGGGTCAATGCCCAAATATCTCTCAAACACATCCAAGAGAATGTCTACATAATCAGCTGGTGATTCACCATGATTTTGATTGCAATCTGAAATGATTATCCAATCAGTTCCCATAGGACATATGTCTGCAACAGCATTCAACATGACATCCTCTGACGTTAACAAGCACCATCCCCTGGCTGGTCCTGCGGGGGGTTTGTGGGTTTCTGGTTGGCCTCTGTAGTTGCTCCAGCTCACCCCATTTAAAAAAAAAAAAATTAAATATCTTTATTACATTTTATTGTTTCTTGTTACAGTAGTTTACAAGCATCGTTACATTTCACCTTGGCGACAACATCACTTGTTCTATAACACTATGTATGTAAATCAGGGCATTCCCTTCCCACAGTTTCAGTGTCATTCGTGTCTGCGGTGTAAGGTTACTCATGCGTTTGTAAGTCGCCTTGGGCTCCTACAGCCCGCACATTCTGTCATCTCCAATTGAGGGCCAGAGTGAAAGTGTTTAGTACGCCTCTTCATGGCTGTGAACAGTAATGCGTGAATACAGCAATGTTTCCAGACCAAGGCTATTCATATTTGGACTCAGCTCTTGAATTGCATCACATAACGTTTCATAAGCCAATAGAGCGGTATACATGCGAATGTCGAGTCTGGTCACTAGATATTATCTTTTATAACAATTCAACTACATCTAACAATAGCAAATAATAAATCAAAACAGGAGAGACATCAAATGACCGAGTGTATATGTACCTAGTGCTTAGTGCGCCATCTGGGTGCAGTCGCGACTAGGCTAGCGTGTGGGTATGATGTGTGGGCTGCCACTTCTACTACTCATGCGGTTGTATGGTCTTTAAGGTAACTTTTGATAGGAACTATTTCCATACAGTGTCATTGAGGGGCATGCGGGCTTCGCCCAGCCCAACAGCAGCAGCTGTAGTGACATGTAGAGGCAGCGCGTCATCTGCGTTAAGGTGTCTCATTAAGTGTCAGGTCCCGTCCGTTGCATAGGGGGTGCTCGCGGTGTGGCGTCAGAGCGTGTGAGTTGCTCCAGCTCACTCCATGGTGCTTCTCAGTTGTTTGGTTTTTTTTTTTTGTTGTTTGCAGCTTTTATTGTGATTTTTCCCGCCTACCGTGGAAATAGCAAGCCTGGCGCTGCTTATCGCTGATATTTTTATCGCTGTTGGGCCCATCGCCACTTTTTTCACGGTCGGGTTTCCTTTTTTATTGGCGTCCCGATAATTTTAACGCAGACATTTGACACGTTATCGGGAAACTATCGCCTGTTGCCGGCGTGTTGAAAATGCGCCGTTAACACGGCGTTAGTTTCCCGCGATAGACGACGTTATGTAAAGTTGCATTAACCTAGGTTGGCGATGATTATCGCTCGTTCTTGAGAATATCCCCCATTGTGTCCTTTCACTGACAGGCTATACCTCTTCCCCACCTTATGCACCATCACACAACTGTGCTTCCCCTTGTGGGTGCCCCATCACCTAATTCAGTTTAGCATTTTTCACTTTGGTAATTTCAGAGATTCTATATGGTGCCTTGTGATCATTGACTACTGGAATGTGATTCTCTATATTAACTGGGAGTAGCATTTACTTGTCAACTCACTACTGCTAGGCCCTACTTTATACAGTGCAGTAACAAATGTGCAGAGACAGCTCTATACCATCTGCTTGGTGGGTCATTTTCACTTTTGTTGTTTAACATTTTATCACACATGAAGGAAGCGACCTGATTAGGGCCACCTGGGTCACTCGCGACCACCTCTCAGCCTTCCATACAAATGGAGAGTCGGTCAGACTGTAGAGAATACAAACCAGGTATATTTTATTCAGGTACACTCGAGCGGAGCTCCGTCTGACCAGCCTCCAAGGATTGCTGCACAGGGACTGACTTCAGCAAGCATGGCGATACATTATGTACAATTCAGAACCAATAAGGATCCGCCATGACTGGAAATTTCCGGTTGGTAGCAGTTGAACAAAGGAGATACTAGGATGAATTTCGATCCTGAGACCGGGCACATGCAATCTCGATACCAAGGACACTCTGCCTGTGCCCGCCGCTCTAAGCGTGGGAGGAGGACTATCTAGTGGGAAAGGTATGCACTAATAGGAACAGTGTATTCATTAGTACAGCGAACATCAACCTTGGAGAAACTAAAACTACTTGCAGCTGGGGCAGAGACGAGAAGTTAGTTTCGATCATGGCTCAAAATGGCGGCTGAACATAAAATGGTGTCACGAATGATAACTTAAGACGTACAATGCATGAACAACACAGCTCAACTTGAAGGGCCAACCCTGATTGGTCAATTTTCACGAAGCTGTGATTGTCTGATGAAACAAGTTCATCACACCCAAGAATGATAGAAATGTGCTCGTACCGCTGTCTTTCTCCGGACCAGGTCGCTTGCAGCTTTAAAAAAAAAACATAAATGTGTGGATAGTTTTTCAGCATTTTGTAAAATCCGCACTTTTGTGGGCCAAATGTCAGATTTGACTCCTGTAATTCTTCACAAACTCAAGGCAGCACATTGTCATTTTACTAAGAAGCAGGTTCTCATGAATGTCATTAAAACATTGATTAATCACAGAATCCCAGAAATTCCAGAGATACAGCGATGCCTGGAAAGCATAAAAACACCCTCAAATTCACATTCGCTGTCTGGGTCGGAGTGAATGATGTACCTGGTCAGTTCCTGAAAATGTCTACGAGTGATGATCAGCAGAACCTCTTATAAGGAAGAAGCAAAGATGTGCTCTAAATATCCTAAATTACCTGAAGCGCTCATCATGTTCCAACTTGTAATAGCCTTTACAATCACATCCGGGCATTAACAGCAGCATGCATAACCTCCGGAAACAATACTGAAGCCGTTGTTCATATTACCGCGTTATGTCTCCCGCTTGAATGTAGAAGAGGTAGCGAGCCAATGACCTTGCTCCATGGGCAGCTGGAACCGGCCTGTTAGCTCCGTGAAAGACCAACCAGCATCTTAGATTCATTTGACCTTGAAAACAGGAAGTTGCGTAGGTAGTGCAAGTGCATGAAAGCCTGTTGGCATTCTTGAATTCCCAGTCCAGAAGACCTAACCTTCCCACTGTAAGTGCATGGAGCGGCAGATTGTAAAGGACTGATCATGGCTCACTGTCCCATGCAGTGGAGAAGTGTGGCTCAATGATTAGAGCGGCAGACCCTGATGCAGAGGTCTAGCCCGGGACCAGGGTTCAATTCCCCGCCTCGGCGGGTCTTGGGCTCAAAAATTCCACGGACCTGATAATTCTTGCCTCGGTGCCATTCCAATCATGGAGTCCCACTCTGCAACTCTGGGCAATAGCTTGCTTAATCTCCACAACGGCCCCCACAACGCTAAGGATGCCTGGCCTCCACCTTGGGGGTGCCCAGGAGTGGACGCCTCACAGGGAAAGCCAGGATGGGTTCCACAGCGGTATTCGTACAAGCGCCTTGAGACCCTTGCGGGTGAGTAGTGCGCTATACAAGTATCAATTTACATTACATTACATTACATGCAGACACCACCTGCTCAGGTGCCCGCCCTGTCCTTCTTCCAGAATACCTGGTCAAAAGCCTGCCAACTTGTAAAGCTTTTAAATTCGGTTTTACTTCCTGCTTGGGGTTCTCCAGGGGTCCTAGACAGTGGCACTAAGGGTAGGGTGGTGAAACCTCCGTTCCCTCCTGCCTGTCCGTCGCCTCTCATCCAATGAGACTCTGACATTAATGTTCTCGGACAGGACCAGCACCTACACACATCCTCCTCGGTCCTGCTCTTTCTGGATTCGGTCGGTTGACCGATCTGCCGTCCGGATCTCCCGGCGGACGTCCATGCTGAGGAACACCTCACCGCACGCAAGCTTCCTGCTCTTTTAACAACGTCACATCCGCAGAATGCACTCGTGCCCTAGTTATAGGGTGGATAATGGATGCCGTCACCTTTGCAGATTTTATAGCACCAGGCCTCAGAAATATTATTAATGTTTCACCCTAGCAGAGACTGGCATGAACATAATTACTTTACTGAAAAAAATTCCAGTCCCGCTGCAGCCCAGCCAAGCTCAGAAGCTACTGTCCAGATGTGGGGGCTTCCTCGAGAGTAACCCCGTTGCACGGGTGGTCCACCTGGGGAGCACCGGCTACTGGATACAGAGGAATCAGGGCTTCGCCTCTGACATGGGCCAGAATGTGCACTTTGAGATGTGAGGACATCGCTATAAAGATAGCCTGACCTTACAAAACGTCTTTGCTCACTTGATACCACCCACCCACCATATTCTCCAAGTGGACTGGGTGGTGTCAGTGGCAAGGGTGGCAAGGCTAAGATGGGCTTGTTACATATTCCTGTCATACTGACCCCAGCACTGTGTCTGCAACATTTGGTCTAGTCATTCACTGGAAGCGACTGGAAGTTCCCCAGGGGTTCTCCTCTGTGTGTGTTTTTTCTCTGTCTATTATCACCTAGTTCATTATGTCACCGAAGGATGTGTCCCACAGTTCTAAAATGATACTAATAACAGCCAGACTTTCACAGAACTGTACCAATCTGAAAATCCAGTTTAGGGATCTGAAGTCCTATCTGCAGGGCATGCACAGATGGATGCAGGCTGGCTGCTTTCAATGAAATAGCACCTGCCCTGAAACCCTGCTTCTAGGCACTCCAACTCATTGAAGTTACTTTACCCCCTTCCACCTTTTTTTGAGGCACCCAACTCTCAAGCAAATTGAGAAACTTTACTTTTGCCACCAACATAAGTGTAACATGCAAATACCAAAATTGCACAAATCATGTCAGCGTAGTTTAAATGCCACACGGGCCTAATTAAAATGTGATTGGCTGTGGAGTTCTAGGGCTGTGGGACAAGTGTATGAAGTTTGAGTGTTCTTGGAGTTGCAGCGTTCATGCATTTACGTGTAAAGCTGTGGTGACCGTCTCTTGGCTCTATACTCTTGCTTCCAGGCGGTATCACTTTTGGAGCTCCGAAGCCGGTGCACTGCTATATTAATATTAGGTGATCCGTGGAGCCACGGGGCTGTAAACTGTGTGTCACGCTGAGGTTCCCCCTGAAGCTCCGTCACTGGTTCTCGTCTGCTTTACGTTGAAGTGACCTGTGCAGGTCTAGAACAAATGCACTAGTGCACTATACTAAGGTGACCCGTGTCACTGTAAGGCCATCGTACCACGATACTGAGTTAAGGTAAGGTGCAGAGATCAAGGGCTGTGAACTAACATACGAAACTGAGACGCCCTGTGGCGCTTCAGGGGTGATGCGGGGCATGTAAAGCTACGGTGGCTGCAGCATGACCAGCATGGCGGGTGCTCCGGTATACAAAGATGCAATCTGTGGAGTACAGTCTATTACTGGGCTTTGTAGATATGCAAACCCCTGTGACTGATGCTGGTAAATGAAGTTGGGATGACCTTGTCCTAAGTCACAGTTTGGAATAAATACTGCTAGAAGATAGCATAAGACATCGTATTGTACATTTGTTTTTCCATAGTGGTCGAAATCTTGGAAAATTGCGATTTGTCTTTTAAAATTGCTTACTGTGAAAGCAGCGCTCATGTGTATGTTTTAAATGGCATTATTATGTATGCATTTGTAACGATTTTAATTAATACAAACAAATAAGTCATCATCATAAGAGATAATGAAGTCTAAAGGGCCTGCTCTGAGTGAAAAAAACGGAATATGTCATTCTCATCTCAGGATTGTCTCAGACAACCTGAAAGAAATACCAGAGAACAGTACAGAAATGTGAGTCCCACACACGCACGCACACACAGACCCCTTCGTCCAGCGTGCGGGGTCAGTGGTGGATATGACCAAGTCAAGTCTCCCTTGGAAAGCCTATTAGTAAGGCATGGCTCTACCACATGCATACCCAGCTCTAGGGTGATGTTTCAGGGAAACAGTTTATAGGTTCACAGTGCCAGTGTACTACTGGGAACGTTTCTGAAAAACCTAAGGATACAAGTTTACCATGAGGCACGGAGCCAACCTTCAATACACTCAGGACTTCACAGCTGTCTCCACTAGGGCTCTGGGATGTATTGCTGAAAGTTTCTCTTGAGCCATTATTGCAGTGACACTCATATCCTCTCGCACATCTGCAATGTTCAAGCAACACCCATGAAGACAGGTCATAAATATTTGGGAATGAGAAACGTGTCTTCGTGGAGGCTCTCATGTCAAGTGCTGACCCGGGGCAACAGTTTTCATAAGTTTTAATATTCAAAGTTTGGCTGCACGTGCCTGCAATGGGTTTCCTTGAGCTGCAACACTTGGCTGTCAGCCAAAGCGTGACTCGCACTCATCACAGTTTGCTCTTTCCTGGAGGAAGCCCTGATCCAGACTTTCACTTGGCATCGCACCTCCAGATATAAAAATTAATACAGGAGATCACACTCTGCTCGATTCACCCATTCAGCTCCTCGACAGATTTTAAGTCTTTATATACACACATACATGTTACACCTGGCATCCTTGCAGTGATTTCCCCTGACATTTTGCTTTGATTCCCTCCTGTTTTCGCTGACTTCATTTTTTCTGGCTTTAGGACTCTGGGCCCTTTAGCACTTTCAACCAGTGATAAAGCTCATGTGCTCTCGGCTTTAAACAGGATAACATTGGCTTCTGCACGATTGGCATATTTAATGTAATTATAAGTCCCTAGTAAAGTCCCCTACATGTGCCAGGGCCTGTAAATCAAATGCTACTAGTGGGCCTGCAGCACTGATTGCGTCATATACTTCAGTAGCCCTTCAAACACGTCTCAGGACTGCCATTGCAGAGTCTGTTGGGTAGTTTGTTTTTACACTGCCACCTCGACCTGGCAAGTTCACCTTCTTACCAAGCTCAAGCCTTCCTTTTTAATACATATGTCACCCCCAAGGTTGGCCCTAGAGAGCCCAAGGGCAGGGTGTAGTGTGTTTAAAAAGGTGGACATGTGCTTTTAAGTTTTACCTGTCCTAGTAGTGAAAAACTCTTAAATTGGGTTTTCACTACTGCAAGGCCTATCTCTCTCCCATAGGTTAACTTTGGGATTACCTTATTACATCTTATAAGTGTAATTTCCAATTGTGATGGGACAACTATTGTAAGCTGCCTTGCGTGATTAAAGAGAATCTTGTCAGTGATGTCAATAATGATGTCTTTTGAGATGTCATCATTAATATCATGAGCGATGTTACTGACCATGTCATGACTGATGTAATATGTCAGGTCATAAGCAGTGCATTTTTAGGGCGTAAGTTATAGTTAGCTTTGCTAACTATAACTGCTGAATTTCTCTGGTTTTGTACCAGTAAAATCTGAGCCTAACTACAACGCCCCTGTAACCTTTGTTTTTTCGGTGAATTTCCAAGGTTTTTTAAAATTCTATTTCCCAACTGTAATGTCCCTGTAACTTTTGTTTTTTACAGTGACTATATATATATATATCTGCGCCTCAAAAAATATGAAGAAACCATCAAAGCCCGTAAAATATTTAAGTTCGCGAGGGACAAGAGGGATTATGAATCAGGGAGAATCTTCACATTTGCGAGCAAATTTGATATAGCCAAAAGGCAGGCTATGGGACCTAAAGCACCATTAGCCTCTACAACTACCCAGCGCAACCCTGAGACGTACGATACAGATTTTAGTTCAGCTGCAAGTAGCACGGGATCAGATGACAGCGGTTCATATAAAGGACAGTCCGCAGTGCCCAACAGTTTATCACCATCTGAGGAATCGGGTTTTTTAGTAGAGGATCGCAACCAAACCCTGCGGCAAACCACACAGGCCAAGAGAGGTGCAGACGGAGGAACGAATGCAGGAAACAAAGACGAAAATGTAAAAGCAGGAAACAACAGGGGCAGATGGCAGAATACAAAGAAAAAGAATTAAGCACTATATCAAAATCTGACATGGACAATAATATTATCAACTTAACCAATTTTAATCTCACGGCAGCAGAAACCCAGTTATTAGCATTGGGTTTATCTTTCTGCCCCCCAAATCGATTTACGTATGTCCAAACTAGAATTGACGTCTTTAAATTTATCAGGAAACTTAAACTGCTTAAACATTTCAAATTGAGAAAAGCCACGATCACTGCTGCAAACATCAAGGTCTCTGACAAACCCAGCATACAGCTTCAAGTTAGTGACATATCCAATCTGAAAACTATGCATGCCCTCGCTGACAATTCAGATGAAAACAACTGTTCTACACAACAACAATTGTCCAATCTGGGCACTAAGGGGAATTCACCAGCTTTGAGTCCATTCCGCGCGGCATCCACTTTCATCCCTCTCATGCCGAAAGATGCTATCGACACGTTTAGTGATTGTGTCATTAATGACCCCAAAGCTCTCAATCGCAAAGTACTTAAAACAATGAAACATCGGTCATACCGAGACCAACAGTATTCAGCATTGATGAAAAAACTAAGTGAAAACACTGACATAATTTTAACTAAGGCTGACAAAGGTGGCAATGTTGTACTGTGGCCTAAAAATCAATACTTACAAGAGGCATATCGACACCTAAATGATGTATCATGCTACAAGAAGGCCATGGCCAGTGACATAAGACAACTAAAGGACACAGTCCACAAAGAACTTGGACAGTGGAAAAGGGACGGTTTATTGAACAAAAATGAATACAACTTTCTGAAAGTTAATTTCCCAATCACGGCGGTTCTATATTTTATCCTTAAGGTTCATAAACAAGAGGTACCCACCCCCGGCAGGCCCATCATATCTGCCCAGAGAAGCCTATGTGAAGCGATGTCTAGATATGTGGATTTTTTTTCTACATGAATTTGTTGAGGAACTACCTTCCTTCATCAAAGACACTGGTCATTTTTTATCCACTGTACAAACTGTCACATGGCAAGATGAATATGTATTTATCGTCATGGATATATGTTCGCTTTACACAAGCATACGTCATATTGATGGACTGAATGCAGTTAGATTCTACCTTGATAAAAGAAATATCAATTTCCACCAGCACAATGCTATGTTATTACAAATGATTGAGATATGGTTAAACAATAACTATTTCATGTTCAACAATGAGCTCTTTCAGCAGCTGTGGGGTGTAGCTATGGGGGCGTGCTTCTCTCCCAGCTACGTGCGTTTACACGTTGGCTGGTGGGAGGAGCACGCCCTCGGACGCACCCACAGCGAGTGGTATGAAGCTCATGTGATACGCTGGTGGCGGTTCATTGACGATATTTGCATTATTTGGAATGGATCTATTGAATCAGCCAATGAATTTGTGAGATGTGTTAATGTTAACAGTCTGAATTTAGAATTCACTGCTCAGATCAGTTCAGACAGAGTTCAATTTCTGGATGTGGAACTATATATCGAGAACAACACAATACAAACCAAATTACATCGGAAAAGTACAGCGGGCAATGCAATACTGCATGCCCAGAGTTCTCACCCACACCACCTGTTGAAAAGCATACCCTACGGAGAAATTCTCCGGATAAGGCGAATTTGCAGCTCTGAACTTGATCTCAATGCCTGCCAGCATGATTCCTTTTCTAGATTTTTAGCCCGTGGGAATAAAAGCAGAGATTTAGAAGTAGCATTAGCCAAAACTAACAAACTGAGTCGCAGTGAATATTTGTGGACAGTCACTAATACAACCACCTATAAAGCCAATCTCAGCACTAGTACCACCTCTAATGACCCAGATCCTGTATGACTAATAACTACCTTTAGTAGTCAGGATAAAGAAGTAAGAAAACTAATCTACAAGAATTGGCCAATAGTGAAAACAGATTTGACAATGTCCCAGTTAGTACCTAATCTACCGCAGATTACTTTCAGACGAGCGCCCTCTATGAGGGATGCCCTTGTGTTGCTACCACCAATAATTGGTTGTCTAATCGCACAGGGTTCTTTAAATGTAGCTCATGTAGGGCGTGTAAATTTGGCACCAACACTGTTGAGTTCACTAATGCTTTTGAACTGATCCCTACTAGTATCAAAGGCTTTTTCACTTGCAAGACGGAGTATGCAGTGTATATACTTGAATGCTCTTGTAAGTTAAAATACATTGGGAGCACCAAACTACAGGTATCTACACGCATCTTACAACATCTTCGCGCTATAGTGAACTCAGACCCTAGTTACCCTGTAGCATGCCATTGTAAGCTAGTTCATCACAGCAACCTCAACGAGCTTAAATACTTTGTGATTGATGCGGTACCTAGATTACCAAGGGGTGGCAACAGAGAAAAAAGACTTCGGAAACTGGAATCTCACTACATATTACTGCTTGACACCAAGATGCCCAACGGGCTTAATACAGGGGAGGACTTGCACAACTTTTTATGACATCATGAGCTTCTTAAAGTATCAATTCTCATTGGCATTATTTTCAATAATCTCATTTTATAAGAATATTTTTAGTGTAGACACTCTTTTAATCGCTCTTTTAGCCGGTTCGTGCTTTGGTTTTAACCTAGTTTTTAACCAGTTCGGGTGTGATTGTGTTTTTATCGAGGTTCCATTCTTGGAATTTTAGACGATTCTTTTGTGCAACACTTTTATCTTCTTATTATGTTATTTGATTGTTTACTCTATTTAGAGTGCATTGTTTGATTGCCTGAGAACTATTATCAGACCATTCTTATGCTGCTCATATTTGACTTTTTGCACATGCTTTGAGTTACTTCATATGAATGATCGCTGCTCTTATTGTTTTGTACTAGTGCACTTGCACTTTATTTTGTGTTCTGATGATTTTAATCTTGTGTTGTACCATAGCCATTCTTAGCCTGTTTATAATATCTACTTCTATTTATGTACTATTTATTCATATATTTATTGCATTTGCACTTTATGATGCAGTAGTTCACTACCAATCCATCATTATTGGTTTTGATTCATTATGATTAATAGGCTATGATTAGATTGTGATACAGGGCAACACTTTATATCTTATGAGATTATCCAACATAGTAGAGCAGCGATGGCATCGACATTTATTTGAAGTGCATATTTGAAGATGATATTTGGATAAGGATTTATTCCCCCATCATTTGGTAGATCTGGAAACACTGCCACCTGTATGGATTATCCGCTACGGTCTCTCTTTCTTTCATGTGTTTTTCACACACATTTTTACACTTGGCCCGACTATGACATGAATATAGGCAGTGTTCTATAGAGGTTTGACCTCGTTTTGTTTATTTTTTGTTAATTTCAGCACTTGCTCACATTTTGATTATTTTTCTACTAGCCTCCCGATCCAATCAGCTGTTGAGTATACTATGGTTTCATGATTAAGGCAACTCAATGTTGATTATTTAACTACTTTGGTGATATTTCTCATCATATTTATGCAGTAATCTAACCCATGAATGTATTCTTTATGCATAACGTTGTAGTATTTCTTCTATATGCTATTTTTGGCCTGATTGTGTGAGAAGTATGTTGTTTATTTTCATTGTATACTACCATTACCTGAGTAGGGTAATTTGAAAACACTATATCTTAAAAAAATGGTTCCTAGCATGTCATTTGATCAAGGTCGTGGCAACACAGCCGAAACACGTCATGCCGATCCTCACGAAATAAAATTGCACTGATTCTATCAACAGCATGCTGTGGTCTGTACCTGTGTTCCTGAATACTTGGATTAATGGGAATGTGATTCTTCACATATATATATATTACCTACTGGCGGTCGCCAGTAGGTAGTTATAGTTAGGACCTAGTTTCCATAGGAAAATCATAATATTCTTTTCCCAATAACTTTGGCGCCGGTTGACGAACCTTTGCAAAAATTTCAAAACTGGTGGGGCGCTCTGGTCAGCTCCTATTCTAGAAGTTTGAGGGTGATTCGTCAAGCAGGGGCTGAGAAAAAAGGGGGTCCCAAAACACGTTTTCCCCATGGTATTTCCCATAGGAAATTGTAGACACGGCTACAGCCCGAACTGCTGAACGGAATTACACCAAATTTGGCAAAAAGGTAGCCCTTGGTTCAGAAAGCATCCTTTTTTTTAATGGTGTAAATCGGTTCAGTAGTTCCTGAGAAATTCAAAAATCAAAGGTCAGAAAATCAATTTCCCATAGGAAACTTTAGACACGGTTATAGCAAAAACTGCAGGACGGAATTACACCAAATTTGGCAAAAAGGTACTGCTTGGCTCAGAAAGCTACCTTTTTAAAAATGGTGTAAATCCGTTCAGTAGTTTAAGAAATAAAGATAGTGATATCCATGGCCGCGGTGGATCCGCCCACCCTCCCAATCACGAGCTTCATGCTAATTGGCTGTCAACACTCCAAGCCAGGAAGTGTTGGCAACCATCTTGTGCCTCGGTAAAACAGGAAAAGAAATGCGAAAAACAAGAAAAGCGGGCAGGGTAGAAACACCCTGACCCACTAGGCCTGCTTAGTGGGTCCCAAAAGGACCCCCATGACCAAAAAAAGCATTCCAAAATAAATAAATCGCGGGATGCGGGGAGAATCCGCGGATCCGACAAAGAAAATAAAAAAAATGAAGCGCGGGCTGCCGCGCTTCGTTATTAATTAGCCTCCGGGTGGGCCAAGTCCTGTGGGCATTTCTAAGATGTATTTGCGGGGGCCCAGGGGGACCCCCGCAGCCCCGGGGACCGCCACCCCTGGGGCTTTCTATAAATATTTGTGGGGGGCTCATGGTCCCCGCAGCCCCGGGGAATGCCACCCCCCCGGGGCTTTACTTTTTTATGTGTGGGGGGGCCTCCAAGGCCCCCCAAGCCCCGGCGACCGCCACCCTCTGGGGCTTTTATTAATTATTTTACAGGGGGCTCACGGCCCACCCGCTGCCCTGGGGACCGCCACCCCCCGGGGCTTTAAAAAAAAAATACATATACCTTTGTGGGGGTTCGAGCCTCCCCACACGCCCCGGGGACCGCCACCTCCCCGGGGCACTAATTATGTAAATTCAGGGGTCTGTTACGGACCCCCGAGCCCCGGGGACCACCACCTCCCCAGGACTTGCCAAAGTAATGGGAGGAGGGCCACGCGGCCCCCCTTCCTGGAGCCTGTGATGGCCCTGGGGACCGCCACCCCCCATGGCCGGCTCCTGCAGTGTCCCAGGGTGCCCACCCCCGGGACACTGCTGTTTGCTATGGCAGGGCGGGAGCCTCGCGGCTCCCGCCCTGTCATAGCAAACTGGGGTTTGGGGTTTGGAAGAGAGAGCAGGAAACCTGCTCTCTCTTCCAAAATCCAAACCACATTGCTTTTCCACACGGGGAGCTGCATGTCAGCAGCTCCCTGTGTGGAAAAGCAATGCCGGCTCCCGCAGGACACGAGGAGCCGACAGGGACTGTGGGAGAATTGGGGCTCCCCTCACGGTCCCCAACAAGGTGGCCAGGCCCCAGGGGATGGGGTCCCCGGGGCCAGAAGGGCCAGGGAGGGGGGCCACGCAGCCCCCCACCATAGAAATAAAAAAAATATGGCCATCCCCCGGGGGATGGGATTCCCGGGGCCCGGAATTGGCCATGGCAGGGGGGCCCATGCGGCCCCCTTCCCGTTAATACATTTTCTTTTTTTTATTAAATTGGGGGTCAGGCCCTGGGGGATGGGGTCCCCAGGGCCCCAAAAATGTAAAAAGAAGGGGGGCGGTGCATAGGCCCCGCCCCCTCCAAGCAACAATCTGCAAACACACCCTGTGGCGCGTTTTAAGTTGGGGAATTAATTCCCTTTCAATACTGGGGGTCCCTGGGCTCCGACTTGCCCACCAGGTACCTCCAGTAAGCGCCACAGAGCTGCATTGCAAAGAGGTGTAACAAAAAAAGGGGCGTGGCCTGGACCACCTCTCTGCAATGCAGGCCTCTGGCGCTTCTTGGAGGTACCTGATGATGGTATCATGTGATCAAGGCCTCCGTGAGGCTGAAACGCGTAATGGCGATGGTGCAGGGCATTTGATAATAAAACTTCGGATGTGCACAAAACTCTGGGTCTATCTTCGTCTTGTGGAAAGGATGTTGGTGACGGAGGAATGAAAATATATATATACATATGAATGAAAAAGTCACAATCCTGGCCCACCCCTCTCCTGATGAGACAATCCAGGTACGGACCACCAGACGCCAAAGTCTTGCAAATTCAAAAAGTGCTTTATTTCATCAACGGCACATAGGTTTATTCCAGGCTAGTGCCTCCCATGACGCGTTTTGACCACTGAGACGCAGTCTTGATCACATGACACGCCGCAATCAATTTGACATTTAAATAGTGCAACAACACCCACCAGTGCACAAAACAACAAGGCAGTGCTCATAGAAATAGACAAAAGACTTGTTGATATATGTTTCAGATGACGATAGAATATAAAACGATAATCACATGTTGATTAATTTAGTTCGAAGGCCACAGTAAATTGTTACAATACATTCACTAAAATGAGACTTAATTCATTGAATGAAACATTGAGTAAAACATGTTACATTGTCCTTTTTATACAGGGATAAACTGGACCTAACAATGTTTATTAAGCCATAAACCCATATATATGTATCGTGATGTATTTATTGAGAACTAAAGTGCTAGTGCTGAAATGTAAACAAACGGCCTATTCCAGATGGCATCGTAAAGTAAAGCATATTACTTTGTCTATGTCGTATAATCATTGAGAGATAAAGTGCTAGTGCTTGAATGGAAACAGACGGCCTATTTCAGATTAACTCAAAAGATAAAACATATTTCTACGTCCATGTCGACTAGTCATGGACCGGAAACTGGCAAAGAGTGTGCATCATATTATTTTAATAGACAAAATAAAGTGCTGGTGCATATACATACAAAGATGGCTGAATCCATCTTAATAACTTATAATGCAGAGACGGAAACACTATTAGAAAGATCTGTCAGGTTATTATAAGGAAAATGTTGATCTACCATCCATATAATTTAATCAATAAAACCACAAAAAGTAACATCTAGTCATTAAATATTACACCCAATGTCTCACTTGAATTGTAGAGCAAAGCTATAAAGTGCAAGTGCTAGAATAACCCCAAATCCCTACAGTGTTATAAGAAAAAGTGCTGTGGTGTTGTACATCAAAATGTAACAACAGATTACAAAGTGAAACTGCCCATAATTTCATAATAAAACCTCATTTTTGATGACAAAAAATACCGATACTATCACAAATGCTGCAGAAAACAGGAAACAGACCTAATTGACCCTGAAAGGTCGATTTCAAGGTACCAGATGATAGGCAAAACGATGTTAGTGTGATATATATAGTAATACTACTACTCCTATCATCCTATTGATATAAAGGTACACAAACACTGTAGAAATCTATTGATATAGACCTCATAAGAGTGCTGAGAGTTGGTTCGGGAGATGCTGGAACAATAAAGACATCAAATACCTATAGTGGTCCTTTAGAGAAAATTATGCAGGTCCTCACTAGTATTTAAGCCATTCGGCATTTTAGTGTCCAGTGCAAGAATAAAATGTGACTCTAATTTTCTTAAACGTTTCTCACTGTTACCACCACGTCGTGAGGTGGGAACATCCCCAATTACAAAGTATTTAAGCTCATTGAGTTCATTGTGGTGTACTAGCTTAAAGTGGCGGTCCACTGTATAGTTAGGATCAGAATTGACCACTGCCCTCAGGAGTTGTAATATCCTATTAAATACTTGAAGCTTAGTACTACCTACATACTTGAGCCCGCAAGTGCATTCAGTATGACATGTTTAAAGGCCTTTGATCTGGAGAGGTCTTGGACTGAATGCTGTTTTATATTCTATGGTATTAACACCAAATTTGCAGGCTCGACATGAGCTACACCTAAAAAACCCTGTTTTGTTTGTATAGCCATGTTTGGTTGTGAATGAATTCAGGTTACTCTTTACTAATGCATCCCTCATCGACGGTGCGCGTCTAAATTTGATGGATGGTAATTCCGGAAGTATTTGTTTCATCGTGATGTAAGTGAGGACGACAGGCCAGTGAGCATTGATGATACATCGTATATGTTTCTCTTGCAGACTGAATATTGTAATGAGTCTGATTTCATGTGTGTTTTCCTCAGCTGAACTCATGTGCGAGGTGGAGATATAATGACATTCACAGCCTTAGAAGATAAACAGGCCTCTCTAGTATTTAAATTTGGTTTAGAAAGGGCAATGTGTATTACAGTATGATTGTACCCTCAGGAAATGGAGCGTCGAACAGCTTCTTGTTGACATAACTTGAGATCTGTATCAGAGCTACAAATGCGACGTATTCTTAAAAATTCCCGTAGGGAATGCTGTGTATCAGATGCCTAGGATGTGCACTGCTTGCATGAAGGACTGAATTGCCAGCAGTGATTTTACGGTGGAGATTAGTGTGAATCTCACCCATGTCTAAATAGACCTGCACATCTAGGAATTCCAAACTTTGATCACTAATTTGAGCTGTAAAATTAATATTTAACTAAATATTGTTAATGGAGGATACAAAAATATATATTACCTACTGACGGTTTTTGTTTTTCCAATAACTTTTTTGTAATTTGATGAATTCTTGTGAACTTTTCTAAACTAGTTTGACGCTCAATTTAGCTGCTGTCTTGAATGTTTTGGGGTGATCCGTCAAGCAGGGGATGAGAAAAACAGGGAGTCCAAAAATGCATTTTCCCCATGTTAATTTCCATAGGAAACTTTAGACATGGCTACAGCCCGAACTGCTGAACGTGTTACACCAAATTTGGCAGAAGGGTAGCTGTTGGTCCAGAAAATGACTTTTTGTGATTTAGTGTAAATCCGTCCAGTAGTTTTTGAAATATTAAGGAAAATTCCAAATGTTTATATATAGAGGCAAGGAGGATCCTCACCAACTCCCGATCTCATGCTAAGATCTGATTCGCTGCCAACACTTCAAACCAGGAAGTGTTGGCAGCCATCTTGTGACTCCGCTTCAACAAAGTCACAAAAAAAATGCACAAAAAAAATGGAGCGGGCAGAAATACCCTGACTCCCTAGGCCTCTTGGGGGTGGGGTCCCACAGTGACCCCGCAGGGCCCAAAAAACATTTTCTTTTATCAGTTCAGCAAGAGTTGCGCTGGATCCGCAAATCTCACCAACATATTTAAAAATATTTAAACGCTGGCTCCCTCTCGTCATTTCTAATAGGCCCCCACGTGAGCCAGATCTCAGGGCATTTGGATATTATAGGAAGGAGGGCTTACTAATGACCCAGGGACCACCACCTCCCCAGGGCTTATTTTTTAAAAAAATGTGGAGGAAGCCCCACAGTCTCCCCATCTTTCCTGGGAACCACCACCTTCCCAGGGCTTTACCTTTACTTAATGCGGGGGGGGCATGTAGATCCACCTGCAGCCCTGGGGACCACCACCACCACCACAGGGCTAAATCAACCAAAGAAGGGGGGGGCATTTGCCCCCTCCTAGAGCCGTGGATGGCCTTCGGGATTGTCAGGGCAGGCTCCTGCTATGTCTTGGTGTGCCCACCACCAGTACATAGCTGTTTGCTATGGCTTGGCAGGAGCTTTACCGCTCCCAGCAAGCCATAGCAATCTGTGCACCACTTTGAGCAAGTGAGAGCAGAAAAAAATGATGTTGCTTGCTAGAAGCAAAGCACAATTGAGTTGAAAGAAGAGGAGCTGCATGTTAGCAGCTCCCTCTCTATCAAGGCAATGCCGGCTCCTGCAGGAGGCGGGGAGGTGGCAGGCACTGCAGGACTCTTGATGCTCCCCCCTGCGGTCCCCAACACTTTAGAGTGGGTGCCCTAGGCGGGACCGGGGAACCCATACTAGAGGCCAGGCCCTGGGGGATTGGGTTCTCGGGGATGAAATTGTCCTGGGAGGTGTTTAGTAAATAAACACAAAGTTAAAAAAAACATAAAAGGCCAAACCTGGGGGATGGGGTTCACAGGGCCAAAACCGTCCAGGAAGCGAGGCTGCTCCGACCCCTTCCCCATTCAAAAAGGGCTGGCCCCGGGGGATGGGCTTCCTGGGGCCCAAATTGGCCCACGGAAGGGGGGCCACGTGGCCCTCCTCCCTGAATACATTTTTTTTAAATGACAGGAAGTCACCTGAGGACCACTCTGCAAACGTGCATCCTGGCACATTAGTTAGGGGATGAAGTCCCCTTGATTCCAGAGGTTATTTGCGGGCCAACTACACTTGCTGTTATCTGCAGTACGTATCACACAATTTGATTGCTGAGAGGATTTCAGAGGCCATGCCCCCTTTCTCCACCACTCAGCAAACGCTCCTCCTGGCTCACTGTTGGTTGGTGTGTTGTAGTCCTTTTGGATGCTGAGGGTTCTTGGTGGCCCTTAAGCCCTCCTGCTACCTCCAGTAAGTCCAACATAGCAGGATTCCTGAGAGGTGGTTGGAGGCCCGCCCCTTTCTCCAACACTCTGCAAACATATCTACTAGTTAAACAAGCATTTGCAATGCAATCGGTCTCGCATTTGTGAAAGTTAGAGCTCTCTGCGTTGAAAATAATGTTTTTTCATAAGTGTCAAGGTTTCAGTATGTAGTGTGTGACAATTCTAAGTTTACAATGTTCATTGTGTGACATTTATATACCTCACGTGTGACCCTGAGTGACACTATATCGCAAGAAGTTGAACATAAAACTACTGAGATGCACAGGGACTTTATATCTTTAATCTTTTTTATTTTTTAAACTGTTTTTTATTAATAAGAAAGAGCATTGGTGCAAATAACATACAATTACATCGACATGTCCATAATTGAAAACAAGACATTGGCAACGTCTAAATACATACAGCGTACAAAGTATGTCATACATTCGCTACCTCCGGGGGGTCCCCCGTATATCCAGCGCACATGTTGGAACCAGACCCATTCCCCCATACCGTAGTGCTATATTGGGGTCACGCAGTTATCTATGTGTCATACATCTGGGAGGAGGGGCCCGGTGTCGTTCATAATGCGGGCCATTAACTTCTCGTCGCATTTCCACTGTTGGGTATACACAGATTTCCCCTCGATATCTGTTCCATTTCCCCCATTTATGATCCCATGTCCCGGGACATCCCTGGCATTTAAAAAACGTTTTTTCAGCTATCATGGCTTCGTCCATATCCTTAGCCCAGTCTGATACTAACGGACTAGTGTCCTGCCCCCATTTCTGTGCAATATTACGTTTATCAATCATCCATCCCATTGCGGCCCAATCTTGTTCCATCTGTGAGAGGTCGGTCGCGTCCCATATGTTGAGGACGCAGAGTTTAGGAGAGGGATGCAGGGGCTTATGACATGTTTTGGCCAGTTGGAGTGTCACCATATCTTTAAATTTTGGCACTCTTCATTCTGGTTTATTAATGAAAATACTAAAACTACAAGTACCAGAATAAAACAGAAAGCGATTACTTGATAGAAAATTGCGGTCAGAGTATATGTTGCTGGTTAGTACCTGTTCTGGTGTAATCACGTATACATGAGATTTGGTGTTGAGGACTCTGCTAGTTAATGAGTGTAACATGACCCCCTCTTCCTTCTCAGTATACAGCACTCACTCATCCCCTGGTGATTGGGAACCAGAACACAGGAACACTGTTTGCTAACAGACCTCAGGAGAGACTACTGCAGAGCCACAGGAATCCCGAAGTAGCTGCAGCATTCTGACCATGTCATGGGTCCTCAGTACATGTTATGCTGTCAGCCTTGAAAAATCAGGACAGAACAGAGCAACAGCCATTCCCAGGACGGAGAGTTGAATCACCCCTATGGGTCCTCTGCTGTCAGCTCTTGTGTCTGTTGATAGTGCAAGTATATGTTGCACCTTCAAAGGGTGCGGGGATGGGGGAATGAGCCCTCACTGCGAGGCTTTGCTTGTATTCCTGGCTTTTCAAAATCTGTAACATGTTACTTCCACCAGGTCTTTAATCAGAGTCTGGGCTGAAAACGTAGGGCGTGTAAAGGAAAAGATTAAAGCAAAAAGGGAGAGAGAGATAAAAAGAAGTGGAGGGGGTATGGGGATTGAATATGGAAGAGGAAAACAGAGCAAAGGTAAGGAAGAAAAGAATAAGTGTTGGAGAGCCAGATAGTGAGGGTGACAGAGCGAGAGAATTAGTGGTCCTCTACAGAGTGAGACTGTGTTGTTGTAGGATGGTTGCCATGAGCCCTAATGTTAAGAAAGAGAAAGGACCGCTCATCTTGCCTGTTGAATAATGAATGACAACAAAAACAACAGTGCAGGCGGTCCTTCACACATCTGAGATCCGGCGTCCCTTCACCTGCTGCATTAATGTCTTTTGTTCCTCTCTGAGACAGGGAAGGTGAAACCGAGAAAAAGGTACTTGGAGGCAGAATAGCAAGGGGGCAGAAAGAGAATGAGAAACTAAGAGCATGAAAGAAACAACTTGAGAAAGATTTTATTTTTTTCAGTAAAGCAAACAGAGGCAAACAGTCGGGGAAAGAGGAGCATGAAATGACGGAAGATGTGAATGGGAGGAAAATAGGAAGAAAAGGAGGACAGCAAGCAGGACGTGATAAAAAGAAGAGAGGTTCCAAGTGATGGATGGGAGTGGGCAAATCAGAGAAACAGTAATAATGAAATAATGTGCAGTACCCACGGTCAGACTCTCTTACCAGCACTGCAAACCATGACGGAGCCACTTAGAATTTTTTTTCTTCACTTTAAATGTGCTGGAGCAGATCTTATTGGTGTCCTAGCCTTGCAATCGGTGAGCAGTTAGGCTGTTAAGGCCAAGAGCTCTCAGCTCCGACTCTTTCAACTGTGGAGCACTCCCCAAACCCCACAGTACATCCACAGTAGAGCCGTGGATGGCCTTCGGGATTGTCAGGGCAGGCTCCTGCTATGTCTTGGTGTGCCCACCACCAGTACATAGCTGTTTGCTATGGCTTGGCAGGAGCTTTACCGCTCCCAGCAAGCCATAGCAATCTGTGCACCACTTTGAGCAAGTGAGAGCAGAAAAAAATGATGTTGCTTGCTAGAAGCAAAGCACAATTGAGTTGAAAGAAGAGGAGCTGCATGTTAGCAGCTCCCTCTCTATCAAGGCAATGCCGGCTCCTGCAGGAGGCGGGGAGGTGGCAGGCACTGCAGGACTCTTGATGCTCCCCCCTGCGGTCCCCAACACTTTAGAGTGGGTGCCCTAGGCGGGACCGGGGCACCCATACTAGAGGCCAGGCCCTGGGGGATTGGGTTCCCGGGGATGAAATTGTCCTGGGAGGTGTTTAGTAAATAAACACAAAGTTTAAAAAAACATAAAAGGCCAAACCTGGGGGATGGGGTTCACAGGGCCAAAACCGTCCAGGAAACGAGGCTGCTCCGACCCCTTCCCCATTCAAAAAGGGCTGGCCCCGGGGGATGGGCTTCCTGGGGCCCAAATTGGCCCACGGAAGGGGGGCCACGTGGCCCTCCTCCCTGAATACATTTTTTTTAAATGACAGGAAGTCACCTGAGGACCACTCTGCAAACGTGCATCCTGGCACATTAGTTAGGGGATGAAGTCCCCTTGATTCCAGAGGTTATTTGCGGGCCAACTACACTTGCTGTTATCTGCAGTACGTATCACACAATTTGATTGCTGAGAGGATTTCAGAGGCCATGCCCCCTTTCTCCACCACTCAGCAAACGCTCCTCCTGGCTCACTGTTGGTTGGTGTGTTGTAGTCCTTTTTGGATGCTGAGGGTTCTTGGTGGCCCTTAAGCCCTCCTGCTACCTCCAGTAAGTCCAACATAGCAGGATTCCTGAGAGGTGGTTGGAGGCCCGCCCCTTTCTCCAACACTCTGCAAACATATCTACTAGTTAAACAAGCATTTGCAATGCAATCGGTCTCGCATTTGTGAAAGTTAGAGCTCTCTGCGTTGAAAATAATGTTTTTTCATAAGTGTCAAGGTTTCAGTATGTAGTGTGTGACAATTCTAAGTTTACAATGTTCATTGTGTGACATTTATATACCTCACGTGTGACCCTGAGTGACACTATATCGCAAGAAGTTGAACATAAAACTACTGAGATGCTCAGGGACTTTATATCTTTAATCTTTTTTATTTTTTAAACTGTTTTTTATTAATAAGAAAGAGCATTGGTGCAAATAACATACAATTATATCGACATGTCCATAATTGAAAACAAGACATTGGCATCGTCTAAATACATACAGCGTACAAAGTATGTCATACATTCGCTACCTCCGGGGGGTCCCCCGTATATCCAGCGCACATGTTGGAACCAGACCCATTCCCCCATACCGTAGTGCTATATTGGGGTCACGCAGTTATCTATGTGTCATACATCTGGGAGGAGGGGCCCGGTGTCGTTCATAATGCGGGCCATTAACTTCTCGTCGCATTTCCACTGTTGGGTATACACAGATTTCCCCTCGATATCTGTTCCATTTCCCCCATTTATGATCCCATGTCCCGGGACATCCCTGGCATTTAAAAAACGTTTTTTCAGCTATCATGGCTTCGTCCATATCCTTAGCCCAGTCTGATACTAACGGACTAGTGTCCTGCCCCCATTTCTGTGCAATATTACGTTTATCAATCATCCATCCCATTGCGGCCCAATCTTGTTCCATCTGTGAGAGGTCGGTCGCGTCCCATATGTTGAGGACGCAGAGTTTAGGAGAGGGATGCAGGGGCTTATGACATGTTTTGGCCAGTTGGAGTGTCACCATATCTTTAAATTTTGGCACTCTTCATTCTGGTTTATTAATGAAAATACTAAAACTACAAGTACCAGAATAAAACAGAAAGCGATTACTTGATAGAAAATTGCGGTCAGAGTATATGTTGCTGGTTAGTACCTGTTCTGGTGTAATCACGTATACATGAGATTTGGTGTTGAGGACTCTGCTAGTTAATGAGTGTAACATGACCCCCTCTTCCTTCTCAGTATACAGCACTCACTCATCCCCTGGTGATTGGGAACCAGAACACAGGAACACTGTTTGCTAACAGACCTCAGGAGAGACTACTGCAGAGCCACAGGAATCCCGAAGTAGCTGCAGCATTCTGACCATGTCATGGGTCCTCAGTACATGTTATGCTGTCAGCCTTGAAAAATCAGGACAGAACAGAGCAACAGCCATTCCCAGGACGGAGAGTTGAATCACCCCTATGGGTCCTCTGCTGTCAGCTCTTGTGTCTGTTGATAGTGCAGGTATATGTTGCACCTTCAAAGGGTGCGGGGATGGGGGAATGAGCCCTCACTGCGAGGCTTTGCTTGTATTCCTGGCTTTTCAAAATCTGTAACATGTTACTTCCACCAGGTCTTTAATCAGAGTCTGGGCTGAAAACGTAGGGCGTGTAAAGGAAAAGATTAAAGCAAAAAGGGAGAGAGAGATAAAAAGAAGTGGAGGGGGTATGGGGATTGAATATGGAAGAGGAAAACAGAGCAAAGGTAAGGAAGAAAAGAATAAGTGTTGGAGAGCCAGATAGTGAGGGTGACAGAGCGAGAGAATTAGTGGTCCTCTACAGAGTGAGACTGTGTTGTTGTAGGATGGTTGCCATGAGCCCTAATGTTAAGAAAGAGAAAGGACCGCTCATCTTGCCTGTTGAATAATGAATGACAACAAAAACAACAGTGCAGGCGGTCCTTCACACATCTGAGATCCGGCGTCCCTTCGCCTGCTGCATTAATGTCTTTTGTTCCTCTCTGAGACAGGGAAGGTGAAACCGAGAAAAAGGTACTTGGAGGCAGAATAGCAAGGGGGCAGAAAGAGAATGAGAAACTAAGAGCATGAAAGAAACAACTTGAGAAAGATTTTATTTTTTTCAGTAAAGCAAACAGAGGCAAACAGTCGGGGAAAGAGGAGCATGAAATGACGGAAGATGTGAATGGGAGGAAAATAGGAAGAAAAGGAGGACAGCAAGCAGGACGTGATAAAAAGAAGAGAGGTTCCAAGTGATGGATGGGAGTGGGCAAATCAGAGAAACAGTAATAATGAAATAATGTGCAGTACCCACGGTCAGACTCTCTTACCAGCACTGCAAACCATGACGGAGCCACTTAGAATTTTTTTTCTTCACTTTAAATGTGCTGGAGCAGATCTTATTGGTGTCCTAGCCTTGCAATCGGTGAGCAGTTAGGCTGTTAAGGCCAAGAGCTCTCAGCTCCGACTCTGTCAACTGTGGAGCACTCCCCAAACCCCACAGTACATCCACAGTAGAGCCGTGGATGGCCTTCGGGATTGTCAGGGCAGGCTCCTGCTATGTCTTGGTGTGCCCACCACCAGTACATAGCTGTTTGCTATGGCTTGGCAGGAGCTTTACCGCTCCCAGCAAGCCATAGCAATCTGTGCACCACTTTGAGCAAGTGAGAGCAGAAAAAAATGATGTTGCTTGCTAGAAGCAAAGCACAATTGAGTTGAAAGAAGAGGAGCTGCATGTTAGCAGCTCCCTCTCTATCAAGGCAATGCCGGCTCCTGCAGGAGGCGGGGAGGTGGCAGGCACTGCAGGACTCTTGATGCTCCCCCCTGCGGTCCCCAACACTTTAGAGTGGGTGCCCTAGGCGGGACCGGGGCACCCATACTAGAGGCCAGGCCCTGGGGGATTGGGTTCCCGGGGATGAAATTGTCCTGGGAGGTGTTTAGTAAATA
This sequence comes from Triturus cristatus, assembly GCF_964204655.1. Lineage (NCBI taxonomy): Eukaryota > Metazoa > Chordata > Amphibia > Caudata > Salamandridae > Triturus > Triturus cristatus. The sequence goes on along the minus strand of NC_140580.1, from coordinate 68,868,215 downwards.
AACACAAAGTTTAAAAAAACATAAAAGGCCAAACCTGGGGGATGGGGTTCACAGGGCCAAAACCGTCCAGGAAACGAGGCTGCTCCGACCCCTTCCCCATTCAAAAAGGGCTGGCCCCGGGGGATGGGCTTCCTGGGGCCCAAATTGGCCCACGGAAGGGGGGCCACGTGGCCCTCCTCCCTGAATACATTTTTTTTAAATGACAGGAAGTCACCTGAGGACCACTCTGCAAACGTGCATCCTGGCACATTAGTTAGGGGATGAAGTCCCCTTGATTCCAGAGGTTATTTGCGGGCCAACTACACTTGTTGTTATCTGCAGTACGTATCACACAATTTGATTGCTGAGAGGATTTCAGAGGCCATGCCCCCTTTCTCCACCACTCAGCAAACGCTCCTCCTGGCTCACTGTTGGTTGGTGTGTTGTAGTCCTTTTTGGATGCTGAGGGTTCTTGGTGGCCCTTAAGCCCTCCTGCTACCTCCAGTAAGTCCAACATAGCAGGATTCCTGAGAGGTGGTTGGAGGCCCGCCCCTTTCTCCAACACTCTGCAAACATATCTACTAGTTAAACAAGCATTTGCAATGCAATCGGTCTCGCATTTGTGAAAGTTAGAGCTCTCTGCGTTGAAAATAATGTTTTTTCATAAGTGTCAAGGTTTCAGTATGTAGTGTGTGACAATTCTAAGTTTACAATGTTCATTGTGTGACATTTATATACCTCACGTGTGACCCTGAGTGACACTATATCGCAAGAAGTTGAACATAAAACTACTGAGATGCTCAGGGACTTTATATCTTTAATCTTTTTTATTTTTTAAACTGTTTTTTATTAATAAGAAAGAGCATTGGTGCAAATAACATACAATTATATCGACATGTCCATAATTGAAAACAAGACATTGGCATCGTCTAAATACATACAGCGTACAAAGTATGTCATACATTCGCTACCTCCGGGGGGTCCCCCGTATATCCAGCGCACATGTTGGAACCAGACCCATTCCCCCATACCGTAGTGCTATATTGGGGTCACGCAGTTATCTATGTGTCATACATCTGGGAGGAGGGGCCCGGTGTCGTTCATAATGCGGGCCATTAACTTCTCGTCGCATTTCCACTGTTGGGTATACACAGATTTCCCCTCGATATCTGTTCCATTTCCCCCATTTATGATCCCATGTCCCGGGACATCCCTGGCATTTAAAAAACGTTTTTTCAGCTATCATGGCTTCGTCCATATCCTTAGCCCAGTCTGATACTAACGGACTAGTGTCCTGCCCCCATTTCTGTGCAATATTACGTTTATCAATCATCCATCCCATTGCGGCCCAATCTTGTTCCATCTGTGAGAGGTCGGTCGCGTCCCATATGTTGAGGACGCAGAGTTTAGGAGAGGGATGCAGGGGCTTATGACATGTTTTGGCCAGTTGGAGTGTCACCATATCTTTAAATTTTGGCACTCTTCATTCTGGTTTATTAATGAAAATACTAAAACTACAAGTACCAGAATAAAACAGAAAGCGATTACTTGATAGAAAATTGCGGTCAGAGTATATGTTGCTGGTTAGTACCTGTTCTGGTGTAATCACGTATACATGAGATTTGGTGTTGAGGACTCTGCTAGTTAATGAGTGTAACATGACCCCCTCTTCCTTCTCAGTATACAGCACTCACTCATCCCCTGGTGATTGGGAACCAGAACACAGGAACACTGTTTGCTAACAGACCTCAGGAGAGACTACTGCAGAGCCACAGGAATCCCGAAGTAGCTGCAGCATTCTGACCATGTCATGGGTCCTCAGTACATGTTATGCTGTCAGCCTTGAAAAATCAGGACAGAACAGAGCAACAGCCATTCCCAGGACGGAGAGTTGAATCACCCCTATGGGTCCTCTGCTGTCAGCTCTTGTGTCTGTTGATAGTGCAGGTATATGTTGCACCTTCAAAGGGTGCGGGGATGGGGGAATGAGCCCTCACTGCGAGGCTTTGCTTGTATTCCTGGCTTTTCAAAATCTGTAACATGTTACTTCCACCAGGTCTTTAATCAGAGTCTGGGCTGAAAACGTAGGGCGTGTAAAGGAAAAGATTAAAGCAAAAAGGGAGAGAGAGATAAAAAGAAGTGGAGGGGGTATGGGGATTGAATATGGAAGAGGAAAACAGAGCAAAGGTAAGGAAGAAAAGAATAAGTGTTGGAGAGCCAGATAGTGAGGGTGACAGAGCGAGAGAATTAGTGGTCCTCTACAGAGTGAGACTGTGTTGTTGTAGGATGGTTGCCATGAGCCCTAATGTTAAGAAAGAGAAAGGACCGCTCATCTTGCCTGTTGAATAATGAATGACAACAAAAACAACAGTGCAGGCGGTCCTTCACACATCTGAGATCCGGCGTCCCTTCACCTGCTGCATTAATGTCTTTTGTTCCTCTCTGAGACAGGGAAGGTGAAACCGAGAAAAAGGTACTTGGAGGCAGAATAGCAAGGGGGCAGAAAGAGAATGAGAAACTAAGAGCATGAAAGAAACAACTTGAGAAAGATTTTATTTTTTTCAGTAAAGCAAACAGAGGCAAACAGCCGGGGAAAGAGGAGCATGAAATGACGGAAGATGTGAATGGGAGGAAAATAGGAAGAAAAGGAGGACAGCAAGCAGGACGTGATAAAAAGAAGAGAGGTTCCAAGTGATGGATGGGAGTGGGCAAATCAGAGAAACAGTAATAATGAAATAATGTGCAGTACCCACGGTCAGACTCTCTTACCAGCACTGCAAACCATGACGGAGCCACTTAGAATTTTTTTTCTTCACTTTAAATGTGCTGGAGCAGATCTTATTGGTGTCCTAGCCTTGCAATCGGTGAGCAGTTAGGCTGTTAAGGCCAAGAGCTCTCAGCTCCGACTCTGTCAACTGTGGAGCACTCCCCAAACCCCACAGTACATCATTCTCTCTGAGCTCCCAAGCAGGATGCGCAAAGCATATTCGGCTGGCCAACCCACCCCTTCAGGAAGAGCAGAAACAGGCTGTAGTCAGGGAGGACTATCACCTTCCTTTGCCCCGCCTGAGCAGCATTACTGACACTATTGCAGCTGATAAATAAAACAAAGAAGACAGAGCAGGCATCGGAACCGCCAGCGCCAGTACACTGAGAATGAACACGCTGCTCAACATGGATTTGCAGAAGTGCATTACGGTAACTCGTGATCCATGGCACTTGGCGGAGTTGCAGACTACAAACATTTGTTGGTGGAAGTGCTGTGAACAAGCAACAGAGGTGCGTGTGCAGCAGCTGCACACCTTCAATCACATCGAGGCACAAGCTCTACTGAGTGTCGGCGTCGGATCTCTGTACCTTCTAAAAATGAAAATACAGCTATATGTAGGGTAAAACAATAAAGTAAAACTATGGCGAGCGTGTTCGGAAACCAGAGCTTGTGCAAGGGAAGAGCTGCATGGAATGGAGGGAGGCAGGCTCTACTGGGAGTTTAGCAGCCATGTTGGAGAAGAGACTACCTAGAGATCCGTAGCACCAGCAGCGGGAAGAGCTGGGAGGTGTTTGTTTTCGTTTCAACACCAATATTAAGCAGGCGAAAATAAAAATATTTGAATTTACTGCCCAGTCCGTACCTATCCACAGCATGCACAACAAGCGCGGCCCTCAGCGAGACTAACTGCGTGGCAAGTCCTCTGAAAACTGCGAACACAGCAGAACATTTTGCTTTGGACACCAGGCGCCTAACCAGGTAGCAGAAGAACACACACTGCCTAAAAGTCAAAAACAAGCGCGGTGAAAGCAAATCGCTCAGCAAATTGTGATTAAATAAATAAACAAGCGCGGCCCTCAGCGAGACCTAAAAAGCTATTGCCACGCCATTGTGAGAATAAAAAAAAAAGTGCTCACCGAACAATTAGAAGACACTGTGTCACGCCGCAGAGTAAAATCCAGTCCCGGTGGGCGTGGCCAAAAGTTCACAAGGCGGTAACCAGGAGGGACTAAGAAGCCTCCTTTTCAATCATGAGCCAGCGTTTACCATGGAGGATGACGCCAGTGTGACGCCAGCGAATGAAAAAGATGGGAGGGGCTTCTGAAAGAATCGGAATTCGTATCCATTCCAAGAAGCCCACGTATGGCGAGAGCAACGCATGTGCGCTGCTAACGCCAGACAAGACCTAAAAAAGCATTGAAATTCACTTAAAAACCAAAGGTTACAGGCACATTAAAGTTAGGAAATAGAATCTGAAAAACCTTAGAAATTCATTTACGAAAAAGTTAAAGGTTACAGGGTCATTATCATCAAAAAATAGAAACATAACAAACAACTCTAGTAATATAAAACATTTTTCTCTGATGCTCATCAGGAGGTGCTAATGTCTCCCCCCTTTTTGCTTCATTTACCTACTGGATTTTGATGTAGCTTGCACATCTTCTCCTGTCTTTTAGCCACCTTAGCCTGGCAAAGAGCTTTCAGTATCCTACTGTTTCATAGCAGGCTAGGTGGCAAAATAGTCTCAGTAAAGCAGCACTTCTATAAATTACAGCTCGGTCTGGTGGCCTAGTGTACTAATGTGTTCACTGTATTGGCCTGTGTTTGACCTAATGGTCTCATATTCAAATCTTGGTGGGTCCACTCAGCCTTTCAGTCTTCTGAGATCGATAAAATGAGTACCATATAGCTGGGTAACAATAAACATCTGTTATTCAGCACCAGTATACCCTCCAGGGTGAACTTGCGCTTTACAAATACACATGTTATGTTATGTTAAAGTTTTCAAAAAAGAGTTCACAGAGCATGGCTCATGCAGAATTAGCTTGTGTTGCTGAACTGGACAACTGTTCAGACACTTCCACTTCATTCCAACCTGAATATTCTGTGCCTGAAGAGACACTTTTTGCTGAACTGCTCAATAATTCTGCTTGTCTTAACAAGGCTTTTTTGCTGCTTATTTAAGCTTATTTTTCCTCAGAGACAAGTGTCCATTTTCCTCCTAAAAATCACCAAAAAGATAAAAGTTACATACTAATCAATAATTGATAACAGTGATACATCACTTTATTGTCTATGTGTCACTACATTTTTTACCTCAAATCATATATTTATATCAAGTACGCCTGTGTCGTGTAGTTCCTATAAATCTAAATAGGATCTGCGTGTTTAGACAACATAAAGTAAGGAATTTGTGTCCAGACTGATTCCAGGCACTCCCAGCGGATATCTCAGTTTGTTAGTTCAGCTAGCTCACAGTGCCACTATAAGTCTCCCTCATCAAGGAGCGAATAGCTTCTGGCAACTATCGAACATGACAACTCTGACCCTTTAAGGATCGTGGAAACAGTACAGTACTTTTCGCTCAGTCACTTGTGCCTACTTTGTCTCAGAAAGATACACAGAATAAACGGTGGGACGTTTTCAATAAGCCTTTGTTGAACCAGCGTCATTCTAGTGTAAAATATGTGTGCTGCAACAACCATGAGACAGAAACAGATACATTTGATTATAAGCACCAAAAGAGTAAATAAAAGGTAGAATTCTACCATGGTGTTAAAACAATTAATATATGCAGGCATATAGATACATGGCAGGAATCATGAGTACTCCTACGATGCAAACCCTAACTAGATGTACCTAAGTGTTCTTAGCATGTATGTAGCTGTATAGCCAAGAATCCCATTAGGATAGAGCCAACCCCATTATCTGATGTGGAGACCGAAGGACCCCGCCTTGGTCTCGAGCTGGACACCCCGCAAGGGATGTCAGACCACTGCATGCTGCAGTGCCTACGTGCAGGGAACTCAGCGTCTCGCGTCAGCGTGTCAGCATGGAAGTCTTTTCTCCTCTAGTTTGCTTAACCAAGATGAAGTGCTTATATACCTGAAAGGTACCCTCAGGGGTTCTACCTAGAAGTGTACTATGGGCATGTCGGGCAAGGATGACAATAGAAGTGACCCTTATACAGAGTTATTATGCAGAAGATGGTAATCCTGCTGTGACACTGTTAGTACCTAACTAGGTAAAAGGTCAGCACCAGACCCGTTATGTAGAACAATTGTAGGAGAGATGTTATTAAAGGGTTGTGTAATTACCAAGGCCTATATTGGAGTACATTTGGGTTCATAACACCAGAAATTCGTTATTCTTTTTTCCTGAATATTCCACACTCTCAACCACTCTATTTTCATATTTTTGCAATTAAATTATAACATGCCATGAACTCTACTTCCATAACCATTTATAAAGTAACACATTAATTTTCACACAGTTTTGCTAACATTCACCACAGTGTTTCACACTAGAAATAGCAATATCTTCACTCACACACCTCATAGAGCCAAAGTATATGTACAGTGAGGCTCATAGAAACCCTAGGGCATGGGTACTCACAAACTTTCTCTCGGGGGCCAAATTTACAGTGTGGTTTCTGGCTGAGGGCCGCACCGGTGGGGGCGGGGCCAGTGGGGGAGGGGCGGGGCTAGAGCAAAAAAAAACTATGACCATGAGGTTGTACACAGGCCACTGCAGCGGACGCCTTCATCCACTGAGCCACCAGACCCGGTATGCACACATATCTATCTATCTATCTATCTATCTATCTATCTATCTATCTATCTATCTATCTATCTATCTATCTATCTATCTATCTATCTATCTATCTATCTATCTATCTATCTATCTATCTATCTATCTATCTCTCACTCTGTCTCCCGCCCTATCTATCTATCTATCTATCTATCTATCTATCTATCTATCTATCTATCTATCTATCTATCTATCTCTCACTCTGTCTCCCGCCCTATCTATATCTATCTATCTATCTATCTATCTATCTATCTATCTATCTATCTATCTATCTATCTATCTATCTATCTATCTATCTATCTATCTATCTATCTATCTATCTATCTATCTATCTATCTATCTATCTATCTATCTATCTATCTATCTATCTATCTCTCACTCTGTCTCCCGCCCGCCCTATCTATCTATCTATCTATCTATCTATCTATCTATCTATCTATCTATCTATCTATCTATCTATCTATCTATCTATCTATCTATCTATCTATCTATCTATCTATCTATCTATCTATCTCTCACTCTGTCTCCCGCCCTCTCTATCTATCTATCTATCTCTCACTCTGTCTCCCGCCCTCTCTATCTATCTATCTATCTATCTATCTATCTATCTATCTATCTATCTATCTATCTATCTATCTATCTATCTATCTATCTATCTATCTATCTATCTATCTATCTATCTATCTATCTATCTATCTATCTATCTATCTATCTCTCACTCTGTCTCCCGCCCTCTCTATCTATCTATCTATCTATCTATCTATCTATCTATCTATCTATCTCTCACTCTGTCTCCCGCCCTCTCTATCTATCTATCTATCTATCTATCTATCTATCTATCTATCTATCTATCTATCTATCTATCTATCTATCTATCTATCTATCTATCTATCTATCTATCTATCTATCTATCTATCTATCTATCTATCTATCTATCTCTCACTCTGTTTGTCTCCCTTTCTCTCTGTCTCTCTCTCCGTCCATCACTCTGTCTGCCTCCCTCCCTCTGTCTGCCTCCCTCCCTCTGTCTGCCTCCCTCCCTCTGTCTGCCTCCCTCCCTTTGTCCTCCCTTCCTCCCTCTGTCTCCCTGCCTCTGTCTCCCTCCCTCTCTCGGTCTCCCTCTCTCCCTCCCTTCCTCTCCGTCTCCCTCCCTCTCTCTCCCTCCCTCTCTCGGTCTCCCTCTCTCCCTCCCTTCCTCTCCGCCTCCCTCCCTCTCTCTCCCTCCCTCTGTCTCACTCACTGTTTGTCTCCCTTTCTTTCTGTCCCCCTCCCTCCCTCTCTCCGTCTCCCTCCCTCTCTCTATTGCTCTCTTTCCCTCTGTCTCCCTCACTCTGTCTCCCTCCCTCCCTCCTCCGTTCTCCCTCCGTCTCCCTCCCTCTCCCTCCCTCCCTCCCCCTCTGTCTCCCTCTCTCTCTCCCTGTCTTCCCCCTCTCCCTGTCTTCCTCCTCTCCCTGTCTTCCTCCTCTCCCTGTCTTCCTCCTCTCCCTCTCTCTCCCTCCCTCTTCCTCCCTCTTTCGCACTCTGTCTTCCTCCCGCTGTCACCTCACCCCCTGCTCTCACTCCCTGCTGCCCTCCATCACCTCACCCTGCTGTCCTCTGTCACCTCACCCCCTGCTCTCACTCCCTGCTGCCCTCCATCACCTCACCCTGCTGTCCTCTGTCACCTCATCCCTCGCTGACAGCTTCCAGGGAACGCACACGGCCGCCGCACCCAAGTACTTCACAGGTCTTTTAAAGGCCATTTACTTGTTAATGAGGCTTTGTTGTATTTCACCTCTTCTTAGCGCCCCTGCATCTCCACTCAATCAGAGGGGAGACGCAGGGGCGCTAAGAAGAGGTGAAATACAACAAAGCCTCATTAACAAGCAAATGGCCTTTAAAAGAATCGCCCGGCCTCACAGCTCCGCGCTGCTGTAACCGGCGGTGTTCGCTGACAATAACAGGGCACAGGCACTATGTCTGCAAGGTCCGCGGGCCGCCAAGGAAGGCTTGCCGGGCCGCTGACGGCCCGCGGGCCGTACTATGAGTACCCGTGCCCTAGGGGTTTAAATTTACACATTCCAGGATCTTTCTTTAATTGTTTGAGAAACACTGCTTCCTTTACTTACAAGTACATATAGTTTTAGCACTTCATTTTTTAACTACAATCTGCAGTACTTGCTGATATCTCTCTATATTCTATTATCTATCTCTGCAAAACTATATTGCTAACTCTCCACCTCACAAACAGTTTTCCACATAATAAACCCTGTGTAGAATAACTTTACCAAGATAGGTGCGTGGCTAACCACTGAACATGGCGGACGTGTTTTAGCTGAACAACGGGCCGGGCCTCATATCCTGGAATATATATGGCATTGCGAGGCCATCCAGGGCTACACACTGACCATCTACTACCCAAAGCTCCTGTAAAGCCAGGCGAGGAGGGAAGAGCCTCAGTTCTGGGCAGAAGGAGCTGCGCTGGCCAGGACAGACATCCACAGCTGAGACCACGCCACTGGTGCGGAGACCGCTGCGGGCTGAGAGCGGCTGCCACGGTCCTCCATAATGGGGGCATCTACGCGGTGAGCCACACGCTGCCCTGGAGCGGAGAATTCCACTTGACCCCCAGTAGCGGCACGGAGGAGCACAGAGGTGCCGGAACACGGCATAGTGACCTACTCAGGCACAAGGAGCTCTTGCTGCGACCTGGGAGCAGTGATTCCGGGATCCGGGCGAAAAGAGAAGTTCCAGGCTTTAAAGCTCCAGGCGGGCCCCGGAGCCTGCACCACAACAAACCGTGACCAGTGGTCTAGGCAGAATACTGTGTTTAGATCACACTAGTGGACTCACTTTGCCCCACCATAGAAGGATGGTAAGACTGATGAGGCCCCGGGGAAGACGCCTGTGAAAATGCGCCAAACACCCCAAAATAAAGTGCACTCCACAATTGAGCTCCCGCCACCACACCAGATCCCAGATTCACTCTTCTGGGGCATATCCCACATTTCACTGCACCTGAATTGCTGGATGAACTGCGGAAAAGACATGGTTCTATTATAGACACACAATTCAATTTGGCACTTGGAGATAGCCGGGAGTCGGCCCAGAGACGAAGATACACTAGAAAGGGCTAAGTTTCTCCCTGATAACAGAAGACCCAAAGTAGTGGACTGCGCTGGCCGTCCAGAATAACCAGTACATAAACCCAAGAGAGAAGAGCTGTGGTTGAGAATCTGTCACAGGTTTTTGACTCGACAGGGGTGTGGAGTGGACCTCAAACTCCTGCTCCCCAGTGGAAGGCCAGTTTAACAGGGCTGTACATCACTGAAAATTACCCCCTGTTGCCTATGGAGACCAAGAATCCTGAACAGTAGCCAGTAGAAATACGGTCATCACGTCTCCTGTCACACTCTTGTGTAGCCAGAGATGGGCCACACAAGAGGAAAGCAAACAGACCCTTTTACACCAGGGGGAACAGACCACAATGAGCAAGATAGCGCAGCCCATGTACCGGCTACAGACTGCATTCCACCAGCGACCATGGGGGATCCCCCAGATAAACTGGACATTATCCTGCAGGAAGTCTGTGAATCGCTGAAGGTGATTGAACAACAAATAGGCATGCTAACGATGGGCTTCACGTTATTAAAGGCTGACCATGACAAAACAGCCACCAATGCGAAAAACAATAAATGCTCCTCACCGAGATGTTGTTACAACACAAAGCCCATTTGGAACAGCTAGAGCAGTTATGACGTCAGGTGACTGGCCTTCAGGAAAGGGACGAAGACGCTGAAGGCCGATCGCACAGAAATAACGTCCGTATAGTGGGCCTGCTGGAACGCTGCGAGGGAGCAAATCCAATCCAATTTGTGGAACAGTGGTTGCGTGACATGATCGCCACAGAGGGCATAACCGACTTCTTCAGTGTGAAAAGGGCACACAGAATTCCTACAAGAGCATTGATTGCCGGAGTGCCACCCAGGCCTATAATAGCGCAAATACTTAATTACAAAGACCGCAACACTCTACTTAGAGCTGCCAGTGAGAAGGCCCCTGTCCTATTTGAGAACCAGTGGATCTCACTATTCCCAGACTTCACGTAGGTGGTCCAACGCCAAAGAGCCTCCTTCCAGAAAGTCAAAAAGAGACTTAGAGCTCTTAACCTCAAGTATGCCCTAATATGTCCGGCCCAACTAAAAGTCATACACAAATAGAAATCACACTTCTTTGAGGACCCGGAGGAGTCTATTGAGTGGATGGAAGTCATGCTTTCTTCTGGCACATCGCAGGGGTCCACACAAACCACCAATCAAAAGTCTCAAAAGCCACAAAAAGAGAAAACACTCTGAAGGAAACTGAACTGCACGGAGACGAAATCAAGTCCATCTTCAGAACAAGTCATGGAAAGCCAAAATTCTGCGTTACTGGTGGCGGTGGCGCTTGATGAGCGAGATCCACTCTTCTCGGCTGAATCATCCGAAGATACCAACCTACACTCTGACTCAGAGAACAGTCTTGCTCTCTTTCCCTCCATCACCCCGCAATTTGTGAACGCCTATTTGGGATAAGTACCATGTTTAGATGTCAAAAAGGACCCCACTGTACTCTGAAGCAGATGGAACACTGAGTTATATGACCTCTTGGCCTTGCACTGTTCTCTCAACTTTACGAATAGCCTTGGCCCGGTTAGTTGCACTATAACCATGATAACGCCAATCTCAGAAGCACTGCAGAGCACAATGCCCACTTGCCCCATAGCGACTGCATCAAGGTTAAAGTGGTACTGTTTTCAACATCGTTTGCTAGTTTGGTCAACCGTAATTCCTTTGGTAGACCTTGTATTGGGCTACATTAAGGGTAATTACTGATTTGACTCACTCCTATGTATGCCCTCCAGGAATCCTGACTATCAAGGAGGGATAGGATATAAGACAATACATACACGTGTATGGCTAAGTCAGGAAAGTACGCAATAACAACCTGGAATGTTGGGGCATGGTCTCTGTGCATAAGCAACACAGAATATATGCTCAGTTAAATAGAAGAAAGTCACATATTGTTTTAATGCAGGAGACACATCTCACTAGCTCATAGGTTTCTAAGCTGCGCAAAAAATGGAGAGAGCAAATATTCCACACATCATACTCTGCATTTGCAAGAGGGGCTTCCATATTGATGAGAAACGGTACCCCTTTTGTTGCTTTAGACCAAAGAATAGATGTGAATGGCAGATATGTTCTGATTCATGGCACACTAGATGGCACACACATATTGATCGGCAGCGTATACGTCCCATATTCTGAGCAGGATAAATTCTTAAGCACCCTCAACACAGTATTAGCTGACTGCGTAAATATCCCTGGCTTTTAGGGAGAGATTACAATGCAGTTCTGGATATAGACCATGATCGCACTCACCCACCATTACAGGGAGCCGGCACCAAGAAACAGGCGCCTCACTACGTGGCTGGACGACAGGCTGGGCACTAACAGATGCTTGGTGCATCAAGAATCCGAGCTGCAGTGAATATTCGTTTTATTCTCTCCCTCATATGCTACACAAACGAATAGCTAGGATATTGTGCTCCCCACCTCTTGTCGCACAAATTGTTCACACCACATCCCTGGGGAAAACGCTGTCAGACCACAGCCCCCGAGAGGTTACGTTCTCCTGGGGGAAAACCCCTACTCCATTTCCAACATGGAGGCTGCAACCACAATTACTTGAGAACTCTGTGTCTTGCAATACCCTGGCCACAACTATCGCTAATTATTTTTCTGAAAATGCAGATGCCACATCCTCATTCCAAACAGAATCAGAGGCATTTAATACACTTGTGAGGGGGAGTAGCTATCAGCACAATAGTGGGTGCTCAACAAATGATTAATAAATATCTACAAGAAATAGAAGACAAACTGGGCAGATTTGAGCAGGCAGCAGTCTCCGACATTACTATGAGGTGGCCCTACAAGGAGCTTTTATCACGCATGCCGAACTCCTGGAGCTGATGAGGGTCATAGATTACCAAACACCATACAAGAGGTTACCACATTTAAGAGCACAACAGAGAATTCGCAATTGGACATAAACATAGCATTTATGGAGTACTATGAGACACTATTTGTGACACCTGGGGACTTGGGGGAGGAAGACGTCCTAGGTGACCTTGAATTCTTCCTGCTATTAAAAGGACATCAAAAAAAGATCTAGCAGAACCAATATCAAGAACTGAAAAAAAGGAAGTGATCAAGAAGCTCCCACGCAACAAATCCTCGGCGCTGGATGGCCTCCCAGTGGAATTCTATGACACCTTTTTTAAAGCACTGCTCCCCTACCTAGAGCACCTATACCAGACAGCATTGGACACAGGATTTGTCCACCCCACCACAATGCAGGCAAGAGTTACCTCCCTCCCAAAGCCAGGCAAGGACCTAACAGATATGTCCGGGTACCGGCCTCTCTCTTTACTAAACACTGAATACAAAATCTTAAGTAAAAATACTGTCCCACCGACTATTCCACTACCTACCACAGCTGATACATATAGATCAATGTAGCTTTGTACCCGGCCGTAGCACCTCTCTTAATATTAGGCGGCTATATCATGTGCTGACTTCCACAACCTTGGGCCACCCGAGAGCTGGATGCATCTTCCTAGACCCGAGGCAAGCTTTCGACACACTTAGCTGGAACTACATGCTAACTACCCTCCTGAAATTTGGTTTCTCGCAGGCGTTTGTATGCAGGGTTAAATTGCTATACACGGCCTCCACAGCAAGAGCCTGCACAGGAGTCCACATTTCTCAGTCCTATCTGGTAGGCCGCAGCATGCATCAAGGCTTCCTGCTCTTGCCACTTTTATTTGTGTTAGCACCTGAACCATTAGCCATTAAACTTCGGAAGGATGCAATGGGACATGGCATCAAGATTGGCAATGCCACGCACACCCTTTCATTATACACTGATGATATCATTCTCTGTCTAGACAACCTCCAGGGTGGTCTCAGGCCCATTCTATGTATATTTACTCCATTACAAAGTATCTCGGGTCTCACCGTCAATGAATCCAAATCTTATGCCTTTTATTTCCAAGCCGAGAAACAAGCAGAGCTGATTCACTTCGGCCCCTTGGTACACCTGATTTGCACCCACCACTTTCAAATACCTAGGTATACAAATATATAGGGGTACACAGGAACTGCTGGATGGTAATCTTATAAGGGCAGTCAAGGCACTTAAAACTCAAATAACCTTCTGGACTGCACTACCACTCTCATTGGCAGGTAGAGTCACCCTCACAAAAAATGGTCATGCTCCCGAGAATGCTCCATTACTTTACTAATTTACCAGTAGTGATCCTGACTAGTATCTTTAAAACCCTGAACACACTCATACTAGAAATAATATGGGGAAAGGGCCGCAGGAGGGTGGTGCTCTCGAAACTCATGTTGGGAACAGAAAGGGGGGCATGGGAGTCCCGGACTTCAGGGCATATTGCTATGCGAGTCAACTGTAGTGGCTATCATACTGGAATACATGTCATAATCTCCACGAGATAGGGATGACGCAGCAAACATTGTATCGGGGTATCCTTCATTCCCTGTTGTTGCCTAGGGCGAAGACCCCACATGCGGCTCCCACATTACTGAAAGTAGCCCTTATCTACTGGAAAAAAGCAATACAATACACTGATCAGTTACTCCCCTACGCCCCCAACGTTGCACTAGTAGGGATCCTGACACCTACAGGAGTAATCACAGCCAGAAGCATCTCCAGGTGGACCAGGTAGGGAGTGAACACTGGGGATACTATTCGGTGAAAATATGCTACTCAATCATGAGAACTTTGCCAGAGAACAGGGTGTCCCGCGGTCCCTTTATATTCTACATGCAAGCATTATCAGGTACATTAAACGGAATTGGGTACCAGATAATAAAGAGCCCCCCACGCACCAATTAGTACATACACTATACCTCATGGGTAATGGGCGTCACTTGATCCAATGGCTGTACAGGGGTATTCGTTCCCATGCAGCAACCTCCCTGGCAGCGCTTAAAGAAAAATGGAACGCTGACATTGGGAGAGAATTAACAGACAAGGAATGGGGCTCCCTTCTGCAGTATCACAAGAAGGTATCCCGTAATGCCAAATTTATGTTTATCCAATACATGGTGCTGCATAGAGCATATCTTACACCGCACCGATTAAGTAAAATGTACCCAGCGGCGAGGGACCAGTGCCCACGTTGGCTTGCATATGCAGCCGACCTAGTGCATATGTTGTGGGCCTGCCCGCACCTGGTCACCTTCTGGGCAACTGTTATAAAGGTCCTAGGGACCGTAACAAATATTGTAGGGGTTGATACGGCAGAAGAATGCATTCTGGGGCTGTGTGGTAACCACAAGAAACAGATAATCCAATCCCGATTTGCAAATTTAGCTTTCATACTAGCCAAACAATCAATTACCATGAGGTGGAAGTCCGTGGTGCCTCCTGCGACGCTCAACTGGCATGGAGAAGTGATCAGATGGGGCAGGGCCGCAAGAATGGCAATAGGGAGGGAAGAAAGTAGGGGCTTATGGAAGACTCCAATCTCATTGGAGTGGGATGCAATGCTAGATCTATTCACATCCTCAGACCCCCACCAACGTGATATGCTGTACAGTATACATTTACTGATCACTCCAAAGTGGGAAATACAGAAACAGACCCATCCAGGTAATAACAATGCAGGAATATGCAAAGCTGCATGACATGTATTCAGCAAGAATATATGTATGAATACAACAGATCTGCACATTTTATTGGCATGTGAGAGGACAGGAGTGAGTCAGGGAGCGGAGAGGGAAGGGAGGGATTTGTGTCCCAAAACTAGGGAGGGTGGGTGGGACTGTTATTCCAGCGTGCGAACTATAAATATACCCTCTCTGCAAGTACTATTATTGTGATATGAATACCAGTAACCACAGTTCATATTGAGGCTACACCTACTGCAGTTTGTACATGTTGACGTGGTTGATTATTCCAGCATGGACCAATGGAATATACCCTAAAAATCTATATTTGCTGACATGTCGGATTGTTATGCATGAAAATCAATAAAGTATGTTTTTTTTAAAAATAACTCTACCAACATTCCTACAATTACTGACACCTCACAGCAAAGTTTACAAAATATATTATTAAATAAAAACTTGAAGTTCTTTCTTAAATACAAATAAAGAGACCAGTCTCTTTCAGCTCCACATAAATCCACTTCTGCTGAGCACAACTCGAACAGACTTCATTATTCTCCAAAGTACCAAAGACAAACTGAGTTATCTCTCATTTTACACCCAATCATATCATAGCATTTCCTCAACCATATAATAAGAATGGAAACTATTGTTTCAGCCTTGGACCCTTTTTACAAACTTTTCGTCATACAATCTCTCTAGACTCTCGCGGGATCGTAAAACGCCTTGTGGCAGGCCCACTTATTTTCTATGCGAGTTTCATGAGAAGGGCTCTCTGAACTGTAAAATACCTCCTGGCAGGCTTAGTAATTGTCTATGCAAGTCTCACGAGAGGCTCACAGGACTTGTGACAGGCTCAGTCATTTTCTATGCTGGTGTCATGAGATTTCACGAGCCTTATGCAGCAAGGCTTACTCCCTGAAGCGTGGACTCTACTCATGGACAGAGTCTTGTCGGGTCGCAACACAACTGTAGGGACATAATAGTGTATGGAAAGCACTAGCCTCTCCACTAGAAACCCTCTGCTGGATAATGGGTGTATATATTGGAGTATGAGAAGGAACTATCCTCTGCTTTCCAACCTCTCTCTCAAATAACAACTATGCATAGTAGGGCATGTGTAGGGACTGGCCTCTCCGCTGAGAGCCCTCTCTTGCATAATGGCTGTACATAATAGGGTGTGTCGTGGACTGGCCTCTCCTTTCAGACCTCTCTATCAAATGACGGGTGAGCGTATTAGGATGTGTGGATGTAGTAAACTCTCCTTTGTGACCTCATTCTCAGATAACAGGTGTGTGTAGTAGTGAGTGGGGAGGGTCTGCCCTTTCCTTCCAGACCTCTCTCTGAGAAAATGAGTGTGCATAGTAGTGTGTGGAGAATGACAGGCCTGTCCTTCAGACCTCTCTCTCAGATGAAGGGTGTGCATGGTAGGGTGTGTTGAGAGATACTGGCCTCTCTGCTGACACCTGTCTCTCTCAGATGACGTGTGTGTGTGTGAAGTAGTGATTTGAGAGAGACAGTCCTACCTGCTAACACCCCTATCTCTGATAATAGCTGTGCACAGTAGGGTGTGGGAACAGATGTACTCTACGAACAACTCTTACCAAGCCAATGAGCATAAATTGTAGACTCTAATAAACACCATCTCCAGTAATACTCCTTCCTACAGAGCAAGTGTGCATACCACAGTGCATTCAAATATCACCTACTCCTTTCTACTTTTCAGGATCCCGCAAGAGTCTTGCAAGATCGTAAAATTCAAAAAAATAATAATAACATTCTAATCATCACAGTACTTATCTCTTACACATTTCCTTTCAAAAACAAGGACCACAATTAACATTCCTACTAATAGAGTGAATTGAGAGCTCATATACTCCTTTTTACTGTTTGTGATCCTGCTAGAAACCTTCAAGATTGTAAAACATATATAAAAACAATATACATTTATTATCTCCACAGTATTTAACCCTTAGACACCTCCTTTCTAAATCTAGGGGAACAGAATACCTTTTTGCTGCCCCCATATATATAGCATTTTTACTTCATCTCCACCATACCTCCAATTTATCACAGTAACAGAAATGCCAGTCATTTCAATCATTCCAACAGCTAGCCAATCAGAGTACTGGGAAAAACGGGCCTCTCGACCAATTACAGGGCTCCATTTTTGATTTTGCGCTCTCACAAGATGCCACTGGACTCTCGCGAGCCCAAATGCCAAAATATACAATTAATTTTTACCCTTAATATATCAAAAACTACTGAACGGTTTTACACCAAATAAAAAAAGCACAATCTGCAGACCAATATCTAGCTTCCTGCCGAATTTGGTGTAATTCCATTCAGCAGGTTTTGCTGGAGCCCATCCTAAAGAAGTCTTTGGAAAATGCATATGGATTTTGTGTTTTAGGCCTACCTTTTTCCTAAGCCTTCACTTGAAGGATCACCCTGAAACTTTACATGCACAAACTAGCCACAAAGTAGAAACTGCACAAAGTAGAAACTTTTTGGAAAGTTTTATGGAGATTCGTCAAACGGTGCTAAAGTTATTAACTACACAAAAAACGTATTTCCTTTGGAAAACCAATCCAAACTTTAACTATCTAGTGGTGACCATCATATATATATATATATATAGAAGCGTCTTTCCTGGTGGCTATCGGGAATTGGAACTTTCTCCGCAAAGGAGCGGCTGTACGAGCCCCCGGGCAGCGGTAAAGCCATACCGCCAAAGAAGGTGAAAGCAGCATGAGTCGGAGGACTCAAACAGCGGAAAGCACCATAACGGAGGTAAGGGCCTGCCTATAGCCCGGTGGGAGAGTGTGCGTGTGGAACGAGTGCAGGCACTGACTTTAGCACATTCCACAGTAAGGAGAACGACCCATAACAAAGCACCATGTCTGCCGACGCAATTCGGAGCAGGGAAGCGGCAGCCGATGACATGTTTAATGACTCACCTAGCGGAGTTACAGTTAACCAGGCGCGTGTGAGTAATGCGCAACCAGCTACTAACAGCATAAAGGAACTTTTGCAAAAATTGGAGAAATGCATGAGAACGGAACAGGCCAAGTGGTGGGAGAGCAAATCCCTTTCCAGATACCTCGAGGTGGGGAGAATCCCGAGAGGGTTAAGAATCATGCTAGCCCCAAGTTATGAGAATCCAGTCCCCCGGATGTTGTCAGAGTGGGCAGACTGCAATTTAGAATCGTCAAGAAAACTTGTGGTTATCCTAGTGAAATATGCGGATAGCGACAGAGCAGCATTGCAACTTAAAATCGATGAGCTCAATGAGGAAATTAACAAACATGGTAATACGGATGTCACTCAAAAATACAGAGAAGATATGATCAGTCGCCCGCAAAAAAGATGAGGATGTGATAAAAAGGCACAAAGCCTATAAATTCCAAAGGGACAAGGTGGACTATGAGCTGGGGCATGTGTTCACCTTTGCACGAAAATATGATGCTGCAAAAAAGGCTAATCCATCAGGATGTCCCCCCACATTAAATACTAATGCAGGCAACAACACCCAATTATCTACATCCGTCTCAGACTTGAGCTCAGCCATCGAAAGTAGCTCTGACACGGAACAGGCTTCAACATCCAGTGGGCAGGGGTTTATAAAGCCATCTCTAGGTCAGGAATTGGATTACTTGCGAGTAGACAGAATACAATTGTTACGCCCGCGTGCACAAAACAGGAATGCCAACAAAGGAGGAATAAACGACTCAACCAAAAAAGACGGGCAAGACGTAAATGTAGGAAGCGAAAGCAAACCAAAGAGCAAAAAGACAACAAACAGGAGATGGAACAGACGCTAACAACAAAAATGGATGAAAACACAGTCATAAATTTAACAACAATTAACTTAAATGATTAGGAAAAGAAGATCTTATCTTTAGGTCTTACTTACAGTCCTGTCAAAGACTTCAACCATGCTGAGACGCGAGTTGATTTATTTAAATTTGTGCGCAAAACGAAATTGCGCAAATACCATATAATCATCGGAACCCAAAATAACACCACTATAACAGCGCAGGATGATACGAATACCAGCCTGACTTTGACAGCAAGAGACTCAGACCTTTTGAGAGATATAGAACATCTTTTTGAGGAAAACAATACATTAATGAGCCAGTCTAATCAGGATGATCAGCATCTGGGAGCGACAGTTCGAACTAAGTTCAAACCTAAATCAACGTTCTGCCCGATAATGATACGAGACAATGTGGAAGTCTTCTATGACAAAGTCACTTTTGAACTAAAGAAACTTTATTGTGCAACTACAACATCCCCCATGAAACGAACAAAACAGGATTACATGTACTCCCAGTTGATTAAAAAGCTGCAAGATGACGACCAAATCATCGTACGTCAATCAGACAAGGGGGCAATGTGGTCCTGTGGCCAAAAGATATGTGTATAGAGGAGGTCGAATATCAATTGAATGATAGAAACTGTTCTAAAAAAAGTAATATCTTAACAGTAAAATGTGCATGGGATGACTTTAATAGTAAGCTGTTGGCATGGAAATCTGCAGGCCTACTTAGCACGGAGGAATTCAAGTTTTTAAAAGTAGACTACCCCATTGTACCATCAATATACTTTATCCCCAAGGTCCACAAGGATATCCAAAAACCACCAGGTAGGCCTATCATATCGCCCATAGGCAGCAAATTGGAAAATACATCCAAATATGTGGATTTCTTCTTACAAGATTTGGTGAAGAAACTCCCGTCATACATTCAGGGCACAGGGGACTTCATTCGTAAGATTGAGAGGGTAAAATGGGACGATGACTGTCAGCTGATTTCGCTCGATGTAGTATCATTGTATACTAGCATACACAACAGAGACGGCTTGATGGCAACTGAATATTATCTGAACACTAGACCTAGACAATTCTGTATGCAAAGCAAAATGTTATTGTCTATGATTGCCATATGTTTGGAAAATTACTTCTTTTTATTCAACAATCAAATCTTCCAACAGGTCAGGGGAGTCGCCATGGGGGCCTGCTTATCTCCCAGTTATGCCTGTCTCCATATGGGCATGTGGGAGGAGCAGGTCCTCATGGCAACTCATAGTGATGTACTCTCCAGAATTATTCTCGGTTGGTACAGGTTTATTGAAGACTTGTTCTTAGTATGGAAGGGTAATGAAATGGATGAGCAAAATTTCATATCAGAATTGAACAACAATAGCTTAAACTTGCAATTTACAGCACAAATAAGTAAGGAAAGCATAATCTTTTTGGACGTGGAGGTCTTTACCTCTAACAATAAACTAGAAACACGCCTTCACAGGAAATCTACAGCAGCAAACACTGTACTGCATGCCACTAGCCATCATCCGCCTCACTTAATCAATAGCATTACCTATGGGGAAATGCTGCGGATTAGAAGAATATGCAGCACAGAAGTGGACTGTATACAGGCCCAACAAGCCAGCAAAGATAGATTCCTTGCTAGAGGATATGCAGAGAGCGTGATAATGTCAGCAATCACTAAAGCTAACAAACAGCTACGTTCAGAAATATTGGCTAACCGCCCTAAGAAGGAAGTTAATCTGCCTCAACCTATTGATCAACCTACTAGGTTGGTGCAGACGTTTAATCGACAGCACAAGACACTGAGAAAAATGGGTAATAAGAACTGGCCATTAGCCTTGAACGATCCCATATTGGGGGAACGCATATCCGCAACCCCCAGTATAACGTAAAGGAAAGCGCGTTCCATGAGCAATGCTTTGGTCAGGAGCAGTCCTGAGATTGCTACACCAAAAAATTGGCTCAGCTGTAGAACAGGGTTCTTCATATGCTCCAGCTGTAGAGCGTGCAAGCAAGGTAGCAACACTAAAACATATACCACCCCCTTTACACAGAAACCAGTTGCAATAACAAAATTTCTTAATTGCAAAATGGAGTTTGCGGTGTATGTGCTGGAGTGTCCGTGTGGCCTGCGCTATGTGGGGAGCACTAAGTTGCAGGTTCACAAATGGATACTCCAGCACATGCGAGCAATAACGAATAATTACACTGCGTACCCTGTGGCCAGACACTTCAGGGAACAGCATGGCAGTGATGTACAACATTTAAAATACTTTGCCATTGATTCAGTGCTGCCACTTAGAAGGGGTGGTAATCGAGAATACATTTTGCGCAAACTGGAAACCCAATATATTTTGGAATTAGATTGTAAAGCACCACAGGGCCTGAATGCAAGTGAGGATTTCTTCACCTGCCTGTAAAACTGTTCATTACATGCACTATTCATTAAAAATTCCTTAGCAGCTGAAGATTTTAGAAAATGTGTCTGTTTATTTAAGAATTTTAGGGTTAAGATAAATTATAATAATTTTTTACACAATTTTATAAACTTTATTGCGGCGGCAATTTAGTAGGGTGAGGGCACTTGTTATGGTTTTAAACACACAAGCACTTTAATTTAAAAAAAATCAAATATATCATGGATTTATGCCCACTTGGGCACGACTCAATTTAACACAGAAGGCAGAGCATCAGCAACTATGCGAATGCTTGAATATAGGATTAACAAGAGCCATGGTATGGTCACTTTCACGTTTGACCTGTGACAGCCAAGAAATTGGAAAAATGTTGGGGAGGATGTGAAAAATTATAAAGTCATTAGAGTATGCACAAAACTTGATTGAGCACATCAGCATATAGATTAATAAGTCTTAAACCCAATATTTGCAACAGTAGCACACTGATATGTTCAACAGGATATTTTATTCATTTTTAATGGATTTTACCTGATTTTAACTGTGTGTTATATATCACCAATTCTTACATGGCTCTGAGAATATTTATATATTTATATATTTATTTGTATATTTATATATTTACCTATGAATTTATTCTCTTCAAGCTTTGCACATATTTATTTCATGTATGGGATTATTTGCATGTAATATTGTGATGGTCAGTGGAGAACTACAAAAAATGCTTCTTCTATATCCATGATGACGATAATCATGTGTGTTTTAGCACTTTAAAAAATGAAACAATGACTCAGTTTTACGTCATGTAATCGAGGCCTTGTGGGAGGCAGAAACTCGTCATGGCGGAGGTGCGGGCGTTTGTCTAAATAACATTAAACATATGCACTGAATCTGGGACTGCTATTTCGTCCATTCGGCAGTTTGGCGGCGGAATCTTTTTGGATATATCTATATATATATATCTCTATATATACTAACTATATCTACCTACTGGCGACTGCCAGTAGGTATTATATATCTATAATCCTCAACATTCTATTGGGAATATCATTGGCGCCGGTTGACAAATCCTCGCGAAATTCTCCAAACTTTTGGCCAGCTCTGCTCCGCTCCTACCCTGAAAGTTTTGTGGTGATTCGTCAAGCGGGGGCCGAGAAAAAAGGGGGGTCCCAAAACGCATTTTCCCCATGCAATTTCCCATAGGATCTGTTGTCGCAGCTACAGCCCGAACCGCTGAACGGAATGACACCAAATTTGGCAAAGAGGTAGTCCTCAGTTCGGACTCGTGCCTTTTGCATATTTGGTGTGAATCTGTTCAGTAGTTCCTGAGAAAATTAGGGTAAACAAGTTAGTGATATCTATGGCCGCGGAGGATCCGCGGACCCTACCCGCACCGTACGCGAACCCTCCCCGAACCGAGCGCGCACCCTCCCGATCGCACGCTGAATGCTAATTGGCTGTTGAGCGTCTCTCTACATTCGAAACCAGGAACTGTTGGCGGCCATTTTCTGCCTCGGTAGAAGCGAGGCTGAAGAAGCAAGGGGAATAAGTGCGTAAAACATATAAAGGGGGCAGAGTGGAAATACTCTGACCCTCTAGAGGTGCTTAGGGGGTCCCAGAAGGACCCCCTGGTGCCCCCCCTTTTTTTTTTTAAAGCGGCGAGCGGCGAAATGCGCGCACAGTGCGCGCATCCTATCGCGTTGGATGCACGGATCCTCTTGCGGTGGGTTCGCGGATCCAAGGGAAAAAAAATGAAATTGTTGGCAGATAAAGATTAAGCTTAAGTGTTTTGTTCTTGAGTGGCTCTAACAAGAGCCGTTGTGTTCATTGAGAGTTTTTGGTACTTATAAGTAAGTACCTATACAGAGTCTAAAGTTGTTGAGGAAGACTCTGTTTCCTTCATCAGTAAAGTGTACTCCATCTCTCCTATATATCTCTTGCATATGAAAGCACAGATTGTTATTGTAAATGGACCCCATTCTGTAGTCTCGGAGAAAAGCAGAAACAGATTTATTCACATGTTTCCTAGCTTTCTCAATCTGTGGACAAAAATGATCGGACCAGTTCCATTTCTGCCTTTGGCATATGTTAGAATACACAAAGGCAGTTTTAGGGAAAAGTGAAATCAGTTGTGCAAAGGTGTCCTTCATAAGCATTTCCAGACCTACCCCAGTCAAAGTGCCTAGGTCATTGCCACCACAGTGCACTATTATGAGGTCAGGGTGTTGGATTTGCATGAAGGATTTCACCAATGGCATCAATTGGTGCCACTTTAACCCTCTCTGTCCAATCCATTTAATGTCTACATTTGGCAAACCTAGGTCTTTGTGAATGCCTTTGTTTTCTGCATACCTTTGGCTCCAGAAAATGTAGCTGTGTCCCACAATCCACACTGTAAGCATCTTGTAAGGAGGTCTGGATGCACTCAGATGGTCTCTGTAAATGAAATGGCAGTTTGGAAAGTAAAATGTTTCCAAAATGGTGGCTAAGATGCAATTTTGAAAAAAGACAAGAAATCATTGGTTGTTTGACAACCTTCTACACTGAAAGGTAGGGTGCATATTTCTGTTTTTTAAACGCTTGATTTTTATTGGTTAACAAAAACAGATTGTCAGGAACATTATATATGATAAGCTGATATGTTGAGAAGTCAAGCACACTTGCTGTTTTGATTAGCAACATTGTGTGTGCTGAACTTGTGACCTGTGTGCTCAGTACAGTGTTCCATGACCTGTTTCTATGGTAATGGGCAGAAGGCAGATTGGGCGAAGGGTTGAAGTTTATGTCATTTGGAAAGGGTTGAAATGTTTAACCAATAGAAATGTGTGTTTGCTTTTGAATTTATGTGGGAAGGAATGTGATTTGATGTTTACATGTATATGTGTGGAAAATGAGAGGGAAACTTTGCCATTCCTTGGTTTTGCTGAGAGGTGAACAGTGCAGAGATTCTGTATAAGAAAATCTGGTGTGTGACTGATATACTTCTTAATCTACAAAACATTTTGAAAGCTGAGTTATTTAATTGTGAGGGGATGTATGTAGACTATTTTAATTTTAATCAGACTAATGTATTTTTTCTGCTAAAGTGTAGGGAGTATTTTGTTTTCTCTACAATCTTATTGACAGTGTGTGTGCATGTAGAAACCATTTTGTGATAAGGATTTGTGTTTTTTCATGTGTTTGTAGACAGATAACTATGCAGTTCTTATATTTTGGTAGATTTAGAAACCACTTATTGTTTATGAATTTGTGAAATGAGTTATGTTTCTGCAGTAAAATGTAGTACTCCTTGTAGATGAAGAAATGTGTTTTGGTATAGTGTAAGGGATAGTGTTGTTTGTCTAGAATCACACAGAGAGCCTGTGTGCATTTGGGAACCACTGTGGAGAAGCGTTTGGTAACATTGTGCATTTGCTGACAGATAACTGTTTTGAAACCTGCCATGTTGTCAAGTTTTAGTAGCATTAGAAGACAGTTATGGCTTATGCTTTCATTAAATGAGTTAGGTATTAAAAGTAAAGTGTAGTCATGAAATATGTAGATTGTGTGCAGTTCCCTTACCACTTCCAGTGTAGTGAATGAGTTTTGGTAAACTCCTAGGAATACTGGTGCTTGTCTAGAATCACACTGTGAGTCTGTGTACATTTGGGAACCACTGTCAGAGAAGCGTTTGGTAACATCGTGAATTTGCTGACAGAAAACTGTTTTGAAACCTGTCATGTTGTCAAGTTTTAGTAGCATTAGAAGCCAGTCTTTGCTTATGTGTTGATTAAATGAGTCAGGCATTGACACTAAAGTGCAGTCGTGAAATCTGTAGATTGTGTGCAGTTCCCTTATCACTTCCAGTGTAGTGAATGAGTTTTGGTAAACACCTAGGAATACTGGTGCTTGTCTAGAATCACACTGTGAGTCTTTGTGCATTTGGGAACCACTGTGAAAGAAGCGTTTGGTAACATCGTGTATTTGCTGACAGAAAACTGTTTTAAAACTTGTCATGTTGTCAAGTTTTAGTAGCATTAGAAGCCAGTCTTTGCTTATGTGTTGATTAAATGAGTGAGGCATTGACACTAAAGGGTAGTCGTGAAATATGTAGATTGTGTGCAGTTCCTTTACCAGTTCCAGTGTAGTGAATGAGTTTTGGTAAACTCCTAGGGATAGTGGTGCTTGTCTAGAATCACACTGTGAGTCTGTGTGCATTTGGGAACCACTGTCAGAGAAGCGTTTGGTAACATCGTGCATTTGCTGATAGAAAACTATTTTGAAACCTGTCATGTTGTCAAGTTTTAGTAGCATTAGAAGCCAGTCTTTGCTTATGTGTTGATTAAATGAGTCAGGCATTGACACTAAAGTGTAGTCGTGAAATATGTAGATTGTGTGCAGTTCCCTTATCACTTCCACTGTAGTGAATGAGTTTTGGTAAACTCCTAGGGATAGTGGTGCTTGTCTAGAATCACACTGTGAGTCTGTGTGCATTTGGGAACCACAGTCAGAGAAGCGTTTGGTAACATTGTGCATTTGCTGACAGAAAACTGTTTTTAAACCTGTCATGTTGTCAAGTTTTAGTAGTATTACAAGCCAGTCTTTGCTAATGTGTAGATTAAATGAGTCAGGCATTGACACTAAAGTGTAGTCGTGAAATATGTACATTGTGTGCAGTTCCCTTACCTCTTCCACTGTAGTGAATGAGTTTTGGTAAACTCCTAGGGATAGTGGTGCTTGTCTAGAATCACACTGTGAGTCTGTGTACATTTGGGAACCACTGCAGAGAAACGTTTGGTAACATCGTGCATTTGCTGACAGAAAACTGTTTTGAAACCTGTCATGTTGTCAAGTTTTAGTAGTATTAGAAACCAGTCTTTGCTTATGTGTTGATTAAATGAGTCAGGCATTGACACTAAAGTGTAGTCGTGAAATATGTAGATTGTGTGCAGTTCCCTTATCACTTCCACTGTAGTGAATGAGTTTTGGTAAACTCCTAGGGATAGTGGTGCTTGTCTAGAATCACACTGTGAGTCTGTGTGCATTTGGGAACCACTGTCAGAGAAGCGTTTGGTAACATTGTGCATTTGCTGACAGAAAACTGTTTTAAAACCTGTCATGTTGTCAAGTTTTAGTAGTATTACAAGCCAGTCTTTGCTTATGTGTTGATTAAATGAGTCAGGCATTGACACTAAAGTGTAGTCGTGAAATATGTACATTGTGTGCAGTTCCCTTACCTCTTCCACTGTAGTGAATGAGTTTTGGTAAACTCCTAGGGATAGTGGTGCTTGTCTAGAATCACACTGTGAGTCTGTGTGCATTTGGGAACCACTGTCAGAGAAACGTTTGGTAACATCGTGCATTTGCTGACAGAAAACTGTTTTAAAACCTGTCATGTTGTCAAGTTTTAGTAGTATTACAAGCCAGTCTTTGCTTATGTGTTGATTAAATGAGTCAGGCATTGACACTAAAGTGTAGTCGTGAAATATGTACATTGTGTGCAGTTCCCTTACCTCTTCCACTGTAGTGAATGAGTTTTGGTAAACTCCTAGGGATAGTGGTGCTTGTCTAGAATCACACTGTGAGTCTGTGTGCATTTGGGAACCACTGTCAGAGAAGCCATTAGTAAGACTCTTTCACTTTCTGTTGGAGTTAACATTACCCTAGATTTAACATCAGTAATCTTTGGTTGCTACCAAGGGGTCCCCTCCTCGGCAAAAAAGCTTATTTTTTATGCTATCCTGCTAGCCAGGAGGGAGATATGCAGAAATGGAAGGATTCTTCACCTCCTTCCATTAATGACTGGTATGCTTCTACTTTGCTGGTCTCTAAGCTAGACCTGGCTAGATCTGGTTATCCAGATACAAGATATTTCTGGTACCTCCTGAATTGGGTTCATTGAACATCTGGGTTTTTTTTTTTTTTTTTTTTCCCCAGGTCCAATGATTATGCCATCAACCCCATTCCGGGGGTTACTTGTTTCATGGTGCTAAGTTTAGTACCTTGGCTGGACTTTAGCAATTGCCTGTCTGGTAGCAAATTAGTGATCATTGTAGGTTGAAACATGTTTCTGAGGGGTGAGCTTTCCGTTCTATTACTGCCCCAACCAGTCTTGGCTACTGAGGCAGCACAATGTGTGTAAACCTACAAGATTGCATATTGAAACTTGCTTGGCGGATGAGGACAAAAAAAAAAAAAAAAAAACATCGTGCATTTGCTGATAGAAAACTGTTTTGAAACCTGTCATGTTGTCAAGTTTTAGTAGTATTAGAAGCCAGTCTTTGCTTATGTGTTGATTAAATGAGTCAGGCATTGACACTAAAGTGTAGTCGTGAAATATGTAGATTGTGTGCAGTTCCCTTATCACTTCCACTGTAGTGAATGAGTTTTGGTAAACTCCTAGGGATAGTGGTGCTTGTCTAGAATCACACTGTGAGTCTGTGTGCATTTGGGAACCACTGTCAGAGAAGCGTTTGGTAACATTGTGCATTTGCTGACAGAAAACTGTTTTGAAACCTGTCATGCTGTCAAGTTTTAGTAGCATTAGAAGCCAGTCTTTGCTTATGCGTTGATAAAATGAGTCATGCTTTGACACTAAAGTACAGTACCATGTAGTATTGTCTTTACTGCCCCAGAACTGAAAATTTTATATTTTTACCCAGGCACTGTCATAGAAGTAGTCTGATGATTTAGTCAGTTTCTAAGTACTTATGTTGTGAACCATTCATTACCAAATAGACTGCTTCAAATGCCCATGCAGTATGCATGTAGTTCTCTAACCACCTACAGAGTTGTTTTTCACACCTTCAATTCCCTAGACAGTTTCCATACACTTCCAGGAAACACCCTATCACTCTCTTTGTAGACTTCTAGTGACCCATTCAGCACCATGTAGTAATTCATTCACTGTGCCAAAACCCAAACATTTATAAATTCACCAAGACACTCTCTTTCCAGTACTCTAATGATTCAGTTACTGTCTAAGTATTCATGCACTGAGCCAGGACTTACCACATGGACTGCTTCAAACCCCTATGCACTATGCATGCAGTCTTTTAACCACCTAGAGATTTGTCTTTTATACTTTCAATTTCCTAGTCAATATCCATATAGTCCAGCAAACATCTTGTCACTCCCTTTGCAGTCTTTTAGTGACCTTTTTAGTTCCAAGTACTAATTCATTCCCTGTGCGAAAAGTCTACCAGTTATAAATTCATCCAGGCAGTCTCCTTGCTGTAGTCTAATCATTCAGTCAGTACCCACGTACTCATGCAGTGAGCCGGGCCTTAGCACATGGACTGCTTTAAATGCCTATCCAGTATGCATTCAGTTCTCTAATGAGCTACACAGTTGTCTTTCGCAGCTTCAATTCCCCAGTTAGTATTCATACACTTCTAGCAAACACCCTGTTACTCACCCAGTGTGTCTCTTTTTAGTACTGTAATCATTCAGTTAGTTAGTATGAAGTCTTTTAGTGAGGTAGGCTTTAGGGCATGAACTGCTTCAAAGTAGTATGCATTATATATGTAGTGTTTTAATCATCGTCACACTTGTGGTTCAGGGCTATAGTTTTTTAGTCTGTTTTATATAAAATGTGTTTGTACAGTAATGGAATATTGTAAATTTGAAAGTTATTAATATACATTTATTTGTGACTCTTTTTTGCAGATACTGTTTTTCAACGTTATAATCGAGAAAGTATGCCAGAAAAAGAAAAGAACAGAGACAGGAGGTTTATTTGAAGAAACATCAACCACAAGTATTGAATGAAAAAGATAATGTGGCTAAAAGGAAAAAATCTTCTGGTAAGGTCACGAAGCAATTTATTAAAAATGTTTGTAGGAGCAAACAGAATGTAGAGAATGCTGCAAATTCAAATAATTTTTTAAGTAGGAAAAAAAATCAAAATAAGAGGAAAAGTAAAAAAGCTAATGTTCAGTCAAAGGAGATAAAGTATGGTAAAAGAAGACAAAATCAGTATAAGGAAGTACGCAAAAAAAAATTTACAAGAGAGTAGTGCATAATTTGCTGAAAGATGTAAAGAAATATAAAAAGAGAGCTTTATTTTATAAAAAGAAGAAGCATATTGAAAGCATTGTGGAAAAGGCTTTTGAAGTAAAAAGGAAACTGTTTATTTTAGTGTTAAACAGAATTCGATCACTAGATAAATCAATATATGTAATGAAGGCCAAAAGTAGGAGGAAATGAGTTATTAATAAAAAAAATAATTTGTGATTTTTTTTGGGAGAATGGAAACACAGTTCTAGTTCAGAGCCTTTTTTTAATGAAGAGAGTTATTCACTGAGTGAAAAATTATTGTATGCAGTTGACACCAGTGGTAGAGGTTATGAGGTTAGTGATGGTTGTCCAATGGAGAAAGAGAAAATCGTTGAAAGAAATGCAGAAGAAGTGATAGCTGATGAAGTTTTAGGGAGATGTGCTAAAAACCCTGTGTACACTTGGGATTGCAGTAGTGTTTGTAGTGTACGACAGGAATCTATTGAAAAATTATGTAGTTTTTTACGAGTCTATACTAAAAAAAGTGTAAAACAAAAGATTAAGCTGTTGCAAGGACTAGACCCTTGCAGAGTGAGAAAACATACTGGTTTGCAAGGTCATTCTCTGGCTTGTCTTTCTAGGAAAGTGTTTTTCACCATTTCAGAATGCTGACAGTACATCATACTCAAATGCGGAAGTTAGTGAGAAGGTTGTATTATGCAAAAAGTCCAGCACTAAAGTTAAGTGAGTTGAACAGTGCTCTTTTGCGTGGGTCAGTTTCAGATGTGAAGCAGGTCTGTGAGGATATTGAGTTTTGTTACTTTGGGCCTCAGCAAGAGAGTGAAGAAACTGACACATTAGTAGAACAAAATGTTGAAGACAATGTAGAACCTGTAACTACAGAAACATTTGAGGATGAAATGACAAAGTTTAAGGTAATTTCAGGTGAAAGACCAAATGTTTCTTGTATTTGTTGTCGGCGAAGTCACTATAAAAATCAGACTAGAGGTGTCAATCTGTATTTAAAAAGTGAAATAGAAGATAATGATAAGTGGATGGAATTTGCAACTTATTTGTTGGTAGAGGATTGTTTTGAATTGGGATGTGAGCAGCGTATTTGCAAATATTGTTATAATAAATTAGATGAGAATAAAATGCCTGCTAGAGCTGTTCATAATAATCTAGAGTTGGTTGCTATTCCTCCAGAGCTGATAGATTTAAATACGTATGAGTCTATTCTGATACAATGTGTTCACCCATTTCAGGCTATTGTTCGTATGGAGCCCAAAACGAGTAAATTACCTCCATCAGAGTTGCAAAGAGGATTGAAAGGAAGAGTTGTGTATTTACCATTAGATTTAAGGAAAAATGTTGAAACTATTGGTGAAGATCATGCAGAAAATGAGCCACTAGTCATTCTAGTTAATGGTGTTCATACTAAGAATGAGAAAATCTGGCAAGAGTTAGTGGATTTTAGAAAAGTGCAAAAGGCATCATTGTATCTGATAAAAAATAATGAGTACTATAGAAATGTGTTTGTTGGAGAAGAAGAAATAGATTTAGCAGAAGATAGTGAAACATTAAGTGGACAAATTGAAAAAGTGGACATGTCCAGATGTGAAGAGATCTATGAACATTACAGTGTACATGCACTTCATTCCAAAGAGGTGATGGGGAATACAATTGAGTTGTTTCAAATGAAAAAAGCAACAGGAAGTCCCATTTATTTTTTATTTTTTTGAAAACCTTTATTAACCGCAGTTGCGTCATTTTACAATGTACGTTCACTAACCAAAGTGTCGGATCAGCGAAACAAAACACACATGTCCAGATGGTGAGACACAGCCATTCAGCCGGCAACCCGGAGGTCCGGCGGCGATATACAGGTGAACATTTGTATAGGAATCAGGTGCGTACATTGGGTAAAAGTGGGTCTATGGTGCTTTTCTGTGTTTTGTCGTGGTGCATCTAAAGCGCATTACCTGCAATAGAAGATGGCGCTGTGTTCCAGCCCACATTGCGACGCCTTCGGTTGTCACCCAGGCCCGCAGGGGGAGTCGCATAAGGCACCGAGTTTACCCCCAAATGCCAAGGTCTCCAGGCAGCGGAGCACTGGTGTCCTGTTCATGGTGTAGGCTGGAGCGCGGCAAGGAGGTTACAGTATAGCTCACAAAGACATACATGTCAGTGTTGATATCCGACGCGCCCAGTGTGCAGCTTCGAAGCAACAGGAAGTCCCATGAGTGTATGGGAAGAGAGTTCGAAGCTCGTTGTTTCCCGCAGTTGTTTCCAACAGGAAAAGGTGGACGATAT
Organism: Triturus cristatus; assembly: GCF_964204655.1. NCBI lineage: Eukaryota > Metazoa > Chordata > Amphibia > Caudata > Salamandridae > Triturus > Triturus cristatus. The sequence continues at coordinate 68,836,400 of NC_140580.1, read as the reverse complement.
GATGAACGTCCTGTGCAGATTCCTGCATCTGAATATCGGACAACAAGATTATATGCAGAAGATCCAAGATTTCGACAATGTATCCCTTATATGTTTCATCTTCTGTTTGAAAGTGACTTGTCTGGACTTTCATATGCCGTAAATCACATTTGAAAAACTGGAATGCATCTGCAAAATGTAACTGCAAAGGATTTTATGGATAAAGTGCATCAGAGAGATGATCATTTAGAATCTCAGTTGATTAATCTGATGGCATGTCAGCATGGGACTAATGAATATTGGTACCGTCGACATAGAGAACTGAAATGCATGCTACGGAACTTGGGAACTCCTACATGGTTTGTTACACTAAGCTGTGCTGAGTATGCTTGGGATGATTTACTTGAATTTCTTCGAGAGGCAAATTCCAATATAAATAATATTGAATACAAGACACCTGGAGAATTGTGCTCTTTGGATCCTGTCAATGTATGCAGATATTTCAATCATAGATTTGAAGCTATGATGTCTTTCATCTGCAATAAAAAGAATCCTCCTCTTGGAGAAGTTGTGGATTTCTTTTGGAGAAAGGAGTATCAAGCAAGAGGTGCTCCTCACATACATATGTTGTTATGGGTCAAGGATGCCCCCAAATTTGGAACAGATTCAGATGAAAGTGTTTTGTCTTTCATTGAAGATTATGCTACATGTGCTGTACCAAATAGCAGAGAAGACAAAAACTTAAAAGAACAAGTCTTACGATTTCAAAGCCATAGGTGTGGAAAATACTGTCGACGAAAGTACAAGTCAAAGGATAAGTTCTATACCAAATGTCGTTTTGGATTTCCACGTCCTGTATTAGCCAAAGGAAGAGTGAACAGTTTCATGTCAGCTGTATGACATACCATCACAAGAAAGTCTCCGAAAAACACCTACAACTTAAGAAGAAGCGATGAATCAAAATACATAAATGACTACAACCCGGTTATTTTATCCATGTGGAACGCTAACATGGATATTCAGTATGTTGCGGACAATTCTATTGCTGTTGCCCGATATGTAACGTCTTACATTACTAAATCAGAAAAGACTGAATTGAAAGAAATGTGGGAAGAGATTTCTCACGAGAAGTAAGAAATTATACAGTTTCAGTTTTAAAATGTTATCGCGTCGTGAAATTGGAGCATATGAATGTTCAGATCGGTTATCATCTGCAAGTCTATATTCCAAAAGTAGAAGAATCATTTGGGTGAGTCTAGGTCTTGCAGGAATGCGAAATCGGGTACTGAAATCTGTTCATGAAATTGAATATTTAGCAGAAAATGACCCTGAAAATACAGATATTTTGAAAACCAATATTTTGGACACATACTATCCAAAGAGAAGTCATCATCTTGAGAACATGTGTCTCTATGAAGTGTTGCAAAACTACACATTTAAACGGAATATTACAGAGAACATCAACGATGGAAAATATGGAGTGATTGGTTCTGAAGGATGTCTGGTGAGACAAAGGAAAGGAAATTTAATTAATCACAGAAAACTGAGTTGCGACACTGCTGACAAAAGGGAATTTTACTATTTAGCCCTTTTGCAAATGTTCAAACCATGGCGGTCTGAACTGGAATTACTTGGAGATTTTCCCAGCTATGAAGATTCATTTAATGCTTGTAAAGATAGCATACAATGCAGTGCTTTCGCAAATTATGTGAAAATGTTGAATGATGAAATTGATCAAGAAGCTACAATTGCAGCTGAGATTGCTAGAGACAGTTCTCAAGACAGTCAAAGTTCTGCTGCACTGAGTCAAGATCCACTTGGACAACCAATTGTAGAAAATGAAGCAGCGATTGCCATGAATGAGATGGAAACAGCAATGTATCAAGCACAAGAAGATGCAATACAGTTAAGGAACTTGGAAGAGCAACTAAATGTTGAACAGAAACAAATATATCAGCAAGTGAAAGAGCAGATTGACCATGGATTACTTCATGAAAAGAAAGACTGCTCATGTACATCATTTCAACCTATCCGAATGTATGTGAGTGGTCAAGCTGGAACAGGAAAGAGTTTCTTAACCCCTTCAGTGCCCGCCCCTTTCCCCGCCCTGTGCCGGCCGTTGCATTAGCGGGCAGGGTTTATGACGAGCTGGTCTCGTCATGGGCACAGCGCAACCGCGGCCCATGACGAGACCAGCTCGTCATGGGCATTGAAGAGGTTAATTAAAATAATTTCAAGTTATCTGCAAAAAACAACTGAGTCGCATTTGTATTGTGTTGTCACTGCTCCAACTGGGTTGGCAGCACATAACATTAAAGGAATTACTTTACATTGTTTACTAATGCTGCCAGTAGAGCATGAGAACAAATTGGAATACCACAAGCTATCTGGAGAAGCTTGTTGTGAAGTTTCAAGAGTGCTGAAGAAAATGAAACTTCTCATTATTGATGAGGTGAGCATGGTTTCAAACTTGATGCTTGCCTTTGTGCATTTAAGAATGCAGCAAATTCTTAAAACAGTGTATGACGTGTTATTTGGAGGAAAACATGTCATAGTTTTTGGAGATCTACTGCAACTGACACCTTTAAAAGGACAACCGGTATTTAAAACACTTGCCCATGAAGATACTAGAAATTCTCTTGGCAGTGTTGGTAATGTGAACATTTGGAGTAATTTTGAATACAAAGAACTGACAACAAATATGCGACAGGCAAATGATGCTGAATATGGAAGTATTCTTCAAGATATAAGAATTGGAATTCTTTCAAAAAAAGGGAAAGAAGCTTTGGAGAGTCGATTACTTTGCAATGTCTTTCCAAATGAAAATGCAGTTGCTGCAAAAGTGTACGTGGAAATTTCTAAAAATAAGTCAGTGATTTACTTAATGCCAACACTGCGTGAGTGTTCAATATTCAACGAAGAATTATTAAAATTGGAAAATGAAGAAATTGTCAAAATGGAAGCCATCGATAAAATACTACATGAAGGAATCACTATTATTTTAACGGGTAAGTTGAGATCAAAACTAGATTGTTTAGAAAAAAAAATATCTAAAACTGCTGGTTTGGAAAAGACACTGTATGTGTGTGTAAACTGTCGGGTAATTTTAAGGCGTAATTTGGATGTAGAGAAAGGTTTAGTTAATGGTGCAATGGACAAAGTGGTGGATTTTGTGAATTATCAGAAAAAAGAAGGAATTGCATTTTTAAAAATTAAATTTGATCAGATTGATGAAGTTAAAGAAATTGGTCGTTGATCAGTTCGTTTTTTGCTTGTTAAAGATTTATATGTCCGTAGGAAACAATTTCCATTTTTTTTGGCATATGCAGTGACTATTCATAAATCTCAAGGATTAAGTGTAGACAGTGCATTGGTGAACATTGGATCTACTGTATTTAAAGAGGGTATGGCATATGTTGCTTTGTCGCGAGTCAGAACATTATCTGTTTTTTTTTATTGATTTTGATGAGACAAAGGTTACTGCAGATGCAAACTGTGTAAAAGAATATAATAGCTTAAGAAGGGTGTATGCTCCAAATTTAGGTCAATATCCTGTATTTGAAAAGCGTGTGGTTGGTCAAAAAAGAAGGTTAGAGAATATCTGTTCTGAAGGTATCAAGAAAAGAAAAGAACAAGATAATGTTGTGATTGCAGGTAAAAAGAAATTGGACACTGTTGAAGAGATTGTTGGTTATCAGTTTGAAAATAGTTCTGGTGTCAACTGCTATGCTAATGTAGTGGTCAATGTTGTTTTTTATCTTGAAGATTTGCAAGAGCAAATTATGGAGAATCGGCAAAAAAGATTTTGTTCTCTGTTGCACTCTGTTTATGCAAAATTGACAACAGATAGAAGTAAAATATAATCTGTTCCACATGTCCGTAGTCTTTTGGATGTGAGTTCTGGTTCTACACAATTTACACAAAATATCCAACAAGATGCTCAGGAATTTTTAATGTATATGCTTACCATTTTTGAAAATGAAGGTGTAGAAATAGAAAATATTTTTGGCCTTTCTTACAAATGGGAACATCATTGTGAAAATTGCACGTATACATGTAGCACCAATGTAGACACTGAGAGATTTCTGTATTTAACATTACCAGACTGTAAATCAGTGGCTTTCAATAAATTAGTGAAAGGTGCAATTCAAAACATGGAGTGTAGCCAATGTAAATCAGAAATGTTATCCACATTATTGTTAACAAAATATGGAAAATACATAATTTTAATGATGCAACGTACAGCTGATGGAAGAAAATTGGATACTTTAATAAAACAATTTGTAGCAGCACAAATATCAATATCAGGAAGGACTTTTGTAGCAATTGCAATAATTTTCCATGATGGTCCTTCCACCACATCTGGACATTACACTGCCTATCTAAAATGTGACAAAGGCTGGACACTTTGTAATGATGCCCAGTTGGTTTTCAAACAACGTTTGCCTAGGGAATTACAAAATTCCTACCTAATATTTTTGAAGCCAAAGTTTTAGGAAGCAAATTCACTCTCTGAGGAATTTATTATTATAATTTAATAGAACTACCATTGGAGAGTTTACATAAAGAAGAAGTGCAAAAATACCATTTGGCCTCAAGGAAAGGTATATTTTTGAATTATGGACTTTTTGGTGGTCATTTATTCTGTGATTATTTTAATGTGGCAACATTTACAGTTTTATAAGTTAAAGTTATAACATTTTGTAATCTGTAAGCATTTCATATATGTATGATTTGTATTTTCTGGTATTTTACTGAGAATAGTGTGTTGGGGTTTTTTTAACAATCTTTCTGATTGTTTTTTTTTTTGCCTGCTGTTAAGTAATGAGTACCATTGAAATAACTATTTCGAGTGAAATTCAATATATTCTGAGAACAGCAAAAAAGGCAAAAAAATTACTTTGTGGAAATTATGTTGTGTTGTAAAAAATGTATTATTATATGTTATAAGTTTTTATTTTATTTTCTTTCACAGATCCACATTTTAAAATGAGCAATTTTTAAGAATTTATATTTTAATGAAAAATAGACAAAAATGAATAACATTTGTATTCCTATTACTGTGAAGGTAAGTTAAACTAAGTCTCAATATGCAGAATGAAGAGGCCTGCAAGAATCTACAAAGTTGAAACACGTTTCTTAAAACACTTTGTTTATGTAGTTTTGAAATCTGACCATAATCAGATATCAAGTGACCTGCAAAAAAAGAGATTTGAGGGGTTCATAATATTTCATCTTTTTAGCTGTTGAAGGACCGCAATCATTTCAATTATTCTTCTTTGAACATCTTTGCAGTCAAAATTCTGTGCTTACCTTCTATCATTCGCAAGGAAATTTAAAAACGGAAATATGTCACTTTTTGTAACATAGTTAATGTGTAAGATACTCTTTCATATTTTCAAAGAGAGGAAAAGGCACTCTGTGCACTTTTTATACTCCATGAAATTATAACCTCATCATGCAGACCACTTTCGGTTGAAAGGGTGTTCTATAAGTGTTGTTGTGCATGATTGCACTTAATACTCATAGAACAAGACACATGTCTAGATTTATTAGAAATTGTAAATCTCGATATGTGTGTGAATGGTGCACCATTCTACAATTGGTGTAGGAAAGCACAACAAAGAGAGTTGTTTTAATTTCTCCACATTTTTATATCTTCAATGCATGCTGAAATGTTCAGCATACATTGAAGGAGAAAAATGCATTTTCTCATTGTTTTTGTACAGGAAGGTGTGTCTTCCTGTAGAAAAACAAACAGCACATGACACAGATATCCTTGCTCTATTGTGCAAGGGTGCCTGTGTCACCACATGGCTGCAGTTTAAGCAGCCGTGCAGAGAGAAGCATAGATTTGCAACATATTTATGTACATATGTTGCATCCCTGTGCTTCGGAAGTACTACAGCACACTACAATTAAAGAGGTTACTGTGTGATGCTGCAGCACTTCCTTATAGTTCTGCACTTATACATTCACCATACGCTACTAATGCATTCATTCAGTCAATTACGTACTACACATACATTCATCTAAACTTTCACACACTAACAAAGAAATTTAGCTCTTTTTTTAAATCAGGAGAGTTAGTTCTTACAAGAACTTTTTTTTTTCTTCTTTCTTCTTTTATGTTTTTTTGGGGGGTTTTCTGAACAATTTTGGGATTTATTTGGTTTTTCTGAAAAAAAACAAAAAAAAAAAAACAGGAGAAACCAAACAATGAACTTCAGGTAACAGTAAAAAAAAACTAAAAAAAACTAGCAAATATGACTTTCCTGCCGGCGGCAGATGAGGTCGATTGACTGCTCGCCATAGCACAAAGTCTTATTGCACTTAGTGTAGAGCACTTTTAAAAATTGAAATTGAGGACGGATGTCCAAGGTTTGGTCTGAGGGATGCACTCTTGACGTGCTCGGCTGCGATGAGGTGGATGGCGCAGGAGCAGGAGTGTCTCTCATCCGTCGGCACTCTTCATGTGCAAGATTGTTTGGATGAAGGCTCCTCATGTGCTTCATCATACTTGCCGTGCTGCAAGAGTATTTCTTGGTAGGATCCCCTCTCGATAAGACTCTTTTGCAAATCTTACATGTGACCAAGGTGGCATTGGTCTTATTCTGTCCTTCGGGAAAAGTAAAACATTTCCAGCAAAACATTTTTAGTGTGGTTCCTCCGGCAAAAATTCATCCTCAGAGGTTTGAGGTGATGCAGGTGATGCCTGCTGCCCTGAAGCCATTTTTGGTTGCATAAAGTTAGAACTAAGTGTATACTCAGTCTAAAAAAATCTTCTTCTCTCCAAAGAGATGGTTCTCCAAAGAAGCTCAAAGAAGAATGATTGAAATGGGTGGGGTCTTTCAATATTTAGAAGAGGAAGTGTAATGAACCAATCAAATCTCTTTTTTTGCAGGTCACATGGGATCCGCGCACCGTGCGCTTACGCAGCACGCACCCAGCGCGCATCCGCAAAATTGAATTTAAAAGAAATATAGGATTAGATGTCAAAATATATTAGTTTTAAGACTAGTTTAGAGTTTGTCTTCAATTAATATTCACATGCAATACATAAATATGTTTTTTTAAATGTTAAATACTTTGTGGGATCCGCGGACCTACCGCGTCATAGACGTCGCGTTACGTACATCGAACGTATCACGTATAGGCTGGGAGTCACGTACCGGTCGCATAGCGATCGCGCACTAAACACGTACCCAACGCATACCATGCGCGGATGCTATCGCGTACGGATCGTGAACGGTGCGCTTAGGGTGCGCGGATCCAAAAACATTGAAAAAAAAATATATCTAAAATAAAGTTTTGCACTTATAGTTAAAAAAATATTTTGAAAAATATAAAAAAATATGTTTGAAAAACCCATTAAGTTCAAATAATATTTTTTAATTTTTAAAAGAATTAATTAAGGAAATATGTTTAAAAAATGGTGATAAAAAAGTATTTAAAAAAAAAATAATGAAATTGACACACTGAATTTGAAAAATATAGAAATCCAATCAAAATCATTAAACATGATACCTTTAGAGATACGTTATAGATAGGAATTAGCATTTAAAAAACCTTTGAAATTCACTGAAAAAAACATAGGTTTCATGCACGTTATAGTCAGACCCTCCAGAATTTCGCGATTTCGCGATTCACGAAAAAATCGCGAAATCGGCCAACTAGCGCGATAGCCGCGATATTTACAATTATCGCCGTGATATTTGCCAAAACGTGTTTTCAAAACAAACCAATGCCCGTTTATTGACTGCGCGCGCGCACGTCACTACGTGCTGCCGTCCAATACCAGCTTCGACTCTCCACTAGACTTTCAGCGTTGGTATCCAACCCTGATGCTCTGCAGGTGGGCCTGTATGTCCATATTAGCGTGGCCAGGCTTCATTAATCAAATACCGGAAACATCGGGAAAGACTTACGCACGGCTGGCTTTGACATGCATGCAGAAGGTACGAGCGTCCGGGCCAGTTGGGTCTCTTCTGCCATTGAACAGGCCTTCTCCAGCCTCCCAGGTGCTCTGTGGAAGCGCCAGGGTCATTAATCACGGGATAAAGGCCAGGCGCTTCTCGGAGCTTCCATTCCTCATTCGTAGGGAGGGGTCTTTAGAATGACGTGTCAGGGTAGACTGTAAAAGTTCAGCGTCCGTCCGCAGTGAGGCGTCAAATCCATCATCTCACCTGCTTTTGGGGGAGTGCTTTTTTACAGGTGGTCTCAGAGGAATACAAGACACTTGGTCCCCCGGAATGAATGAAGTTTTTGTAGGGTTAAGTGGCTTCGGGCACTAAATCAGAAAGCTCTCACTTTTAAAGGCGATAACGTGGGAGCACTAAAATATGTACTTGGACGTTTTATCTGCTGTAGTAAGAGTTGGCGCAGTGTCTCTCCTCCGCTCTTAAAATAAGTTATGTTTTAACATGTAAAACAAACTTCCTAGCTCATCATGGTCACTGAGTTTACTTTCATGGATTGTGAAACCACAGTCGGCTCAGAGGTAGGCGAGAGAAGCAAAAACGTCTTCATCCTTTTTGTCCTGGATCAAAATACAATATCTTTAAAACATTTTAAGAATATACTTGTTTCCCCTTCAACCTAGGATGATACACCTGCCACCAGAGGCGCAACTAGAGCCAATTTTCGGGGGGGGGGGCTAAGCAAAAATTTCGGGGGGGGGGCTGAATCATTAAACAGTAGGCACAGTGGCGCTGATTTCGGGGGTGGGGGGGCTGAATCTAGGCAGAGTTGAGCTGCAGGGGCTCTTAGAAGGGGTGAAACAACAGGGATGCCTCATTAACATGCAAAAGGTCTTTTTAAAGACCTGTGAAGTGCTCGGGCGCGGCTTTGTGGCTGCCCGGGAAGCGGTCTCATCCCGTGCTGCCACACACGACGGGGGGGGGGGCTCAAGCCCTTTGAGTTCAATGGGTGTTGCGCGCCTGCCTGCCACTGACTATAGTTCTCAGTTATACTACATAAATATAATACCTTTAGTTATGCTTTTCCAGATGTACCAGTGGAATACCCTGTTAAATCAGTTTACATTGATTTAAGGCTGAAAAGGAATGATTACGAATAAAATAAGGTGCCGCAATAATGCCGCTAAATTTCCACTTTTGTGCCGCTAAATTTCCATTTTTGTGCCGCTAAATTTGCAAATCTATGCCGCAATATCCTGGGGGGTCTGTATAGTTAGGAATTGGCATTTAAATAACCTTTGAAATTCACTGAAAAAACCAAAGGTTTCAGGGGCGTTATAGTTAGGAATTGGCATTTAAAAAACCTTTGAAATTCACTGAAAAAACCATAGGTTTCATGCATGTTATAGTTAGGAATTGGCATTTAGAAATCTTAGAAATTCACTGAAAAAACCATAGGTTTCTGGGGCGTTATAGTTAGCTGGACATTTCCCTCGTACAAAACCCTAGAAATTCCCCTGTTATAGTTAGTTCAGCTAACTATAACTCACGCCCCCGCAATGCACTGCTGATGACGTCACATATTACATCACTCATGACATGGTCAGTGACATCACTGATGACATCACTGATGACATCTCAAATGACATCACTGATGACATCACTCATGACGTCATCTATGTGATAAATTATTACACCTTCTCACACCCTAATATAACTTTTGATACACCAACTCAAAATTTGAGACGGCCGTTTTGAAGACCATAGATACTCCAATACCAATAACTCCATACCCACTCATTGACTCTTAGATCTACATGCACCTCCACTCACTCACCTGTACAGTCACTCATACTTACAGTCACTCCATACAAGACTATCATATGCATTTATACACATATATAGACACTCACACACTACCAATCATCCATTGAGGTACTGACACACCTAGTCAGTTGTGCAAATAATTAAACACAGTCCAATTGACTCACCTATACAGTTAAACACACTCAAGTTCACTTACTCATAAAAATACTAAAAAAATTTGACACTCTTATTCAATTTCTAGTACAAGCACACACTCATCCATACAGCCAGTCCCACAATCACACATCCTCACATATAGATAGTTATATACTCGTATACACATATACACTGTGTTTCACATATGTAGTTACTGTCAAATGTACAACTGAGATATACATTCAATTACTAACACACCCTTACATACACTCACCCAACCATACAGTCCATCACTGTTGCACTCTTAAAACCATGCACCCATATAATCACCCACTCACACATCTATGTACAGAGTCACACACACCCCACCCACACATACACTCAGGCACCCATATAGATACTCAGACAACCAATCAATAACTCATATAGACACTCATATAGCTATTCACAAAACCATGCAACCACTTACACACCAACAGACAGACAGATACAGACATTCACACAGTTTAGTCACTAGTCTGCAGTAAGATACATTTAATGACTCACTTATAGAGTCAGTTAAGCACCTAGAAAATCATCCATTCACACACTTTTACACCCACTTATTCTTCAACATGCCTTTCCCTATATATATTAAACATATTAAAACTGTTCAGAAAAACATACTCAATGGATGATATCATCAGTGATGTCATCAGTGATGGCATTTGAGATGTCATCAGTGATGTCATGAGTGATGTCACTGACCATGTCATGAGTGATGTAATATGTGACGTCATCAGCAGTGCATTGCGGGGGCGCGAGTTATAGTTAGCTGAACTAACTATAACAGGGGAATTTCTAGGGTTTTGTATGAGGGAAATGTCCAGCTAACTATAACGCCCCTGAAACCTATGGTTTTTTCAGTGAATATATATATATATAGATATATATCAAACCACAAAAGTTTGTCCCCTTGACTAGAGCCACATGACAGGTAGGTATGGTTTCAGCGCTTTATTGGGAAAAGCTGCAGCAATCCAGTGGGGGCACCCATCAAAATTCAAAAGTCACTGTGCGCACTTCTTCATGGGCTGACTGGAGTGAGAACGCCACCTGAAATATGTGTGACATCCGCCCATGTGGGCGGGAACAGTCAAACTGCTTTCTGGTCAACGTAGTGCCTGGTTGTATTATTCAAGTGAATTCGCTTGCACGCTGTCACCAATTGTCCATTAAAATCCCAAGTGGGTCGATGAGAACTCAACAACATGGGGGCTGCACCATCCAACTTTTCTCGCGCCCTTCCTGCTCAAGGGGACACACTTTTGTGGTTTGATATTGATATATATATATATATATATATATATATATATATATATATATATATATATATATATATATATTCACTGAAAAAACCATAGGTTTCACACATGTTATAGTTAGCTGGACATTTCACTCGTAAAAAAACATTGAAATTCCCCCGTTATAGTTAGTTCAGCTAACTATAACTCGTGCGACCACAATCCACTGCTGATGACGTCACATATTACATCACCCAATCATACAGTCCATCACTGTTGCACTCTTAAAACCATGCACCCATATAATCACCCACTCACACATCTATGTACAGAGTCACACACACCCCACCCACACATACACTCAGGCACCCATATAGATACTCAGACAACCAATCAATAACTCATATAGACACTCATATAGCTATTCACAAAACCATGCAACCACTTACACACCAACAGACAGACAGATACAGACATTCACACAGTTTAGTCACTAGTCTGCAGTAAGATACATTTAATGACTCACTTATAGAGTCAGTTAAGCACCTAGAAAATCATCCATTCACACACTTTTACACCCACTTATTCTTCAACATGCCTTTCCCTATATATATTAAACATATTAAAACTGTTCAGAAAAACATACTCAATGGATGATATCATCAGTGATGTCATCAGTGATGGCATTTGAGATGTCATCAGTGATGTCATGAGTGATGTCACTGACCATGTCATGAGTGATGTAATATGTGACGTCATCAGCAGTGCATTGCGGGGGCGCGAGTTATAGTTAGCTGAACTAACTATAACAGGGGAATTTCTAGGGTTTTGTATGAGGGAAATGTCCAGCTAACTATAACGCCCCTGAAACCTATGGTTTTTTCAGTGAATATATATATATATAGATATATATCAAACCACAAAAGTTTGTCCCCTTGACTAGAGCCACATGACAGGTAGGTATGGTTTCAGCGCTTTATTGGGAAAAGCTGCAGCAATCCAGTGGGGGCACCCATCAAAATTCAAAAGTCACTGTGCGCACTTCTTCATGGGCTGACTGGAGTGAGAACGCCACCTGAAATATTTGTGACATCCGCCCATGTGGGCGGGAACAGTCAAACTGCTTTCTGGTCAACGTAGTGCCTGGTTGTATTATTCAAGTGAATTCGCTTGCACGCTGTCACCAATTGTCCATTAAAATCCCAAGTGGGTCGATGAGAACTCAACAACATGGGGGCTGCACCATCCAACTTTTCTCGCGCCCTTCCTGCTCAAGGGGACACACTTTTGTGGTTTGATATTGATATATATATATATATATATATATATATATATATATATATATATATATATATATATATATATATATATATATATATATTCACTGAAAAAACCATAGGTTTCACACATGTTATAGTTAGCTGGACATTTCACTCGTAAAAAACCATTGAAATTCCCCCGTTATAGTTAGTTCAGCTAACTATAACTCGCGCGACCGCAATCCACTGCTGATGACGTCACATATTACATCACTGTATTCACTAAGATACTGTTAATAAGTCAGTGATACAATTAATTTTACAAAAAAACCATCCATTTAGACACTTATTTACACATTTATTCTTCCATTAACCTTTAGATATACATATATAAAAAATATTTATTTTTCAGAAAGACACATATTCACTGGATGATGTCATCAGTGATGTCATCAGTGATGTCATTTGAGATGTCATCAGTGATGTCATGAGTGATGTCACTGACCATGTCATGAGTGATGTAATATGTGACGTCATCAGCAGTGGATTGTGGTCGCACGAGTTATAGTTAGCTGAACTAACTATAACGGGGGAATTTCAATGTTTTTTTACGAGTGAAATGTCCAGCTAACTATAACATGTGTGAAACCTATGGTTTTTTCAGTGAATTTGCTAGGTTTTTTAAATGCTAATTCCTAACTATAACGTGTGTGAAACCTATGGTTTTTTTTGTGAATTTGTAAGGTTTTTTACATGCTAATTTATGTATGTATTATTATATTTTTTATATATTTATTTTACAATAAACTATCTATGTATATAGTTATAGATTGACTGTATCCTTTAATATGGAATGGCTCTGCTCTTTTATTTTGAATTTGGATCAAGTTGAACAGCATAGTTAATATCTTCTATAAACTTATAAACAGTTTAAAAAATAAATTTCTTTTTTTTAAGGGTTTTTCACCGTGCGTGCACCGTGTGCGCACGGTGCGCGCACGGTGCGCGAACCCCGCGATTTAAAAAAAAAAAAAAAAAAATGTTTGTTTCACCCTTCGGGGTCCTTCAGGGACCCCCTGACAAAGGCTAGGGGGTCAGGAACTCTCTACCCTGCCCCCTTTTCACGTTCTCCACCTTTCTTTTTCACTGTCATACACAAAATGGCGTCCGACACTTCCTGATTTCGATCGATTCGAATGTTGACTGACATCTAACCACCAATCAGAATTACGCTCGCAGACATTTGGTGCGCGCACCGAGCAAGCACGGTGCGCGTATGGTGCGCGCATATAGATATTTATGTACTTTTAACTGCAATTTTCTCAGGAACTATTGAACAGATTGACACCATATATGCAAAAGGCACATGCCTGACCTGAGGACTACCTCTTTGCCAAATTTCAAGTAATTCTGTTCAGCCGTTCGGGCTGTACCTTCGACTAAAGGTCCTATGGGAAAATGCATGGGGAAGACGCGTTTTGGGACCCCCCTTTTTTCTCAGCCCCCGCTTGACGAATCACCCCGAGACTTTCAGGGTAGGAGCTGAGCGGAGCGCCCCATTAGTTTTGAAACTTTCACGAAGATAAGTCAACCGGCGCCAAAGTTATTCAAAATAGAATTTTCAGATTTCCTATGGGAACTCGGTCCTAACTATAACTATCTACTGGCGACCGCCAGTAGATAATATATATATATATGCACAAAAGTGGGGTGCAGGTCACCTCACTCCAAGTCCAAGTCCCTGGTGCCAATGCACCTGTTACACTATTGATTCTTACACCCCTGATCAGAGATACTGCTGAAAATAATTCACCTGCATAATGATGGATATGCAAAGACTTCACTGGCTAATGCAAGATGAGGTACACTCTACAGTGAACACCTGAAGCAGCCACAATTGTCGCAAACATTCAGTGTGTGAAAGAAATCTGTACTCGCATCTTTCTTAGGAGTCTAAAAATGTTTATTAATTAAATAAAAACTAATCTCCTAATCACAGAGTCGGGCAACAGGGGACCCCATAGACCGTGTAAGCATGAAAACGCACACATGTACATTTATATGCTTTTGTACACAGGGCTCCAATGGAGATCATGTGACAAACCTGAAACAAAAAACTTTGCAGGCATAGAAACTGAATTTAAACTTTTCAGAGCTGATCAAGCTATTTGAGAAAACCGATGTAAAACATGAGAGTAAAACTTTACACATCAGAGTAGGGCATAACTTGCATGCATTGGTTTAGCATTCAGCAAGAACATGACGCCCCTACTAAGGCAATATTCCAAAATTCCATAATAGGTACACGAAAGCAACAGAAATCTGGTTAAAGCAAACTGGTGTCATTGCCTAAGAACAAAGCAACACCACACATTCTAGTCCATAAATGCAACCAAAGCGGAAGTGGATGGTCAGTGACAGAGCAGGAGAGAACAGGACATCATATGAGGAGGGGGCCCAGGATGATATATATTTCACCAGAATCAAATCATTGAAAATGATGGTTCAGCAGACGCTATCAATATAAATCAAGACGTATGCATACAATGTATGCTATGGCAGCCGGCATCTGGGAGCGCAGTGTACATGTGATCCTGGCATTGTGTTACACCACAGGATTCCATAACTCACTGTCTGGTACTGATGAAGTGTTGCCAGTATAACGCCCCCCTTCTATCTAGATGTTCCCACATGTCAGTGACAGTACTTTTTATCCAATGGGCTTAGTGTATGTTGTTCTGTGGTGTCATTACATTGGCCAGGGACTGTGCTTACTGCATACCTGCCTATTCAGTTCACTCAATCATTATTGTATCCATGCCGAGGCGGTAGTTTTTTGCCACCGTTAATTTTTTAAGCAAAAAGACCAGATGATCAATGGAATGCTGAAGAAACCAAACATTCACCCCCCAGTCACAGATCTGTGTTAAATCCATCATTTTTTCGTGCACCACACCATTCCAGTTTAGACCCATCCATTTGCATATCAGTCTTGACCCTGCTCCCCATGGTAACAGTCTAGCCCGAACTGCCAGGCCAGGTACTCCCTGGACCAGAAACAAGTGTCCGGGGACCAGTTTCGGGGTATCATCTCTTGTCAGCCAGGCTAACTTGAATCTGGTGGAGTAGTGAGCATGGGACACACGTCTGAGCATACCCTTCCCACTCAGGGAGACAAATACAAAAAGAACAGATGATCTACGGAATGCTGATGCTTTTATCCGGTCTAGAGAGGACCTGGCTTGGCAGTTCGGGCTGGACTGTTTCCATGAGGAGCACCGTCAAGACTAATTTGCATATGGCTAGGTCAATACTGGGGTGGCATGGTGAGCAAAAGAACAATGGATTAAACCCAGATCTCTTCACTGGGGGTGAGCGATTGAAAAGTTTCAGCACTCCATCCATTATCTTGTTGTTTGATACCTTTAACATTTTACAGCACATTTTCTCAAAGCCTGGCACAAGTGTATAGAGGACATATTTTTACCAACATTCAGGTAAAAATATGTCTTCCCTTTTGATACTTTACTACCATGACCCGGAAGTCCTCATCATGGGATATCATCTGATGATAATGTCCTGCCATGACTGAGACCTGCTAGAGAGGAGCGCATCTGTGCGGTAGTTTGTTTTGAAAGGGGTGGGGAAGCAAATATCACAGGACTACTCTGAGCTTGAACCTACCTCGAAATAGGCAGTGCTTTAAATGGGCCGGTACTCACCGATACTGAGTACCGGCACCTCCGATTTTTTTTGCCGTCAGTAACGGCACTTCTCTGTAGCCAGAGAGAGTACCGGTGCCATGATCAGCAAGGCAGGCGCAGATTAGGTTTTCCGTCCAGTGCAGGGCAAATGCAGCTCTGCTTCCGAGGAGCTTGTAATGAGTTAATCTGTTTTAGTGACACGAACGCATTTCTCGTGTGCTTTGATATGTGCTGCAAATGGTACAGAAGTCATTAAAGTATGATCATATCTTGCCCTTAGACCCGCCCCCTAGCCCCGCCCACTTGCCACACCTCTATTTTAGTGAGTACTTGCACTTATTTTTTTCCATTTAAAGCACTGGATATAGGAATGCGAATATTACCTCCACACTCCTGGCACACAGTCTGGCTTCTTATTTGAGGTAGGAAGAAAAGATTGCCCATAGTTCAATATCATCTGTATAGATGTTAAGAGCTAAGATACACAGTAAAGCAATGCAAAGTTGATAGACCTGGCCATTGCAAGTTGGTGCAAAAATAATGCTGCACTTTTTATTGCAAACATGTGCCATAAAAATAAAAAGAAGAAAAAAAAGAAAATATAACATCACTTAAAAATAGCAGCGCTGTGCTTGCAGGAAATAAATTGCTTTTCACACTTTTTGTCCTAACTGAAGAGGTTTTCACTTTATTTTTAGATAGGCTTCTTCGAAGTTAATATACAAGCAATGTGAAAGTATTTTGGTATAATGCATAAAGGGAATAATATTTTCTCTCCTTTTTTTACGTTAATATTGAATTAAATATCTAACATATAATAAACTTTAAAAAAATAATTGTGTAGACAAGGAAATAGATTGTTTTCTATCTATATTCGTGTGAAAAAACTCTGGAATAACGCGAAACCAGTATCCTGAAAACATCTCTTCTTGATAAAATTTCTCTGTCGGGTGTTACAGATCTTAGGAGCATATTTGCCAACCCTATCGCCACTGGATCGTCACTTTTTGACGCTCTGGTGGTGTAGTGCCATTTCCCACATTTACAAGGTGGGGCTAAGCCACTTAGCATGGCTTAACGTCACCTTGTAAGTATGCCCCTTTCCTTTGCAGTCCTCTACGGCAAAGGTGCGTGCAATAGGTGTTCCTGTGGGCATTTCACTGCAACACCCATTGCTTTTTGATGCTGCCCCAGATTTACAAAGCTGAGGAAGTGCCAAAAACGAATTCCATGGAATACCAGGTGTTAGAATGGCGATACAAATAGAAATTATTAATTTCTCCTCTTTTTTGCGGCACTTTACATGTGTGCTGTATTCTGCAGCACACATAGAAAGAGCACATCTTCATTATTGATTGTTTATGTGCAGGAAGGTGTCCCTTCCTGCACATAAACAATCGCCCCTGAGCGCAGGCTCCCTTGCAACTTGGAGGCATGGTGCCTGCGATGGCGCTTGGTAGCTTTTTTGCACCAGCACTAGGGGAAACACAGGGTTGCGCTGTATTCTTGTGAATACGGCGCATCCCTGCATTTTCAAAATGATGGAACGCGGCGCTGCCAAATTTGGCGCAGCTCTGCATTCGGACATTTTTTTATAAATGTGCCTTTTATTTGCCTGGTCGTATTTAGCGCTATATAAATCTGTGATTTGAGTGACTTGGTATTATTTGAGCCTAAATTATGAAAAACATATTTTTGTTAATCCTATAACCTAGCTATATGTATTTTAATTTTTAACTCGACAGTGATTGCTATTGTTGATTTCTACCTCCCAGCTGCTCAGGAGGAATTAAGGGTCTGCTTTTGAGTTTTGTGATAAAAAAAATCCCTTCTGTTACTGTAGGAAGTGGTAAACTGAGGTAAGAAAACTTTTGGGTGCTTCCTAAATCTTACTGTCCATATAGTGGAAGAAACTCAACCGGCAGAGGTGCTCTACGTTTGACATTCCCTCCAGAAATCAGATGGTTTTTTATCACCGCCTAACTCTAGTTCGGACCCTAAGCCTTTTGCGTTATCCCGATACTACCGCTGGTGTGCTACTCAGGCCTTCTCTCACGCCTCTGCAATCATTTATGTCTGAAAGAATGTGTTAACCTTCAGCCTCACTCCTACTCCTAGTACAGTCATTACTGGTTACTCCCTTTTCAGCCTCTCTAAACAAGCATTTGCAATGCAATAGGTCTCGCATTACTGATCGTTTGAGGTATTGGTGTTGCAAATAAGAATGCAACGCCAATAGCTCATACTTTCAGTAATGCAAGACCTAGTGCATTGCAAATGATTGCATAGTGAGTCAGGAACCAGTACTGTATGTCTCAGTGCAGTATCGCAAGCTGCTCCTAGAGCTTCCTAGTGAGCAAGCCACCAGCACTGCATGTTTAGGTGCAGAACCGCAGGCTGTTCCTAGAGGTCCCTAGTGTGCAAGGCACCAGCACTGATTGTCTAGGTGCAGCACTGCAAGCTGCTCCTAGAGGTCCCTAGTGAGCATCATAAACTTTGAAGAAATGGTTAATCCACACTACCCATAATGCATTGCATGCAAGACAGTACCACGAGCACATTCAAATAGCTATGTCCATATATACAATTAGTAGCTTTGAAATATGACAAAAGAATTATAATCATTCCGGATAAGGTTAGGTTGTACTCTATGTGTGAAGTTTATAGAAAGTCTAATATAAATGTGAGATGTGGTAGGTGCAGTACCACAAGCTTCTCCTAGAGGTCCCTACAGAGCAAGGCACCAGCACTGCCAGTACCGCAAGTTGCTCCTAGAGGTCCCTAGTGAGCATCAAACTTTTGGTCACATATGTTACTCCCCTAATGCATTGCATGCAAGACAGCACAAAGAGCTATGTCCATACATACAATTAATAGCTTTGAAATGTGACAAAACAATTATTATATTAATTCTGATTAGGTTGTAGTATATGTGGAGCAGATGAAGGGAAATTTATAGAAGGTCTAATATAAATGTGAGCTGTTGATGTGTAGGTGCAGTACCGCAAGCTGCGCCTAGAGGTCCCTTGTGAGCATCATAAACTTTAAAGATATGCTAAATCCACCCTACCCATAATGCAGTGCATACAAGACAGTACCACAGTACATTCAATATATACAATTAGTAGCTTTGAAAAGTGACAAAATAATTATTTTATTAATTTCGGATTAGGTTGTACTCTATGTGAGGCTGATGAAGGGAAATGTATAGAATGTCTAATACAGATGTGTAGGTGCAGTACCACAAGCAGCGCCTAGAGGCCCCTAGTGAGCAGCAAACTTTAAGTAACATATGGTACTCCCCTAATGCATTGCATGCATGACAGTACCACAAGTACATTCAAATAGCTATGTCCATATATACAATTACATCAAACTTTAAGTCACATATGGTACTCCCCTAATGCATTGCATGCATGACTGTACCACAAGTACATTCAAATAGCTATGTCCATATATACAATTAATAGCTTTGAAATGTGACAACACAATTATTATATCAACGGGAAATTTATAGAAGGTCTAATAGAAATGTGAGATGTGTAGGTGCAGTACCGCAAGCTGCGCCTAGATATCCCTAGTGAGCATGATAATTTTGAAGATATGGTAAATCCACCCTACCCATAATGCCTTGCATGCAAGACAGTACCACAGTACATTCAATATATACAAATAGTAGCTTTGAAATGTGACAAAAGAATAATTATATTAATTCCGGATTAGGTTGTACTTTATGTGGAGCTGATGAAAGGAAATGTATCGAAGGTCTAATATAGATGTGTAGGTGTAGTACTCCAAGCTGCGCCTAGAGGTACTTAGTGAGCATCAAACTTTTGGTCACATATGGTACTCCCCTACTGCATTGCATGCAAGACAGTACCTCGAGTACATTCAAATAGCTATGTCCATATATACAATTAATAGCTTTGAAATGTGACAAAAAATTATTATATTAATTCCGATTAGGTTGTATTCTAGATTAGGTTGTACTCTATGTGTACCTGATGAAGGTCAACCTAGAGGTGCCTAGTGACTACAAACTTTTGGTCACCCATAATGCATTGCATGCAAGACAGTACCAGAGTACATTCAAATAGCTATGTCCATATATACAATTAATAGCTTTGAAATGTGAAAAACAATTATTATATTAAAGGGAAATTTATAGAAGGTCTAATATAAATGTTAGATGTGTAGGTACAATACCATAAGCTGTTTCTGGATATCACTAGTGAGCATCATTAACTTTGAAGATATGGTAAATCCACCCTAACCATGATGCATTGCATGGAAGACAGTACCACAGTATATTCAATATTTACAATTAGTAGCTTTGAAATGTGACAAAAGAATTATTATATTAATTCCGGATTAGGTTGTACTCTATGTGGAGCTGATGAAGGGAAATTTATAGAAGGTCTAATATAAATGTGAGATGTGCTTGCGAGTAAAGTAATTCCTGCTAACCTTGTTTAGGACCAAGTGAGTGTCTTGTCTGAAGGCTTTTGAGAAAATAGTGCCTTGAGTATATTATTAAAACCTAGGGCGTAACAACACATGTAATAGGGGGTGTCCTCATGGGAGGTTACAAAAAGAGACAGGGAGTTCCTAATGAGGGACTACAACGCCTAATAACCAATCAAAAGCCACAATTTACAAAGCACATGGACAGGAGACAATTAAAAAAATTGGCAGGAAGTAGGCGGAGCTTTATTCACACATCCTGACAGCATATCTCAAAGAGACAGCGCAAGTGCTGCCTATGCGAGACCTAAAAATGGCTTGGGCAGTAGGTATTAGTTGTTTTTAATGTATACTGAATTAAATATTTACTGCTCTGCTGAGCTCTAAATTATACAAACTGTGTCATCATGTAGCAGTTCTCATAAGTGCCGGTGTTGACAATTAAGTGCTGGTACTGAACATCAAACGCCACTGGCTCAAATTATGCACTGAAGCATATATGAGTGCAGGAAAGTGGTAGTATAGGAGTTCTCTGTTACAGACTCTTACATGCCTACGTGTATTTGACTGAAAGTCCAACTCCCTATTTCTAAAAGTGCAACGAGGGCACCGTACATTTGTTTTTTACTAAGTCTGTTTCAATATTCCATGACTATGCCCATTTTATTTCCACTTTCGATGTTTTAGTGCCAATTCACAAAAACATATGAGTACATAGATGAGTCCTAGAGGAGCACTACTTTACACACCCCCGAATGCCTTTGTGAATAGGCCCATATGAGTTGCAGGACATTTGACTATTCACATCCAGCAGAAAAAAGGGAAGTGAAAATAGTGTAATAGAAAATTGCCAGCTGACACCGACACACCCATCAGTTTTCGCACCAATTCTGCTGCCCGAACAAAATCAACTTCAATTATTTCTCAGACGTCTAAAAACCAGTGCACCCACAACTCGACGAGGTAAAACCCTATGCAATTCACCAACTGCATTTTGCTTTGGAGCTTATGTTTCAAAACTCTAAAATTTAAAAAAATGTCATTTTTTTCAGCAAAAACACAAAAATACTGCTGCGTCCACCCTTAAACCATGAGCACACTTGATACTGCAAGGAAAGAGGTTATGGCCTAAGGGCCAGAGTTGCCTGGCTGGAGCTAAAGAACCAGGTTCGAGTCTCAGGGTCGGCTCAACATCCTGTGGTTCTGGGCAAATCGCTTAATGTCCCCGTTCATACCAAAAATTAATGTGTCCTTGTATAATTAAACTGGTGCTCATGTAAAGCGGTCCAATACGATTGGGGCGAGTTCGCGCTATAAAAAACTGCAAAAAAAAGGGCTACCAGTATAGATCCACATACAAGTCCAGTGAGGACCAGTGCCGCACATATAGCAGCATAGAAATGTTGGCTCTTCCACCGAGTTAAGTCAAGACAGCTTTAAGTTTCACTCACAGCTGTCCTTGTGGGATGACCGTTTTCTTTTGTAAGTTTCATCAGC
The DNA here is from genome assembly GCF_964204655.1 of Triturus cristatus. Taxonomy (NCBI): domain Eukaryota; kingdom Metazoa; phylum Chordata; class Amphibia; order Caudata; family Salamandridae; genus Triturus; species Triturus cristatus. Next base: position 68,814,333 of record NC_140580.1, on the reverse strand, counting down.
GGGATCATTGCCAATACAGCCAAGTAGAATTTTGACCCGCACTCCTTGTGTTTGGTGGCTGCCAGTCTGGGCATCTGCTACTGGGCGCTGAAAAGAGGCCAAGAGCAATCTTCAGATAAATCACTGACTAGACATCTGGGGGGACCTTCAGCCACCACCAGACTGGTTCAGATGTCAAACAATGACCAAGAGGTCAAAGGTCATCTAACCCCATGTCAAACCGTAGAGCCGTCAAGTCACCCAGCCTTCTGGAGAAGAAGTAGCAGCGAAAATGGGAGTGATGGATGCAGATGGCATCATGAATACACTTGGCATCTGCTCTTTGAATGGTGGCAGGAAACGTGAGGAGTTGGTGGTGGTCCACAAACGCAGATCTCCCCCACGCTAAGTCTGACTACGTCCCACCCTGCCATCAGGAAAGTAGCTTGGTCAGTAAGTTTGGGGGGATGTAAGCTTCAGATTTACTGACACAGGCTGGCATATAATTTTAAATACATTATACCACAAGCAGGGTGCGTGAGAGGGGCCTATGGGGCAGGGGAAAGGGAGAGGAGTGCAGAATGGTAGGAGCGCTAAAAAAGAAAACACAATATTTTGTGAAATAAACAATATTTTTGAGAACTTACAAAACAGAGTGAGAGAGTGTGTGTGTGTTTTTGTCTATATGCAGTTAAAACTTCCTGCTGAAATCCGACTGGTATCTCATCATACCCAACTGAAAGCACTTGTACGCAACTATTTATCAGAAAATACATTTAGGAGGGGGGTGTACCACTGCAAACAGCCCCCCTGAAGCTACGCCCTGCCCGCCATGATGAGCTTACAACCACTCCTGTAGTCTCAAATGTCTCTCTCCCTTGCTGTTATCCCCGCCGCCCCATCCACCCACGCTCTTTTTGTATTTTAAAACCTCAATTTGACAGTGCTATCTTGCTTTGAAGCTCATGTTTGTGACGTATACGTACACATTACGAGAGAATAAAGAAAAAGATAATGCAGCAAACCCTTATAAATCACCGCAGAGGTTTTTCTAGCTCAAACTCACTGTAATTTCATTCTAAAAATCATTTCGAAACGAGACACATCAACCACACATAACCAAACGTCAACAAACAAAATACACTATCAAAAGACACATATCAACCACACACAACAAAAAGTCAACAAACAAAATACACTGCCAAAAGACACATATCAACCACACACAACCAAAAGCCAACAAACATAATACACTATGCAAAGACACATATCATTCACACAGAACCAAAAGTCAACAAACAAAAACACTATAAAAAAAAGGTTCTTCCACTTCTGCAAGAGAGTGTGCCTGGATGAAGGCCCTGCTAGCGTGCCACAAAAATTGTAGGAAACACATTGAAAGTGCCAATAGAATACCATAACCTAATACAATATAAATAAAAATAAAATAACATATAAACATGTTGACATTGCTAATATTTGTACAACAGGGATAGACAGTCGGAAAGCCCAATGGGCAATACTTGAACTTTGTATCTCCTTAGTATGGGATACTTGGCAGAAAGCAATATAAAATGGCGGTAGCAGGAAACAATAGGGTTAAACAAAAATGACAGCTCAAAAAGAGCAGTAACAGGAAGGCCACTGGAATTCTGTGATTCTGAAACCGAAGTATTCTCCACATAATTATGCATCTGCCACATAATCTATAATTTGCTCCATAATTTGCAGATTTCTCAAAAAATTGTTTCTAATTTAAATAGATCAAAAGTTACTAAAAAGCCTGAAAATATGGTTCTCCATAATGCCATACCTTTTGAAAAGGATAAAGGATGCCATTTCAGTTTCTGATTGCTGTATTCCGATTTTGATCAGTATTAATGACGTTCGACAGCATTTCTAAGTGTTGAAATAGCAACAAAAAAAGAAATAATACCGTAATGGATTGTGCTGCACAATGTGTCCTTTCTTGCTGCACAATTTTGTAAGCTCTGCTGCATACTTTGCCCTCCACTGCCACATAATTCCAGAGGCCCTGAGTAAGAGCTTTAAATAGCCTGGGTAAAACTGGAGACCTTGGAAAAGGCTGAGAGTGCCATGAGCCCCAAGGCAAGCAATGAATATATCTTACTGCCCCGAGAAGAGTAGTGAAAGACAACTATAACTGGGTGCTGTGAGCCTCTCACACTCAGGGGTCCCGGTACCTCTGCACCTACTGCACAAATGGTAGCTATAGCCTTGGAAGTGACAACATTAGATAGATATACCCTCCTAGCATCGCTGTACATGGAGCTTTGTAACTCAGGAGGGCACCTAAACAAATACTTTACGTGCTTTAAAGTGCTCAGAATTACCGAAAAAGCAGCATCCAGGCACCATAACAAGTATCTAAATAAAAGCTCTATGTAGCGGCCGCGAGTAAACACATCTCGCGATAAAAAAAGAAATTTCAAGTACAGAAGGTAAGTAAACAGTGTCCTAGTGAAAGCGCGCTGCGGGCCTTGCTCGGTAGAGATGTGACCATAATGCACAGTGTAATGAACAACAGTGATGGCTGGGCCGAGCTTTTCTTTGATTCTGAATGATGCCTGGACCGCACGAGCGGAGAACCCCTGCCAAAGCCAGGCCGCCCTGTGACCATTTCCCACAAACTGCCACTGTGCTGGAATTCTTTTGCACAGACGAGCTTGCACTGTAAAATGACAGTTGCAAAAAAAATTCAGCATTAAATGGCAAAGAGTCAGAGGGCATGGGCAGGGCTACTCGAACCAGGGCGATGACGCATGCCCCTGCGTCGCACGGGGGACTCCTAGCCCTCCCGGGGGTTTCCCAACTCTTCAGGCGGTCCCAATCCTTTCAGGGGTCCCCATTCAGGCCAAGGTCAATGAGGATCTTTGAGATATGGGAGACTCAGGGCCCCCTCATCACATTCTGCAGGGGGGGGCTTCATCGTTTTGTCATGTCAGTGGTTCGAACTAATCAATTCTGCAGCAGCAGGATTTTCCATTCGAATATTAATTTAACACCATTGTCACGTCATCTACCATCTGCTGTGTTATTTGCAGAGTCCACAAAATAATATTTCCGCCTCAAACAGATGAAAAATTACCAATATAAGTACCACGCTTTGCAAACGTTTACAGGTATCTTTCAGTTGCTGATTGCTGTATTCAGGGTTCAACTGGCACCAAAGAGGTGCACCTTTTTCCCAAACAGTATTAACGTGTACTAAAATGACTAAACTGCGAAATAGGCCTGCTACTGGCTGCATTATGCGACATAATTGCATCATGCCGCATAATATGCCTTTTCTGGTCAACATTGTCACTCAACTTGGTTCTTCATTTCCGCATAATTCAAGTAATTATGGGCATCGGGCAGAGTTGAGCCAGAGATCCCCTTTCCTCGGCGCATAATAGAGTCAACATTGCCACTCAACTTGGCCCTTCATTTCCGCATAATTCAAGTAGTTAATAGCCATAGGGCAGAGTTGAGCTAGAGTGCTCCTTTGGGGTCCCACACCCCATTTGATTTCTCATAATGTAGAGTACTTTAGGTCGCTGAAAATGCAGGGCTCATTCTGTGCCCTTGTTTGAAGGTGGGAGCACCCCCACTCATTATTGGGGGATTCGGCAAAATCAGCATTCGGCAGCGGGCGCTTAATACAAACTTTGGAGGGCCTGCACTTATTTATTTATTTATTTATAGAAATTAAGCACTGGGAACATGCACATGAGAAAGTTGTGTTCTGGGGGCTAAGTTGTTTACCTTGAAATCAAAAGACTTGGAGTGGAATCTTGGATTCCCCACTTAATCGAATTGTGTGATGATAGGTGAATCCATGCCTCTACTTGCTTTGTAGAGATGTTTATAAACAACAAACTCTACCCATTGCAATAAAGATGGCCTTGTATATGGGGCAGCGGGAACAGGCCGAGATTGTGCACAAATATTGGTGTGGGGCATTCCTGTTAGAGGGCCGGGGTTCCTGTCTATTACATCAAGACCCATTCCTCATTCAAGTTTAGGAGTGCCTAGAGGCAATACAGTTTCCAGTTTGAGCTACACGAGAAGAGCCATTCTTAAAAAGACACACTGTGCAGGGTATTTAATGCACGCAGGGGGTATATATGTAGGCGGATTGAAACTAAGACCTTGGCACCTGACTTGGTAATTCCATTTCTCGAAGCTCTCAGGGCACCCCACCAGGAGTGTTTAATTTTCAAATTAAATTTCTTACTTAGTGCCCCCGAGGCGAGGTGGGAAGCGGCGTTCACTTTCTCGCTGCAGCCTAGCGCGGAGAGTACACGTGTTCTGGCGCTGCCGGGCACCTGCTGTGGGTGCTTCCAGGCACTCCCGCCGGCCGGAGGAAACATTATCTGACTTCATGTCCAGGCGAAGAGCAGGTGGATTGGCGTCAAGGCCCACGCACGTATCCGGTTTGAAAACAAATGAAAACACATTTTGCGTCATTTGTGGAAATTCTTAGCGGGCACAGCTATCAATAGTGCTGCAGGTGCAGTGGCACTGGGCACTGGCCGTCTGGGTGGCTTACTGCACCCCACGCACTCCAAGTAGTGGGGGGTTCATTCTCCTTGTTGGCATTAGGACTCACGATTCCACTGTGGACACTTTGTTTATTTTTTATTTCAAGACAATCACTGAGGGACAGAAATTTAGGGTGCAAGACAAGGAAGAGCCATATTTGGGAGCGTGTGCGCACGCAAGGAGCCGCAATGTGGGCGCGCACATGTACTGAAAGGTAAATCAAGTGTGCGGTGGGAGCGTGTGAGGAGACGCCAAGCACGCACACATCGCCTGTCCGGGCGCGCACCTGGTTTGTCTCCCTTCGTGCACCAAACCGACGATAATAGAGTCTTGCCAAGGTGAAGCAGCGCATGCGCTGCGTTCGCTAGGCGAGACCTAAAAAAGGTAAGATGGGGTAAATCACATTTGAAAGCTGGGAGCCACAAAGATGCGCTCATTCTCATTCCCCACTTTATTGAAAGCGAAACGCGCCTTGATCATCCGTTCCCACTTGTACATAATAATTACAGCTGAAATGCAAAGCTGTAATCAACATTTACATTTGCAACGATCGTACAGTGCTTAAGAGAGCACAGCAGACACAAGTTTATCTAATTAGACGCGATCTGATTGAAAATTACACTAGATTCTCTACATAGATTTTTTTTGATGAAATCAAGCAGGGCTCGATTACAGTAACAGAGTGTGTGCCAGCAAGGTGCTGCTGATTCCCAACCCCGAATGTACCCAGGACCCACGATGCAAACATTTCAAGTTCACAAACAATGCCGAATTTACTAATGTTCTTTGCTATTTAAATTATGCACAGAATAATATATTAGAAAAATATGTCAGCGGGGGACTCTGTTGCAGGCCTCGTGCGCTATTTATATCTGTATATTAGGGAGCTCCCACATGACTTAAAGAATGTTTAATACATTTTTGATAGGGGAGCTTTATTCACTGCTATACGGTACATTGTGAGGGAGACACTAATCTCACTACAAAAGCCTGTTAAATATTTCTTATTACAAGCACGTTTTGATGTCATAAAATGCTCGCAATGAGTAAAATAAAGGCACTATTCACCTGTAATGATTTATTTGCAAGTGAGTAGTAATGTCACAGTGCCAACCCACTGAAAGGACAGCACGCATGCAGCCCTCACTCTGCCTTCCAAAATGACAGGGTCACAGGTGGGACTAAACCCACACTGGGACGAGAGCAAAGGAGGACATGTCCAACACGCATCACCTTCCTACCTGCCGAGAGGACAACACTACGGGTGGGATTAAGAATGGTGTAGGCTGAGAATATCGAATCCCGAATATCGACTGGACAGAATATCATTACAACAGTATTGTCGGACAGAATATAGAAAAATAAGTTTCTATACATTCCCTATACCTAACTCCACAAATACGTACCTTGGCAATATATATTTAAAGACACTTCTGTCAAAGGCAAAATCCCTTTCGGCACCTTTAGTAAAGCATACAAATATTTTCAACCACTAAGCATACACTATCCGCATCACTAGCATTCAATCGAAACCAACAAAAGTGTGAGCAGCTAAGAGGACCTAGGCTGATTACACACATAAATGCAATATTAAGTATATAACATTATCACTTTCCTTTACAAACAAAACAACAATAGCAAATAAAGGAAAAAACTATACACACGTAAGCAGTAAAATTCATAACTCCGGGATGCAACATAAAGAAAAACATCTCAGAAAAATGAACAATACAAATCCAGAAGAGATGGAAAAAAATGCAACATCAATATACTTGTGCAACAATATCCTCCATCCTCCCCCATAAAAATTGTAAAAACATTAAGAAACGTAGTGTTGAGAAACAAGTACAAGTAATAATATAATGACGCAAGCTGTAAAACACTGTACTGTAAAATCAAAGGTAAAATACCCCGCAACACCTATCCCAAATACAAGGGAACCACAAAGATATGGGACAACGACCCATAACCCTGTGTGAGGGGCTAGCACCCAAAACACACACCCTAGTTGTACTTTTGTACTGCGCGCAACTGTGAATGCCGCTGCCCGCATCCCAAGCAGTGGGACATCAGCAGGGCAGCATTCTAGTGGCCGCCCGTCGGAGCCTTCCCCCTTTGCTGCCTCGCGCGCGAGGCCTACGCCCACTTGGGTAGGACCCCCCTATCGTGTGGAGCTGGAGGCGGGCCAGGGGGGGCGGGGGGCGCGGCTTACCCCCCTACTTAGTTGGCTCTCTCGCCCAGTTCCTCCTCTGTCTCCTGCGCGTCGCACCAGCCTGGACACGTGTTATCAGGATCGTCGTCGTCGCCGCTCGTCATTACGGTATGTCCATGCTTGCCTCCCCCCCCGGCCCCGTCCCTGGGTTAAGCCAGGTAGTACAGGGGCCCTGTGGTCGGATACCACGGGGGGGGGCGGAGATGGTCGCGCAGGGTCGGAAGCGGCAGGGTGGCGGTTAGTTGCGGGACAGGGATCGACAATGGTGTTGGTTATGCTTCGACGCTAGGATCGCCTCAAACAGGCCTGGAAAGCTCTACGGGTCGGGTTTCCCGGGGGTGTCAAGGGGCTGCAGCAACTCTCTAGAGCGTCCCTTCACTCAGCCCAGTCCCAGCAGTGCACTAGACTCGTAGCTCATTGCCGCGCACCTGTCTCTCAGTGGGCCACACGCAGTTTATCGGCCGGGATGTTACCAGGCTCCCAGCACCTGGAGTCTCCTTAGTTCATCCGGCGATGCGCTTACCTCTACTCAGGTAGGCCGCACTTCACGACTCTCCACACACGCAGTGGTCTTTGCGGCACTTAACTTTCTGCACGCGGCTCTCCCCACCTCGATTTTCTGCATCCTCGCTTTCTCCTTGCCACTCTGCGAGCAGCGGTGGCATGCCTGCACTGCCAACCGCCTGCGAGGTACCCGGGCCCGCGATCGTCTCTCAGGCATAGCTATTGGGTCTGCCGCTTTTCACCGTCTCATTTCGGCATCCGATCCCTTCTCTCCACGCACTGCATGCGTTACGGCAATGTCGCAGTCTGTCGGGCACTGTCAGGCACGGTGGTAAACAGTGCGGGGTTTCTTTGGTTGCGGGCAGGGCGGTCGCGGAGGTAGCCTTAAATTGTTCGTGGTAAGCGGGGTAGGGAGGACCAGATCGGGTGCCCCCCCCCCCCCCCCTTTTTACGCCGATCGTCCCAGCGGCTGCCCAGTGCGCGATTGAACAATCGAACGCTGGCCTTACATTTAGGAAACAACAGCCTTTGGACTCACACCCGGAGACATTGGAGGTTATTGATTTAATTCGCAAATTCCTTGAATCAGTCCATAGCTCACGCAATTCTCCGTTACTGATCGTTTTACTCACCGGCGTTTCTTCGTAATTTGAGTATTTCCGGGTGCCAAGGCAGCCAATGCCGTGGCTGCACATATTCTGGGAGTCTTCAGAAAAAAGGCAGACTCAGGAAGGAAAAGGTGACTTTGGATTGGAGTCTTTTGAGCTCCATGGCCAATCCTAGCGTGTTGCACAGATTCTGAGGTTCTCATTGGATGTCGAGTCCGCACTTGTTTTCGGCAGCATGTAATTGTAAACACTGTCCGATCCGACTGCCGGAGTTGGTAGGCGTTTGTATTTTATAATGGGCTGGCCCTAGACTAAGTGAAGTTGCGGATATAGCACTCACATTGGATTCGGTTAGTCGCGGAGGTAGCCTTAAATTGTTATCATACTGTGTTGCATGGTAAGCGGGGTAGGGAGGACCAGATCGGGTGCCCCCCCCCCCTTTTTACGCCGATCGTCCCAGCGGCTGCCCAGTGCGAGATTGCTTAAGGTAAGGCGCTGGAAAGGAATTTTTTGCTTTAGTCACCCTACACCCCCTAGTTGCCGATCGTTTACCGTAAAAGCGGCGGGGTAGGGTGCAGGGGACGCCGAGTGTGGGTGCGAGGCTGGGGGAGGGGTCTTTGTGGTGCAGGGCTTTCAGGCCGTTGGTTTCCTGTGCCGTGAGACTCCTGTGGCCCTGCTTCCTGGTCTGGCGTCGGTCACGCGGTTGTGCCCTTGGTCTGGCGCTGTGTTCATTGGGGAGTGCGGGGCAATGCCGCCTCTCGTCTTTCCCCATTCCATGTGGCGCTAGGCCCCGATTTTGGCAGTGTGTGTGTTGTAGGGATCAGCCACAGCTAATAATCTTGGCAAATTGCAATGCTAGCGCTCGCATTCCTGCCTCCTGATAGATAATGTGTCCAGCAGCTTTAACTGCTGCGTCTAAATTATGAGTTTACCAGCTATCCAAAATTTGTCATTGATTTGTATTTTACATTATTACATTGCGAGTGAGTTGGGTAAAAGGTACAATTGACCGTTTAGAGACCTTTTATTATTTCCCAAGAGTACAGCAAAATTGATATGTGTCTTTTGTTAAGGGTGGAAATTTATCATCTGGTGGCCATCTACGTTGTACAATTTGGCTTCACATCTGAGGCAGTGCATTATAGTTCAGTGCAACGTTAATAAGTTGGAAAAAGGCCATAGATTAGTTGCGGCTTCACAAAACTTTGTCTGCAGCACCAGAGATTAAATGAGGGTTATTGGGACGTGATGTTCTTGGATCCATTGGACATAGATAATGTTTTGCTGACATTAGAGTTTCTGATTTTGAATTCACATACGATGACCCTGTTCTGTCAGGTGCTCTTTGTTTCGGTGACTTGGAGCGGATTCGAGAATGGCGAAATATTTGTGATTTCCGCCTGTCCCGATAATAACAGTGTGGCAATACGGAATCTGTACTGTTTATAGTTAATTAAATACTTTACAATGTACAATAATGATGAAACCAGTCAATTTTGGAGTGGGGGCCGGTTCTGAAGTAGTGCGTGGGTTCGAATACTTGCACGCACGCGAAACGTAATGGGATCGAAGCCCGCACTCTCCGTTAAGGGGATATGGGCATACACTTTGAAATCATGTAATCCCCGTGATGAGGTGGTGGTCCGGCTGCGGCGTGGCCGCCTCGGGTGCGGTACAGCGGGTTGCGAGCCTCGTGGTCGCGTCTACATCCTGTGATCCAGAGCAAATCATTCACTCCCCCGTGCCTCGAGTAGGGTCCGGGTGGGGGCTCCGACTCATGGGTAGCGGTTCCGGATGGACGAGCATTGGATTAGCACGCGAGGGGTAGAGGGTCAGCGGCCCGCACCCTACATGGAATTTGTTTAAATTGTCAATTGACGTAATCGCCATGACGAAGTGGGTGCCCGGGCTCTTAGTTGTTTGCTATGTCCCCTACCTCCTAACCTTTGTTTACGGGGGGATTTATCAAGGGTGTCACTTGCTCCTTTCCGGGCCCGCTCGGGGGCGGTTCAGAATCGCGCTTTATGTATGACGATCGGTTTGGATCAGTCGGGGAGGGGATGTGGCGCTGCGGTTAGCCGGCCGACTTTGGGGCTGAGTGCCGGAGTCCGAGTCTTGGGGTCGCTTTCCGGGATTCTGGGGCGTGTCGCTTGGTCTCTCTGCGCCTGCCGGAGTAATGTAAATATGGTGCTCGTGGAAAGCGCTCCGCTGCCGTTCGGGTCGAGTTCGTGCTATATGGGTTCGAGTCTCTGGTTTGACGCTGAGCAGCCTGGTGATTCTGCAAATCACCCTATCTACCCCTTGCTAACAGGGGCTGGCATTCCCCTCATCTACATGGTAATAATTGCAATGCAATCGGTCTCCCTTTTCTCCGGAGCCGGCGGCAAATTGGCGCCTGGAGGCCCTGACGCGTGATTGTTCGGGCTTTACAGGTGTGGTTCCTTGTTTGGAAAGCCGGCAGCTAAAGCAGCCCCGTGGGTTGATGCAAACATTCCCAATATCTGGGTGGGAACACCGAAGGTCAACGGTTCGATCCTAGTTGGTGCATTGGGTAAAGTAGCATGGGTTACATTTTGTGCGTGTCGCCGCTACGCGTGCACGGGTGTCGGGCTGCTGGAACTGGTGATGGGTTCCGCCATCCGTGGGGCGCTGCTTCGGGCTGGTGCAACCGGCGGAGCTCTGGCCAGCCCCCGCCATTGCGTGAATGCTGAAAGACGGTTTGCACTGGTTTGATCGTACATACACATTTTGGTGCTTCTAGATTACACGTACGGGAATGGTTGCCTTTTGCTGCCCAACACGCAGAGGCGGGATATGTTGGTGTCTTTAATGTTGATCTAGATACTGCTTTGAAGCACCCGGTGCTGCGTTTCTTTCCGCGGCAATCCCAGGCCCCACATGCAGGTCAGGATAACTCGTGTGATTCGTTACCTTCCTGGAGAAAGATCAAGAATTTGTATAGTGGAGGTTTTGGACTTCAGTGTAGTGGTGCTGAGAGTTAAATATGCCCGCTGCAAAGAACGTGTGCCAAGTAGATTTTTGGAGTGCGTATGATGTATAGAGGTCAGCAGGTTACTGTGTTCAAAGGAGGCACCCCCTTTTGTCACTTGCAATGTATATCTTACAACCCTAATAGTCAACAGTGAGCTACGAACGCTCATCTTAGAGCTGCATCCACACCACTAAGCAGACATCATTAGAACATTGACTGGTGTTGCAAAGAGGGTTAATTTGGCTGACTCGACCGAGCTGGTGCTTCTCCACTCCAAGCAGCCTTAAACTATACGGCCTGCTAGTGGGGAAGGCCATGAATCGCCTAGTTTTTGAGTCCTTTGGCTCAGGTCTCCTTTCCTATACACTGATTCAATGCAGATGGTTGAGTGGCTCGGAGGGTTTTGGGTGAGATGCAAAGTCGCGGACACCCTACACGGGTAGGAGTGCGCTATATAACTAAATTAAATGCATCTGAGAGTGTGGTCATGGAAACGTCGTCATCAGTAACTTCTGGTATTTCATGCCCTGCGCATTGGAGTTCATTTCTCTCCAGTTCCCTGGGAAAGGTTTGGGGGACCAGGGTGATCTATGACGAGTCTGTACTCATTTCGGTTTATGGTAAGCGTTTTGAGAAACATATGGTGTAGTTTAGTTAGCTTTTGGCCAATGGTAGTTTTCATCAGCCAGATTCGGACTAGCTGGTATTGCAGGACACTAGAGGCGGTTGTGTGTATGTCCCAGATGGGGAATGGCATGCTTTGCCGGTTAATTGATTTAATGAATAAAGTTGCATGTTCTAGCTCGAACAGAGCTACTGTTACTAATCGCAAGGACATGGGTTCACACGCACTCGAGAGCCCCCCTTTTGCATTTATTCCCTGGTATCTTTGTCCCATAATGCAGCATTTATTAGGATTCTCCGGTACTAGGGGGGGAATCTCGTTGGCATTTATTTCCATGCCGGTGGGTACGAAGGGACGAAGTCGTGTCCCAAGTGGTGCAACAGGAGGAGGGAAGGTATATAGATAGATATATGCTCCCTGGCAGCAGGTGTACAGATATGTCAAGGTTCAGCCTAAAACCCAGACTCTGCCATGATGCAATGGTCAGCTTGTGGAAAGCTGTAACACGGAAATTGAGCGACCACTGTTAGTAATGTAAGTTCAACGCTTGAATTAAGAGACGCTGCTGTCTCTCATCTTTGCCTTGCTATTAGGAAACAGCTGGGGTAGGTTTCCCTTCAATTAGTCATAGTGGCAGCTTAGTGTATATGGAAGAGTCAGCAGCCTGTGCTGTGTTGAGGCAAGTTGTAGGCCTGGGTTTGAGTGTCATACATAACATCTTGTAGGTGTTTTGGTGAGTTCCACGCTCAAGTCAAGAGATGCGGCTGCCTTTCATCGTTAGCCTTGCTATTCGGAAACAGCTGGTGTGATATTTTCTGCAACTCAGTCATAGTGGCAGCTTAGTCGATACAGGAAAGGCCGCAGCATGAGCTGCTTTGAGACGGGCGGAGGCCTGGGTTTGTCTATCATACTTAACATCTTTGAGGTTATTCTCCCTGTCCCACAGGGAGGCCAGGGACAACACAGAGTGACATGGTTTACTGAGACTTAGCCTGGCTTGCCGCTTTTGCGACCTGTGAGGTTTATTTATGTATTGTATGAAGGTGAGAGAGGCTGTCACTGTTCTTGAGAGGCACCGGGCCCAGATGACATTTGAGTGCATTGTGTGCTGGAATTTAAGGAGCGGGTCCATTTAGTAAGCACAAGGAGCACGGGGGGCATTCCTAGCTCTAAAAGGAAAGTTGAGACAACCAGGTTAGTTCCTGGGCAAGGCTACGTTTGGTGGGGCAATTCTAGGCGCAAAGCATTAAGCCAGACAGCCCTGGGAATTAGGCAGGCATTCGATTAGCTAAGATGTTGTTCAAGCTGAGGGAGAGCATATCGACCACAAACAAATGTGGAACCAGGAAAAGCTTTACAAAACAATGCTGTAGATTTCCGGTAGAATGCTGTATGGATAGGCTTCAAGGATAAGGCCGTGACCTCCAGGAGAGGCATTCTTCTTCGACCCGTGTCGAACTGAGATAGGAAGTAAGGAGGGCAGGATAACCCTTTATTCTACCAGCATTGGCACATCTTGCCAGGAGTGATGGTCAAAGGTTTTCCCTTCAGCCAGCCTAGGCATGCCCAGCCACGCCAAGCTAATTGTTCATGGGGGTTTTGGGCCGCATTTACACAGCCCAGTATTTGGCCCCTGGGGTTGTCAGTGTCGTGAATTACAAAATTTCACTGAACTGGAGATGGGCCGGGTTTCACACGAGCAGAAGTTTGGGAGGGCAAGCCTCCACCTAGGGGGTGGCTGGCTGAATCTGATGTACTACTTCAAACGGTTCACAGCACTGCACGCGGGAGAGTGTCGATGACCGGTGCATACTTCAACCAGACACCCGTGTATGGCATGCCCTCAGCTCCATAGCAATAATTAGAGAGCAGAGAGCGACCACGAGCATGACCAGAGACGTGCTGCTCTTCACAGACATTTGACAGGTTAATGGGCAAGGCTAGCGGAAAGCCAGATGTAATCCCGTCATTAAGGCGGACGTGCCCCAGGTATTGGCAAGATAGAGACACTGTCAACTATGAAGATAGGAACGAAATCATACCTGGGGCTCGCAACGCTTTATTGACAGGTCCCCAGGTCTGGTTGGTAGGCCATTCCTACATCACGAGGCTGGAACGCTGGGCAGCACACAGGAACTGGTCGCAGAACTTTGCTACTACACAGCTTGTGTGGTTGGGTTCCCCCGGGCATGAAATGGAGTGAAGCCCGCGGCACAGTTGAGCAGCGCCTGGCAGTCGTAGGGGTCCTGCCCTCTGTTATCATCTTGCACTTAGGGGGTAATGACCTGGTTGCCAGGGGGAGGAGGGCTCTGCTCCTGTCAATGCAAACTGACTTGCAGGCCATTAGCCAAGCCGGGGGGTCATGCGAGGTCTGGTGGTCTGAAATCGTCCCCCGTAGGGTTGGAGAGGGGCCAGGTCCCCGGCGGCAGTAGAGCGGTCCCGTAGGAGGCTTAATAGGTCCATGCAGAAATTTATGGAGCGCAGGGGCATGGGCTTCACCAGACATGCTTTGATCCAGGAGAAGGTGGAGGGGTATTATGAGGCGGACGGGGTGCACCTGTCCAGGGTAGGGATGGACATGTTCCTGCTTGACGTACAAGAGGCACTGGCTAGCAAGGGACATCAGTAACACCTATTAGGAGAGGGGGGCTCTGGCAGCGACGGTAGCCTCCCCAGAGCTGTGGCGGAGTTACAGGGCGATCTGGATGCAGACGGGTACAGTAAGGGTACCTCTGCGACAGGCGGTACAGTAAGGGTACCCCTGTCCGGCACAGTAAGGGTGCCCGAGCCAAGGTCCAGGAGCCGAAGGGGGTTCTGGGAAGACCGCGACGGCGCCCCGTTAGTCCTTCGGGCGGTTGGGGGGCCTGACCAACCGGGGGTGTGCCACAACACGCTCCGCCCCTGTCGGAAGGGGCGGGAGTAGGAGGCAGATCACGTGACCCAGTGGATGATCTGCAAATATTTATGTGCCACACTGCCGGGCATCGACCCACCGTGTGTGCTGGCTCACCAGGCGGGCGGAGCAGCAAGGGGCTGCCTGCCCTGGATCACCCGTAAGATAACCCAATTTTATTATCATACTGTGTTGTATGAAATAAACCTGCAGCAATTCTTCACCCACAAATAAAGTGTCAGTGTAATCTTTGGGTGATGTCTGTGTATGCGTGTTGACTGAAGCGGATGACGGTGTGGTCACTATGGGGTATACCCTGGTTGTACATTAGTACTGCGCACCACTGTAAAATGGGATCTAAACCCATATCCAACCCTGTGAAAGAGTTATACATAACGATTTTATATGGAAACTACCCCAAGACCCAAACCTGCTGACGAGGTTACTAACTGGGACTCGAACCCATCCCCATCCCTGAAGTAAGGATGTACCATGGCCAAACAGAATCAAATGTGAAGGGACTGTTACCCAGACCCATCCCTAGTTTAAGGGAACACTGTGAAGTCCACCCGCTAGAACAAATGGACGACCCATCCTATGAGCGAAAAACTGTGGCATCACTACTGAACTGTTCCCCACGCTAGTGAGCGATCTCTCACCCGAGATGTGCTGTAGCAGCACTCCCCCTCAGTAAGGGTACAAAAAAAACCACAGAAGGGAATATAACATGTAGAGGCATGGAACCCCATGAATAAACCATGCTCAGAACGTGTGCACCTGAACTGAAGCTCGTAAAATAAACACTTGTAATGAATCAGAACACAAGTCGGTGTAAATAGATTTGCACCAAGTATGAGGACTTAAACAAAAAGGACACACTATAAAAGACTCTATTGATGTCACCCAAAATTAGCAGAGGCAGAGTCAATACACAGTGCGGTGACAACAATTTCCACAATACAAGAAAAAGAAGAATTGACCGCCTGTAAGACCAGAAAGCTGGTACATGTGGAAGCATAAATTAAAACGCGAGGTGAAAGTCACTGCCAGGACAAACCCTCGAGCAAAGGCAGCACATGAATGGATGATTCCGTGGCAGCGAGTCACAAAGAAAAAGTCTCACCCACAGAATATCTTTGGTCGACGTCAGTAGTTTCACCGGCACAACGAGTGAAGAAAAGGCAGCATTGTGCATCGTCAGGAACTCGTTCATAAAACTTTATTGAGGAAACAAGACAGAATGGTTGGCAAAGTCAAGCAATGTCGAGAACCTATAACACATGAAACAATGGTGTAGTTGCCAAACCTAATATGGCCTCACGCATATCACGTTGTGCCGAGTGGTTCCGGGGGCATAGACGCTCCGAAACATTAGACAGCAGCATAACATCCCACAAAGACGGAACGTCGTCACAGAGGATCGCTGAGTGCTGGACACGTCACGATGTAGGTAAATGTGCACACGCTACCTAGAACGCGTGCTCAAGCGTGTGCATAGCTGGTCTCGTGGCATGTTTAAATTTAAAAGAAAACGGCGCCCTGAAAAACCCTCAGTGTAGACCAAAAATGACTGATAACCCAAGTCTCACCGGACATAGCTCCCTAGGCTAAAGTAACCGCAGCTGTGTGGCCCCAAATTCGTTACGCCAACTAGCCCCAATTGTAGATGAACATGGGAAAATCGAAAATCCATCCAACCAGTCTTTGCATGAAAGTGCAAGTCTCAGTGCCACATAGGCAGCCCAGGAATGTGTAGAGTCAAAGCACCGAAAACATCCACAGCTGTCCAACCAGTCTTCCGCCGAACCAAGTGCAGGTATCTCTGCCATGTAGCAGGAAAGTGTCATCTTGTAGATTGAGTTAAAAAAAAACAGGCAATATGCAGGCAGTTTCCACCTTGACTTAACGTCGTGACAAGACCACTACCCTCTGACCCAGTCAAAAACAGCATGAACAGATTCTGTGTGACTGCACATTGAGTCCTTCCTATGTGCCAACAAAACACCGATATTTGCAGAACCACATGGCTCTCGTGTGGCACCTGTGAATAACCTTCACTGAGTTAGTCCAAAACTCACATCTGAACAGCCACATTTCCTTTAGCGACTTGGCTCCTGTGTGGCACCTGTGAATTTCCTTCACTGAGTTAGTCCATAACTCACATCAGAACAGCCACTATTCCTTTACGCAGTAGATACATCCATACAGCAGATTCAAAAGGAAGTGGTAGGGTGAAAGTCAGTCCATTCATTCCCTAACATACCTGTGATCAAAACCATGGAGTAAGTTCAGGCTGGACACACACAGTGGTTGGGACCGTCCGATGACATGGACACTGGTGGGGCTGGCTTGCCTTTTACTCCATTCCCCTTCATGTAGTTACTTAATTTTTGTGTTGTTTCGCTGGTTACTGGATTTTCTTAGTAGTCTCTAGGTTTGTATAGTGTTGATTTCTCCTTGTTTCTGTTACATCCTTGAAGACACTTGAGTCCTGGTCCACTCGTCGCCAAATAATGTTGTGCCCTGCATAGAGACACTGGCAGCCTTGTGAGTAGTTTCAAGTCTTCTTTATTAGGTCCACGTCAGGATATTAACAATCTTAGTCCAGCCAGCCCCACCAGGAGCAGCCTGCCTAGCTGCTCAGCCCATCACCAACTGTCATCCACACATCCACTCAGGCACCCAGGCATTCCACGCATCACAGTCACACCAACATTCCATTACCATCTCTCACTCAGGCTGAGCAGCTAGGAGGACCTAGGCTGATTACACATAAATGCAATACTTAGGATATAACAAAATCCTTAACTCTTTCTGTGCACTTACCTTTGGACACGGTCGGACTGGCCGTACCGGGCATCTGGCGTTTCACTGGGAGGCTAGAGGTGCGGGGTCCAGTTTTGTAAGGGTGGGGGCCAGTTTTGTGACTGGAGGCTTGGATTAAAGCAGTACTGCAATATCGGCCCAAGTAACAAAATCAGCAGGTCAAATAAATTGACTCAATTTCGGTCCCGTAGGAGGCTTAATAGGTCCATGCAGAAATTTATGGAGCGCAGGGGCATGGGCTTCACCAGACATGCTTTGATCCAGGAGAAGGTGGAGGGGTATTATGAGGCGGACGGGGTGCACCTGTCCAGGGTAGGGATGGACATGTTCCTGCTTGACGTACAAGAGGCACTGGCTAGCAAGGGACATCAGTAACACCTATTAGGAGAGGGGGGCTCTGGCAGCGACGGTAGCCTCCCCAGAGCTGTGGCGGAGTTACAGGGCGATCTGGATGCAGACGGGTACAGTAAGGGTACCTCTGCGACAGGCGGTACAGTAAGGGTACCCCTGTCCGGCACAGTAAGGGTGCCCGAGCCAAGGTCCAGGAGCCGAAGGGGGTTCTGGGAAGACCGCGACGGCGCCCCGTTAGTCCTTCGGGCGGTTGGGGGGCCTGACCAACCGGGGGTGTGCCACAACACGCTCCGCCCCTGTCGGAAGGGGCGGGAGTAGGAGGCAGATCACGTGACCCAGTGGATGATCTGCAAATATTTATGTGCCACACTGCCGGGCATCGACCCACCGTGTGTGCTGGCTCACCAGGCGGGCGGAGCAGCAAGGGGCTGCCTGCCCTGGATCGCCCGTAAGATAACCCAATTTTATTATCATACTGTGTTGTATGAAATAAACCTGCAGCAGTTCTTCACCCACAAATAAAGTGTCAGTGTAATCTTTGGGTGATGTCTGTGTATGCGTGTTGACTGAAGCGGATGACGGTGTGGTCACTATGGGGTATACCCTGGTTGTACATTAGTACTGCGCACCACTGTAAAATGGGATCTAAACCCATATCCAACCCTGTGAAAGAGTTATACATAACGATTTTATATGGAAACTACCCCAAGACCCAAACCTGCTGACGAGGTTACTAACTGGGACTCGAACCCATCCCCATCCCTGAAGTAAGGATGTACCATGGCCAAACAGAATCAAATGTGAAGGGACTGTTACCCAGACCCATCCCTAGTTTAAGGGAACACTGTGAAGTCCACCCGCTAGAACAAATGGACGACCCATCCTATGAGCGAAAAACTGTGGCATCACTACTGAACTGTTCCCCACGCTAGTGAGCGATCTCTCACCCGAGATGTGCTGTAGCAGCACTCCCCCTCAGTAAGGGTACAAAAAAAACCACAGAAGGGAATATAACATGTAGAGGCATGGAACCCCATGAATAAACCATGCTCAGAACGTGTGCACCTGAACTGAAGCTCGTAAAATAAACACTTGTAATGAATCAGAACACAAGTCGGTGTAAATAGATTTGCACCAAGTATGAGGACTTAAACAAAAAGGACACACTATAAAAGACTCTATTGATGTCACCCAAAATTAGCAGAGGCAGAGTCAATACACAGTGCGGTGACAACAATTTCCACAATACAAGAAAAAGAAGAATTGACCGCCTGTAAGACCAGAAAGCTGGTACATGTGGAAGCATAAATTAAAACGCGAGGTGAAAGTCACTGCCAGGACAAACCCTCGAGCAAAGGCAGCACATGAATGGATGATTCCGTGGCAGCGAGTCACAAAGAAAAAGTCTCACCCACAGAATATCTTTGGTCGACGTCAGTAGTTTCACCGGCACAACGAGTGAAGAAAAGGCAGCATTGTGCATCGTCAGGAACTCGTTCATAAAACTTTATTGAGGAAACAAGACAGAATGGTTGGCAAAGTCAAGCAATGTCGAGAACCTATAACACATGAAACAATGGTGTAGTTGCCAAACCTAATATGGCCTCACGCATATCACGTTGTGCCGAGTGGTTCCGGGGGCATAGACGCTCCGAAACATTAGACAGCAGCATAACATCCCACAAAGACGGAACGTCGTCACAGAGGATCGCTGAGTGCTGGACACGTCACGATGTAGGTAAATGTGCACACGCTACCTAGAACGCGTGCTCAAGCGTGTGCATAGCTGGTCTCGTGGCATGTTTAAATTTAAAAGAAAACGGCGCCCTGAAAAACCCTCAGTGTAGACCAAAAATGACTGATAACCCAAGTCTCACCGGACATAGCTCCCTAGGCTAAAGTAACCGCAGCTGTGTGGCCCCAAATTCGTTACGCCAACTAGCCCCAATTGTAGATGAACATGGGAAAATCGAAAATCCATCCAACCAGTCTTTGCATGAAAGTGCAAGTCTCAGTGCCACATAGGCAGCCCAGGAATGTGTAGAGTCAAAGCACCGAAAACATCCACAGCTGTCCAACCAGTCTTCCGCCGAACCAAGTGCAGGTATCTCTGCCATGTAGCAGGAAAGTGTCATCTTGTAGATTGAGTTAAAAAAAACAGGCAATATGCAGGCAGTTTCCACCTTGACTTAACGTCGTGACAAGACCACTACCCTCTGACCCAGTCAAAAACAGCATGAACAGATTCTGTGTGACTGCACATTGAGTCCTTCCTATGTGCCAACAAAACACCGATATTTGCAGAACCACATGGCTCTCGTGTGGCACCTGTGAATAACCTTCACTGAGTTAGTCCAAAACTCACATCTGAACAGCCACATTTCCTTTAGCGACTTGGCTCCTGTGTGGCACCTGTGAATTTCCTTCACTGAGTTAGTCCATAACTCACATCAGAACAGCCACTATTCCTTTACGCAGTAGATACATCCATACGGCAGATTCAAAAGGAAGTGGTAGGGTGAAAGTCAGTCCATTCATTCCCTAACATACCTGTGATCAAAAAAACCATGGAGTAAGTTCAGGCTGGACACACACAGTGGTTGGGACCGTCCGATGACATGGACACTGGTGGGGCTGGCTTGCCTTTTACTCCATTCCCCTTCATGTAGTTACTTAATTTTCGTGTTGTTTCGCTGGTTACTGGATTTTCTTAGTAGTCTCTAGGTTTGTATAGTGTTGATTTCTCCTTGTTTCTGTTACATCCTTGAAGACGCTTGAGTCCTGGTCCACTCGTCGCCAAATAATGTTGTGCCCTGCATAGAGACACTGGCAGCCTTGTGAGTAGTTTCAAGTCTTCTTTATTAGGTCCACGTCAGGATATTAACAATCTTAGTCCAGCCAGCCCCACCAGGAGCAGCCTGCCTAGCTGCTCAGCCCATCACCAACTGTCATCCACACATCCACTCAGGCACCCAGGCATTCCACGCATCACAGTCACACCAACATTCCATTACCATCTCTCACTCAGGCTGAGCAGCTAGGAGGACCTAGGCTGATTACACATAAATGCAATACTTAGGATATAACAAAATCCTTAACTCTTTCTGTGCACTTACCTTTGGACACGGTCGGACTGGCCGTACCGGGCATCTGGCGTTTCACTGGGAGGCTAGAGGTGCGGGGTCCAGTTTTGTAAGGGTGGGGGCCAGTTTTGTGACTGGAGGCTTGGATTAAAGCAGTACTGCAATATCGGCCCAAGTAACAAAATCAGCAGGTCAAATAAATTGACTCAATTTCGGTCCCGTAGGAGGCTTAATAGGTCCATGCAGAAATTTATGGAGCGCAGGGGCATGGGCTTCACCAGACATGCTTTGATCCAGGAGAAGGTGGAGGGGTATTATGAGGCGGACGGGGTGCACCTGTCCAGGGTAGGGATGGACATGTTCCTGCTTGACGTACAAGAGGCACTGGCTAGCAAGGGACATCAGTAACACCTATTAGGAGAGGGGGGCTCTGGCAGCGACGGTAGCCTCCCCAGAGCTGTGGCGGAGTTACAGGGCGATCTGGATGCAGACGGGTACAGTAAGGGTACCTCTGCGACAGGCGGTACAGTAAGGGTACCCCTGTCCGGCACAGTAAGGGTGCCCGAGCCAAGGTCCAGGAGCCGAAGGGGGTTCTGGGAAGACCGCGACGGCGCCCCGTTAGTCCTTCGGGCGGTTGGGGGGCCTGACCAACCGGGGGTGTGCCACAACACGCTCCGCCCCTGTCGGAAGGGGCGGGAGTAGGAGGCAGATCACGTGACCCAGTGGATGATCTGCAAATATTTATGTGCCACACTGCCGGGCATCGACCCACCGTGTGTGCTGGCTCACCAGGCGGGCGGAGCAGCAAGGGGCTGCCTGCCCTGGATCGCCCGTAAGATAACCCAATTTTATTATCATACTGTGTTGTATGAAATAAACCTGCAGCAGTTCTTCACCCACAAATAAAGTGTCAGTGTAATCTTTGGGTGATGTCTGTGTATGCGTGTTGACTGAAGCGGATGACGGTGTGGTCACTATGGGGTATACCCTGGTTGTACATTAGTACTGCGCACCACTGTAAAATGGGATCTAAACCCATATCCAACCCTGTGAAAGAGTTATACATAACGATTTTATATGGAAACTACCCCAAGACCCAAACCTGCTGACGAGGTTACTAACTGGGACTCGAACCCATCCCCATCCCTGAAGTAAGGATGTACCATGGCCAAACAGAATCAAATGTGAAGGGACTGTTACCCAGACCCATCCCTAGTTTAAGGGAACACTGTGAAGTCCACCCGCTAGAACAAATGGACGACCCATCCTATGAGCGAAAAACTGTGGCATCACTACTGAACTGTTCCCCACGCTAGTGAGCGATCTCTCACCCGAGATGTGCTGTAGCAGCACTCCCCCTCAGTAAGGGTACAAAAAAAACCACAGAAGGGAATATAACATGTAGAGGCATGGAACCCCATGAATAAACCATGCTCAGAACGTGTGCACCTGAACTGAAGCTCGTAAAATAAACACTTGTAATGAATCAGAACACAAGTCGGTGTAAATAGATTTGCACCAAGTATGAGGACTTAAACAAAAAGGACACACTATAAAAGACTCTATTGATGTCACCCAAAATTAGCAGAGGCAGAGTCAATACACAGTGCGGTGACAACAATTTCCACAATACAAGAAAAAGAAGAATTGACCGCCTGTAAGACCAGAAAGCTGGTACATGTGGAAGCATAAATTAAAACGCGAGGTGAAAGTCACTGCCAGGACAAACCCTCGAGCAAAGGCAGCACATGAATGGATGATTCCGTGGCAGCGAGTCACAAAGAAAAAGTCTCACCCACAGAATATCTTTGGTCGACGTCAGTAGTTTCACCGGCACAACGAGTGAAGAAAAGGCAGCATTGTGCATCGTCAGGAACTCGTTCATAAAACTTTATTGAGGAAACAAGACAGAATGGTTGGCAAAGTCAAGCAATGTCGAGAACCTATAACACATGAAGCAATGGTGTAGTTGCCAAACCTAATATGGCCTCACGCATATCACGTTGTGCCGAGTGGTTCCGGGGGCATAGACGCTCCGAAACATTAGACAGCAGCATAACATCCCACAAAGACGGAACGTCGTCACAGAGGATCGCTGAGTGCTGGACACGTCACGATGTAGGTAAATGTGCACACGCTACCTAGAACGCGTGCTCAAGCGTGTGCATAGCTGGTCTCGTGGCATGTTTAAATTTAAAAGAAAACGGCGCCCTGAAAAACCCTCAGTGTAGACCAAAAATGACTGATAACCCAAGTCTCACCGGACATAGCTCCCTAGGCTAAAGTAACCGCAGCTGTGTGGCCCCAAATTCGTTACGCCAACTAGCCCCAATTGTAGATGAACATGGGAAAATCGAAAATCCATCCAACCAGTCTTTGCATGAAAGTGCAAGTCTCAGTGCCACATAGGCAGCCCAGGAATGTGTAGAGTCAAAGCACCGAAAACATCCACAGCTGTCCAACCAGTCTTCCGCCGAACCAAGTGCAGGTATCTCTGCCATGTAGCAGGAAAGTGTCATCTTGTAGATTGAGTTAAAAAAAAACAGGCAATATGCAGGCAGTTTCCACCTTGACTTAACGTCGTGACAAGACCACTACCCTCTGACCCAGTCAAAAACAGCATGAACAGATTCTGTGTGACTGCACATTGAGTCCTTCCTATGTGCCAACAAAACACCGATATTTGCAGAACCACATGGCTCTCGTGTGGCACCTGTGAATAACCTTCACTGAGTTAGTCCAAAACTCACATCTGAACAGCCACATTTCCTTTAGCGACTTGGCTCCTGTGTGGCACCTGTGAATTTCCTTCACTGAGTTAGTCCATAACTCACATCAGAACAGCCACTATTCCTTTACGCAGTAGATACATCCATACGGCAGATTCAAAAGGAAGTGGTAGGGTGAAAGTCAGTCCATTCATTCCCTAACATACCTGTGATCAAAACCATGGAGTAAGTTCAGGCTGGACACACACAGTGGTTGGGGCCGTCCGATGACATGGACACTGGTGGGGCTGGCTTGCCTTTTACTCCATTCCCCTTCATGTAGTTACTTAATTTTCGTGTTGTTTCGCTGGTTACTGGATTTTCTTAGTAGTCTCTAGGTTTGTATAGTGTTGATTTCTCCTTGTTTCTGTTACATCCTTGAAGACGCTTGAGTCCTGGTCCACTCGTCGCCAAATAATGTTGTGCCCTGCATAGAGACACTGGCAGCCTTGTGAGTAGTTTCAAGTCTTCTTTATTAGGTCCACGTCAGGATATTAACAATCTTAGTCCAGCCAGCCCCACCAGGAGCAGCCTGCCTAGCTGCTCAGCCCATCACCAACTGTCATCCACACATCCACTCAGGCACCCAGGCATTCCACGCATCACAGTCACACCAACATTCCATTACCATCTCTCACTCAGGCTGAGCAGCTAGGAGGACCTAGGCTGATTACACATAAATGCAATACTTAGGATATAACAAAATCCTTAACTCTTTCTGTGCACTTACCTTTGGACACGGTCGGACTGGCCGTACCGGGCATCTGGCGTTTCACTGGGAGGCTAGAGGTGCGGGGTCCAGTTTTGTAAGGGTGGGGGCCAGTTTTGTGACTGGAGGCTTGGATTAAAGCAGTACTGCAATATCGGCCCAAGTAACAAAATCAGCAGGTCAAATAAATTGACTCAATTTCGATTCCAGTCTCCTGGTGCCAGTCAGCACTTCACAAGTGGACTCAACCGGTGGCACTCTGGCTGTAGCATTTGGCCCCTAACTCAAGGTCAGAGAGATCCTTCCAAATCGGCGGAAGCCCAGGCGAGGGGCGGCGCTATTCATATGTTGGAAAACAGATTATGTAATAAAAAATATAATCCTCCTGGGTTTTTCAAAAGTGCAAAATGCACCACACCCATGTGGAGGAAGCACATGTTCAAAAAGTGCAAAATGCACCCACCCCTAAACCTGAACCTGCAGCTTCTTAAACCATAGAGGGTTAGGATAGCAAAGAGTTATGGGTGTCATTAGCTAGCAAGTCTATGAAAATCATAGATTGCCGGGATTTATGCTTGGCCCAATGTGGATAAGGTCAAACATCTCACAAACCTACTCCTGCTGGGATTTTTACTGCTCCATGAGCAGTACTTTCCCACTGTGTCTCTTAAGTCATATTCTATGTTCCATGCGGTCAAGAGAGATAGGTCTATGCGCGGTGTTAAGGACGCAAGGTCGAGCGGAGGAAAGTGTTAATAAGACCTGGTACACACCATGCATTAAAACGCTGTTCAGAAATCACCAATGATTGTCGACCAAAAGAACTGCATAATGGGTAGGCCTGAGCGGTAAATTCTGTTCCGCTCGCGGAATTTGCGTAATTTGCGGAATTTGGGTAATTTCGCGTTCGGCGGAGTACGCAAAATTGCCAAAAAATTCCACGATCCGCGGCTTCGCGGAATGTTCTGCTTGTTCTCGCTTTCAAAATGCGTATTCACGAGATATTTCCCCCCGAGCACACAAACAGCGTTCGCGAACAAGAAAAAATCATCCTGAACAAGTAATTCTGCGTGTTCGCGGAATTTTTACGTGCTCGCGGAGAATTGTTACCGTTTCTCGGAGCTTTGCGTAGTGCGACTACACAAATACTGCCCACCCCTAATAATGGGCCCTTCATTAGTGGAGTGGAGCAGACATGGCAACTCCCTTAATATGCCCTTGCCTCTTAAAACAATAAGTTTGACTGTGTAATGCCTCTGTAATAATCGGGCCATGTACAGGGTTTACATGACAGCAGTCTTGCCTTGTTAGTTCACTAATGGATCATGTATAAAACGATCACTTTAAGTAAGGACTTCTAGGTGCTGTGTTATAATGTGAAATTGTAATGTCAGAGCTTCCACATGTTAAATAAATGCACTTTTTGAATTTTGAAGAGACGTTTTCATATTTTACGTGATGATTGTTGTGTGGTTTACATAGCAACCATTTTAAGGGCTTTGCTCGTGTGTGGGCTTTAAGAGCCAAGCCAGACCATTGCTCAACTTTGGCTTGGCTCTACATGTTAATTTGGTGGTTCACCCACCTCTAGCCATAATGCACTGCTCAGCCTGTGTTGCACTTCCCTACATGCCTAAAAGACTTATATTCATTTCCAGGCTCAAGGGACATTTTATCTCCTCGCAGAGATGGGGGCTTACGGCGACCCCAGGAAGTGAAAGGTTAACTCAGCTGCTAAGATTGGAAAGAGGTTTTATTTTTTTCTTTTGCCTCTTTTCTAAGGAGTGAGGGATCCATGGGAAGATACAAAGAAGCTTCTAGAAAGTCTCTTTCTAGTGCATGGAATATTCTGACTCTCCTGACCTGACACAAATCTGGCTGCAGTGACAGTGTGAAGGTGATAAGTCCTTTGTGTGAAGGCATAGCACAGCCATTTCAGTTGCAATTGGAGATGTGCTCAGCCAGCCCCACATCCAGCCAGCAGATAACCCATTCAATCACACCTAATCTCTCTATTGCGTGACTGTCTCTGAGGAATTCACAAAGTCTAACTGTCAGTTGCACCTAGTCATGTGATCCAAGACAACCTGTAGGCACAAAAGGTCCGAAGGCAGGAAAATGCCAACTTTCTAAAAGCAACAATAGGGGGTTGGGCCCTTACCTGCAACAACCTCTATATACAATGAACCTCTATATACAACCAAAAACCAAAACAGTTGGTGGTTGTGTTTCTCTCAGTTTTTTTACTTTTCACACAAGATCATTCTATTTATTAAACATGACCTGTAAATCTATTATAACATTTTATCATACTAACATAACATTGTTCAGTATTTAAGAACTGAGAGTGATAACAAAAAGGATTACAAACCTATACAAACTGTTTCCATATCCAACAATAAATCATACATTAATAAACAAGATGACACGAATCAAAAATAGCACCAATCAGTGTTCAACCTGTCCAAAGTTATAAACCAGAGCGACCCCCTTTAACGTTCTTGGTGTTGATACTAGGTTCCAAAATCATCAAATATGGAAAATAAAAGAAAAATAATTGCTTTTTATAGAAAGTCCTTAGTCGTCCTCCTTATTAGTGTAGCTTGACCATGAAACCCCAAATTAATAGTCTACGCATTTCGAACCATATATATTATAGGGTCTCCTCAGGACCAGGGCTGGATGATTTCTTAGATGTTCAAATATGATGTAAGAGGAGGAGCCTCTTTCATTCGTGTTCATGTTTTCTATCTGAATATGATAGAGTGGCAGCGAAATGCAGTCCTACATGGTGACTGTGTTTCATTCCTTCATTAGTAAATCTTTTGAAGAATATAGACCTTTGACTTTTCATTGAAAAACGAGTGAACAAGACCTCAGTTTTCCTTTTCTCCAGCTTCAGTTGGATTTGCAAATGGTGATCTATTAATGGCCCCAATAATGAAGATATTCATTATAAGACTGTGCACAGTAACGAATCGCACACTATCAATGTGGGGAATTCGCGATCCGTATATTGTAGTGCTAGTATCAGGGCTTTCAGCTCTGCCAGCTATGCTGTACAATCTCCTAGCGATTTCATAGTTGTAATGCTGGGATGGAACTTTCCATCCCGCATACATCCTTTCACTATAGCACATGCTGCGCTCTACTGTTGTTTACTTCCAATGGCAGACTGAGCAGAACCATCATTGTAAATGATGTATTCATATTTCCCTAGAGCCAAGATTCCAGCTGGGAGAGGGTATTCTTGTTCATGCTGCACACTTAACCCATTTATTTTTAGAAAAAGAGGGTGCTTGCTTTGAGTTGTCCTTCTCGGGACTACCCACCATTAGTGGTTTCCCTGTTTTGGCTCCCAAACTATCTCTACCTAATGCGGCATAGGTTTCTTCGATAAGTTTTGGTAGCTCTCGATCTTTATTTATAGGAGCTTTTACCCTTAGGCGGTGGTGTATAGCCACTGCTGCTGCCTCCCCTTTTATGTTGCTCAGCATGGTTGCAGAGACTTGGGCAAAGTTACCCATCAATTTCATTCCTAAGTCCAGGGCAGGTCCTGCTCCGTACTCATTCTATATCTGTTTCAATACCTCTGGAACGACTGCTATGGAAGGGGTACTGTGTATTCTGATGTAAACAGCAGCAAAGATTGTTCCCCAAGTGGTACAATCCTCAATCGAGGGAACCATCCCGATTGGCAAGCAAATGGTTAGCATTTGGTGTTTTTCTTGCGGACCCATATGGACCTGTATGAAGAAATACTGCTTCCAGCTGTGCAATTTTTTGTGCTATACAGAACAGAATTTGCTCCCATTTGGAGGGGATTGTCCCCATTACAGATTTTAATGTCTGTGGATTCATTGTAGGTGTGGTCTGATGTGGACCAACTGGAGCATTTCTCGCAGGTTGGACTGTTAATGTTCACATAACAAAATGAACAATGTGTTTGTATAGCCGGTCTGCGTCTTTGTATATTGTACGGAAAACATCCACTGGTAGTGTATCTATCTCAGAATGTGGAGTGTATGTCGCTAAAACCGGCCAGGTTGCTCCTTCTATGCTTAGTGGACCGTGTCTTACGACAGAGTTTGTGTGTGAAAGGGCACCTTTAAACCAGTTTCTGTGTTGCTGGTTAGTTAACGGGACTTCAATGTCTTCGTATGGAATGTATTCTTCCGGTGGTTCAACTACAATGTATGTGTGAAATAATTTAGTCTGTGGATCTGCAGGTGAGAACTGAACCCAAGAATAGAATATCTCTCATGCAAACACCTCGTGTGCCTCAATCACGAAGGTAACACAGCCACCTATTGCGGGTAGGCCGTGTTCTAACAATTTCATAGTTACTGCATGTCTGCAGTTCTCTGTTATGTTGAGAGCGTTTGCAAATTCGTCTTCCCCCGAGCCCGAACCATCACTTTTGGACTCAGTTATTCTCAGGAGAAGAATAAAAGTTTTTGTGATTAAGGGTTTTGCACAATGCGGGAACTTTTTATCCTTGCAAGCTTGTCTAAACCTTCAGTCAATTTACAGGGTGTACCTGCTCAGCTTAGCCAGATCTCCTTTCCCACTCTGGTAAAAGTGTGAGTAGGGCTTTCTGAGAAAGCACAACTGAACTACTCAGATTTTAACTTTTAATAAAAGAACCAACGTTGGGCGCAATGTTGTGTAGGTCCTAGGAATCCCCGGGACCTGTGCGTTTTGGATGACCTAAACTGAGGGCTTGGTGTCCAAGCTGATCCCGGACACCCCAACAGGATATGTCAGCAGTTAAACCAGCCAGCTCTACAGTGCCACTACCACCCCCCCTGTATCTCATTGTGGTGTAGGTAGTTTCCTGCAACCACTGAACATGACAGCCCCGATACCCCAGGGATCATGGGAAACAGTACAGTACTTTTCGCTCAGTCACTTGTGCTTATTGATTCTCCGAAAATACACAGGATGGCAGTTAGGACATTGCAATAAGTATTTATTGGTCCAGCGTCAGTCTTGTGTAAAAGATATGTGCTGCAACAATCAGGAGACAAAAGCATATGAAAGAAATCACAAGCACCAATATAGTAAACAGTAGACACTTTTCTACCATAGTGCTAAGAAGATGAACATACACAGTTCAGATAAAACAGTAGCACTTGCATATCCCTAAAATGTGCACCCTAAGTAATTTGCCTAAAAGTACCTATCCTAGATGTGTAGGTGTAACACGTATATGCGTATAGATATATATGTGTATATAGCCAAGAATCTCCTAGGAAAGAACTATCCCCCTCACCTGATGATAGAGAATGAAGGACCCTGCCTCTGCTTCGAGGATGACACCCCGCAAGGGATGTCAGACCGCTGCATGTAAAATATTCAGCATGCAGGACCCCGTGTCAGATTGGAAGGAATTCTCCTCTGATTTGCAGGGAGAAATAAGGGTCTTATATACTAGAGTGGTCACTCCAGGGTTTCCTCTAGAATCAATATGTTTTGAAAATAATCATAAATGTTTTGAAACCAATCATGAATGTATTTCCAAATAATGGGATCATGCACAGGGGGCTGTTGGCAAAGGATGATAAAAGTGGCGACCCTTATACAGAACAATTATGCAGTGCCTGAGGACATGTTTATGTGCGTCAGGTGCAGGGAGTATGATAAAATACCAAGAGTCTGGTGTCGAAGAGACTGGAGCAAACTATTAGGTATAAGGTCACCTGTTCAGAACCGTTATTGTGTGGATGGGACAAAGTATGTAAAAGTGGGCATACATGACTGGACTAGCCTAAAAGACATGACAATGGGTGAGGGAGGAGGGTGGAGAGTACTTAAGTGAACATGAAACAGAAAACGTGATCGGAAACTTGTAGAGGCAGGTACATAAAGTGTTTTTCACCAGGTACATAGGTCAGAGAAGAACCAAGATAATATTAAACCAATTGAAAACTATCAAATAAGTGCCATGCTGCTGTCCTAGCTGAAATAATGGCAACACATTTCACCACTTCGAGTCTTTTTTTTACCCTGAAATGTCATGTTCTCCTAATAATGATAGTGAAAATTGTTCTGGGAGGAAATTCTAGAAGGTCAGGTGGATACCATATTGTGTAAACTAGAAAGAACAAGGGTCTCAAGAACTGAAAGAGTTATTCTGTGCACATGGAGGACGACAACAGGTTAACATAATCTGATTACCAGGAGTAGGTAGAATCTGGGCCTTTTAAAGTTTATGTAAGACCTGCTTAGTTTGCGAGCCGTGACTACATTTCCACAGCCTTCCTTCATCACAGGATATGTCTATTCAGCAGTAGACAGTGTCCCTGCCTTTTAAAAATAAATAAAATAGAATGGTGCATGGCTTCAGCCTATGTCACCAATTCTCATTTGCCCTTTTGGTATCCTTTTATTCATTAGATAGCATCTCTGTCTGGGGCATTGTTAGAAATTGGCTTTCTGGTTAGCAGAGGCACAGAATGGCTAAAGCAAAAGAAATTGCCAAATTTCTAAAAGTGGTATTTTCAGACTTGCAAATTATAAACCAACTTCACTGAAAGATGTGTTTTTAAATTGTGAATCCAGAGACACCAAACGTATTCTTCCTATCTTTTCCCAATTGAAAGTTATGCTTGTAATATGTTACTCGCCAAAAAGTGCTTTGACGCCCCATCAGCTACAAGGCAGGTTCAATGCTAACCTACGGGAGAGATAGGCCTCGCTGTAGCGAAAAATGAATGTAGCAATTTTTCCCTTACCAGTTGTAAAACTCCAAAGTACATGTGCTACCTTTAAAATAGATGGCAACCTGCCCATGGGGCTACCTAGGGCCTTCCTTAGAGGTGACTTATATGTAATAAAAGGGAAGTTTTGGACCTGGCAAGTAGGTGAATTTGTCAGGTTGAAATGGCAGTTTAAAACTGCACACATAGGCTCTGCAGCGGCAGGCCTGAGTTTTAAAGGGCAACTCACGTGGGTGGCACAATCAGTGCTGCATGCCCACTAGTAGCATTTAATTTTCAGGCCCTGGGTACATATAGTGCATTGTACTAGGGACTTACCAGTAAATCAAATATACCAATCATGGAGAAACCAAATGCCATTTAATTTTAGACACAGCGCAGATGCACTTTAGCACTGGTCATGAGTGAAAAGGTGTACTGAGTCCTAAAGCCAGCAAAAAATGAAGCTCAGGAGACAGGCACAACCAAACAGTGGTAAGAGAGCACCTCAGACTTCTGTCTATATTTCTCTGGGGTCGAACCATATTTTCTGGTAAGGGCATTCTTCATGGTGGAATACCTCTTCCTGCCACCTCCCTCTAGGGCCAGTAAGGTATTCCTCCCTTCAGTTGGGATGTGCTTTCACAAACCTGCCCCCCAGTCCCTCTCAGGGATCTTGTGCATTTGCAAAGCTACCTTGCAGGCCTCAAACCACTAATCTAAGTGGTCTCCAACTCCCCATAATCAGGCACCAGACACTTGGATATGCGTATTCTCTTCATAGAGGACACTGAAGATGCGCTGCCACCATCTGTGCTGGACTCAGCTGTCTTGGATTTCAAATCCAGCTCTCTCAAGCTCAGTTCCTGAGCTAAAATAATTTTCTTCTCCTACATGGCCACTTTCTTTTTCTCCATATCCCAAGTTGAATTTTGCAAGCTCCAACTTGAGCTTCCTTTCTTCCCGCTTATCCTCCAGCTCCTCTGGGGTCAGGTCTTTTGGAGGAAAAACTGCTGTCTGCTCTGGACTTTATCCTTCACAACATCATCCCCCTCCTCTGGGTGCATAGCTGCATTCCTGGCTGTTAACCAGGCACTCTGCGCATTTTGCAGCTCCTCCCTGTTAATGAGGCCGTAAAAAGAACACCTGAATTCCCTGCAGAAACGAATGGTCTGAGATATGGAAGTAGTGTACACCAATCACTGGATGCAATGCACAAATACAAGTCCTATCCTCACTGCTGAGCACCAATTTCACAAACTGGGTTTCTGCTTGGCTAAAATAAGAAAATGCCAACTTTCTAAAAGTGGCATTTTCAAACTTGAAATTCAAAAACCAATTTCACTAAAAGATGTGTTTTTAAATTGTACATCAAGAGACACCATACAAATTATTTCTAATTGGAAGTTACACTTGTAAAGTGTTACAAGGCAGTGCCAATGCCAACCTATGGGAGCGATAGGCCTTGCTGTAGTGAAAAACGAATATCACTGGTAGTTTTTCACTACCAGGACATCATGTAAAACTTCAAAGTACATGTCCTACCTTTTAAATACATGACACCCTGTCCATGGTGCTGCAGGCCCACCAGGAACTGGCCTGGATGTTCAGGCTGGACTGTTCTCATTGGGCTCAGGGTCAAGACTGATTTGCATATGGCTGGGTCCAAACTGGTATGGCATCGTGAGCAATAAAACGATGGATTTAGTCCCAGATCTCTGTACTGGGGTGAATGTATGACATTGTTCTGCATTCTGTCCATCAATTGTTCTTTTTGCAGGTCCACTAGTAGCATTTAATTTAGAGGCCCTGGGCACATATAGTCAGGGCCACTGGAATTATGCACCAGGAGAAGGCCAAATTATGTGGCGTAATGAGGCACGTTTTTTAATATTAGTACTTCATTATTTTGAAGTTTTTACACTGGTTTACACTGTCTGGGTAGTGGGTGCACCTTATTAGTGTCAATGTAATACCCAAATATAGCAATGAGCAACAGAAAGGTGACTAGTCAACTTTTGCAAAAGGATCCACAGCGCTGTAGCATGTGCCTTCAGCGTTTTAGTAACTTTTGAACCCTTTGAGCTAGAAATCTTTTTGAGTTTTTTGTTAAAATCTGCAGCTTATGCAGGAGGAGATGGATTATGTCGCAAATGCAGCAAATTTATAGTTGTGTGAAAATTGTCACGGGCGCACAATCGCATAATTCCAGTGGCCCTGCATATAGTGCACTGTACTAGGGATTTATCAGTAAATCAAATATACAAATCATGGACTGAACCCCCGTTTGCTGACCAGGCACAGAGCATCCCTCTGTCTCTGTGGCTCAGCTGGTTAGTCATTATTACAATTATAATTTGCGTGACTCTCTCACATATCCTCATGCATCACATCGCCAGGTGATGCATCCAATAACATGACACTTGCACATCAGTGGTTATCACACACGACATAAAAACACTTCCCATATATCGGCTCAAAACAAAAAACAACACTCTCCCAACTACACATGCTGCACGATGTAGCCCCCGGGGTAAGAACTTCAGAGCCCACATGGGGTAGGGAGTGCTACACAAAATCTACAATAAAATACAGTACAACAAATGATGTTTTGTGTCCTTTGCTAGGTGGTCTGGGGATTTGATGTCCAGAATTCTTCTATTGAGGCACCCAGGTATTTCCTCTAGACAAGCTCCAGTGCCCATAAATTGTAATAAACTGTCACCGAAAATATCACCCCGCCCTCCCCACACCCCCTCCACGTGTCCTTTATATTAGTCTATAAGATTTTGCCTTTTGGAAAAAGATTAACAGAAAAAGACTTTAACAAAATGTATACGCGAGGGTTCTCTGAGTGCACAATGAAACGCTCCCCATTCACCGTGAGATCATCTGCCTGTGGGATCCCAAAAACATTTCATCATGTGACGTCACTGAAAGGAAAGGATTACACAGCGGTCTCAATCCGAGTCGGATTATGAAGATGAATATTGCCCAATTGCTGGCGGTGTCACGGGTGCAAATCTGCACCAGGGCACGCAGAGCTCGCCGCCATTGGACGGTGGTTTTTGGTCCGTTACGTGCCCTTAAGAGTGCCGCGGCTTCATTAGCTTCTAAGAGCTTCTTCCTACAGTTGGCTATACTTAGGCTGCTCTGAGCCACGTCACAGCTGCCTCGCGCTGTTTTTTCCCTTGCAGAATCTGGGCCATGTTCTGGCTGCTTTGCACTCTCTCGCGCCTCCACGGTAATGGTGTGAGGGTCTGCATGCGTTATCATTTCCACCTGCTTCCTCTAGCATTTTCACAGCTCGCGCTAATCATAGAAACAGAGAGGAGGCTGTGAGAACGCGTCCCTCAATCAATCTGGCGACGGCTTTTATGAGGCCTCGGGAACGGGATGCCAAAAGATAATGGAGAACCGAACTCCAAAACGGCGATATGTGAGGTCAAAGCGTGGGGGTAGTGTGCGCTATGAAGCCATCTCGGCAGTATTATATATCGGTTTATATTACTTCCTCGTCAGCCCTCCCCATCCCAGTCCTAACTACCTGAGCATAGCTCCTACCACCAGAAACTCCCAAGCAACTTAAAACCCATCCCTTCCCTCCAGGCTACACCCACCCCTGAGGTATATAACTCCGTGACCCGCCTATCCACAACCTGTTTGTTTTTTCTGCGGAATCACTTCCCGGCAGACTTTGTCGTGGGGATGCTGGAGAAATTGGAGGGCTCCTGTGCCTCCTTTCGGGTAAGTGCGAAACGGACTGCTCAGAGGCCGTTTAAACCCCTAAACGTACCTGTTGATTATGGTGCATGTACGTTTGAGTCCCTGCTTTAGTGGGACCATGGGGTTGGGGGGTCCGGACTGCCTGGTGTGGGGTGGTGACTCCCTGCTGCGGCCTCCCCTCTTCCGGGTTCGTTCCCTGCTCTAGCGAGAACACCCAGGTAGGGAAGGGAGGTGCGTTGGGCATGGCTGGCTTTTCTGCGCGCCGAGGGCGTGGCGGTTTGGCTCCTCCATGGAGGTGTGTTTCATGGGCTCAGTGCTGGCTTCGCCAATTGCCTAATCTCGTTTCGAGCCTGTGTTGTTCACTTTTTGTTTCCTGCTGGGCGGTCTAAGCCTAGTGGCATCTCGTGTTGAGTAGTGCAGTGGATGCCTGATTATTCTGGGGGCTCCCTCTGCTTGCATAGGTTACCATTTACAGATGTTGGGGGGTGCCCTGGTGGGGGTTTCCCTGTCATCGAGTCAGTGTTTGCTGGCTATGGGGGTCATATGGTATGTTTGTGGCTCCAATCCCCTGCTCCCTTCAGAGCTGCGGGGGCATTTGGGAGTTTCTTACCTGTGTGTTCACTAGTTCCTGGGGCGAGGGCTTCTGGGTTCCTTCCGGTCTTTACAGTTGAGCCCTGTTCAGTCTTTCCTTTAGTAGGTTTGTGGTTGTCTCTGATTGGCCGGTTTAGAGGCCGGCCTTCGGTCCTGTTTGGGGATTGGCTGTGGGTCTGGGTGGCGTTCCCTGGTTGGCCCTTAGGGTTTTTCTTTGATTGGTCTGGGGTATTTCTTGGGGACTGGTTCTCTGTTCTCCTGTTCACAACATGGAGGGTGGAGGTGCGGACGTACGTGAGCTCGGCTGTGAGGATGAGGTGGTGGTCGCTGGATCTTCCACTGCTCCTTCCATGGCGGATATACAAAAGATGATTGAGGCTGCTGTGGTGGTGGCCTTTGTGGCTCATGAACCCAAGGGGCCTAAGAAGCAGAAATTGGATGCCTCGGCGGAGATCGATCCAGACATTGACTCTGATGAGGAGGTGAAGGGTTGTTTTGTCCAGGGGGCACACCTTCGCTATGTTCTGCAGCATGTTCGAGACAATTTGGGGTTCCCTGGTCCCATGGAGGGTGGGGAGTCTGAAGACTTCTTCACCAATTACCTAAAGAAGGAACCTGAAAGCATTCCCATTCATAAATCTGTGAGAAATGTGCTGGAGAGGGAGTGGAAGGATGTTGATAAACATGCCTTTCCCCGGTGTCTGGCTAAGAGGTATGCTTTGCAGGGATTCACTGAGGAATTCCCGGCCGTGGTGAAGGTGGATTCCCTGCTAGCTAGTATGGCGTCTCAGAGCCTGGTGGTGTCTGAGGATGCAGTTCCTTCAGATCCTGGGGACAAGTGGGTTGAAGGGGCCTTGAAGCGGTCCTTTGCTGCCTCTAATCTTGTAGTTCGGTCTGCAGCTTACACCAGCTATCTTGTTCAGTCGCTTCTAAAGGACTGTCAGGGTATTTCTGAGCAGCTCATGCAGGATGAGGATCCCTCAGAGTCTTTGTCCATGTTGGAACAACAGTTGCGATTCATGGCAGATTTGTCCTTCGACTCCCTTAGCGCTGCGGCGGCAGCTGCTGGTGCCTCTGTTGCTGTGAGGAGGCAGTTGTGGCTTAAGTCTTGGAAGAAGGAAGCTGCTCAGAAGACTGCCGTGATGAAGCGTCCCTTCACAGGCTCTAAGCTGTTCGGGGAGCCGTTGGAGGCTCTGATAAAGAAGACAGCTGAGGACAAGAAATTGTTGGCTTCGGTCCGCTCTTCTCAGAAGGGGAAGTTTGTGGGTTATAAGCGGACTTTTGGGCAGGCGTTTCAATCTAAGATGGCAACCCAGCCCTTTCGTGGTAGGGGACGTGGCCGGGGTGTCCCTTCCTTCCACAAGTCCCAGGGTCAACAGGGTGCTTCCTCTTCTGAAGGTCCCTCCAAGTCGTGACTATGTGGAGAATTCATTGGAGGACCCAGTTGGGGGTCGCCTCACCTCTTTTTTTCCTGCAGTTGGTCCAGCTGGGCTACAGAATAGAATTTGGAACTCCTCCGGTGGATGTGTTCAGAGCTACTCCTGTTCCCAGGTCTCAGACAAGATGTCGGGCTCTGTTGGACGGAGTTCGGGACTTGGTGTCAAAGGGGGCTGTGGTGAAGGTGCCCGTAAGTCAACAAGGTCGGTGGGTTTCCTCAGTCCTATCTTTGATCCAGAAGCTGAATGGGGACTTAAGTCCTGTCCTGGATCTGAAGGCTGTAAACTTGTGTATCCCTCATCGGTCCTTCAAATTGGTGACTCTACAGTTGATTCTTCCCTTCCTGTCAGTGGGGGATTTCCTGGCTTCTCTCGATCTGCGGGACGCCTACTTTCATGTGCCAGTGCACGCGGATTCGCAGAGGTTCCTGCGTTTCTGTGTGGGGGTGGATCATTACCTGTTCCAGGTATTACCGTTTGGCCTGTCTGCCTCTCCGAGGGTGTTTACTAAAGTGTTGGCACCCTCGGTGGGTTTGTTGCATGCTCGGGGTATACAGGTGATCCCTTACTTGGACGATTGGTTGATTTCTTCCTCTTTTTTCCTTCAGGCTCAGGCACATACCCTGGATGTTTGCAGTCTCCTTCAACGGTTCAGGTGGATTCTGAACTTGGAGAAATCCTGGCTTTGCCCCACTAAGGAACTGCTGTTCATTGGGGGGTGTTCAACACCAAGGTGGGAAAAGTCTTGCTGTCGGAACCCCGCAGACTGACTCTTGTGCACTAACTGAGAATGGTATTGGGGGCTCAGTCTTCCACGGCTCGCCAGTGGTTGCGTGTTCAGGGGCTGATGTCAGCTACGGTGATGATTGTACCTTGGGCCCGTTTACACTTGTACCCCCTGGTGAATCGTCTTCTGGCGCATTGGGATCCGACCTCTCTGAATTATGAGCTGTTGATACCGGGGGGGGGGGGGGGGGTGTCCATCGCCAGGAGTTGTCCTGGTGGCTGGTGGATCGGAACCTCTTGCGGGGATCGCCCTATGTGTCCCAGGAGAGATTGGTCCTGAAGACCGATGCCAGTTAACTGGGTTCAGGAGCGATTTTGGGTCAGGAGTCGGTGCAGGGTCTTTGGTCTGTGCCGGAAGCGAAAATGTCCTCGAATTGGAGGGAATTGAAGGCTGTTCAGTTGGCATTGACTCATTTTCTGTCTTGAGTCCTCCAGAGGGATGTGATGGTGCGGTCAGACAACATGGTGGTGGTGTGTTATATCAACCGCCATGGGAGTGTGAAGGTGGCTTCCCTCAATTTGTTATCCAATATCCTGGCTGATGACGGCTGATAGCCAGAAACCGGTCCTAGGATGCTTGATTCCGGTCCAGGGAAGACATGGCTTGGCAGTTCGGGCTGGACTGTTCCCATGAGGCACAGGGTCAAGACTGATTTGCATATGGCCATGTCTAAACTGGGGTGGTGTAGTGGGCAAAAGAACGATGGATTTAACCCAGATCTCTTGACTGGGGGAGAATGTCTGCATTGACAGCATTCTGTCCATCAATTGTTTGTTGTAACGCTTTTCGCCCTAAGTGGGATGGGTATTCCCAGACGTAGGACCCGTGCTCACTACGCCACTGGAGTCAAGCTATCCTGGCTGATGACGGCTGATAGCCAGAAACCGGTCCTAGGATGCTTGATTCCGGTCCAGGGAAGACATGGCTTGGCAGTTCGGGCTGGACTGTTCCCATGAGGCACAGGGTCAAGACTGATTGGCATATGGCCATGTCTAAACTGGGGTGGTGTAGTGGGCAAAAGAACGATGGATTTAACCCAGATCTCTTGACTGGGGGAGAATGTCTGCATTGTCAGCATTCCGTCCATCAATTGTTTGTTGTAGCGCTTTTCGCCCT
Organism: Triturus cristatus; assembly: GCF_964204655.1. Taxonomy (NCBI): domain Eukaryota; kingdom Metazoa; phylum Chordata; class Amphibia; order Caudata; family Salamandridae; genus Triturus; species Triturus cristatus. Next base: position 68,775,878 of record NC_140580.1, on the reverse strand, counting down.
AAGTGGGATGGGTATTCCCAGACGTGGGACCCGTGCTCACTACGCCACTGGAGTCAAGCTATCCTGGCTGATGACGGCTGATAGCCAGAAACCGGTCCTAGGATGCTTGATTCCGGTCCAGGGAAGACATGGCTTGGCAGTTCGGGCTGGACTGTTCCCATGAGGCACAGGGTCAAGACTGATTTGAATATGGCCATGTCTAAACTGGGGTGGTGCAGTGGGCAAAAGAACGATGGATTTAACCCAGATCTCTTGATTGGGGGAGAATGTCTGCATTGTCAGCATTCCGTCCATCAATTGTTTGTTGTAACGCTTTTCGCCCTAAGTGGGATGGGTATTCCCAGACGTGGGACCCGTGCTCACTACGTCACTGGAGTCAAGCTATCCTGGCTGATGACGGCTGATAGCCAGAAACCGGTCCTAGGATGCTTGATTCCGGTCCAGGGAAGACATGGCTTGGCAGTTCGGGCTGGACTGTTCCCATGAGGCACAGGGTCAAGACTGATTTGCATATGGCCATGTCTAAACTGGGGTGGTGTAGTGGGCAAAAGAACGATGGATTTAACCCAGATCTCTTGACTGGGGGAGAATGTCTGCATTGTCAGCATTCCGGCCATCAATTGTTTGTTGTAACGCTTTTCGCCCTAAGTGGGATGGGTATTCCCAGACGTGGGACCCGTGCTCACTACGCCACTGGAGTCAAGCTATCCTGGCTGATGACGGCTGATAGCCAGAAACCGGTCCTAGGATGCTTGATTCCGGTCCAGGGAAGACATGGCTTGGCAGTTCGGGCTGGACTGTTCCCATGAGGCACAGGGTCAAGACTGATTTGAATATGGCCATGTCTAAACTGGGGTGGTGCAGTGGGCAAAAGAACGATGGATTTAACCCAGATCTCTTGATTGGGGGAGAATGTCTGCATTGTCAGCATTCCGTCCATCAATTGTTTGTTGTAACGCTTTTCGCCCTAAGTGGGATGGGTATTCCCAGACGTGGGACCCGTGCTCACTACGTCACTGGAGTCAAGCTATCCTGGCTGATGACGGCTGATAGCCAGAAACCGGTCCTAGGATGCTTGATTCCGGTCCAGGGAAGACATGGCTTGGTAGTTCGGGCTGGACTGTTCCCATGAGGCACAGGGTCAAGACTGATTTGCATATGGCCATGTCTAAACTGGGGTGGTGTAGTGGGCAAAAGAACGATGGATTTAACCCAGATCTCTTGGCTGGGGGAGAATGTCTGCATTGTCAGCATTCCGGCCATCAATTGTTTGTTGTAACGCTTTTCGCCCTAAGTGGGATGGGTATTCCCAGACGTGGGACCCGTGCTCACTACGCCACTGGAGTCAAGCTATCCTGGCTGATGACGGCTGATAGCCAGAAACCGGTCCTAGGCTGCTTGATTCCTGTCCAGGGAAGACATGGCTTGGCAGTTCGGGCTGGACTGTTCCCATGAGGCACAGGGTCAAGACTGATTTGCATATAGCCATGTCTAAACTGGGGTGGTGTAGTGGGCAAAAGAACGATGGATTTAACCCAGATCTCTTGACTGGGGGAGAATGTCTGCATTGTCAGCATTCCGTCCATCAATTGTTTGTTGTAACGCTTTTCGCCCTAAGTGGGATGGGTATTCCCAGACGTGGGACCCGTGCTCACTACGCCACTGGAGTCAAGCTATCCTGGCTGATGACGGCTGATAGCCAGAAACCGGTCCTAGGCTGCTTGATTCCTGTCCAGGGAAGACATGGCTTGGCAGTTCGGGCTGGACTGTTCCCATGAGGCACAGGGTCAAGACTGATTTGCATATGGCCATGTCTAAACTGGGGTGGTGTAGTGGGCAAAAGAACAATGGATTTAACCCAGATCTCTTGACTGGGAGAGAATGTCTGCATTGTCAGCATTCCGTCCATCAATTGTTTGTTGTAACGTCCCTCAATTTGTTGGCACAACGTATCTGCCTGTGGGCAGAGTCTCACTTGCTGTCTCTGAGAGCTTTACATTTATCGGGGATATTGAACTCGGAGGCGGTTTGCCTGAGGAGGGTGTTTCCCTCCTTGTCGGACATGTGCCTGTCACTGGACGTGTTTGGTTGCCTGATGGCCCGGTTCGAAGTCCCGGTGGTGGATCTGTTTGCAGCCCCCGGAGAACGCCTTGAGGGCCCGGTTCGGGGTCCCGGTGGTGGACCTGTTTGCAGCACCGGAGAACGCCTTGAGGGAGAAGTTTTGTTCTCTGTTTCGGTCAGCCACGGTTTGGAGGGTGGAGGCCCTGTCCTTCCGGTGGGAGCCTGATGTATGCCTTTCCCCCTATTGCTCTAATTCTGCGTGTTCTGCTGAAGGTCAAACTAAATCGGGCTTCAGTGATCCTGGTGGCTCCGGATTGGTCCGGGAGGCCTTGGTTCCCTCTGTTATTGAAGTTGGCGGTGGGGCCTTGCTAGAGGTTGCCGGTTGTCCCTTGTCCCTTGTCGTTTCCCCTTTTGTCTCGGGGTGTCTGGTCCGCCTGCAGCTAGCGGGTTGACTGTTGAGAGGATGAACCTTGTGGCGTTGGGGTGCTCTCCTTCGGTGGCTAAATTTATTCAGCGGTCCAGGCGCCCTTCGACTCTCAAGTCCTATGCCAGACATTGGGTATCTTTTCAGTCTTGGTGTATGGCACGAGCGTGGTCTGCGTTGGAGGTGGATCCGGTGCATGTCTTGGAGTATTTGAAGGACGGATTTGACTTGGGTCTAGCTATATACTCACTGAGGGCTCAATGGGCAGCTGTTCGGGCCTTTCGGGGTTCGGTCTGTGAGCCTGTGGTTCCCCTGGAGTACCGATTGTTAAGTTGTTTCCTTCAGAGGCCCGTCATTAGGTCCTTTGCTCCTAGTTGGGATCTGCCTCTGGTTTTGGGGGCCTTGCAGGTGGCTCCCTTTGAGCCTCTGCACAAGGTTTCTTTGAGGCTTCTGACAATCAAGGTGCTTTTTCTTGTAGCTATTACCCCGGCTCAGCGGATTGGGGAGTTGGGCTCCTTGCTTTGTTCTGTCCCTTTTTTATGATTTTTTCCTGATCGGGTGGTTCTGCGGCCTGATCCTTCCTTTGTTCCCAAGATCCCTTCCTCTTTTCACTGCTCTGCGGATCTGGTTTTGCCTGTTTTCTGTTCTGTTCTTCTTTCGGAGGTTGAGGTGTGGCTGCACTGTTTGGACGGTCGGAGGGCTCTGGAGATCTATTTGATGCGTACTGAGCCTTTTCGTAAGGTGGAATCCCTTTTTGTGACCTTTGGGCTGGCTGGTCAGGGTCTGAAGCCTTCTGGGGCTACCCTCAGTCGTTGGCTATGGTGGGCTGTGGGTGCTGCGTATGAGGCTTGTTGTGTGTTGGCTCCTGGGTCTGTTCAGGGGAGATCGACTTGTGGGGTGGCTGCTTTCTGGGCTTGTTTTCAAGGGGCTTCCATGGCCGAGATCTGCAGGGCTGCCACCTGGAGTTCTCCTCACACCTTTATGTCCCATTATTGTTTGGTGGTGGGGGATCCTGATTCTGCTGGGTTTGGGGACGCTGTGTTGTGTTCTGCTCCGGTGGTGTGACTTTTACTGTACTTTAATAAAGTCTGTTTTTGCTACTGAGTGAAGCCGAATCTTGCTTTGGTATCTGCTCATGTATTTAGGACTGGGACGGGGAGGGCTGATGAGGAGGTAATGACCGGTTACTCACCGATAATATTCATTACTCCGAGTCGTAGCCCTCCCCGTCCCAGCACTGGTTCCCATCTCTCCCTCCCTGTTCAGCTTCTTGTGCTTGGCGGTACAGGTTGTGGATAGGCAGGTCACAGAGTTATATGCCTCAGGGTGTGGGTGTGGCCTGGAGGGAAGGGAAGGGTTTTAAGTTGCTTGGGAGTTTCTTGTGGGAGGAGCTTTGCTCATGTAGTTAGGACTGGGACGGGGAGGGCTACGACTCAGAGTAATGAATATTAACGGTGAGTAACCGGTCAATATTCAGTGGGAAGTTATGTGCCCTACTGCCGTCACAATGCAATCTGCAACAGGAAGTATTTATTCCTTCTAATTTATGGTCACAGCACCACCCTTCCCCCAAACACCCTAAATCCTGTGTGCTGCTCTTTCAAGTGGAACAGGTAGCGTCCTTGCCGATATATAAAAGGAGCAATGGAAAAGTCGATTGGTCTTGCCTTTGTGAGAGCTATTGGCTTCGTCAATTTCTTTTAGCAATGTTGTTCAGCAGAGGAGCTGCTCTGCAGCATGCCTGAAATTTAGAAAAAGATCTCTATGACGCGACCAGCGCTGATCATTCATGAGGGGCAATGATCTGTATTCTTGGTATGGGATTATTTTCTGTCTTCACAAAAAACTGAATGTTTAATTATCTTACGTCTGAGCTGAAGTTTGCCGTTTTGGCCCTGCATGAACACAGCACCAAAAAGGCCATGCACAGCAGGAAGCTCATTGATGTTTGCATATTTGTAGCATCATGACACCCGCTGGCGTGACTTTTGGGCATCTTTTCTTTCTGGCGGAACGGGAGGGGACAAGCAACGAAGACAGAGGTGACTAGAGCTAACGAGAGGTGAGTGTGACTTGTGGACTCAGGGGTGGGTAGAGGTAAAGGGAGGTGAGGGCGACTGGAGGTTTGAGGGGTGGACTGAAGTGAAGGGAGGTGAAGCTGACTTGGGGTCTCATGGGTGGGTAGATGTCGGGGAGGCCAGTGTGATTTCAGGGGCGGGTAGAGGTAGAGGTAAAGAGAGGTGAGGGTGACTTGAGGGCTATGGGATGAGTAGCGGCAGTGGTGCTGTGAACCCCACTCTTTCACAACTTAAGCAGGGGTGGTGTTGACACATAACGTTATTTATCAGACAGTTCTGTCAGCAGCTCTGAATACAAAAGGACAAAGGATAGGGAAAACCATAACAGAGAACAGGGATGCTAAGCCAGTCATAGTAAAGGAGGCCTAAAATTTGAAATGTTGAGAGAAAGGGAGGAAAAGAGTGTGCTGGGGCTTAGCTTCCATTGCTGCAGCAAATGCAGTGGCACCAGGGCAAAGAGGTCAAAGGGCCCCACTGAAGCCTGTTTATGGCTGTATTTGCGAATTCTAGTAGCAGCTTTGGGCCCATGTCCTTCCTTTCACTAGGGCCAACGATACAATAGCTACGCTACTGTGAGTCAGAGAGAGAGGGGGATGGAAGGAAGAGTAAACGATGGATATAGAAATAAAGGAATAAAGTGTTATGAGAAGGAAGGGCCAAAAGCAATTAAAGATGGATAAAAGGGTGAAACAACTGATGGATGGAGTGTAAAACAACATTTGCACAGGTGGCTGAAAGAAACAATGGCTAAAAGGATGAAAGGCAGGATGAACAGGGGATGGATGAATTAAAGCCTAGATGGATGGGTGAATTGATAAAAGGAGAATGGAATGATGGATAGATAAAAATGAATCGATATATGGATGGGAAAGGATGGATGAAAAGCATGAAGAGTGAGTGGAAGGATAGAAGGATGGATGGAAGAATGTAATAATGAAATAGTGGATAGACAGAATGGTTAAGGAAGCATGGATGGAAAGGTGGATTAAGGAAGCATAAAAAGATGGACATATGGATGGATGCGTGAAGGGATTAAAGGATGGAGAGAGAGATGGACAGAAGGTTGAATTAAGGGACCTCATCTATGGTGGGTAGGGTTTCAGTTACCGCACTCAAAGGAATTCAAGGTATGGATCAAAGTGGGTGGTATTTTCATTTTTTGGCTACTCCCTTGGGTAGAGGTAAAGGGCGGTGAGGGTGACTTGAGGGTTCAGGGTAGAAGTAAAGAGAGGTGAGGGTGACGTGAGGGCTCAGGGCGAGTAGAGGTAAAAGGAGGTGAAGGTGATTTGAGGGCTCAGGTGTAGGTAAAGGTAAAGAGGGCAGAGGGAGACTTGAGGGCACAGCAGTGGGTAAAGGTAAAGGGAGGTGAGGGTGACTTGAGGGCTAAGTGGTGGGTAAATGTAATGGGAGGTGTGGGTGACTTGAGGGTGCAGGGTGGTTAGAGGCAAAAGGAGATGAAAGGTACTTGAGGGCTCAGGGGTGGGCAGAGGTAAAGGGAGATGAGGGTGACTTGAGTATTCATGGATGGGTAGAGGTAACAGGAGGTGAGAGTGACTTGAGTATTCATGGGTGAGTAGAGGTAAAGGGAACTGAGAGTGACTTGAGTATTCATGGGTGGGTAGAGGTAAAGGAAGGTGAGAGTGACTTGAGGGATCAGAGATGGGTAGAGTAAAGGGAGATAAAGGTGACGAGTGCTGAGGTGTGGACAGAGGTAAAGGAAGGTGAGGGTGGCTAGAGTATTCAGGGGTGGGTAAAGGAAAAGGGAGGTGAGGCGAGGGTGACTGGAGGGTTTAGGGGTGGGCAGAGATGAAAGAAGTGAGGGCGACTTGATTGGATAGTATGATATGGGACAGCCTGTCATTGTACAGTATAGTATGGTATGGTATTGTATGCTATGTTATGCTATGGTAGTTTATGGTATGGTATGGATTGTTATTGTATAGTATATGATGGTAAAGCCTGCTATTGCATATGGTGGTATAAGATGGTATGTACTGTCATTGAATTGTTTGGTATAGTATTGCCTTTTACTTTATAGTATAGTATGGTATGTTATGGTTTCGCTTGTTATTTTACAATATCTTATGCTATGATCTGTTTTTGTATAGCATGGTATGATGTGGTATGTCATGGCCTGTTATTGTACAGTATATTTTGGTATGGTATAGTGTGTTATTGAGTCATGCAACCTCTGAACTGCTCACAGCACCCATACATATGCATTTAGGCAAGCGCAGATATCACCAGTTGGTACAATTTATAAACATAAAACTTATGTTGGATTCTCAAAATTGGGAAGGAAGGCAGAAATACATGGAATGTGACCAAAACATGAACGAGTCACACACCCTTAGTGAATGCTACAACATGAGCCTTTATGAAAATTTAATAAATTGTGTTGTGCGGCTTGGAGAAGAGTGGCTGGAGAAAAGCAGCTTGCTAGAAATTGAAGTTTTTAAAAATCTGGAAAGCAAACAACAAGCAAGGGGAGCAGAGGGCCAAAGACGAAAAAGCTAAATTGAAAGGACATAACAGTAGCTAAAAAAGGACCTAGAGATGCATAGGACTTTGTAATAAACACATACAAACTCACAAACAAGTTCCACAATCTGAGTGCCAGCAGTGCAGAAGAACACTAATAAATAAATCATTCAGTACTTGGTCCATGCTCTATCGAAGAAAACAAAAATATGAAGATGAAATTAATAAGGCTGGGCAAAGCACTACGCTACGCTCGCGTAGTTTGCGAAGTTCGCGCTACTTCGCACTACGTGAACTGCACGTAGCACAGTGCGAACACGCGTAGCGTAGTGTTGCGTAGTGCTGCGGTCATTTTTTGCTTGCTCGCGGTCCTCAACGTCAAGTTGGCGACCGCGAGCAAGCAAAATGACATCCCAGCGAGACTTTTTCCTTGTTCGCGATCAGCAACATCAAGTTGGCGATCGCGAGCATGGAAAATAAACCTCCCGGCGAGATTCCCAACGCGAGGAGGTCAGGTTTCTCATTGCGAGTGGTCGCGTATGCTCGCGACCGCTCGCGATGAGAAACTACCAGTTCGCGTTGAGAAAGCTGCCGCTCGAGTAAAAATCTACTCGAGCAGCAGAAAACTACAGCTCGCACTGTGCAAGATGCCATTTTCAATGATTGCACAGTGCCGGTTGCTTGTCCGCACTGTGCAATCATTGAAAATGACATCTGGCACAATGCGAACAAGGTACTACGCAGTTCGCGAAGTGCTACGCGTAGCTCGCGTAGTGCGAACTGCACTTTGCGTAGCTTCGCGAAGTGCTACTTCGCGAACTACGCCCAGGGTTAGAAATTAAGCCCACATGGACAGATGCGCACACCAATAAAGACAAGGATAAGAAGAGTAATAATTAATCTAACCAATGGTAAGTAATGAGTGGGGTAAAAGCCTCTTTTTAGAGTTTTGTTTTTAGAAATAATAGATTGCTGAACGCAACAGTGCATGAGCGCTGTTCAGGCGAGACCTAATAAATGAGGTATCGGAGTATGTAATGAAAGACAGCAGCATGCATGTGTTCATTTGATGAAAAAAATCTTTTAAGCAGTTTAATGTATCCTGGCTGATACACTGGAGAGAGATTCTTGCCTTTGTAAAATTAACTCAGGCACTGTGAAAAGTAAATATGCTGCCATGTATACTTTCTGCTAATGTCTGGTTATTTCATGGGAAGTTTAGACAAACTGAAACACTAGTTTTCCCTGGCATTGTTTATTGTGCTATCTGTGTTGTGGCTAGTTTACAGTAGGCCTGCGGCGTGAAAGTTCACTCCACTCGCAGAGTTTGCAGAATTTTTCCCACTCTGCGCTCCGCGTAGCTCTCAGAGTTCCCAAAAACTCCACTCTGCGTAGTGATGGAGCAAAGTTTCGTATAGAAAGAAACTTGCTCGTATGCAATGCTCTCGAATAACCTGTAATAACGTAACCAACATGTTTGTGAGTACTAACGTTGCACCACATTTTACATATTGTATCTAGGGGAAGCTTTTCTATGTGCTTTACTAACCAGTAACTCGAGTGTCTTAAAAATGGCCGCCAAAAACACGGGAACTCTTCTGCGCATACGTCTACTGCATCTACGTAGCAATGAAGTCTCCGTCGCTTGGTGGAAAATCTTTGCAGCTGCGCAATAACTTTTAACATGGCTGCTCGAAAACCTCGCATTAACGCACATGCTGTGCTGTAACTAACCTGTGCAAGTTTTACTATGCTATTAATGCAAAAGAGATATTAAGTAAAGGGGGTTAGAGTAGAAGTAAGTGGTATACAGTGAATTCATGTAATTTTGTATTCTAACATGTTTTTTCTCGGACTTTATTATTAGCTCATATTTGGTAGGTGACCGACGTCCCTATTCCTTTGCGACAACTACGCATGCATATTGCATCCTTGTCCTGAGACCAATGATGTCATTGAACTTCTGCCAAGGACATGTGCCCAGCAAGGACATGTGAAACTAAACTCTTGAACCTGCGAAAGGAAGAAGCCGAAACATTGTACTACAGATTTATCGATCCACATATGAAATGCTTGTGGGAATAAAGCTTGTGGGTTTTAAAATTAAGGGGTGGGGAATTAGACAATAGAACTAAAGAAAGTTATTGCACTTAGTATGGTGTGATGTCCTCACCCCACTGCCTGACCCAATCAAATTGAAGGGTGTACATAGAATTGAAACATTTGGGGGTGGATCATACATTCAAATTGGTATAACAGAGGTAAGTTTTAGTTAGTTAAACACACTTGATGCTGATGCTATGCTGAGATGCTGCCCGAATTGCTGCAAGCTGATTGAAGAATCCAACACTAGGGAAGAATCGCGGAACAACCGAGGAGGCACATCTAGGAAGGGGTCCGGACAAGCCCGAGCCGGAGAGAGTAGCACCAGAGAGGGGTGCAATGCTGGCGTTACACTAGAAGAGGTTACCTTACCGGTCCTGAACCTGTCCTGAATCCTTGTTACCCTGATGTCCAGGTCCTCACATCATTCTAGGTAAATATAGTCAGTGGGGAAATGCTCCGTATTAGCTCTCTGTTCTTTCTCTCCTCAGGTACTGTCATCACAAGAATTTGATTACTGTGAATTGATTATAAGCCAACTGAATATGGGCCCAAAGTGAGAATTGTGTGTATGTGTGTGTATAGAGCTGGTAAACTCTGCTGCATCTGTTTTTCTTGGTAGCAGAGGCATGGTTAGTTTAGTTAGTTAGGCGAGGATTGTATTGTTTTTAAATTTAATAATTAATTTATGTTCTAACCCAACCCGTTATATATTGTTTTATGTTGTCTAGAAATTACCGGGAATATTGAATAGCAGATGGTAAATTGAAGCCACACTGCAGTGAGGTTATTGGTCTTGATCAAGAAAGTGCTGAAAGTTACACAGGACTAGAAGCACTTAGTTAGGGATTAATTTCTTGTATGTTAGTGAGAATAATTGATAGCAAGGAGTTCGCTGGTGAAAATTTGGTATTATATCACCTAGAAAGGGTAATACTGAAGGAGTAGCAGGTTCTCTGATGCTTTTGTGAAGAGTAAGTGGAAGGGTTTTACTCGCAGTGAATTAAATTTTACTATTCTTTGAATTAGTGGGTCAGACACAATAGCAAATTTTTCTACGTTGTTAATTCATGAAAAGTTGTGTACATTTTGTGAGAAAAATAAGTTTTTGCATTATGTTATAAAGGATGGGTCCTGCACTGACGTCACTAAGAGACGCGCTGGGATTGGTTGAAACAGCGGGCGTGTAGTTGATGTGAAATTGTAAAGGAGGGGTCAGTAGTAAGGAGTAATACTGACATCACAGAAAAGCCACGCAAGCATTGGTGCATATGTGCTGGGGGTACGGCACGTACATACGGGGGGCTGGGGGTACGGCGTGTACATACGGGGCTGGGGGTATGGTGCGTACATACGGGGGGGCTGGGGGTACGGCACGTACATACAGGGGGCTGGGGTACGGCGCGTACATACAGGGGGGGCTGGGGGTACGGCGCATACATACGGGGGGCTGGGGGTACGGCACGTACATACGGGGGGGCTGGGGGTACGGCGCGTACATACGGGGGGCTGGGGGTACGGTGCGTACATACGGGGGCTGGGGGTACTGCACGTACATACCGGGCTGGGGGTACGGCACGTACTGGGCCCCCTTTTCCTCGTGCATCGCGGCGTACTTAGCTTTTCCGGCACTTTTTGGCTCCCGTAAAAATATAGCCTACCGGAGTGCTGTGGGTACGAATCGTACTTGCTGGTCCGTAAAACGCTGCCTGACTCCGTGCGGATGTCGCGTACACGCTGTCCAGGATCGGAATTGTATGTATTTTTTAGCCGTACGGTGTTTTTTACGAATCGTACGGAAATGGTATTTCTGTACGAATCGTACTTGCTGATTTGTACGGTGGAATTCCCGGGTACGAGTCGTACGGAGAAAACGCTCCGTACGACCATTTGTACCCGGGTTTTACTGGATCGGAATCGGCACCATAATGTTAAAATTAATTAAACATCTACATATAAACTAATATATAACTTACTCCATATATTGCAACATTAGGGAAAGCGTTGGATAGCGTAGGCGTAAAAAATACTATTGCAACTCCAGAGAGTGCAACAGTAGGGAAAGCGCCGGATAGCGTAGGGGTAAAAATTACTATTCCCACTCCAGAGAGTGCAACAGTAGGGAAAGCATTGGATAGCGTAGGGGTAAAAATTACTATTCCCACTCCAGAGAGTGCAACAGTAGGGAAAGACCTGGATAGCGTAGGGGTAAAAATTACTATTCCCACTCCAGTGAGTGCAACAGTAGGGAAAACGTTGGATAGCGTAGGGGTGAAAATTGTTATTCCAACTCCAGAGAGTGCAACAGTAGGGAAAGCGCTGGATAGTGTAGAGGTTAAATTAACATAATTATCAATTAAATAATTTTTTATAAAAAAATAACATTAATAATTAATTTACAAAAGAATAAGTAATAAATACCAATAAATTAAAATTAATGTTTAATTAAATAACATTACATTACATCCCACACTATTCCCCTTTTAACACACTACACATACAAAAAAACACAATTAATTTAACTATCAATTAATCAATTAATAACAATTAATAATACATTATTTATAATTAATATAGTTATACATTAACTAATTAATACATATTAACTACAAAATAATAATTATTCACCAATTAATTATTAATTAACAATAACTTATTTAACAATAAAAACAAATAAAAATTATTAATAAATTAATTATATTTAATATATTAAACTAATTATTAACAATTAATTACCAATTAATAATTAACAGTCAATAATAAAAACCAATAAATAAAAACAATATCATTAATTAATTTAATTTAATTACATCCCACCCTATTCCCATATAAAATCACAACCCACTACACATAAAAAATCACATAATTAATTTAATTATCAATCAAATACCTTAATAAAAATAAATCACCACTTAATTATTAATTAACAATCATAAATACAAATTAATAATTTAATTATTATTAATATAATTAACTAATTAATAAAAATTGATTCCCAATTAATAATTAATTAACAATTAATTAATGAAAAATACCAATTAATAAAAACATATTAATTATAATTAAATTACTTCCCACCCTATTCTCCTATAAACCCACAACCTGCTCTGATACTAAAACGCTAAATTTACTTTAGCAAAATTACTAATTTCTAAACATTTATTTTAAAATGTATTAAAATACATTAATAAAATTTTTAACATACATATAAAATACATACTAAAATACATAACACTAAAAAAAAATTTGCTTACGATATTACTTACTTCGATATTACTTACTTCGATATTAAAAAAACGATATTACTTACCTTGGGGACGATATTCTGGTCAACGATATTCTTGACTTCGATATTCTGTCCCTACGATATTAAAAACTCGATATTAATGTAGGTCGATATTTAAAATTCAATATTTTGACTAACCACCTACTTCAACAGCTGTAAAGTGTGCAGGATTGCCTAATTGGATTCATGCAAGTCATACCAAAAGGGTACCTGCTCCTGAAGAAGAAGGTTTCCAATTGACTCAAGCAGTTGAAGTTGCTAAAGGTTGAGCAGCTGAAGAATCTCCTATAGAGGATCCTGAAGTAGCTGCCCAGGAAAACCAAGCACCTATCAGGATGACTGGATCCCAGTGGTAGACATACCTGAAGTAACTGTAAGAACTAGAAGCCAAACACAGCTAGATAGACAGGAAAAGGGTGAGAATCAGTCAGGTGTAGAAGGACTCACTTAGGAGAGTAGGATACAACAATTAGGAAACCTGAGCAGGAACAGTTAAGGAAAGAACAATATACTCAGACAGGAATGGGGCTTTGTTTTTCTTCTGAGTATGAGGAGGGACAGGCAGGTTTTAGAGAAAACGGTCAGGCAGAAGAATGTCAAGGGGTAAGAAGACCTGAACAGGACCAGACAGACATAGAAACACAGGTTCAGGATACAGAAGAAAACCCAAACATCACCAATCCTGAACAGGGTCAGATTGAAGTACATGAACATATCCAGGCAAAACAGGCCAGAACAATAAGCCCTGGACAAGGTCAGATAGAGAGGAAATATGAAGACGGAGATGATCAAATTGTGCCACAAATAAAATAAAATAAAAGAAGCCTCGAAGAAACTGACAGTGCAGTGAGAACTATGAAAAGTCGAAAGGGTGATAATTGTCCAAGGATTATCAAGAGACTGAAATACGGCCTTAAAACAATCAGTGAAGAACCTGATCAAGTAAACCAAGTATCCAGCCAATCTGAACCTTCCACTGCAACTCCAAACCGAAGGAGCCAAAGATTGAAGACATTGAATAACAAGTTCAAGGGTCCTGAGTCGACATATGTCATTCTTGAAGATTTTGAAAATCTCGACTTAAATGAAGAAAGTGACGAAGAACTGATTGTTGAACGAATTGATGAAAAAGTGAGACCGAGTTAAAAGAAAAGAAGACGCTTAAGGTGTTATCTCATACCAAGTTTCTAAAATAAAGAAAAAACCATCTTCTTGTTCAAAAATGTCTGATAATAAAGTTACTGGAAAATCAAAACAGAGCTGTATAAAGAAGTGCTGTAGGATCTGTATATGTAGCCTATCATTAGTCTTCATAATGTGGGTAATATTAGCAACAGCTATACCTTATTTGATGGTTACAAACAAACAGAATAGTACTAATACACATGCAAAGGTAGCAAACATTAAAAGAGATAGAATAGACTTAGAAACACCAGATGAGTTAGATTTTCACCATACTGTGAATAAAAACGAAACTGATTTAAATGTATTTGCAAACTTATTAGTTCATATTTCAGTTTAACTTTATTTCGTCCGCTAGGGCCAAAAAAGTACAGAAATATAAAATCACTAAAGGAGAAAATACACTAAAAAAAGTAGACACTTTCAGTTGTAAAACCACTTGTTACAAATACCTTTCAATAGCAAAGTTCTCCCACTGTTACCAAATAACACAATTAAACACACAGCTGTCTTCATACGCTGCTAATATCAACTAAAAACATGAGATAAAAATAATTAAAAGTATACAAAAAAATGACAAATACTGGGTGGTATTGGCCAGGCATGGAGCCACTATCATATAACCATAGAAAAAACCTTTCAACTTCCTACAACCCTGTCTGTCCAGATTGAGGCGCCGATCACGATCCTGTAAAAACCGGGTACGAACCGTCGGACGGAGCATATTCTCCGTCCGACGCGTACCCGGTCGTCAAAATGTACAAACATGGAATTACGATTCGCACGGGAACACCATTTCCGTACGAATCGTAAAAAACCCCGACCGACGAAAATAAACCTACAAATGCGATCCGGGAAAGCGCCGACCTGACGTCGGGACGCTCGCAGCCTGCCATTCACGAACCAGGAATTACGATTCGCACCGACGTCATCCCGCACGGTGAATATTTTCCGGCTGCCAAAAACTGCCGGGAAATCAGGACGACGCGAACAAGGACCACCAGTACGCGACGGACAGACAGGACGACGCGAACAAGGAGGACCAGTACGCGACAGGACGACGCGAACAAGGAGTACCAGTACGCGACGGACAGACAGGACGACGCGTTCAAGGAGGACCAGTATGCGACGGACAGACAGGACGACGCGAACAAGGCGGACCCGTACGCGACGGACAGACATGGACCCGAACCTATGTGTCATCCCGGCCCTCATAGCAGTCGACCTCCTCTACAGGTTCCGACGCAGACGCCGCAGAAGGTCAGAACAACTAAGAGAGGGGGGAAAGTGGGGTGGGGTGGGGGTGGCAGGACCAGGGCAGGCCACAAACCCCCCACCAAAGTCACACAGCACACATGCCCAGGACATACCTGACTCCCATGCCCTGGTCACTACGAGGGGGTGGGGGTGTGTCCAGCTAAGCCAGCGACCGCCACAACGGAAGTCCGTCACGACGCGAACCGGCAACACAACCAGACCGGTACGTCCCGTACCCACGCCTGAAGAGCGTGGGTACGAGTCGTACCACGCCCACACCCACGTCACCCCAACAATGGCGGGACGGCTCGTACCCACGTGGCAAAGGCCTGGGTACGGCCCGCACAAGCATCACATAGCGTGGGGACGGATATGTACGGACCCTACCCCCACCCCGTATGCATGGAGCATACCCCCACCCCAACAGTGTAAGTACGACCCATACCCACACCCGCGTACGTATGGAGCCTACCCCCACCCCAACAGTGTAAGTACGACCTGTACCCTCACCCGCGTACGTATGGAGCGTACCCCCACCCCAACAGCGTAAGTACGACCCGTACCCACACCTGCGTACGTATGGCGCCTACCCCCACCCCAACAATGTAAGTACGACCCGTACCCACACCCCCGTACGTATGGAGCGTACCCCCACCCCAACAGCGTAAGTACGACCCGTACCCACACCCGCGTACGTATGGAGCGTACCCCCACCCCAACAGTGTAAGTACGACCCGTACCCACACCCGCGTACGTATGGAGCGTACCCCCACCCCAACAGTGTAAGTACGACCCGTACCCACACCCGCGTACGTATGGAGCGTACCCCCACCCCAACAGTGTAAGTAAGACACGTACCCTCACCTCGAATGCATGGAGCGTAGCCCCACCCCAACAGTGTAAGTACGACACGTACCCCCACCTCGAATGCATGGAGCGTACCCACATCCGTGTATATCATGAGCGTACATATTGTGAAATTGGAGAGGTGGGTGCAGAGTCCTCCCAGCAGTGCCCAGATGCAGGAGGGGTGTGTGCCTATCACTCCCAGCAGTGCCCTGAGACAGGAGGGGTGGGTGCAGAGTCCTCACAGCAGTGCCCAGACACAGGAGGGGTGGGTGCCTATCACTCTCAGCAGTGCCCTGAGACAGGAGGGGTGGGTGCAGAGTCCTCCCAGCAGTGCCCTGAGACAGGAGGGGTGTGTGCAGAGTCCTCCCAGCAGTGCCCTGAGACAGGAGGGGTGGGTGCAGAGTCCTCCCACCAGTGCCCTGAGACAGGAGGGGTGGGTGCAGAGTCCTCCCAGCAGTGCCCAGACACAGGAGGGGTGGGTGCAGAGTCCTCCCAGCAGTGCCCAGACGCAGGAGGGGTGTGTGCAGAGTCCTCCCAGCGGTGCCCTGAGACAGGAGGGTTGGGGGCCTATCACTCCCAGCAGTGCCCTGAGACAGGAGGGGTGGGTGCAGAGTCCTCCCAGCAGTGCTCAGACACAGGAGGGGTGGGTGCCTATCACTCCCAGCAGTGCCCTGAGACAGGAGGGGTGGGTGCAGAGTCCTCCCAGCAGTGCCCAGACACAGGAGGGGTGGGTGCCTATCACTCCCAGCAGTGCCCTGAGACAGGAGGGGTGGGGGCCTATCACTCCCAGCAGTGCCCTGAGACAGGAGGGGTGGGTGCAGAGTCCTCCCAGCAGTGCCCAGACGCAGGAGGGGTGTGTGCAGAGTCCTCCCAGCAGTGCCCTGAGACAGGAGGGGTGGGTGCAGAGTCCTCCCAGCAGTGCCCAGACACAGGAGGGGTGGGTGCAGAGTCCTCCCAGCAGTGCCCAGACGCAGGAGGGGTGTGTGCAGAGTCCTCCCAGCAGTGCCCTGAGACAGGAGGGGTGGGTGCAGAGTCCTCCCAGCAGTGCCCAGACGCAGGAGGTGTGTGTGCCTATCACTCCCAGCAGTGCCCAGACACAGGAGGGGTGGGTGCAGAGTCCTCCCAGCAGTGCTCAGACACAGGAGGGGTGGGTGCCTATCACTCCCAGCAGTGCCCTGAGACAGGAGGGGTGGGTGCAGAGTCCTCCCAGCAGTGCCCAGACACAGGAGGGGTGGGTGCCTATCACTCCCAGCAGTGCCCTGAGACAGGAGGGGTGGGGGCCTATCACTCCCAGCAGTGCCCTGAGACAGGAGGGGTGGGTGCAGAGTCCTCCCAGCAGTGCCCAGACGCAGGAGGGGTGTGTGCAGAGTCCTCCCAGCAGTGCCCTGAGACAGGAGGGGTGGGTGCAGAGTCCTCCCAGCAGTGCCCAGACACAGGAAGGGTGGGTGCAGAGTCCTCCCAGCAGTGCCCAGACGCAGGAGGGGTGTGTGCAGAGTCCTCCCAGCAGTGCCCTGAGACAGGAGGGGTGGGTGCAGAGTCCTCCCAGCAGTGCCCAGACGCAGGAGGGGTGTGTGCCTATCACTCCCAGCAGTGCCCAGACACAGGAGGGGTGGGTGCAGAGTCCTCCCAGCAGTGCTCAGTCACAGAAGGGGTGGGTGCCTATCACTCCCAGCCGTGCCCTGAGACAGGAGGGGTGGGTGCAGAGTCCTCCCAGCAGTGCCCAGACACAGGAGGGGTGGGTGCAGAGTCCTCCCAGCAGTGCCCAGACGCAGGAGGGGTGTGTGCAGAGTCCTCCCAGCAGTGCCCTGAGACAGGAGGGTTGGGGGCCTATCACTCCCAGCAGTGCCCTGAGACAGGAGGGGTGGGGGCCTATCACTCCCAGCAGTGCCCTGAGACAGGAGGGGTGGGTGCCTATCACTCCCAGCAGTGCCCTGAGACAGGAGGGGTGGGTGCAGAGTCCTCCCAGCAGTGCCCTGAGACAGGAGGGGTGGGTGCAGAGTCCTCCCAGCAGTGCCCTGAGACAGGAGGGGTGGGGCCTATCACTCCCAGCAGTGCCCTGAGACAGGAGGGGTGGGGGCCTATCACTCCCAGCAGTGCCCTGAGACAGGAGGGGTGGGGGCCTATCACTCCCAGCAGTGCCCTGAGACAGGAGGGGTGGGTGCCTATCACTCCCAGCAGTGCCCTGAGACAGGAGGGGTGGGTGCAGAGTCCTCCCAGCAGTGCCCTGAGACAGGAGGGGTGGGGGCCTATCACTCCCAGCAGTGCCCTGAGACAGGAGGGGTGGGGGCCTATCACTCCCAGCAGTGCCCTGAGACAGGAGGGGTGGGTGCCCATCACTCCCAGCAGTGCCCTGAGACAGGAGGGGTGGGGGCCTATCACTCCCAGCAGTGCCCTGAGACAGGAGGGGTGGGTGCCTATCACTCCCAGCAGTGCCCTGAGACAGGAGGGGTGTGTGCAGAGTCCTCCCAGCAGTGCCCTGAGACAGGAGGGGTGGGGGCCTATCACTCCCAGCAGTGCCCTGAGACAGGAGGGGTGGGTGCCCATCACTCCCAGCAGTGCCCTGAGACAGGAGGGGTGGGTGTGATGCACAGTGTGAGCCTGGATCATTGATTGTGTAGTTGCCCTCATTCCACCTGTGTCCTTTCAATGGCACGTACTGCTTTTGGCCTTCCCCCACAGGATCATGTCCCTATGACAAAGGTGCAATGCGTTGGATGCATACTATGCCTTGTTGTAAACAGCAAATGTGTTCTAATCTGTGTCCCCGTGACATGTGCAAGGTGTATTGATGTAGTGTCACTTGTTCATCCTCACAGGTAGACGCCTCTGCCAAGGAGCAGATATGGCTGGACGCCGTCAGCGCCGTGAGGAGTGCGGATGGTCGGAGGCGGCACCTGTCCCAGGTGAGGAAACGCTGGCAGGATATCCGGTGCTGGACGCGGAGGATCGCACGGCTCCTGCTGGGGGACTCACCTGAGAGCCACAAGAACCGCGGGCGCCGCCGTCTCTCCCACATCCAGAAACGTGTGCTGGCGGTGGTCTTTCCTGACTTGGACAGGCGTCTACAGGACATGCAGCAGCCGGAAGGGGGTAGGTACATGTGTGTGTTTGTTGTGTTTCACCAGCATTTGTAAGTGCGCTGTTCCATGGATACACTTCCAGGGTTTATGGTGCTGTGCAGATCCTGTTACCCACAGTGTTGCAGGCCTCTCCTGCCTCTCTTCCCCACCTTGCAATGTGTTCCCTGGTCTCTGTGTAGTCACTCCGTCACAAAGTTATGTGGCCTGACACCTTCTCCAAGTGTACAATGCCTGCAGCATCATGTGTGGGGGTGGTGTGTAACAGGTTTTGTGACCTTGCCTGTGCCCTGTCCAGTTCTGGACTTGTGGGTTCCATGTCAGTTGGCACTAATGCTGATTTCAGACATGGGAGTTAATCTCTTGAGTGCGAGGCCTTCCAGCAGGCATGTCCCATGTGGTGGCCTGTGACATGATGTGCATGAGTGTGCGTTACGCATAGTGCAGGGATGTTAGCGTGTGTTGCAGTCATTTCCATTCAGGAGCATGGAGTTGTGTGGCCACTACTGTCCCCAGGGGCATATTTTCCTAGGTATCATGTGTGTAATCCGAGAATGTCGACAATCTCTGTGTCTACAGCATAGGTTGTGCTTTGTGCCATTGTCCCCTGGCACCATGTTTCTTGACGTGAGATGTATTACAAGTGTCCACTGTCCAGCCCGACCTGATTTTCAAAGTACATACTCACGGTGGCCATTGCCTGTGTGTCTTGTAGCAATCATCTGATGATGCCCATTTGTACATGATTCTTTGGACAGGCGCACCTTGGGTATTTGGTGTGCAATCTTGAATTACTGCATCCCATGTGTATTTCACCCAGACTAAGAGATGTAAGTGCTTCCTGTGTCTCCACAGATTTGTCTCATGTAGGCGGTGGGTGGGGCGGCCATGGCCTACATGTCAAGACCTGTCATCTCCTTGCTCGGACTGGCCAGTGTGTGATGTTTGTCTGGACATACACTCAAGGTGCAGCGTGCCAGTCAGGGTGGGCATGTTCTCAGTATTACCCATGCTGCATGTGCCTCTAGTTCCTGGATTTGGTCCCTGCCATCCCAATTTCCTGCCACGCTGTGTGGTGCAGATGCAGTGCTGTATTGTCCCCAGGGCCTTGCTCCTCAGTCAGAATAGCATGTCATCTCATTTGCTATTGTGTCATGCTCTCCATAGTTTTTCCATGGCATGGTGGGTCACACAACTGTGTCTAGCAGGGCCTACGTATGTACCTTGTTTTGTAGTTGTAACTCATCCTTTGTTTCAGGCTATGCACTGTAACCTACGTAGATTGTACTCATGTGACATATGTATACAGGTGTATAATTAATTTCTGTCTCTTCACCCTGCCCACAGCATCGTCGGGGGACACGGAGGGAGACATGGACACAGACAGCGCGGAGGGACCGAGCACCAGTGCCAGCGGTGACATCGGGGCTGGCACTTCGAGTGGGACTGATGCGGAGGAGAGTGAACCCGGGGACCTGTCGACTGGCACAACAGAGTATGAAGCTGACGGGTCCGAGGATGATCTCTCCAAGTGGGCGGTGGCTGCACCACCATCTGACAGCAGCCCTACATCTGGCACCGCCTCCCACGTGCTCGTGTCCCTTCCCAACGTGCCCGGTCACCACATGTCTCCTTCCTGCCAGGCACCGCACCCCCTGCCCCTGTCTCCACTGCTGGCGCCAATGCTGAGTCTGTGGACATCCAGCGGCAGTTGCAGATTGGTCAGACTGCGATCCTTTATTTCCTCCATGGCCACAGCCAGGTCCTCAACAACATGGAGGCATACTTGAAGGGCATTCATTCATCGCAGGCTGACCAACGCAACTTGCTGAGGTCCATAGACTCCACACTGATTGCAGCAGTGGGTCTCCTGCAGCGCTACGTCCCACCCCCTACCCCTGCTCCTTCCACAATTCCCACTCCCATGCCTGTCCCACATACACCCAGACTTAAGCATGTACCCACCACAACAGACACAGGCACCACACCAGCAGGGAAGGTCCGCCGCACACCTCCTGACACGCACACACAGGGTGTAGTAGGCACACCCACTGGGTCGGGGGGCAAACGTGTGACACGCAGCCAGAGTGGGAGTCCGCATTCCACCCAATCCACTCCCTCCAAATCCCCTCCCCTCAGCTCTCCTGGCCACATCTCCCCCAAAGACTCCTTCATGGCCGCTCTGTCCCTGAGCCCCACAGTGACGCCACCACGCAAGCGGTCAAGGAAGTCCTCGGTCAGGGTGGTTGAGTCCCCCCCCTGTCCACACCCTCCCCCAGTGGCGCTGCGACCCATCCCTCTGACCCCCCCCCCCTCCTTGGGGCCTGTGGTTCCTTCGGGTGCAGGGGAGTCCCTGGAGGACCTTGCCGAGGTGTGCAGCGCGCTCCTAGAATCCACCTTTGGCCCTGCCCCACCCCCTGTGGTGGAGTCCTCCATCCCTGCACCCACGACGCCTACCCTTCACCCTCCTGTCCCTGCGGTGCCTGTTTCTTCCCCCCCACATGATGCCCTGACCCCTGTGGAAGACAACGGATTGTAACTGTGCAGGCAAGCTAGGGGACACGCATCCCACTGTGTCCCCCATCCAGCTGGGACTCCTGGACTGCCCTATGGCCTTTGTTAATATTGGACTTACGTCATACTAGTTTTTTGCTCATGCTGAATAAAGCTATTTATTTTTTGGCCTTGGAACACTCCTGCATTGCTGGCATTGCTGTTGGTGGGGCTGCTACATGGTTGTGGGTGTTGGTCATGTGTTGGGTGTGTGGGTAATGTAGTGGTGTGCTGCTCATAGGGGGGATCCTGGGATCTGTGTGCCATCACACGGTGTTAGCTACCTTTCTCCATTCATTTAAGCAGTTGGTGCATGTTGCAATTGTCCCAAGGTGTATTCCTTCCTCTGTGTACCCTGACTTCTTCCCTGCAGGGTGTCCCCTGACTTTAGCACAGAGCTGTGTGTCCATTAGCTGGGTGTGTGACGTAGTCCTTCACCTTTGCACATGCATGCTGAGCGATGTCTCCACCTGCATCATTCGTGGCATCCTTGGTAGTCATTGTACTTGTGTATGTGGCCTATTGACATGACTTCATGTGTACATGTTTTCTTCTCTGCGCTATGCATGCGTATACTCCCAGCCTCGCACACATGTGGTACATGTACTGCAGGGTCTTTGTGCACCTGACTGACATTTGTGGGCATGGTATCTGTGACTACTCCACCCTTTGCGTTTCACTGCTGGGAGTGATGGGCACCCACCCCTCCTGTCTCAGGGCACTGCTGGGAGTGATAGGCCCCCACCCCTCCTGTCTCAGGGCACTGCTGGGAGTGATAGGCCCCCACCCCTCCTGTCTCAGGGCACTGCTGGGAGGACTCTGCACCCACCCCTCCTGTCTCAGGGCACTGCTGGGAGGACTCTGCACCCACCCCTCCTGTCTCAGGGCACTGCTGGGAGTGATAGGCACCCACCCCTCCTGTCTCAGGGCACTGCTGGGAGTGATAGGCCCCCACCCCTCCTGTCTCAGGGCACTGCTGGGAGTGATAGGCCCCCACCCCTCCTGCCTCAGGGCACTGCTGGGAGTGATAGGCCCCACCCCTCCTGTCTCAGGGCAGCGCTGGGAGGACTCTGCACCCTCCGTGTCCAGCACCGGATATCCTGCCAGCGTTTCCTCACCTGGGACAGGTGCCGCCTCCGACCATCCGCACTCCTCACGGCGCTGACGGCGTCCAGCCATATCTGCTCCTTGGCAGAGGCGTCTACCTGTGAGGATGAACAAGTGACACTACATCAATACACCTTGCACATGTCACGGGGACACAGATTAGAACACATTTGCTGTTTACAACAAGGCATAGTATGCATCCAACGCATTGCACCTTTGTCATAGGGACATGATCCTGTGGGGGAAGGCCAAAAGCAGTACGTGCCATTGAAAGGATACAGGTGGAATGAGGGCAACTACACAATCAATGATCCAGGCTCACACTGTGCATCACACCCACCCCTCCTGTCTCAGGGCACTGCTGGGAGTGATGGGCACCCACCCCTCCTGTCTCAGGGCACTGCTGGGAGTGATGGGCACCCACCCCTCCTGTCTCAGGGCACTGCTGGGAGTGATAGGCCCCCACCCCTCCTGTCTCAGGGCACTGCTGGGAGGACTCTGCACACACCCCTCCTGTCTCAGGGCACTGCTGGGAGACATCAGGCATTCCCCCCCTGGGTCCCCCCTACAGTACATAGCATGTGTGTCACACCTGGACACAATGGCAGAAGTCACAGTCACTAAAAAGG
The DNA here is from genome assembly GCF_964204655.1 of Triturus cristatus. Taxonomy (NCBI): domain Eukaryota; kingdom Metazoa; phylum Chordata; class Amphibia; order Caudata; family Salamandridae; genus Triturus; species Triturus cristatus. The sequence continues at coordinate 68,752,791 of NC_140580.1, read as the reverse complement.
GACACAGTCTGTGCCAGTGGACACTGAACTCACCTGATAACCTGGTCGCCCATACAGCATGGGGTACCGTGGGAGGATCACATCCACCAAAGCCATGTTCTCCTCCAGGGTGAATGGCTGTGACCTCTCCACAGCCCTTGACATGGTTCCAGGGAATCAGTAGCAGCAGCTGGGTCGTGGAATACAAAGATGTGCAGGCAAGTGCTCCCTCATGGGACCTGGCTGCCTTATATCTGCCTTGCTGGGCCATCTCATGCACAGGAGTACAGAGTGATTGGTCACTCACATTTGCATCCTATGTTTCCTCCAGTCCCTTCAAACCTAGCAGTCTGTGTGTTCTCTATCGGTTTCATTCTCCTGCATGATGTCAGCCCCACAAACACATTGCAACAAAGTAGATTAATTCCAACTGACTTCTGCTGTGCACCTTCCAGTACAAATTCAAATTTTGAACTTGGTCTCCATGACAACCAGCATGCATGTAGGCCTTAATACGTGTCCCTCATGTGCCCCCTATGTAATTTGGAGCTTCACACACAGGTACGGTGCGTTCCGGGGCCCTAGGGCACCCCAAATGCATTGCAACGGCCCGTACACGCGTGCCTACGTTCACTATCACTATGGGTGGCCTCGCGTATGCGTACTCGTAGTGGTACGGGCCGTACACACGCCTGTACGCTCCCTATCACTATGGGTGGCCTCGCGTATGCATACTCGTATTGGTACGGGCCGTACACACGCCTGTACGCTCACTATCACTATGGGTGGCCTCGTGTATGCGTACACATTGTGATAGGGAGCGTACAGGCGTGTGTACGGCCCGTACCACTACGAGTACGCATACGCGAGGCCACCCATAGTGATAGGGAGCGTACAGGCGTGTGTACAGCCCGTACCACTACGAGTACGCATACGCGAGGCCACCCATAGTGATAGGGAGCGTACAGGCGTGTGTACGGCCCGTACCACTACGAGTACGCATACGCGAGGCCACCCATAGTGATAGGGAGCGTACAGGCGTGCGTACGGCCCTACCACTATGGGTGTTCTTGCGTATGCGTACTCGTAGTGGTACGGGCTGTACACATGCCTGTACGCTCGCCATCACGATGGGTACACATAGGTCAGCACTCCCATAGTGATATGGGAACGTACACAGGCCCTCTTCGCAGCAGTACAGCGGTTTTCACACATTACAGTGGTGACAGGCGGCACACAGGTAGGGATAGGGCGGACATACTTGTCCCTGGATGGACATACTTGTCCATGGATGGACATACTTGTCCATGAATGGACATACTTGTCCATGGATGGACATACTTGTCCATGAATGGACATACTTGTCCATTAATTGACATCAAGGCATCGTCTGTGCATTACTACATGTGTGGGGCACAGGTGTGACGGCCTGTGATGTGGAACATTACTCCTGAGTCGAGAAGGCACCAGATGTATGATGAGATGTCTACAGATGTACTGTGTGATGGTGCAATGTGTGCCAGGCATGCCCTTGACTCCTTTTACATGTGTGCATGTCGTACTGCACACTTGGGGTGAGCGTCACTGGCATGGCACGGACACCAACACACGGAAGTGTCCCCTGATGCCCGGTACAGGGGTTACCACACCTGACTTGTCACTACCCACGGTGCACAATGTGACTATGTCATGTATGTGTGGGGGCTTCCCATCAGGTTGATGTTGGAGCACCCTCAAAAGCTGCAGCCGTTGCAGCAACCAACATGTGTCTGTGTTTAGATTGACATTGCACACTGTTCCGCACACCATGCCACATGTGGTAGCGGATGTGAGGTGCACATGTATGCATGGGACACGGAGTACCGTGACAAGGACATGTCTGCATCCTCACAATGAATGTGTGGTGAGTCATGACATGTGCACCTTCATGGTAAGGTGTGTGGGCTGTCCTAGTGTAATGTCATGTGACCTGTGGCTCTAGTGTTCCGCTACCAGTCTCTGCAATCGGCATCCTACTACTGCTGATGTGTGGGCGTATGTCACTCCTGTCTTGCGTCTGGCTGTTCACTTGCACTGGGACACAGCTATTCCCATGGCATGGCATGGGGAGGTTCTCAATCTCCATGTGTAGCTGGGTCTTGGTAGGGGTGTCACCTTGCATCCATACGTGTCCTGGGCATGTAGCACATACCTGACTCCCTATGTAGCATATGTGTATTGACAGATTAACATGTGCTCAGTACATATGAATTGTTGTCATAGTGCACTCACTCTTCCTTGTCACTTCCAAATTACTGCAGAGCGCCGCCTCTTGCCCGAGCAATTCCGGACTTGGCTGACATGCGGGAGAATGACAGCATCCGGCTCTACCGCTTCCCCCAACCGTTGATTCTGGAGTTGACGGCGAGACTGGCACCACACCTGCAACCGCAGCACAGGTATCCTACGGCACTGACACCCCAGCTGAAGGTAATGGCTGCCCTACATTTTCTTGCCACGGGTACCTTTCAATATACCATAGCTCATGTTGGTGGCATGTCCCAGAGCATGTTCTGCCGTGTGCTGCATGATTTCTTAGAGGCCATGTTGATTCACCTGGATGACTTCATCAAGTTCCCAACCCCTGAACAGTTGACTGCGGTCAAGCGTGGATTCTATGCCCTGGGAGGGATGCCCCATGTCATTGGGTCCATAGATGGGACACATGTAGCTTTGGTACCACCACACGCACGGGAGGTGGCGTACCGCAATCGGAAGCACTACCACTCCATCAATGCCCTTGTGGTGTGTCAGTCCAACATGGTGATTTCACATGTCTGTGCTCGTTTTCCAGGATCAGCACACGATGCCTACATCATGAGGCGTAGCAGGATGCCTGAAATGATGATGCAGCTGCGCAACGAAAGAGCATGTGTTGTTGGTGGGTACAGTCTGTCTGTCCTGTATTTTGCATAGCCTACCAGCACGACCGCTGCACCACTTCTAACGATGTCAATGTGCTTCCCATGTAGGGGACGCTGGCTATCCCAACATGCCATGGCTGCTCACACCTCTCCGCAACCCCATCACGCCGGCCCAGCTCCGCTACAACACCGCCCATGGCCGGACAAGGCGAGTGATAGAGAGGACGTTTGGCCTGCTGAAGAGCCGATTTCGGTGCCTCCACAAGACCGGCGGCGCGCTCCCATATGCCCCTGCGAAGGTCTGCAAAATCTTCATGGTCTGCTGCATGCTGCACAACATGGCAGTTGAGAGAGCTGTGCCACTCATCCTGGATCAACATGACGAGGACCATCCACCCGTGGAGGACGAAGGGCTTGGCAATGGGGCTAGTGATGTGGAGGATGTGGAGCCGCAAGAGGACATCCGGACTCGGCTCATACGCGACTTCTTTGCTTAGTGGTGAGTACCAGTGTCTGAGTGTGCACGCATTGGTCCCCGTGTGGCATGTGTTGAGATGTGTGTCTCCACCTGCATGTATGGCACGTGAGTCAGAGGTGTGTGTGGGTGTGTCACTGGAGTGATGGTGGCAGTGATGGTTGTATTTCCCCAGTCATAATTGTGACCTAGCATGTTGTCATCCATACATGTGTCGAGTAAATGCACATGCAAGTGGCTGTGCTTTTTGTGGCTGACTTCTTGTGTGTCTCTCTTCCCCAGGTACTTGCGCATGCCGTCTGCTGCTTGCATTGTTGTGGCACTGCTATTCCTCATGGACACGTCATCGTGGGCAGCGTTACAGGCACGGACACGTTTGGAAGTCTCCATAGGGTAAGGGATGCATCAGGGGTGTATTGGGTGTGGCAGTTGTTCACGATGTATGCACACTGCCCCTGTCGATGTTTGGTTCCTCTGCAGCCATGTAGCATCACCATGGGACACGACATGCAGCTGTGTACACCTGAATAGATGGTCAGACTTGTTGACAGTCATCAGTGATGGGATAGTGGATTGTGATGATGGCATCAATGTGTGTAACACTGCCCTCGGACACATGCGGTTAGCATTGGCTTGACATGGTGTGGGACTTCCACATCAGTGGATCAATGGTGTGTGGCAGGCTCTCCGTGAGCAGCTGTGGGTGTTTAGCTGTTAGCCGACAATTGTGTGCCAGTTTCATGGCTAACACGCATTTGTGCTGCAGAAGGGGGGTGCCAGTGTTGGACCCACATGTTACTCCACAAGATGTGTTCATGTGTACTTCAAGTTGCCTCTGCAATCCCGAAAACATGACTAATAAAGGTGTCCCTATGCCTCCAAGGTGCCTCTTCTCCGTCAATGCTGGTGTGTTGCCACGGTGCATCCAGCATGTCTGGCATGGTTCTCCCTGATAGTGGCTATGTGTCGATGTGTCGAGTAGCAAGATGCAAGCTGTGTGTGTGGGCTGAGACTGTGTATTGGGCATGATGTCCATGACTGTGTGGGTATTGTGACATGTGCCATCCCCATGCATCCAACGTTGGCCAGGCCCCCATTCTCTGCATCCAGCGGACTCAAGCTTGCAGGACATGGTTCTGCCACCTGTCTACACATACCTGGGTGCCCCCCAGGACACTGGACATGATCCCTGACCTCTGCGCATGACTGTTGCTGTACTCAATGTGTCTGTCAGCACGGTTGTGCGGCCACCCCCTCAGCTGGTTGGGCCCATCACGGGTGTGTATGGTGCTCCATGTCTGTCTTGACTAATACACTGTGACCCGTGTGTCCTGTGCCAGACTCAGGCCCCAGGGTGTGGATGGTTGGAGTCAAAAGAGAGCTCAGGCATGTTTAGACTTTACAACACACATGTAAGGTAATAATGCAACCAGCAGGCATCTTCTCTTCATGGTGTGAATTTTTATTTTGGGGGGGATAAAGTGAGGGGCTTTCCGGGAGTTTGGAATCCAAAGTTCAGTAGGGGAGTTGGTGTCCTTGCCATTTGAAATCCTCAGAGTCCATGCCACAGTCTTTGTCAACATTGGTCAGACAGTGACCAGCAGGGCCATGTGGCAGAGAATGTCTCTTGATGCTGTGATGCTGTTGCTCCAGTGGGCCAGGTGCCAGGCCAGGTGTCCTGGGAGATGGTGATGTTGCGCCGACCCTCACGGTCTTTTACGTGGACGACCCGCCCTCCTGCGGGGACCCTCAGAAGCAGGCCGTGACGACGTCTGGGATGCTCCATCGGATGTTTCCTCCTCCTCCTCCTGCTCCCTCCCTGTGGGTGGTGATGTTCTCCGCCTTCTGGCACAGGGAGGGTCGGCCATGTTGTCGGGCATCTGACGGAGTGTATCGTGAATCCCCTGGAACACCGTCACTTGCTCAGCCTGTCTGTCCTCCATCTTCCGTTGGTGTTGCAGTAGACAGGCATGTTGCTGGGCCTGCTGGGTCTTGATCCCCTCGAGGATGGACACAACCTGGGCCATGCCCGTGGTGTCCTGCCGGTATGTGTCCATGATGTTACGGACATGGGCAAATACCGGTTCCCCAGCCAACTGGTCAGGCTCGCGCCTCCGCCGTCCTCCACTCCCACCACCCCTGCCCACTTGCACCTGGCCTGCCCTTGTGGGTACATCGGGTCTCCGGGACCCCTGAGGGGTGGCATTGGCGTTGTCGCCTGCCTCCTCCTGGGTGCCCGGGACACCGTGTCCCTCCTGGCCAGCCTGGCTGCATTGTGGTGGTGGGGCAGGGATCCTGGGTGTCTCCTGGGATGTGGCAGGAGTGGGGGTGTTGGTTGGCACAGTTGTACCTGACGCAGGTGCTGCAGGTGGTTGGACACCAGAGGTGCCAGGTCGGTCGGGGCCGTCCACAGAGTGGTGGGAGTCGTCGCTGCCGGTGGGATCGGGCTCCCGCAGATCCGGGTCCTGTGAGTCTTCCCCCCCAGTGTTGGGGGGTGAACCACGACGTTGACCTGTGTGTGAGAGAGACAATGTTAATTTTGGTCCATGCAACATCCATGTTTCATCAGTTTCAAAGTTGGCACTTTTCCTCTTGGAATTAGGATCTGTCTTGCATTCCACTCACAGTGCACTTGTGCATGGGTGTGTCCCTTGGACACCACTTTGGCCCCTTTAAATATGTGTGGCACAGTCTTACTTGCTGCGTCAAGTGTGACTGCAGTCAGCAGTGGAGTGGGCAGGTGTGGCGAGCCATGCATTGGCGCCTTCCGTGTAGCACTGTACATGTGCACATGGAGTGGATCCACACACTTATATAATGCAGGTAGCTGTCGTTGTGCTCGTGAACAGGTTGTGACATGGGCCTGTGTTTTGCCATGGGGAAGAGGGGGGGTTCTGGCACTGGCCACCCTTGGCTACATGCACGCAGTCTACCTGCTGACGAGCAGACATTCCCACACACCACACGGCTGATTTGCTCTCCCTGTGTCTCCCTCCCTCTCTGTCCCCCTCTCCCTCCCTCTGTGTGTCAGCCTCCTCCCTCTGTCCGTGTTCCTGTGTCTCCCTCCCTCTCTGTCCCCCTCTCCCTCCCTCTCTGTCCCCCTCTCCCTCCCTCCGTGTGTCTGCCTCCTCCCTCTGTCCGTGTTCCTGTGTCTCCCTCCCTCTCTGTCCCCCTCTCCCTCCCTCTCTGTCCCCCTCTCCCTCCTTCCGTGTGTCTGCCTCCTCCCTCTGTCCGTGTTCCTGTGTCTCCCTCCCTCTCTGTCCCCCTCTCCCTCCCTCTCTGTCCCCCTCTCCCTCCCTCTCTGTCCCCCTCTCCCTCCCTCTGTGTGTCACCCTCTGTCACCTCAGCCCAGCTTCCTAGACACACACTTTTTCCAGTCCTTTGAATGGCCCTTGGCTTGTTGCTGTGAGTTTGTTTCTGATCTCCAGGCACCCATTGGGTGTAGTGTCTGTGTGTGCGCTGCTGCTGTGGTTGTGTGTGCTGCCACTCTTTCACTGTGTTGGCTGTTCATTAGCTGCTGTCATGTGCAAAACAGTGCCTTCACCCCCATGTGTTGATGCAAGGCGTCCGCCATTTGCTGGCGAGTCTTTCCTGTGTGGGGACACACTGTTTGTCTGGCTGTGACCTGGGCCATATGGGCAGTGGGCATTGTTGTCTGCTTCTGATTTGCACGATGTGATTTTTGGGGCCCACCCTCCCGCCATCCGGGTTATCGTGTCATGTGTTGGTGTCTGCTGTGGCCTGTGACTTGACATTGTCCAGCTGGGTGCAATGGGCATGGTGGCGGCAGTGGCATGTGCGTGTTCATGGAGTGTGGGTGAGTCATGCGATAGCTTGGGGTGGTTGCGTGCCTGTTTGTGAGTTTGGTTGTGGATGACGTTCCCCCCATGTGAGGTGCGTTGTTTGTGTACTCACCCGGGTCTCGGAGTCCTCCTAATCCTTCGACTGCCTCCACCGGCTGTATGGCCATCACCCTCTCCTCCCAGGGCTGGTAGTGTACGGGTCTGCGGGAGGGCCCTCCTCCAGTGGCGTTGGCCTGGTTGTGTTCCTCCAGCATCTTGGCTCGGACCCTCCTCCACAGATCGTACCACCTGGCTTGGCATTCCTGCCTGGTCCTTCTGGTGTCCGCAACAGCATTCACAGCATCGACGATGGTCTGCCACATGGCTGTTTTTGCTGCAATGCTGGTCTGTCTGACCAATGTTCCAAAGAGCTGTGGCTCGACTCTGAGGATTTCATCAACAAGGACCTCCAACTCTCGGTTACTGAACTTTGGATTCTTGTTAGTGGGCATGGTGAGGGGTGTGGGTGTGGATGGTGGGGGGGGGTGTGTGGATGGTTGTGGGTGTGTGGGTGTGGTTGTGCAGGTGTGTGTGTGTGAATGTGATGACGGGGTGTTTGTGAAGGTGGTTGTGTGAAGGTGTGCAAGTGTAAGGTGTGGTGAAGCTTGTAGTATGGTTCTGTGGTGTCTGGCAGCAGTGAGTCTGTTGCAAAGGCTCATGGTTTGTGTGTGTGGGCCCTTTTTATTGGTCCATTGGTGGGTGTGGCTGTGTTTGAAGTTTGGGTGGGTGTGTTATAAGGAGTGGTGGTGTTTTGGGCCTCTGTTTGTTTTTGGCAGTTGCAGGTCAGTGAAGGTGTTTTTGTAGTGTTTGTTGGCCATGTTTAGTGGCTTTGTGCCATTCGTATAGTGTATTCTTGTGTTGTTTTGTTTTGTCCTGGTTGTGTACGTGCGTTTTGAGCGTGTGTACGGTGTGTACATGGGCCATTTGGTTGTACGGTGCTGTCCTTGTGTGTGGCTTGGTACGACTCGTACATGCGGTTGTGATGTTGGGGCCTGGGGTGCGCTCCGTACTTAGGAGGTTGTGTTGGGGGTGCGACGGGAACGTACTGGGGTGTACATTGACGGTGGTACGACACGTACAGGGGTGGGGGTTCGACTCGAACGTACTGGGGTGTACATTGACGGTGGTACGACACGTACAGGGGTGGGGGTTCGACTCGAACGTACTGGGGAGTACATAGATGGTGGTACGACACGTACAGGGGTGGGGGTTCGACTGGAACATACTGGGGTGTACATACATGGGGGTCGGACACGTACAGGGGTGGGAGTACGACTCGAACGTACTGGGGTGTACATACACGGGTGGGGGTGTACATACACGGGGGTGGGACACGTACAGGGGTGGGGGTTCGACTCGAACGTACTGGGGTGTACATAGACGGTGGTACGACACGTACAGGGGTGGGGGTACGACTGGAACGTACTGGGGTGTACATACATGGGGGTCAGACACGTACAGGGGTGGGGGTACGACTCGAACGTACTGGGATGTACATACACGGGTGGGGGTGTACATACACGGGGGTGGGACAGGTACAGGGGTGGGGGTTCGACTCGAACATACTGGGGTGTACATAGACGGTGGTATGACACGTACAGGGGTGGGGGTACGACTCGAACGTACTGGGGTGTACATACATGGGGGTCGGACACGTACAGGGGTGGGGGTACGAATCGAACGTACTGGGGTGTACATACACGGGTGGGGGTGTACATACACGGGGTTGGGACACGTACAGGGGTGGGGGTTCGACTCGAACGTACTGGGGTGTACATAGACGGTGGTACGACACGTACAGGGGTGGGGGTACGACTCGAACGTACTGGGGTGTACATACATGGGGGTCGGACACGTACAGGGGTGGGGGTTCGACTCGAACGTACTGGGGTGTACATAGACGGTGGTACGACACGTACAGGGGTGGGGGTTCGACTGGAACGTACTGGGGTGTACATACATGGGGGTCGGACACGTACAGGGGTGGGGGTACGACTCGAACGTACTGGGGTGTACATACACGGGTGGGGTGTACATACACAGGGTGGGACACGTACAGGGGTGGGGGTTCGACTGGAACGTACTGGGGTGTACATACATGGGGGTCGGACACGTACAGGGGTGGGGGTACGACTCGAACGTACTGGGGTGTACATACATGGGTGGGGGTGTACATACACGGGGGTGGGACACGTACAGGGGTGGGGGTTCGACTCGAACGTACTGGGGTGTACATAGACGGTGGTACGACACGTACAGGGGTGGGGGTACGACTCGAACGTACTGGGGTGTACATACATGGGGGTCGGACACGTACAGGGGTGGGGGTACGACTCGAACGTACTGGGGTGTACATACACGGGTGGGGGTGTACATACACGGGGGTGGGACACGTACAGGGGTGGGTGTTCGACTCGAACGTACTGGGGTGTACATAGACGGTGGTACGACACGTACAGGGGTGGGGGTACAACTCGAACGTACTGGGGTGTACATAGACGGTGGTACAACACGTACAGGGGTGGGGGTTCGACTCGAACGTACTGGGGTGTACATACACGGGTGGGGGTGTACATACACGGGGGTGGGACACGTACAGGGGTGGGGGTTCGACTCGAACGTACTGGGGTGTACATAGACGGTGGTACGACACGTACAGGGGTGGGGGTACGACTCGAACGTACTGGGGTGTACATACATGGGGTCGGACACGTACAGGGGTGCGGGTTCGACTCGAACATACTGGGGTGTACATACACGGGGGTGGGACACGTACAGGGGTGGGGGTTCGACTGGAACGTACTGGGGTGTACATACATGGGGGTCGGACACGTACAGGGGTGGGGGTACGACTCGAACGTACTGGGGTGTACATACACAGGTGGGGGTGTACATACACGGGGGTGGGACACGTACAGGGGTGGGGGTTCGACTCGAACGTACTGGGGTGTACATAGACGGTGGTACGACACGTACAGGGGTGGGGGTACGACTCGAACGTACTGGGGTGTACATACATGGGGGTCGGACATGTACAGGGGTGGGAGTTCGACTCGAACGTACTGGGGTGTACATAGACGGTGGTACGACACGTACAGGGGTGGGGGTACAACTCGAACGTACTGGGGTGTACATAGACGGTGGTACGACACGTACAGGGGTGGGGGTTCGACTCGAACGTACTGGGGTGTACATAGACGGTGGTACGACACGTATAGGGGTGGGGGTTCGACTCGAACGTACTGGGGTGTACATACACGGGTGGGGGTGTACATACACGGGGGTACGTCTCGGACGTGCGGGGGGGAGTGTTGGGCGCGTATGCGGGCACATGTCTCCATGGTTGCTATGGGAGTTCGGTGCGGACGGTGTTTTTTCCATACGGTTGTAACATCGGACGCACGGGATGGATCGTGATTCCTCGGTCGGACTTCACTTTTCACATTTGTACGGTAAATCGTCCGAGGACGTGTCGGACACATTTTCCGACCCGAGGACGTGTGGGAAATCATTCCCAATGCGGTTCGTATGGACTTTTTACCATGCGAATCGTGATTGCCAGTTCGTACGGCACTTGTACGATTCGTACGGTAAAAAGACCGGATACGAGTCGCACGGGGAATTTTTTTGCCGGATCGTAATTGGCACCTGAGTCTTAATATATGCCACATATGGTTCAAAAAACGAGACACTGCAAACACGATTGGGGAGTGCGTGGCATAGTTTAAGACTCGGTACGCCTGGGCATGTCTCACAAAACCCAAATTTCTGCAGATTTGGATTAGCCAGTGTTTGCGGGGAGTTGGTATGCGGGACAGAAAAACAAAACGTGTACCTCAGAATCAAGCTTGTAATTACAGACGGGACACTCAGCCTTGGACTCTTTAGCCCATTTGCTTGTATGTGTGGCTAATGGGAGATTCCCTAATCTAAACTGTACTTACAGTTTTCTAGCCACAGGGCAATGGATCAGATCCAAGAAGGGTTCCCCTCTGTATACATGTTTTATCTGGAGGAACTCAGCAGTCATCCGGCCAACTCCCCTTGAGCTTCCCTGAATGGCCATGGTGTTAGCGTGCCTATAAAGTCTCACCAGTTCCATCCTGGCTAAAGTTGGGCAGGAGACCTCAGGAGATTGCCAAAGATCAGACCTGCCCATCCTCAACACAAGATCCCTGATATGACAAAGCCAGGGTATTTTCTTGGAGACGGTGAGTGACAAAATCTCCTTGAGCTCGGCTTTGGAAGAAGACAACTCCAGGGTCACCCAGACCTGCCGCCAAAATGTAAGAGGTCTAAGCGCTATCTCTTCCTCAATAGGCCTCATACACAAATCCAAGTGAAGAGGAATTAGAGGCGTGCTGCGGGGGAGACCTAATAGCTGCCTCATAAAATTATTCTCAACCTTCATTAGATAAAATACCGCCCACGGTCTGTGTGAGTGCTCCAGCGGAAAAGGGAGGGGGGCAAAATTCACAGATCCTCCCTGTGTCACAGATCCGTTACCACACTTATTCATTCACACACACATTCATTGGTGGGGCCCATAACACCAACATTCACGCTAACGCACTCGTTTCTGCACACAGGAGGATGATGAATCCGCTGGACATGCGGGGGTGTACCTTATAACCTATAGGGAAGAAAAGTCAATTTACAAAATATACATTAACATTCGCCACCTATAGATTCCTAATCCCAAACATCAAGGCACTCCACCCACTTGGTCGACGGACCAATTAGTTGAATTGGTTGATGGTAATTTAAAACCAGCTAAAACACATTTTAAGACTCAGAATCCTATGTTCTCTTCATTGAAAAACCACAAACTCTTAATTTCTGTTAATCAAATATTTGTTTATCTAGATTTTGTTTGCAATTAATATTAGCATTTGTTTCATCAAAATTTTAGAATTTCTGGATCAATCATTTCAAATCGCAGGACATTATATTTACCTATTCTTGCTATCTGGATTTTCTCAAATGCATTTGGCTCTGCATAACCGAGTTAGCCGTTAAACTGTCCAAATAAAGCAGGCCAAAGCTCGAAGTCTTTGCTCAGCACGTTACAATCCCAAAGATTTCAAAAGGACCAGAAATCGTGCAAGCATCTGTCATCTCCAGCATAGACGTCAGGAAATTGGACAAGCCAGAACAAGTCAGACGAGCTAAACGTGGCAGAACGAACCCACCCCTCCCTATTTTACTACTCTTTTTATAATAAATTTCGGGATAACATGAAACATTTTTAGGCGGAGAAAGTCTGTGATTGGCTGATTGAAAAACATCCGATTTTACTCAGTCAGGTTTCACATGGATTTTGCTGGTTCACTTCCGTAGATGTCATAGTCCTTATGTTACAATGTTTTGGGTTTACTTGTATGATCCAATTGTTCATTTAAACCAGTTTTTACTGACTGGCAGTCCACCAAGATCCTATCCTTGACTGAGGACATTGGGTGCTCGAGTCTTCAGGAAGTTCACGGTGCCATCCGAGTCTGTGCAGTAAGCATCGCGCTCACGAGACGGTGGCCACTTCTGAACTCGATTTCCGACGCCATTTTAGGGTGGGCCCAAATGTCAACTTCAGCGAAACAAACACAAAAGAATAATTAATACAAAGAAATAATGATTCTAATGTTATACCCTCACTAATCCCTTTATGTATTAGTATTTTCCTAGCATATAGCAACATTTAAAGTGATAATATTCACCTTTAGGATCCAATCAGGAATGCAAACATCACGTAAGCAACATAAATCATGCTATATCTAATTACCACATATACTACTATTAATATGCGTACGTATTTTAGTCATAGAGTTATTTTGCCATGGAAATAGCAATTTCCCACGTGTAATTTGTATATGCAAAAAGGTTTAATTAGTATAACACACCAAACCGTTAGTAATATTTTAATCAGTGGTTTATATAGTTAGTTTTTTCATGCAAAATAGAGAAGGTATACAAAATTTTGCTCTACCTGCTCCATCATGAACGTAAGGCTTGCCTTGGCCAGCTGAAACCCCCACTCAAAGTTCTCAAAGAGAGTGACACCCACATAATCAAAAGTCCTCACCCTTTCAAGGGGTATGCCATTTAAGGAGGGATTAGGGCGTGTCGTCCGGGGTGGGTTGAAAATCATACATTTGGGTGCCGATCACGATCCTGTAAAAACCGGGTACGAACCGTCGGACGGAGGCTTTTTTCCGTCCGACTCGTACCCGGTTGTAAAACTTTACAAACATGCAAGTACGATTCGCACGGAAACACCATTTCCGTACGAGTCGTACAAAACACCGACCGACGAAAAGATACATACAAATGTGATCCGGGGAAAGCGCCGACGTGACGTCGGGACGCCCTCAGGCAGCTTTTCACGAACCAGGAAGTACGATTCGAACCGACAGCGGGCCGGACGGCAATATTTTTACAGCACCCAAAAAGTGCCGGAAAAGCGAAGTACGCCGCGATGCGAGTGGAATTGGGGGCCCAGTACGCGCCGTACCCCCCCAGCCCCCGTGAGTACACGCGACCCTCCCAGCCCCCGCATGTACGCGCCGACCCCCCCATGTACGTACGAGTCATACCCCCTTGTATGTACGGTGCGTACCCCCTGTGTATGTATGGAGCGTACCCCCCGTGTATGTATGGAGCGTACCCCCCATGTACGTATGAGTCATACCCCCGTGTATGTACGGTGCGTACCCCCGTGTATGTATGGAGCGTACCCCCCGTGTATGTATGGAGCATACCCCCCGTGTACGTACGAGTCGTACCCCCGTGTATGTACGGTGCGTACCCCCAGCGCGTAGCGCTGGGGGTACGCACCGTACATACACGGGTGTACGACTCGTACGTTCACGGGGGGGTCGGCACTTTCATGCGGGGGCTGGGGGGGGGTCAGCGCGTACATGCGGGGGCTGGGGGGGGGGGGTCGGCGCGTATGCGGGCACATGTCTCCATGGTTGCTATGGGAGTTCGGTGCGGACGGTGTTTTTTCCCTACGGTTGTAACATCGGACGCACGGGATGGATCGTGATTCCGCGGTCGGACTTCACTTTTCACATTTGTACGGTAAATCGTCCGAGGACGTGTCGGACACATTTTCCGACTCGAGGACGTGTGGGGAATTATTCCCAATGCGGTTCGTTTGGACTTTTTACCATGCGAATCGTGATTGCCAGTTTGTACGGCACTTGTACGATTCGTACGGTAAAAAGACCGGATATGAGTCGGACGGGCAATTTTTTTACCGGATCGTGATCGGCACCTTAGTCTTGGTTAGATTGATTGCCAAACCCCGCAATTTACAAAAGTTTGCGAAGCCATCAAGTATGCGCTGTATACCCATTGGTGATTTTGACAACAAAAGGGAAACGTGAGGACAATTCCCCATGTTTTCCACACCTTACTTGGGCATAGTTTTCCGAATGGAGCCTTACTATCACGTTAAGTAAGTAGGGTGGAATCCCCAACTCCTTTAATACTTCCCAAAGTTTCTCTCTAGGAACCAAATCAAAGGCCGACTTCAGATCAACAAATATTAGGTAGAGGCTGACACCCTCCACTAACACTGTTTTCCAAAAGAGCAACTGTAGCCTAAATATTTGGTCCATAGTTGACACCTTTGCTCTGAAGCCGGCCTGAAATGGGGTTAGTATCTCCTCCTCCTCTATCCAACCCTGTAATCGATCTAGAAGGACCTGACCCATCAGTTTCTGGGTGGTGTCAATCAGACTGATGGGTCTGTAATTCCATGCAAGTAGGGGACAACCTTTTTTAAATATGGGGACTATCTCAGCGCCCAGCCCTGTGTCCGGGGGATCCATACCATTCAAAATTGCATTAAACAGGGCACACAAATATGGAGCCCAAGTAGCACATTCCTCCCGGAAAAGGTCCCCTGGTAGTTTATCTAAACCCAGTGCTTTGTTACACTGGAGATTATTAATAGCGTTTGTTACTTTAATTATAGTGATCACCCAGTCCCCTACCTGCTGACAAGCCCTAGGTTGACTAGGTGAGCTGGTATTATCACTATTACCATCCTTAGTGTCATACAACGCCCCGTAGTGAGACTCCCATGCCTCGGGAGCAATGTTGGGCTCTAAGGCCGAACTCCCTTCCCTGTCCCCTGTACTCACTATAGCCCAAAAGGTTTTGAGGTCCTTGTCACTCCGGGCCAGCCTTAAGGCCTCCCACCTCTCTTCTTCCCAATTTTTCCTTTCCTGAAGGGTGGTTTCTTTATACTTTGACCTAGCAAGAATGATTTGCGGCCTATCGTTGTCCTTCAGTGCCACCAACAAATCGCGTTTAGCCCTACAACACTTGTCATTATACCATGGGCAGGTAGGGCGCTTATGCTCTCTCTGCTTGGTTAATGGATGGAATATGTCAGACAATTTAGTGACAAGCTCCGTGTGTATTTTCCCTGCTAAATCTCGTTCCTGTGCTAATGGATCCTGTACTACCCCCCACATACTAGATATCAATGGAGTAACTATTTGGTAAACTTTCGCCAATTTTGTAGGAGAGTGTTTAAAATAGGGTCATTTTACCTTCCTTCTATTGTTAGTCAGCCTTAGAACACAAGGCTCATTAGTGGGAGGGAGTAATGGCTTAGACATGCCAAGCTCTCCAGCATTTAAGATCACTATCAATGCGTTATGGTCGCTGTCTTGCCTAGGCTCAACATAAAAGTCAAGAACTTTACCCCAGAGTCTAGTTTCCACCATAATATAATCCAATAAGGAGGCCTGCCCCGGCCGGTTAAAAGTAAACTGGCCTGGCTGGTCCGATTTGGTCCTCCCATTACATGCCCTAAGTGAATAGGCCAGGGTAAGTGAATAAAGTTGTAGGACCAGTGGGGACCACACCTTAATTGGATTAATCAAAGGATCAGGAATCAACCAAAGTAGGTCTTCCTCTGAGGGCGCTGCATGATTGAAATCAATGAGGGGCTCAAATTGGCAATTAAAATCACCCCCCACTATCAGCCACGTTGCTGGATCTAAGGTGGGTATAAAGTGCCCCAGATGGTCCAAGGTAGCAGATTCGTGCCTACTATTCCCAGGTCTAGAGTAAACATTGATGATGGCTATATTTATCTTGGTAGGGAACACCAACAGAACACATTGGATGTCATTTGAGGGCGAAGATAACTGCTCAGCTCTACAGCCTAGGTGTGTACCTACCCATATGGCTAATCACCAAATGGTCTCCCTCTCCCCCCCATAGTTGCCAAGATATTAAAAGATGCAAAGCCAACCCGGTGGACAATTTCCCTAGTCCACGTCTCCTGGAATATGCAGATGTCCTGTTTATCCACTAAATGTCCCCAGTCAGGACAGGGGAGTTTGTTATTTAGGCCAGCCAAATTCCAGGACAATATCTGCAGTCCACTGTCCTGTGTTTTAGGCTCTCTTATGTCCTCAAGTGCAGTAGCATGTTGAGGGGACAGTTCACCCAGGGTAGCGCCATGAATGTTGGCAGAGACAGCTTCTGATCTATTCTCCCTGTTTTTGCCTGCCAATGGAGTTTTAGGTATAGCATCAGGGACCCTTCTTCCCTGCATCCTCTCGCTACAAGGTCTTTGACGCAGGGCGGTATCTGTATTACTGTCCCTAGCTTGTTGCCTCCCACCATAGCCTATTTCTCCCTTTAGGTCCTGCCACTGCATTGGTGGCGTATCTCCTATGGATAGACCACCTCCCAGTCAATCCACCCCCTCAAGACTTTCGTATCTATTGCTTACCGAGATATTAAATAAGGAGCGCCTGCTGGAAGCTCCCCTGCTGGCTTCACTTGGGTGAGCCAAATCAGATATAAATGGGATAGCGCCCTTTCTGTTAGACATTTGGCGTTGGGGATCGAAATAATTCAGGGGTCGCAGGGTAATTCCCATTAGAACACTATGACAGTAGGTGGTGGAATTTACAAGATTTCCAGCAGTAGTTGGGTTTTTAAAATTAATAATTATACCCGCCCCTTTGTCTGGTTTTGGGCTAAGTCCTAGCCACCCTACTCTTCGGACCGTTAAAATCTCCCCAGCTCTAGCATACTCAAAGTGCTTATACCTCGCCCACCAAAATAGGCATTTATTTCTGAGCTCGAGCTGGGTTTACTTTGTATTAGGTGCAATTGAAGGGGCTCCAGTCAGAATGGCTACGTAAGGTGCACAGGCCGGGGGTAAATTGATATTGGGCAGATGACTATTTGCACTCATGTTCCCCTCTACAGAATAGACTTCTGCAGGTTGCCTCCCCCTTACACTTGCTACATCTTGGGCCTGGAGAATAGGGTTGACACACTGTCTATCGTTTGGGGCTGACATTCCAGCACCAGACTCAAGGCCATATGGCATGCTTTCACTCTCCCTATGGGTGCTCACTTCCCCTGCTCTTAAAATATTAGCAGACCCCAGAGAAAAACGTCTCCCCTCCCCCATCGGGTGGGCTATGTTTGAAAAACCCACCTGGCAACATTTGTCCCTTCTTTCGGCTGGAGTGCTAGTGTGGCCAACTTGGTCGACCGATGTCCCTACGTCCCTTACTACTAGTGCTTTCTCCAGCTTTGCTAAGCTGCTAATTAAGGGAGCCAGTTCTTCCCTGATAGTGGCTCTCACTTTAATATGTAAGTCTGCCAGCAGATTCAATACCCAAGAGGGGTAAGTTGCATCAGCTCTACCATCTTGCGGATTGGCCAGATTTAATTCGTACACGTCACCCCTCCCCCCCTTTTCCGTCTAATGTACCTTCGCATACCTTCTTATTTTTGGAGCCCACCTCAACTGATGATTTACGTTTGCCCGGTTTAGTGTTATATGTTCTGATTTTAGCCTTCCGAGGACCTTTTTTGGTAGGAACTTCTCAAAGAGGTGGCACAGTGGACTCAGCTAAAATCTGTTGGCACATAGCAGATGACGGGGCCGGGTCTGACGACACAGTGGGCATATCCGGAGTAAGAGACAACCGCCTTTCCGTGCGTGTAATTTCAGTATCCACAGTTAAAATCGATTGGGACGTGGCAGATAACGGGGCCAAGTCTAGTGACACAGTGGGCATATCCGGGGTAGGAGACAACCGCCTTCCGTGCGTGCAATTTCGGTATCCACCGCCCCAATTGCCCTCTGCAACATTTTATCTATTGATGTAGGAGGTAACGGTGGGGCTCTGGCACATTTATTACTGCCAGTGCCTGTCTTTTTCCCCATTTTACTACCCACTCGTGCTCTACTGCTCCTACGTTCCATCCATAAAATAGGATTCCGCTGTTTAAACTTGTGGGCAGGAGACTAAGCGCCTTATTATCCACCAACTTACAGCATACAAAAATCGTACTAGTCTTTCCACTTCCCAATTTACAGTTTAACTGGAGACAGTCCTCCACTTAGTTGCTGGACAAAAGTTCCTGGGTGATAATGCTGGATACCTCTATACACACAGTATCTGTGCAAGTATTGGAAGTAATCTTACCCCAGTTTACATAGTCGGTAAATCTCCTGTGATAAAACCAAAAGGGGTGGCCCTGCCCTGCCTCTTCCTGGCAATGACAGGCTAAGACGGGCCCGCCCTTGGCCCTGTCTTAGGCCGTGCGCGTCCCGCGCTGCGGTGGGGGAGGCAGCGCTATAAGCGCGTTGGCCCCACGTCCTCCTGACCACCGACACCTGGAGTTGAGGGCAAAGGATGCTGGGACTTGAAGTCCGTCGATTTTTGATGTAGCGCTTGATGGAAGAAAGCGCTAGCTGGCGCAGTCACCAGGACTCCAGAGCTTTTCCCGGCCAAGACAATGTTATCAGCAGCCCCAAAGTAACAGGGGCAATGGCGGTAGAACAGCAACCAAGGAACCCGCACCGCGGTGGGGGAGGCAGCACTATAAGCGCGATGGCCGCACCTCCCCCTGACCACCGGCACCTGGAGTTGAGGGCGAAGGACGCTGGGACTTGAAGTCCGTCGATTTTTGATGTAGCGTTTGATGGAAGAAAGCGCTAGCTGGCGCAGTCACCAGGACTCCAGAGCCTCTCCCGGCCAAGACGATGTTATCAGCAGCCCCAAAGTAACAGGGGCGATGGCGGTAGAACAGCAACCAAGGAACCCACACCGCGGTGGGGGAGGCAGCGCTATAAGTGCGATGGCCGCACCTCCCCCTGACCACCGGCACCTGGAGTTGAGGGCGAAGGACGCTGGGACTTGAAGTCCATCAATTTTTGATGTAGCGCTTGATGGAAGAAAGTGCTAGCTGGCACAGTCACCAGGACTCCAGAGCCTCTCCCGGCCAAGACGATGTTATCAGCAGCCCCAAAGTAACAGGGGCGATGGCGGTAGAACAGCAACCAAGGAACCCGCACCGCGGTGGGGGAGGCAGCGCTATAAGCGCGATGGCCGCACCTCCCCCTGACCACCGGTACCTGGAGTTGAGGGCGAAGGACGCTGAGACTTGAAGTCCATCAATTTTTGATGTAGCGCTTGATGGAAGAAAGTGTTAGCTGGCACAGTCACCAGGACTCCAGAGCCTCTCCCAGCCAAGACGATGTTATCAGCAGCCCCAAAGTAACAGGGGCATGGCGGTAGAACAGCAACCAAGGAAACTTATTAGTACATTATGTAGAAACAATGGAAGTTAGTGATTGTTATGTTTGTATGAAATTGTCAACCTCAGTAGCAGAAGGGGTAACTTATCATCACTTACCTTTGACATATGGTATTTCATGTAGTGCATTGGCTAGTTTATTTTATAGAACTGGAAAACTACAGTATTATTATTCAAATGTAGATGTAATATTTTCAGAGGTCCCTATGCGAAAGAGCATGAACCCCGTCCTTAGAACTAGAGACTCACAATTCATGGGTGAATATTTTCTAACAATATAAAGCAATAGATATAGCTGATGCACACAAACGCAACTTAACATGTAAATTACATGAAGAAGAAAATATATTTTTGAATTTAGTAGAACAGAGGAGACAGGATTTCCAAAGAAGGGCCTCTGAACCGAAACCTCAGATACCTAAATGGGCTGAGAAGGAAGACCTTTTGGTAACTGGCAAGACTCATGCTGCTATGTCCCTGGATTTTGAAAAGAAAGGGAAAATCTGTCTCCATAGATTAAAAACAGAATATAACAATGCATTTATTGGTTCCAGTGAGTGTGAGCATAACTTCTTAGTAATTGGGGGTTGGGGACTAAAAGGAGGAACTGATCCAGTATCCCCTGGAATATATTATAATTGTGGAAACAAAGCCTATTTTAGGCTGCCTGATCATTGGTACGGGAGTTGCTATTTAGGAATAGTATTCCCTAAAGTCTATCATGTTAAACAAATCACTGGAAGCAATGATGACAGTAATGGACTAACCCGATATAAAAGAACTAGTTTTTCTGAAATAGTAGGTGACATATTTGGTGCATTGATACCTTCAGTGGGGGTTCTGCTGAATTCACGAAAAATCTGTAAATTGTCGACAGTAGTTGATCGGTTATCTACTGACACTGCTAGAGGACTTTTATTGATCAATACAGAATTAGTTGCTGTTAGATCTACGGTTTAGCAAAATTGACTTGCTCTTGATATCTTATTAGCAAAAGAGGGTGGAGTCTGTAAAATGTTGAAAGCGCAATATTGTTGCACTTATATTCCTGATAAAAGTGTAGAAATTGGAGGGTATATTAAAAATATTACACATTTGGAAGAGGAACTGAAACCACTGGAGGTTGACAGTGTATGGAAGAAAATAGCAAAACCAAAGGAAATGATGGACGGAGTGTTGAACATTGCAAGCACTCACCCCCAGTCAACTGATCTGGGTTTAATCCGCCACCGTTCTTTAGCCCACTCTGCCACCCCAGTTCAGACATGGCCATATGCAAATCAGTCTGACCCTGTGCCTCATGGGAACAGTCCAGCCCGAACTGCCAAGCCATGTCTTCCCTGGACCGGAAACAAGCTTCCTAGGACCGGTTTCTGGCATTTCAGCCGTCTTCAGCCAGGCTTGCTTGAATCCAGTGGCAAAGTGAGCAAGGGACTCACGTCTGAGCATACCCTGCCAACTTATGGCGAACAAAGCAAAACTAAAGGAAATGATGGACGGAGTGTTGAACATTGCAAGCACTCACCCCCAGTCAACTGATCTGGGTTTAATCCACCACCGTTTTTTAGCCCACTCTGCCACCCCAGTTCAGAAATGGCCATATGCAAATCAGTCTGACCCTGTGCCTCATGGGAACAGTCCAGCCCGAACTGCCAAGCCATGTCTTCCCTGGACCGGAAACAAGCTTCCTAGGACCGGTTTCTAGCATTTCAGCCGTCTTCAGCCAGGTTTGCTTGAATACAGTGGCAAAGTGAGCAAGGGACTCACGTCTGAGCATACAATGCCAACTTATGGCGAACAAAGCAAAACCAAAGGAAATGAAGGACTTGGTTTGGCAGTTCGGGCTGGACTGTTCCCATGAGGCACAGGGTCAGACTGATTTGCATATGGCCATGTCTGAACTGGGCTGGCAGAGTTGGCTAAAGAACGGTGGTGGGTTAAAGCCAGATCAGTTGACTGGGGGTGAGTGCTTGCAATGTTCAACACTCTGTCCATCATTTCCTTTGGTTTTGCTTTGTTCGCCATAAGTTGGCAGGGTATGCTCAGACGTGAGTCCCTTGCTCACTTTGCCACTGGATTCAAGCAAGCCTGGCTTGAAGACGGCTGAAATGCCAGAAACCGGTCCTAGGAAGCTTGTTTCCGGTCCAGGGAAGACATGGCTTGGCAGTTCGGGCTGGACTGTTCCCATGAGGCACAGGGTCAGACTGATTTGCATATGGCCATGTCTGAACTGGGGTGGCAGAGTGGGCTAAAGAACGGTGGTGGGTTAAACCCAGATCAGTTGACTGGGGGTGAGTGCTTGCAATGTTCAACACTCCGTCCATCATTTCCTTTGGTTTTGCTATGGAAGAAAATAACCAATAGTTTTTCCACTATCGGTGGTTGGTTTTCTAACATAGGTACAGGTATTTTAGGTCAAATATTATTGCCAATTATGGGTATAACTTTGTTAGTTATGATAATAATGTGTTGCCACAAATGTAGTGGGAGGAGAAGGAGGTACGAAGTGAATGAGAAGTGTAGGAAAAGAAAATTAGATGAACTACGACATGAAGAATTGAAGGGAAATATCTACAAAAGAATGAAGGGATCACAAATTAAAAAGGATAAAGAAAGAAATGAAAGATTTGAAGAAATTTAAATGGTAGATTGCTAAAGTTGGCATCTGATTTAATAGAAGCCAGTGATGGCATAAAATGCCATCAGAGAGGGGATTGATGGAGCAAGGTTTCGTATAGAAAGAAACTTGCTTGTATGCACTCCTCTCGAATAACCTGTAATAATGTAACCAACATGTTTGTGAGTACTAACGTTGCACCACATTTTACATATTGTATCTAGGGGAAGCTTTTCTATGTGCTTTACTAACCAGTAACCCGAGTGTCTTAAAAATGGCCGCCAAAAACGCGGGAACTCTTCTGCGCATGCGTCTACTGCATCTACGTAGTAATTACGTCTCTGTCTCTTGGTGGGAAATCTTTGCAGCTGCGCAATAACTTTTAAAATTGCTGCACAGAAACCTCGCATTGACGCACATGCTGTGCTGAAATGAACCTGTGCATGTTTTACTAAGCTATTAATGCAAAAGAGATATTAAGTAAAGGGAGTTAGAGCAGAAGTAAGTGGTATACAGTGAATTTATTTAATTTTGTATTCTAACATGTTTTTTCTCTGACTTTATTATTAGCTCGTATTTGGGCCTTGAAGGGTGATCGACGTCCCTATCCCTTTGCGACAACTATGCATGCTTGTGGGAATAAAGCTTGTGGGTATTAAAATTAAGGGGTGTGGAATTAGACAGTAGAACTAAAGAAAGTTATTGCACTTATTATGGTGTGATGTCCTCACCCCACTGCCTTGCCCAATCAAATTGAGTAGTGTACATAAAATTGAAACATTTGGGGGTGGATCATACATTCGAATTGGTATAACAGAGGTAAGTTTTAGTTAGTTAGACACACTTGATGCTGATGCCATGCTGAGATGCTTCCCGAATTGCTGCAAGCTGATTGAAGAATCCAACACTAGGGAAGAATCGTGGAACAACCGAGGAGGCACATCTAGGAAGGGGTCCGGACGAGCCAGAGCCGGAGAGAGTAGCACCAGAGAGGGGTGCAACACTGGCGTTGCACTAGAAGAGGTTACCTTCCCTGTCCTGAACCTCTCCTGAATCCTTGTTACCCTGATGTCCAGGTCCTGACACCATTCTAGGTAAATATAGTCAGTTGGGAAATGCTCCATATTAGCTCTCTGTTCTTTCTCTCCTCATGTACTGTCATCACAAGAATTTGATTACTGTGAATTGATTGTAAGCTAACTGTACTATTTTTCCTGATGGAGAATTTTGGTGTGTCTACGTGTATTCTGATTTGACTCACAAAATTATTAATTCAGATAAATCTTTAAAACTCCTACAGAGTCTGTGGCTCTTTAAATTAAAAGTTACATGTGTTATTATTTCCTCCCTATTCTAGTCTACAACTAGATCTATCGACAAAGTACATTTACATAAGGAGACAGGGAATGGTAATGATACTGGTGCAACAGGTTTCTAAGGTAAATCAAAATTGATGACCAGCGGATATTTGCTAGCTCATTGAATGTATGAATGTATATGGGCCCAAAGTGAGAGTTGTTTGTATGTGTGTGTATAGAGCTGGTAAACTCTGCTACATCAGTAGCTCATAGATTTTTTCCCCGCTCGGGCTCGCCAATGTTAAGTTGACGAGCTTCAGAGAGGAAAGTTTTACTCCAGACCACCTCCTGGTGAAATTTCTCAATGCGAGCGGGTGCAGATGGCCACGATCGCTCACTTTGAGTAACCTTACTTCTGTGTTGAGGAAGTCACTTGAGTAGAACTTCTACTCAAGCGGGAGAGTTTGTGCTGATTTTCCAGCTTGGGACAAACACCAGACGCTAAAAATCAGCGCAAACAGCGTGACCTAACTCACTCCGCCGCTTGCAGAACTCCGCGTGGCGCAGCAGAGCTTTGGGTCACCTTGCGGCATTCGCATAGCGGAACTCCACAAACTCCACCCAGGCCTAGTTTACAGGCATGGTGGCTCACTCCAACACCTGCACTCCAGAGCCACTGTCCACCTTTCTGTCACCTCTAACCCTCATCGCACAAACCCTTGTTGCTGCATAGGTCTCACCTGTGATCTTTAAATTGCACACAGATTTCCACACTTTAACCAGGAATCCATTGTGCTATGGTAAAGACATATCTGCTCGCCAAGGCTTTCATCTGTTGAAATAGCTCGATTGGTGAAGGTACCTGCATCCAGGTGGTCTGTGCTTCAACCTGCTCAAAGAGATGAAATGGTTAACCTGTCCTTTGCCCAGCACTGTGTGTGATCTAAATGCATGACTACTGGAAATGAGCAGCAGGGAAGGACAAAATTATGTGGCACAGTTGACTAAATTATGCAGCATGAAAAGGCAAAATATGTGGCATAATGCAGCACATTTTGTTTAAGCAATATCTATTTCTATTCGCATTATTAAATATTAACACTTTCTGGGCAAGTGTTCTACCTCATTAGTACCACTTTGACACCCAAATTCAGAAAAAAACAACAGAAAGGTGACTAGTCATTCTTGGTAAAGGGCCTTCTACTTAACCGTGGCCAGAGAACTCCGCTCCGCTGGCGGAGCTTGCGGATTTTTGCATACTCCGCGTTTGCTGAGAACGCAAAGTTTATGCAAAACTCTGACTCCGCAGCGGAGCGGAGTTCAGCCCCGGGCCCTCCCCACCTATACACCCCTCAATAAATATTTTTAAAATAAAAATAAAAATTAAGGTAAAAAAAACACACTTACCTTTATCGCTGAGTCTCTGGGCTGCCCTCCTCCTCCTCACCATGTTCTCTCCTTCAGAATCCCTATGTCAGACATATATCATGGTAGGACTGCGCATGCGCGCGCAGTCCTACCCACGACGTAGTCTGACGTAGGGGTTTGGGTTTCCAGAAGAGACCACGGCAGGGAGGAGGAGGGCAGCCCGGAGACGCCGCGATAAATGTAAGTATGTTTTTTACCTTAACTTTTATTTCTTTTAACAATATTTATTGAGGGGGGTGGAGAGAGGCGCGGAGCTCCACAGAGTTTTTGCCCAACTCAGTGGAGCTACGCGTAGAGCAACTACGACAGCTCCGCCCGAGCTTATTCTTCTGCATGGCAACACGTGTTCCAGCGTTTTTTTAAACGTTTGATGTGTTTGAGCTAGAAACAGCATTTTTGGCTGAAATCTGCAGGTGATGCAGCAGATGATGAATGATGTAGCAAAACACATCAAAGCATTAATGATGCTGAAAAAACGTTGCATCCGCATAATCGCACAATTGCACTGGACCTGTCCAAATGGCACAGTTTGACCTCTAGTAAGAGAGTTCCGCTGACTCATTTTTTTGTTGCTTTGTTGCAGGGACTCGTTATACACTGCAGGTCACAACTTCCAGTGCAAGTAACATATTTCACTGTGATATGCATACCTTGAAGACCAGCATGTAATTAAAGTGCAGGACAAGCGAATAAATACCTGAAGGGTTAACTAAACCTTTTCTACTTCGGAGGGTGAAAAAGTGAGTGACGTTAAATTGTATTGTAAGTAGCACTATTATCAAGCACTGAGAAACAATTTGTAAAAGTTAATTATTAGTATAATAATACGCCTGGTATTACATTTAGTTGCCGATTCCGATCCGTTAAAAAAATTTACCATCCGACTCGTATCCGTATTTTTTTACGTACGAATCGTACAAGTCCCGTACAAACCGTGAAGTATGATTCGTACATGAAAAATACATACGAATGACCTCGGGAAAAGTCTACGAGACGTCCCCGGACAGTTTTACGTACGAGTCGTAAAACTGAAGTCTGAGCGCACAAGTCCGATCCATACCGGCGTCCCGAATACACAAGCGTATGGAAAACGTCCCGTACGGAGCGAACTTTGCACGACCCCTACCCCGGATACACCTGTGCCCGGGGTGCGAGTCGTACGGCCCCCCCAGCCTCCCACCCCTCCCACGTACGTCCGCACCGTACCCCCCCACCCCCGTATGTACGCGCCATACCCCCAGCCCCCCGTATGTACACGCCTTACCCCCATCCCTGTATGTATGCGCCGTACCCCCAGCCCCGTATGTATGTGCCGTACCCCCAGCCCCCCCTGTATGTATGCGCCGTACCCCCAGCCCCCCCGTATGTATGCGCCGTACCCCCAGCCCCCCGTATGTATGCGCCGTACCCCCAACCCCATATGTACGCGCTGGGGGTACGGCGCATACATACGCGGGGGGCTGGGGGTACGGCGCATACATACGGGGCTGGGGGTACGGCGCGTACATACGGGGGGGCTGGGGGTACGGCGCGTACATACGGGGGGCTGGGGGTACGGCGCGTACATACAGGGGGGCTTGGGGTACGGCGTGTACATACGGGGGGGCTGGCGGTATGGCGCATACATACCAGGGGGCTGGGGGTACGGCGCGTACATACGGGGGGGCTGGGGGTACGGTGCGTACATACGGGGCTGGGGGTACGGCGCGTGCATATGGGGATGGGGGTACGGCATGTACATACGGGGGGGCTGGGGGTACGGCGCATACCGGGCCCCCTTTTCCTCGTGCATCGCGGCGTACTTAGCTTTTCTGGCACTTTTTGGCTCCCGTAAAAATATAGCCGTGCGGAGTGCTGTGGGTACGAATCGTACTTGCTGGTCCGTAAAACACTGCCTGACTCCATGCGGTCGTCGCGTACGCGCTGTCCAGGATCGGAATAGTATGTATTTTTTACCCGTACGGTGTTTTTTATGAATCGTACGGAAATGGTATTTCTGTACGAATCGTACTTGCTGGTTTGTGTGGTGGAATTCCCGGGTACGAGTCGTACAGAGAAAACGCTCCGTACGACCATTTGTACCCAGGTTTTACAGGATCGGAATCGGCACCTTAGTAGCCAACTTACTTCACTGTCTACCCTGAAGACAGCGTTCTGCTTATCCTTCTTCAAAGTCTATTATTGTTCATTTCATATTTTTCTCCATTTTTCATGAAAATTGTTTGATTTTTCCTAAGAGCTTGACAAATGTATTGCATTAATTTGTTAGTTGACTTGTGAATTGAGGCGCAGTGCATCATGGGAACGGCATGACAGGCATCCAGGCAAGCTGCAGTAACTTGGTCTTCCCACGTGTATTGCCCTGGTACCAGAATATTGTGGTCTTATCAAAATAACATCAAACTAAAGAAAATCTGATCAAAATATTGTGTCCTGAATATCGTCCTCAAAAATATCAGCCCACTGCAGTTAACAATAAAAACCTCTAAACCCAATGGAACAAGATCACATCACAATGGACCAATTTCACAGCCAGGCACTGAACTCATCTAGACACTGGCAGGCCACTCTTCCCAAGTGTCTGCTTCACAAGCAGCCCATCTTCAAGAGGGCCACGGAC
The DNA here is from genome assembly GCF_964204655.1 of Triturus cristatus. NCBI lineage: Eukaryota > Metazoa > Chordata > Amphibia > Caudata > Salamandridae > Triturus > Triturus cristatus. The sequence goes on along the minus strand of NC_140580.1, from coordinate 68,725,038 downwards.
GCGAGGGAGGATGGAGAGAGGCTGCCATATTTAGAACCATTGTGCATATCTTCAAGGACCGGCGATAATTATCGCTAAGCGCATTTAGCGCTAGGATAATTATCGCCGGCTAACGTGGATTTTTATCGCTGAGATAGCGTGCTATTAGCAACGCTTATTTCAAAAGCGATAAAAATCCTAGCGCTAACTGCCAAACGTGAGATTATCGCTGGAAATCCAGCGATAATCTCACAAAGTTTGGCGTTAGCTTGATAATAGGGCATGGCAAACTTAGCCACGATATCCACCTTCCATAGGATATCATGGCTAAGTCAGTCTTGAAGCAGGCATAAGGAAAGTAGCGATAACAGGGGTTATCGCTACTTTTCCTGGCGCTATGCTTCTTAGCGTGGGGCTTGATGATAGGAGAAATGTCGCTTAGCGACATTTCTCCAGTCATATCAGGGCAGGAACGCCCACTTTGCATCTCATTAGAGATGCAAAGCTGGGCGTTCAGAATTCAGGCGCTAATGCAAGGTTTCATGCGATAGCGTGACCTTGCTGATTAGGCGATAAAATTATCGCCGCTTTTTGCCCAAAAACGGACGCAAAAGCGGCGATAATTTTTTATCGCCTCGTTGATGATATGCGCCATTGTCTCTTGGTGGGCAGTAGTGTGGGATGCACAGGGAGCCGGTATTAAGAGCTCCCAAGCCTATAAGGGAGCTACAGGTCACAGCAAGAAGTGATAGATTTCCTTAATAGGGTATATTTCCATGGATAATAACCCACAGTTCTTGCCAAATGACTTGCATTTCTCGGTTTGCTCACAAAACTAGTTGTTTACTCGTTCGTTCTTGATAACTACTATGAGTAGTAGGACCCTTGTGTGAAGTTTTATATAGCGCAAACTAGACCCGAAGGTATCAGAGCGCTTTACACGAGCACCAGTTACGTTACAGACGGACACATTCATTTTTGCTGAGCATGAGGAGATATAGTGATTTGCCCAGAATCACAGAATGTTGAGCGTCCCTGCCGAGACTCATACTTGGTCCCCAGCTCCGAGGTCGACAACCCTAGCCTCTTTGCCACCAATTCAAGAAATGATTAGGCGTCACTGTCTCAGATATACTGAGGAAAAGCAGGACAGGATGAATGTATACTTACCACCAGGTTACATTTTGTCCAATTTTTCTGAGAACCATACTTATATTTTTTAAATTTTGATCTGCTGGATCAGGAGCGCTGTAAATAAACTTACAGCAAGTCACCCAGCCTGCATGTGTGCCTATTTGTTTGGGAGATTCTTAATAATGGGTTTCCTGGACCCCATTCCAATTGGTAGTGCATGGTGATTGGTATGGAACATTCACTGTCCCTATACTATACTGATCTCATGGACTTGAAAACATGCCCATCCTGTGCAGCTTAAATCCACAAGTAGGAGTGCCAACAGGGGAGCTTATAGTCATGAAGCGCATGGGCACACTCGCCATCAACGGGAGTACTGTTGTGATTGACAGGACTCCCAGAAGTGCGCAAGTGAGTCCATCCATCTACGCAGCCCTTGCGTTGAAGCACATGCTTGGAAGTAGGAGAAAGAGCAGAAGGGTGAACAAGAGTCTAGAGATGAGGGAAATCAGTCACTAAGGTTGGAAATGGGATTTCAGGACACTACAGATCACTGAAATATTACAGGAGGTAATTTCGGGGTACAAGAAGAATAAGGTGAAATGTGCCTGCCAATTTTAGTGAACTGCCGTTACACCAGCCCGAAGATTGCACTGGACACTATAAACTGGAGAAGTCAGAGGTTAATTTGTAAAATAAAAAGTGCCAGGGCTCTCCTCAGGAGGCAGCGCTAACAAGAGAATTGTGCTGGTGCAAACTGCCTCCTGACTAGAGTCCCGGCACGTATTATTCTGGAGTGGACTTGGCCTAATGGCCCGAGCTGCCGATTTCGGAGCTGGGGAACCGTGTTCGAGTCTCGGCGTGACACAACATCCTGTAATTCTGGGGAAAATCGCATGCCTTCCAAAAGAGCGTGTGCTTAACTGGTGCTATAAGTACCGGTACTGAGGATTAGGTGCCTCAGCACCGGCTCAAATTAAGCACTGGGAGGAGTGTTAGGGACCATCCAGTGCTATGTCATCCTGATTGGACTTTAATGAAGCTAGAACTGATGTGTTCAGAAAATCTTGGGACATATACCAAAAAGGATAATGAAAACACTGCTGCACTACAGCCAGTCAGTCAGTCAAAGCTTTTATTTCGGTAAAAATACCATAAAAAGACATAAATACATATATACATTTAAAACATGATTAAATAGCATTGCGTAGAGTGTAATCCATTAAGACATTAAGACAATTTCCATAAAACATACACAGTAAAAACGTGAACTTTTCCACGAAGAGAAAAATGTTAAAATTAATCCAGGGCCAAAGATATACACATTATACCTCAAAGTACTATGATGATGATAAAGATAATACTGAATCAGAAAGATGAGCGACAGAAGACAAAAATTTGGACCTTGCAAACCACATTGAGAGAAGGAATTTAGCCATTACAAACACTATCAAAGGGGTGGTATCATATTTCAGAATTCTGAACACCTCCTTGTAGTCCCTGAGACCCCTAGACTTACATAACTGGATAATCCACTTTTTCCTTGCAATAGTATATAAGGGGCAAAAGAGAACAACATGTAGCTCTGTTTCACAGATAGCAGAGCATAAGGGACACGAGCTAACGGGATCTACAACATTGCACCATCTGTGAGTGAGATCTCTCAACGGTAGCGAACCGTGTCTGAACTGGGTGTAAAGTTTCTTTGCCAAAGGTGGTTGGATAACGTCCAGGAAAACTTCAAACTGGGGACTACACTTAATATCCAGAAAGGTGTCAGTAAGCCTACCCAGGGAGGAATGGAGTAGGATACCCTTCCTATAAGATTTTAAAACCTCCCGCAATGAATTCTTCGAGAGTGAACGGCAGGTCGCTTCCGGGGCGGACCATAAATTCCTCATCCCAATTAGGTTACAAAGGTTCTTTATGTAGGCAAGCCAAGGGATCTTATCCAATTTTCCCCTTGCCATAATGTCACCAAGATCATACCTGTAGCTTACCAACTCGGGCGTTGACCAAAGACGCCTCCAGAACTGAAGAGGACGGTTCCGGGCAATCTCCTCTATGGGAACCAGACCCAGATCCCATCTTAGAGGAATTAATGGGGTGCTGGCAGGTAGTTTCAACAATCTCCTGATGAAAGAATTCTCAATAGATGAGAGGGAAGCGGGGGGGGAATATCCCCATAATTCAGCACCGTAAAGTGCTCCTCCTCTCGCTTGGGATTTATAGATTTCCATGGGGGGGGCCAAAGGTTTAAAAGAGGAGTTATTAAACACCTTCAGGATTCCCCCCACTGATTGGGCTAATCTCAAATTTGCCTTCGGCAAATGGGACCCCCAATTCATTTTATCATTAAGGGTCACCCCCAAATACTCAAACGTGGCAACCCTATCCAACTCCACCTCTCCCAGTTTAGGATGGGGGCAATTAGATGAATTAGAACCGAAAACCATAAATTTGGTCTTCGAAAGGTTCAATTCCAGGTCCCTGATTTTACAAAAGGAGCAAAAGGCCTCTAATGTACGCTGGATGCCCATATAAGATTGGGATAACAGGAGCGTATCATCAGCGAACATTAGGGCCGGGACCTTACGCCCTGCCAGTACAGGGGAGTCCAAGTTAGCGGATCGCAGTAGATGCTCGATCAGCCCATTGATGAAAAGGGAGAAAAGGGTGGGGGCCAGGACACAGCCCTGCCTCACACCCTTCTCTACCGGAAATGGCCCAGAGATTTCCCCGCATCTCCCAAATCTCACCCTTGCGTAAGTGCCTAGGTGGAGGCGTTTGAATAAATGGCAAAGGTAGGGGGGGGCACCCATCTCTAGCAAGAGGGCCCAGAGTTTTTCCCTTTGCACCATATCAAAAGCGGACCGGAGGTCCACAAAGATCAGAAACAAATTACCAGCACCCATGCTGACTGTTTTCCAATAAATCAAAAGTAATCTAAATAATTGATCAATAGTAGAAACCTTGGCTCGGAACCCCGCCTGGAGGGAGGTTAGGATTTGTTGATCCTCCATCCAGAACTGCAGTCTGGATAAGAGGACTCGGGCGAACAGCTTCTGTAAAACATCAATCAGGCTTATGGGGCGGTAGTTGGCTGGATCCAGTGGGGAAGATTTTTTGTGGATGGGTATAATTTCCGCACCCAGCCAAGTGTCCGGAATTCTAAGGCCCTGCAGAATAGCATTAAAATATACACATATATAAGGGGCCCAGATTTTTACATCACTTCTGTAGAGATCACCGGGGATCTTGTCAAGCCCCGGAGCTTTCCCTACTGATAGGGAATTGAGGGCCAATTCTATTTCTGGTATAGAAAAGAGACTAGTCTCAATTTCTTCCTGACACAACAGGTCCGTGGCAATATCAGTCCGTGGCAAGCCTGCATCGGTGCCACCCGGGGGGTTAGTGACCGAGAAGAGGGGTTGGAAATGGGCGAGCCAGACCTCCTCGCTGAGATTGGGAATAATTGCTGGGGGACTGGCAACCGTGCCCGTTCGGACAATGTTCCAAAACGCCCTCGAATCACGGTCTACTAAAGCTTGGAGTAAATTTTGCCACCTTAGTACCTCCCACTCGGCTTTTGCTTCCTTGATTAGGTTTTTATAGGTGGCCCTAGCCGCCCGGATACTAGACGGGGTACCCTCCTTTACTTCTTTTAACAGGGCAGACTTAGCCTGCCTACAGGTGCCATTGAACCAGTGCTCGGGCCTAAAAGGCCTTGGCTTTGAGACAGTAGGGTTGTAGAAGAAGCTAGCCAAACTGCCAAGGAGATCCTTGTGGATGGTCTGGAGATCGAAAAGGCGGGACTGCGGGATGTCCCCGGCAGGACTCAGAAGGTGAGAGACTGCTTCCAAGGAGCGAGACACAGTGCTATATATCTCAGCAAGCTTTAGGTCATCAGACGCTACCCTTTCCCACCTGATCCTTCTGCCACCTGCCACTAGAACCAAATTCTCGCTATGTAATGGAGATTGGGGCCTAGAAAATTCACTACCACCTAACTTGTTGATCAATTCCAGAGACAGTAGGTTGTGATCGCTGTCGACCCGTGGAATAATAGAGAAGGCAGCCAAGTGGCCCCAAAATTCCACGTTCACCAAAACATAGTCAATGGTCGAACAGCTCCCAGCTCTGTTAAAGGTGAAAGACCCCGGCACGTCCGGGCAGAGTCTACCATTGCAGGCCCGCAAGGAGTGTGCGATAGTGAGCCTGTTAATCTCAAGGGCTAGAGGGGAAAGGCGTTTAGCCGGATAGGAGATAAGGTCTGGGATTAGATAGGTTTCGTCCTCCTCACAGGTGGGAGAGGGGATCCCAGGGAGGGGTTCGAAGTGGCAATTGAGATCTGCGCCAATTAGTTTATGGGAAGCGGGTGGAAGAGAGTGTAAAACATCTTCCAGGGCTCCCAGGATCGACAGACCCAACTGAACCGGCAGGGGGCGCAAGTACACATTTATTACTACTAGCGAGTAGCTAGCAGGGAAAGTGAGTAGCAGGCATAGGATGTCAGGGGACTTTGGATCCAGTAACTTTACTGAGCACCCCAAGTGTGTTGCAACCCATACTACTAGCCCCCCTGAAGGTCTTCCTCTCGTCCCCTGGACTGCAGGGACCGAAAACGATGCATAACCCACCCTCCAAGGTGTAGACCGTAGCCAGGTTTCTTGGAATATGCAGATGTCATATTTGTCCATTAGCTCTCCCCACTCAGGATCAGAGAGTTTGGACTCCAGACCGGCCACATTCCAAGACCCGACTAATGGTCTCCGGATAGGTATTCGGGGGAGACTATCAACCGGAGGGGGGGAAGAGGGGGGGCTGTGGGAAGCAGAATGCACAAGGGGGTTCAACACTAAACAACCCGCTGTGGCACTGGGGGACAGAAATGAGGAAGAATGGGGCCCAGGGCCACTCTCCGTGCCAAGAGCTACCGAGGACACAGCCGACATCGTATCGAAGGCATCCCCAACCTGGGTCCCACCCACAGTCATAGACCCTCCCTTACTAGGGCTCAAAAGTGGTGGTCAGTCCACCGCATTAAGCACACCGAAACGGTTTTCAACCGGGATGTTAAAGAATGAATTATGAGGGACCTGGTGGAAGTATGGTAGATCAACTGGATCCAGAGTATTTGGGATGGAATAAAAATACCCCAAGTGCGATGCCTCAATGGCTCCCCTTCTATGGTACCCTCCCCGCTCCAGTATGTGGCCTACTACTCTGGGGTCTCTAAAATTAATCAGGACACAGTCCCCCCCTATGTCCTTTGGGCGGGACCCCAACCAGTTAACCCTCCGAACATGAAGAATCTCCCCTCTCCCTGCTCCCTTCAATGGTCTATTTTTGGACAGCCAGTGAATGACTTTATTTTTTAGTTCAGAATACGATTCCCCCCTTCCATTCATTAACGGTGGAACTCCTGTGAGCACGATCACATATGGTGCTGCCTCCGGGGGAAGCTGAACTAAAGGATGGGAATCATCCAGGCTCCTGAGGGCTCGGATCCCCCCCCCAGAAAGGCAAGTTCCATCCCTGTCTGAATTCAAAGGAGCTAAATCCCTGCAGCTGGCTAGCTGCTCGTGTGATGGAGCGACAGTGGGGGCACGGGGCGCAGTCAGGGACGTGCGAGGACCAGCAGTGAGGGAGGGGGCAGTTAAATGCACCAAAGAAGGCTGGCAAGTGTCCGTAACCGACTGAATCGGGGGTAAAGGTGGCTGTGATTGGGGGGTAGGATTGGTAAAAGATGCTTGAGTACTGACACCCTCCGTGCTGCCCAAGTTGGACTTTAAGTCCTGGTTTGGCTGCTTCTTCCCGAACCCTATGGTATTAACTAATGATACCAACCTGTCGATTTTAGATGACAGGGATTTTAAAAGATGGTTTAGGGACTGGTCTATGTGTGACTGTAGGTCAATTAGTAAGGTAGTCACCCAGGTCGGAGGGATAGAAGTAGGGGGGTGGTGGATCGGGGCCAAGAGGGGAGGGCTGTCTACAGGAGGGGCTGGGAAAAAACTCCTTTTTCTGAGTTTATGTTTTTTTTTTTCTTGGCTTTGACTGCTTTATGGGGGCCACGATAGAGACAAAGGAGGATGATGATGGCCCATCTACCACTAGAGCTGGTTCATCTACTTGTGCCTGAGCGCACGGTAGTTGTGTGAATGAGGGCAACATGGAAGACATTGCATCAGGATCCACCTGGTATGAGGAGAAGTCAGCCAATCCATCAGAAGGGGGGGCCATATTAAATGCCGGTGTAATCGACAACCGTTTTTCCGTGTTTTCGATGGCTGTAGCCACCGCCCCGATTGTCTTCTGGAGCATCTTATCTATCGCTGTAAGACTGGGGATCTGTGAATTGGAATTGGCTAGCTGTCTAGTCATAGGGCGACTAACTGTAGGTTTGGAGTGCTTCCCCATAATTCCAATGAGCCAGCAGCGATAAACAATGAGGAGCCTCTAGCACAAATATCTAAAATCCAAACAATATAATATAAAAGGAACACACTCTAAACAAGACAAAAGACTGACGATAGTAAATAAAATGGCATTAGCCAAGGGGGTAGGTTCACAACTGTTCCAGAGCGCAAATCTTAGATGTGAGGCCCAGCCCGGCCTCCTCCGGCCCCGGACGGCCACAGACGGTCCCGCCCTTGTCCCGGGCTTCTCCCGGCGCCGACCCGCGCGCGATCCCGCGTCGCGGGGGGCGGGCTCAGTTAAGTAGCGCCTCCGGGCGCGCAAAGGGCGTGGTTTGTAGTTCCGGGTCGCTGAGGGACCTGGGAAATGAAGTCCCCGTGGAGGACTCCCCCCACACGGCGGTCGCGGTGTCAGGCGACGGCGGGGGGGAGACGTGAGGCCAGATGGAGGAAAACGAGTGGACCCAGGAGACACACGAGGCCACACAGGTGAGCAGCAGGAATCCGCTAGTGAATGCCAGAAGCAGCCCCCGCTCTGCCGGGGGCGGGCTCAGTTAAGTAGCGCCTCTGGGCGCGCAAAGGGCGTGGTTTGTAGTTCCGGGTCGCTGAGGGACCTGGGAAATGAAGTCCCCGTGGAGGACTCCCCCCACACGGCGGTCGCGGTGTCAGGCGACGGCGGGGGGGAGACGTGAGGCCAGATGGAGGAAAACGAGTGGACCCAGGAGACACACGAGGCCACACAGGTGAGCAGCAGGAATCCGCTAGTGAATGCCAGAAACAGCCCCCGCTCTGCTCAGTTAAGTAGCGCCTCCGGGCGCGCACAGGGCGTGGTTTGTAGTTCCGGGTCGCTGAGGGACCTGGGAAATGAAGTCCCCGTGGAGGACTCCCCCCACACGGCGGTCGCGGTGTCAGGCGACGGCGGGGGGGAGACGTGAGGCCAGATGGAGGAAAACGAGTGGACCCAGGAGACACACGAGGCCACACAGGTGAGCAGCAGGAATCCGCTAGTGAATGCCAGAAACAGCCTCCTGACTAGAGTCCCGGCACGTATTATTCTGGAGTGGACTTGGCCTAATGGCCCGAGCTGCCGATTTCGGAGCTGGGGAACCGTGTTCGAGTCTCGGCGTGACACAACATCCTGTAATTCTGGGGAAAATCGCATGCCTTCCAAAAGAGCGTGTGCTTAACTGGTGCTATAAGTACCGGTACTGAGGATTAGGTGCCTCAGCACCGGCTCAAATTAAGCACTGGGAGGAGTGTTAGGGACCATCCAGTGCTATGTCATCCTGATTGGACTTTAATGAAGCTAGAACTGATGTGTTCAGAAAATCTTGGGACATATACCAAAAAGGATAATGAAAACACTGCTGCACTACAGCAGCAAATCAAGTGTGGGACACAGATTGCAGCTTCTGCAGGCAGTGCCACCTTCATGCTGGTGCTACTGGTGTAGCCTCACCAGGTGCCGACCTCGGGGGGCAGCATTTTGAAATATCTCATGGGGTTAAAAGCACCTGCTGCAGATTTCCTTGTGTTCTCAGTAATTTTCAGAGAACAATAAAAATGTCAAAATAACTCCAGTGATTAATGTGCCTGCTGGAGAGATCTGAGTTTTGTTACGTCACAGTTTTGACTCATCATAAAGAAGCACAGACGGGTAATGCAAAGCATGTGATCACAGAACTCTATTTTATTCAGATAGCTAAATCGGTTACTGATTTTATCACAAAGATTCTTTAGTAACTTGTAGTTCATAAGTTACAATCCTTCTGAGTGAGCTATGAATTGGAATCAAAGAGCTACATGCAACTTTATGGCATTGGTTTAGGACCTTATGGGCCTGATTCAGAGTGTGACGAGAGGGTACACCGTTAGGACAGTGATGGAATACCCTCTCCACCAAACTGAAGTTGCGCTCGCCTCATTTAGAGTCAGGCGAAACTTAAGTATGTCAGGAATGGAGACTACTCTTTCACTGCCGCTGGCATTCTCCTCCAACGCGCCCCCCCCCCCCCCCCCCCCCCCCCGGAGTATCGGCCGTCATAGGTTTGGCCATTCATCTGCCCTCATTATTTAAACTGTGTGGACAAAAGGACAGTTTCTGTGTTCATAGACCATCATCCAGAATGAGGCAGTTAATGAAAGTAAAAACATTTTAATGAAACCCCAAGCCATGGGAGACTATACCCAAGGAGTGATGGGGGAGGAGTGTCACTGCTTTTTTGGGAAAATCACACTTTTGAATTTTTTTTTTTTTTGTTTAAATAGAAAAAGATATTGGAAGTGTTTGGCACAGCACCATCATGTTGACAGAGCTGTACACCCACTTCCAAAGCATCGACAGGAAACCCCATGACAACATTTCCTGCCAAGGAAAGAGAGGTCTGCTGTAGCAGTGAGCGCCTCTAAATGCGGAGAGCAGTTACTGGGTCAGGGCAACAGAGCATCTTATTTCGTTGCCCTGATGGAATAAAACACGTACTCCAAACTTTAAATCAATCCCTATGTTCTCCCCTAGGCATTCGTTATTCTGAGGTTGATAAAAAGGACTTGTTTAATTAGAAATAAATAATTAGTAAAGCCAACCCCAACTACAGTGTTACATTTTAAATCCTGAGTTTGTGCTTCTCCTCACTAAGCACTCTTAAAATAAAATGCCTACCAGTGTGGATGGTGTTGCAATTGGGTTCCACCCATTCAGAACGCCCGGATGTGTTGCTTTTTGGATCACCCCATTTAGGACGTTACACTGTGAATGAGTCTCACACACTTTAATCACATGGCAAATGGACTGTGTGTGTTTACCACAAGTATTTTTTTTAAGATAAGGGTGATGAGAAGCAGCTCGTGTAAAGGGCACTTGACTGGTTACATATGAACCTATGTGCACACGTTTGCACAGATGTGCGGGCTGCACACTTGAGACTACTGTCATGTACAGGCGGGCAACTTCACACAGGTGGCATGGGGCAGAGAGGATTCCACAGGATTAGATATTGACCTGGTGTAGACTTTATAATTTTAGAGTGCACTCATAGGGAAAGCCAGTGTAGTTTATTGTTTTGTCTGCAGCGACACTTTTTTACGCACATAGGGAGATAACTGCCTTAAAGTGCCATTTTGCTTCCATTTGGCCTACAAAGTCAAGTGACATATCAAAATAGCGTGGAACGTGTGTGTCAAAATCAAATCTGAGAGTCCAAGAAGGTATGTGTACATTTTATGGGTCATCCAGAATTGTCACATTTCTCTTGCTCAGCTCACAATCAGAGCCCAGGCCTTTTGTCACCCGGCTGGGCCAAGTTATTTACACTGCTTTCCAGCAGCAGGAACAAAGGCCTCTCAACACAAAAGAAGGTATTAACAGCGCTTGCCACAGCTCCTGAGGAGGAAAGAGTGGGGATAAAAATCTGCATCTGTTAATTACCTGTCACACTGTACCAGGACTGGGGAAAGCCCAGGCTAAGCGCAAAGGAGGAAGCCCTGTCAACTGGAGCCAACACAAGAGGGGCTCCTCTTTCAGGATTTAGTGGGAAATGCCCTGGCAGTAATGTCAGTGAATGGGGTGGAGATGAGCCCCTAGGAGCAGATGCAGCCAGTGACTCCTGGATGACCCCATCTTGAACTATCCCAGAATGCTCTGCAGGAGAGTTGGGACAGGGGTGGAGAGGTGATGTGGCACCCTAGGATTGGGCAGGGCTGCCTGGCTTCTAGGACCTTCCACACCCACCCCCTTTAAAAAGTCTTGTACAAGGGAGAGAAAGTGCTGATGGTGTTTTTGTGCTCTTCGCTGCTGGAACCTGGGACTGCAACAGCCATGGACAACTGGAAGGGGAAACCGGTGAAACCGCTTGATGCACAAAAGGACTATATAATATGCGCCCATTTGGCCACAGGGCCAGTGAGTATCTCCAAAGCCCAGTGAGGCTGGCTCCATTTTACTCCTTGAGGACCAGCTTGAGGGAAAGACCAGGAGGAGAGCTGGTGAAAGGAGACATTGGAACCAGCTCCCGGGGAATTGCACTGCCTTGAAGGTGAGGAGGTCTGCTAAAGCTGCTCCGGGTGGCTAGAGCTCAGCACCAGAAGTAAAATGAGATCAAGATTGTCCAAAGTGGTCTACCAGTGCCCGAGTTATGGCAATTTAAAGGTTGGCCACCTTTGACATTTTTGAAGGACTAGAGAACGTTGGTCTCTGCTACATCTCCTTCAATTACCTGTGGAGTGGGCCAGGGACTGGGGGTTAGTGCAATAATTATTTGGAGGGGGGCGTGCATGGGGCCCCCTTCCTGTTTCAGCTATTGCCCCAGGGGGCCCCATGTCCCCAGGGGCCATCATATATGAAGAATGAGAAAGTGCCATCACGCCCCCACAACAAAGAGAAAATGAGCCCAGGCCCCCACTGGGGGTGGCCTTGCTCCAACTCCCTATGCCTGTGTCTGGCGAGAGCGGGCAGTCACCACATCACACATTCCTTGCCCACATGGAGGAGGCATGTGAAAAAAGAACTGGAGGCTCCCGCAGAAGCGGGAGAGAGGCTGCCACATGGGAGCGTAGGGGCAGTCAGAAGCAGACTCCCTGGTCTGCACATAATTTATTTATTTATTTATTTAAGGAGTTTTATATAGTGCTGGCCAGACCTGAGGGTATCGGAGCGCTTTACAACAGATTATAATGCAGGAGTCCCAAAATAAGGCATGGGTGTACATATTGGTTCATAAAGTCCCGGCATGTGGTGCGACAAATGAGGTAAGGCAGTCCTGGGAGCCTCTCATCCTGTCTTGAGCGGAACCATATACAGGGAGGGGGTATCAGGGAGGGGCGTAGGGGCACTTGGAGGAGGTAGATGATGGTGACAAAGTGGCATGGGGCTGTAGAATGTCGGCAAGTGCCCTACAGCGTAGGTTAACAGTTCGGGAAGGCACGTTGAGGAAGAGGTCTTTAAGGAGTTTTTTTTATTTTACAAAGGACGGGATAGTCCTAAGGTGTGCTGGGATGGAGTTCCAGATTTTGGGTGCGTTTCCAGCGAACGATCGTGCGGCAGGTTTTTGTTTGCGTGTTTTCATAGGGATGAGCAGTAGGGAGTTAGAGCTCCTGAGGTTCCTTGCCTGGTCGGCCTTTTTGAGTTTGGAAGCCAGGTTTCCCTGTGTGGAGGGCTTTGTGCGTGAGAGAGGCAGTTCTGAAGCTGGCACGCATTTCTACTGGGAGCCATTTTAGTTCTTTGAGTGCAGGTGCAATGTGCTTAAATTACCTGATTCCGGTGACCATTCTGGCTGCTGCGTTTAGAGTAGTTTTGAGGGGGGCTAGGTGGGATTTCGCTGTACCAGTGAGGATAGCATTTCCATAGTTGAGTCTGGATATCACCAGGGATTGGGTGGCTTGTTTGAGGTCTTTGGGTGGGATGAAGGATTTTATTTTGTTGAGAAGCTTCAGATTGAGGAAGGCACTCTTCGCGGAGTTCTTGATTTGTCTGTCCATGTCCAGTTTAGAGTCTAGGATGATTCCTAATGATTTTATGGAGTTGGCCGGGGTGAGATTACCGTTGAGAGCATCGATTGCTTTGATCCATTCCATGGTTTGGGGATTTTCTTCTTTGTTGGAGATGAGAAGTATTTCGGTTTTGTCTTGGTTGAGTTTGAGGTGGTTTATGGATAGCCAATGTTGGACTTCTTTGAGAGTGTTGTTTAGTCTCTGAATATCTTCAAAGGAGGAGGTTTCCAGATAGATCTGGGTGTCGTCTGCATAGAGGTGGAAGGTGATGTTGGCTTTTTTAAGTATGGAGGTGAGGGGTTCCATATAAATGTTGAACAGTTGAGGGGAGAGCACTGATCCTTGTGGGACACCTCTGTTGACGGGGTGTGAGTCGGATGTGAAGGTTTTGAGTTTTATTTTTTGGGAGCGGTGTTGTAAGAAGGAGGAGAACCATTTTAGGACCACCTCATCAGCACCTACTCTGTCTTGCAGAGCCTTGATGAGTAGAATGTGATCCACCGTGTCAAAGGCTACCGATAAGTCCAGGAGGATGAGTAGGCAGCATTTGCGGTATCTAGAGATTTGTGCATGTCATCCACGATGTTAGGATCGCGGTCTCGGTGCTGTAGCCTTTTCTGAATCCCGATTGGTGAGGATCTAGAAGGCTGAGGATGTCATTATGCTGAGTTAGTTGTAAAAGAACGCATTTTTCAAGGATTTTAGCAAGGAAGGGGAGGTTGGAAATGGGTCTGAAGTTGTTCAAATCATTGGTGTCAAGGCCGGGTTATTTCAGGAGAGGTGTGACTTGGCCGACTTTGAGGCAGTCGGGAATGATGCCGGAACTCAAGGAGCTGTTTATGATCTTGCACCAGAATGGAGCTATGGAGAGTTGCAGCTTTTTAGTCAGTTGGGTGGGTAAAAGGTCGAATGCGTGAGATGCGGGTTTGGAGGTGGCATTCAGTTTGAGAATCTCATTTTCAGGTATGCGTTTGAAGGATTTCCAGGATTTCGTGGGGTGTTTGCATGTGTTGGCTTCGGTTTCTGAGGGTGGGTTAGTGCATGAGGAGTTAGGGTTGATGTCAAGTGAGAGCTCAATCTTGGAGATTTTGTCTTTAAAGAAGTTGGCGAAGTTGTCGCATAGGTCTTTGGAGGCCTGGCCAGGGGCAGCTGGGGGCTTGGATGTTTGTTTTCTGATGATGTTGAATAGTTCTTTCGGTCTATTTTTCGCGGTGTCCAGGGTGGTGCAGAAGAAGGTGTTTTTTTTGTTGTTAATGTGTTTTTTGTATTTCCTTCGGGTTTCCTTGAGTTGCTCGTGGATGATTTTTGAGGGGTTGTTCCTCCATAGTCGTTCTGCAGCTCTTAGTTGTCTTCATTCCGCATTGATGTCAAAGTTGAACCATGATCTGGACGGAATGTTGCTGGTTTTTTTCTTGTTTCAGGGGGGCTACTTGATCAAGGATGGAAGTCATAGTAGAGTTATAGTGAGTGGTGAGTTCCGTTGTAGAGAGATCATCCATGGAGGTAGGCAGGAGTGAGCATAAGTCGTCCATGGAGATCTGTCTAAGATTTCTCGTCCATTCGGGGGGGTCATGGGTGGGGGGTTGATGTTTGATTGGTTGATTGAAGTGCAATAGGATAAGGTGGTGGTCAGACCAGTCGACAGGTAGGATCTGATCGATTGTGATGGGACATAATGTTGGGAGGACGTGGGGTGCCCGCATGGTACAAGGCACCCTCAAGACTAAAAGGAAAAAAAGGAATTGGAGGTGCTCAATCTCAAAAAGGAAAAGCAGCTCTCCCCAAAGCAGTGGGAGAGCCACTCATTTAATATTTACTGTTTCCCTGCTCGAGTGCCCAATAATGCCTTGCTGGGATAATTTGCATATTTTTCTCTTCTTGGGGCATCACCAACGAACCTGGAATTTGTTGTGGAGGCTGTAAGAGTTACAGCAGCCCTCAGGAGTAATACTTGCAAACTCACCCCTACATTTGAATGGTCAAATTTATTTTTCCAAAGAATGCCCAAGGTTGGAGCTTTTGCTCTACAGCTGGGAGTGCAATGTTCTCCAGGGGCTTGCTCTACGGTTATGTTTAATGTGGTCTGAAAGTGTATACGAAAAATACATGGAATGAAATGCTCCACAGGGGCTGGGTTAATGGTTACAATTTATGTGATCAGAAAGTGGTGCTCTCAAGTGGTTGTTTTTATAATTGTATTTCATATGGCTTGAAAGTATATAAAAAGCACACAGACACGTGATATGTTCAATTTAGGATGTTTTATTGACATAATAATGTGGACAGGGATTTCTGATCAAGGTTGATATGGTTTATTATTATTAATAAGTGCATTTACACATGGTTATTATTGATTATGGCATTTCTGCACAAAGTCATGGTGTTCTTAACATGTAGTCTCTTAATCTTGAACCCTTAATAAAGTCAATAGGCTTGTTTTAACTAAAGTGACTCCCCCTATATTGTGATGTGTTATCTGGTATAGGGCGGGGGGTACTGTGATTTTAGGAGTTAGGACCCTTATTGGGTCAAATTTAATTATGCAAGTCATTTATGGTATTTTCATTCTGTCTATTGTATATATTCCAATCCAATCCAAAATTTCTTTATTTCGGCCGATTAGGCCATAAAAGATAGAATCACACAATACATTTAAAACGGTCACTAAAAATACAAGCATGATAAAACCAGTAAAATCAATATACAAATGTTACGGACATCTAGACAATGGAATTCATTAAACAACACAGTTCTTATTTATATTAGACCTTATGTGCCACATAGCCGTTAAAAATTTTGCAACTGCAAAGACTATGTGCGGATCAGTGTTCGTTTTCAATATTCTGTACACCTGCTGATGACTCCTAATGCCCAGATTTCTGCATAGCGGGACTAGCCAGTATCTTCTTGGTCTATTGTAAGCTGGGCAAAAGAACACAATGTGGGTTTCTTCCTCATCATGATTGCAGCAGCCTGGACAGATTTTATCATTCTTTATTGTCCAGTTGTGGGTAAAAATTTTGATAGGGAGAGTCCCTAGCCTCCATTGTATGAACAATTTTCTGGATAAGATGGGAAAAATAATATCCATAAATCCCTCAAACTGGTAATGGTCCTTGAAAGTCAGAAATCGATCAGTCAAGGACCCTTTGTTAGATGCAGAGACCAGGGAGGCATAACGTTGCTCCCTATATATACCCACAAGGCGTTTGCGGGAGACCCCAAGACAGCCTTGCTCGGGCGATTCCCATAATTCGGGGAGCCCCAGCCGATAGAGTTCTTTCTTAATCGAGGCTAGCCAGGTAATTTTATCGCAGGAATTCAGATTCATAACATGTACAAGCTCTTGCCTATAGTGTAGAAGCTCAACAGTGGACCAGAGCCTATGCCAGAACCTTAATGGCATAAGTTCCAGGTCCTCTTTTATAGAGGGTAGACCCATATCCATTCTTAGGGGAAGAAGGGGTGTGCCTCGGGGGAGGGCCAGGAGACGCCTTAAAAAATTGTTTTCTACATTAATGATTCCTGTGCCCGCCGTGTATCCCCAGAGTTCTCCACCGTAGGATGCGGCTGCTTTGGCTTGCGACTTGTACATTACAACTGCCGGGCTAATTGGTTTGTAGGTGGAGGAATTTGCTACCTTCAGAATTCCCCCGGACAGTTGTGCAAGTTTCATGCGACTAATTGCTACGTGAGGTTCCCATGATAGGTTCTCATGCAGCGTTACCCCTAGGTACTGAAAGGTTTTTACTCTCTCCAGTGTGACTGAACTCAGGGATGGGTTTGGTCTAGTTTTGGCTGAGGGGTTAAATATCATAAATTTGGTCTTCCCTGTATTTATTTCCAGGCCATGTTGGCTACAGAAAAGGCCAAAACCATCTAAAATCCGTTGAATCCCCATCGGGGATTTGGACAGCAGGAGGGTATCATCCGCGAACATAATGGCCGGTACCCTCCTGCCGGCCAGAGACGGGGCGTCATTATCATGAACATTGTCAAGATATGCAATTACATTATTAACATAGAGGCAGAACAGGGTCGGGGCAAGGACACAACCCTGTCTGACCCCTCTATGTACTGGGAATTTAGATGTCAGCGCACCCGTCCTTCCATACCTGACCTGTGCAAAGTTGTTTTCATGGAGCCTAATAATGGCATTTAGTAGATGGGGTGGAACTCCCAGCCCCGTTAGTGTCTCCCATAGTTTCTTCCTGGGGACCAGGTCAAAAGCTGACCTCAGGTCCACGAACACCATGTACAGCCTTCCCCTCTCAATGATCACAGTTTTCCAATATAGGAGTACGAGGCGGAAGATCTGATCCATGGTGGACGTGTTTTTCCGGAAGCCAGCTTGTAAGGGGCTGAGAATTTTATTTTCCTCCATCCACTCCAAAAGGTGGTTTAGGAGTAGGCGCGAGTATATTTTCTGGGGGACATCTATGAGGCTTATTGGCCTGTAGTTGGCTGGGAGCAGAGGAGAACCCTTTTTGAAAATGGGCACTATCTCAGCCCCCAGCCAAGTACAAGGAATCTCCATCCCACCCAGAATAGCGTTAAAGAGTGTAAGGAGATAGGGACCCCATATGTCTGCGTATGAGCGAAAAAGATCGCCAGGCAACCTGTCAAGACCAGGGGCCTTCCCCCTCGAAAGGGCTAGAATAACATTGACCACCTCGGAAAGAGTAAATTCCAGGGCTGGTACTGGGGCGGGAGCAGCAGTAGAGACCATATCCCTCCCACCATCAATTTGAGGTGGTTCCTGGTATAATTGGCCAAAATGGCCCTCCCAAACGGATGCTGCAATATTTGGCTCTATTGCAGCTTTGGGGTCTGGCATACCAGTATTCACCAGGGACCAAAATTTCCTCAGATCTTTCGCTTCCAGTGCTGATGTTAAATCCTGCCATTTATTCCAATCCCATTCGGCTCGTGCCACTGCCATGGTTTTCTTGTAGATTCGTCTAAGCTCAACAAGTTTGCTCTTGTCCGATCCTTTTTTAACACACTTCAGGAGTTCGGACTTAGCCTTTTTACAAGATGCATTATACCAGGTTGGAGTTCGAGTTGTATTTTTCCTTGGGGGTAACACTGGGTAAAAGACCTCACCTAAAAGGGCCACCAATTCCTCATGTATGTGGGCTAGTTTCTTATTGAATTCCAAGTTTCTGGGCTGTGAGATTAGATTGTCCGTTTCTATTAGCTTCGGGAGTGCTAGCCGAAAAATCTTACTTAGGGACTCTTCGGAGCTCGCCAGTTTCCCCCATTTGATCCTACGTCTATTGGAACTAATTGTCAAGTTCCCGGGATCTTTGCTGGGCTCAGCGGCAAGTGATCGATCAGCACCTTTAGGGTGCGCCATATACATTACAAGTGCATTATGATCACTGTCCGTTCTTGATATTATTCTAAAATCCAGAACCATAGGCCAGAGACTAATGTCTACAAAAATGTAATCTAGCCTAGATTCTTGGTTCACCCTGTTAAAAGTACATGCAGAGGGAGTATCTGAGGTACTGCGGCCATTACATGCCCTTAAAGAAAAATTTAGCGTTAAGGACAGAATTTGTACTACTAGGGGCGACCAGATTTTGACATATGGCGATTGACAACGCGGTACGCCCCAAAGGTCGTCTTCCACTACGAGGGCTCCTTCCTTAAGGCCTTCTAAGGGCTCAAAGTGGCAATTCAAATCGCCTCCCAAGACTATCTTAAAGTCATTAGGGAGGCTGGCCAAAAAGCAAGTAAGATCATCAAGTGTGGGAGATTCCATGGCCAGCTTGGTGGGACGGGAGTATACATTGATTATTGCTAGACTCGAAGCGTTAGGCCACCTGAGTAGAACGCACTGGATGTCCTGCGAATGCGTCGGTAAGCTCTCCGCATTACACCCAATGTGGCTAGCCACCCAGATCGCCAACCCTCCGGAGGGCCTCCCTCTGCCTGACCAGATCGCGTTTATTTCGAACACAGCATACCCCACTCTAGATAATGGTTCCCTTGCCCATGTCTCTTGAAAGAGGCAGATGTCGCTGTTGGCTATCAGGGACTCCCAGTCGCTCGTGTCGAGTTTATTGACAATGCCAGCGACATTCCAAGAAAGAACCTTTAAGGAGACGTTAAGCGGGTCAGGGACACTTCCAGCACTTTTAAGCGGGGCAGCATCCAATGGTGCAATCGTAAGACTGGGCAGGAATGTTTCCACAGTAGATAGTTCCATCGGGTCTGCATTATGATGCGTTGGGACTGACAATTTTAACTTGTTATTAGTACAACCCAAGATGATTTTAGTTTTGGATGTTACAGTTTCTTCACCGTGGGGGTTAATGGATGTCAAGTTCTCCCCTTGGGGGGCACCGTATTCTTGAGTGGCGGTATCTATTTCGCATACGCCATGCCCCTGACCCTTAGAGAGTCAATCTGTCTGTTCAAGACAGCTATATCTATTGGGATGGAAAAGGTTACCAAAGTTTGTGCATGAAGCATTACGGGTGGGCCTGACTCTGCGGCCATCAGCAGCCGTTCCAACCCGGGTCCAGCCATTGTCAATGTTCAAAATTGGCTTAAAAATATTGGGATAAAAGTATGACAGGTGGACCACTTCAATAGATGTAGACCCTTTGTTCCCGGTCCAATTACAAATATAGGACACAATTTTGGGGTTCCTAAAATTTACAATTATACAGTCACCAGCACATTTCTTATCGGTATGGCCGATCCAAGGGACTCTTCTAACCATGAGAATTTCTCCCTTAGTGTTAGGTGGTAGTGGCCTGTGAGTGTTAAGCCAACTAGTGACCTTGTTATGTAAAGAATCATATGGTTCCACCACGGTTCCCTCGAACGGGGGTACTCCCTTCAAAACAACAGAATAGGCAGCAGCCTCGGGAGGCAAATTTACCACTTTGCGCCGATCTTGTAGACTGTCTTGCCTGTCTGTAGGGTTCCTTGCGTCATTTAATAATTTTACCTGATTAGGACCAGAGGCCGTACCAGATGAGTTCAGCCTACTGGTAGATCCTATGACGGGTTGGTGGTTGCAGGGTAGTGCGGAGGCGGATTTTAACAAAGAAGCTGGCTGCACATTTTCCAATGAGGTGGCTGTGAGGGGTACAGGGGACGGGATGATGGAATTTAAAAGTAGATTAGGTAAATTGGGAGCCCCTATGGAGTGCCCACCTACTGCGTGCATACCTGCTCTTTGGTCTGAGACTAAACCTAGTAATCCCCTACGCAAATCTATTAGGCAGATTTCAATGTTGGCCAGACGGTCTTCTAGGGGATTAAGCAGTTCCCTCAATAGAGTGCGTAAATCAGAGAACATACTATCATACATCCCGGCAGCGTTTTGTTGGCTAGGAGGATTTTTTGCCGGGGTGTGTTGGTGCAGGGCTTCGTGTTTACGGGATGAGACCGGCCCTTTGCTAACTATGTCCTGTTTAGTTCCCCTAGCTCTAGGATTAGCTTTAGTAGCTTTAGAATTACCCCCCCTGGTTTTGTAGGCCCTTTTATCCAATTTCGGGATTGCTCCCTCCTTCTCCTGCTGTATGGGCTGAGTCAGGGCCTTGGTATTGCTTATGGTCTGCTCAATGACAGCTACCTCAGCAGTGGTGTATACTGTGGGGCCCTTACAGTTTGGGAGAGGTAGGATGCTAAGCTCTGCATGCTCAGAATTTTCACAGTCAATAGAGGAGGTAATGGAGCAGTTAGTAACAGATAGGTCTGGGAGAGCAGGCAGCCCAACTACCCCCCCTGCCGGAAGTGTTATGAGATTTGGTTGCTTGGCGGGGGTGGCAACATGTGCGATGGGTCCTAGGGAGGATCTCCTCACCCAGTCTATTTCTTGGGAGATACGTCTTTCAAGAATGGAGATCTCATCCACGAGAAGGGACCCAGCTTTAGCAAAGTACGTATCCAAAGTACCTGTTGGCCTTCCCGTCGCCATAGCACTCTTGCTCCTAGTTTCTCTCGTGGTCATAATGTCACCGACGGCACCTGATATGTGGTGGATTGCGGACACGCTGGAGTGCCCCACGCCCTCCCTCGTCCGTACTCGAACGGCCTCAAACGGCCCGCTCTTTGCCCGGTCTTCGCTCCGGGCGCGTTCCGCTGGCGCGTTCGGGGAATAGGCTTAAACTGGGGGGAGGGGTCGATAAAGGGGCGGGACCGGGAAGAGACACCAGGTGTGCCGAGTAAGGTTGTCAGAGAGCACCCTGGTCCTCGCAGTCCCGGTCTCACGAGCTCCGCAGCGGCCTCTCCGCAGGCAGCGCGACTTCCCCTCCGGTCCAGCAACAGGATAGAGACCAGCTCCAAGGTATTCCTCAGTCCGTGGCAGGTTCAGCGAGCATAACATAATGCACAGTATTTAGTCGAATGTGTGTATGTATTGCGTGCAAATGAATGGTGATTATTAGCCCACACCACCTCCACTTCTCTACCCTAGGAGAGTCAAGCACTAAAATGGAGTGCTTGGTTCCCAGTAAGGGGAATTTTGGACCTATTTGTAGCACACCCTGCACAACTAATAAACCATTTCCTACAGATGACCTGACTCCAACATCTTGTAGTCCTGATTGTCCAGCCCTGCCAAGTTTCCCAGGTCTTTGCGTGCCTAGCTGCACCAGTCTAGGTTTTTTCCTTTGGTTCTGGAACTTGCAGCCTTGTTTATTCTATTATAAAACCAGGACTACAGGTCCCAGAATTCAAAGTAAAGATCCTGATCTGGAGCAGCTCATCACTCATGAACCCGTGATATTGGGAGCAATTATAGACTCATGCAATAATCCCTATGCAGTGATTTACACACTTATGTGATTGTCTCTATATAATGTATGTTTGATGTAAAGTGCTCTGACACCCTACATTAATACAAGTAGAGCTATAATCAAAATTAAATATGTCAAAGAGTGGGTATGGAGAGATGAGGTGCACTGTTGGAGGGTGGTAGTGATAGTATCCATGGAGAAAGAGGTCATTGGGGAGTGCCAATAAAGTCTGTTGCACTGATCACCAACAGCGCAAAAGCCGGCCCTGCCTGCAGATGCTCTGAAAGAGTTGAAACGCCAACTGAGAATTCAACTATCACCTCATCTTGATGCTGAGCAGAAGAAAGGCTGGCATCTGTGGAGCTCGAGATATATGACGGAACTGCTCATGAGGGACCGCCAGTGCTGTGCAGATTGTGCGCTGGAGGGTCTAGCAGCTGTGCGGTCTGAGAGTCTACGTGGTCCATGGAGATTGAGAATCCAAATGCTGTGTAGGGATGGCAATCTTATTTAGGACCTGGAGGGTGGCCTGCCAGGTCAGGGAAAGCCCTGGCGTCGGTTTCCCCCAGTGGAGGACCGTCCACTATATTTAGAAATTCCTACGAGCCTTTCGATGACCTAAATGATGAAAATCTTTTGCCAATAAGGCAGATGCACTTTTGCCAATGCTAATGCTGAGTGGGCTGCCACCCCTCCAAAGAAGGAGTTTGTTACTGAAAAAGAGAACCTCAATGGCCATGATAAGCAAGGAGTTGTCTCCCTTCATTTGGGGATCATTGTGAATGTTTCTCTGCAGGAGTCCATCATGACGGTTATGGAAGAAGTAGACAAGGAAAATGAATCATGGTTACCTGCTCTGATTAGGACAGTGCGACAGTCACTTTGACTATGGCATCCCAGTCGCAGACACGCGGTCAAGTCAAAGGTTTCCAACGGCATCGCCAGCGGGCACTCTGCTTTCAGAAACCATACAGTTCCCCCGCCTCTAAATAGGGTGAAACAAATATGAGGCTTCACATCTGCTGACCTCTAAATGACCTCCTTAAACCAGTGTTGTGCAGAGACAGATGGCCCAGGTGCTGTATGGGATGTGAGAGTCCGGGTGCTGTGTCGAGGCTGGGTTTAGGTGTTTTACAGAGGTTGAGTGCCCTATTTATGAAGGGGGTTGTGTCGCTTTTTCACCATGAAGCATGGTACATGCATGACACAACCATAAGATGCGAGATATCAAGCCATTCTAGGCCCCACTGTGTGGCCCTAAGCGGCTTGATAAATCAGAAGCAACGTAACGCCGTGCAAATCACTGAGTTACGTTACTCTGCCCCAGGGAGACATTCCATGGGCGTTGCATGGGTGTTCCCATGCAAGTTCCATAGATTTTGATGCATACCCAGATTTACCAATACTGGTAGCATGGACCAAAATGATACGCCTTCCCAGGGGCGAGGTGTAATGAGGTTGAAATCTCTTTATTTCTCCCCATTACTTCCTCTTTCTGTGTGTACTGCATTCTTCAACATGCATGGAGGACATTACTTTGGAGGATTGTTTTGTGCAGGAAGGTGTCCCTTCCCACTCAAAAATAATCCTGCATGCAACACAGGCTCCCTTGCACCATGGGGCAAGGGTGCCTGCATTGGCACTATGCGTCCCATTATGCACCAGCACTGGAAAAAGGACAGGAAATTGCCGTATTGTGATAAATAAGGGGCATTCCTGCCATTTCCTTGTAATGCAGTGCAGCAAGGTGGCTTGCTGCGCAGCGCTGAGTTACTTTTACATATATATGCCTCCGCGTATCCTGGTGCTACGTGGAGACGGGGTCTGGGTGTTGCATCCCGACTGAGGGTCTTGGTGCTTTTTGGAGGCTTGGCCGGGTGTTGTCCGGAGACTGAGGGTCCTGATGCTGATCAAAGACAGAGGGGTTGGTGTTATGCTGCGACTTCAAGGTGCTGTACAGAGAATGGGTTTCCAGTTGGTGAGCTTGATAGCTACCAAAAAGAAGGTGTTACATCACTGGGGACTGTATAATGCACCCCTCCCTCCCTCCCTCTCTTCCTCTTCAGCTGCAGACAGTCCTGCTGGCAGGGACAGAACTATCCAGCGAATGGAGTGTTTTCAAACCCTGCCTGGCACAGTTTATCCCTGGATGCATCACCCTGCATGGAAGACACCAGAAGCTGGTAAGCCTTTAAAAGTGTCTCTGTGTCTGAACGCTTGATCTAAGGAAGCTCTCTGCGGGCGGGTTGTACAGTGAAACGTTTGGTGCTCGTTAAGCCGGCCCTTGTCGCCTGTGGGCGTCTCTCCACCCATGGAGCCTGCGAAAGGCGCGCTGCTCAGGGAAGTCTGAATACCAGCATTCCAGTCCGCAGAGCACTATGCTGACAGGAAGCTGGACGAGCTCCGCCAATGCAAATAGGGTGAAAGCACCGCGCCTTCTATGCAAACACCAGAGCACAGCGCCATCATCCCTGCAGCCAGAACCAAAACTGCAACGTCACAGAGCCACAAGTATCCCTGCCCCAAGCAACACAGCTCCATCGTCCTGGCACTAAACAGGACAAATGCACCCTGCTGCCATCTCTCGAGAGACCCTCATTCCGAGGGCGTCAACATCATTGGGCTTCGATTCAACCTCAGAACAGGCAACCTCACACCCCCAGCAAGGTTTTCATCCTCATTGATTCCAATGGATCCCTCTGTACAAATGCTATCTCACCATCCTTGTATCCTCAATAAATTGACACGCATGCTAAGAGTGCATTTTCACCATCCTATGGCACAGCATAGCGCCTCATGGCCGCATCCACCTGCAAACCTGTGCCCAAATGCACTGTTCATCTATCACTGTGCAGAACAGCACAGCTGCGCCATCCCTGAACCCAAGAACACAGCTGCACCAATTAGACTATGCAATGAGGTCGTATGCGGGCGGGTTCCAATGTTTTAAATGGAATGAAGTCCATCACAGCAAATGCACAAATGCTGTTTTTGCAAGAAACAACTTGGGGCCGGCTTTAGGGCGGTACAACAGGTGTGGCCGCACTGGGCGCTGACCTGGAGTGGGGCACTGACCTCAAAGGCGGGGCTGGGTTTAGCAATAACTTTAAAGCACCTGCTGCAGAGTGCCTTGTGCATCTAGCTTTCAGGCAGTAATAATAATGTCAAGGTAAATCTTGTAATTAAAGTTTATTTTTTGATCTGAGAATTGCAGAACTTTCCATCACCGAAATGATAGGAAAATGTGTTTTTATAGTCAAAGTTTGAAGTTTGCAAGTGATTCTGGGTAATAAAACTTGGTGAGAGCCAATGTAAGTCAGCCCACCCTTGATAGCTCTTGTTTTCCAAAATGTACAGGTTGGCTAGGTTTTCCTAGGTGCCGGCAGAGCTAGGGTCCAAAACCTAAGGGAACAAAAATAGTAGAACAAGTATATCAATTATCCCTGCATAGGGAGGCTTCCCCTGTGTGATGGGTGCAGGAGTTTTTATCGGCCTGGGGCCACGCCGAGCCCCGGGGCTGGCACTCCAACCCGGGGCTCTGTCCTCCGGCCATCGGACCCAGGGAGGTGCCCCCTGCTTGGCTGGGTTCAGAAGCTCTGACCAGAGCCTGGGCAGGCCCTGGGGTGGAGACCTCCCCCAGTACTGGGCTCTGTCTTCAGGCCAGTCACGTGACAAAGCATAGTCCAGGAGCTCGGTCCGGGCCCCGGGGCAGGTGCTCTCACCCTGGGCTCAGTCCTCCTGCCTGCTGAACTTCAAAGTGCCAGGGACGGGGGTCCAGATGGACTGAGAAGGCATCCCTTGCTTGGCTGGGTTCAGGAGTTCTGGCTGGGCCCTTGGGTGGGGGCCCACATCCTGGGCTCTGTCCTGCGGCCCGCTGCATGGCCAAGCCTCTGGGAGGCTTACCCTTCACGTCCGGGTCCAGCAGCCCGACCGGGCCATGGGGGTCCCGGGGCGGGCGCTTTGCCCCTAGGCTCCATTCTCCTGTCTGCCACACTGCCAATGGCCCAGGACAGGGATCCATCCTCCTGTCGTGTGTGGTGAAGCCCCCAGGACACGCTCCCATGGGCCTCGGAGGCCCTTCTTTGCGCGGCCCAATCTAGGAGCTCCGAATGGGCCACAGGGCAGCGCTGTGCCCTGGGACTGGCACTTCCTCTCTGGGCTCTGGCTTGCTGCACCGCCAAGGGCCCAGAACGGGGGTCCATTGGGCCCAGGGAGGCTTCTCCTGCTCAGCTGGGTTCGGAAGCTCTGACTGGGGCCCCGGCAGCCGCCAAGGTGGGAACCTCTCCTCCTGGGCCCCGTCCTCGGGCCTGTCGAGTGTCCAAGCCCCCTGGACAGGCTTCCACAGGCCTGGAGAGGCGTCCTCTGTGCGGCTGGGTCCTGGACCTCCAACCGGGCAACAGGTACCCGTCGCACCCCAGGGCTGACAATCCCAACCTCAGCTCCGTCCTTCAGCCTGCTGCTCGGCCAAGGGCCCAGGTCTTGGGTCTATCGGGCATGGAAAGGCTTCCCCTGCTTGGCCTGTTTCAGAAGCTTTGACTGCGGCCCCGGCAGAACCTGGAGTGGGAGCCCACCATCCTGAGCCCAGTCCGCGGGGTCGCTGCATGGCAAATCACCCGGGACAGGGTACAGTGTACCCATGGAGGCCTCCCAGACACGGTCAAGCCCATGAGCTCCAACTGGGCCACGAGGTCCCTCCGGGCCTCAGGGTGGACACTCTCACCCTGGGCTCCGTCTTCCGGCCTGCTGCACCTTCCAGGGCCTAAACGGAGTTCCATCGGGCCTGGCGAGGCTTTCCCTGCTCCGCCGGGTTCAGAACCTCTGAATGGGGCCATGGGTGGGAGCCCCTTGTCATGGGCCACGTTCACGGACCTGTTGTGTGGCAAAGCACTCAGGACAGGTTCCTAAGTGCCCGGAGAGGCCTCCCTGATGCAGCTGGGCCCTGAGGGCCCTGCCGGTCCCTGGGCTGGGTCCTCCCAGCCTGGGTTCCCACCCTGGGCTCCGTTCTCCAGCCTGTGGCTCTGCCAAGGGCCCAGGATGGGGGTCCGTCTGGCCCAGGGAGACTTCCCCTTCTCGGCTGGCTGCAGAAGGTCTGACCAGGGCCTCGGCGGGCCCCAGGGTGGGAGCCCCCTGTCCTGGGCCTCGTCCTTGGGTCCACCGCATGGCAAAGGGCCCGGGACAGGGTCCTGCGGGCCTCGGGGGGCCTTTCTGATACGGCCAGGCATAGGAGTTCTGACCCAGCCCGCCGGGTCCGTAGAGTGTGTCTCCACTTTGGGCTCCGTCCTCCGACCTGCAGCACCATCAAGGGCCTGAGACAGGGGTCCTTTGGGCCCCGGGAGGCCTCCCCGCATCTCAGGCATGTTAAGGAGCCTCTGGGCTCCAGGTTGGAGGTCTGTCAGGGGCCTTCTCACAGTCCTGCGCCTGAGGCATAAACTGGGGCTCTGATCACCCAGCCCACAGAGTCCCCGCCCCCTCCAAGGACAAGCGGGAGCCCTTTCGGAAAAAAGGAAAGTGCGACCGGAGGGCCGAGCTTTGGGCCCCTAAGCCATCTGGTCACGCAAAATGCTTTTCAATGGCACGTCCAGATGTCCTGGCTGCTCTGGAAGTCATGATGAGGGCTCATTTTCTTCCTCGAGCCCAGCCAGGGCTCCAGGAGGTCGAATGCATTTGGGCCTCTGGTTCCCTTTGTCACCAGGCACTCATGTATTGCAAGAAAGGAGGGTAGATTTCTTCCGTATTATTAGGGATAGGGTACTCCAGACCCCCTTGCAGTCCAGCGGTTCTTAGGCAGGGCCACCAGGGCCTGGGACAGTCTGCCTGGTCCCCCAGGGGCCTAGATCTGCACCAGCCTCCCATCCCTGTCCAAGGGCCTTTCCTTCAAGTCTGCCTCCCCGAGAGTAGGCAGGGGCATGAAGGCAACATCCCTGCATCCTTGGAAGTTTTGATGAGGGCTCATATGCTTTCTTAAGACCAGGCAGGGTTCCAGGAGGTCCGGTGCATTCTTGCCAGTGGTCCCCTTTGTCACGCAGTGTTCACAGATTACAAGAAAGGGCGGTAGCCTTCTTCTGGATTATTAGGGACAGGGTACTCCAGATCCACTAGCAATCTAGTGGTTCTCAGCCGGGTGCTGGCAGAGCCTGGGCCAATCATCCCGGTCCGCCAGGGGCCTGGGTATGCACCTACCTCCGAGCTCTGCCCAATGGACCTTTCCTCTGTGCCTGTCTTCCCCGAGAGCAGGCAGGGACATGAAGCTGATATCCCAGCGAAGGGTGGCCTGCCATGGAAGGGTCCAGCTAGCCATCTATACTTCGATCAATTGGTCATGCTTCATCCATTTTGGGATGGACTGCTTGGCCAGCCTCACTGTTGTTTTAAGGGACATGAAGCCAACATCCCTGCCAGGAATCGGGCAACTGAGGAGTGACCCTTGTCCAGCGGCAGGGAAGCCTGGAAGAGAAGGAGCTGGGGGTGCATGGGTACCCCGGCTCCTCTCTGGCAGAGGGGTGGGGGGATGGGAGAGTCCCCAGCTCTACCCTCCCTGCACCTCTGACCAGGGCAGGGGGTGGGCGCCCCACCAGCCTGCTGGAATGGCTTGGGACCGCGCACAAGCCAGGGAATCTCGACACCTCAGGGGTCTAGCCCAGTGGCAGACAGCCAACTACAGATGGGGCGACTCTCCCTCATTGCCATGTACTTAGGCCATCCCGGTCCAGTGTGGTCAGGTTGAGGGCTTGATGACTCCTGCTGTCCCTCCTGGTCCTGCGGTCCCTCCCGTATCGATTTCAGCCCCAGGGACTCACCAGGACCTGACCAATACAAAGGGTGGATGCCCTGGTGCCCACCACGGGCACTCAACACACTATGGAGTGACATAGATTGGAATGGTGTACAGTGATATAGCGTACAGTGGGTTGGCATAGAGTGAAGTGGCATTAAGTGGAGTGACATAAAGTGGAATATCTGAGAGTGGTGAATCGTAGAGCAGAGTGGTGTACAGTGGAATGGCATAGACTGGAATGGGGTACATTGTAGTGGGGTACAGTGCAATTGCGTACAGTGTTGGGAATGGGATGCCAATATGAGCGCCCGCTCCTGTGGGAGTCTGACTCCCACTGGCGTGAATTGTCCCAAGGGATATAAAGCTCCCTGGGCCAATCAGAACACTCTATTTTTTAAAACTGGGTTTGAGCGACTATTGATAGATTCCCTCAAACCCCTCTTTCCAGATATACAAATATTTGTCCTTCTTAATTTCTCAGAAACTACTCATTGGATTTATACCAAATCACAAAAAGCACAATCTTTGAACCAAGATCTAGTTTATTGCCAAATTTGGGGAATTCCATTAAGCAGTTTTTGTAAAAACAGTCTATAGAAAATGCATGGGAAAATTTGGTTTTGGGACCCCTCTTTTTCTGTGCCCCCACTTGACGTTTCACCCCGAAACTTTCCAGGAAGAAGCAGAGGTGAATTTCTTTTATTTTGTGGAAAGTTTCATGAAGATTCATCAAATGATGCCAAAGTTATTAGCAAACAAAAAATGCCTTCCTAACTATAACTACTTAGTGGCAACTGCCACTGGGTAATATATATATAAAATGGCATGAGAATTTGTCACTTTTTAGCTTGGCGTGGATGGCACTGTGATAATCCAATGCCTAAAACTTTGCTAGAAAAACAGACATTTGAGATGAGCAGATTCAGAGTGTCGCTGGTGTTATAGGGTGCTCTATATAAGCGCTGCGCTCCACCTAAACTTGAGAACCATCCAAAAATCTCTGCTTCCTCTTTTGTATAAGTTATGTGGCAATCTAAGCCTGCAAGAGTATTGTTTTGACTTATACTGGGTGCTCCGTTGTGTCTGGACAAAGCTAACTCTCTCTGAGGTGCTCATAACAAGAGTAAAACACATGTCAGGGGGTGATTTTATTAATTCCAGGTTGGCTTGGATGAATGGCATTTTACCAATCCAAAGCTGTAATGCAGTGCCTGGAGTGGTAAAAGGCTTTTGTAATTTTTCATCTCAGCATGGATTGCACTAGCTAATCATATGTTTAAGGACTTTGCTGTAAAAATGGCAAGAGACTTTGTTTCTTTTTTACTTTCTAGCTCAGTGTGGAGGCCCAGTAGAAGGTGGAAGCCGAAAACGCGTCTGCCTGGGATATGAATTTTGACCTGCAGAATCTTGCATATTTCTATTAATTGAAATATACAAAATGAAGAAAAATATTAACCCTGGGCGTAGTTTGCGTAGTAGCGCTACGCGTAGCTACGCGAAGGGCACTTCGCACTATGCAAGATACGCGTAGCACTACGCGAACTGCATAGTACGCTGTTCGGGATGATTGCACAGTGCTGGATGCTTGTCCGCACTGTGCAATCGTTGAAAGTGGCATCTCGCACAGTGCGAGCTGTCGTTTTCTGCCGCTCAAGTAGATTTTTACTCGAGCAGCAGCTTTCTCAACGCGGACTGTTAGTTTCTCATTGCGAGCGGTCTCGAGCATACGCGACCACTCGCAATGAGAAACCTGGCCTCCCCGCGTTGAGAATCTTGCCGGGAGGTGTATTTTCCACGCTCGCGATCGCCAACTTGATGTTGCTGATCGCGAACGAGGAAAAAGTCTCGCTGGGATGTCATTTTGCTTGCTCGCGGTCGCCAACGTGACGTTGAGGACCACGAGCGAGCAAAAAATGCCCGCTACGCTACGCGTTTTTGCACTGTGCTATGTGCAATTCGCGTAGCGCGAAGTAGCACAAACTATGCAAACTACGTGAGTGTAGCGTAGTTGGCCGCCCAGGGTTAAAAAATATTAAAGGGTGAAACAATATTCATTAAAACAGTGTTTGAGGTGTTTGTGTTCTGCTGTATGATGAGACGCGGAGGTGACGACGTTTGATGTAGGTAGTTATAGTTAGGACCTAGTTTCCATAAGAAAAGCATTTTTTTTGATTTGCAATTAACTTTGGTGCCCGTTGATGACTCTTCACAAAATGTTCAAAACTAATGAGTCAGTCACATTAGCTGCTGTCTTGAAAATTCTGGAGTGATCCGTCAAGCGGGGGTCGAGAAAAAGGGGGGTCCCAAAACACTTTTTCTCCATGTTAATTCCATGGGAAACCTTTGATGTGGCTACAGCCGGAACTGCTGAACGGAATTAAACCAAATTTGGCAAAAACGTAGCTCTTGTACCAGAAAGTACTCATTTTGTTAAATGGTGTAAATCTGTTCAGTAGTTCCTGAGAAATGTAAAGATTTCTCAGATTTACATCTGTGGCTGCGGTGGATCCGCAACCCCTCCCAAACTCGTTCCTGAGATCTGATTCGCTGCCAACACTTCAAAACAGTTATAAACGTTGTTAGAGCCTGTTAGGGTTGTAAATAGAAGTAAAATTGATATGCAGTTCATATTCCACATGTACAAGCTGATATGATTTGAATATTGTGTTCTCCATGAGGCCCCCGTGTGGAGATGGCTGTTGTGCCCTATTCCTCGAATCCCTCCAGTGCTGCCACATGAGGCGTTGCAGCACCCACCCATATAGTTGTCTGCTTCATGAGACTCCTATCCCATCCCAGGTCCCATAGTGTCCAGCCATGTCTGGATCACTACTTTTTTTGCTGGGGGAGAGGTGATCGTGTCCCCCCATAGAGTATGTGATGTATGGTAGTACCTTCGGAGTACCTTGGAGTGCCCACTTTTCAGCTGCGTATACAGAGTTTCCTGAGTGTCGTACCACAATTCATTGATAACCACTAGGTGAGATACTCTGTAGTATGCCTCAATATCACCTGCAGGTTTGGGGATGGTAAAGTCCTCTCCAAGGTAATAGATGAGCACCCCTTCCTTGAGTGCCCAACCGCAATGCTGTCTGGATCCCTAATATTGATTTTTTGCCATAACTGAGAAGGGATCATGTTTGTGCGCCATGACATAGACCTGTCTCATGGATTGTGGTATTATTGGACTCGGATGGGCGCGAAAAGCGCTACCCTCATAGTGGTGCAAGGCTACCACCTTCATCAGGAGTTAAGAGGCACGAGCGTGTTGGTGGCAGCATACTGTTTAGTGATCAGCAGTAGTCAACAGGACCTTTTTACCCTGTGTCACTTGAGTTGAGGTCTACAGGTTCACTCACCTTTTAAAAGTTCTGTTGCTGTTTGCTTAACTCATCCTTGGCCTACATCGGGTAAGCTGTGGAGTGTTGCATATCACAGAAGTAGTGACTCTGGGTTATTTGTATGTGTGCCTGAGAAGGATACAGAACAAGGATGGAGCAGTATTGTGCATGGGAGGATAGTACATGTATTGGGTGTATGTATGCCTGAGAGGAATACATTACATGAGAGATTAATGCTGTGCAGTGCATGTGTGGATAAAGCATATGCTGAGTGTATGTGTGCTTGCGTGGAGTACAATATGACGGGTGAAGTGTTGTACATGGAGCACATAGTGAATATTTGTCCTGGCAGTTTGCATGTTTGTAAAGAGCACACCCTGGTTACATATAGAAAAGCTTCAGTGCTCAGCAGTGCGTGCAGCTTGAGTGTTTGTGCTGGGTGCATGGGTGCATGTAAGGGTAAAATGCATGAAGCAGAAGTACTGGACTGAAAGTGTGCTGTAAAAGTAAAGAGTGAGTGCACCTGCAATGGTACATTGTATGGAGGACCCTGGTTTCCATTTTGGGAAGCCCAGGCCTGCCTGGTAAAGACATGAGGAGGAGAGGAATTCCACCTGAGAGATTTGTGCATTGTTTCATTCCTGTGAGCTGGGTGGGGACGCACTGGAAGGAAAAGGAAGAGACTCCCTTTACATTTCAAAATACTGCTCCTTGATTCAGTGATAGATCACAGGGAAGGGACGCGGACACATCTCAGGATGGAAGAAAGGGCTGATAAGAGAATCACAAAGAGTAGGCCTGAGTGTCTGGGATTAACCTTTTGATGCATATTAGACCGTGGCTGACATCCAGGTGTTACCTCTGGTCATTCCCATGAATTGTGTTGTGGATAATCAACTTCAAAGTCATGCCTGCTGTGGCAGACCTTTTACATGAAGTGCCCACTTCAAAAGAAGAAGTACCCCCAACATAAAACTACAAAGACCCAGACCCTAAATTACATTTGGTGTCTGCAAAAGGACTATTAGAAGGGGAGGTTGAGTCCCCAAAAAGTTGTCATCTGCCAAGCAGCCAGATGGACTGTATGAGAAGGCAAAGCTGTGCAAGACTTACTGACTATGCCCAGTTCTGGGGGCCAAGGTCTGCTAGTCTTCCTGCTGGGTGAGGGAAACCAAGATCACCTAACCTGGAGCATTAAACACCAGTGCCTGCATGCTTACGAAAGACCAGTGTGCCCTGTGAAGAAGAGGAGTGCGTTGGAGGGAGCAAGGTCCAGTGGGGAGCCCTACCATTGAAGACTCCCTATGCGAGGTGTGAAGATTTAACTAAGCACCGAGCTGGTCATTGTGAATGTGCAAGGTTGTTTTTGGTGACCCTCATATGCCAGAAGAGGGTCACCATAAACTGAGCCTGTATTGAGTGCCATGTGGGTGTTGCTACGCCCGTAGTGCCACGCTACGGTGACCCGGTATGTCAGATGGGGCCACTGGTAAAGTACCATTTCAAGGAGGGCAAAGACTTGTGACCCTCTGGACCAGGGTGCTGAGGCTGGAAAAGCCTGTGCCTGTATAAACCTGTACTCCGGCAACCCCGTAAGCCAGCAGGCGTTGCCGGCACCAACATTGTCAAAGGATTTTGGATACCACTCGAAGGGTAGACTAAGGCTGCGATCCACAGGTTGGACTTGCACTGCAAGGGAACAGCTCCTTCCACACCACTGAGGACTGCCAGGGACGCTGCGAATGGTGTTGCACCCATGCTGGCTCAAGTCAGGAGCTGAAGAAAAGATTCCTTCTCCCCGTTGAACAAAGTCAACTTGCTGTGTCTTCACGAGCAGAGAGCAGCTCTGACATCTGGGAGACCTCCGGCAGCGCAACACAGGAGAGAGAGTCTGTGCCGACAAGTGCTGCTGAGTTCCCTAGGAGCAGCCCAACCTCTCCAAACTGAGCCGTACTCACGCGTGTGCATTTTAAGGCACCCAGTGCATTGTTGAACTCTTCTATGCTGTGAAAGCGACTATGACGAGAACTGGAACTCACTGCTAACGGTGCTGCACCACCATATACGCTTTTGACTATGTTGTTAAAGGGTCAAAATGGATTAAAGCTTAAAAGTTTGCATCCCCTGATGTGGCCACCAGTGAATGGGGAATAACCCTGAACACGTTACATGAAGAAGTGTGGGGCAGGGATTCACCTGACAACTAATAGGGCCTCAATCCAAGAGGGATTGTGTTGTTACATTTTAATGTGGCATTACTTTGCCTGGGTAGAGTTCAAAATAAAATACTACTTTTTCTCATTAAAGCAAGTATTTGGCTGGACAGTGATGTATTGTTCGTACTGTTTACACGTTGAGTTATGAGTCGGGTTCCCTGCCCTGTATCTAAATCCCTCCACCCCCGCCCCCCCCCACCAGAGATAGCCTTGACTGATCGACCACATATGCCACTGGGAGTCAAGTGCAGAAGAGGTACTTGGCCTCATTGAGGTGAATCCATAGTAGCTCGGGCCCCGGGACATCAGGAGTAAAAGGCATCAACCACCAAGTTTGGGTTTAGGAGCCCCTGCGTGCCCCGTGGCCCTCTGAAAGGGTTTCTGATACCGTTAATACCGCCTTCATAGGTGGATTTGAAGCATTTGGTAAGGACAATTCAGGCAAGCCATGGTTCCACAGGAAGCTGCTCAGTTCAGATCGTATGTTTCCAAGAAGGGAGTGGGCAGGACATATGGGAAATTTCGCAGTCATTACAGGGACCGGGGCAGAGATAACATTTTAAAAATCGCCTTTTTATTTCAATCAGGATCAGTGGTGTAGGTCCTGATGAATTGTCACTGATCCTGGTTAGTACATGAAAAGGCAAGAAGCATATGACCAGATATTTGGAATAAAGAGGGCATTAATTTACTGAACATTCCACTTGTTTTTAGGTCTCGCGCCTAGCGTTGCAGTGCGTAACACTGCCCGCGCAGCGAGAGACCTCTTGCAGGGGGTTTGGAAACTGACCTAGGAATCGCACACGCTCGTGTGTGTGCTTTTCCTTTTGGGCCACGCTATTGGTCTTTGCGTGCGTCTTTTTTACAAAGACAGCAAGCAATTGGCCAAAGGCGGGCGCATTGCTCTGCCCATGGCCTATTGGTGTCTGTTACGCGAAGCAACAGGGAAGCATCTGTCTGTCCCAGGGCAGCGCTCGGTGACTCATTTTCACAAACTAGAAAGAAAATCTAAGGAGCAACACACTGGTGTTAAGGAGAGTGGTCGGGATGAGACAGGTGCATCGCCCTCTCGAGGACGTGCATTAGCATCTGCTCAAGCAACATCCCCAATCATTAATAATTTTTGGGTTCTGGGGTAGCGTGCTACACGCCGAAAAGCGCTTTGACGCCTAGTCAGGGGTAGTAAGTGCTATACAATTGCAATTAAAATACAATAATATCATGCACGCCAGGTAAGTACCAGTAAAAAAAAATACACACACTGCCTGACGAACACTCCCACCTGAAAACCAGACACAGAATGGCATGCATGAACGGGTAGCATCACTCAGGCGAAAACATTCCTGCCTGACCAGTGCATGCAATGCAGTATTTTACGTGGAGATACAGAAGTGCAGAGACTAATTTTCCAGAGTGCTGCTTGCTTCTGGGAAGTGCCGGTACTCTCCCATTAAATGCATTGCAGCAGTGCTGAAGAATACAGGTACTGTCCCTTTCAAATTAAAGAAGGGCATGTACTCAGTACCTGTCTGCTATTGGGAAGTGCTGGTCCCCACCCCCCAGTACCTGTCTGCTTTTTGAAAGTGCTGGTACGCTCCCATTTAAAGTATTATTACACCCCTACTGAGAAATTGAGGTACTCTCCCTTTCGAGTTCTAGAGTCGCAGGCACTGAGTACCGGACAGTACCTCCCTACTTACGTCACTTACGTCACTATGCTTAACCGGAAG
Source organism: Triturus cristatus (assembly GCF_964204655.1). Lineage (NCBI taxonomy): Eukaryota > Metazoa > Chordata > Amphibia > Caudata > Salamandridae > Triturus > Triturus cristatus. Next base: position 68,689,195 of record NC_140580.1, on the reverse strand, counting down.
CTATATGGAAATGCACGTACGTATGTTCTTCCTCATATGAAGCAGAGGTTTGATGACTGTAGGGCCTCGCCGTCTTCACGGAATCTACTTTAAAATGGGAGCAATATTGCGATTTCGTTATTTTGTGTTTAATGGCTAAAACAGAAATGTCAAAAAAGTCAATGGATAAATCTGTACAGCCCACTCCGCCAACATAGTGACATGTTTTTTTCCGGTTTACACATTGTCACGTCTGTGAACAAGAATTTGACCGAAATTACAAAAACGGAATTACATGCAGACCCGCTTTCATATTAACTCTTTCAACAGAGTGTTTATGATTTTTTACACATTTTGTATAGCGTTAACTTGACCGGAATGCACTGGAGCAGTGTACAGGAGCACCAGTTACATCACACAGCAGCACATTCATGTGTTTTAAAAAAGAAATTTAGGCATCGGGAGTTTAAGTGATTTGCCCAGAATCACAGGATATTAAGCTGCAGAGAATCAAGCCTATCTCCACACTTCTAAAATCAGTACCTCTGGCCGTAACTCCACATTTTCTGGCCCTTTTCTACAAACTTTTTTTTCAGGCCAGTGCACTATATCAAAACATTATTCCATTTCAGCAGACTTTGCACTTATCCTCCCATAGTAATCAAAAACGTTGTTTGCCGTCTTGGCGCTTTAAAATAAGTGGGATTAAAAACTCACTTCTACACTCTATATCAAAGGTTTCCTGCCAGCATAAATGATTCTCAATAAATGGCCGACATTAAGAATACAAAGATGTTGTGTCTGGCGAACGGAGGGACTTTTTTCCCCGTTTTTCTGGGTGCAAGGCGAGTGGGTGGGGTCTCTTGTAGTGAATTGTCCCATCAGCACACCGCACGGATGCGCATGCCAGGCCCAGGGCTGCCCACCCAGGAACCCCCTCCGCTGCCCCTCGGAGGGCCTGGGAGTGGGTGAATAATTGGCGCAATACAGCCTCATTAGATCCAATTGGGCATGAGCTCTTCTCTTAGAGTACGTGTAATGAGGGCACTGTTTAGTCAACACGGGTATCAATATAAGCCATTAGGCACAGCGAAGGTGCCTAGGAAGGCGCACTGAGGAACACCGTTTTCAGGTAGGTGATGGCGCAGTTGGCTTGCAGTGGGCACGACCCTGTCTCTTTGCCCTGACCCCGCGAGCTCCCCAGGGCTGCAGCCAGGCTGCGAGTGGAAATAAAGGGAGTGCTAGTAAAAACAAATACAGGTGGAAGGTTATTGGAGGTAAATATACATCATATGAGGGCAGGCCAGACAGCGATAGGCGCTGGGGACGGTTAGCCCCGTGTGCGAGGAGCTAGGCGACACTGCAGAATCATTGATAAGCATGGTGAAGTCAGGCCGGTTTATTTGCTAGACAATCATTCACCCCACCTGTCTGCCCCTGCAGTGGGAGGTGGCGCTGCATGTTTGTCTGGTGCGAATTGCCGTGTTTACAGGAGCGTGCCTACAGTTCTGTCACAGTAGTGAATGAGCAGTGTCTGTCTGACAGTCTGAAAAGTGTACACTGTATCACTCCTTGAGAGAAAAAGACACAAGCTGCTGTGTGCGACAGGTGACATGGTGTATACAGGCCCTGCAAAGCACTGCGCGTGCGTACAGGGGTTGGCTGGACCAAGGATTCTATATAACACGGATCTGTGAGTGCTGGAGCTGTGACGTGGGAGGCACGCACCAGCCTCCTACTTACTACTAAGGATGTAATGCAGCATGCCACTGCGCGGAGGCCGGTCTCCCAGCATGCTCTGCAGTATGCCATTATTTTTACTTCTAGTCCAGTGAGCCCTCGCCTTTGCCCTCAATGGCAGATAACTGTTCCCCAAGAGTCCTGTCTGTGCCCCCATACTTAAGCACAGCTGTGAGCGCACTACATTTTGTTTGGTCCATAAAATGTCGCACCACGTCCCACCACCTCGTCTCTCCTTGACGAGTGCACGTCCTAATACCTTTGCTGAAGTCCCAATCGAGCATTAAGATGTTGTAAAAGATCGAGAGGCCTCCCCACCCGTCCCACCCCCTGTAACACCCCTCCCATTCTTCCTTAACAGACTGGATGTCCCTACCGCGAGGGTGACCAGTCGCCCCCTGCACGGGACAGGAGTACTGCCCCAAGGCCCTCACTGCTCCTGTCCTGGCACAGGAGCTTGAGGTGGAGTCTGTCAGACTCGCCCCACTTCAGCAGGGGATTCATCCAGATGTCCACAGCTGCAGGCCTGTGCCCTGCCCCTGGTGCCTCCTGGGGGTTGAGGCTCTGATGGGGCTGGGGTGCACAGGCAGAGGAGATATCGCGAGGAGACTTCCTGGGGCGATGCTGCAGCTGACGATTAGGCGCTCAGGAAAAGCAAAGCCGGAAGCGCACTCCACTGTTTCGGTTTGTTTCAGATTACATACCATGTTTTGGCGCTTCTAAGCCTCCCACGTACATTGCCAGTAAGGTGAGGAGAAACCTGGATAGAAGGACAGGAAGCTCGGTGTGCGAGTGCAGCCACTGTTGAGAGCTGCGGCACTCACCCAGCGGCTCATCATTCCAAGGTATAAAACACAGAAAGAGTGCCGCGGAGCTGGGAAGTGCCTCTCGGAGAACACTATTTAATGCAGGTGTCTAAATCCGAAAGTATGAGAAGCAAGCAGGCTGCCGACTGACAAACGTACACAATATGCTGAACTGCTTTAAGGCGACTAGGCTGAGCTCCCGGACAGTCCTCTCTCTCTTGCCTCTTAAAACAAGCATTTGCAATGCAATAGGTCTCGCATTTACGAGAGTTTGAGCTATTGACATTGCAAATGATAATGCCTTTTATTTTTGTTTTCGTTTTTAAAACATAAACAAAAGGCATAGTCATTTACAATGCCAATAGCTTAAAGTTGCGTAAATGCGCGACCTATTGCATTGCAAATGCTTGTTATTGTTTAACAAAGGCCCCAAGAGTAATTGTGAGACCGGCCTCGTGGCGTGGGCCCTCCCGACCAGCAAGTCACACTACAAACACACCGAACCTCGTGGGCACGGCCTTTCGGCTTCCGTGGACCAACATCCCGAGGGCCGAACAGATCCCCAACACGCATGCCCGGCCGAGGGAGAACGACACCCCCCCAAACCAGACCGAGAGGCGCCGACTCTGTCACACCTCTGGTCTCTTCCCCGAGGGAGGTTTCGATCGGCCACCAGGCCCCCGGTGAGCGGGCGCCTCTCCTGCTGGGCGTCTGGAGTCCCTCCCGGACACATCTGAACAGATCAAGGGGCTGAGCGACAGGAAACCCCGACACACCGCCCCCCAGGCACCAGACCCCTCTCCGCGAGGACCCCGGACTTCAAAGAGGAAGGGGAGTATAACAAGGGGTGCTGAAGGGACGAGAGGCAGAGAAGACCTGGACTGATGAGAGCCTGCTGACCTGGTCGCGGCTCGATCGCTCACCAAACAGAAGATCGCTATCCGAACTCTGAAACCACCTGAGCCCTGCGGACGCTGTCGCGGCTCCCCGAACTCTGAAACCATCTGAGCCCTGCTGACGCCGTCATGGCTCCCCGAACCCTGAGACCATCTGAGCCCTGCTGACGCCGTCGCGGCTCCCCGAACTCTGATCCATCTGAGCCCTGCTGACGCCGTCGCTGCTCCCTGAACTAAGACCCTCCGGTGCCTGCTGAGTGACTCGCGGCCCGTTCCTCCAAGAAGATCGGTAGGGATCGCCGAGAGAAGCAACATCCCCTCAGCTCGAGGATTGAGAGCTGGGCGCCGGATAACTCGCAGAGACACTGATTCAAAGACTGTCCCGCTACCCCCTTTTTCCCTCATCACAAGATCGCTGCCGCTTGTGGCATTTACTTTGGCACCTGCTTACCGGATCATAAAGATCCCTGACAACTACCGATAAAGACTTATTGCCTTATAAACGACCTACTGTGTGGTGTCCCTCTATCCGAAGAGAGAGTAAGCGCAGCGCGTGCGATCCTAGGTGCGAGACCCTGCCAGGCAGGGCCTCTCTGCTCTTGCTCGGCCTAATTCTGGGAAAGGTGGGCCCCAGGGTGGACGGGAGCACACTCCGCAGCCTCCCCGGGGAACGCTTTCCAACAGTAATTTAATCCATTAAGGGTGCCTTTAGTAGGTTGAAGTTGAGTTGATTAGGTATACGTCTAGGTCCTAATGAATTGCCCCTGACTTTCGTAATGCAATATCCATATATAGCCAAATGTCTGAAGTCGGTTAATGAAAGGATACATTTTAAGAAATCTTCAATACTAGGATATGCCCAATTGGTGATGTTACTAAGACAGCATGAATCAAGAAGGTAGACAAACCATGTAAAATGTTCCTGGGGAAGCCAGTGCCTAAAGGAGACTGCCTCAATGCCATTGTGTTTCATAAAGTATTACATTGAACCTTACTACTTGTTTGCTTTATTGATTTAGGTTTCTGCATAATCATTGTGTTTTGTCCTGTAATAAGCTTTCAAGGTAGCTGTCAATGTCTTTCAATTGGTTTTGGAATCAGATGTGTTTTGTTTTTCTCCTTAAACAAAGCAAAAAGCCATGTGTCGACAAGTTTTTCCCAGAGAGCAGACACATTGGGGTGCACAGCAACACCAGCAAAATCATTCTACAAACTCAGATGAATATTTTAGGGGCTAGGCCCTGCTTGGTATTTCCTTTTTAAGTCGAAGACTACCAGAGAGCACAGCTATCTGGTTTGCTAACGACTTCAGGTGGACATTGAGAAAGCTTCCCTGATGAAAGCATTCTGCCCGTTGTTTATCATTAGCTTTGTAGTTTGCATCTCACATTTGCTTGCTTTTTATTTTGTATCACATTTAAAGTGCATTCAAAGACAGAGGTCAAATGTCAGTCACTGTCTTCCGGGGAGCTTGGTGTTTACTTTTCCTTCTCTGACTTCAAAGTGAGAGGATTTTTGTTACAATCACACTGTCTCGGAGGGGGGGAGCTTAACCCCTTCAGCGCGGCGCGGATTACCGTGCTGTGCTGAAGGGTTCTTGTGCGGGCGGGGCCGTGACGGAGTGGTTCAGTCATCCGCACAGCGCGACCGACGCGCGTGACGGAACCACTCCGTCACGCGCATTGAAGGGGTTAAGGAAGGATGTACAATGTTAATGTTTTTCTAGAATGCAACACAATTTAAACGTCTGTACATGAACTGTGCGGATATTTCAGAATTTAAAAAAAGCCCAATAATACATTTTTTGGCAATTCTGAAGTGATATTTTAAAATGATCTAAACAAATCAGTACACCGGGTGTTGACATGTTCACACTTTATCATGTATGCGCTGTATACTTTTATCATTTAAACTGTATGTCTGTTCAAATGTAATGGTGATTTCACTTAAAGATGTGTTGTCTGCAATGAAAGTGTGCTATCACACCATGCTTATTCCTCTCTACACTACTCCACTCTACTCTGCACCACTCCACACTTAGCCACTCCACGCCACTCGACACTGTCTCTGCACTCTACTCTGCACCACTCCACTTTATGCCACTTCACTCTATGCCTCTCTACTCTACACCAGTCTACTCTATGCCAATGCGCATTACCCTACACTACTTGACTATCCACCACTGCACTCTTCTCTTCAACACTGCACTCTACAATCAGCACCACTCCACTCTATGCCAATCTACTCTGCAACACTGCATCCTATGCCACTGTACTCTATGCCAATGCATTCTACTCTATAACACTCCACTCGATGCTAGTGACCTCAATGTCAACCCAGTCTATGCCACTCTAATCTGCTCTACACTCTATGCCATTGTACACTACTGTGCACCACTCCACTCTACTCTGAAACAATTTCTCTACCCACTGAACTCAGTGCCACTACATTCTGTGCCACTGCATTCTATTATGCACCACTGTGCTCTGTGCCAATGCACTCTACACTACTCTACTCAAAACCAATGTACTGTACCCCAACTACTCTGCACCACTGCACACTGTGCCTCTATACTCTAATCTGCAACACTCTAAGCCACTCTATTCTACTCTGCACCACTGTATTCTATAACACTGTACTCTGCACCACTATATGCCACAGCAGTCCATGCCAATACACTCTATGCCGCTCTGCTTTGCACCACTCCAAGCCATTGCACTTCATGGGAATGCAATTTATGCCACTCTACTCCACTCCACTCTTCGATAGTATACTCTACAACAGTACACTCTCTGCCACTCTATGCCACTGCACTCTAGTCTGCACCACTCTACTCTATGACACTCCTCTCTGCACCACTGCAATCTACCCTGCTTCACTCCATGCCTCTCTATTCTATGCCACTGCACTGTATGCAGCTGCATTCCATGCCAATATACTCTATACCACTTTATTCAAAACCAATACACTCTGCACCGTTGTACTTTATGCTAATCTTCTCTGCACCATGCACTCTACGCCACTATTCTAGACTCTACAACACTATACTTTATTCCACTGCACTCTACACCACTCTACTTTACACCATTGTACTCTCTGTCACTGATCTCTGCCCCACTCTTCTCCATTGCACACTATACCAATGCACTCTGTACCACTCTACTTTACGCCACTGCACTCTACAACACTATACTCTGCAACACTGCACTCCCCATCACTGAACTCTATGCTATTCTACTCTCCACCACTCTAAGCCAGTGCCCTCCACACCAATGAGCTCTATGCCACTACACTCTACACCACTACACTCTATGCCACTCAAATCTACTGTGCACAACTGCACGTTATAACACTGCACTCTATGCCACTTCACTCTATGCCTCTCAACTCTGCTCTGCACCATTCTACTCTGTACCAGTGCACTCTACCCCACTCTACTATGCACCACTGCCCTCTTCGCCACTGCACTTGATACCACTGCAGTCTAGGCCACTCCACTCTACTCTGAACTACTCCACTCTAAGCCACCCTACTGTGTAACACGGCTTTCCATGCTACTGCAGTCTACGCCAATGGACTCTACGTCACTACTCAATGCCACTGCGCTCTACCTTGCAACACTCCACTCTATCCTGCACCACTCCACTCTACGCCACTTCACTCTACTCAGAAACAATCCACTGTACACCACTGCATTGTACACCACTGCACTCTAAACTGCACCACTGTTCTTTATGCCGCTGCACTCTATGCCACTGTACTCTACGCCAATGCACTGTACACCACTTTAATCAAAATCAATGCACTCTATGCTACTGCACTCAATGTCAATATTCTCTGCACAACTGTACCTTATGGCACTTTACTTTAGGGCACTCCATTCCACTCTACGACACTTCACTCTATGACACTCCACTCTATGATGCTCTTCTCCACTTTTTGCCACTCTAGAACACTATTCCACTCTACGACACTCTACGCAACACCCTCTATGGCAATCCAGGCCACTTTACTCCACTCTATTTTAAGAGACACTATTCCACTGTATTCCATTCCATTCCACTACTCCACTCTACGCCTCTCCACTCTGTGCCACTCCACTCTGACACTCTATGCCACTCCACTGCGCTCTACTCCACTCAACTCTACAACACTCTACTTCACTCTATGCCATTTCACTCATCAACCCTACTCTACTCTATGACAGTCTATTCCAATCTACGCCACTCTACACTGCAACACTCTACTCCTCTCAAAGCAACACCCTCTACACCATTCCACGACACTCTATGCCATTCCACTCTATGACACTCTACTCCACTCTGAGACTCTACTTCACTTTATGCCCTGACAGTCTGCTTCCTCCAAGACACTCTACACCATTCCACGCCACTCCATGACACTCCAATTCACTCTACTCCATGCCACTCAACTCTACTCTATGCCACTTTACCACACTTCACTCCACGCCACCCTCATTCACCCCACTAGCCATGCTGAACAGCAGCCACGCTGGTGTACAACATGGTTAAAACATATTGGCAAATCCAAGAGCTCTTGCATAGACAAGACCTACTGGCTTTGCCAATGCTTGTTAAGGAGGTTTCTACCCTCATCCCTTGGGTCAATGTTCTCGAACAGGAAAACCCAGGAGCTACATTAATACATTGGACGGCGTGCCAAATGAGTCATAAATCTCACTCTGCAATCTGACATCCGCGACATTTCTAAGTTTCCTATGGCCCATAAAATGGCAGAAATGACACCAAAAGTGCACAGTTGTACTTTTTACCCAACTCATCCTGATTGCAATTAAACTGAAGCACACACCAGCGCCACTTCCGGAGAGCTGGAGAGGAGCCGACCCATTTTATAGAAACTTCCTGTTCATCAGAAGAGCTCATGCACTGGGAGTTTTTACCCTTAACAGCTCAGTGTCACTCTTTTAATTACGCATAGCTGTGTCAGCAAATACCGCCGTGAGGCGTTTTATTAGAATGTGTCTGCCAAAGACATCTGAAAGCAATACCCCACCTCCAGAGGGTCTGGTTTTCCACCACAGTGGATATTATTTTATGTGATTTAACCGCAAGTGATTAAACATGGTTTAATCATTTAGCATCAACCGTGTATCCTAGGAGTATTTATGTTCCCCAGTCAAGAGTCTAATAACAGCAAAATCACAGAGTGCTAAATATGATATTAATGGAATCTACTTTACAACGTCCTACACATTCTCAAATTTAATTCTACCAGCAAAAAAGTTGCTTGGTTAGATTTTTTAAATATGTACATTGTGCATTACGCTGACTCAAATTAACTCTCCGCCTGTTTTAAACTTTAACTAAAAACAACAGCGCCCTGATTGCGAGTGTGCCTTACATAACCGGTGAGGCGCTGTCAGGAGCTGGCATGCTTGCACCAGAAGCTGGTTCCTGAGTTTTACCGCAATTACTGTACAACAGCAAGTTCCCGACAAAACTCGCCGGCCAAAACCCGGTGAAATAATTAGTTCGAGGAAAAAAATCAAAGAGAAGCACAACACTGGTAACTGATTCTCATTTTGCTTCAGGATGTTTCTCTCAGAGTTCAGAGACTGGCTCAGTGAGCGTTGGGCTGTCTGCTTGCATCCTACTAATGCGGGCACAGACTCGAGCAGGACGGCTGTGCCTCAGTGGAGCAGAAACACGTTACATTCGTCTCACAACACAGCTACCAATGAGTGAACAACCTACTAGCGAGCGCAGTGAAAATCTATGCGCCTGTTTTGAAGAATACTTTTTCGGTCGTACATCTCACATTTTTTTTGTGGTGAAATATTCCAAAGGGGTTGTGATTTGCATAAAGGTTTTTGACTCCAAGTTTGCCTCATAGGTCTTTGAGGCACCATTTTCCGCCACTGTACAATTCACCTATGCTTCAGAGAACACTGAGGTCCTGATTCACAAAGGTCAACTTGCACTTTCGTGTAAGTTTACGATTGTTTGCTATTCATAAAGAGATTTACAAGTAGTCTCCGCACATAAAAAGACCTATGTTTTTATGTGCGGGGACTATACTCATAACTCAAAAGATAACATAACAGCGCTGGCTCTGAGCCGGCAAATGCAAAATTAAACAATGCAAGAACATTATTTTATTTTTCATTTGCTGGCTATGAGCCAGGCAGTTGGCCGACGTTCGTCCGCCATTGCGGAGGAGCCACCACTGTTCGTGGTTCTCATTTTCTACCAACGGATTCTCAGATTACTACATTTTCCTTGGCGACACGCACACATTGCACAGAGACAATCATATGTGTGTAAATCAGTGCATAGAAAATGTTGCATCAGACAGGACTACAAAGTGTAGTAGTGACATGTCATCAATACTGGCAGGCAATATACTTTGAGTCCTTATTCTGGGAAAGCACAAACCCAGAATTTACAACGTAACATCTTTATTAGGGGTTCTCTTTTATAATAAGAATTGTTTTCTACTCAAATTTCGCAAGATTAGGTATGATGAAAGACTGGGCAAAAAAACATATAGCTCTTTGCATGCAGCTCTAGGATGGCAGTTAATAGCTCAATGTTCTCTAATAGGATTTTGACTTATAAACGACAAGTAACAAAAGGCGCACTCTTCCAGGAGCAGTAACCCACTGACCTATTTACATTATATGCATTTCGTTATCTGCATCGTACATGTTCTTAGCAGCAGCCATTTTAACCCTCTGCGCCACCTTAGGATGAGTCAAAACTTCCACTAGACAAACCTCCGGTCACTTTCCAGGAAGGCAATTAATCACCAGAGTTATCTTCGCATTTTAATTGATGTCTGATAATTGCTGATGGCCAGGAACGTGGCAGCAGGTGCTTTTAAAATGATAATATACATTTTGGAAAATGAAACCCCCACCCCAAATCAACGGCCGGTGTAGTTGCACTGATCGCACCGCCCTAGAGCCGGGCCTGAACCTGGAAGCCATTCATAAGCATCATAGAGTGCAGACTGTGCAAATACAAAAGGGAATCACTGGTACATGTACGTTTATGCTTTCTGGCACTGCGACAAGCCCAACAAAAATTAATCTCAGGCCTATCTTCCTACATCAGGGCACTCGTACACCAAATGAAGCTGTTTGCCAGCTTTACACCTGGGACACTGTGAAAGACATGGCCAATTTTGGTAAATTTGTAAAGCACACCCGCTCCCTTCTGAAAGACAAAATGGCCATAGCAGGGAGCGATCAACAGCCAGGCGAGTTTCATGCCACTATGGGCCCTATCTGTGCATGATTTTCAATTGCCGACAGGATCCAAAACCATCATGGGCATTTATGACCCCACACATCCCACAAATGGCTGCATAGACACGTTGACAGCAAAATACTCTTCTGGCCACTGCGGCATGTTGTGTTAAAAAGCACTGGCACTTTACTGAAGACCCCAAATGAACATACCCTAATCTTCATAGTGGCACTGTTTTAAATTCGCCACAAAGAAAAATTCTTTAGAACTAATTTATTACACATCAAATAGTTGACATGTTTTTACTGAGCACTTTTGTATTTAAAATTGTTTTTAAATCTGATTTGTTCCTCTGCCTCTAACGCCTTTTAAATTGCAATGATTTTAAGTATTCACACAAAACAAATGCATTCATTCATTCAGTGCGCTCATCGTAGAGGTAAAATTATTCACGGTGACATAAACACGTAAATAACTTTCCCAGAGTGACACAAACATTAAGGGATGCCTTTCTTCGGTGATATATATGTAGCTCTTTTTGCCATCCTGGCTGAAAGTAGCATACATTTAAAATGTATTATTGTGTTAAAATGTTTTATTTTCTTTGCTAACATAATTTATACGTGCTTTCACATAGTTTACATTAGTTGCACTTGATTTCCTTTCATTTCTCTTTGATGCCACCAAGGTCTGGATCAGGTTGACTTTCCTTTTCTATTAGTGAAAAATGTTTCTTTTAATTAAATGCAAAAAATACAGGTTCATTTAATTTTTTTTGGGGGGGGGCCTTTAGTGTTATATTTAATCTGCATAGGTTGGTTTTCTTTTTATAACTGTGTTTATATTTCTCACTTTGAAAGTGCCTTTGCCCAGGTTTATGAGTGTGGAGTTTGATCTTTTGGTCTGAAGTGCTTCCTTTTTGCTTAAGTGCATTTTTAGTATATAAGGATATATATATATCTGAAACACAATGTCTTCTATTTGTAAACAATAAAAGTAGTAAACGTTCCTTTATCTGCAGAATTTGCACAAATGTATTATACATTAAGTGGACAGCATAGATAAGTTTTAAATATCAACAAATTGTGGAATGTTTTTAACGAGTTGTAAAATATATTTATTATATTTATTGTATTTATACAAGCCCAAAAAAAATCTCAATTTTTTTTTCTCGTTTAAATACATATGGTCAAACAATTGTGTAAACAAAAATGTTTCTTCATTGTGTTATTGGTCCACTACACCATGTAATGCATTTTTAACTTTGACAGTCTGTTTACTATATCTATTTTATGCACTTGTACTTTAAAAATGGGGAAGTCTTGTAGGCGCGTCATGTGATCAAGGCCTGCATAGGCCGAAACGCGTCATGGCAGCACAGCGCACAAAGCAAAAGAAATAATAAAAAACTTGCACAAAATAAGAGGAGTCTGTTCCTGTTTCTGGTTCCGAAGGCATCGAACAGAGTAAGAAAAAGGATTTTCGCAATTTGCACCAAGACGGCTTCCTTGGTGACAACGGACCCCCTCCCGATCTGGGCGCAACGACAGGAAGCTGAGTCCGGATCGCAAACCCGGAAGTATTGGTCTCTGTGAGAGAAGGTCGTAGCAGGCACCAGACGAACAAGCATTTGCAATGCAATAGGTCTCGCATTTACGCGAGTTTGAGCTATTGGCATTGTAAATGACAATGCCTTTTTTATGTTTTGGTTTTAAAACATAAATAAAAGGCATTGTCATTTACAATGCCAATAGCTTAAACTCGCGTAAATGCGATACCTGTTGCATTGCAAATGCTTGTTTGCTGGAGTTACTGACACGAAACAAACTGACGCGAAACAAACCTAAGATGTGCTTGGGTGTTTCAGGGGTCAGGCAGTGTTTTGAAGCCTGGCTAGGAGGGAAAGTACGGGCTCCTGCGTGAGAGACTGGGAGAAGTTCATGAAAATGTGGACGTATTAGGTTTTGAGAGAAAGGGGTACCCTGTGGATGACAGTGATGAAGAATAAAGGGGGCTGTGAGATTGGGTGTTTTGTGAGCATGGTAGCATTAGGGACCGGGCATACACTCAGGGATTGGAAGTTATTCCTTACTCATCCTATTTGACTTTCAAGCTAACAGTGCCTGGACCCCAAAGACCATATCTGCACTTTAGATTACAGGATTACAGGATTATGCATTGTGGCAGGGTCTCCTTCTTAAAGTGGCAACAGCGCTCACTCGAAGGGTCCTTTCATGTGCTGAGTCTTTTGAAGGGGTGTGAGGGTAAAGAGGTAGAGAATAACAAAGCCGTTTTCTGCTCCTTTCCACCACCTTATAACCAATTAACATCAGATTGTCACCAACCCCCTGCAACTGTGGACTATTAACAGCCCTCTTGCTTTCATTGATGCTAAGAGGTGTTATAAACTCGTGCTGCGTAGAGTCCGAAGGGTCGAGGGGTGGGTACGGGATTTGGAGTCAAACATTCAAAGCTTTTATCAATCAATGAGACTGGCTGCCTCCCTGTGAGGCCTGATTTCCCCCCACAATAACCCCACTCCATCCATGACATTATGTGCTCTGATCTGTAAGACAGCCATTAAGGCAGAGGAGCTCTTAACTTCGAAACAGGAGTATTCGTTCTATGCAGGCGTGCTTCGATATAATATGTGGGTGTCCGTGCCCTGTAAAATAAAATGAATGTAAACACAGTTTGTGGTTAAAAGGGAGGCTGAGTGTCCCACGTGTCATATCCTCTCATGCATTGTTGTCTAGTGGTATGCTTAACAAGTTTTAGCTATCAGCATTTTAAATGACAATGCCTTTTATTTAGGTTTTCGAAACGAAAACAAAAATAAAAGGCATTGTTATTTGCAATGTCAACAGCTAAAACTCGTGTTAATGCGAGACCTATTGCGTTGCAAATGCTTGTTTATTGTGGTAATGGTATTTGGTGAAACCTGTTTAATACTTCTCAAAAAAGGTCTTAAGACGAGCTGAAAAGTATGGACCAGCCGATTCAATGATTACACAACACAGTTTTGAATGTTTTTAAACCCAGTGATGTAGTTTGAATTAAAAATCCTGGCATTTGAAATACACACATGTTTAAAATAAGAAACCAATAAATACGAGTGAGTTCAAATTATCAACAAGGCCGCCAATAAGTGTGCAGGACAGCAAGAAAGAGTTGGTCTCTAGAGACCCAAGTAGGAGACAAAAATACGATGTCAAAACGCGGCAGGTTCGTAAATACAAACCAGTGGTGCAGCTAATGAAGCGGCACCAGGACCCCACCGATGCTTTCATTTGAAGCAATTTATTTAGCAGCCAGCTTTATTTTTTGCAAGCACCTTTGTCTGGCTCGGTTTGCTCTTCTCTGCAATAGTTTTAGTGTGAGGTAGGGTGGTGCATCCAGGCAAATGATGGGAAGACTGGAAGGCACCAGGCAGACTGGCCTCTTGGGAAACTGAGCAGTCTGCAGACACGTCAGTCTTTGGTGGAGGAAGGGAAAGAGAAACAGAGGGCGGACACTGAAAGAGATGACAGAATACAGGCTGGCAAATGGTGTGCACTTTCGCGGCCGCTTTGATGTTCTCAGTGGCCGGGCGGATCACTGAGAACATCAAAGCGGCCGCGAAAGCGATCACAAATGCGGACAAATAGTGCGCGCGCCCGGCGCACATGCACTGTAGCTTGAGGCCTGAAAAGCCACTAGCTTGCACTTCCAAATCCCGCTTACTAAAGCTCTCGCCAGAGCAGCACTAAAGCGCTGGGTCAGGCGAGACCTAAAAAAGGATAAACTTCAACCGACAGTGGCATAGTGGAAGTATCCAAGTCGGAGGACGCGGACAACACCAGTGAATCTCACGCAAGGTGGGAGTTATCCGCAAGTGTCTGGTGGGAGGTGTGCAAAGAAAGGCCAGCACCAGTGGCGGCTCCTCCATAGGGGCATTTGGGCGCCGCCCCCCCTGCTTTCTCGCAGTGTGAGAAAGCAGAAACATAAATGGTAATAACTACCATTTATGTTTCTGCCTTCTCGCACTGCGAGAAAGCAGAAGTGCCTGATCGGGGGTGGGTGGTCCTGCTTGAGGGCAGGGGGGGAGTGGCTTGCCCATTGTTGTGCATAGGGACTGTTTGGTCGCCCCTGGGGCCGATCAAACAGTCTGTATGCACAACAGTGGGCAAGCCACTCCCCCCATGCCCTCGAGCAGGACCACCCACTCTCCTTAATTTTCTCTATGTAGGCTGCTGCAGCCTACATAGAGAAAATGGTCCCGGCTGGGGCGCTCTCCACTGCGCCTCAGCGTTGCGATTGGCAGAGCGGAGGGAGGGAGGCTGCCTTTCATTGATGACGACGAGAGCTTCAGGACGGCGGGAGCGGCAGTTGGGACGCATCTAGAAGCTGCGGTGTTGCAGGACGGAGCGGGAGTTGGGACGCATCCAGAAGATGTTGCAGGACGAGGACGGTAAGTTTTATAATATTCTTTAATTAAACCCCTCCCGCCTCCACCCCCGTGACGACCCCCACCCCCATCATGCCGGCCGTTACTGTGAAGTTATGAATGTACAAAACTATTTTAGGCCCTCCTTAGGCCTAAAATAGTTTTGTACATTCATTACTATTTTAGACCCTCCAGTGCCGTATCAATGCCAGTCAGGGCCGGCTTTAGGGCGGTGCGATCGGTGCCACCGCACCGGGTGCTGGCTTCCTGTGGGCGCCGTGTTTGAAAGTTTATTATGCCTTTGAAGCACCTGCTGCAGCGTTTTTTCCCCCCCTCGCAATTACCAGGCCTCACATAAATGTCAAGATAACTCGTGTGATTAATTATCTTCCTGGAGAGAGATCAGCATTTTGTATAGTTGTGGTTTTGACTTGGGTGAAGTTAGTGCAGAGGGTTAATATGCCTGCTGCAAAGAACGTGTACCATGTAGATTTCAGATGTAAACAGATCAGCAGGTTACTTGCAATGTATAATTTAAAGTCCTAATATAGAATAGTGAGGTATTAACTTTCATCCTAGAACTGCATATACTCTGCAAAGTACAGAACATTGATCAATGTTGCAAAAACGGTTAATTTGGCTAGAAATCGATTCTTATTATTAAAGAAAACTCCCAACTATGCTGTTTCTTTTTCGACTCTGAGTTTGTGCTTCTCCACACCAAGCACTCTTAAGCTATACTGCCTACCAGTATGGATGACATGTGACTCCTACACTTTTAGTCCTTTGGCTTACGTAACTTTTCCTACACACTGATTTACACACGTATGATTGAATGTCTGTGTGTAATGTGCGTGTGATGCAAAGTGCTCAGACACCCTACACTGGTATGAGTAGTGCTATATAACTAATTCAATGCATCTGAGAGAGTGTGGTTATGGAGACTTGGTCACTGTTAAAGGGTGCTAGTGAGAGAATCCGTGGTGGAGGTGGCCATTGGGGGGGCGCCAACAAACATTGTCGCACAGGTTGCCACCAGCGCTAAAGCCGGCCCTGATGCCGGTGGGACGGCCCCGCGCCTTATATTCTTTAATTAAACCTGTTACAGTGCTCTGTTCTCGGGTGGCGAGGAGGTGATTTACCACATCACTTGTAATATCTCATACTCCCCATTTCCACCTTTTATTTGGCCACCCTTTCCTTCTGAGTGTGGAGTCACCTACGAGGATACACCATGCAAGACAGGCTTGTGGGACACCGGCTCTGGTGCCAAGCGTGTGAAGATCTCTGTTCCCAGCGTCTTGACACCTTTGGGCATTTGTTTGCTCTGAGGGTAAAGAGGTAGAGAATAACAAAGCCGTTTTCTGCTCCTTTCCACCACCTTACAACCAATTAACATCAGATTGTCACCAACCCCCTGCAACTGTGGACTATTAACAGCCCTCTTGCTTTCATTGATGCTAAGAGGTGTTATAAACTCGTGCTGCGTAGAGTCCGAAGGGTCGAGGGGTGGGTACGGGATTTGGAGTCAAACATTCAAAGCTTTTATCAATCAATGAGACTGGCTGCCTCCCTGTGAGGCCTGATTTCCCCCCACAATAACCCCACTCCATCCATGACATTATGTGCTCTGATCTGTAAGACAGCCATTAAGGCAGAGGAGCTCTTAACTTCGAAACAGGAGTATTCGTTCTATGCAGGCGTGCTTCGATATAATATGTGGGTGTCCGTGCCCTGTAAAATAAAATGAATGTAAACACAGTTTGTGGTTAAAATGGAGGCTGAGTGTCCCACGTGTCATATCCTCTCATGCATTGTTGTCTAGTGGTATGCTTAACAAGTTTTAGCTATCGGCATTTTAAATGACAATGCCTTTTATTTAGGTTTTCGAAACGAAAACAAAAATAAAAGGCATTGTTATTTGCAGTGTCAACAGCTAAAACTTGTGTTAATGCGAGACCTATTGCGTTGCAAATGCTTGTTTATTGTGGTAATGGTATTTGGTGAAACCTGTTTAATACTTCTCAAAAAAGGTCTTAAGACGAGCTGAAAAGTATGGACCAGCCGATTCAATGATTACACAACACAGTTTTGAATGTTTTTAAACCCAGTGATGTAGTTTGAATTAAAAATCCTGGCATTTGAAATACACACATGTTTAAAATAAGAAACCATTAAATACGAGTGAGTTCAAATTATCAACAAGGCCGCCAATAAGTGTGCAGGACAGCAAGAAAGAGTTGGTCTCTAGAGACCCAAGTAGGAGACAAAAATGCGATGTCAAAACGCGGCAGGTTCGTAAATCCAAACCAGTGGTGCAGCTAATGAAGCGGCACCAGGACCCCACCGATGCTTTCATTTGAAGCAATTTATTTAGCAGCCAGCTTTATTTTTTGCAAGCACCTTTGTCTGGCTCGGTTTGCTCTTCTCTGCAATAGTTTTAGTGTGAGGTAGGGTGGTGCATCCAGGCAAATGATGGGAAGACTGGAAGGCACCAGGCAGACTGGCCTCTTGGGAAACTGAGCAGTCTGCAGACACGTCAGTCTTTGGTGGAGGAAGGGAAAGAGAAACAGAGGGCAGACACTGAAAGAGATGACAGAATACAGGCTGGCAAATGGTGTGCACTTTCATGGCCGCTTTGATGTTCTCAGTGGCCGGGCGGATCACTGAGAACATCAAAGCGGCCGCGA
The DNA here is from genome assembly GCF_964204655.1 of Triturus cristatus. Lineage (NCBI taxonomy): Eukaryota > Metazoa > Chordata > Amphibia > Caudata > Salamandridae > Triturus > Triturus cristatus. The sequence goes on along the minus strand of NC_140580.1, from coordinate 68,671,426 downwards.
AAGCGATCACAAATGCGGACAAATGGTGCGCGCGCCCGGCGCACATGCACTGTAGGTTGAGGCCTGAAAAGCCACTAGCTTGCACTTCCAAATCCCGCTTACTAAAGCTCTCGCCAGAGCAGCACTAAAGCGCTGGCTCAGGCGAGACCTAAAAAAGGATAAACTTCAACCGACAGTGGCATAGTGGAAGTATCCAAGTTTGAGGACGCGGACAACACCAGTGAATCTCACGCAAGGTGGGAGTTATCCGCAAGTGTCTGGTGGGAGGTGTGCAAAGAAAGGCCAGCACCAGTGGCGGCTCCTCCATAGGGGCATTTGGGCGCCGCCCCCCCTGCTTTCTCGCAGTGTGAGAAAGCAGAAACATAAATGGTAATAACTACCATTTATGTTTCTGCCTTCTCGCACTGCGAGAAAGCAGAAGTGCCTGATCGGGGGTGGGCGGTCCTGCTTGAGGGCAGGGGGGGAGTGGCTTGCCCATTGTTGTGCATAGGGACTGTTTGGTCGCCCCTGGGGCCGATCAAACAGTCTGTATGCACAACAGTGGGCAAGCCACTCCCCCCATGCCCTCGAGCAGGACCCACTCTCCTTAATTTTCTCTATGTAGGCTGCTGCAGCCTACATAGAGAAAATGGTCCCGGCTGGGGCGCTCTCCACTGCGCCTCAGCGTTGCGATTGGCAGAGCGGAGGGAGGGAGGCTGCCTTTCATTGATGACGACGAGAGCTTCAGGACGGCGGGAGCGGCAGTTGGGACGCATCTAGAAGCTGCGGTGTTGCAGGACGGAGCGGGAGTTGGGACGCATCCAGAAGATGTTGCAGGACGAGGACGGTAAGTTTTATAATATTCTTTAATTAAACCCCTCCCGCCTCCACCCCCGTGACGACCCCCACCCCCATCATGCCGGCCGTTACTGTGAAGTTATGAATGTACAAAACTATTTTAGGCCCTCCTTAGGCCTAAAATAGTTTTGTACATTCATTACTATTTTAGACCCTCCAGTGCCGTATCAATGCCAGTCAGGGCCGGCTTTAGGGCGGTGCGATCGGTGCCACCACACCGGGTGCTGGCTTCCTGTGGGCGCCGTGTTTGAAAGTTTATTATGCCTTTGAAGCACCTGCTGCAGCGTTTCTTCCCCCCCTCGCAATTACCAGGCCTCACATAAATGTCAAGATAACTCGTGTGATTAATTATCTTCCTGGAGAGAGATCAGCATTTTGTATAGTTGTGGTTTTGACTTGGGTGAAGTTAGTGCAGAGGGTTAATATGCCTGCTGCAAAGAACGTGTACCATGTAGATTACAGATGTAAACAGATCAGCAGGTTACTTGCAATGTATAATTTAAAGTCCTAATATAGAATAGTGAGGTATCAACTTTCATCCTAGAACTGCATATACTCTGCAAAGTACAGAACATTGATCAATGTTGCAAAAACGGTTAATTTGGCTAGAAATCGATTCTTATTATTAAAGAAAACTCCCAACTATGCTGTTTCTTTTTCGACTCTGAGTTTGTGCTTCTCCACACCAAGCACTCTTAAGCTATACTGCCTACCAGTATGGATGACATGTGACTCCTACACTTTTAGTCCTTTGGCTTACGTAACTTTTCCTACACACTGATTTACACACGTATGATTGAATGTCTGTGTGTAATGTGCGTGTGATGCAAAGTGCTCAGACACCCTACACTGGTATGAGTAGTGCTATATAACTAATTCAATGCATCTGAGAGAGTGTGGTTATGGAGACTTGGTCACTGTTAAAGGGTGCTAGTGAGAGAATCCGTGGTGGAGGTGGCCATTGGGGGGGCGCCAACAAACATTGTCGCACAGGTTGCCACCAGCGCTAAATCCGGCCCTGATGCCGGTGGGACGGCCCCGCGCCTTATATTCTTTAATTAAACCTGTTACAGTGCTCTGTTCTCGGGTGGCGAGGAGGTGATTTACCACATCACTTGTAATATCTTATACTCCCCATTTCCACCTTTTATTTGGCCACCCTTTCCTTCTGAGTGTGGAGTCACCTACGAGGATACACCATGCAAGACAGGCTTGTGGGACACCGGCTATGGTGCCAAGCGTGTGAAGATCTCTGTTCCCAGCGTCTTGACACCTTTGGGCATTTGTTTGCGCTGAGGGTAAAGAGGTAGAGAATAACAAAGCCGTTTTCTGCTCCTTTCCACCACCTTACAACCAATTAACATCAGATTGTCACCAACCCCCTGCAACTGTGGACTATTAACAGCCCTCTTGCTTTCATTGATGCTAAGAGGTGTTATAAACTCGTGCTGCGTAGAGTCCGAAGGGTCGAGGGGTGGGTACGGGATTTGGAGTCAAACATTCAAAGCTTTTATCAATCAATGAGACTGGCTGCCTTCCTGTGAGGCCTGATTTCCCCCCACAATAACCCCACTCCATCCATGACATTATGTGCTCTGATCTGTAAGACAGCCATTAAGGCAGAGGAGCTCTTAACTTCGAAACAGGAGTATTCGTTCTATGCAGGCGTGCTTCGATATAATATGTGGGTGTCCGTGCCCTGTAAAATAAAATGAATGTAAACACAGTTTGTGGTTAAAAGGGAGGCTGAGTGTCCCACGTGTCATATCCTCTCATGCATTGTTGTCTAGTGGTATGCTTAACAAGTTTTAGCTATCGGCATTTTAAATGACAATGCCTTTTATTTATGTTTTCGAAACGAAAACAAAAATAAAAGGCATTGTTATTTGCAGTGTCAACAGCTAAAACTCGTGTTAATGCGAGACCTATTGCGTTGCAAATGCTTGTTTATTGTGGTAATGGTATTTGGTGAAACCTGTTTAATACTTCTCAAAAAAGGTCTTAAGACGAGCTGAAAAGTATGGACCAGCCGATTCAATGATTACACAACACAGTTTTGAATGTTTTTAAACCCAGTGATGTAGTTTGAATTAAAAATCCTGGCATTTGAAATACACACATGTTTAAAATAAGAAACCATTAAATACGAGTGAGTTCAAATTATCAACAAGGCCGCCAATAAGTGTGCAGGACAGCAAGAAAGAGTTGGTCTCTAGAGACCCAAGTAGGAGACAAAAATGCGATGTCAAAACGCGGCAGGTTCGTAAATCCAAACCAGTGGTGCAGCTAATGAAGCGGCACCAGGACCCCACCGATGCTTTCATTTGAAGCAATTTATTTAGCAGCCAGCTTTATTTTTTGCAAGCACCTTTGTCTGGCTCGGCTTGCTCTTCTCTGCAATAGTTTTAGTGTGAGGTAGGGTGGTGCATCCAGGCAAATGATGGGAAGACTGGAAGGCACCAGGCAGACTGGCCTCTTGGGAAACTGAGCAGTCTGCAGACACGTCAGTCTTTGGTGGAGGAAGGGAAAGAGAAACAGAGGGCGGACACTGAAAGAGATGACAGAATACAGGCTGGCAAATGGTGTGCACTTTCGCGGCCGCTTTGATGTTCTCAGTGGCCGGGCGGATCACTGAGAACATCAAAGCGGCCGCGAAAGCAATCACAAATGCGGACAAATGGTGCTCGCGCCCGGCGCACATGCACTGTAGCTTGAGGCCTGAAAAGCCACTAGCTTGCACTTCCAAATCCCGCTTACTAAAGCTCTCGCCAGAGCAGCACTAAAGCGCTGGCTCAGGCGAGACCTAAAAAAGGATAAACTTCAACCGACAGTGGCATAGTGGAAGTATCCAAGTCGGAGGACGCGGACAACACCAGTGAATCTCACGCAAGGTGGGAGTTATCCGCAAGTGTCTGGTGGGAGGTGTGCAAAGAAAGGCCAGCACCAGTGGCGGCTCCTCCATAGGGGCATTTGGGCGCCGCCCCCCCTGCTTTCTCGCAGTGTGAGAAAGCAGAAACATAAATGGTAATAACTACCATTTATGTTTCTGCCTTCTCGCACTGCGAGAAAGCAGAAGTGCCTGATCGGGGGTGGGCGGTCCTGCTTGAGGGCAGGGGGGGAGTGGCTTGCCCATTGTTGTGCATAGGGACTGTTTGGTCGCCCCTGGGGCCGATCAAACAGTCTGTATGCACAACAGTGGGCAAGCCACTCCCCCCATGCCCTCGAGCAGGACCACCCACTCTCCTTAATTTTCTCTATGTAGGCTGCTGCAGCCTACATAGAGAAAATGGTCCCGGCTGGGGCGCTCTCCACTGCGCCTCAGCGTTGCGATTGGCACAGCGGAGGGAGGGAGGCTGCCTTTCATTGATGACGACGAGAGCTTCAGGACGGCGAGAGCGGCAGTTGGGACGCATCCAGAAGCTGCGGTGTTGCAGGACGGAGCGGGAGTTGGGACGCATCCAGAAGATGTTGCAGGACGAGGACGGTAAGTTTTATAATATTCTTTAATTAAACCCCTCCCGCCTCCACCCCCGTGACGACCCCCACCCCCATCATGCCGGCCGTTACTGTGAAGTTATGAATGTACAAAACTATTTTAGGCCCTCCTTAGGCCTAAAATAGTTTTGTACATTCATTACTATTTTAGACCCTCCAGTGCCGTATCAATGCCAGTCAGGGCCGGCTTTAGGGCGGTGCGATCGGTGCCACCGCACCGGGTGCTGGCTTCCTGTGGGCGCCGTGTTTGAAAGTTTATTATGCCTTTGAAGCACCTGCTGCAGCGTTTCTTCCCCCCCTCGCAATTACCAGGCCTCACATAAATGTCAAGATAACTCGTGTGATTAATTATCTTCCTGGAGAGAGATCAGCATTTTGTATAGTTGTGGTTTTGACTTGGGTGAAGTTAGTGCAGAGGGTTAATATGCCTGCTGCAAAGAACGTGTACCATGCAGATTACAGATGTAAACAGATCAGCAGGTTACTTGCAATGTATAATTTAAAGTCCTAATATAGAATAGTGAGGTATTAACTTTCATCCTAGAACTGCATATACTCTGCAAAGTACAGAACATTGATCAATGTTGCAAAAACGGTTAATTTGGCTAGAAATCGATTCTTATTATTAAAGAAAACTCCCAACTATGCTGTTTCTTTTTCGACTCTGAGTTTGTGCTTCTCCACACCAAGCACTCTTAAGCTATACTGCCTACCAGTATGGATGACATGTGACTCCTACACTTTTAGTCCTTTGGCTTACGTAACTTTTCCTACACACTGATTTACACACGTATGATTGAATGTCTGTGTGTAATGTGCGTGTGATGCAAAGTGCTCAGACACCCTACACTGGTATGAGTAGTGCTATATAACTAATTCAATGCATCTGAGAGAGTGTGGTTATGGAGACTTGGTCACTGTTGGACCCGGCCTCGTGGCGTGGTCCTTAACCCCCTGGATTGTGCCCGTTCCCCGCCCCGGCCTTCACGGGCCACCCGTCTGAACTGCACCAAGACCCTTCACCCGGAGCTGCACGTGGTCGCATACTCCTCGTGGCTCCGCCATCTTGTTGGCATACACGTCACCCCGTGCACCAGCCGGCGCGACCCTGCTCAACCCGGCCTCGACCCCAGCGAAGCCCCGCCATCGAGGCACCACGAACTAGCCAGGGGGTGCCGCAGGAACCATTCATCGCCCCCGGCGGAGGACAGTATCGATGGGACCCCCAACTGTCCTCCCCTCTCGAGGTGTGATCGCCCGGCAACTCCCATGGGCCTGGCGCCTCTCCTGCTGGGCGTCTGGCCACCTCCACCCGGCCACTCCGCCCCCTCGGGCGCATAGGTCCGGACATCAAAGGGCTCCAGACCTATATCTGGGGCGACCCCACCACAGCTCGGCAGTTGTATCCCGGAGTCGAGAGCCCTGCTGATTGAATCGCGGCTGACCCTACGGAGAAGAACTCTTGTCGGAACCATCACGAGCCCTGCTGACTGCGTCGCGGCTCCTTCCTGTGAACCCCTTTCTGAACCACCTGGAACATCGGAGCCCTGCTGACGCTGTCGCGGCCCAACCTCGCTGAAACCTCCCTCGGAGCCCTGCTGACGACGTCGCGGCTCGAGCTGAGCAGAAACCATCTTGAGAGCCCTGCTGATTGGATCGCGGCTCTCCACGAACTGTACGCCAGAGCCCTGCTGACGCCGTCGCGGCTCGACCCCTCCGAGATCCGGAGGTCCTCCAGCTTGAGGATAAGAACTGGGCCCCAGGTACCCTCGTACCGCATTCCTGCCAAAGACTGTCCCGCTACCCCGACCCCTCCAAAGAGACACTGAGACTTTTGGTGGATCCCTCGATCCCTTCGTGTAAATATTGCCCTCGTAACCCTTTTATTGCTGATAAAGAATTGCTTGTCCCAAGACAACCTCCTTGAGTCCTGTGTGGTGGTGTTACTGTGCTAGTACGTGATAGGAGAAGGATCTCTCAGGAGACTTCTCGGCAGCGCTCGGCTACTTCGTGCAGTGTGAGGGCCCCCCCCCTTGGTGGTCGCACCGACTCCTCGGGGTCCGCCTTCCAACATTTGGTGGCCAGCGACGGGATCCGAGCCGAACGCAGTACGTACCAGCCAGTACCCACTAGCTACCCATCCAAACGAACAGCATCATGAGCAGCCAGGAAAACAACGCGACAATGGAGTTCCAGCCCGAACGGCTGGAAGAATATACGCACAAAGAATTGAAACAGTTCTGCAAAGACAAAGGCATTGCAACCACCAGCCTGGGTACAAAAGAGGAGATGCAGAAAGCTCTGAGGGCATGGTTGGAGGCCGGGGCAGGCCCCTCCTAGGAGGAAGGGCCCTTGCCCCTGACTGAGACCGCAGCAACCGCACGGACTCCGGCAACCGGAGGAAGAAAGAGCCTAGAAACCGGCCTCTCCGAAGAAGAAATACGAGAGCGGGAAAAGGTCCGGAGCCACGAGCTAGAGCTCGCCCGACTGCGGCTGGACGGTGAACTCCAGCTGGCAGAAAAGAAACTGGCCCTAGAGCAGCTGCGCCTTCAAGAAGAGATAGAGGAGAAGAGACGACACCGGGAGTTGGAGGAAAAGAAACTAACTCTTGAGCACGAGCGCAGTCTCAAGGAGCTCGAGATCAAGGCCAAGAACGGAGGGACTGACACCCCCAGAGACACTCTACCGCCTTCCGAGGCCAAGGTACATATCCCGAAAGAAGTCGTCAAGGAGTATTACAAGAATGACGACATCCAACAATGGTTCAAGGCCTACGAGGTGGCCATGACCTCTCATCGGGTGCCCCGAAAGGACTGGGGCGCGGGCCTGTGGGGGCGGTTCCTGAGTGAGGGGCGGGACACGCTGCTCCAGCTACCGGAGGAGGTGATGACCTCCTACGATCACATGAAGGAGGCCCTGCTCACCCGCTACGGGCTAACAGCGGAAATGTACCGCCAGCGGTTCAGAGACTGCAAGAAGATCCCGGGTACCACATGGGTGGAATATGTGGACTTTTTCAGTCGGGCCCTAGAAGGGTGGATCAAAGGGAGCAAAGCAACCACCTACGGGCAGCTGGTCGACCTCATCGTATGGGAACACCTTTCCAACAATTGCTTCGTGGAACTGAGGCAGCACCTCCTCGACAGCAAAATGACCGACCCACGAAAACTTGCCGTCGAAGCCGATCGATGGGTCAACTCCCGGGTCCCCCGGAACTCAATGGGGGAGTACCAGAGGAACCCCAACGGGCCCCTCCGCCAGCGCGGTGGGGGGGAGGGCCGAACAGGAACCGAGACCCTCCCGCCGGGGCCCCCAGGAGCCCCCCTCGAGGGCCGCCGCAGCCACATCTCTCCCCGAGCCTAGCCCGAAAGGTGGGCCCGGCCCGACCCGGACCACGGCCGCCAGTGACCTGCTACGGCTGCCAACAAACAGGACACTTTGCCAGCGATCCGGCCTGCCCTCTGAACCGAAGAAACGGGGCCGGCGGGCACCCGCCCCGGCAGCTGACAGCCGCCGCCTTGGGGGGAGAAGAAGAGGAAGAGGAGGCCCTCGACCGAGAGAACACTGAGTGGGAGCCGGCAGCCATGTCCCTGGTCTGCCTGGGTAGCCGAGAGATGGTACCCTGCACCCCCATCCCAACCAACACCCAGAAGTACCGGCAGCAGGTCACGGTCAACGGACAACGGGCCGAAGCCCTTCGTGACACAGGCGCCAGTATCACCGCTGTCCGCTGCCACCTGGTGACCCCTGGGCAGATTCTACCGAATGTGCTGTGCCCCGTACGGACGGCCGACAACAGTGAAAGCCTATGCCAGATGGCCCTGGTCCCCTTCGAGTGGGGAGGGGTGACGGGCCTGCTGAAGGTGACAGTGCGCGACGACGCCCCGGTCGACTGCCTCCTGGGGAACGACTTGGAAAGTTCCCCCTGGGCTCAAGTAGAGCGACGAGAACACCTCCGAATGTTGGGACTGGCTGATTGGGCCTGCGCCATCACCCGGTCCATGACCGCCCAGGCCCCCCGCTCATCCTCGACCTCCGGGACCGCCCAGCCCGAGGGGCTCACACCCCCTCCCGCCAGCAGCGAGGAGGAGGCGGACACCGACCCTGGACCCAGCGAATCCTCCCCCGAAGAGATGGCTTCTCCGAGCGCCCTCCCAGAGCTGACACAATGGCGACACGAAGGGGGCCCCACCCGAGAACAGTTCCAGCAAGAACAACAGTCCTGTCCCTCTCTCGAAGGGGTCCAACAACAGGCGGCCGCGCAAGCCAACGGTGACCAGACCGGCACCCACTGGATCTACTGGACCGAGGGCCTGTTGTACAGTGAACAGAAAGTAGCAGAACTCGGGGCCAGCCGCGTGTTGGTGGTCCCCCTCCGCTTCCGGGAGTTCCTTCTCCACCTGGCCCATGATGTGCCCCTCGCCGGACACTTGGGGCAAGACAAAACGTACAGTCGTCTGGTGACCCACTTCTACTGGCCCCGGATGCGGAGAGATGTGGACAACCACTGCCGGTCCTGCCAGACCTGCCAAGCCAGCGGAAAGACGGGGGGTCGGGTCAAGGCCCCCCTCCAGCCCTTTCCCGCCGTCAGCACCCCGTTCGAACAGGTCGGAATCGATATTGTGGGACCCCTGGACCCCCAAACCGCCCTGGGCCACCGCTTCGTCCTGGTCCTCGTGGACCACGCCACCAGGTACCCGGAGGCGGTCCCGCTAAGAACTATAACGGCCCCTGTGGTAGGCCGGGCCTTGATGGGGATCTTCTCCCGAGTGGGATTCCCCAGCGAAGTGGTGAGCGACCGCGGCACGAACTTTATCTCCAGGTACATGCGGTCTCTGTGGCAACAGTGCGGGTTCACATACAAGTTCACGACCCCCTATCACCCTCAGGGGAACGGACTGGTTGAGCGGTTCAACCGAACATTAAAAGGGATGATCCAGGGCCTGGAAGAACCCCTCAGGCGGAAATGGGATGTCCTGCTGCCCTGCCTCCTGTTTGCCTATCGGGAGGTCCCGCAGAAGTCCCTGGGGTTCAGCCCGTTTGAACTATTGTATGGACACCCGGTCCGCGGACCACTCAGCCTGGTCAAGGAGGGCTGGGAGATGAAGCCCCGAGGAGCCCCTCCTGACGTCTACCGATACCTCCTGACCCTCCGAAACCAGACCCGCAGGTTCCGAGCCATGGCCGAAGCCAACCTCGAGGCCAGCCAGGAGGACATGAAGCGGTGGTACGATCGCAACACCTCTACTATAGAATTCGAGCCAGGACAGAAAGTATGGGTCATGGCCCCGGTCGAACCCGGCGCCCTCCAGGACAAGTGGACCGGGCCCTTCAAGGTGGTGGAGAAGAAAAGTCCCGTCACCTACCTGGTCGATCTGGAGTCCCCCAGGAACCCCCTCCGGGTCCTACATGCTAACAGGCTAAAACCCCACTTCGCCCGGACCGAACTGAGCCTGCTGCTGGCGACTGACGAAGGGGGCGAGGACGACTCCGAGCCCTTGCCCGACCTCTTGCAATCCAACATTCACGATGGATCGATCGAAGGGGTCCAACTCGCCTCGTCCCTGACCCCGGAACAGCGCAACGACTGCCAGCAATTACTGCGGGACTACGCAGCCCTCTTCTCTCTCACCCCGGGGGTGACCCACTGGTGCGTCCACGATGTCGACACCGGGGAGAGCCCCCCCATACGGCACAGAGCCTACCGGGTGCCTGACCGAGTGCGGGCCTGCATCCAGGCTGAAGTAGCAAAGATGCTGGCCCTGGGGGTCATCGAGCCTTCCGACAGCCCGTGGGCCAGCCCTGTCGTCCTGGTGCCCAAGGCCGCAGCTCCCGGTCACCCCCCGGAGTTGCGATTCTGCGTGGACTACCGAGCCCTGAATGCAGTAACCCAGACAGACGCACACCCGATACCCCGGGCCGACGAACTCATCGACCGCCTAGGGGCCGCTCGCTACTTGAGCACGCTGGACCTCACCGCCGGGTACTGGCAGATCCAGCTCACCCCCGGCGCCCAAGAAAGATCCGCCTTTTCGACCCCGGATGGGCATTACCACTTTCGGGTGATGCCCTTCGGAATGAAGAACGCCCCGGCCACCTTCCAAAGACTAGTGAACAAGGTTTTGGCCGGGCTTGAGGCCTTCAGCGCGGCCTACTTAGATGACATTGCCGTGTACAGCAACCACTGGGCCGAGCACCTTCTCCACCTGAAGGCCGTCCTGGCCGCCCTTCAGCGGGCCGGGCTCACAATCAAGGCCAGCAAATGCCAAATCGGCCACGGATCCGTGACCTACCTGGGCCATCAAGTGGGGAGCGGGCAGGTGGCCCCCCTCCAAGCAAAGATAGATGCCATCCAGACCTGGGAACCCCCCACTACCCAGACCGCTGTCCGGGCCTTCCTGGGCCTCACCGGATACTACCGGCGGTTTATCAGGGACTATGGGAGCATTGTTGGCCCCCTCACAGAGTTAACGTCCAAAAAGCAGCCCAAGAAGGTACACTGGACACCCCGCTGCCAAACAGCCTTCGACACCCTAAAAACAGCCATGTGTACTGCTCCGGTGCTGCAGGCCCCGGACTACCAGAAGGAGTTCGTGGTACAGACGGACGCCTCCGAGTATGGGATCGGGGCCGTCCTATCCCAAGCCGACGAAAAGGGGCTCGACCGACCAGTGGCCTTCCTCAGCCGGCGACTACTGCCCCGAGAGCAACGCTGGAGCACTATTGAGCGTGAGGCCTTCGCTGTGGTGTGGGCCCTCAAGAAGCTCCGGCCCTACCTCTTTGGCACCCACTTCCGGGTCCAGACCGACCACCGGCCCTTGCAATGGCTAATGCAAATGCGGGGCGAGAACCCCAAGCTGCTGCGGTGGTCCATCTCGCTACAAGGAATGGACTTTGACGTCGAACACCGGCCCGGCAATGACCACGCCAACGCCGACGGCCTGTCCCGCTTCTTCCGCCTTGACGAGGAGAATCCCCAAGGAGATGGGTGACTCTCCATGCCTTCGGCTGGGGGGGACGCCTGTTGGACCCGGCCTCGTGGCGTGGTCCTTAACCCCCTGGATTGTGCCCGTTCCCCGCCCCGGCCTTCACGGGCCACCCGTCTGAACTGCACCAAGACCCTTCACCCGGAGCTGCACGTGGTCGCATACTCCTCGTGGCTCCGCCATCTTGTTGGCATACACGTCACCCCGTGCACCAGCCGGCGCGACCCCGCTCAACCCGGCCTCGACCCCAGCGAAGCCCCGCCATCGAGGCACCACGAACTAGCCAGGGGGTGCCGCAGGAACCATTCATCGCCCCCGGCGGAGGACAGTATCGATGGGACCCCCAACTGTCCTCCCCTCTCGAGGTGTGATCGCCCGGCAACTCCCATGGGCCTGGCGCCTCTCCTGCTGGGCGTCTGGCCACCTCCACCCGGCCACTCCGCCCCCTCGGGCGCATAGGTCCGGACATCAAAGGGCTCCAGACCTATATCTGGGGCGACCCCACCACAGCTCGGCAGTTGTATCCCGGAGTCGAGAGCCCTGCTGATTGAATCGCGGCTGACCCTACGGAGAAGAACTCTTGTCGGAACCATCACGAGCCCTGCTGACTGCGTCGCGGCTCCTTCCTGTGAACCCCTTTCTGAACCACCTGGAACATCGGAGCCCTGCTGACGCTGTCGCGGCCCAACCTCGCTGAAACCTCCCTCGGAGCCCTGCTGACGACGTCGCGGCTCGAGCTGAGCAGAAACCATCTTGAGAGCCCTGCTGATTGGATCGCGGCTCTCCACGAACTGTACGCCAGAGCCCTGCTGACGCCGTCGCGGCTCGACCCCTCCGAGATCCGGAGGTCCTCCAGCTTGAGGATAAGAACTGGGCCCCAGGTACCCTCGTACCGCATTCCTGCCAAAGACTGTCCCGCTACCCCGACCCCTCCAAAGAGACACTGAGACATTTGGTGGATCCCTCGATCCCTTCGTGTAAATATTGCCCTCGTAACCCTTTTATTGCTGATAAAGAATTGCTTGTCCCAAGACAACCTCCTTGAGTCCTGTGTGGTGGTGTTACTGTGCTAGTACGTGATAGGAGAAGGATCTCTCAGGAGACTTCTCGGCAGCGCTCGGCTACTTCGTGCAGTGTGAGGGCCCCCCCCCCTTGGTGGTCGCACCGACTCCTCGGGGTCCGCCTTCCAACAGTCACTGTTAAAGGGTGCTAGTGAGAGAATCCGTGGTGGAGGTGGCCATTGGGGGGGCGCCAACAAACATTGTCGCACAGGTTGCCACCAGCGCTAAAGCCGGCCCTGATGCCGGTGGGACGGCCCCGCGCCTTATATTCTTTAATTAAACCTGTTACAGTGCTCTGTTCTCGGGTGGCGAGGAGGTGATTTACCACATCACTTGTAATATCTCATACTCCCCATTTCCACCTTTTATTTGGCCACCCTTTCCTTCTGAGTGTGGAGTCACCTACGAGGATACACCATGCAAGACAGGCTTGTGGGACACCGGCTCTGGTGCCAAGCGTGTGAAGATCTCTGTTCCCAGCGTCTTGACACCTTTGGGCATTTGTTTGCGCTTTATACATTTTTTTTTTTCATTTCGTTTCTGCTGAGTCACAGATGAACGGGAAGAATAAAACTTCACAAACTATGTCAACCAGCACTCGAGGACGTCGCAAAACTTCACTTATATAATAAAAACTTTGCACTTTAGTACGTCCAGGCATGTTTAATTTACTTTAAAGATGGTTTTAGGAATGTAAGTTAGATAAATAAGTTTACTGGGCTATTTTTAGATGACTTCAGCCAAACAATAGGAGCAAACACAGCAATCTTCACTTTGAAAAATCCACAAATATTGAAATATATTTCTGGACGATAAAAACCGAGAAAGTGTGACGTCCATTCCAATTGGATAATAAAATAGATAAGATTTCCCATAAAGCACCGGCTTTATTCCCTTTCCCTAATTATTGAAAAGTTTAAAAGTTCAGAAACTTAATAGGGCATTCCATTTTCCACTGTCTTACTTCATGCAATATTCATACAATAAATATCATTACTTTCCAACGAGTTTGTAATAAAGGGAACTAAAGATATTCCGCTGGGCTCCGTTTTTATGTTGAAATAGGCAGTCTCTGCTCTAATGACAATCTTGCCTTTGCAAACAGCTATAAAAGTAGAATAAAAGTCCTCCTTTTCCAGTATTAATCCATCAGGAAGCTTTCAGGGATATTTCTTGTCTAAAATATTCATAGACAGCACAATGTCCTGAATGCCCAGTGACTACTAACCTTGACTTTTGCCACAGCCTGTAATCCCTGAGGTGTGTGACTCAGAAGGACCCAGAGGCCTACCCTGGTGAGGAGGGAGAGACTGGGCTGTGAGGTGATTTGGTTTGGTTTTTCGCCTTAGAGGTTTTCGCCACCCAATCTTTGGCCCTAATGGAGACCTGAGGTGACATATAGTTCATCTTTCTTTGGCAATAAGGTCAGGCGGCTAACGCCAATGTTCCCTATTCTTTTAAAATAATGCAGTCAGGCTAAATGGATGACACGGGTGCAAGCAGGAATGAAGCACGATATGGGACAGTTTTAAATGTGTTTAATTATTTCAAGTCTACATATCCTACCTACTTTTATAAATATTCTTGCTTTCTGAAATGTAGTTTAACTTGCATCCTTTGGTCCTTTTTTTTTGTTCTTCAAAATTTCCTTGGCGTGAGGGTCCTGCAGTTCCCCTTTAGTCAATCAGGCTCGCTACGACACAAAACACATTTAGACCCTTTTTTACGGCACACCACTTTCAAATGTCACCAGCCACCACTGGCCAGCACAGTACTTGCATAAGCCTTGCATCTAACATAAGCGCTGAGAAAGGCCGCCGACGTCCTAGAGGCAGGGAGGAGGCAGCTGAGGAAATGTTCACAGAGACTCCAATTTTGCAGACAGTAAGTCGCGGCAATAATGAGGAAACGAGTAAAAACCTAATGAACATTAAAGAGCTGTAGAAAAAATTGGAGAAATTAACGAAGGGAGGATATGATTGCCAGATTAAGGAAAGATGAAGACATCATAAAAAAATTTGTAAAACATTCAAATTTCAAAGAGAAAAGGATGATAACAACAATGGCCAGATCTTTACTTTGGCCCGCAAGTAGGATGCAGCAAAAGCGTCACATAAGGGAGCGAGATATACTACTGCAGTGAAAGAGGCAACAGCAGGTCCCAGCCGGGAAATACAGGCGGTATCATCATTGTCTGACTTAAGTTCCGCAATTGACAGCGGCTCAGATATAGAGCAAAACCAAGGCGCGACAGGAGGTGGCGATCGGCGCAAACAAAAGCACACACTCGCCGAAGATTTGAATTTTTTAAGAGAAGAAAGGCGCCAAACGTTGCGCCCGTGGAATCCAAATAACAAACCAAAGGCGCAACACAAGACGCCGGGAACGAAGACGCCGAAGGCGCCAACAACAAAAAGTGTTTCAACAAGAAACCAGCAAACAAAAGCTGGCAACGAAAATAACTCAAAGATCACCATCTACTAACACTATCATAAACCTGTCCGAAGTCAATCTCGACATCGCAGAACAACAACTACTGGCGCTGGGACACTTATACAGTCCAGAAAGTAACTTTGACTACCCCCAAACCAGGGCAGATATCTACAAGTTCATAAGAAAGCTAAAATTTAAAAAAATTCACCTGCAACAACTAAGCAAAACAAAGACAACCATGACAATTGAAAGAACACCTAACAATGTCAATGTGCTAACAGCTTCAGATGTGAGTTTGCTGGGTGATCTGCAAGTCTTACAACGCTATGAATCGATTCCAATGTGCTCAGCGTCCACAGAATTCCTTATGGACAGTGCTTAATTTGAGCCGGAGCTTTCCAGTGCTGAGCACCTGCACTTAATTGGTTTCCGGTGCTCGGCACCGGTACCTAATTGTCAACACCACACTTAGGGCAGTCTGCCACAAGGTGGCGCTGCTCATGTAATTTAAAGATGAGCTGTATAACAGTTGTTTAGGAAAACAATATACTTTAAAAAAAATACTAGTACCTGTCTCCCCAGCCATTCCTCTAGCTTTAGGGACCTGGAATAATCTGAACTGTGGCATTTGCAGGCAAGAGAGAGGGATAGCAGTTGTTTTGGCAGCAATGACAGGGGCGATGGGTGGTGCAAGCTGCAGTGGCCTCATGGTCAGAGCCCTGGCACTTAATATTTTACAAATTAAGCACTGCTTATGGAACAGCAAGGAGTCAAAATTAATGCTACAATTGTGACGGAGTTTAAGCCTAAATCGGAGAGAGTTTGGACCAATTATTCCAAGAGGTTCAATAGACACTTTTAATGAGATAATAACGTCAGATATTAAAAAGTTAAATCACAAAACAACCACCAGCAGGAGGAAACACAACAGAAATCAGTACAAATATCATCAACTGATCAACAAATTATAGGACAGTGACACTCTAGTAATCCGCAACTCACAGAAAGGTGGGAATGTTGTGATTTGGCCCAAACAACAATACTTAAAAGAAGCCATGTCACAACTTAATGATCGTAATTGGTATAGACTAGGAAACAAACAAACCTTGCTGGCAGCACAAAACAAACTTTTTAGTAAACTCTTGGTATGGAAGAGTGCGGGCCTGATAAATTAGGAGGAATACTGGTTTATGAAGAACGATCATCCCATAACGCCGGTAATCTACTTCATTCCGAAGGTGCATAAAGACATTACAAACCCGCCGGGAAGGCCAATAATCTCCGCCAAACAAAGACTGCTTGAGAATGTTTCACCTTTTATAGACTTTTTCTTGCAAAGCCATGTTAAAGCTCTTCCATCCTACATATAGTACACCACAGACTTTTTAAAACAAATACATAATGTGCAGTGGCGAAAGGAGTATTGGCTAATGATATTGGACGTATCAAATCAATATACGTCAATTCATCATAAGGATGGAATCAAAGTCGTGGAACATTTCTTAGGCACTAGATCAATTCAATTTAATTTTATCAGCTCAATAAAATGCTTATAAGTTTGATTCAGTTTTGCCTTGACAACAACTTCTTCCTATTTCACCAGCAGATTTACCAACAAGTGAGGGGGGTAGCAATGGGGGCGAGCTTTTCACCAAGCTACGTCTGCCTCCATATGGGGTGGTGGGAGGAAGTTGTACTCAATACTGACTATGCCGATACTATGGCAGATCATGTAGTGAAATGGACAAGATAGATCGATGATTTATTTGTCATTTGGCAGGGGACGAGACAAAGTGCAGAAGACTTTATTGATAAAATCAATAATAACGCTCTAAATCTGCACTTTACAAGCAATATAAGTAATGAAGCAATCTGTTTTTTTAGATGAGGAGGTATATGTAGCAGGTGATCAATTACAAATGAAAGCGCACCGTAAACCTACCGTAGGCAACACTACACTTCACTCTTCAAGTTTCCACCCTAAGCACACCATAAACATTATCCCCTATGGGGAAATGCTTTGCATTCGTCGCATATGTAGCAATGATAAAGATCTATCAGATACCCAAGAAGCAAGTAAAATACGCTTCTTGGATAGAGGCTATTCTGAGCAGATTGTTGACCAGGCTACTCAACGCAAGAGCAAGCTATGCAGAAAGGACCCACTATTTAAACCATCTAACAGCAAGGCCAAGCAGGGTGGAAAAACAGGAGTGAACAATAGTGATCCCAGACTTATTCTCACCTTTAACAAACATATCGACAGTCTCAGACAGATCAGAAAGAGGAATTGGCACCTAGTACTCAGCGAACTAATCTTAGGGGATAAATTACCAGCGATGCCCGCCATAACATATAGAAAGGCTTTGTCCACCAGTGACTTCTTAGTCAATAGCAGCCCGGAGGTGAGATCAGGGACAGGCTGGCTCTCAGGACAAAAAGGCTTTGTGAGATGTTCTTCAGGCAAAGCCTGCAAATTTACCACTAGTAAAACATCATTTCAGACACCTTTCAGTGATAAGCCCATCAAAATAAACAAATTAATCACCTGCAAAACAGAGTTTGCCATCTACGTGCTGGAGTGCTCTTGTGGACTGCAGTACGTGGGAGAGCAAAACTGCAGGTCCACAAGAGGATCCTCCAGCACCTAAGGGCTATAACAAATTCTGACTCTAGTTACCCAGTGGCACACCTCTTTAGAGAAATGCATGGCAATAATCTGCAACATCTCAAATTCTTTGCCATAGACTCAATCCCCCCACTAAGGCGAGGAGGAGATAGGGAGGCGTTACTCAGAAAACTCGAAACTAGGTACATATTAGAGCTAGATAGCAAAAGCCCACAGAGGCTCAACACCACAGAGGAGCTCTACACTTGGGTTTAATACTGAAGTACCTTTCAACCTTGTAACATAGTCTTTATCTGTGAACATTGTTGTAAATAACTGCATTTAGGCACATAGAGGAGGCAATTATAAATTCTGCCTTTCCATCCATTTTATAGCACTGTCACTTTAAAAGCTTTTATCAAATTCTTTGGGTAACAAGCTTAATCACAGGGTACACACTAAGAACTATTTGCACGGTAAAATTATTTTTGCATTTTGTATGTGGCCTAGCATAGAGCACAAGCCCACTAGGGCAGTATATCTCCAACACAATGTCTTCTATTTGTAAACCATACAAGTAGTAAATGTTCCTTTATCTGCAGAATTTGCACACATGTATTATACATTAAGTGGACAGCACAGATAAGTTTTAAATATCAACAAATTGTGGAATGTTTTTGACGAGTTGTAAAATATATTTATTATATTTATAAAAGCCACAAAAAAAAAACTGGGGAAGTCTTGTAGGTGCGTCAGTAAGAAAAAGGATATTCGCAATATATACCTTTTTCTTACTCGGTTCGATGCCTTCGGAACCAGAAACAGGAACAGACTCCTCTTATTTTGTGCAAGTTTTTTATTATTTCTTTTGCTTTGTGTGCTGTGCCGCCATGACGCGTTTCAGCCTATGCAGGTCTTGATCATATGACGCACCGGTAGATAGTTATAGTTAGCACCTAGTTTCCATAGTAAAAGCGTTTGTTTTTCCCCAATAACTTAAGCGTCGTTTAACGAATCTTCGCGAAATGTTCAAAACTAGTGGGGCTCTTCGGTCAGCTCCTGTCTTAAAAGTTTCGGGGTGATTCATCAAGCGGGGGCTGAGAAAAAAGGAGGGTCCCAAAACACGTTTTCCCTATGTTCATTCCCATAGGAAACTTTAGACAAAGCTACAGCCCGAACTGCTCAACGGAATTACACCAAATTTGGCAAAATGGTAGGGCTTCGTTCAGAAAGATCCCTTTTTGTTAAATGGAGTAAATTCGTTCAGTAGTTCCTGAGAAATTAAAAAAAGGAAAAATATTGCTATCTGAGCACCGAGGAGGATTCGCGAATCCTCCCGAGCACAAGCTGAATTCTGATTTGCTGCCAACACTCCAAACCAGGAAGTGTTGGCAGCCATCTGGTGACTCGGTAGAACCGAGTCACAAGAAAACAGTGAAAAAGAGGTTGAAAAACAAGACAAGGGGGCAGGGTAGAAACATACTGACCCCTAGGCCTGCTCTGGGGGTCCCAAAAGGACCCCCAGGGTAAAAAAAAGCATTTTTTTAAAAAACAAATCGGCCGAACTCGTGCTGGGGTCGCAATCCGGGCGAGAAAATAAAAACAAGCATTGGCATAGCCAATAGGTCTCGCCTTTCGGACCTTATAAGTGTTTAGCCATGCAACAGTTGCTGAACTAAATACTTATAAGGTCCCAAAAGCGAGACCTATTGGCTATTCCAAGCGGTCACGATCAAACATCAAAGCGGCCGCAAAAGTTAAAGTAATCGCGGTAAAGTGCGGCATGCGCGCCCGCGCACATGCACTATGGCTCTAGGCTGGCCTGGTAGCAGTTTTTGGAGCCCTCTCAATAAGTCTCGCCAGACCAGCGCATGCGCTGGGTCAGGGGAGACCTAAAAAATGGGCTCCCGCACTTCATTATTTTTAAGCCCCTGGGTGGGCTAGGTCCTGGGGGCAATGCCAAATTGTATAGCGAGGACCCGCCGGGGCCCTTGCAACCCTGAGGACTGCCACCTCTACCTCCGCCACTGTTTTTTTCCCCATTATTTGTGGGGGGCACGCATGCCCCCCGGAGCCCTGGGGACCACCGCCTCCCGAGGTCTCTCATGTTTTATATTAAAAAACTTATGTGTGGGGGGCTCAAGCCCCCCCACACGCCCTGGGGACCACCACCTCCCCAGGGCTGTGCAACAAAAACGCAGGGGGGCACGCAGCCCCCCGCAGCCCCATGGACCGCCACCTCCTCGGGGCTCTAGTTTTTAAAAAAAATACCCTGTGGGGGGGCTCAAGCCCCCCCACACGACCCGGGGACCACCACCTCCCCTGGGCACTAAATATGCAAATGCTTGGGTCCGTTATGGACCTCCAATCCCCGGGACCACCACCTCCCTGGGGCTTTGCACTCGTAGGGAGGGGGGCCGCGCGGACCCCCTCCTGGAGCCCTTGATGGCTCGCCACCCCCCAGGGCCGGCTCCTGCAATGTCCCGGGGTGCCCACCCCTGGGACATTGCCGTTTGCTATGGCAGGGCGGGAGCACGGCTCCCGCTCTGCCATAGCAAACTCCTGCCATAGCAAACTCCTGCTTTGCTTCATTGAAGCGAGAGCAGGAAATCCTGCTCTCGGTTCAATGAAGCAAAGCAGAATTGCTTTTGGGCAAGGGGAGCTGCATGTCAGCAGCTCCCCTGGCCCAAAAGCAGTGCCGGCACCTGCAGGAGGCAGGGAGTCGGTGGGACCGTGGTGGCATTGGGGCTCCCCCCACTGGCCTCAACGAAGAGGCTAGGCCCCGGGGGAGGGGGTCCCCGGGGTCAGGAGTGGCCTGGGATGGGGGCATTCAGCCCCTCTCCACTTTATAAAAATAAATTAATTAAAAAACGGACAGGCCGGCCCCGGGGGATGGGGTCCCTGGGGCCATAATTGGCCTTTGGAGGGTGGCTGCACGTCCCCCACCGCATTATTAAAAATAAAAAAATAAGACTGATAGGCCCCGGGAGATGGGGTCCCCGGGACCAAAAGTGGACCAGGGAAGGGGGGTCATGCAGTCCCTGCCCAAAACATAAATAAATAAAGAAAAGGAACTGGCAAATCGATGGAGGCCTCGCCCCCTCCCTGCACCACTGTGCAAACGCGCCGCTTGGCGTGATTTAAGTTGGGGAATTAATTCCCCTTCAATACTGAGGGTCCCTGGGGGCCAACTAGCCCACCAGGTACCTTCAGTAAGCACCACAGGGCTGCGTTGCAGAGAGGTGGTCGGAGGTCACGCCCCTTTTTACACCTCTACAATGCAGCTCTGTGGTGCGTACTGGAGGTACCTGGTGGGCTAGCTGGACCCGAGGGACCCTCAGGATTCAAGGGAACTTAACCCCCCAAATCAAAATGCACCATGGGGCGCGTTTGCACAGTGGTGAAGGGAGGGGGCAGGGCCTGATGTAACAAGTATGCAAACACGCCCCGTGGCGCGATTTAAGTTGGGGATTCAGTCCCCTTCAATCCTGACGGTCCCTGGGGGCCAACTAGCCCACCAGGTATCTCCAGTATGCGCCACAGAGCTGCATTGCAGAGAGGTGGTTCGAGGCCACGCCCCTTTTTACACCTCTCTGCAACCACAGCTCTCTGGGGCTTACTGGAGGTACCTGGTGGGCTAGTTGGCCCCCAGGGACCCTCAAGATTCAAGGGGACTTAATCCCCCAAGTTACAACACGCCAGGGAACCTCAGTATTCAAGGGAAATTAATTCCCCAACTTACAACGCACTAGGTGACGCTTCTTTCTGCACCTGGCTTGCTTCTTTCTGCACCCCTGTTGTCTCTTTATGTACCTCTTTTGCCTCTTTCTGCACTTTTCTTGCCTTTTTCTGCACCTCTTTTCCCTCTTTCTGTACGTATGTTGCCTCTTTCTGCACCTCATTTGCTTCTTTCTACCCCCTGTTGTCTCTTTCTGCCCCGGTTGTCTCTTTCTGCACTCGTCTTCCCTCTTTCTGTACCTTTCCTGTTTTTGCATCTCACTTGCCTCTTTCTGCACTTTTCTTGCTTCTTTCTACACCTCGGTTGCTTCTTTCAGCAATTCTCTTGCCCCTTTGTGCACTTCTCTTGCCTCTTTCTGCACCTCTCTTGCCTCTTTTTGCACCTCTGTTGGCTCTTTCTGCACCTCATTTGCTCCTCTCTACACTTCTCTTGAGTCTTTCTGCACCCCTGTTGCTTCATTCTGCACTTTCCATGCTTCTTTCTGCACCTGTCTTGCTTCTTTCTGCACACCTGTTGTCTCTTTCTGTACCTCTTTTGCCTCTTTATGCACTTTTCTTGCCTTTTTCTTCACCTCTCTTCCCTCTTTCTGCACGTCTGTTGCCTCTTTTTGCACCTCTGTTGGTTTTTTCTGCACTGCTCTTGCTTCTGTCTGCACCTCACGTGCCTCTTTCTGTGCTCCTATTGCTTCTTTCTACACCTCTGTTGCTTCTTTCAGCAATTCTCTTGCCTCTTTCTACACTTCTCTTCCTTCTTTCTGCACCCCTCCTGCCTCTTTCTGTAGCTTTCTTGCCTCTTTGTGCACCTCTCCTACCCCTTTCTGAATCCCTTTTGCCTGTTTTTACACCTCTGTTGGTTCTTTCTGCACTACTCTTGCTTCTTTCTGCACCTCACTTGCCTCTTTCTGCACTTCACGTGCTTTATTCTGCACCTCTCCTGCCTCTTTCAGCACCTGTGTTGCTTCTTTCTGCACTTCTCTTGCCTCCTTCTGCACCTCTTAGTTAGAGGTAGTTTTAATCCCCCTGCCCTATTATGTACTAGGACCATACAGGGGAGGTCATGCCAATCACAGGGGTACCCCAACCCATAGTGTACCCTAGTGTATGTAGGTGTTTTCACTCTATTCTAAGTGTCTTCCAGCATAGCACTGGCTCCAGGCCTGGTTAGTCAGAGTCAGTTACCACCAGTACCCATCAGTAAAAAGTTGGGGGCACAGGATGACTTTGTAACAAGGCCTCTTTCTGCTCCTCTGTTGGTTCTTTGTGCACATCTCTTGCTTCTTTCTGCACCTTTCTTCGTCTTTCTGGACTTCTGTTGCCTCTTTCTGCATTTCTCTTGCTTCTTTCTGCGCCTTTCTTCCTCTTTCTACACATGTCCTACCTTTGTGAGCATAGTTAGAAATTAGCATTTAAAAAACCTTTGAAATTCACTGAAAAAACACAGGTTTCAGGGACGTTATAGTTAGAAATTAGCATTTAAAAAACCTTTGAAATTAAACTGAAAAACCATAGGTTTCAGGAACGTTATAGTTAAGAAATTAGCATTTAAAAAACCTTAGAAATTCACTGAAAAAACCACAGGTTTCAAGGACGTTATAGTTATTGAACATTTCACTCGTACAAAACCAGAGAAATTCAGGCGTTATTGTTAGTTCAGCTAACTATAACTCGCACCTCCGCAATTCACTGCTGATGACATCACATATTACATCATTCATGACATGGTCAGTGACATCACTGATGACATTTCAAATGACATTACTGATGACATAATCCATGTGATAATCTGATGCACCTCCTCATACCCTAATATAACCTTTGATACACCCACTCTAAAATACAGACTACAATTTTTGAAACCATAGACACAGCAATACCAGTTAGTACATACCCACTCACTAATTCCTAGGTCTACACACACATCCACTCATTCACCCATACAGTCACTCATACATGCAGTCAACCATCAATACAGCACTATCATATGCACTCACATATCTATAAAGACACTCACACACCGCTACTCATCCATAGAGTTACTCACACACCTAGTCAGTCATGCAAAGAATCAATCACACTCCCATTTACTCACCTATACAGTCATACACACTCCACCTCATTTATTCAAACATATACTAACACATACTTACACTCTTATACAATAACTATTACAAGCACACACTCATCCATACAGCCACTCTCACAATCACTCACTCTCACATATAGTCATTTATATACTCCAACACTCACTTATACTGCCTTTCACATATGCAGCTACTCACACATGTACTACTGAGGCATCCATTCACTCACCAACACACCCATATACGCACTCACCCACCCATACAGCCCTTCACAGATGCACTCTTGAACCTATACCCCCAATGAATAACCCACTCACACATCAATGCACAGAGTCACACCCCCCACTCACCCACATAGACACTCAGGCACACAGACAACCAATCAATAACCCATATAGACCCTCATTTAGCTACTCACCAACCCGTGCAACTGCTAACACTCTAACTGACAAACTAAACTGTGTGAATGGGTGTATCAGTCACTAACCCATGCATTCAGTATGACACATTTAATCACTCACTTATACATTCAGTCACGCACCTACTAAATCCTTCATCCAGACACTTATACACCCACTCATTCTTCAATACACCTTGGCATATATATATAAAACATATTTAAACTTTACAGAAGCCCACAGTCACTGGATGATGTCATCATTTATTTCATCAGTGATGTCATCAGTAATGTCATCAGTGATGTCACTGACCATGTCATGAATGATGTAATATGTGACGTCATCAGCAGTGCATTGTGGGGGCACGAGTTATAGTTAGCTGAACTAACTATAACGGCCGAATTTCTCTGGTTTTGCACGAGTGAAATATCCACCTAACTATAACGTCCCTGAAACCTGTGTTTTTTTCGGTGAATATATATATATATATATATATATATATATATATATATATATATATATATATATATAAAAATATATATATATATATATTTATAAAGAACAAAGGCGCTGCCAGTCGACAGCACCCTTCGTGGTATAGGGATGCACTCACTCGTGTGCTTTAAATTCAAAGGCGCTTTATTTACAAAATCGCTCCTTCACCCAACGCGTTTCACCTCCACCTGAGGCTTGATCACGGGATGTTGTTTTTTCCAACCAGCCTTCCTTTATTTCCACTCATTGTGCACACACCTTCTCATTGTCCAATGGTGCATTGTGGTACTTGTAGTGTGCACGTTAATTCAAATATTCTGTTTTATAGTTTTTTTCGTTTTTTTGTGCTCTAATGTGGTGTAATAGTGTCCCAAAGAAGTGCTTTCTCTTGGTTGTGATTACTTGTTGTCCGCGAAGCCAGTGAATCGGAAATCAGTATAACCATTCATGCTCTCTAGTGAGCTGTCTATTATGTTCACAGTTTTAGTTTTAACAGGTCTCCATCGGTCATTTCATCTCTCTGGTGAGTTGTTATTGTTCACCTGGGCTGCATATGCGCTCTCTGGTGAGGTATATTTGCAGCTTTTCATCCTGTTGGTCGGTTTTTCTGTTGAGGAGTTTGTTAATGAGTTGTTATTTTCAGATGTGATTACAGATGTACATGTAATTCCTCATTTTGATTCAAACCTCTGGGGTCAAGGGTTCTGAAAGTTATGATATGGCGGGATTCCTTCTGTTTTAAGATCTTTATTCTATCAACTCCTCTTTCTGATTGTGATATTTGTTCCAGAGCCCAGAATTTTAATGACTCCCATTTGCCATCATGATGTTGAGACATATGTTTTGCTATGGCATTTGTTGAATCTTTGTGAGTTGTTGCTCGGGTGTGCTCCAGTATTCTCTTTTTAGCTTCAAAGATTGTGCTCCCGATATACCTTTTCTTGCAGGGGCATTCTATCATGTAGACTACATGAGTACTTTTGCATGTTAGATGTTGTTTAATTTGCCAAGTTTTGTTTTTCCCCATATCTACAGATTTTGTAGGTATTGCAATTTTGCAAACTTTGCATTGCTTGCAAGGCCAGAAGCCTGTTCTTTGAAGCCAAGTTGTAATCGGGGCCTCTTGAAAGTGGCTGTGTATGATTTTGTCACTTATGTTAGTTGCTCGTCGATAAGTGATGTTGGGGTGGTCACCGATGATATTGGCCAAGGTTTGATCCAATTGAAGGATTCCCCAGTGTTTTTTGATTATTGCTGATAATTTGTTGTTTTCTGCGCTTTGTGTAGTTATCAGCCTTATGGTTGTTCCTTCTTTTTCTTTTGATTTTGATCGTGGCTGTAGAATATCTGTTCGATTTAAAGCTGATACTCTGTTCAGACTTTTTTTCCCCACATTCTTCGGGTATTTCCGTTTGAGGAATCGTTCTTCCGCCTGTTTGCTGTGTTTCTGGAATTCACAATCTTCCGAACAGTTTCTCCGCATTCTTAAAAACTCTCCATATGGGATGCTCCATTTGAGGTTTTCTCTATGGAAGCTTTCTCCATGTAAGACTGTGTTTGTTGCAGTTTTCTTACGGTGTAGCGTCGTTTGGAGAGAGTTATTTGCTACGTAGATTTCTGTGTCCAAGAATTCAACTCTTTCAGCACTGAATTTGTATGTGAATTTGAGTTTCATTGGACTGTTGTTTAATCTCTCAAAGTAGGCTGCGAATTCCAGTTCGGTTCCATCCCAAATAATGAAAAGATCGTCTATGAAGCGCAGCCATAGTACAATCTTTTGTCGAAATTGATAATTTGTCGTGTTCCATGCCTCTCTTTGTTCAAACCACCCCATTGTTAGGTTCGCATAGTTAGGCGAAAAAGAGAAGCCCATTGCACATCCCTTTGTCTGTTTGAAGATTTGTTTTTTGAACAAGAAGATATTGTTATGTAGACACATGGAGATCATCTCATTCAGCATTACATTATGCTCTTTGTAATGAATGCTTCTTTTTCCCAGGAAAAATTTGCATGCTTCCATTCCTATGGTGTGCTCAATGTTTGAATATAATGCGACCACATCCATGGTTATTAGATTGTACGTCGAGTTCCATTTTATTGATTGCAGTTTGTTTAGAAGATCCATTGTATCTCTTAAGTAGGAGCTCAAGTTGGTTACAAGAGGTGCCAGGAAGTGGTCTATGTATTCCGAGATTGGTTCCAGTAAGGAATTATTTGCTGAGACTATCGGTCTTCCTGGAGGGTTGGTTTGGTCCTTCTGGATCTTGGGCAGACAATAGAAAGTTGCCATTGTGGGATGTTTTTTATTTAGATAACGGTATTCATCTGCATCCAGTAGGCCCTTTTGAAACCATTTCTGTAGATTGTCCTCTAGTTGGTTTTGGATTTCATTGGTTGGGTCTTTATTCAGTTGTTGATAACATGATTGGTCCGTTAATTGCCTTTCTGCTTCCAATATGTAATCTCTTTTATTTAAAATCACAATGTTTCCCCCTTTATCTGCGGGTTTTATTTCGATTGTTTTGTCCTCTTGTAAGTTTAACAGGGCATCCTTCTGTTTTTTGGAGAGATTGTTTTTCTTGTTGCAGTAGTTCATTTTATATAGGTCTTCTATTATTGCCTCATGGAAGACGTCAATCTTCTTCCCGGCTGGTAGGTTGGGGTAATATTTAGATTTCATTTTGATGCCACTCTCTCCTGCCCCTTCCAGTAGTTGCAGTTCCTGTAGTTCCCCAATCGCTTCTCTCGCCTTGGGACTCCGTAGTTGCCCCCATTGTCACAAGTAGTTCTAAATTTTTTAGGTCTTCTACTTGAAGATTACTCTCAATTTGTCTTGTGGTGGGTGGCTCTCTATTGCTGGTTTTCTCTGCATAGATTTTTGCCAATTTTAGTTTTCGTGTATATTTGTAAAGGTCTATTCTTGTTTGGGCGATATTGAGGTGTGATGTGGGGCAGAAATGTAATCCTTTCTTTAGAACCTCGCTCTCTGTTGGTGTTAGGATTTTTTGTGATAGGTTGATTACGTTTAATTCTTGGGAATTCTTTATTTCTGTTTCCTTGGTTGTCTCAACCGATCCTTGGACCACGTGTCTGTTTTTTGTTGTGGTGGGTCCTCCTTTCCCTCTCTGCCCTCTCCTTGTCTTCCTCGTTGCGCTCCTCTTCCACGGCCTCTGGCTCCTCCTCTTCGTGGTTGATTGGTTTTGTTCTGTTGCTCCAAAGCCATTCTCATTTCTGTTAAAAAATTGATCTTTTTTCTCTGATTTGCTGTTTGCTGGGGGTCTTCTGCATCACTGATGTCTGTGCTGGTTAGGGAGTCTATGCTGGATGACTGCTGATTTGTCATTTCTAGTTGTGTTCTTCCTTTGCGTTCTTCATATTGTCTGCCAAATGTGAAGATTCTACCTTCTTCAAAGTCTATCTTATCTCGGAGGAATTTGTGTTGCTTACGAAGTTTCACTCGCTCTTCGTGCTTTTCTAAGTTTTTCAGGATGTCTGACTTGAGCTGTTGAAGCTCGTCACTCAAAGTCAGATTGTTTATTTCCTCCTCCAGGCTTTTTAGCTCACTTCTCGTTTCCTTTAAGGCTTTATCAATATGTTTTACTAGAATTAGTATTAGTCCCATTGATGACTCCAATAGATGTTCCCCCCATTCTTGCAGGAGTTCCCCGCTTGTGTCCTGATGACTTGGCATGAGCATGAGGCGAAGGCCTCTTGGGATTCTTTTGACCTCTATGTATTTTTTCAGGGTTATTAGCTCCCACCATTTATTTATCTCTTTCTTGGACAATCTTTCCCAATATCTTAGTTTGTCCTTATTGTCACATCTGATCATTATTTCTCCTCTCTCCGTTCTTGTTGTAGTTGTTACTGTGAATAAATCGGAGATTTCCGCATTCCGTTTGGCTTCGCGTTGTTCCATTGTCAGCGTATTTGTTTTTGTTGTTATTATATCGTATTTTATTTTATTTTGTTTGACGGCGCCTTTGATTCACACGAGTCCCAAATTCCCTCAATTTTGTTGTTTGTTACTTTGCTGGTATAACTTAGTTGTCAAGGCTATACTCGATTAAAATCACTATAGCTTCTGGAAGGTATTGTTATCCAAGACGTGAGCTGATAGCAATGCTGTCTAAACAATAAAGTTTTATTGCTTCAAAGAGAGGAAATTAGTATAATATCTTGGATAAGATGTTATTAGGGGCCCTTTTTGTTACGTTTGAAACCTTGCAATGCTGTTTAGTCTTGGTTGGTAGCGAGAAGTGCAGGGAAAATAATTATTCTTTCACTTTTAAATCCTGCACGCATATGCCAGTTCAGTTTTTAAGCATTTAGTCATTATATTCTTTGAATGCAAGCTAAGGAAAGCAGAAAGCAGATAGACAGGAAATGACCAGGTAGAGAGTTCTTACCCGTCGTTTGTAGTCCGATGCTCCGTGGCATTCGTTTTGACTTATGAGTAATCAGACACTTATGGGTTTGATTCTTTAAAGCTGAGTTCACCGAGCGGGTTCTCTCCGCTTTAGAGTGTTCCGTCGCTTAATGGCTTTTCCTTATCGTATTTCCAATAGAGGGGCTTTCCACTTGAAATATTCCGTCGCTTGATGGCTTTTATCTCGTCATGTTTCCCAATGCTTCAGTCAAATGCAAGGATTTCCTTTTTTCCGTAACGGCTGCCTCGCGTCTGTTTTGTAATTCCTCCAGAGTTTCCCAATGTTGACGCCGGCGCTCACTTTTAGGGCGGTGAAGTCCTTCCGACAGGGAACAGTCGGTTTTAAATATTTATAAAGAACAAAGGCGCTGCCAGTCGACAGCACCCTTCGTGGTATAGGGATGCACTCACTCGTGTGCTTTAAATTCAAAGGCGCTTTATTTACAAAATCGCTCCTTCACCCAACTGCAACTACTGGAAGGGGCAGGAGAGAGTGGCCTCAAAATGAAATCTAAATATTACCCCAACCTACCAGCCAGGAATAAGATTGACGTCTTCCATGAGGCAATAATAGAAGACCTATATAAAATGAACTTCTGCAACAAGAAAAACAATCTCTCCAAAAAACAGAAGGATGCCCTGTGAAACTTACAAGAGGACAAAACAATCGAAATAAAACCCGCAGATAAAGGGGGAAACATTGTGATTTTAAATAAAAGAGATTACATATTGGAAGCAGAAAGGCAATTAACGGACCAATCATGTTATCAACAACTGAATAAAGACCCAACCAATGAAATCCAAAACCAACTAGAGGACAATCTACAGAAATGGTTTCAAAAGGGCCTACTGGATGCAGATGAATACCGTTATCTAAATAAAAAACATCCCACAATGGCAACCTTCTATTGTCTGCCCAAGATCCATAAGGACCAAACCAACCCTCCAGGAAGACCGATAGTCTCAGCAAATAATTCCTTACTGGAACCAATCTCGGAATACATAGACCACTTCCTGGCACCTCTTGTAACCAACTTGAGCTCCTACTTAAGAGATACAATGGATCTTCTAAACAAACTGCAATCAATAAAATGGAACTCGACGTACAATCTAATAACCATGGATGTGGTCGCATTATATTCAAACATTGAGCACACCATAGGAATGGAAGCATGCAAATTTTTCCTGGGAAAAAGAAGCATTCATTACAAAGAGCATAATGTAATGCTGAATGAGATGATCTCCATGTGTCTACATAACAATATCTTCTTGTTCAAAAAACAAATCTTCAAACAGACAAAGGGATGTGCAATGGGCTTCTCTTTTTCGCCTAACTATGCGAACCTAACAATGGGGTGGTTTGAACAAAGAGAGGCATGGAACACGACAAATTATCAATTTCGACAAAAGATTGTACTATGGCTGCGCTTCATAGACGATCTTTTCATTATTTGGGATGGAACCGAACTGGAATTCGCAGCCTACTTTGAGAGATTAAACAACAGTCCAATGAAACTCAAATTCACATACAAATTCAGTGCTGAAAGAGTTGAATTCTTGGACACAGAAATCTACGTAGCAAATAAATCTCTCCAAACGACGCTACACCGGAAGAAAACTGCAACAAACGCAGTCTTACATGGAGAAAGCTTCCATAGAGAAAACCTCAAATGGAGCATCCCATATGGAGAGTTTTTAAGAATGCGGAGAAACTGTTCGGAAGATTGTGAATTCCAGAAACACAGCAAACAGGCGGAAGAACGATTCCTCAAACGGAAATACCCGAAGAATGTGGGGAAAAAAAGTCTGAACAGAGTATCAGCTTTAAATCGAACAGATATTCTACAGCCACGATCAAAATCAAAAGAAAAAGAAGGAACAACCATAAGGCTGATAACTACACAAAGCGCAGAAAACAACAAATTATCAGCAATAATCAAAAAACACTGGGGAATCCTTCAATTGGATCAAACCTTGGCCAATATCATCGGTGACCACCCCAACATCACTTATCGACGAGCAACTAACATAAGTGACAAAATCATACACAGCCACTTTCAAGAGGCCCCGATTACAACTTGGCTTCAAAGAACAGGCTTCTGGCCTTGCAAGCAATGCAAAGTTTGCAAAATTGCAATACCTACACAATCTGTAGATATGGGGAAAAACAAAACTTGGCAAATTAAAAAACATCTAACATGCAAAAGTACTCATGTAGTCTACATGATAGAATGCCCCTGCAAGAAAAGGTATATCGGGAGCACAATCTTTGAAGCTAAAAAGAGAATACTGGAGCACACCCGAGCAACAACTCACAAAGATTCAACAAATGCCATAGCAAAACATATGTCTCAACATCATGATGGCAAATGGGAGTCATTAAAATTCTGGGCTCTGGAACAAATATCACAATCAGAAAGAGGAGGTGATAGAATAAAGATCTTAAGACAGAAGGAATCCCGCCATATCATAACTTGCAGAACCCTTGACCCCAGAGGTTTGAATCAAAATGAGGAATTACATGTACATCTGTAATCACATCTGAAAATAACAACTCATTAACAAACTCCTCAACAGAAAAACCGACCAACAGGATGAAAAGCTGCAAATATACCTCACCAGAGAGCGCATATGCAGCCCAGGTGAACAATAACAACTCACCAGAGAGATGAAATGACCGATGGAGACCTGTTAAAACTAAAACTGTGAACATAATAGACAGCTCACTAGAGAGCATGAATGGTTATACTGATTTCCGATTCACTGGCTTCGCGGACAACAAGTAATCACAACCAAGAGAAAGCACTTCTTTGGGACACTATTACACCACATTAGAGCACAAAAAAACGAAAAAAACTATAAAACAGAATATTTGAATTAACGTGCACACTACAAGTACCACAATGCACCATTGGACAATGAGAAGGTGTGTGCACAACGAGTGGAAATAAAGGAAGGCTGGTTGGAAAAAACAACATCCCGTGATCAAGCCTCAGGTGGAGGTGAAACGCGTTGGGTGAAGGAGCGATTTTGTAAATAAAGCGCCTTTGAATTTAAAGCACACGAGTGAGTGCATCCCTATACCACGAAGGGTGCTGTCGACTGGCAGCGCCTTTGTTCTTTATAAATATTTAAAACCGACTGTTCCCTGTCGGAAGGACTGCACCGCCCTAAAAGTGAGAGCCGGCGTCAACATTGGGAAACTCTGGAGGGATATATATATATATATATATATATATATATATATATATATATATATATATATATATATATATATGTATATATAGAGAGAGAGAGAGAGAGAGTTTTGTAAAGTATTTTTAGATTTGCGTTTCAAAATTGTGTCAGTTTGCATTGTAGTTTGTTTAATTTTTAAACTTACTTGAGAAGGTATCTTGTTATTTTCTTTCGGGCATTTCTTTTTGCAGTTTGTCAGATCATCATTGTCTTGCTGTTCTTAAATTTTTTGGTTTGAAAAATTGTCAGGTATTGTGCTAATTTTATAGTGTTTTCCTAATTATTTGTATTAGTTATTGTGTTTTACGATGTTGTATTATTAATATATTTTAAATGTTAAATTGATTATGTTTATTTCTAGTGTGTGCCGTAATATTTATTTTAGTGCCTTTTTTAAAATAAAATGTGTTTATTCTTTTACTAATACATGTACGGTGAATTTATATGGTTGTATATGTGAATAAGTGTATGTTTGTTTTGTTAACGTATTATTAATCTCTGGTGTAGTTGGTTTATTTATTGTTATTTTCTACATGTATTTAGGTTTTTTTTTTAAATGATTGTGCAAAATTGTTTTTTCTTCATTGTGTGTTTTGATATTTTTGATATTATTTATACATTTAAATAGAACACAATATTTTGGTTTTTGATTTTTATATGTTCATTATTTCTATAATTAGATATTTTTATGACAATATTTTTTTTCAACAATATTTGTGATATTTTTAGCTAAGTATACAATGGTAATATTTTTGTAATAAATATTATTTTGGCAATATTTTGGTGAGTTAATATTGTTTTTCATGATAATATGTCATGGAACTCTTATAGAGAGCATGCAGAGTTTTTCTTAGAACCCTCCATTGATGCTATCAATTGCCAGGGTTGATGAATATCAAGGCTGCCTAGTCTTGATTACACCTCGTTCTTCTTTCTTCCACCACCTAAAATTTCCTGTTTCTTTATCTCATTCTTGCAGGCTCTTCTTCATTCATCTGTATGTTCTTCCTCTCTATCTTTCTCCCCTCCTTCTTTCTGTTTTTTCTGCTTTTATCTTGTTCTGGAACAAAGAGGGATGATGAAATATAAGTCCATATCTCCAAAAATCAGTGCTTGTGCCAAACTTCCCTAATCACTGGAACAAATTAAGGACTGCTTTCAAGTCCTATGAATCTCACAAGTCAAAGCCCACTACGGCACAGCCAAAGATCAAGCAGCACAGGAAGGGTCCTTGTTAGACTTGGAGGTCTCTAGTTGGCACAGGTATGCACTTGTGACAAATAGGGACCCTCGTCTCTAGTCAGGGTAAGGAGGTACACTCCTAAAATAACCCCTGCTCACCTCCTTGGTAGCTTGGCACGAGCAGACAGGCTTATCTCAGAGGCAGTGTGTAAAGCATTTGTGAACACATACAGTAATCAAGTGACAACACTACAGAGGGACACCATACAGGTTTTATATAAAAAATAAGTATTCTTTATATAGATTTACCACAAGACCATTAAACGGCAAAAATACACAATACTGTTACTTTAGATGGTAGAATTTTGCTTAGTTCTCTTAAGTTCTTAAATGCGACACTTTAAGTCAATGTACCTTTTAGATGCGACACGCAGGACAACGAAAGTGTTGCAACGATGTTGATGCGTTGAAGATATTGGTGCAAAGAAATAAAGACGTGAAGATCTTCCAGATGTGGTATGCTTCTCTGATGTTGCGAGAAGACTCGATTCGATGCTTCAGCTGCAGCGGCGACACACTTTACGCGATGTGACAACAGCAGCCTTGGCAGCTACACTCTTCTCCGACGTTGTGAGATGCTTCCGCTCGATGTGATGCTGCAGCGGCGACACCCCTTTACACGATGCGATGACAGCAGCTCCGACGGCGGCACGCTTCTCCGTGGATGCGAGGAATTTCTTGATGCGGTGCAATGCGACAACTACGATGGCTGCGATGGCGACACGCTTCTTCCTCGATGCAAGACTCTTCTCATGATGCGGTGCAATGCGTCAGCTACGATGGCTGCGATGGCGACACGCTTCTTCGGCGTTGCAAGACACTTCCTGGATGATGCGAGACGCTTCCACTTGATGCGATGCTGCAGCGGCGACACACTTTACGAGATGCGACGACAACAGCTCCGACGGCGGCACGGTTCTCCTTCTTGAGTCGCGCTTCCAGCTCTTTGCAACACACAATCCCTCAGAAGGCCCAACAACAGCAGCAGGCACTTCCAAAGAATTCTGGGGTCTGTGGGTGAAGTCTGTTGTTCCTGAGACTTCAGCAGGAGGCAAGCTCTTTTCCAAGCCCTTGGAGATCCTTCACAAGTTGAGCAAAAGTACACACAAAGTTCCTTTCGCCTCTCTTTGGCAGTAGGCAACCCTTGCAGGCCAATCTCCCAGTTTCAGGGATAGTCTCTCCTCAGTTTCTTCTTGGTTCCTCTCCTCAGCAGAAGTTTCTTCTTGTTTTCCCAAAGTGATCTAAATTCTTGGGATCAGGG
Organism: Triturus cristatus; assembly: GCF_964204655.1. Classification (NCBI taxonomy): domain Eukaryota; kingdom Metazoa; phylum Chordata; class Amphibia; order Caudata; family Salamandridae; genus Triturus; species Triturus cristatus. Next base: position 68,637,125 of record NC_140580.1, on the reverse strand, counting down.
TCCCAATACTTTTACCCCACAATCCTTTGTCCTCTGAGGGCAGAGGGGCCTTTGCCTTGTTCAAACCAGTTCTGGTCAGTCCTGGAGCACTTTGTTTACCTGACTCCTTCTTTCCTTTCAGAGTGCAGGGCAAAGACATCAGACCCACCACAGGAGGTGGAGCCAGCATTGTGGAGGAAAGGCACAGCCCTATTGAGGTCCCAGGTGCAACTCCTCCCACCCATCTAGATGCAGATCTCTCTATTCACCACTGGGACACCTCACCCTGTCTCCTGGAATTCCCCAGCCCTGTCACTCAAAACTCCAGACAAGGAATACACAGCCTAGCAGAGGCAGGTTTGAATGGTTAGACAAGAAAATACCTACTTTCTAAAAGTGGCATTTTCAAACACAGAATGTTAAAACCAACTTCACTAAAATATGTATTTTATCATTCTGAGTTCAGGCATACTAAATTCGAATTTCTACCATGTTCCCTGAGTCAGTTAGGATTATAAAATGTAATACCCAAACTGCCAGTTCTGGCCTATGGAGAACAGGTAGCCTTGCAATAGTGAAAAGCAAAAATGGCTGTAATTCACTATTATAACATGCCACACACACTAGGGCATGTCTTACCTTATCCTTACAAAGCACCCTGCCCTTGGGCCTACCATAGGGGTGTCTGATACGAAGAAAAGGGAAGGTTTAGGGACTGGCAAGTGGGTGCACTTGCCCAGTCAGCATGACAGTACCAGACTGCATGCAGGCTCTGCAATGGCAGACCTTAGACACACTTTTACAGGCTGCTTCTGTGGGTGGCACAACCAGTGCTACAAGCCCACCAGCAGCATTTGGATTACAAGCCCTGGGCACTCGTGGTGCACTGTACTAGGGTCTGACAGGTAAACCAAACCAACCAATCATGGAATCACAAATCATACATTAATTTACAAAAGGGAGCACTTGCACTGTGGCACTGGACAGCAGTGGCACATTGCCCTGAGCAACTAACTCCAGCAAAAATACATGAGGCAACAGCGAAAAAATGGAAGGGAGACCAACGCCAAGGTGCCAGGTCTAACAGTCCTAGACCTGTCATTCAGTGCAGTAGGGGGCATAAACATCTTGCACATGGCAGACTGGGTAAATGTATAGTGTGATACGTGGATGAATTATATTGTAAAGCATTATTTTACTGTTCTGAGTGAGGGTTGTTGTAAAAGACACTGTGAGTGAATGGTGTGCACAATTTGTTTTGTTATGAGTGAATGCTGACGTTAGTGTCTGGGTGAGTGAATTAGATAAACAGAGTTCAAATCTAACTATACCCAGAAGGAGAATAAACAATGTGGTGAATAAAGAAAAAAAGAAATGTGCAGCAACTGATAGCAGCTTTCCACCAATTCTATCAAGTTAGTAGACATAAGGGGAGAGGAGTTGGCCTAATGGCTAGGGCACTCGACCACAGACCTGGGGAACTGGGTTTGAGTCTTGGTAATGACGTTGAACATCCTGTGATTCTGGGCAAATCACTTAATCTCCCTGTGCCTAACAAAGAATGAACGTGTGTCCGAATGTAACGTAACTGGTGCTATGCAAAGCGCTCTGATACCTGATTGGATTCAGGTCAAGTTCGCGCTCTATAAAAATCTGCAAATAAAAAAAAAAATTAAATATATTGAGGCACCAATAGAATGGAAATAAATATGTGCAGCATTAGCAATGAGCAAAGGGTTAGGTTCCCCAGTTCTTCACTCAATGCAGTGTAGCAGCCACATTTGCTGCACTGTGTTGTGTGAGAGAGAAAAACAGAGCAGGCATATCTATTAAGTTTGGCCTGCTGCTGTCATCCCCTGCATTGATTCCCAAAACAGGCTCATTTCATGATGCAAAGCAGTGTTTAAAGTGAGCCGGTGGTTCCTGGTGCTCAGCACTGGCAGTTGATTGCCAACACCAGCCCTTATGACAGTCTGCCACATCGTGGCACTGTTTGTCTATCTTGGAGACCAGAACAATAACAGTTGTTTATTATTTCAATATACATTAAAAATTACTAATACCTGCTGCCAAAGCCAGGTTTATAGCTTTGGGAGCCTGGAATTGTCAGAATTTCTTACACTTGTACGAGTGTGATAGTTAATAGTTTGGTTGTTACTGTATTTGGCAGAACTGAGAGTGGCAATGGACTGTACAAGCAGAAGTGCCTCATGGCTAGGGCTCTGGAACCTATTTCACTACAAATTAAGCACTGACGCCAAGCGTCGCAGAGGGGTGAGTGTGCTGTCTAGCATAGGATTTGCACTGGAAGCAGACCCTTCCAGTACAAATTCCTTAGTCTAGACAATCATAGTAGGATCCAACAGATTGGATGTGTTCTGTGAACTCCAGCACACATGCAATTCATGTTTTTTTTATTTTGGCTGAGAAAATATACCATTTGTCCTTGGTCACACCTGCTGAAAACAAGTGTTACTTTTGGCATAAAGCCCAGTCTTGAACTATTAGTAGATCGGGCTTTGTGTCAAAAACTGTGTTTGCACTGATCTAACCAAGCACCGCCTCGGTAATGCCCCTTCGTGACAAAGCCCTGCAAAGCAGCGTAAAGCACTTTTTGTCCTGAAAAAGGCAGCTTTCCAATGCAAAGTACCTTTTGCCCCAGATATTAAATACAACTGCAAAACTTTTCATGGCTTTGCATTGGGGCAAAACCTTAGAAAAAGCTGGCCCTACTTTTCAGTTCTGTACAGGATATCAAGGCAGAAATCAGTGGCAAGGCTCTTAGAAGAGCAGAGGGATGTTTAAAGTAGTATGGGAAAACCTGTAATTGATCGTAGGCACTCCAAGTCCTCGGAAGGGCCAGGCGAAATGTTGATTAAATTAAGACAATGATTGTGGCTGACAGAACATGCACCTTTAGGGAGCAGGAATTGATGCGAAAAGAAATGGGAGACAGACAAAGACAAACAGAAAGGAAAACCCTTTTCCAGGTTATGTATACAGCAATCTGTACAAATAACACAGCCACAAGTCATAAAAGGCTGTCTGCCTCTCAGATTTAAAAAACTCAGTATTTATTTATTTGTATTTAGTATTTATTTGAGAGTTTTTTATAGCGCAAACGTGACTTAGGGGTATCAGGGCACAGTACAAAAGGAAGTAATTCCCACCCACTGGTGGGAGAAGTTACATAATATTCCTGGCTAGTTACATCCATGTTATAGCCATACTAGACAGGATATCAGCTTGGAACATGAGTTACTTAATGGCTGATTACGATGGTGGTGAACCTGCCATCGACAGGCTGTCCGGTTGGGGGTTCACCGCCATCGTGAGGCCATTTCCCGCCCGCCATATTATATTGGCGGGCGGTTCTGTGGTGGTCAGAAACTTCGACTGCCACGCATCCAACAGGGTCTTTGAGCCTGCTGGTGCTGCGGAGGCCCAAGTATTCCCACATATTGTGGTGGTGCCTACTAGGCACCACCACTGGGATTACAATGCACCATCCCCGCCAGCCTCTCCATGGCGATTCACCTTCCATACGAAATAAATACCAAAGTAAGCATTCAAACTTCACACATGCTACTCATACCATAGCAATACACTCAAACCCAAATAGTACAAAACATCTCATGTATTGAGCATTAACAAGACACCCTTCTCATCACTACTGAATTTGGCCACAAGAAGTTGCTGTCATAATGTTATTTCTAAGCATGAATGTGCCACATAATTTAATTAATGGTTCACTAAGGCAACACTGTGGGCCTGATTACGATGTCAGTCGAATCACAACTGACGGCCATCAGTTGCGATCTGACCGACATCTGCCCCTGCGTTCCGCCCACCACATTATTATGTGCCTTTCGGGGGTAGCATGTGGAGGGTCCTGCTGCTGGAATGTAATCCCTACAATAAGGGTGGTGCCTCCTTAGGCACCGTTGGGATTATGATGTCTCTTTTGGTGTGCCTTTCTATGTCTGTCCGATCGCCATAGAAAGACAGGCGGAAGATGACTTAAGGGGGCCGTTAGCAGGGCCCCATTCACCCCTGGCCCCTCGCTATGGGGCCTGGGGACCACCCATGGTGCCCTTTAAAAACATAAATTTTTCTACTGCAGCTTGTGCTACAGCCCTTTTCCAGCCTCAGCACAAGCTGAAATAGAAAAATGGATATTCTCTTCCAAATATTGCGGGTGTAACTGCCGACTAATAGTCGGGCAGTTCCATTCCCGCTACGGTGTCGGTCGGACACTTGTCTGACCGACATCATAATCAGGCCCTATGTATTGTTCAATCAATTGTATGCCTTCTACATATTCAGAGACAACGTAATATACACTTCAATCTTTTTTCATTTTTCAGGGGTAAAGTTGGCTCTAATGCTGGTGCTGGCGCGGGTTTTTGTTAAAGTGGAAGGTGATGAGCTGACCACCCACCTTCTTCAGGGCACAAACTGATGATTCAGAGAAAAAAAACAGCCGGGAAAGGAGGAAGAGAGCAGGAAGGCAGATAGACAAAATATGTCGGCAATTCAGGAGTCGAGTTGTATCATTGAAAGGAGAAAAATCCTAGATTCTTTGGAATCCAGAAGCGGGAGAGGCTCATCTGAGGTCTCAGGAAGTAGTGCTATAAGGGTTCGTCCAACTGTTTCTTTATAGAGTTAGAGAAGATGCATACATAGTACACCCCTATCACATGGCTCATAGGTCCACCAAAGAGTGTCAGCATATAAATTTAAGGACTATAGTATCTGTTAGCAGCTGTCCTTCGGGTAGAGGACAAGTAAAAGAGAAACCAGTCCAACGAACGCTCCCTCCACAAGTAAGGTAGCATAAAAACATTGAGATATTTCTATTACAAAATTTGTCTAGTTGGTTAAATTAAATTGTAGACTCTACCTGTAGAGATTTGTCTGGAGGTGGGGTTTTTCTTCTTTGTTGTGGTATATTAGGTTCCCACCTAGCTCCATTGACTACAGGAACCAAGTAGAGTTTTTGCAAGATTAGGGCAGCCATATTAGGTTGGCCTTATGCACACAGTTTAATATGGGTCCGGTTTGTGACGGCCTCTAACGCACTCTGTGTGGGGTGCTGTTCTGTTGTTGCCCAGTCTTTACAGCTTGTGTTGCACATAACAACTTTAAGGCCTGCAGAAAGACTCCTTTGCCTCTTTGCAGACTTAGGGCCTTATTCCGACTTTGGCGGTCTTCCAATGTGACCGCCACAGCGGCGGTCCCAGGATGACTTCCAATGCCATGGTGAGCACGCCTGCCGGATAATGAGTGTAATCCAGGTGCTGCAGAGGCCTCATGGCAGCGACTGTCTAAGGCTCATAGGAGAACCTAACCAGTTGTTGTGAGAGTGCCTGCAGCACATTCCTGCATGCTGTGGCATACACCATGTCCTGCATGCCACGCCGTGCACAAACAAGGTGCAATTCCAAGGGGGCACAACATGTGCCCCCCTCCCCTCAGCATGCCCCTCCAGGCCCAGAATTGTCAGGGGCCCTGTTAGGGCCCCCTTACCTGCATGTCCACCACTCTTCAGTGGATTTGCAGGTTGGAATATGCTCGGCTGGGCTGGAATCGGCACGGCCAGCATACTCCGGCCATTGTCAGACCGCCGCCGCTTTGGGATCCTTGATCCCGGCGGAGACGATGGTCCCACCACCACACTTGGACTAGGGTGGATGGGTGGTGGTGGTCGGACAGCCAGCACGGGCACGGCGGTCCCAGGACCATCGTACTCGTAAGAAGGCCCTTAGACATAATAGGAAAATGGTGTCACTCGTGATGACTGACACCCTAATCATCACCAAAGCAATGTTTGTATTGGGCTGAGCCATTTTCTTAGTGTAGGTGTGCTGTGCCCTTGCACTAACTCAAAATGGGAATGCCACTTTCAGCAAGCAATGACTGAATGTGCCTGACTCAAACCTCCTCAATGGCCCTCATTAGGGGCTTCATCTTAAAACATATATGGGATAAAAAGTCATGTAGTGCTCAAACCAGTGTCATAGGTTATGGGGTAATACTGCACAGGTTTCTGGAGCTAAATACTCCAGAATAAATCTAGAGGAATATGTCCCAGGAAAAAGTCCTGAAGTTATGCAGTGACATGCAGAAACTGGTGCAGTAACTCCGATTTCCACCTGTTACTCCCCATTTCAAGTGGCCTACACGCAACGTTTTAATCGTTCAGCAATATCAGGGCTGGCTTTAGCGCTGATGGCGCCCAGTGCAACAATCTCTTTTGGCACCCCCCCCACATCCCATGACCACCTCTTCAGATTCTCTCCCTACCACCTGAAAAAGTGCCCCTTATCTCTCCCATCATAAGATATTGCTAAGCACAGCACCCCCCTGAGGTCACAGCACCCCCCTCCGCAGGTCAGCGCCCAGTGCGACCACACCAGTCACACTGCCCTAAAGCCGGTCCTGAGCAATATGGTAATGGAATTACCCATACTTCCAGTTTTAGTAGTAGCAGCTGCAGCATTAGGATCTCTCAAATTCGAAGGGATAAGTCATGATGGTCTAGGAAATAATATTTATTTTCATATGTATTATTAAACCCTTTTCTGCATTATTGTTTTTTTTATTTATTACTTACGAACGTCCTTTGAAGCAGCTAAAATTGTCCATTCTCGGCCTAAAATGGTGGGATACTTCAGCTTGTGCATTCAGCTGGGAAAATTCATCCTCACACAAGGGACCACTATGTGAGTTGGTGTCCTGTCCATTGTATTGGGACAAACACCAAACTTCAAAGGTCAGCTCTCCTGTATTGACTGCTGTGAATTTCTCGAAAAAACAAACTGAGAATCCTACCTTTCATGCAGGCCTCATTGTCTGTGTTCCACTTAAACACCCTTGCGCCCCCACCCCCATGACCGAGAGTTCCACCCACACACTGAAGTTGCAGTGCCCAGCTCTTTCATCCAGCAGAACAGCACAGCCTATGGGGAGTGCAGTCCTCCATTCTAAGGCTAGATGCTGCCTATGTTGTGTTATGTGTGGTGCTGTTTTACTGTGAGATGATGTGGCTGTTGACTTAGGGCCTGGTTATGAGTTGGGCGTTCTATTCCGACCCGTGCGTTAACACCTATGTATGCGCAAGTCTGAATTGCTAGTTGTATGAGATGCATTAAATACCTCTCCCTTAGTAACATTCCGCATGACAAACATGCTGAAATGTAAGGAGGGAGATGCATGCAGTATTTACCATATCATGCGGATTTTGGTGCCTTAAACACCAAAACGCGCATGTTACCCAATAACATTTAATAGGTGTTATTTATTGCACCAGATACATAATGTTAAAGTTATTTATCAGGTGCCTTAAATAGAACCTAAACTGATAATCAGGTCCTCGGTGTTGTTAGACGGCCTTTAAGAAAAACATTAACAGAATCAACGATAAACAATAAAAAAAATGCTGCTACAAAACATAGCACAACCCATTCGGCCTTCCTCGGTCCTCTGAGGCATTCAATGAAGGTGCAGCTGGTGAGCACAGTGTTAATCATCTGGCGTCTGAGGGTGTGTGTGTGATGGCGGCCTCATCTTTCAGTGCGTGGGCTGTGTTTTGTGTAACGAGGCTGTTCTATCTTTATCCATCCCCACGTTGGTGTCTGAGAAGAGCACGTTCCTCTTTGTAGCTAATCCTGTCTCTGATGACGGTATCACACTGTGGAGCGCGAGGCTGGACGCACAGCGGCGCTGACGTTGCTTCCGGATAAAGCATAAACGAAGCAGGCAAGAGGACGGGTCTATGAAAAATTGTACATGTGGAATGCATTGTAGCATGTATGGGCCGCTTCACAGTATAGGCACTGACAAAGACAACAGGGTGGGCTTTAATACAGTGCATGCGCAATAGCCATACAGAAAATGTGTACACAGGCATCCATGGAGCGCTCATGCATATATGCACACAGACCAAGATATGCACACAGACCAACACATGCACACATATCCAATTACACATATCACACAGAGAGACGTACTGGCAACCGTGCAGACAAACAAACATACAAGCATCCATTCATACAGATTAACATACAGGCAGACACCTGGTGGAGCATGGCAGCTTAATAATCATATGGTTTACGATTCAGAATTTGTGTCTTGGTATTAGTATATGGATGTCTCTGCTCATTCTGGGCCCTTGGGCTCCTGTCCTTGGATGCAGGCAAAGAAATAATCAGAAGCGGCAAATCAAATTTCAAATTATGCATCACATTTAAATATCAATTATTGGAAGTCACTGATGAGATATTGGTATGAGTTTAATGGGTTTCATTTCTTTTAGTATTTATTTTTTCGTCATCGATAAGTGATCAATTCATCAGTAATACAATATAGAACAATTGCATAAAGCACATTCCATAAAGGCAAATCACTATTCTAAATGTCTAAAAAGGAAGAATAGTATCTTTTAGAACCCATAATGACTTCCAAATAGAGATGTGAAGGCATAAAGCTTTAAGCAATTCAAATAGCACTTCTCATGAAGAGAAGTTCAGGAGAGTCTCGGAAATATAGCACAGATTCTGGCAAGGGGACATTAATAGATCTCAGCTTATAGCTCAGCGAAAAGTTTAGAAAAGACTGCTCATAGCACAGAGCTTCAGAGTGTCTGGGTGGCTGTGTGCAAGAAAAGCTCTCCTCTAGTCTAGGAACATGCACTAATAGAACATTTTGATACCTGCAACTAAAACAGATGTTGAAACAGTCCAGCTTCTTTCACCAATTGTATCACAATGTCTTCATGGGAACGGAAATCTTCCACCGTCTACGCTGTCTTGAAACAAAGAATTACAAATATTAAGGGGATGATTACAATGTGGTCAGAAACGGCAACCGCATCGTAATCAGCTGGTCGGATTCCTTTCCGACCAACTGATTATGATGGAGGCAGTCGAAAAGAAATGCGACTGGTTATTCCAACTGGCTTCTGACGGGCTCGGAGAGCCTGTCCGCCAGTCGGAAAGCTTTCAATAATACCAAGGGCAGCTCTTTCTGCCCTTGGGATTACGATGTCGGGCGGAGACAGCCTTTCTGTGCCGGACTTTTTGACACGGAACTCGACTTTGGGGGGCCTAGCAGGGCCCCCTTTGGTGTGCGGCCTGCAGTCGGAGGCTGAAGGGGCACCTACGGTGCCCCCTTTTGATGCCTGCAGCTTGTGGTAGGCACCTTGAGGTGCCTGCCACGGGGTGCAGGGATGAACTGCACCTCGCATTTTTACAATGGGAGCATGTATTCTGGTCAGAATGCATGCTTCCATTGTAAAGTATAGGCATTAGACCGAACAGTGTTCGTTCACATCCTAATTAGTCGGTCGAAAGCGCTAACCGGATGTCAATCGGTCATTTGACCTAGACGATACTGGGCAGAGGAAACTCCACCCGACATCATAATAGGGCCCTAAGTGTTACATGTAACATTAGTAACAACATTGTACAAGTCGTGGTTTGGTTCCCACTGGCGTCTCTTCTACAAAACTGAAGAGTTCATGGTTAGTTTTGTCAATCAACAAAAGAAATCATCTCTTTCTCACATATTATAACTTACAAATCTTATTTAAAAGGAAACATTTAAGTAAAATTTCTAACTACATTATTTACACACTATTGTATCCTATGATAAATACCTCTATAGGAAGGTAGAAACCTATATTTTTCCAATTAATCTAGTTGGTTCAGCACATTTTATAATTGAACTCTTTACTTCTTCACAGTACTAAGAATGTTGACCTAAGGTCAGTAAAAAGAAAAGAGAAAAGAAAAACTACATTCAGAACTATTTCTAACTTAACATGTCTTGCTATGGAAGACTAGAGCTCCCATTTGAATTTTAAACTTGTGACTTCTCATTTTAGGCCTATACCGTAATTGCATTATTTTGCATTCATTAAAAAACCCTCATTACATCCGTGCTCAGAGGCGATAGATGTACAGTCACTTGTGCCAGCTGCCTACAGATGTACAGGGAGGGTCCGATTGGGAATTCAAAACAGATGACAAAAATAAAATATTCTGTTAACATCTACGCCCTATTTGTACCAAGTATGCATCAAAAATGAGTCGAGTCTTTGCAGGTTTAAATGGAAGATAAAAACGCGGGTGCTAAGCAAGTTATAAAAGTGGTGCCAAACACTGTATATTTACATTTTACTTCACTGTGCTGGTACCATTCATGGCAAATCACTGCATACATTATGTAATATGTATATTTGAAGAAAGCATGATCACCCATGAGGGTATCCAGGCTCTGAAAGCAGGAGCAGTCTGGACCATGCTGTGGCATAAATAAAAACCACATTTAATTTTTTTGCAGAATTCAACAACTGTGCAGCTGCTCTAATGTGCATGGGCAGCTTGTTCCTGGCTTTTGGAGCCAGGTAGGAGACGGCCTGTTCTGGTTTTGTTTATCTGGGGATGTGTGTTAGTAGGAGTCCACCTGAGTGGAGGTGTTTGGTATATTTGAGGAAACTAATGCTGCATGTGGGCCAGTGTTGTGCAGAGCTTTGAATGTCTGCATGAGGAGTTTGAATAGTGCTTGTTTGTGGATGGGGAACTAGTGGAGCTCCTTGAGGTGCGGGGTGATTTATATGTTGGGTGGGAGGTCGAAGGTGACTTTGGTCACAAGTTCTGTATGATCTGGAGTTGTCTGGTCAGTTGAGTGTTGATTCCAATTTGGAGGGCATTTCCATAGTCCAGTTGCTGGTGATGTCAGTCTGGGTGACGGTTCTGTGGGTGTTGGTGGAGAGCTATTTGAAAAGCTTCTTTAGCATCTTTAGAGTGTAGAAGCACTAGGTGGTGACAGCGTTAACTAAGCTGGTGATTGTGAGTTGGGTGTCAATGACTATTCCAAAGTTCTTGTAGTTTGTAGGGAGTGTAGTGTGTTTGAGTTTCGCCAGAAACTAGGTGGAGTTCCACGGCGAGGTGTTTCTACTGAAGATGACAACTTCCATTTTCTCCATATTAAGCTTGAGGCAGTTGGTTTTTATCCATCCGGCGACTTCAGTTATGCAGGCGGAGAACTTTGTCCTGGTGTTCATCTGAGGGTGGGTTTGTAGGTGCTCCTGGCTGTGTCATCCTGGCTCAGTCTCCATCGCGCTTTTGAAAACTTGTTTCAATCTAAACATGAGGTTTGATGGAGCTGCTTCTGCAGTGGTGACAGATAGGAATGCTGAAGTTGATGACGGTATGGTAGGACTAGGTGATCTGTGTGGGTTATCTACGGTGAGGTGTCTGAAGCTTGTGAATATGCGATCTAGTGGGAATCGGTAGGTGTGGGAGGGCCCATATACTCACTGGGTGAGTCTGAGGTTGGATAGGATTTTGAGGAGGGAGGTCTTGTTGGGATTGGTGTGGTCTTCCAAGTGAAAATTTAGGTTGCCAAGGAGAATGAATGTTCTGGGGTCAAGGATCAGGGGTGCGAGATCTGCAATGGTGTTGGAGAAATTGGTGCATGTTCTTTGGGGGTGGTAGACAAGGGTGCCACTCACTGAGCAGTTGTCAGTGATGTAGTGTTTGAAGGTCAGGTGCTCCATGTTGCTAATGGTCGTAACCGAGGAGATGGTGAAGGGGATGGTTGCTTGAAAATGATGGCAATTCCACCTCAGTGTTTGTGTGGTCAGTCCTGTCTGGCAATCTGGTAGCTGGGAGGGGATTGCTATGATAGTGGCAGACGTGAGGGTCAGCTAGGTTTCTGCCCTGAATAGCAAGTCCGGTGCACGGTCATGAAGCAGATCACAAATCTTTGTTGTGTGTTTGGTGAGAGTGCAGGTGTTGAGGAGCGTGACAAATAGGGAGGATGATGGTGCGGCAGGGGTCAGATGTGTGTGGTTGAGAGAGTGGTGAGGACTGAGTGCTGTCAGTATTGGTGTGGAAAGAGTTGGGAGTGTGAGGGTACAGCTGAACTTGCAGAAGGCTCAGGAGAACGTCCCTTCAACAGTGTTGTAAGTTGCAACATGGCAGCAGTATGTTATGTTATGTTATGTTATGCTATTCGTGATTTATACAGTGCACGGCGTCTCCGAAGAGTGTCCCGGCGCTACAGCTGTGATTGTCTGCGGTTTAGTGTATGGAGGATCTGAAGGGGGGACAAAGGAGGTCCAGGGGTCCTGGCACTGGTTGCAGGAGTGGACAGGGTGCAAATTGGTGCAGATGAGATTGACTTTGGAGTGCCTTGCTTGTCAGAGGTGTGCCCACTGTGCTGCGGCCACCATTAAGTTGGTAGGGGCAAGAGAGCCAGGTCAGATTGCGCCGGAGGCAGTAAAAAGCAGGAGAGTAGAAGAGCATGGCAAAGTGGGAAAAGGTAAGGAGTGTGGAGGCTCAAAGTAGCAGAGAGAGAGAAAAATAGCAAAGAAAAAGAGCGAAAATAAGAGTTTTATGGGCACAGAGCGGAGTGGAAAAGAGAACAAGATGAGTGAAGAGAAAGAATGGAGAAGAACACAGTGAGCAAAGGAGAAAGTAGAAAGATTGAGATGGCACAGAGAAAGAGTGGAAAATGTTGAAAAAAGTGATATGGGCACAGAGAAAGAATGGAACAAGAGTGAGAAAGGGCACAGAGAAATAGAGCGAAATGAGAGATATATGCAAAATATAGAAATAGGTATATCAGAGAGATCAGTGCAGAGTCACAGTTGGAAGATGACAATCAGAAAAGTAGAAAACAGGCAAAGAGAAGCAAAAAACAGGCAATCAGAAAGAAAATAGAGGCCAAAAAAGCAGGCATCCAGAAATACAGCGGCAAAAGTAGGCAACAGAAGTGAGAGAGACTGTGGAGCATGAGTAGACAGAGAGAGAGAGAGAGAGAGAGAGAGAGAGATCGACAGTGGAGTGGAGAGAAGCAGCAGGAGAATGGGTCATGGGAACCTCGCAACACAGAGGAGAAGGGTCCGCAAGGGTCGGGCCTGATCAGAGGACCAGGCATACTTAAGTCCAAGGAAGGGGCCAGGAAGCTTCTACTTGACCAAAATAAAGCAAGCAAGAACTAAAAGATTGGCCCTTAGAATTCCTGTGTGATTAGTTAAGAGAGAGAGAGAAGTAAGCCTCATTGTTTATGAACAGACTTTTTGGCTTTTATATGGTAATTTATAATCTGTTGCTTTCATTGGTGGCCCACTCATACTGGTTACAATGACGTGGGGTTGTGCAGAGAGCACTGTGAGGCCCACATTTTTTCTGATAGCTGCACAATGACTACAAAGCTGTGGCTGGCTGATGGTAATATCCTTTCCCGGATAACTAAAATAAGTGGAAGTCCCATCACACGCAGTAAGTAGTTGGTCATGAGTTTGAATCCCAGGAAGTCTGATTTTACTTTCCGACCTTCTGAACGTCAAAAAAAGGAGTGCCTTAAATTGTGCAATAGCAACATCTGTTATTTACATCACTTAGCACTATTTAGATATATTATTATTATGATAGTGATTAATTGCAAGCGAACAATTGGCAACCAGTAAAATAAACAGATGAAGACAGCTGTGCATAGTAAAATAATTGAAAAGCCTTATCTAGGAGTTGCAAATACAAAAACATTTAACTCATGTGACGGTTGGAAGCAGAACATAAGACATTTTTAGGTTGCAGCCTACCAGACAGTGTAGCTGTCTGGTTTGCTCAAGACATCTTGTGACCTTTCAGAAGGTTGACCTAGGAATGTATTCCGCCCGCAGCTTACCATTGGCTTTGTGATTTGTAACTCGCACTTTCTGGCTTTATTTGCTTTAGGCTGTCCAGGTTCAGTTCATCCCTCCATTTGCCTAAATCCCCTTTACTGTATTCTACCATAAATTATCTTTCTGTAAACAGGCCTTTAAATCAGGTTCTTATCTTGTCACATTTGCTGTGCATTCAAAGACAGAGGTCAAATGTCAGGTTTACTCTTCATGGGAACTTGGTGCTTATTTTTCTTTCTCTGACTTCAAAGTGGGCGAATTTATGTGACAATCCTGATGAATACTCATGTAAGATGAGAAAGGATGTTCTTTTTTTCTAGCACACAACAAAAAAAAGAACTTCGCTGAAGTTTCAGAATATATCAGAATTAGTTCAAATAAAGCCCATTTTCTTTGTTATTCTGAAGTGTGAGGGAAATAAATATTTGAATATGATAAAAACATTAATACGCTAGGTGATGGCATTTGCAAACATTATTGTTTGTGTGCAGTAAAACTGTATTTCGATGCAAATGTAATGCTCATTTCTATTGAAATGTGTTTCTGTAATGGCAGTGTGCTACAACACCATGCATGCTCCACACTATGCCACTCCACTCAGTCTAACCCAATCACCCCCACTCCACTCCAATCTACTGCACTCCGCTCAAATCTACCCAGCTCTGCTTCTATCTATCCAGTCTGCTCCACTCTACTCCACTCCACTCCAATCTACCCCAGTCCTCACCAATATACCCCCGCCAATCTACTCCTCTCCACTCCAATCTACCTGAATCCACTCCAATCTACACAACTCTACTCCAAGCTACCCCACTCCAATTAACCCTACTTCACTCCAATCTACCCCACTCCCCTACAATTTACCCCACTCCAATCTACCACAATTCACCCCACTCCACTCTACCACAATCTACTCCACTATACCCAAATCTACCCCCACTCCACTTCACTCCAATCTACCCCATTCCAATCTACCACACTCCTCTCAAATCTACCCCACTCCACTCCAATCTAACCCATTCCATCCCAATCCACCACACTCCAATCTACCCCACCCCACTCTACCCCAATCTACCCTACTCCAATCTACCTCTTCCCAATCTATCCCACCACACTCTACCCCTATCTACCCCACTCCAATCTACCCCTCTCCACACTAGCCCACTTAGATCATCCCTCTTCAATCTACTCCACTCCAACCTACCCCATTGTAATCTGCCCCTTTCCATTCAAATTTACCCTAATCAAATCTACCCAATCTACCGCACCCCAATCTACCCGTCTACATTCCACTCCAGTGTACCTCATTCCATTCCACTCTCCCTCAATCAATCTCCCTCTACTCCAATCTATCCTGCTCTACTCTGCCTCACTCCCCTCTAATCTACCCCACCCCACTCTACCACAATCTACCACACTCCCTTCCACTCTACCCGATCTACCCCACTCCACTTTACTCTAATCTACCACACGCCACTCGCCACTCCAATCTACCCCACTCCAGTCTAATCTAATTCACTCCACCCCCACTCCAGTCTAACCTACCCCACTCCACCATAAACAACTAAACTCCAAACTACCCAATCCACCCTACTTCAATATACCTGCTCCAATCTACCCCACTCCAAACTATCCCACTCCCATCTATCCCAATCCAATCTACCCCACTCCAACCAAACTTACCCCACTCCATCCTAACCTCGCCAATCCACACCAATCTACTCCTCTCTACTCCATTCTTATCTACCCCACTCCACTCCAATCTACTTCTCTCCACTCGAATTTACTCGAATTTACTCCATTCCACTCCAATCTACCCCACTCCACTCTACTCTTCCCCAATCTACCCCACTCTGCTCCAATTCACCCCAATATATCGTACACCACACTACCCCGATCTACTCCACTCCAATCTTCCCCACTCCACTCCAGTCTACTTCATTCCACCCCAATCTACCCCAGTTCAATCTACCTCATTCCCCACTCCAATCTAGCCCACTCCAATCTACCCCACTCCCCTAGTCTATTTCACTCCACTCCACCCAAATCTAACCCACTCCACTTCACTCCTATCTACCCCACTCCAAAACTACCACATGCCACTCAAATCTACCCCACTCCACTCCACTCTAACCCACTTCACACCACTCCTATCAACCCTAGTCCAATTTGCCCCACCCCACCCCAATCTACTCCACTCCAAACTGCTCCACTCAAATCTAGTCTACCCCATTCTATCCCAATTCACCCCACTCCGCCCCACTCCATTGCAATCTACTCCACCCCCTCTACTTCAATCTAATCTACTCCACTCCACTCAAATCTACCTCACTCCGTCAGGCCCACTTCAAACTTGCCCACTCCAATCATCTCTCTTCAATCTACACCACTCCAATCTACCTCACCCCATTCTAATCCACCTTACTCTAATTCACCCAATATAGCCCACTCAACCCTAATCTACCCCACTACGCTACACTCTTTCCCAATCTATCTCACTCTACTCCCATCTCAACTCCAATTTATCCACCTCCACTCCACTTCAATCTACCCCAATCCACTCTACCCCAATCTACAATACTCCAATCTACCCAATCTACCCCACTCCACCCTACTCCAATCTACCATGCTCCACTCTACTGTACCCAGTCTGCCTCACTCCACTTCACTTCATACTTCCAAATCCCCCCAAATCTACGCTACTGCAGTCCAATCTTACCCACTTCACCCAAATCAACCCCACACTACTTTACCCCACTCCAGTCCAAACTACCCAACCATTCCATGCCACTTTACACACTGCCACAGCGGTATCCAGGATCCTGTCAGTGGTGGCGGTGTTGTATCGAGCTGGTTCCAGCCCGACCACTGCACTCGTAATACAGCGGTCAGACCGCTGAGGTCATGGAGGTTGGACCCCAACAGCAGGTTCAGCAATTTAAAGACCGCCAAACTCGTAATCAGGCCCTTAGCCCCCTGGTGTGGTGAAATAGCGATACAAATGTAATAAATGTGATTCCTATCTTCATATGAGGGCATTATCTTCCACAATCGAGTACACTCCAGTCATGAAGAACGGAATTTATAAAATATTATGTCTATACCTAAATAGATATTTTAACAATATAGTGTAAGTTTACTATTGAGATGATGTGTAACATTACTGTCTGTGAAGCATAATGTGGCACACACAGCCAGGATGTCCAGTTTTGTCATATGGGTAAACCATGATCCCAAACTCGACGTAGAAAATGAAGCAATCTGAGGTATCCTAATGTTGTGAGTCAGCTGGTAGAGTAAACACCCAGCAGGTGATAAATGGGTATGCCCCATCTCTGCTTATAATTCTACTACACATGACCATTTCATTAGTGCAACATTCAGCTGTACCTTACAGTCTTTGTGACATTTGATCAACATGTGTGAGTGTTGAGTATGGGCTGTATATTTAAATTCTTATGTGTGACTTGATAAGCATTGTATTAGATCTGTGATCGGAATATTAGTAAAGGTTGTCATGTGTGAAATTTCTATTTACCACAGAGTCTGGACCATATTGGGTCTTACACCTTGATAGACAATAATCTGAGGTGAGATCCATCTGAAGTGTTGGAGGTGTATCAGTAACATGAAGGCAGGGATTGGACACATATGTGTGCACTGATTTAACTTTGACAGATAATGGCATTTTTATAATGTGTTGGAGAATGTTTAGGTATATGTTCAGGTGTCACAGACATTACTCTAAAACTGTAGCAGTGGTAAGTGTTTATGGAGTCCACAGACAAATTGTATCATAGTGCATTTGTGGTATGCACAGCTGCTAAATGGAACAATTTTAGAGATTGCTTAAATAATGGTTTGAGGTTATGAACATACAGCACATGTAGACTCATCAAGTATATTTATTCCTTAGCACTGTTCTTCAGAACAAGTGAGGAAGACATTGGGCAAAAAGCTGGGGAAACAGATGTCTACTAGGAGTCTCAAGGTATCACCACTGAAACAGAAGGACCCAGTAGCATGGAGGGTGATGAGGCTGGAGAGGTGGATTCTACCTCCTCAGACTCAGAGGCATCCACATTCACACAGCCTCAAGTGGAGGTGGACCCAACAACATCTCCTAGACTTACACCATTGTCCATCCCCACCAGGAAGATCAACACCCTCCAGGCTGTTCCTGTAGGAGAGTAGAATCTGCTTCACATGGGTACCACTTTTTGCTGGTGTTTCACTGTTTTTCGACCTTAGTCTGGCTGTGGCTGTGGCCCTGCTAATCAGGACCACAGCCTAGCTGCTTCCTCTCTAAAATGGTTTATGTACATTAGGTACATATCTAATTGGATTCTGGAGTGCCTTATAAGCCCCTAGTATATGGTATACTATGTACCTAGGGCATAGGTACCTCAGAGGCCTACCAGGGGCTGAAGCATGTATTATGCCACCCCTGGGAAGCACTCCAAAATGGCACCACAGGTCTGCTACTGTAGCCTGGGTAAGGGTGTGCTTGCACCCCTTACAGTGGTATAGGCTACCTATATCACTACCATTGCACATACATATAAAACCTATAAGTCACTCCTATGGCAGGCCTTAACAATCCTGAAGGCAGAGTGCTTGGTTTTTATGTGAGAGGTTGCCCCTGCATGAGCAGAGCCCCTCTGCAGCGTTTGGAGTACCTCCTCTGATGCTGTTTGTGGTGCAGCCTGACCATATACTCTTAAGTGCATTATAACCTCGCGGTAAATGCTAACTTTGGGATGGCTGCACGGAAACATGTCGTGTTTGGTGTCAAGCGCTTTGGAATACTACCCCCCCGCCAGTTCTGGTGGGGGGGGGTTGCATTCCACCCTTCTAGAGGGAGAGACATGTTCACACTGGTCTAACCCGGTAGGACTTTCTTGAGCCCTGGCATCACAAAATGGATGCCTCTGCCACAGACACGGGTCTGGCCTCCTGCTGCTGACCGAAACTCCGGCAGGGGAGGCCTGGACAATAGGTTTCCTGTCAAAAGGAGGTGTGACCACCTCCCCAGACAGGCAGATGTGTATTGGGGCTGAGCGGGAGCTCTCTTTGGTGCTTTGAAGTCCTGCACTGGGGGCACATTTGGTGTCCTTGTGCATAGTTCATTTCAAAGCAGTTGCAGGGGCTACCTGCCCCTGCTCTGGTGTGAAACTGGACAAAGGAAATGGGTGTAACCACCCCTCTTTCCAAACCCTCCCATAGGTGGGTCCCTAGAGTATGTCCAACCCCCAAACTTAGTATAAGTATGGGAACCCAGTCCTTGAGACTTTAGATTACCCTGGACGAAACTCTGCAATATATATCCTGGACCTTCGACTTTCTATTTCGACTAAAAGGCAGAAGAAATCTCCCTTGGGGTCAAGGAGTGACTCCCCTGCTTGGCAGGCACCAAAGAAGCAACAGTTTGGTCTGCAATTCTGAAGCTCCCGCTGGATGTCGAAGTCTCTGCATCACCAGAGGTGGATTTCCTGATTTCCCTGAGCCTACCCTGAGTCCACAGCAAAGCTGAGGCCCGTGGCTATCGTAGGTGACGAGGAACCGTGACCCCTGGGCACCGCGTACTATTGCTGGTACATCGACTTCCTGTTTATCCTTGAAGTTCTTCTTTGGGCTCCGAGTAGCACCGAAGATCTCTGGCCTCCACTCCATGAGTGACCCGTGGCCTGGGTTCCATTGCGACCACTCAAGGCTCCTTCGCGATCACTAGCCCGTTGGATAGTGGGTCCCCACGAAGGCAACTCCTCTTCTACTTGGGCTTTCCTGGTTGCTCCAGGCATTCCCTGACTTACCCTTGCTGGGTGAGTTCCTCAGACCTTGCTGGTCTGCACCGACGTCCTTCTTCTCTTTCCATGAAACTTGGCGTTGCCAAGGCTTGTTGGGTGCAATCTGGTCGCCGACACTGCAGCACTCGACAGACTTTGTGGGACAGCTCGAATCCGGCTCGTGGACTTCGTCGAAGCCTCCTGGACCTCGTGGCCGAAGAGTCAAGACACCCGTCAACTCACCTGAAGCACCCGACATCTGTGGGCAGTGGTCCATCCTGCCCTCAGTCACTGGCCAGTGACTCAGACTCTGTCCCCTCTGCTTTCAGGTTCCTTCCATCCTAGATCCAGGCTTGGATCTCTTCGGACACTTCTCCTCTTCTCGGCAGCAGCAGTTCTTCGCCAGCTTCCATTGTAATCGACGACGCGACCCGACACCAAAAGACACCTATGCACCCGGCTTCCCCGGGTGAGGTAACTCGAGTACTCCAGTGCTCCAGTGGGTGCTATCCCTAGAACTTCTTAAGTCCAAAAGGGTTTGGTCCTGACTCAATTCTAAGTGTCCCTAATCTTTATATTTCCAACCGCGACATTGCCCATAGAAGCTAACGGGAACCCGGGGTTGTGTTTGCACACTGCACACAGTCCCCGTGGGCCCCCTGTGTCCCTACCTTGGGTGGTTCCTTGGTGACCCAGTAATTCTACAGGCTCTAGGCCTTGTGTCTAGATCAGTCGTGGTTCTTATACCACTTTATTGGTATATAGTTTGGTACGCCCCTAGGGCCCAAACGTGTATTTGTGCTATTACTGTTGATTGCTAACTTGTAAATTAAGTACTTCGAACTCCAGTCTCATAAAGAGACTAGAGGGGTGTGTTTTATCCTAAATACATATATTTTAAATATATACCTGGTGTGGTTGTCCGTTCATTTGATCATTCAAGAGATTATAGACTGGTAAAACAAGCTGCTTTACATTCCTTCAAGACTTAGCCTGAAGGCTTCTCTCCATAGCTACCACTAGGATAGCTTTCAATAAAGGTTGTCTTTAACCAATTCACCATAAGGGGTTGTTTGGACTGATACAAGGTGCCCACTGGAACTAGTGGACAGCATATATCAGGCCAACTTCTCACAGTTCCCCCCTATGTTGGCTGACACCCAGCCCCCAAAAGCGCTGGGGTCTCCTTTGTCCCAGGCATCTCTGCTCCTGCTCCATTCCAACCAGCAGTGATTTCTAAGGAGTTTCTTGAAGTGCTGCACAGAATTTTTGTTTGGAAGACTGCACTGATGGTTGCCATCCAGGGGCTCCGTCCACAGTTAATACAATTACTGGCCTCCCCGGATTGCCTCCACATTGCAGTGCGTGTCATACAAAGAAGTATGGCATGTCGGTGAACCCCCGTCAGACTTTGCTGCATCCCATCCACCAACCACTGTCCCTTGCTTTCAAGTTCTTTCCTCTTTCCTAACTCATCTCCTCCCTACCATAACACCACCAGCCACCTCTGTTTGTTCTTCATACACTACACCCACACTCACATCCATTAACTCTGGCAAACAGACACCCACACAGACAATCATTTGAAACAGACAAAACCTACTCTCAAATCAAAACACACAGACACAGACACTAGCATCACACATCAACCATCACCACACCCTCAACCACCACCACAATCACCCTCACAAGGACAACCACGCCCACAATGATAGACACACCCACACCCCCAAACACAACCACTCCCACAACCACATCCACACCCACCACCACCACCACGCCCACAACATTCATGACACCCACAAGTATCACCACAACCACAACCACCATCACACCTGCAACCATTTTATCCAAGGAATGAATTAGGGAGAGGTGTGGCGCAGTGGCTAGAGCAGCTGACTATGGAGCTCAGGGCTCACTGTTTGATCCCCGGCATCGGCGGCAGCTCAGCTCAGCACCATGTGACTCTGGGCAATAGTTCAACACCCCCCAGCACCTTGAAACCTTAAGGGGTGATATGTTCGTGTTTTACACATATGGATTACATTACATTACCATTTCATCCAAACTCACAACTTTATCAAAACACACAACATAAGCTAAACAATCAGCACTACAGAAATACAAACCATCTGACAAGTACTCAACATCTGCAAAACAAACACCACAGAAACAAAAACCCACAGACATGTACATAACATCAGCAAAACAAACACCAACAAAGCACAAACCTGAAGATGACCACACGCCAGCAGTCAAACAAATACAACTGAAGCACATACCCAAAGCCCCAACATCTACAATATCAACACATTCATCACACTCAAAAACTACACCCAGATTACAGCAAACAACAAAACACACATCTAAATGCACAAGCACCTATGAACATGGCACTTCATACATACACACACACACACACACACACACACACACGCATACACACACACACACTCAAACAACAACACACTACCACTACCACTTCAACTGCTTCTACATCTTCTACTTCCCACACATCTGCTACACCCACCACATCCAACCCTCCTACTCCTTTTCCAACTACCTCAACTCCTTTCAACCCCCTGAAGAAAAGGCCCACCCATTCTCTCGATTGTTAAACTGAGGTGCCTGGATTTCATCATAGTGTTCATGGAGCTACATCTACCCATTTTGCAGCTTGTCATCTGCATGCCATTGACTTTGGTGGCATGGTTCCTATATGGGAGTATGAGGCTCTACTCATATCTAAGCCCGTATGGTTTCATTTATGATTTGAATATTGTATTTGTTTGGTATACAAAAATCAGAGTGTTCTAAATGTATTTGTTTTCAAAACATGTATAAGTACGGTTAACTAATCTTATTATCTGATGTGTAAGGTGCCCTAGAATACTTTGCTCTTAAATTTTGGTTCCTATGTGGTCTAGACATCTCTATTCTTACATAGTGATAGACACGTTATCTTATCCTGTATTGCCTGGCCTAATACCTACTATTTTACATGAATCCTGGAGTTTCCACAGCAAGGGCTGTTGTGACATATGTCAGATCAGACACATATACCCTGCCTACATTGACTTCCACTTCTAAAGTACATATGAGTGGCAATTTGATCTCGATAGGTGTGAGATGTTGATCTGGTATATGATGTCCACTAATTAAAGTGGGCACCTTGCACCAGTTCAAACAACCCTTATGATGTATGAGGTCAAAGATAACCTTAGAAAGCTATCCTAGTGGTAACTGTGGAGAGCAGCCTCCAGGCTTAATCTTGAAGGAATGTAAAGCAGCTTGTTTTACCAGAATAACACCTCCTGAAATAATCAAATGAAAGGAGAACCACACAGTAGTTATATAAAAATATGTATTTATTAATATAACACTCTCTAATATCCTCTACATGAGGATAAAACATGAAACACACAATACGAGTTCAATAGAACAGTTGTAAGTAGCACAATACACAGTGGGCTCCAGGGGGAGACCGGACCATATACTAAAATAGTGGTATAACAACCACAACTTGGGTCAAGACAAGGTCTGGAGCACGTAGAATCGCTGGGTCCCCAAGGAGCCACCCAAGGTGAGTAGATAGGGACCTCACGGAGGACGGGTGCAGTGTGCAAACATGACCGCGGGCTGCTTAAAATTCTATGGGGAAGTCGTGTTTGCAATTTAAGTTTAAGGACCCTTCTAGGAGGACTTTGAGGAAACACTTTGGAACTTAAGAATTTGGAGAGCCACCCTACCCGTGGATACCGTAGTACCTGAGTTACCTATCCCAGGGGAGCCGGGTGCATCGGTCTGGAATGGTGTCGTAAACCGCCATTGTTCTCAATGGAGGGCTGCGAAGAAGTACTGCTGCCGTGAAGGTGAAAAGGGTCCGGTAGAATCCAAGCCTGGATTCTGGAAGGGAGGAACCTGAAAGCAGAGGGGACAGAGTCTGGGTCACTTCAGAGTGACCAGGGGCTCGGTAGACGAATGCCCACCGTTGGCGGGTGCTTCAGGTGCGAAGAAGGGATGTTTGACTCTGCAGCCACGAGGACCAGGAGATGTTGACAATGACCAGAATTACAATTGGTGATATCCTTAAAACACGAAAACTTATGTATAAGTTTGTTCGATCAGGCGTTCTTCTCATTAAAACTTTTTACGCTGACATAGAGACATATAAACATACCTTGGCTTTCATGCCTTACTATTCAGAATACGGCGTATATTGTCATCACGGAACATTGCAGCAACGCTGAATTATGCGCGTAATGTTTGCGTTTTAGAGAGATTGAGTGTACTTGGATATACAGATAGAGACAGTGACAATATGTCCGCGTATGGGTATCAAGCTTTACCATTGAATTTTATCGACATAGTCATAAACTATAAACTATATCAGGCGTTCTTCTCATTAAAACTTTTTACGCTGACATAGAGACATATAAACATACCTTGGCTTTCATGCCTTACTATTCAGAATATGGCGTATATTGTCATCACGGAACATTGCAGCAACGCTGAATTATGCGCGTAATGTTTTCGTTTTAGAGAGATTGAGTGTACTTGGATATACAGATAGAGACAGTGACAATATGTCCGCGTATGGGTATCAAGCTTTACCATTGAATTTTATCGACATAGTCATAAACTATAATTCCCATGATTCTCTACACGTAATGTGCGCCATTACGTCACAATGACCGCGCCAACTAGCGCCTTCCAATCAGTGTTACAGAGAATATGGAAGTACAAAAACCCGGCACTTTCGCAATACCAACGCGAAAGCCGGGAATCGAAGCCAAGAAGGTGTGCAGGCGGGGAAGGACTCTTGACGAAGTAAGTTACGGATATGTGCATGGAGATCTCCTTTTAATCGTTTTTAATCGTGTTTCCCCATAAGGGGAACACATGGGAATACATACGCGATCCAGAAAAATCCCTTACGTTGTTTTCTCACATTTCCCTTACCTAATCGGGGTCATGACATTAGGGTTTGACTATAGAGCTACCCCTAGATGCATTTCGGTCCCTTGAGACACAGAAACCCTTCAAGACTTTGGTAAGGAAGTTTTCATTGAGTTTTTCTGCACAAACCTTTATAAGGAGAGATAATGATAATCGTACATGACTAGTGACTATGGTTATTTTATTCACAAGCACGGTGTGAGTGATGAGTGAGTGCGAGGTGTAGAGCGATTTTATTGAGAATGTATAGACTTACTGACAAGAACTAATTGCCAGTTTTTGAGTAAAATTGCCACCACACTAATCATCTGTCACGTAAAAATATTATGTGAAGGTATGGATATGAGTGGCACACGTTTGGAAAGAATTGAATACCACTATGTCATAGACACAATTTGGCACTTGTGGTTTTTTGTTTATTTCCAAAGCACGCATTTTGGGACACAGCATTATAGAAATACTATTATGATACCGTACAAATGTATGTTGTTTGTTTCTTTGTTGTTTGTTCTTCTCTTTGCAGATGGAGGATGACACATGATTGATAAATAATCAATCATTTACACAAGGAGCAGCTACTCTGCACTTGCACCACGCACAGGATAGGGAACCCCCTTTGTCCTGTCCCCTAGGGAGGCCTACTTTGCCCTGAAGAAAGTCCTAGACCTTTACGGCCATTAATGGACTGAAACATGTTGGCACTAGGGTCTTAGGAGCATAAGAATTCCAATAAGACCCAATATTCTTTTTTACTAACCCAGACAGACCCAAAAATAAAGGGATACCGGGGATCTGTCTGAGGTGTTTTAATCTTTCAGCCCCCCACGTCATATACTTCTTATAAGAGCTCCCAATACTGTGGTTGAGCCCATCCCGACTTATAGGCGTCGGGGTGACCCGATGATGAAGCATGACACCACTAGGGTGTGTGAGGGTAACTAAACAAAAAGGAAGATTTTCCTTGCTCACCTTTTGGTGAAGAAAGAGAGATTACCTTACATACATTCTTCACATCTCTTCCCACTATAGTGCATCCATATTGACCACTGTTGGTCTGTTAGAGTAATTTAAAGTGGCTAACTGATTATAAATAGGAGGAGTTACTCTAACTCTGAATCCTCTTTACCCTTCAGGCATTGGAAAAAGTTTTTTCATTAGCCCTTAATGTGAATATAAGACAATGACCAGAAGCCAGATGCAAGCTGTCCCATGAAGGATGTCGAGGGCTGAGGGGTCGGTGTCCGGCTGGAACACCAACAAGCCTTGGCAAAAACAACCCACAAAGGAAGGTCAAGCAGGTTACGGTGTGGATCAGCAAGGTCCAGGGGACTCACCAAGCAATGGGGAGTCAGGGCAAATCTGGAGCAACCAGGAAAGCCCAACAGAAATCAAGATGACCCTCAGGAGAACCCACAGGTCGAATGACCAGGAGTCGCAAGGAGACCTCGAGCAAAAATGCAAAGTACCAGCCCACGGAGCACTCGGAGCGATGAGGCCAGAGTTCTTTGGTGCAGATACTGCTCAGGGTCCGGTCTACTAGGAGTCCAAGGTACAATCTCGGAAATTGCCAACAAGCATATGCAACTGCAAATGGACGCAGTGCACTGGGGTTGGGGTCATGCAGTCCCAACGAAGGATACTAGCCTCAAACTTGCTGAGAGGGCAGATCAACCTCAGAGACCTTTGTAACCCACCTCCTGTATTGCTGAAATCTTCGGAGTCTGAAGGAGCTCAGGAGAAGCAGTCAAGTCAGTTGTGGTGAGGTGCTTGTGATTGCAGGGGAGTGACTCCTTCACACCAAGGGAGATTTTTCGGTTGTCCTTAGTGCACCACAGGTCCTGCACAGAGCCTGTATGGAGCAAGGGCACAGACAAAGCTTTGGACGGAGAGGGGGATGAAGTCGGGCCCAGTCACAGTCCAGCGAAGTCCAGAGTGTCTAAATGGTCGAAGGTCAGTGGTTTCTTCTTGTAGACTCTTGTCCATGTAAAATCTAAAGAGCTGCAGTCAGGTAAGCCCTTTTGTACCCGTGGGAGAGGGTTGGACAGATTCAGGGGACCCTCCTAGGGGAGGGGCAGGATAGAGGGGAGGTTTCTCCCATATACTTTGTCCAGTTTGCGCCAGAGCAGGAGCCAATGGCTCCCAGAACTGGTTTGAGCTGGACTATGCACAGGGACACCAAATGTGCCCCACATACAGACTTTCAGGCACTCTCAGAGTGCACCCACACAGCCCCAATACGCTAAATCCTGTCTGGGAGGTGGTGAAAACTCCCTGTGACAGGATGCCTATTTTGCTCCCTTTATCCTGCTTGAGCTTGGCTCAGCAGCAGGAGGGCCGAAATGTGACTCTGGTTGGCAGCATCCATTTTGTGCTGTCCGGGTAGAGAAGGCTGGCACCGGATAGACCATTGACCCCACGAAACTCGCTTCAGAAGGATGGAATCATACCTCCCACATTGGTTACCGGTGTGGAGGTATGATTCCAAGGTGTTTGATACCAAACACGATATGTCTCTATGCAGCCATTTTCGAGATAGCATTTACCGCAAGGTTATAATGCACTTCCACCTCTATGTCCGGCTGAGTCACAGACAACCCGGGAGAATGGTCTCCAAAGGCTGCAGAGAGGCTCTGCTCATGCAGGGGCACCCTCTCACTTAAAACCCAGCACCCTGCCTTCAGGATTTATAAGGCCTGCTATAGGGGTGACATACGTTTTAAGTGTTGTGACCTATAGATATAGTGAACCTATATCTAAAATAAGTATTGCAAGCACCAGCTTACACAGGTTGCAGTAGCAGACCTGTAGTTCCATTTTGCATGGCCTCTCATGGGTGGCATAATACATGCTTCAGCCCATGGGAGGCCTCTAGGGTGCCTATGCCCTGGGTACTTGGGTACCATATACTAGGGACTTATAAGGGTACTGCAGTATCCAATCTGGAGTGTACCAAAGTACATGCATAACAATTTTAGGGAGAAAGCAGATCAACTGGGGTCCTGATTAGCAGGATCTCAGTCAGACTCGTCAAAAACCAGCAAAACACCAGGCAAAAAGTGGGGTTAACCATGCAGTCAGATCCTAACTTCCTACAATAGGTGTAAGGCAAATTATTTTTCCATATCATTTTATACTAGCATTACACAGGTAAAGGGACAATATCATTAACATGTGACAGTCATGTGGAAATGACATGGGAGGTGATGGAGAGCATATACTGTGATCACCCTTCGGAGGAAACAAATCAATTATGCTATGGACAGCAATATCTATCTTACAATAAGCTACACCCTTACGTATGTGTGTAGAATTATTTTAAATCCTTTTTATTGGATAGTCATTTGAGCAAATTTAATATCAGATGAATGTGACATACAAGTTCAGTTGTGTGAGTCTCACAGATCTTTGGAGATTCTTTCATGTTATTACTATTATAGTGGTGAGGTAATCTCAGCTCCAATTGATATTTTTGATGCACTACTGTCATGATGATGGACAGTGACACCACTGGCATAATTTAGTATATTTTTGATATGTCCAGAGTGTGTCTTCCTCTACGTGCACTAAATTTAATTAAAGGTTAATTTTACAGAACAGATTTCTTAGTTAGAAAGACATCACAATTGTGATGTTATTTTACCATGTTAAGGTGAAGATTTGCCAAAAAATCAACAGAGTATGTTTCATATATTTACAGTCACAATAATAACAAATTGTAACATTACATACATTTATATACCCATACCTTTGATGATGGTGCCGAAATGGGGGTCTCTAGTTGGCAGTGGCTTGCACCCTGTCCAAGTAGCGACCCTTCCTTCTAGCCAGGCTCAGGGAGTTGCATGTCTAAAATAACCCCTGCTCACCCCCTTGGTAGCTTAGCACGAGCATTCAGGCTTATCTCAGAGGAAATGTGTGAAGCAATTGGACATTATCCACAGTAACACAGTGATACACTACAAATGCACACCGCACCAGTTTAGAGAAATAAATTATCTTTATCTAAACCAAACAAGACCAAAACGAAAAAAATCCAACATAATGGTGTCGACATGGTGGGTCGTCCGTCATCCAGATCGAAGAGCAGGTGTGCAGGACCTTCCAAAAGGAGGTTCATTTGTGACAGTACAAGAACAAGAACTGTACAAAATGATTGTAGTGGTAGCTTACCACCTTTTATCAGCTGGAATCCCCCAGCACAGGTGTGGATGTTTAGCTTCCGACCAGACGGACCGAGGGGTAGGTTCCCAGCACCAGTTTCTGGATGAACTGATGTTAACTTTTTTGTAGCATGCATTCCTCGAACCTGCGAGCCGATGGAGCTTGACCATAATCTTAATTGGGTTGGTCAATTTTAATATACATTGAAAAGGTACCGCATTGCTAGGTTGTTGAGTGCTTGGTTCTCCTCTGAGTAACCAACCACTGTGTAGATAGTGTAGTATTTCTGGTCCTGATGAATCGTCACGTGATTTCCTACACTTTAGGTGAGAAACATGTTGACCATTCACATTTAGGCACCTCTGACCATTACATCAGCAGTGACACTCTCTATGTTTTTAATTGAGACCAGTGGGCTTGCAGATTGAACTCATTTTGGAGCACCCCTTCACCTCATTTTATCCTTCCACACACCACCCCACTATACACTTTGTCCACATCTACCCCACGAGACCCCACACCTCCACTTCACCTAACGGCTTGGGAAAAAGATCTCTGCCAAAGAGCCCTTCATAAGGAGCCCATCAGGCATTGCAGTGCCGGCCTGACGAGGATCAAGCCCTATGATGAAGCATGACACCCAACCGGGTGTGTGAGGGCCCTACCTCCCAAATTGGGAGACACCCTGCCTCCACTTCAGTGTGTGGGTGTTGACCAACCCGGCCTCCTCCTCCCCCATAGGAAGTGCATAATCCTTCTCTTATACATGGAGGTTTACCTGCCATGGAGACGCCAACAGAAAACAACATAATTATTGGGAGGGCGGAGTTGTGGGTGTAACCCCTCTGTCAGCCGCTTTTCGGATCTTTTTCCTTCAACTGAGGTGCCTGAACATGACGGTGATGGCAGGGCCCTGACAGACTTGCGGCCATCATACCATCAACATATAAATCAGGCTGGTTGTACAATTCTGGCGGCGGATAGACAGAATGTCAATTTTGGATGGTCTGCATACATCCCATGCACCACCAAGATATAAATCAGGCAGAAAATCTGGAATAATCCCATTTGTCCACACCGGCCACAGCAGACATGTTCAAGTTGTTGCCTTAGATATTAAATGTAAAATCTGTCCTTTCACAATATTAAAACATCTAGGCCCTACAAAACATACTCCAAAACTTCCCAGAGAGTGTAGGTTTTGCCTTAATCATATATTCAGAGTTCTCAGGCCCCAAAGGCAGAGTGTCCGCACATGTAATTATAGATTTCAGAAGTAGATGTTGGAGGGGACCAAATGGAGTGGGTGGGACAAGGAGCAGACTTACTACTAATGGGGATGGGTTTAGGGTGGAGTGAAAGGAGTTTAGGGAGGTGTCTAGGGAGGGACATCACCCACCAACACAAGAGTAAGTTAACTGCATTATTCCAGGGGATGGATACATGTAACTTACACTTTTGTTATAAGTTTACACTCGGAGTTTGAATATCGAAAGAAGAAAACTCATTACAAAGTGTAAACTTACTCAGAAGTATAACTTACTTCTGCGAATCATGCCCTTAGATTTAGTTTTTTGATGCTGACGTGAACCTGGATAATCAAGTCAGTGTGGGGCTGGTATCTGTTTCTTTCAGCAATGCCCTTTAAAAGACGTACCTCCTTTGTCCTCGATGTTACAAGTGTGTGGTATTGTTAACTCCATCCATGACTTTGCTAATACACTGTATGCAGGCTCTGAAAATGCCCATACACCAGCTGTGGTGAGGCTTCTCTGTGGTCTCTGCCACTGGATTCACATTTCTGAATCAAGGAAGTCCCTTCAATGGTTAGCAGTTCAGGGTTGTTTTTTGTTTAAAATTGCTTGTCTTGCTTTCAGATGCCTGTCTGACCTCCACCTCTCTACCTTAGCACTACATCAGCTGCTCTCTTCCACCGCAGTTAATCTATGTCAAAGGCAAATGTAGGAATTCTGTACATGCCCTGACTTGGAATAGCCCCCCCAGACCCACATCCACTCCTGTACCAATTTGTCAAGCTGTAGGCATCTAGTCATGCGAACACTCCTTTTAGCTTGTAGTGACTGATAACAGTGCCCAGAGACCCTGCAGTGTGCGAGTGCTCTAGCTTTGTATATATTGTTCAACCATCAGTCAATCATTCAAGGTGAAACTGGACGGATAACCTATGATGATGCAAGGGTATTTTAGAAGAAAACGTGTTTTTTCGCTTTTTTGCAATGGATTTGAACAATTTAAGAGTGTCAAGAAGCTCCTCCATAAAAGGTGTCAGGCACATGTGCAGTGAAATAATTTAATTTTTTTCTTTTCATCTCACAATCTATTTCTGGTTCCTTTATTTCACACCTTCATGCATGAAAATGCTCTGGCTGCAAAATATTTTTTCCTAGTCATAAATGACATTTTGGCAGTGGAACGACGTGGCATATGTGTATGCAATCTTCCATTTAAATAGTGTATGAATATAAAATCATTTTATGTACTCTGTTTTTAAATTGTTTTATTAGCATGTCTGCAATTAGCCATCTACCTTATAGCAATATAATATTCACTTGAATCACTTTGACTTATTTCAGGTTGGCAATGCAGTGATACCCAGACACATACACACACACACACACACACACCCACACACACACACGTGGACTGTTGCGGCAAATACAAGCTATAAAATGGTTTCTACGAAGACACAACAAAAAAATCATATGAAAAAGATATTCATTTACTTTGTGAGGAGAAAATAATGAATGGATCTGCCCCAGAAACTTGGGGGCATATTATCAAGCCAGGCGATAAAATTATCTCCGCTTTAGCGGCAGAAAACTGCAGCTAAAACGGCGATAATGGGCTTGATAATATGCTCTGCGGAATTCCAATTGAAGCCCATGTTAAATGTCCTTCACATCTAACATGGGCTTCAATTGGAATTCCTTAGAGCATATTATCAAGCCCATTATCGCCGTTTTAGCGGCAGTTTTCTTCTGCTAAAGCGGCGATAATTTTATCGCCTGGCTTGATAATATGCCCCTATATTCCCTGAAGAGATGCTTTATTCAGAAACATATTCACGATTTCTTAAAACATTTTAAAACATCTTTTGTAGTCACAGAAAATATTTGATATGATTATAAAAAGCTTGCCCTGAATAGTGCATTAGATGTCCATGGACGTAATGGAGATACATCAATTAAATTATGTCTTAGGTTGAGGGTGCAAGAGTTTCAAACTCCTTTTCTGAAATGAGTCTACCTGGTATTTCTCCATCAGTAAACAATCTTCATCTGGGTTACAGAGCTCCGCTCTATGTGCTTTTGACAAATAAAATGTGTTTTTAAAAAAAACAATATTCATTTGTGGAGGAAAATCACTTAGTGCTGCGTGAAAAGGAGAGAGCAGAACAGCACCACATCTATTATCATTTGGCGCTGTTTTCACCTTTTCCATGCGATGATGCATTTTTGGATACCATACGCCAACTCACACACCCTTGCGCCACATTGTAAGAGTATGTGCTTTCTGCAAGGAATACATGTTGGTCTGTCTTCTGGGTGTGCTGTACAATGCCACACACATACAAAGTAGGAAAAACAAGGAGAAATTAAAACATTTCTCCTCACTGCGGCTGCTGTTAGAGGCAGAAGATTTTGGCAAAAATCCCTGTCTACAACTGTAGATGTGAATTTGTGCTATAACCCAAGGGTGGTTGCAAGCAGACTCCCATGCACCACCCATGGAATGCCCAATTGATGCAAAAGAATGCAAGGCAGCACATTACTCAACCTTGCATTACATTTAGAAACTATCCAATGTCAATCCTGATTTATGTTGGACAGTAAATCCCAACATAAAACTTTGCATGGTCTGCAATAAAAAAGTAAAAAAGTAACGCAATCCCAGCAAGAAGAGTTAGTAAACCTGGGCCTAAGTGGCACAAAATAGTAGCTATGATTTATTTCACTACACAAAAGATGTTTCGCATTTGAAAGGCACACACTTCACAAAGCAAAATCAACTTTGTATCAATGATTCAGCGCAAACAACCATAGATTTTGACACAAAGCCTGATTAACTAAGATGCCCTGACCAGACTTTGAATCAAAAATGAACTAATTTCTCGTGGAACCATAAGTAAACAAGAGGGAATGCAATGATTTACCCCAAAACGAATGTACTGCAGGGGGGCTTCAGTGCACGGCCCACATCCAATGTGTCCCTTCTGCGGTGGTCTACCGATAGGAATTTTTACTGCAAGGTTATGCCTCCAGTACACTCCCCACAACAATGCACACTCTTTTCTGTCCGATGGGTGGAGACAGTGCATGGCACAAGGCAACCCTTTTGTGCACAAGCCGCAACCCAATGATTAAAGATGCAATGCTACACTGTGATTTTAATTTTGTGCATTGCTATGCAGTGCAGGAAGTTTGGAGGCTGCGCGGCATTGCATATTCTCAAGGACCTATCACCAAGTTAGCGGCACTTTATTGCCGCCAAAGTGGCGATAAATTCATCGCACTATTCACAACCTGGAGCTAATGGCCGAAATCACCAGTTTTCTGGCGATAGCAGCCGCAAAAAACATTGTCACAGATGACACCGGCAACTAATGCTAATGAGATGCAGAGTAGGTGTTGCCGTGCAAAAAGCTGCGACAACACCACTTCGCAACATTCTCAAAGACCAGCCAGATCGGCAATAAGTTCACAAAACATGCGATAAGGCACATTAGCAGCAGGGATTTAACACCTGCTCCGACCTGGTGTTAAGTCGGACGACCCCCTGCACCACAAAGGGAGCCCATCCCAGAACCACACCTGAAGAACAACAGATGCCATGGAGCTACTCATCATGCAGCTCGGAGCCACACATCCACCACCCCCAGGCCCGCCAACCCCGCTGGACCCCCCACTCCCCCGGACCACCACAGAGGCAGCGCAGACAAAGACAGCGGACTTTCAGAAAACGCACCAGCCTCACAGACTTAACACCAGAGGATGTCATTGCCCACTACAGGCTCAATAGGACAACCATCCTCTGCATCCTGACCATCATTGCCCACAGGCTGACGGTACCAACACAGCGAACAACTAACATCCCTCCGCAGACAAAGCTGCTGGCTGTGCTGCAAATGTTGGCCTCTGGGACCTTCCAACCAACAACTGCCAGAGTCGGAGGAGTCTCACAGCCAGCCGGATCCAAGTTCCTCACACCTGTCTTGGATGCCATCATCAGCTTGGTACCCCAGTACCTTCACTTGCCACACACTGCGCAGGAACAGCTGGAAACCAAGCAAGGCTTCTGCGCCATAGCTGCCTTCCTGGACGTGTTGGGGGCAATCAACTGCACATATGTACTCCTCGTGCCCCCTGCCACCGCTGCAAACAATTACCGCAACAGGAAGCACACGCATTCCATCAATGTGCAGGCAATAGTGGACCCCGTGGACTCTTCACCAATGTTGTCGCCAACTACCCAGGCAGTGTGCATGATTCCTTCATCTTCCGATAGTCCATCATCAACCAGCGCTTGGAGGCTGGCACCTATGGGAATGCAGTTCTCGCTGGTAAGTACCAAATGAACACACCGCACACTTCAACTCCACAATCATGCAACTCACAACTCTGGGAATGCACTAAATACAAACTCACACACAACATGCCAAACAACATTCCCACCTACCAGACACAACAGCACAACTTACTGTGGCCCCTCAGCCACACAATAGCAGAATGTGGGGAGAGGTGGGAACCATGCATGTACGAAGGAGGCAAGTGACCCATGAATGAGAATGTACACAATGCCAAGTGTGGCGTGGATACGCTGGCCAGACTGCAGTGTGCAGACCTTAGACATGTCTGTGTCAACATATACTGCGGGTGTTTGGAGTGTAGTGAACAGTGGACGCAACCATGTTAACCCAGGCAGTGGGGAAGAGCACGGAAAGTAGCTCATTACATCCACCCCTGTAAGCGTGAGCGGAATGGGCTGGCCCGGCATAAATAAGGCCAGCGTAGGTGTGTGAATATAAAGCCCGTAGCTCTGGGAGTGGTTCCCTTCTGGAATGGCACTGAGGTAGGGCCACGAGAGCTGAGCGGGTCCCCGTCGATGTCCAAGGTGAATGTCGTGGAGTATTTTGGGGGATAGTGGAAGCTGTTCTTCCAGGGCATGATGCAGAGGGCAGTACCAAGCAGAAACAGGCAATATGGAGTAGGTGAATACTACAGCCTCATTCTTAACACCAAGTCAGTATCAGCTGCATTATGATGAAGCCAATACCCAGGCCATATACTCAGACGCCACCAAAGTCCAACCAGAGAGTTTCCATGACTTTTGGGGCACAGAGTCAGTGGCACCACAGCCGGAAGGGGATGCAGTCTGCGATGATGCCTGTACAATGATGTAAACTCTGCAATGGACAAATCAAGACTCAGTTCCAAATGTGTGAGCTACAGGACCGCACATCAGCGTCTCGCATGTGTCCCACTTAATTGCATATAGGCTGTCATTTGTGACCTACAATTGACAACAGGGCTTCTTTTGGGGTCAGATATGTACCACCATGATGCAGGGATGCACCCTGTGACTCAAGTCCCACAACATGTGCAACATGGACGTAAGGGGGAATCACTGCCCCTACATTCGTACATGCTTTCATACTTGATTAATCATGTACATGAAGCATCTGTGTGTATTGGAAGGTATTATTCACTCATATACAGTGGAGTGTTGGAGCTGTCTTAGTACTGGGCCATGCAGACAACACTTTACAATGTTGCCCCGTGGAGAGCCAGCCAGAGTCCTATAGGGATTGACAAGTTACTGGGAAGGGAAAGAGTCTAGACCGTAGGATGATTGCTGTGTCATGGTTTTGCAAACAAAATGTGGCAGTCCCAATCAAGGTGCAAGGTTAGTGTGGCTGGGTGTATTGGGGGACAGTGGAAGGTCTTATTCCAGGGCACGATGCAGAGTGCAGAACCAAGCAGTGAGAAGCCATATGGCGGAGATGAATGCTACTGCTTCCTACTTACAACTGAGGTAGATTCATCCTCATCTTCGGCCTCTGATGTTTCATGTGCCTCACATGTGGGTGGTGGTATTTAGTCTGCAGTACTGTGTGACATTGACACATCACAAGCCAGAAATGTGGATGTAGAAGTAGCAGCAGCATTAATCTGCGCAATGTCTTGTGGCATCACTCCCATGATGAGGATGTGCAGGGCATGGAAGATCCCATCTACAACTTTTCTCGTGTGTAGCCGTAGTAGCATCCGGTCCATGTTCTCCATGACCCTCCTCATCTTCCCCAAATCACGGATGACATCACTGTAGCCACTCTGACTGGACAGTTGTTGTCATCTCTGAGTCATGACTCCAGCGACGCCAGCGATGGATTGTTGGAGGGCATGGGTCGGACTGTGGGTGACCGTTAGGAGTGTAAGTGATCCCTGATGGCACTTAGACACCCACGTATGGCATCCAGTTTGGCTGCCATGAGTTGGAGTTCAGCCAGCCCCCTTTGGCAGTCTAACACACGGCGTTGGAATGCCATGTGTTCTTCTGTGAGGTTCTGGGAGCCAGATGTGGTGGTGGGAGCTTCCTGCTGTGTGGTCTGTGCCGGGGTTGGGCTCACCTCGATGGTGCTGGGCTGACCTGCTACTGGAGGTGGGGTGCGGAGGGTGGACACGAACCGTTGGAGTTCATCCAGGTCGATGTCCTGGTGGTCGTCTCCATCATCACTGACGTGATTTAGGGTCTGCTCTGCAGGAGGTGTTGATTGTCCCTCTGCAATGTAAAGGGGAGATGCAGTTTCACAGTGCGTTACATGTATGTTGACGCAGTGGCGAAGTTTACATACAGACTGCATGACAATGTACATTGTGACTGTTTAGTTGTGAGTTGCCTATTTGATGCGGGACAGTGGACATTTATACATCAGGGATGTGAGGTTGTACTCGTACCTTGTCATCTCACAGTCTCCTGCTATGCCAGGAGTGATTGGCCATTTTGTACACCCATGCAGCACCAGTTGTGTCCTGTGTACTGTTGTGAAAGTGGTGCAGTTTGTACCACATTGTTGTCAATGTTGAGGGTCTCTTATTCTTATGTGTGTGTGCAGCATTGTGGGTGAGTCGCCCCTGCAACTCTGATTTTGTGGCCCCTTATCCCTTTCAGGAGGTGTGCCTTTGCCTTCTATGCCTCTACAGTGCTAAGATGTACCAGACTTGGTTGTTTAGGGCTGTTGGTCGAGTTGTGACTCTTGGGCATGGTTTGTCCGCAGATGTGTTGTTGATGTCAGGGGTTGTTTGTGCACGTGGATGTGTCAGAGTGTGACCTGCTCCTTTCCGGATGTGGTCCACACTCAACCACCTCAGTGTCGTGGCATGCACAATGCCATGATGATTGGCCTGCAGCCATGCTGATTGTCATGTAGTGTCACTTGCGTTGTCAGTGTGGCTTACAAATGGGTATCTTTGCTGGGTTTCGCACATGTGCATGTGTTGGTGGTGAGATTGGTGATGTGTGGTGTGGGACCTCTTTGGGGATATGCGGTATGGGGGCCTTCTCGGTGTTTGTGTGTGTACTGCGGTGTACCACGGGGATGAGGGACATGATCCAGAGTCCTTGTGGGTGTGCAGTGTGCTCCACTTACATGTGCATGTGTGCCATTGTGCCCATCTCCTCCTGTTCCTCCAGTCCCTGGTCTGTACTCACCCTGTTGATGTTGTGTTAGGTCATGTTGAGCAGTGTCCAGATTCCCAACTCCTGGCACCGTGTCCCGACTGATGACTGTGGCCTCCATTTTCTCCATGTCATCCAGCTCCTGGTGTGCCGCTGGACCCCCACTTCCAATGAGTGTTGCTGCTTTCATGTTGGCATCGATCGAGTTTCTACTTGGTTTTAGCCTTCACATCATTCCAGTGCCTCTTGACCTCTCCCATTGTCCTCCTCACCGCTGCAACTGCATTCACATGGTCCAAGATAGTCTGCTATATTTGCGTCTTTGTTGCCAATGACATGTTTGCGGGGCTGAACAGTAGTTGGTAGTGTTCTATCACCTCTGTAACGATGATCCTGTTTTCCTGCGGACTGAACCGCATCTTCCTCTTCCTCTTCTCCTTGGTCTTCCCCGACCCCGAGGTTCCTTGCTAGTCATCTGTGGGGCTTGTGGGGTTCACGTTGTCCTCTGCACTTGGTCCGGGTGCATCCATGGTGCTACGCAGTTTATTTTTTTTTGGCCTTTTTTTGTTTTTCTTTTATAGTTCATTTTCCCGCATGACACGTGGGAATTGCAAGCCTGTCGCTGGTTATCGCTGATTTTTGTAACACGATTGGCCACATCGCAACTTTTTTCGCGTTCGTTTTTTGCTTTTTTTCAGCGTCGTGTTCGTATTAACGTGGTTATTTGGCACATTATCGTGAGACTATTGCATGGTGCCGCCAGGTTGAGAATGCAACGTTAACAAGGTATTATTTTCCCACGATAGACTGCGACGTGCCAAGTTGTGTTGAGGAAATTTTGAGATAGTTATCACACGTTCTTGAGAATATCCTCCTAAAATTCTTCCCACTAACAGAATGCAAGTCAGATGAAGAAAAGATATAAAAAAATTTAATCAGGATCTTCAAGACTGATAGCTCTGAAATGTTGAAAATAAAGTAGTGGGATAATCCAATGTAGGCTTAACTGTTTTTTTCCTTTGTGTATTGTGAAAATTGTTGATTTTCTTCAATAAATGCTATTGAAAAGTTTACGTAAACTATACAATAAGTTATCATTGTAAAAAAACAGAAAATGTAATAGCGCCACCACTGAAAAAATTGCATTAGCATGGTGCAACAGTAGACTTCACACACCATGCGTAAACACCTGCATACCTCTATTGCTGCTCCAATTTCACGTAGCAGAACTCGTAACTTATCTTAATACCTCAAAATGATTTGGCTTGAAGGGAAGGCATTTAAATAGAAGAAAGCAAGGGTTTTCTATTAGAAAAAAACGGCCAACAACTGGTACATCAACACCCTTCCATAGAAAATAAAGGGAGAAGTGACAAACCCCATAGGAAATAACCTTAAGTTAAATTATTTAAAATAGCTAAAAATAATATTAAATATAATTTGATATTAGAAGATATTTTTGTATTATTTATTTATAAAATATTTTAACAGTCTTTTTTTTATTATAAATTAATGTAACATTCATTTTTGTGAAAATCTAATGAAATTGCTTTAAATTAATTCTATACATCACTTCAAACTATTAGTACATACTAAAATGATTTAATTTATCTACGTTGAGAAAAATTAATTTAAACATCAGTTATTTAATAAGTATATTTAAATTAATCTAAAAGTAAATTGTAAATTAAGTTAATGGTGCTGGAACATTTTCATTATTTTGTTCTACATTAAAGTAAACATATCATATTAATTTAGATTAATATTTAACATAAAAATGTTTTGACCAAATTAATATAAAGTTAAATGAACTTTCTTAATTTTCCCTATACTATTGGGAGATCTTCACCCAGACTGTGGAGTCTCCCTTTGGTTTAGTATAGGGCAAAGTGAAACAAATGTATTTAATTTAAAAGAAAATATTTTTATGGCAAAAAAAGAATGTAAATTACATTCAGATATTTATTTTAAAAGTAAAATAAAAAAAATACTGAACCATTATTAATTTCGTTTTAAATTAAATATTTAATTAATATAAATATATTAGATTAGGTAGAAAATATTTTCTGAGTCTTGAATTAAAAAATACATTCCAACAATTCCTGTATTTTTACTATGCATTAATATTTAATAACAGTGATGGATGAATTTCATTAAAATTAATTTAGCAAAAATGTATGTCATATTCATTTAGAAATTCAAAAACATTTGTTAAAATTTTTATAATTAAATAATAAATATGTTTAATTTTCAGATTGTTTATTTATAGTTTCATTTATAAACTATTTTAAATAATTTAATTCAATTTAACATTATTTACAGTGCGGTTTTATTTAAAATCCTTGCCTTCATTATGTTCTATGGGAAAGTGTTGCAGCAATGCTGGTTGACCATGGCTGGTGCTTGTCTCAGGCGATAGAGACTTACAAGTCTACTCTTTCAAGTAACTTTACACTCTTAAATTGTGAATACTCAAATGTGTAAGAGTAAACTTACAAGTACAGATTCCTCACAAGTGTAATTTACCTTTGTGAAAAGCCCCAAACATTTTTCACTTTGTGAGCTCTACCTGCTCACAGAAAGAGTGGATGATAGTCAATCCTCCTTGTGCTAAAAGTGTTCCAGAAGAGAGAATTGCTACAATAACATCAGAAACTGCCACACCACTTACGAGACAGGCATGAATTCAACCCACCAGCCAAACCATCAGCCCTCCCGCCTCAGAACCACCAATAACCATCTCCCAGCCTGCACCACTCACAAGTTCTCTTGGACCTGCATCTCCTTTCATTACAACCGATAGAGGGTCACAAAGGCCAGGTGTTCGATGTCAACTAACTGAAGCCAGGGAAACATCACCAAGTGCTGCACAGTTGCATGCATTGGAATAATACACGCTCAAAATTGAAAGGAAACAGCAAGGGTAGCCAATTGGACAAAAGCCATGTCTGAGGGAAATACAGCTGTTAGAGCCGACTTTCGAGAACCAACTCAAGCAGTAAAGGATGTGTGCAGACAGATTGCCGAGGACTCTGCAGCACACTAGTATCACCAAAGTTACATGCACAATCCTCTCCAAACATCTGGCCATTCTCTTGAGAGGCTGGTTACAGCCACTATGTGCAGACATGCTGTACAAATGAGGGTAGAGATAATCTATCACAGTGGTGACGTAGCAAGGAACTTGGCACACATTACAAACACTTTGGAGGAGATGCAAATGTCTAATGCAGTAAATAGGGTTGCAAGGGCACCAAGAGCAAGTGAGGAGTGTTTTTCTGTGGAAGGAAAGAACTTCAAGGTGCACTAGTCAGAATGCTAAAGGAACACAGTATAACTCAGAGAGACCAATCATAGGACGACAAAGGTGCAATTTTTTAAAAAGACTTATTTTTAATTAAAGATATTGTG
The DNA here is from genome assembly GCF_964204655.1 of Triturus cristatus. NCBI lineage: Eukaryota > Metazoa > Chordata > Amphibia > Caudata > Salamandridae > Triturus > Triturus cristatus. The sequence goes on along the minus strand of NC_140580.1, from coordinate 68,596,436 downwards.
TTTGTACTTTATTTAAATATTCGTAAAGTCTTATGTACCTCAAAATTAGTGGTTGGCAACATGAATCTGCATGCACGTCCCTTTGCAGCTTTTGTAGCAAGTTGCCCTGGTGCCGCTAGTCGAGAAGGGTTTTCATCATCATCATCATCAGATTCATCACTGACAATCTCTGTTGGATGTACCTTTCTGATGGCTACATTCTGCAACATGGCACAGGTGGCCTGGAATTTAGAACACATTCCAAGATACTACTCTAGGGCACCCCTACTGTGTGCAGACAGCGGAATGTGCCAGTCAATATTCCAAATGTCTGATCTATGATGCTTTGTGTTTGTTTGTGAGCAGCATTGTACCTCCTTTGTCTAGGTGTACCTCAAGTTAAGTAGTTGTCGTCTGCGCTCCTTCGGTATCTCGAAACTAGGTTTGTAATCAGGCATCTGCCATTGCATGCTGCTACATCTTTAGGGAGTGCTGGCTCATTCTATTTCTCTTTATGTACTCACACACCGAAGGAGGACATTGAAGAGCTTTGGGCCCATCCACACATCCGATAACTTGTAGAAAATGAACAATACCAAAGCCTTAAACCTTTAAAGCTTGCAGCTCAATGGGGGTATTTGGGACACCTGTGATAAGGCACTCTCAGATATCTCACCTCCAGCAGCTACAATCAATCAATCAATCAGGGGTTTATAAAGCACGCTACTCGCCCGCGAGGGTCTCAAGGCGCTGGTGGGGGGGCAGCTCTGTATCAGTCGAAGAGCCAACTCTTGAGGTCCTTCCTGAATGTGTGCAGAGTCGGGGAGCGTCTGATGTTCACGGGTAGCTCGTTCCAGGTCTTGGCTGCGATGTGGGAGAAGGCTCTACCTCCTGTTCCGTTTCTGCAGATGCGGGGGACCTCCGCCAGGGCGAGGTTGTCAGAGGGAAGGTTCCTCTTGAGTACGTGGTAGGAAACTCTCTCGTTGAGGTATTTGCATCCGATGTTGTAGAGGGATTTGTATGCGTGGATGAGGAGTTTGAAAGTGACCCTTTTCTCGACAGTGAGCCAGTGGAGGTCTCGTAGGTGTTGGGTCATGTGTTCATGGCGAGGTGTTCCGAGGATGAGTCTGGACGCGGTGTTCTGGATGGTTTGGAGTCTGTGTAGTAGAGTTCTGTTGATCCCGGCATATAGGGCGTTGCCGTAGTCCAGTCTGCTGGTTCTGAGTGCGTGGGTGACGGTCTTTCTACAGTTGGGGGAATCCGCTTGAAGGACAGCGTTGAACTGGCGGTTCATGGAGAGGGAGGAGTCGAGGATGATGCCGAGGTTTTGTGCGTGGTCTGTTGGAATGGGTGGGTTTCCGAGGGCGGGGGGCCACCAGGTGTCGTCCCAGGCAGAGGTGTGGGGTCCGAGGATAGGAACCTCGGTCTTCTCTGAGTTGAGCTTCAAGCACCTGTCCTTCATCCAGGCTTCAACATTCTTCATTCCTTCCTGGAAACAGAGTCTGGTGTCATCGGGATTCGTCATGAGTGAGAGGATGAGCTGGGTGTCGTCTGCGTAGGAAACAATGCTGTGCCCATGCTGTCTGACGATTGCGGCGAAGGGGGCCATGTAGATGTTGAGGAGCGTGGGGCTGAGTGAGGATCCCTGGGGTACTCTGCAGTTGATTTCCGTGGGTTTGGAGAGGAAGGGAGGCAGTCGAATCCTCTGGGTTCTGCTGGCGAGAAAGGATTGGATCCAGTCGAGGGTGGCTCCTTGTATGCCCGCGTTCTGACTGCGAGAATGTGATGTGAGACTGTGTTGAAGGCTGCGGAGAGGTCTAGAAGGATGAGGGCTGCAGTGTGTCCCTGGTCTATAAGCCTGCGGATGTCATCTGTGGCGACGAGGAGGGCGGTATCGGTGCTGTGGTTGCTGAGGAATCCAGACTGGGAGGCATCTAGGATCGGGTTCTCTTTGATAAAGGTGGTCAGCTGGGCATTCATGAGTCTCTCGGTGACTTTTGCCGTGAAGGGGAGGAGAGAGATGGGTCGGTATTTTTTCAGGTCAGTTGGGTCGGCAGTGGGTTTCTTGAGGGGGGGTTTAACCTCTGCCCACTTCCAGTCATCTAGGAAGATGCCGGACCTGAAGAAGGCGTTGATGGTGAGTCCTAGTTCGGGTGCGATGGTGGTGGCAGCCCTGTGGAATATGTGCGGTGGGCAGGGGTCTGTTGGGGCTCCTGAGTGGGTTTTCTTCATGGTGGCAGCGATGTGTTCGGCGGTGGCGGGTTCCCAGGCCATGATGGTTGGCTTGTCGGCGGCATTGGGGGGGGGGTGTTTTCTGTCATCGGTTCGCTGAAGTTGTGGTAGAGGGCCTTGATCTTCAGGTGGAAGTATGAGCTTAGCTTGTCGCAGAGTTCCTGGGAAGGTGTGATGTTGTTGGATTCGCTGGGGTTTTTTTGAGAACTGTTGTATGACGTTGAACAGCTCCTTGGCGTTGGTTGCATTGGTCTGGACTTTGTTTCTTATGAAGGTCCGTTTGGTGTCTCTTATGTGCTGGTGGTATTCCTTCAGGGCGTTTCTGTGGTTGTTCATTGCTTCCGTGGTTTTCTGGTTTCACCAGATTTTCTCTAGGTGTCGGCAAGAGCATCTGTATTCTTGTAGTTCTGTGGTGAACCAGGCGGCCTTCGGAGGGTGTTGTTTGGCGGGGTGGCGGAGATGTGTGAGCTTGTCGGCGCAGTGGGAGATCCAGCTGTGAAATTCTGTGGCTGCGGAATTGGTGTCGGTTGTGGCGCTGGGGGGGGGTCCTGAAGGAGGGTGGTGCTGAGGAGTTCCTCTGTGACCTTGCTCCAGTTCCTTTGTGGTGGTCACGGCGTGGGCTGGGGTGCGGAGGTGGTGTTGAAGATGAAGTGGACGCAGTGGTGGTCTGTCCAGAGGGGCTGATTGGTGTGGCTGAAGCGGACATTAGTTCCTCCCACGAAGATAGGGCCGAGGGTGTGTCCAGCTTTGTGAGTGGGCGTGTTGACCAGCTGCTTCAGCCCGAGGGTGGCGAGGTTGTCGAGGAGAGTGGTCGGGTCGTTGCCATTGTCGAGGTGGAAGTTCAGGTCCCCGAGTAGAATGTAATCCATGGAGGTGATAGCGTGGGGTGCAGCGAGCTCGGCGATGGTGGTTGCAGATTGGGTGTGAGGTCCCGGGGGTCTGTAGATGAGGGTCCCATGTAGCGTGGTTCTGGGACGGGTCTGGATCTGGAAGTTGTGGTGTTCCGTGTGGGGGTCGTTCGTGCTGGAGGTGGAGAGTCGGAGGGGGGTTTTGTGTGCGATGGCGAGTCCTCCTCCTCCTGGGCAGTGGGGGCGGTCCTTTCTCTGGATTTTGTAGCCGTCGGGTATGGCCTTGGCGATGTCGGGGCCGGAGGAAGCATTGGTCCAGGTTTCTGTGAAGAAGGCAATGTCGGGCGAGAGGGTGTCAATCAGGTCCCAGATCTCTACGGCGTGTCGGTGAAGGGAGTACACGTTGAGGTGGATGCATGTCAGGGTTACGGAGGTGCATGCTTCAGGCGGTCCTTCAGCGGTAGTGGGGGTGGTGTCGATAGTGAAAGCTCTGCGGCAGTGTAGGCACGAGAATGGTCCCTGGGTGGTGTTCGCCGAGGATCTTACACAGTCGGCGTGTCTTCCGGGGTTGAGTACATGGAGCGTGGTTGAGTCGTAGTGGTGAGGCCTCGGAGAACCAGGGTTCCTGGCGCTGGTAGCGGTTGGGTCGCGGACGGGCGCAGACGGGCTTGTCTTAGGCACGCCTTCGGTGCGACCGCGCAGTGGGCGCCATTTGAAGGGGAGGGGGGAGGTACGTGCAGCTGGGAGGCGGGAGCGGGGCGGTAGGGAGAGGAGTCACGGGTCAGCGACGGCGACAGGAAAACCAGAAGGGGGGATGAAAAACAAGAGGAAAAACAGCGGCAGGCACAATAAGGCAAAATAAACACACAGAGCAGGCACACTATTAATAATTAAGCACCCAAGTCACGAATGCTCACAGAGCGAGAACCGGAGTCAGGCTGTACTCGAACCCTGAAAATGAAGTATCAGGCTTCAGAGCCGTGGCAGTGCACAGCAGAGCTGCCGGGGAGAGTGAGCTCCAAGGACCGAGGTCTGTGGACTCACCGATGAAAGGTGCACAAAACCATATGTGGGTGAGGAGTGCTCCACTGCGTTGAGTATATATACCTGCCTGTAACACAGACCAGCGCATCTAGTAGATGTAGAATTACCTCATAATCTAACTATACATAGCATAGACCTTCTCATCTGTTTGATCAAACAGAATGACCATCGTTCTGAAAGTTACCTCCTCCACTGCTAAGCTCCTAGGATGCACATCCTCCTCCCAATAGCATAGAGGGCTATCATTCTGAAAGTTTGGGCCTCCTTTTATACTTTACACCTGGCTACCTCCCGCTTCCAATTGATGGAAATGTGCATGTGCAGTCTGTTGTTTATGCAACGATTCACAATTCGCAAATGTTTAGTTCAGTGCAGTAGTGGTTTTAAACTATGAGTTTTTCAATCTGAAGGCAAACAAATTGTACTGGAAACAGTCCAACTTTAACTTAAATTGCAATTTAAAGAAGTGTTTGGTGTGTACAATATACTCATGCTTCTTTTTTGGGATGCCCTATACTGCCTGAGAGAGTGGTCACCAGGCCCATTCTAAAGTTGTCTTTCCCTGGGCTGAAGCTGATGAGCACATCTGCTTGGTTCCATGCAAGAGGCCATGCCCTGCACGTTCGGCCCTACAAGCAGGGCCGGACAGTGAAACGGAACCAGCCCTGGCAAAAAGCTCGGCCATGCCCATGGGTGGGGGATTGCTAGTGGAAAGCTTCTTTGTGTCACTTTTGGTGCAGTTAGGCCGATATTGCAGCTATGCTGGAAAACCGGCCCGGTAACAAAAACGGCCCTCCAGAAGTCTAAAATCGGACCCCACCCTAGCGGCCCACCGGGGAAATGCCCGGTGCCCATTACGGCCAGTCCGGCCCTGGCGACATGTCTCTTATGCTATTTGTTCAGCTAGTATACTATATCCATTAGCTTTCCAGACGTGTTATGATATTGCTTCTTGAAACGCTGTGATTGGTGGCACAAGGTTATTTTGAGATTAATCACATTAAGATGCCAACAGATTTGACTCCCTTGTTAAGAGAGTCACACTTTCATAGTAGGAGCTCATATGAGCAGCCTATAGTTTTAGCTACCCTTTGATTAAGCTGCGCTGTTCTTTAATTTGTTTAGAGAAATGTGAAATATCATAAAGTGCCGTCGCCCAAGGAAGTGGTCAAGAACTAGGTATCAGAATCGATCAGAAGCTATATTTTAGGTCTACTCAGAAGGATCTTTCCTCTACTACCCCCTTCTACTAAAAAAACGCTGATGCAAGCCCTGATACTAAGTAGAATAGACTACTGTAACGCTCTGCTTCTTTCGGCCAATGAAGCCTCCCTTAACAAGCTAAAGGTTGTGCAGAACACGGCTGCCCACCTGGTTGCGGGCGCCCCTTCTAGAACCCCCTCTATTCCCCTTCTCAAAAAAAAACTCCACTGGCTCCCTGTAAGAAAGCAAGTGAATTTCAAGATAGGCTGCACTGTCTTCAAGGCCTTAAACGACCTGGGCCCGTCCTATCTTTCGAGTAAGCTAACCAAGTACACCCCCTCACGCTCTCTCAGGTCAGGCTCTAAACGCCTACTATGCACCCCTAGAATCAAAAAGACACGCAGTGGAGGCAAAGCTTTCACTCACCTTGCCCCTGCTTTTTGGAATGAACTGCCTCTCCAACTTCGCGACTGTACGACCATCTCGCAGTTCAGAAAACTTCTTAAAACTCACCTCTTCTAGCACTTGATTTGACTGTTCAGGATTTCCGTTCAAGCGCAGTAGGTATGCTTTTGTAGGTGTGACTTTTCTGAATTAGTAGAGTCATCGTTCTTCAAAGCATAATGCCAAATATCCCACATGAGAAACATCTTTAAAAAAGAATACATGTTGAACACATTTATAGACTATTAGGACAGTTTAAATTGAGGCGTTAAAGTGAAAACCCAAGTGCTTAATTCTCTCATTTGATGAGCTATGATCCCAAACACAGACCATTGGCATGCTGTGAGGGCACGCAGAACACAGCCCTAGACTATGAAACAAGCGAGCTTCATGGGCCAGTTGAAGAGAATGGAGGGTTACTACTGTTTTACTATTAAACACAGAGGGCCCGATTCACAAAGGTAAATTTACACTTTTGTGTAAGTTTACTACTGTTTGGTATTCACAAAGGTAAACCTAGACCAAAAGTCTAACTTTACTAGTAATAACTTACCTTTGCTGAAGAGGTGCAACTGATGAACCAATAGTAGGGTTAAGCCCTAGGACACCAATGGTAAATGGCCATGAATCACACAGTATGAGCTACCTACCCAATGTCTGCCCACGGACTCCTTAAAAAGTACAAAAGTTATGATTTTCCTATGTTGTTAAGATCGGCGCTAAAGTTCTGGCTGTACCTGCTCCAAGTGGTGAATGAGTTTGAACTTAGGGTTTAGGAAGAGATTGTCCTGGGCGCATTCCAGTAGAGTAATACTCGTCCAAGAGGTTTACACTGCACTTGTACCATTACTGCAATACATAGACTAAAGGTCCCAGTTAAACCAAACACTAGCAGCCTTTCACCTTACTCCATTCAGACTTCATTCAATATTCAGGACCAAAGAATAAAAGTCAAGCATTTATTTAAGAAATTGCAGCTGCATCTGTAAAGAGATTACAACCAATCATTAAAATATTCCCTAGGGTGCATTCATTAAACTCCAATGTATGACTTTTTCTGACATATGGCAAAATAAAATAGAACTCTAGCTGATACTATTTGACGCTTAAGAAGTGTGGTAAATCTGCTACCTGCTTTTCCTAGATTAATCCGCTTATTAGCTTTCTCTGATACATGGAAAAATGAAAAATTATTACACTTAAATTGATTGATTTGTAAACAAGTCCCTTCACTGAACAACCATTTCAAGGAAGCACTGCACTGATTAACTTAAAATAAATATAGTGATGATGTTGCAAACTGGCCACTAGATGCCAGCAAAGGATGGTTGCTTGAAGAAGTCCTCGGTCTCAGGCGAAATGTAGCAATTTCGATGCAATTTCTTTAACAAGCATTCCTCAAGAAGTATAGTTGATTTATAAATTTCTATGATGGAATGTGAGACTCAAAACATTATTTTGAATGCCTAGACATACATTTAAACTTTTCACACATTGTATGTGTGCTGTCCAGTGCAAAACACATTCCTCCCTGTTAGGTCTGCCTCAATGATGCGTTATTTCTTTACACAAAGCCATGTCTACCATTGTTAGTAGATAGGGCTTTGCATCAAAAACCATGGGGATGACCCCTTGATACAATGTAATGCAAAGAAATGCAAAGTGCTATTTGTGTTACTTTTATGGCTACTTTCCAGGACAAAAAAAGTTTGGCAGTGAAATGTAAATATCAACACTTTCCTCCAGTTTGCATCACTTTTTGTGATATTACACTGGTGCAAAGTATTGCTAAATCTATCCAAGAAGTTTTCTGAAGTGCAAATCCATGAAAGCAACCTGCTCCAGAGCGTAGACAGTGTAAAATTTGGAGTTGGAGTTGAAGTGCTCCTCACTCAATCGATAACCCTATAATATTTATCTTCCAGACCAAAGTTCCACAACCCAGGGGCATGAGCCACCCCACCCTCCCCTTCAGAGAGCAGACTTTAAATACCCTCGTGAAAAGACCCAAATGTGTGCAAATCTCATGCAAATCTTCCAATCTTATTCTCTGTGTGCAAGCCTCAATGTGAGGCCAGATTCAATCCACGAGGAGAGGTAAAAGTATACAAGACTTCCAAGGCTATGAGTAGGTCTGGAAGTGCATGGCTCTAGGTAACTCAATCCTACAATCTGCAGGACTGACAATGTTCAAGGCTTGCTGTGAGGACCTAGGTCCTATGTTAAGGAAGACACAAGTGGTAGACTCCATGCGAGCCCGGATGTTCCCAATCACACAGTCATGAGGTCTGGATGTCTTTAAGGCTGTGTTAAAGTCCCTAGTCCCAGGGTCCAGATGTGTCAGAGGCCAATCTGACCAAAGGTCCATTGGCAGGCGATCTGGAAGTAAGTAAGGCTCCATCTGAGGCATGATCCTACCAGTCCGGATTCTGGACATGCGCTGAGCTGAAGCTATAAATTCTACAAACCTGAGACACGGAAGTGTGCAAATATCTGTGAGAGGCTCTAAATCCTCGGAAACCGAGCACAGTACATTTTAAAGCTGCCAATCTCACAATACTCTTTAGAGGAAGTATGCAAGGCTCTTAACAGGTCACAGAATGCTTCAATGGTTGCGGCTTGTGCTCATCTTCACACACCTGGGCAGTGAGTGCTTAGAAGACTTCTCCTCACCATAGGAAGGTGTCATTCTTCAGCAGCCATGCCAGCTTCTGGTTGAAGGGGTGATGGAAGTCCCTCAGGATCTGCCTAGTGATGTTTAACATGGGCCCTAAGCTGCGGTCCGCAGCACGTCGCGCGTTGGAAGCTGGGCTCCTGGTGATGACCTCTTCTTGCTTCTCACTGACAGGGCCTGCAAGGAAAGGAGTGTTAATGGGCAGCAGAAAATCGCAAAGTGACCTCCATGGCATCGCTTGAACTACTTAGGCCCAGCTTTGCACTGGAAAAGCTCAAGCATATGAATGTCACAGTTTACAATTGGAGAATATGCACAGGGGTCTAGAGAGGAGAGTCAAACATGAGGTGAAAGGGAAGAAACATCCATAGGATCTGAAACAATCAGGGGAGGGACTTTTACAGGAGGTGAGGGGGATTGGGTGAGATGTAGAGCATTCAGACGAAGAGAGACTCACAATAGGTGGAGAAGGAAAGGGAGAGGGGGAGAGGAGACCTGACAGAATTAACCGAGGGAGCGAAGAGACCCAGTTGAGGCCTGGAAGTTGACTAGCAAGGGAGACAACCTTAAGAAACTTGAGAGAAAGTGCTTGACAATGGAACACAAGCCAATGTGATCTCAAGTGGAGCTAGCCATGGCAAAAATAGACAGAGAACCGAAAATAGTGAAGGAGGGAAGAGAGACAGCAAGAGAGGTGAGAATGATGAAGCTACAAAGTGAGAACAGAAGGATGTAGTTGGATCACTTGACAATTATATGACTGAATCACTGAGTTACAAGCTTGTTGAGTCAGTAGGTATTGCAAAGACATAGATCCACCAATTTTCCCAGACAACATGTAAGCACTCCTGGATACCAAGATACATCAATGGGCGAGTGTTTACAACCCCTGAACAGACAACAGACACAAAATATGCATCAAGGGTGTCAGCAGCAATGCAGAGCTAGGGGTACAAGTACCAGCAGCATAACAAAGCATGAACTAGACCAGGTAAGCTAGGACATGCAACTCCTGACTGAGCCCTTGCCAAAGTCTGACAAGACACACGGCCTGAAGTTTGTTTCTTGTCGGTTATTGCACATGCAGTCACAGTATACATGCATACTCCCGCTCATATTACATATTAAGTCTTATAAAACTGAGTTGTGTATAGCTATGATACATGCAAGCAGTATGTGCCCCTCCATTCCGGCTCCGAAAATGGCGGGTTCCAAATCATTTCCTCTGGGGCACTCAGCACCAAAAACAGGAAGAGGGGCAGATGTAAGACCATTCCATTTTGCGAGTCACAAATTGCGCCGTTTTGCGACTCTCAATTTGCGACTTGCAAAATGGAATGTACAACAGTGTAAAAGTAAAGTAAGTAAAATAATTTTATTGTTTAGTTACTTAAAACCAGAACAGTATTTCGAATAGAAAATCTGATAAAATGACAATAAAAAGAGAAGAATAAGAAATAGGAGGTTTCCATAATTTAAAAAGCTAAAATTGTATTTTCATGTTTTTTTGTACATAGGACTTTTTGACCGAGTGATCAGTAGGGTTCGTATACATTGGAATGTTCATTGACCTGGCTGAGCGTAGAGTAGCTGCAAACGCCTGCCAGGCTGCAAATTTCAAAGCCTGTTCGTGAAGTTTGAGAAACTTAAGCCGCTTACAGTTCATTTGAGGATCACTTGGGCCTAGACCTTTCATTAGGGCAGCTCTACAAGTCTTTACCCCTCTGCCAAGGAGAGCATTTCTTAATAGAGTAGCTTGTGCTGACTGTACTTGCGGGCATATACACATTAGGTGGGTGAGGCCTTCGTTTTTGCTGCCACAGTGGCGGCGTGCTGTGGGGCCTTAGTATATCCAGCTTCGTTGATCCGCTATTGACTGGAGCTTTCTGAAACAGAGAGTCATCCATAAGTTGTCTCTGTAAGTGTGCCGCAAAAGTAGTGGGAGCGGTTCCCCACCTTCCTGGGGACGATCCGCTGCGAGGATAGCTGTCTGCCGTATTTGGGAGTGCGCGTTTACCGCACCCAGCATGACCTGTTGGAGGGGAACGTGGGGAGAGCGATCGCGGGCCTGGCGGGCAGTATCGGATTCTGGAGCACTCTCCCACTTTCGGTAGCCGGGCGGGTGGCGCTGCTGAAGATGGTGGCGCTCCCACGCCTGCTGTATTTTTTCCGCACGCTCCCGGTTTGGGTGCCGGCGTCACTATTCCGCAAACTTACGGCCATGATCACGGGCTTTATCTGGGGGGCTGGCAGGCGGCGGGTGGCGCTAGCCACGCTGCGAAGGCCCAGGGCTGAGGGAGGGCACGCAGTACCCGATTTTGAGTGGTACTATTTGGCTGCCCAGCTGCAGTGGCTCACGCAGGCAGTGGCTCGGGAATTCAGAGGCCCCGAGGGTCCGCAGGGCAGAATGATCCCGCGACACGTGCTCTCCTTTATCGTTTTCCAACAGCGGCTCGAGCTGTCACAACTAACGCTCGAAGAGCGCACGCTCCGGCTGTGTTGGAACCGGAGCCTGCGGAGGGCTGGCATTGCTCGCCCCTACGCCCCGGAGATCCCCTTGGGTATGTGCACGGCCCTCCCCCACGGCGGGGACTGGTCGGGGCTGGCCCACTGGGAAGACCTAGGACTACAGATGGTGGGGGACCTATATCTGAATGGTGAGCTTCAGCCATTCCAGGGGCTGCAGGACTCCTTTGGGATCTCGAGGGGCGACTATCTCCTCCACGCGGCCTTGGTGGTGGCGTTGCAGAAGCACTGGAACGCGGGGCTCTCGGAACCGCGGACGGCGGCTGGCTGTCAGTATGTGGTCATGGCGGCGGGCACACTCAAGGCCATTACCTGCCTCTATCAGAGAATGGCCACGGCACATCTGGCTCCTTTGACTGCATTGAGGGATAAGTGGGAGACCGATATCGGGAAACCTATCCCGGAGCTGACGTGGCCTAAGTTGCAGAGACGGGCATGGAAGCGTACGCGTAATGCCCGGTTTCAGCTGGTGCAGTATTTCACCCTGCATAGGGCATACCTGACGCCAGCTAAATTGTTTCAGTACTTTGGGGGGCCCACACCGCAATGCCCTCGTTGTGGGGAGGAGGGGGCTGACTTTAAGCACATGTTTTGGTCCTGTGATGCTTTAAGCTGCTACTGGGAGGGGGTTGTCGGCTGCCTGGCCCAAGTGACGGGGCGGGACCTGCGGGTGGAGATGGGAGTTTGTTTGTTGCTATGGTTCCCACACACGCCGCGCACGAAAACCACGAGCAAGTTTTGCGATCTGGGGTTGGTGGTGGCCAAAAGAGAAATTACCCTCCACTGGAAGTCAAAGACGGGTCCCAGCTTCACGAGGTGGAGAACGACCTTTACCAAGTGGGCGAGTAGCGAGGGCACGCTCCGGCTGCAGCTTGCGCTTCGGGGAAGTGATGCCAAGGCTCTGGCCTTGGCCCGGGCATGGGAAGCGCTAGTGGTAGACCTCCAGGGGTGGGGACTAGAGGAGGAGGGGGACCCTGAGGCACTGGAACACCCGGCAGGAACCTAGGGGTGAGGAGAGGCTAGCTGATTTGATCATGGGGGCCAGGGGCTTTCCCTTTCCTTTTCCTTTCTGCTGGGGGCCTGGTTGTGGTGGTGGGGGGGGGGGGGTTCGTGGCTCCTAACACAGCTACCTCTGAAAGAGGTTTATCCTGGTATCGGGCGTCTCGGCACACTGACATGTGGGAGGGGGGGGGGTGAGTTCATTTTGGGGAAGGTTTGGGGACAGTGCATTGGTAGTTGGAAGTGGCCCGGATTGAACTTGGACATAGCACTATTTGCCGATGGCGGCCACTGACCTGATTTACATTGTGTATGTCAATTGTGATTGAGTAATGCAATAAAAATTGTTTTTGCAAAAAAAAAAGTGTGCCGCGAAAGTGAGGTTTAGGTAAGCTGCTGGTGTAAGGGTTTTGTAATTGTTGGTCACCATCCAAGAGTGTGATCTGTGAGAGAGAGCATTTTATCTAATAGCAGAGAGTGAAGTTTAGCTGCTTTATTTATGGCTTATTTAAATGTTGTAACAGGCAAATTCTTATTCTGCAGCTCCTACGTGCATGTAGCTGTTAATCCTTCATTTAACTATTGATTGAATATTGATTTTTTTAAATCTTTTTCGACTGCAGTCCCAAATGCTTTATGAAGGGCAGAACACACTGGATTTGTTTAAGTCTGTACCAAACCTTTATTGAGGAGTGCATTCTCCCTATAGTTTCATTCGTCAACCCAAATTCGAGCTGACCTTGCGCTGGTGAAGCAGATAGTGGTAGTTGAAAAACTTCTTTGTATGTAGTCGCTACCAGCTAGTTCAGTAGGTTCACCTCTTGCCATGTAGAGCGATTCTGGCATATGATATTGTTGGTGAAAGTTTTGCCACTATTACATAGAGCAATGGTTTGTAGGATGAGTACTCCATTTTGTTTGCCAGGGATATAAAAGCAAAGGTTAGTGCACTGGTTGGCTGTAACATGTACTTTCTTTGCTCTTGGTGATTGAGCCTGTTGTCCATGTAATATCTGAGGTATTTATAGCAGGTTACTTCCTCCAAGGGTTTCCCATCTGCCCAGAAGTTCAACTGTGTACTAGGGCGATTACTGATGATTGTTGTTTTGGTTTTAGATGCGTTAATTTCTCATTTATTAACTGATAATAGTATTCCTGAGAGTAGCCTTCGGAGGCCAGCCTTTGTTAAACTCATAACTATAAGAACCACATCATCTGATAAAGAGATATGCAATAAAGGTAGTGCTCCCAGTTTCAATGGAAATTGATCTTGTTTAGCCTTTGGGACAGGTCAGACATAAACAAATTGAAAAGACACAGTTTGCGAATCCCAATGGGGTTGCAAATGCCCTGCCTCATTAATATTCATGATGCAGGTGGCAATTTGCAACCCCATCGGGACTAGCCAGCAGTCACAGGGAGGGTGGCCTGATGGGGTCAGCAGACCACCATGTCTGCGAATGATTTCTAAATAAAGCAGTTTTTTTAATGGAGAACCGGATGCATTTAAAAAACAAAAATGAAACGTTTCTGTTTAATTTTTAAGAGTAGACAGTGGTCCGTGGCACCACTGCCTGCTCTCCAAAAATATCTTCGCTGCCAGTAACCAAAGGGATGGTGTCCCCTGGAGACCCCTTCCCGCTTGGGAGTGTCTTACCACCTTTTTGAAATAGGCTGTAAACTGCGAGTGTTTTACGATCGCAATTGTGGTCACAAAACAATTGTGCATAGAAGTGCGACTCGCTATTAGGAAGACATGCACTTGGCACGCCCCTTCCTAATGGCGAGTTGCAAACCCTATTTTGTGAGTCGTAGCAGGTTATCGACTCACAAATAGGGTTTGTACATTGCACAGACCTATTTTGCGGTTGCAGACAGGCCGTTTCCCATTTGCGACCCCAAAAAAACAGCTGTACATCATGCCCAGAGCTCTGTACAGCGCAGCACCATGAGAACTGCTTGGGTAATGGATTGATGGAGCCTCAACTCCTTTGGCTTGCAAGATTGAGGCAATATCCCAACATTTTAAATATATAGTTATGAACTGTATAATCCTTTAACTAGTATGAGGAAAAACAATATTTCATTTTATAGGTGCTCCAAAAAAACTACGCAGTGAAAGAGTATTGACATGAGTGAAAAAAGTGCGCTTGTGCTTTAGACAAAGCACAAATACATGACACTGAAGAATGATTAATGATACAGCTTCTTCAACATGACTCAAGATTAGAGTTCAATGTGTTAATCATTACAAAGAATATCAATTCAATAGTGAAATATTTAACATTTTGATCCTCACAGTGATTTAAACAGGGTCATCATCAGGACAATGGTGGCAGCAACCTAAAAACAGTGAGCCAGATAAATTAGCATAATTTACAATGAAATGTAGTGTGATATGAGTCATAGAACTGTGAATGCAGAGTGTAAATTCATGCAGGAAGTTCTGAGATGAGAAAGTACTTTCTGGGCTTGACTAATTTACCACATACGAATCCCATAGCTGGAGTCAGCATAAATGGGCTACAATCCTTGGCCTTCTCCATAGGCAGGGGCATCAGCCAGGGGTGCCCACTGTTGCCTATTATATTCACATTGGCTGTTAAACCACGTGCTTGTTGGATCCATGTTGGGTGAAGATCCTTGCTGGTGTCGCTATACACAGATGACATCATACTGTACAGTCAAAGCCATGTAACGAATGTGGCAACTATCATCAGAGCTATATTTCTTTTTGGAGAATACTTTGGGCTGCACATAAATTGGGACATGGATGAGATATTTCCGTTAACTGATCATGCAAGACCATGGGAGGGGAATACCCCTCTCCTCTGGAGCCCTAAGGGAGTGAGGTATATCAGTATTTATGTCACCAAGGACACTGCAGAGCTACTGAGGAGAAATTTTGAGGTGACAATGACAATATAAAAACACAAACTGAACGTTTGATACGGCTTCTCATGTCGATTTTGGAACATGTATCGTTAATTAAAACGATTGTCAAATGACACTTTTAATTTTATACTTGTTTTTGTTAACATTCCTCTGTGTATTCCAAAAGAGTTTTTTCAACAGTTACAACAATTGTTAACACGTCTGAATTGGGAAGGTAATCAACCCCACATAACATGGGAAGTACTTACGCATTGGGGGTTTGGGAGTGACAGACCTCTATCTATATTTATTGATAGCAGAGGGACATCACACTAAACATCAGTTTACAGATTCAGTAACCCTGACACATTTTAGAGTAGAAAAGACATTAAGTGGCCCATATGCACTTTCAATGATATTAGGGAAAAAACAGACACTATGGGGAGATAAGGTCGATGTAATAGCAACCACGCCCTGGGCTTGTTGGGAGATGGCAAAACTGGTCAGAACAAATATACCCTACTTGCCATTGTTAAAAATAAATAATCCACTTTTTTTGCTCCTCCTAGAACAAACCTCAGTGAAATTGTTACAATAATGGTAACTGAAACAGTAGGTGACTTGTTTCCTGAGGGTGATTTTATCAGCCTACAAGAATTCAGCGACAAAGGTGGGAATACCACACAGACGGTGCTGTCCTATCACCGTATAAGACATGCGCCAGGGTTGGACTCGCCTTAGGGCAATCAGGCAGTATTCAAAGTACTGGTTTGATAGGTCAGTGTGTGGGCTGATTTTAGGTCTTGTCTACGCAATGCATGCGCTGCCTCTCCAAGACATGCTATATCTAGGATATAGGCTTGAAAAAACACCCATCTTTTTCATTGGTTCCTCTTGCTGTCCTTTAGAAATTCTGGCTTTTTATTGATAAGTACACTTAGTAGTCCCTCCTTTTGGAATTTTCTATCCTCCCATGAGGACAGGCCCTCTTATATGGGTTCTTACTGTTCAGGTTATTT
This sequence comes from Triturus cristatus, assembly GCF_964204655.1. Classification (NCBI taxonomy): domain Eukaryota; kingdom Metazoa; phylum Chordata; class Amphibia; order Caudata; family Salamandridae; genus Triturus; species Triturus cristatus. The sequence goes on along the minus strand of NC_140580.1, from coordinate 68,580,594 downwards.
ATACTTAGAGAGAACTCTTATTTTAGTTGGCCTGCCTCTTTGCTCGTTACCTGTTCTGTTTATTTGTGCAATGAAACTTTGGTTGTTTCATTTGCTTGCCTGTCCCACACCCCTCCCACAACACTGCTTTGGTCTCTTGTCTCCTGTGCCTCCCCCTCACCACTCCCACAACACTGCTGGCAGGCCCCGCCACCCCTCTGAGGCCACTTCTGTTTTGCTTATTTGGTTAAAATACGGAGTCTACCCCCACCCCCTTGCATGACACATTAAGAGGCACTTTTATTTATTTAGTGCACCTATTCATGCTGCTCAATGTTTAGCCGACAGCAGACTCGAACACGGATCCCCAGGTTCTCAGTCGGCAGCTCTCACCGCTGAGTCATATCATTTCCCTAGTCAACTTGCATTGTGCAGTACAGTATGTGACCAAAGGAGGTCCCAAGGGACACCTAGTGACAGCCTGTGGTACTGCACTCCCACAACACTGCTTGAACATCTTGGCAGGTTCTTCCTTTGCTTCTGCTCTTTCCATGGAATTTCCAAGGATTTCTGTTTTATACGTTTTCTAGGGGAAAGGATATTGCGCAATGTCCAGGTTAGCAACCTTGGAGCTCGAGAACCAGGTTTTGAGTCACGTTGCCGGCTCACTATCCAGTGATTCTTGGTAAATCACTTAATCTGCAATCCTTTTTTGCTTTAATATTGTTGAAACACCCCAAAGCAAAATGAAACCGAGGCATGAAGCGGTAACAAAATAGGGAAAAAAATAAGAAAAACCTCTTCATGGTTCTCCAAGCACAGCGGGAGAGCAGCGGCTATAAAATTCAGTACACCACGGAGACTCACTCCATAATGCTTTGCAGGACCATTTATTTTAAAAAATCATGTTGCCCATCGCCTGTGGTGGTCCTAGGATGATGGCACCACAACCAAACTGTTCAGCACCACATGCTCTCGTTTTTCAGATCATCTTCTGGGTCCTCACCCTGGCTTAAGGGGCACCCTGCAATCATCACCTCCTCAGCTTTTTTTAGGCATTTAAATTCTTCCGTGGCTGGAGCTTTTGCTCTACAGCTGGGAGGGTGATTTTCTTTTGGGTTCATGTGTATTTGTGAAAAGAACTTTGTCAATGCAGTTTTAATTTTTCTTCAGAAAGGAATCTAAATCTTGCATCTAACACATAATGTACATTTTAAGTTCTGTTATCTGACATCTTGTGAATTTTTGGCTAAAGTGTTTTTTTCACCACAAAATCATCATAGTTCAAGCATTATTTTTATCACAAATATACACGAAACTCACGACAAGAGCCGATATGTATTTAGTTAACCTCAGATGTGTGCACCGTGATATTGCACAGCGGCCCACTTATTTTACATGTTGCTAAACATAAAGCGTTGTGTTTTTTAAATTTCCAACTGTATTAATTGAAGAGATATTTTTCATAGCAATTTCTGTATTGCTTTTCACCTTTGCTTTATTTCTGTTTTAATCATGGTACAACAGAGTTATTTTTGAAAACTTTCTTTAGAGAATTCATGAAATGCAAGGAGTAAGTCAAGTCACCGCATCCTACAGGGAATTAGAATGGTTTAATGTGTATTTTTTTTTCCTGCCAGCATATTAATCTTGTCTCCGTTCCCTCATAACCTATTTCACACTTTTTGGTTCTCCAGCGCCATGAGGTCATGCGAAAGGCAATAGCGCTATGCACATATCATCACTCCACTGCGTACAAAAAAAAAAAGTAAAAACATTGGCATTTTTAACGCCAACAGCTTTAACTTTCACAAATGCGATGGCTTGCAATATTACCACCATTGAATCCCATGTATTTATGCCCCTCACCCCTGCCTCTTGTCTCTGTAGAGCATGAAGTGTTTCTCCCGCTGCCAGTTTAAGCAGCTCTTTAGACCAAGCGAGGACCCTCAAGACTGTAGAAAATCCAGCTCATATCGATGTACCACTTGGCAAAGAGCCATGACAACTCAGTGAACCTATCTTCAGTCCTTGCTGTTGTTGTTTATTTAAAAAGGCTCAAAATACCGTCCTTCAAAGTGCAGGGGTAGTTTTGCCAGTGGTTTCCCTGATGAAGTTGCAAACTATCAGCCAAACAATTGCGAGGAGTGGGCAGAGCCAGAACATATATGCCAACTCTGCCACTGGTGATCACGGTCATTCATCCGATATGCCAGGGGGATTTATGTTGTAGTCTAGATGGGCTAAGGTACATGTGATGTAACACTTGGAACAGGATAAACCAAAACCGTGCGTTCCTCAATATCCAAAATGGATATGCCAGGAGTGCCCTCTCTCCTAAGGGTTCAGCCACCTACCCACCTCTCCCTCCTAATGTTTTACTAGGGGAGTTATAATTGCCTTTGACAATTGTAGCCAACAATGATAAAGTGCAGTCACCCTCTTACCCGCTGAGCCATGAGTAAGAATGCAATAGAGGTATATTGGAAGGGGCTCAGTGCTCCCGCTTCCCCATACAGTCTTTATTTATTTATTCATTTATCTATTTAGAAAGTTTTGTATAGCGCGAACATGACCCTAGAGGGTATTAGAGCGCTTTACAGAGGGATGCAACACATATGGGAAAGGGCAATCATGGCAGAATCATAGAAAGGACAAAAATAGCAATAGTTACGTGACAACATGATAGACAAAAATAGCAATATTTACATAATGAAGTAATAGTGGGCAAAATAATTAGTCAGTAGGATAAGGCGAGAAAGTCATCAGTGTGATAGTGATGGAGAGGGTAAAATGTTTTCTTTTTATATACCCAATCCATTTATATATGTTTATATTAAAATGATTAATGATTAATTATAATAATTAACAGTTTGATGTGAAAGAACTAAACCAACCTTATTAACAGAAAGAATACACGTGGGAATGCATCTGCATGGCTAAAATAATAGGTGAACTAAGTTTGTATGCATATTAAAACGATAAATGTTGCTTGAGCAATGTTATTGTGATTTGCGCTTCAATAAACCAGCATTAACGGCTTTGGATGTTGCATATGGCTAGATAAAAGCATACACATAAGGGTATTAGCAAAGGAATAACACTGTTTTAATCATTTCCATGTATTAATTACGATTTTTGTGTTTCTTTGCTTAAGTTGACTATTCTGGCCTACCAAAAGATGGCCGCCGACTGAAACCTAACTAAAGTACATTACTTCATCATTTGAACAATGGAGAAAGGCGCCTGCACTGACTTCGTTCATGTCCCTTGTGTGACCTGTCAGACCATGCCCATGAAGACTACCCTGGGCGAGGTGCCAATGCCCCTGAATGTGAAGAAAATGTTACAATTGGGAATATGAACTGTCGAACCCGACCTGTTTCCAACGAACTGATACATTTAGGACCACGGATCATTCTTTCCCATACATTTGCTTTGGTTTTTTTCCTGCATGGGAGAATTTGAAAATGTTTCCTGATGTGCCGAGATGTATTTGAATTTAGCCAATCATATTCCTGTGAAATGAGAAATGTAACATTTGATATGTAAATTTTAGTATAAATATTAGTAGACTAGAGAGGGAAAAAGCAGCTGCTTACGGAGAACCGATGATCAGAGATCCTTATGCTGACGGAGAGGACGGTGACTTTATATGATATAACAAGAACTCTGACGAATTTACTGAGGACCAGTTCTAACTTAGAAAACGACAATTAGCCAGAATAGGTAAATATGACAAAAGATGATATTGCATTAATAAGATTTAACCTGCATTTAAATTAGATAAAAGAAAATCATTATCTGAATTAATGTGTCGGGTGATTATTTCATTGAAATGTTTATTAATTAATTTTGAGAGTTAAAGTATCATTGAACTAAATAACAACTAAATGATTCGATCGACCTATTGATGGAGGAATCGTTAGGGTGATTCAGGAGAAGTGGTTTTCCTCTATCAAAGGAAGCAGTTTGGTTCGGAACTGATGTCCCTTTATAGGCACGGATAGTTTGAGAGAATGAATGTTGGTGTTATGGGCCCCACCAGCGTATGATGTGTGTATGTGCGTGTGACTGAGAAATCATTCTGTCCGTGGAAGTAGGGGGAAATTGAGTAACCCGAACTGCACCAGTATTTCTGGTAGCTAGAGATGGTTTTTATTGTTTTGGTTTAATGAATTTGCATGTATATCGCTTATCGATTATTGATTGGTATTGATAAATGTACTAACACTATATGTTGAAGTTGTATTGAGTTTTATGTTGTCTGTACGGCTTCTGGGATGTAGGAAGTCGGGAATTGGTAACAGTTCCGCAGCAGAGCAGAGGTAAGCGCTGCTCTTGGGAAAGACGGGATTGTGGTTGCCCGTAGGTACACGGGAGAAACGTGTGACAATTGAAGTTGCACGACGCATTGTCTGGGTTCGATTCGGTAGCATCGCCGAGTGTTACCATTAGTGAGATTTTCTGTGTGAGAGAGGTGTGAATGATAGCAAAGGGTTACCTGTGAAATTTTGGTCTTAGGTACCAGGAAACCAATTGGCATACCGATAACGCTTATCACTGAAAAGGTAGCAGGTGTTCTCTGAGCTTGTTAGAAGGACAAAGTAGAGGTAAGCGCTGCTTTGTTAACGTATGTTATAATTCTGTAGAAGGACAGACGGTTCTCTGTTCTCGGGAAAGACAGGATTCTGTGTGAATGTGCTACATGTTTCGTGTGAAAGTGCGGAATGAAAATAGCATTCGGGTTAATTGCGAAACTCTGGTTTTATTTCTCAGGAGCATTGCGTTTCAAACTATGTGTCTTAATTCTGGAGAAAACAGTTAACTGATGCTTGGGAGAAGGGTGAAGTAGAGGGATGTGCTACTTTGCCAACGGACGTAACGATTCTGTAGTAGGGCAGAGGTAAGCGCTGCTCTCAGGGAAAACAGGATTCTCGTGGGAAAGGTCTTTTGCTATTCTGTGGTTAGCGAAGCAGACAATGGAGATGTTTGTATGTCGTAACTAACAGTATTGTAAAATTGAAACAAAGTCCTCCGAGTAGTTTGTAAAGGAGGGGTAGACTGAAGACAGGAGTCAGTAGCAGAAGCTGCTGCAGCGACTGCTGACGTCAGTAAGACCGCGCTGGGATTGGACAGCTAGTCAGAGGGGTAAAACGCTCTGGATTGTACGTCAGTGTAAAACCGCGCTAGGATTGGAGAAGTAGAGGGTGACGTAGACGCTCCAGGATTGGTGCGTCAGTGTGAATCGCGCAGGGATTGGAGATTGTGACAGTGACGTAGACGCGCCAGGATTGGTGGGTGAGTGAGAGTCGCGTTGCTATTGGACTAAAGATCATACGGTTGCAGAAAAGACTAAAGGGTTCACGAGAGAAAGGAAGATGTATTATCATTCACCCGAGACAAAGAAAAAATCTTTGTTTAGTAAAATAAAAGGATGGTTTGTGAAAGACAAAGAGATTGTGACTAGGGAAGGACAGTTACTTCCTCTGACGAAAACACCCGCATCCTTCATGGTTGCGAAATATGGGTACCATACTTGCATTTGGTTAGACAATTGGGCAAAGTATACAAAGGAAGACGGAGTTTTAGCGTTCCTTTAATTTGGCAATATTAAGGAATTTACAGGAGAGGATGATGAGCTTAGATCTGCGACCTAGACCTACGCAGTTCGAGGCTTTGACTGAGTGGGAAGACGAAATGCATGAGCAAAAAAAAACAGAGAAGTGGCAGTAGATATAGCTATATGTTCGGACGACCAAATGATCGTGAAACTCATTGTGATCGAATGAGAAGGTGGCGAGACGCAAGCATGACTGAAGGACTGTTTCCCGTAAGAACTGCAGGGGAAAATGAAGGAAGGAAATGCATAGAGAAAAACATAATGTAGAACCTAGAAGGTATGGAGCAAATGAGATAGAAGATGATGTCCTAGATGATATGTTTTACAAAAGCCCACCTCCATACAGGCAGGAATCAGAGACGCTGACCTCAGGTACTCCAGTGAGGGAAACTCTGCGAATCATTAAGACAGAAGTTACGATTCCAGAGGTAAAAAGAAGGAATTCTCTTGGGGAAAGAGAGACAGAAAATAAGGTTTAGAGTGAACATTCGAGGGAGTTAGCGAAAACCACATTAGAAATGACAGAGAAGATAAGAGAATTGACTAAAGATCTAGAAGCAGTTACAGTCCCCGTAACCATAGGTCCAGTTATGCCCATTTTTGAGAAGCAGAAAGAAAGCGAGCATGGTCTAACAGTTCCGTATGTGAGCAATAGACAAGTGTAACAACCCCTAGTGAGAGCAAAGGAGAATCCTTGGAGACACACCATGAGTGAAGGTGAACTACATGTGTTAAATAACCCATTTTATAATCCTGATACTGTAGAAAGAAGCAGAATGGTAGGGGGACCAATATTAGAACCACAGAGAATGACAGAACCAGGGAATGTAGAAAAATCAGTAGGTATAACTACAGACGAATTGAGCGAATGGCTGAAGGGCTTGCAAGGTAAAGAGAAGGGATCCCAAACCATTGATGTGGCAAAATTACGCATGGTGTTAGAAGAATTAATAGTAGGGACTATCCCCACCGAGAAGCTAAAGAATTACCAGGATGAGGAGTTGTTATTCCTATGTAAGAGTGTCACTTGGAGAGCAAAGAATTTACATGACAGGCTAGCAGAAATAGCAAGTGAAATGGGAATTGACATGGACAAGGTAAAAGCTTTACAGAAGCCTTACCGAGTGGATTTTACGGAAAAGGATATTGAAAATCTGAACACTGCAGGACGAATAGGGCAGATTAAGGACATAATCACAGTGTTGAGGAAATGGGGAGATGTGGACAAATGGAAAAGCAGGTGGTATAGGAAACGGGATGATACCTCAGACAGAACTTTTCCAGCATTTCCGATGAGAGAAAAGGAAAAGGTAGTGACAGAATTTCCCATGAGAGAGATTCCAGAAGGGGGATATGTGCATGTCCCATGGACAAGACAGGACATTTTGTCATTTACAAATGACTTCCCTCGATTGCGAGAAAAGCCCGTCGAGTGGTACAGACAGGTAGACAGATTTGTTAAGTTGTCAAAAGTACTGTGGATTGATCTAAATAGCTTATTTGATATAATAGGGCCAGCAGACTTATGGGCAGAATGCAAAATAGTCATAGATTGGCCAGCTAAAGAATACCCGAGAGATCCCAAAACAGGAGCACCAGACCCTGAGATAATGAAGAAATATGAACAAGTTATGGTATTTTTGAAAAACAAAGTGCCTTCCAAAGAATCAGATTGGGTTAAAATAGATCGAACACATCAGGAAGTGAAAGAATCAGTTCATGCTTACTATGAAAGGCTAATATTAGCTTTCAAACAGTTTAGTGGAGATGACAATCTGGGAGAAAAGGATCTAAGTCATTTTGTGTACAGATTCGTGTATGGTTTGCGTCCCGAAATCGGGGAAATGATCAAGCAGCACACTGTAGACTGGCAAAGCAAGAAAATAAATGAGATCCTAAGACATGCTAAATACTTTAGTGATGAGATTGAGGCAAAGCAGCGAAAACTAAAAGAAAAGGCAATGTGGGCTCAAGTGAGAGTCGCAGAAAGACAGGAAGCTCAGCTGGTCGAACAAGCCAATAACCCAGGAATCAAACCGAGATTTGGCCCAGGGAAAGGGATGGGTAATATAGAAGAAGCTAAAAAGAAGTTTCCATGCCACAATTGCGGAAGGATAGGGCATTGGAAATCCGAGTGTAAATATCCACCAAGTACTAATAATGAAAATCCATCATTGAATCCACAGGTGCAGTGTGAGGTGAGTGGCCCACCGCAGCAACAGAAGAAGGCTGTTAATCCACAGAATTAGGTGCCAAAACCGCCATTACCGCAAAGCAGGAACACCCAGAAATATAGCAAGGTAGTGGGATTCTACAATGAAGAACAGGTAAACAAACCGCAACGCGCGAGCGCTGTGTCCCAATATTGGCTGTGAAATGACGAGAGTGAGTCAGAGGAGAATTATTGACGGTGCCGAAGAGAGGAAGAAGAGTGCGTACTTGGCGCAACTCTAGAAATAGATCAGACAGGACCATTTGTGGATGGGAAAGTCAATGATGAAAACATTACTTTTCTAGTAGACACTGGAGCTACGCGATCTACTGTCAGGTCAGCAGATGTGAAAAATCTTCCTCTCTCGGATGAAACAATCCAAGTAGTCGGTGTGTCAAACACCCAGATTAGAACCTACCTTACCGAACCGGTAAAGGTTAAAATAGGGAAATTCATAGACATGCACCGATTTGTGGTGTGCGATACTAGTCCTGTGAATTTGTTAGGAAGGGATCTTCTGTGCAAGATGAATTGCACTATATTCTGTACTCCAGATGGAATAGCATTTGAGACACCAGATGAGGATGCACTGTATAAGATGACAATAGCTAATCAAGAAAATGGAATTACAGGAACTTATGCAGTATTTAACCCCGATGAATTACCTAAAGAATTGAAGCAGTCAGTGAAGGCAGGAGTCTGGGATTTTACTGGAGAAGATGTAGGCCTTATGAGAAATATAGATCCAGTAAAGATTAATTACACTAAAAGAAGGAGTAGTTTATCCAAACATTCCCCAATATAGACTGACACCTGAAATAATTGAAGGAGTGACACCTTTAATTGAGAAAATGATTCAACAAGGGGTGTTGAGGGAAATAATGAGTAGTCCATGTAACTCACCTATAATGGGACTGAAAAAGCCCAATGGGAAGTTCAGGATTGTGCAGGATTTGAGAAGGATTAACAAGATCGTTGTGTCATGTTGTCCCATTGTTCCAAATCCATCAGTGATTTTGTATCAGATTCCCCATGATGCAGAATGGTACACAGTAATTGATTTGTGTCATACTTTCTTTTCCATTCCGTTGCATCATGACAGCCAGCCGATTTTTGCATTTCGGTTTGGAGAGCGTATTTTGGCATGGTGCCGAATCCCACAGGGGTACACAGAGAGCCCCTCCATTTTCAATCAGTTGCTAAAAAAATCTCTGGAAAGTCTAACCATGCCTGAAAATTCAGTTCTGGTCTAGTATATTGACGACCTATTGGTGGCGTCAAAAACACGCGAAGCTTGTGAAACGGACACAATAGCTTTGCTGAATCATTTGACAGATGGAGGACTAAAGGTATCTACGACAAAATTGCAATTCTGTAAAAAAGAAGTACAATATTTGGGACATACCATTGAAAAAGGGCTGAGAAAAGTAACCATAGACAGGATCAGAATTATTAGAGGAATGAGAGCCCAATGACCCAAAGAGAGGTGAGAATGTTCCTAGGGATGGTTGGTTACTGTCATCAGTGGATAAGTAACTTTTCCCTGATAACCAAACCATTGGTAAAATTGACGAAAAGTGAGGTTAAAGACCCCCTTGAATTGAACAAAGAAGAATTGGCAGCATTCAGACAGTTAAAAAACAGCCTTTGCGAAGCCCCAGCTCTGGGGATTCCAGACTACGAGAAAGAATTTGAATTATACTGCAGTGAGAGGAATGGATGTGCACTCTCAGTGTTAATACAGAAACATGGAAGGCAAAGGAGACCAGTTGCATATTTTTCATCAATGTTAGATCCAGTGGCGGTAGGTCTGCCAGGATGTCTGAAAGCAGTAGCTGCTACATGCCGAAGCCTAGAGCAGAGTGAAGGAATCGTGATGGGGTATCCAGTAAGAGTGTTTGTACCTCATAATGTGGCGACTCTTTTAACAAGGAGCCGAACACAGTTCATGTCACATAGTCGGCTGACTAAGTACGAGAAGGTCATTCTAGGCGCAACCAATGTGAGTCTGGATAGATGTGTGAATGTGAATCCAGCTACACTTTTGCCTGATGCAGCGAGAGTGGAGGTAAGAGATGATGTTGATCATGATTGCTTGGATGTGCTTGACTTTTGCACGAAACCTCGACCAGACATAAAAGATTTACCATTGCCAGAAAGTGATTATGCGTTGTTTGTGGATGGGTCGTGCTTGAGAACAGACGAAGGATTGTTGAGTGCGGCCTATGCTATATGCACAGTCGCTGCAGTCATAGAAGCATCACACTTGAAAGGAGTTAAATCCGCTCAAGTGGCAGAACTAGTGGCATTAACAAGGGCATGTAAAATTGGGAAGAATGTGAGAGTGACTGTGATAACAGACAGCCAGTATGGCTTTGGAGTCGTCCACGATTTTGGCCAACTTTGGCTGCAGAGAGGTTTCCTGACCTCAAGTGGAACTCCTATAAAGAATGCAGAAGTGGTGGGAAAATTGCTTGAAGCAATACAGTTGCCAAAGGAACTGTCAGTGGTAAAATGTGCTGCTCATAGTCAAGGTAGTGATTATATCACTACTGGGAATCGATATGCCAATGACATGGCTCAGTACTGTGCCTGAAATCAGTATTCAATCAATAGGGCAAAGGAGAAGGAGATGTTTTCTTGCTCCATAATGTTTACTAACGTCGTGGGTACCTGGGAAGAAGTGAGGCAGTTGCAGGATGAAGCAGGAGATGAAGAAATGAAGCAGTGGGTAAAAGCAGGTTGTGCACCAAGGGAGAAAGATCATGTGTGGGTCTATCGGGATGGAAGACCAGTAATGCCTGATAGCATGATGTCAACCATGGCACGGATGTATCATGGCCAAGGATATCTGGGGAGAGATGCCATGATAAGGGCTTTTAAGCAGACCTGGTACAATGCAAAATTCAGGTTGATAGCAGAGAGCCTCTGTCAAAGATGCCTAATATGTCAGCAGTACAATCCTGGAAGGAAAACAGTGGTGAGCCTAGGCACAATAGGCCGAGAGGGAGGACCTTTCACCAGAATGCAAATAGATTTCATTGAAATGCCCCCTTATAACAAGTTGAGGTATGTACTTGTGGTAGTTTGTCTGTTCTCCAGGTGGGTGGAGGCATACCCAACAAGAAGAAATGATGGAATCACAGTGGCCAAGCTCTTGTTGAGGGAATTCATCCCAAGATTCGGGTTCCCAGTGACCATAGAATCAGACAGAGGAAGACACGTTTACAATGAGATCATGGCATTGATTTGTGAAGCATTGGGTGTACAACAAAAACTACATTGTGCCTATCGACCAGAGGCTTCTGGTGTGGTGGAACAAATGAATGGTACGATCAAAAACAGAATAGGGAAAATGGTTTTAGTCACAGGAATAAAATGGCCTGATGTCTTGCCTCTAGTCTTGATGACTATCAGATCTACTCCAGACAGAACTACAGGTTTAAGTCCCCACGAAATTATCATGGGACGAGCCATGAGACACGTATTTGTTCCAGTCAACAAATTGATGACAATAACTGATGACATGATTTTGGATTACTGTAAAGGCCTGGCTGACGCAGTCCATTCTGTGTTTCACCAGGTTGGAGCGGACGCCACCACCCTTGAGAGAAAACCAGCCCATGACCTGAGCCCAGGTGACTGGGTGAGAATAAAAGTCCACAGAAGAAGGAATTGCTTGGTTCCAAGATGGGGAAGGCCAAGGCAAGTCATCTTGACCACAACAACTGCTGTGAAGTGGGCTGGACTGAAAAATTGATACATGCAAGTCACACTTTGAGAGTTCCAAATCCAGCAGATAGCATTGGAAAGGAATATTTCGATAATTCAGAATCAAGTGCTGATTCAGACAATGAGAATACAAAAACAAAAGAAAATCCTGAAAGGGGGGAAAAGGAGCCAAGACTAGTTCCAACTCCAAGAGGAGAAATTCTTAGGAAGAGATTGCAGATTTCAGATGGTTCAGATTCTGGAGATGAGCAAAACGCTAGTGGCGAGCACAGAAAGAAGAAGAGAAAATAAAAGAATGTCCCATCAGAAGTAACATTTACACCAGACGAAAGAGTAGAAGAAGTTCCACCTGAGAATATCCTGGAAGGAGAAGAAGGGACAGAAATAAAGAGAGAGGGACAGATTTCTGCGGAAGACCCCCGAGGAGGTATAGGGACACCCAACACTGAGTTAGGTGAAGGGACAATCAGCGAACAGAAAGATTGCGTGTCGGAGACCCGAGGAGGGACAGAAGTAGGGCCAACACAAGAGGTGGAGAAAGTAGCTGGTGGAAAAGAAAAGTCAAATGAGACAGAATCTGAAGACAGTGAACCAGAAGGTCGAATTCTAAGGAAGAGAACTTGGATCGAGGAAAGAAACAGTAAAGAAGGCAAAACAAGAAGGAATGCTAAAGGAGACCTTTGGCCAAACAATATAAAGAGACTGAGATATCGCTTGACACGAGTCAAACCCTCAAAAGCTGAACAAGTCAACGAAGTAACAAGCCAGCACAGAGAAAAAGAGGGAGAGACAGAAGTGTCTAAAGGAAACAAACGATCGGGAAAACCAAACCAGAAGTATAAGTCACCTGAATGGACGTACGTGGCACTGCCTGAACAAGGAGAAGAGGTAGATAGTCAAGGAAATCCAGAGGAGACTTTACTGAAAGTGGTGGAGGAAGAAGAAACAGCGGAAATCCTGAGAGTTATCTTATCCCATATCGGAGAAGAAGCGGAAGATCAGGAAATTCTGTATGTGGATGATGAGAAGGAAGTGAAAAACGATGAGAGGCCAAGCTGAGTGATTTCAAGAAAGTCCTTGTAGAAAATATAAAAGATTGAATAAGAAATTGAAGGATTTGGATAACCTGATAAGTGCCTAGCTCTTGCAGGAAAAATACAAGAAGTGGAGTAGAAGAGGCTAAGTCAAAAGACACGGTCAATTTTTAACAAGATGGCTAACATAGATGATAACAAGAGTAGATGTACCTTTATGAGAAGATGGTGCAAGACGTGTTGTTGTTGTACAGGACTATTAATGCTTCTTTGGAGCGTACTCGCTCTTTTGATCTCTTTCAAAGTAACTTTAGATACACTAGAAGGGCATACAGAGAATATGACTAACGTAGTGAAGAATTCACAAAAGGTAGTTCCAATTAAAACAAGTACTGAACATATACATAAGGATAGGTCTATAACTGATTTTTCTAGCAATATTTTTTCAAAATTATTGTATGAATATGTAAAAACAATGGACGTAAGGGATTGCATGTATGTATGCAATTGCCTGCCTCTGTTTCAGAAGGAGTGACTTATCATCACCTTCCAGCAACTTATGGAATAACATGTAGCGTTGTAGCCAGTATATTTTATCAAGTAGGGAAATTAGAATATAATCTGTCTAATATAGATAACATTCTTGGACAATTGCCCATGAATAATGAATTGAATCCAGCTAAAACTGCTAATGTATTAGGTGAGATTTTTATAGAGACTAAAGAACTAACCTTAGAATATATTTTTAGAAACAATTTAACTTGCAGTTTGAAGACAGAAGAGAAAACATTTCTAGATATGGTCGAAGAAAGGAGATTGAAAATTCATAAAAATGCAGAAGGACATAAAGTAGGGGAAAACATTTGGTAAATAGATGGGAAAAAGGAGACAAAGGGTGAAGCTAGACCAACAATAGCTATAGATTCACCACAGAAAGGCAAATTATGCATTATGAGGGAAAGATCCCAATATGATTATTATTATATAGGGACAAGTGAGTGTCATGATGCATATTTTATTGCATCTGGATGGGGATTTAGAGGCGGAGAAGATCCAGTTTTTCCTGGACTGTACTATATTTGTGGGAACAAGGCTTATTACAGGTTGCCCGACCATTGGTATGGCACATGTTATGTTGGCCTGGTCTTCCCAAAAATCTTTCACATGGATAGAGTAGAAAATAGTGGACCACATAACCTACTAATGCGTAGTAGAAGAGAAATTTGGTTAGAAATTGTAGGTGATATTTTCGGAGCCTTGATACCAGCAGTGGGAATATCTTTGAATGCAAATAATATTCGGAAATTGTCAACCATAGTGGATCGCTTGTCAACAAGCACCGCTGGAGGATTTCTTTTGGTAAATACTGAAATGGTTGCTATGCGTACTATGATTATGCAAAATCGACTTGCCCTTGATATCTTATTGGCAAAAGAGGGTGGAGTATGTGGAATGCTGAAAGTTCAAGATTGTTGTACTTACATTCCTGATGAAAGCAAAGATCTAAAGGTATATATTAAAAATATTACAGAATTGCATGATGAAATAGTACCACTGGAGGTTGAAAGTATCTGGACTAAAATTAGTAATAAGATGGCTGCTATTAAGACTTTCTTAGGTAAATTAGGTAGTACTATATTAGGGAAAATATTATTTCCATTAACTTGTGTGATTTTCCTATTATTAATACTTAGATAGGATGTATGTGTTGCAGACATAGAAGAAATAAAAAGAAAATTAGACGAGAAATTATCAAAAAGAAGGAAAAGGAACCAGAAAGAGATTTTAATGAGATAGAATTGGAAGAATGGAAGGAGAGTATGTATGACAAAACAAAAAGAGAAGATGAAGGAGAAACAGAATTTTAATTAAGCAAGAAAACATTTCGAATTTCCATAAAAGGGGAAAATAAAATTTTTGTGGGTTTTGTTGTGGTGATAAAATCACCAAAGGGGGGATTGATGGAGCGGGTAAAATGTTTTCTTTTTATATACCCAATCTATTTATATATGTTTATATTAAAATGATTAATGATTAATTATAATAATTAACAGTTTGATGTGAAAGAACTAAACCAACCTTATTAACAGAAAGAATACACGTGGGAATGCATCTGCATGGCTAAAATAATAGGTGAACTAAGTTTGTATGCATATTAAAACGATAAATGTTGCTTGAGTAATGTTATTGTGATTTGCGCTTCAATAAACCAGCATTAACGGCTTTTGATGTTGCATATGGCTAGATAAAAGCATACACATAAGGGTATTAGCAAGGGAATAACACTGTTTTAATCATTTCCATGTATTAATTACGATTTTTGTGTTTCTTTGCTTAAGTTGACTATTCTGGCCTACCAAAAGATGGCCACCGACTGAAACCTAACTAAAGTACATTACTTCATCATTTGAACAATGGAGAAAGGCGCCTGCACTGACTTCGTTCGTGTCCCTTTTGTGACCTGTCAGACCATGCCCATGAAGACTACCCTGGGCGAGGTGCCAATGCCCCTGAATGTGAAGAAAATGTTACAATTGGGAATATGAACTGTCGAACCCGACCTGTTTCCAACGAACTGATACATTTAGGACCATGGATCATTCTTTCCCATACATTTGCTTTGAGACTTTTCCCGCATGGGAGAATTTGAAAATGTTTCCTGATGTGCCGAGATGTATTTGAATTTAGCCAATCATATTCCTGTGAAATGAGAAATGTAACATTTGATATGTAAATTTTAGTATAAATATTAGTAGACTAGAGAGGGAAAAAGCAGCTGCTTACGGAGAAACGATGATCAGAGATCCTTATGCTGACGGAGAGGACGGTGACTTTATATGATATAACAGGAACTCTGACGAATTTACTGAGGACCAGTTCTGACTTAGAAAACGACAATTAGCCAGAATAGGTAAATATGACAAAAGATGATATTGCATTATTAAGATTTAACCTGCATTTAAATTAGATAAAAGAAAATCATTATCTGAATTAATGTGTCGGGTGATTATTTCATTGAAATGTTTATTAATTAATTTTGAGAGTTAAAGTATCATTGAACTAAATAACAACTAAATGATTCGATCGATCTATTGATGGAGGAATCGTTAGGGTGATTCAGGAGAAGTGGTTTTCCTCTATCAAAGGAATCAGTTTGGTTCGGAACTGATGTCCCTTTATAGGCACGGATAGTTTGAGAGAATGAATGTTGGTGTTATGGGCCCCACCAGCGTATGATGTGTGTATGTGCGTGTGACTGAGAAATCATTCTGTCCGTGGAAGTAGGGGGAAATTGAGTAACCCGAACTGCACCAATAGTATATGAGGTAACTCAGGACCCCTACTGGACTTTAGGGCAGGTAGGTATTTATCAGTAGCGCTTTCATTTCCTTTTTGAAGGACACTGTTGATGGAATCAGTCTCATTTCCGTTGGAAGGGTGTCCATATTTTTGGGGCGATTCCTGAGAAGGAACGGTTATAGTTTTTTTTTTTTTTTTATTTCTTTGGTTTAAGTAGGAGGGTGCTAGAGCTCCTGGAGGTACGGGCACCAACCAACAACTCAAATTTTTTGGCGAGGTAGAGAGGTGTGTTGAAGTGAAGGACTTTGTGGGTCATGCAGGCAAGTTTAAGTCTGGACTTAGGCAGACCGCAGAGTGTTGCACTGCCATATTCCAATCGTGAGATGACTAATGCTTGTACTGTGGACTTGAGGTCATCGTGGGGAAGGAAAGGTTTTAGTTTCCTTAGGATGCTTGAAGTTCGCTCCTTTTTTTCATGATTTTTCATGTATTGCTCAATGATGGGTGCTTGCTTGGGCGGGGAAATAAGGAGGGCGTTTAGTTTGAGATGGTTAAAGGTAAGCCAGTTGAGGGTTTTGTCTAAGGTTCCGTTGAGTGACTTGATGTCGTCAGGCGAGGAGATTTTCATGTATAGCTGGGTGTCGTCTGCATACATTTGGTATTGGATGTTAGATGCTTTGAGGATTTTGGCGAGGGGTTCAATGAATAGGTTAAAAAGAGTGGGTGATAGCGAGGAGCCTTGGGGCACCCCCAGGGTGCAGGGACTGGGATGAGAAAGGAATCGGTTGGATTTAATTCTCTGTGTTCTATTGTGGAGAAAGGAGGCAAACCATTTTAGTACTGCGCCAGACAGCCCCATCCTATGTTCCAGAAGGCTCAGAAGGTTGTCATGTTTGACCGTATCGAAGGCTGATGAGAGGTCGAGTTGGATTAATAGGCAGGATTCGTTTTGGTCAAGCAGGGTAAGCGCGTCATCAACTTATGTGAGTGATGGCTGTTTCAGTGCTGTGGCCTTGACGGAAGCCCAATTGAAATTGCACTAGTAGCTGGAATTCCTCAATGTGGTTACATAGTTGTACCTGTACACATTTTTCAATGAGCTTTGCCAGAATAGGGGTGTTAGTGATTGGTCGGAAGTTATTTAGATCCTCAGGGTCTGCCGTAGGTTTCTTGCGGATGGGGGGAACTAGCCCAGACTTTAGTCAGTCAGGGACCTCACCTTGAAGTAGGGAAGCATTAACGATCTTGGTCCAGAGCAGAACTAGAGGCCTTATCATTTCTTCAAGGAAATATGAGGGAAGGGAATCGTTGAAGTGATTCGAGGGTTTCAGGGTAGAGAGAATGTTGAGAATGCAAGTGTCATTGAAGGTTGAGAATTGATTCCAATGAGCATTGTTTTTAGGGGAGTGGTAGGTAGGAAGAGGGGACTGGGGAGTTAGGTGCGAGTCTGGTAAGGAAGATAATTCGAGCAAGGCAGACCTTAGATCAGATTCAATTTTGTTGGATTTTTCGATGAGCTGCAAAGTCCTCCCAATTCGGTTGGGGACTGGAGGTGGTTGTCGATTGAATGGGTGTGTTGTTGAATTGCCATTTGATCAGTTGAAACAACATTTTGGGGTGGTTTCTATCTTTGTCTAGTTGGCTTCTGAAGAAGGTCGCTTTTGCAGTTCTGATGTGTTTGTTGCAAAGACTCCTTCTTGCTCTCAGAAGTTTGAGGAGTTCAGCAGATGGAGAGGATCTCCAAGCTCGTTCCACTAGTCTTAAGTTGCGCCTGTCTGAGTTTAGACAGTCATTAAACCAAGGATTGGAGTCTTTGTTGGGTTTTTTTTTTAGTTGAAGGGGGGCGATTACATCCAAAACATTTAGCATGGAGTTGTTGTAGTGATCGGTGAGTTCATGGAAATCTGCCATGAGCATGGGTGGAGACAGGGACAGATTGCTGTGTGAAATGAGGTCGTCCATGTTAGCATTTTGCATCAATCTTTTCCAGTGCTTCAGTTTCTTGGGTTGAAGTCTTTGGGTGTTCCATCGTTCAAGTGTGAGGAAGGTGATAAAGTGGTGATCTGACCAGTCACAGGGGGCTATCGATTCAATCCGAATGGTGTCGGGGTTGGAGATGCTTAGATCGAGTGTCGCGCCCAAGTTGTGTGCTGGGCTGTTGCAGAATTGAGTTAAGTTGAGGTCAAGTAGGAATTTTTTAAGAGTGTTCACAGCTAGGTCATTCGGGTCATTCCAATGTAGATTGAAGTCTCCCGGGAAGATTTGGGGGCAATGCAGACCTAGATTGGATGAGATCGTTTCCATGGTTTGTTCAAGTAGGTTATCTCCTGGTGGATGGTAGAAGATGTGTAGGTTACAAAGGGGTCTGTTTGCTGAGGATGGTGATGCTGAGGTATTCACAAGATGAGAGAGGAGCGGACAGAGATTGTTTCGCTGAGAGACTGTTATGGTAAATACAGGCAATGCCTCCCCCATACTCTTAGTTCTGTCAAGTCTGATAATGTTGTGAGTAGGAGGAACCAGGATGTCCAGGACAGGACCCGAGGATACATTGAGCCAAGTGAGAATCAGGAGGTCAAGTTCTTGATTAAGGATGAGGTCAGCGATATCCGCGGCATGTTTCACTGGGGATCTGCAGTTGAGAAGGGTGCATTTCATGTGAGTTTTGGAGTTAGTGGGAGTAGACTGTGCAATGTGAACTTGCATGAGGTTCGCGGTATTTAGTGCATTGGAGTTAAATGTGGGGGCTCTATTCGGGTTTAGTGTAATGGTTTGAATGGTCTCCAGGGTGCCGGTCAGATTACTAGGATCTTTAGAAGGGGTAGCGGCATTGCTAGGATAAGTCTGGATGTGACTGGGATACCAGGTTGAGTGGTATTGTAAGTTAGGAGAAGGGAGTGGATGTCCTGGCTCGAGAGGTGGTTCTTAAATCTAGTGGGTCTGGACATGGCGTTTGGGTAGGGGGTAGTGCTCCAGGACTGGAGGGAGGATGTATGCTTAGGGTCACTCCTCGTCTCAGCAGGAGGAGTGGGTGTCCTAGGTTAGTGGTTCGGCATTTGCAGGTACAACTGTGGGACCTTGCTGGATGATAAGTTTAAGGCCAGCTCTGAGGTGATGGTTATGAGCTTTTGTAGGTCATTTTTAGAGTTTTTGGTGCTCCCAGTTGATTTCCTTTAGTCTGGAGGCCGCATAAGGCTGAGTGTCAGTGAGCTTTGGGGGGCAGGAGAGGGGTCAGTCCCGGGTGTGGTAGTAGTAGGGGAAAAAATTTGAGGATAGTAAGGAGAGGAGACGATTCCGGAAGGGGAGGTCTGATGGTGTTGGCCAGGTGGGAGAGTAGGGGGGGTAGAGGTTTTGAAGTGGTTATGAGGCTTGGGCAGCAGAGGGGTTCGGTTTTTGGGGTGCGAGCTGTACAAGGTAGCATGTGGGAGAGGAGGGGGAGTAAAAGTTTTGGAGTGGTTAGGAGGCTTGGGAGGCAGAGGTGTTCGGTACGGGGTGTGTGAGTCGTTCAAGGTAGCAGGAGAAGTCATTAGGTGATGTAGTAGGATTCCTTGAGGGGGCCGGAGGTGTGTGCAAAGGGCTAGAGTCCCAAGGTGGCATGGGAGGGAGGGACATTGTTAGCAGGAGAACTGTTTATGTCGTCATTGGGCAAGAGAGTGTTGTTCAGGGTCTCAGGTGGTGTATTATGGTGCTTGGGATTGAGAATGCAGGCTTCATGGTGGTCCTGCGAAATGGGTGAGGGATTCGAGTTTTCTGGAGTTTTGAGAGGGGCACTGTTGTTAAGGGAATTCTTAATGGCGGTGAAACAATCATCAAAGATTTCTAGGTTATGATTAGCAGCTTGTATAAGGATAATCCCTTTATTATAAATGGATATGGTAACCGTCGCTTTGAATGTGGATGAGGTGACTACATCGAGTCTTAAGCCATGAGGAATTTTCTTAGAGGAGATACTGAGTAGTGAGTAGAAGGCATTTCTGCATTGTCCCCTTCTTTTAGAGTAAAAGATCAGATCATTTGTGATAGTTCCTTTTTTATGGCAGTAATAAGGGTCAGAGATTAGGGTTTCTAAGAAGTCTGTTTTTAAGGGATTTGGCTGCATTTTTAGAAAGGTTTGGTGGGTAGTTGATTGTGTAGCTATATTGACCTAGCATGATAAGACTGGAGTCTGGACTTCTCCGTGCATAGGAGGCCATGGTTCAATAACATGTCGACGGGCCTGCGTTGAAGAGACTCAGGAGTAGGGTAGCAGAGGGGTGGCGGAGTCTAGAGTGAGACCATAGTGGCGTAAGTGGGCGTTGGTATTGTCTGATTAAAAGGATATACAAGCGGAAGGGACTTACAAAGGAGCCTGTTACCTGGGTTGATAGCGTGATTCGGGTGGCAACCGCAATGAAAGGTGTCAAGGCGTTCTAAGATGGTTGCATAGTATGAGCAGTATGAGGAACATAGGAGCAGACGGAAAAGTAGCGTGTAGTGTGTTAGGTCGTTCGCAGAAGGCTGCCGCAATGGGAGATTGAGGTGTCGGGGGTGAGTCTAGGATGGGTGCAGTACTAGAGGGCAATGGGAGGTGATTAGGGAATAGGAATCTGAGCAAATCTCTAGGATGGTCATATAATGTGAGCAGTATGAGGGGCTGAGGGAGAAAACTGAGATGAGAAAGCTGAGATGGCCCCCTAGTGAGAACAGTGTAAGGTAGGTATCGAGCAGTCAGGACCCACCTAGAAACAGTGCTTTGTATAATAAACTGCTCTCTCTGCAATTTTGAACACTGATGTAACTTGTCAAATGTCAGTTTCACCTAGTTTCCAAAGAGGTAAATATCAGAGTCACACCAGCATTGTTCCAGCAGTAACTTATGTGTCCACTCCAAAGACTCTTCATCCTAGGATTCAAACACAGCAGCAACGAAGGTGAATAGGCCGCCCTGGTTTTGGTGTTAGACAAACTCCATTGCTCCATCTAGCCACTCTGGACAGTCTAGATGCCAGTCATGGGCCACCACGTGTGTTCCGTAAGTTGGACAGCAATGCACCTCCACTGCCAGGCTTAACCAAGAACTGCACCTCAGCCGTTCCAAGCCCCTCTTCCAGCTAACAACCCACTGCGGCTGGGCAGCTAAGTAATAAAGCTCATAATCTGGTGCTGGCAATCCTCCTCTAATTATGGAATGTGCAAAATGAGGATGGCCACCCTGCTGCTCTTGTGTCCTCAGATTAAGTTAACTGCCGCCTATTGAAGACATGCCTATACAGCACTATTAGAAGGGTGGTGAAAAATTAAAGGAAACAAGGCCACTCTACCCATCCCAGATAGGAGCAGTTTCACCCAAATTCAGAAAGACTCCCTGGCGGAAATCCACACCCACGCCAAATTGCCTTTAATTGTGCCCCAGTACACGTGAAACACTAAAAAGGGTAAATCATTTGTGGTGGTCTGCGCTGTTGCATTAATGGCTAAGGCACACACGTTTTCCATGTTTACAAAGAGGCCAGACTAAATTCCTTAGGTGTTCTAGAACCACTGGGAGGTCATCAGGAGCATCGCTCAGATAAATGAGGACAGTGTTTGCATAGAGAGAAAGGATTTGCGTGTATACCTCTATAGGCTATGCATATGACCCCCATGAGATTTCATTCCCAGAGAGTGGCTGTCGTAAGCTCCATGCCCAGCGCAAATAAGAGAGGAGACAGGGGCCACTTCTGTCTCATAAGGTGCTCCACCCTGAAGGTTTAAGACACCATTCGGCCAGTGTGCACTCTTGCCATAAGGGTCATATACAACAATCAAACCTAACCTCTGACAAACCTGCAAAATCCCATTACATCCATGACCAGGAAGTTCCAATCAAGTGTATTGAACAGTTTGTCAGTATTTATCGCAGTGACAGCAGGAACTTCTGCACCCAAAATGGGATTATTGATAACATGAGAAGCCTCAGAATGTTGAGCCGAATGTTGCTGCCTGGAATAAAACCTGACTGATCATGATGGATAATGTCAGGCATCAGTGATGTCAGCCTATTAGCCAATATTTTGGCTAATATTTTATAATCAAGATTCAACATGGATAATGTATGGTAAGATACGTACAAAGGATCCGGTCCTGGCTTCTGCAGGGTTATTATTAGGTCTTCAATCATAGAGGAGGGCAACACTCCAGCATCAGCAGAAGCACAAAAAACCTGTAAAAGGCGGGGGCCCAGCAGATCAATGCAGTTAGCTTTGAATTCTTGGCATCAGCATCAGGGGTTGTCCCCATGGTAAGGCCACTCACCACCAGTGCCACCTCTTCAATTGCTATGAAGATGTCCAAAGCCTGTGCCTGAGGAGATGATAGTCTTTTTAACTGGGCAGCTTGAATATACCGCTACTGCTCTCCCAGTCCATGGTCCCTGGCCTGCGCGTAAAGGGAGAGATAATAATCGTATATTACCGCATTAACTGTGATTTGTGTGTAGACATTGTACCATTCCTTGGCTGGAGAGCAGTGACCTGGATACGCATTCCCGCAGCCCTGATCAACCTGGCCAATAACCTGCCTACCTTATCACTCTTGCTGTGCTACCTGACTATGGATGGTTTATTATGATGCCCGTTTATCCAAAAACTCTTTGTACTCCTACTTGACCGGAGTAAACCGAGTGCACCTTTAGCGTTACCGAATGCCTCCAACTCCAATGTTGTGAGCCCATCTTTGAGTTTGATCACAGTCCTTTTCAGTTCAGTTCAGTTCATACGTCTTTATTTCGATATTTCATCATAAAAGACAGTCTATAAAAGAAAAATGTAATACATACACCATAGATCATAAAAAAACTGTTTAAACAGTTAAAACCAACTGTTTATAATCATTAAAACATTTCATAAAAGATTATTAAACCTCATTTCAAGACGTATTTACAACTTTAAATTTGTATACATATAATTTAAAAATTATCATGGTACATTAGACCTATCTGGCTCTAATAATCCATCCCACCCTAAAAATTTCGCCACGCCAATAATGATAATCTCTGTAGTATTAAATCTTAATTCCCATAATGCATCTGCACACCGCCTGGAGTTCAACCGTTTGCAGATAGGCGTTAGCCATTTACACCTTGGCGCCGAGTAGGCAGGACAGGCAAAGAAAAAGTGACCAACACTTTCCCTGTTTTCCTTACACCATGGACAGTATTCATTTGACTGGCCTTGCCACTTTTTAGTAAAAGATCTCAGGGGTAATGACCCCACTCTAAACTGATGATATAATTTTCTATGTAGGCTCCTCGTAATTACATCCCAGTAATCCTCCATATGGGGATCCAGCTTATGTACTAGGAACTGACCCGTTAGTGTAAGCGAGTCCGATTGCGAGACTAATTGTTGTTTAACAGTTGCCCAGTATAGCATTTTAAAGTCTTTGGTAGAGGGAAAGGCATTTGTGCCCGGGTCAGACCACAGTAAACTAAGTCCCATATTATCCAAGATTGTCCTTACTTCTCTAAACCAGGGAATTTTTGCATAACCCGAAATGGATCTTACATCTTGAATTTCCTTAGCAAATAGGGCCAGTTCTGGCGTGGTCCAAATACGTCTCCATAATGCTACCAACCGGTACCGTGCTTGTTCCTTAACTGTTTTACAACCCATATCCAACAATAAGGGTTTAATTGGTGTGGATTGGGGTAAACTAACCAAATTGTGTAGGAATTTGTTTTGTATTCTATCCAGAGGAGTTAAATCCTTATATCCCCAGAGATCAGCACCATACAATATGGCAGAACTAATCCTTGCATTATATATTTTTAGGGCTGGCATTACCCTTTTAGTCAGCGATTTTCGCTGCTCCTGGATTAGGGTACCCGTAAGTCGAGCATATTTTAAGCAAAGAGCGTCCACCTGGGGCTGCCAACGCAGATGAGAATCTAAAATCACCCCAAGATAGGTCATGACATCCACCTGTTCAAGCTCAACCCCATTCATACTAACATGACTTTTTAAGGGTCGAGTTTTAGTTAGTACCATAAATTTAGTTTTGCTCACATTAACCTGCAGATCATTTAGTTTACAAAAATCCTCAAATCTATTAATCGCTGTCTGTAGACCCTTACGAGTCTTAGAGAGGATTAACGTATCATCTGCAAAAATGAGCAAGGGGAACTTAGTACCACCCAAAATTGGGGCATCAGTGGGGGTTTCAGAGAAGAAACGAACCACTTGATTAATAAATAACAAAAATAAAGTGGGTGCCAGGACACACCCCTGGCGAACTCCACGAGTAACAGGAAAACTATCCGTCACCTGACCCTGTCTCCCCCACCTAACCCTAGCAAAGTTGCCCATGTGTAGTCTTATCACTAATTCGAGAAGGTCCTGCGGCATCCCTATATCACCTAGCACGGCCCATAACTTTGCCCTGGGCACAAGGTCGAAAGCGGACTTAAGGTCCACAAAGGCAGCATATATAGTTCCTCCACCCAGTAGCACTACTTTCCAGTATATCTGGATAAATCTGAATACTTGGTCAATAGTGCTGATACTAGACCTAAAACCCGCTTGCATTGGAGAGAGAATACTCTCATTCTCCATCCACATCTGAATTTTCGCAAGGATCATCCTTGCTACAACTTTCTGTAGGGTGTCTATAAGGCTAATAGGGCGGTAGTTCTCCGGGGCAGAACGATCCCCTTTTTTAAAAATTGGGAGGATTTCCGCCCCTTTCCATGAATCAGGAATCCTGGCCCCACTGGCAATGGCGTTGGCAATCTTCGTAATGTAAGGGACCCAGATCCGCTGGTCTAATTTAAAAAGATCTGCCGGGATGCAATCCATGCCGGGTACTTTCCCCGAATGTATCAGACCAAATGCCAATTCTGTATCCTCATTCAGAAACATTAAAGATTGGGATAGTGGGGCATGCAATTGTATCGAAGTTTCCACCACATAATCAGGTACGTTCACTATTCCTTTGAACTGGGAAGAATAAAAGTCCACCTAGGCATCAGTGGGGACATGATTTTCTGGAATTTGCGAGTCTGGGTTTCTGCCCCAATTCACCACCTCCCAGAATTTAATCTGATTGGAAGATAGACAGGCCTCATAGAGGTCCTACCAATGGGACTCATCCCACTCTCGCTTCGCCTCCCACAGAACCTTTTTATACCTCACACGGGCCTTTTTAATATCAGGGCTAACTCTAGATTTAATGACTTTAATCAAATCGCTGTGCGCCTCCCTACAGGGTTTATTATACCATTTCTGACGGGATCCCATAGCAGCACTTTTCCCAGAGTTTGCAGGTTTAGAGAGTAGGACTTTTAATTTTTCAAATAGCTGGTCATGTGTGTTACTAATCTGATGTAATGTACCTATAGCGATGGGCAGATCCTGAAGTACACCCCAGGAAGAAGATACTTCCAGGGATAACTCTTGCAGCAAATCGGGGTCCTCCAAGACCCTAGGCCAACGGACCCTACGTCTATCATTAGTAAGAAGTGTCTCTGCTGTATAACACCTCGCTTCATCTGTCCCACCTTGGCCAACTAAGTATTTCAAACTTAAGACTAAAGTATTGTGGTCGCTCTCTGGCCGAGCAACAACTTCCATATCATCCAGCAGAGACCAATACTCCCTTTTTAACAAAATATAGTCAATTCTGCTAGTACTGGCCCCATTATCGAAAGTTGGTTGGCCATTTTTGTCGGAAAAGGAGCGACCATTAACCGCTCTTAGCCCCCATTCCAAACACAGGCCAAGCCAGTGTAAAGCCGCCTCAGTTGCCTTTTTGATGGGATTTAGGGCCAGGACTGGAACATTCCAGACTGCATCTTCCTCCTCCCGTATATCCTGACATTCACATGTCAAGGGTTCAAATGTACAATTCAGATCCCCTGCTAATAATATGGGGTTATCCCTCCCAATTACTTCAAGGTATGAGTCCAACTCATCAATAATTGCAGGACACCTCCCCCCAGGTAGGCCACGAGCATAGATGTTTATAATAAACAAGCTCTTGTGGTCCGCCCTACTTAATTTTATTCCCAGAATATCAGGGTTCATAACTGGAACTTCCACTATCCTATAGTTATTAGTTTGCCTGGCCCATATAACTAAGCCCCCAGAGGCTCTTCCTTTTTTCCCCTGTATTGCCGGTTTAAAAAAATTTAAGTAACCTGTCCGAAATAACGGATCAGGTGCCCAACTTTCTTGAAAAATTAAAATATCAAACCTGTCAATAAAAACTGTCCAATCCTCCGATCCTAACTTTCCCTTAAGTCCAGCAATATTCCATGATGCAATTTTCAACCCAGTGTCCTGAAATGTTAATTTTGCTTGATTCATTCCCCCCTTTACTGGGCCCCACTCGCCCCTCTCTGCTAGCAGACAACTGACAGAGGGATATCTAGCCGTATCAATCCCACAAATCTTGTCTTTTTTCTCTTTACTCCTGCCACGATCTACTGGAACCGAGTCACATAAGCTACAACTGACAGCACCATCTGCTGTTAGGTCAATATTATTAGAACCCTCACCAACTCTAACATTATTATCTGGTAGACTGACCCCACCATTATTGGGAGGAAGTCAATCAATACACTCTAGGTCAGAGAGTGGTTCAAAGCGATTATACAAATGGGGGATAGGATAAGGGGTATAGGGTGCCAATCCATTTAGGAATCTACCCCTGGATTTACTATGATGATTAAACATAGGTATAGTAGGAGGACCCCTATTTCTTTTCGGATAGAAGTAGTTAAGGTCCAAAGTTTGCACATCACCCTACCAAATCTAGGTTCCCTACGTATAAAATCCACCGCCCATGGGTCCCTGAAATTAACTATAATACAATCCCCCTCTAGGTCCTTAGGGCAATACTCCACCCATTTTACTCTTCTGACATTAAGGATTTCCGTAACAGAGGTCGGTGGGAGAGGTCTATTTTTATTCAACCAAAAGACTACTTTAATTTTGAGCTCCCTAAATGTTTCAGATTTTTCTTCTTTAACGACCGATACTCCCGTCAGAATTATTGTATATGGGGTGGCCTCGGGAGGAAGGTCAATGCAGTGGACATTCTGTTTAAGATCCTTCTTAATGGGCTCAGCAAGGGGATTCTCTTGGCTCCTCAACGTTAGGGCGCTATGGTTAGACTTTGATTTTGCCTTTACACTTCCCTTGGATTCCTTGCAAATGTTAACATCCTTAGTGTTTAAGCTTGTCGATGGTTGTATACTAGGATATTCGGCAGGAACTTGGGTTACCGGTGTGGTGCTTACGCCCGTCCCAGAATTTTTGGGGTTAATAGTTAACGTTTTAGACGTATTTTGCTTATTTGTTAATTTGTTCAGCATATCATTGTTAGCGATAACTATTTCCTCCAACGAGTCCATTTTTGCATTCATCAATATAGTGCGTTCGAGTAGGGGTAACATAAGTAATTTAACTAATACTTCCATTCTATTTAATAAGTCTTTCTCATTACCTGTAGCCAACGGGCAATGTGGACTAGTGTCAGTTAATACAGGTATGGGAGAATGAGAGCTGGGATCAGTTAATGGATTCAATACTGTAGTATTAGATTTAGGGATCTTAGATATACCTCCCT
Organism: Triturus cristatus; assembly: GCF_964204655.1. Taxonomy (NCBI): domain Eukaryota; kingdom Metazoa; phylum Chordata; class Amphibia; order Caudata; family Salamandridae; genus Triturus; species Triturus cristatus. The sequence goes on along the minus strand of NC_140580.1, from coordinate 68,553,128 downwards.
TTTGAACTCTATTCACTCTTTTCCTTTTACGACGTTTAATAGTTTGGGAAACCCCCTTGGATATTTGAGGTTGAGCTGGACTACCAGTATGTAGGGCAACATCCTCCCCACTAAAAATAGAATCGCTAGAAGACAAGCCATCACCTGTTATAATTACAATGGGTTCATCCTTATTATGACATAAACCTACCGGCACTAAATCAGGATCTTGATGTTGGCTTGTATTGGGGACTATAGAGCTCACTTTGTTAGGGGAGATCGCTGTAGCAATTCGACCCAGGGAAGAGCGCTTGCCCGTTATGAGGTCTAGGGATAGACGTTTCTCTACGAAGGCGATTTCTTTTTCTAAGATACCCGTCGCTTTAATTAGGAAAGCATCAAGGGGACCTGTTACCACCCCTGACGAAGTCTGGACTTGTACCAGTCTCTCTTTCCCTGAGCGTAAGGACATAATAACAAGTAAACAATATTAATTTTTTGGCTATGTACCGGGGGAGAAGATATCAGTCAAAGTAAAAATAACAAAATACAATACCAAAATTAACAAACCAAGAGGGTAGGCCCAGCCCAGCCTCGGCAGCCCTCGGACGGCCTCAGACGGCCCGCCCTTTGCCCGGGCTTAGCCCGGCGACCACCCGCGCGCGTCCCACGTTGCGGGGAATTGTTTGAATAAAATGGTCCTCCCAGGAGGGGGCGTGTCCGCTGGGGAAGAGGCAGCAGGTGTGGACAGCAAGTAGCCTGCTGGGCCTTGCAGTCCTGCAGCGTGTCCTCAAAGCGACCCCAGAGTCCGGTGAACGGCGCCCGCGAAGCGGGGGTCGTGAAGATTTCCCAAATGCAGGCACAGGAACCAAAGGCCAGGAGACAGGTAGGAGAGTTCAAAGAACGGCACCCGTAGAGCGAGTGGTTTCTTGGGCTTATGTAGCCAGGAGAGGGCGTGTCCGCTGGGGAAGAGGCAGCAGGTGTGGACAGCAAGTAGCCTGCTGGGCCTCGCAGTCCCGCAGCGTGTCCTCAAAGCGACCCCAGAGTCCGGTGAACGGCGCCCGCGAAGCGGGGGTCGTGAAGATTTCCCAAATGCAGGCACAGGAACCAAAGGCCAGGAGACAGGTAGGAGAGTTCAAAGAACGGCACCCGTAGAGCGAGTGGTTTCTTGGGCTTATGTAGCCAGGAGAGGGCGTGTCCGCTGGGGAAGAGGCAGCAGGTGTGGACAGCAAGAAGCCTGCTGGGCCTCGCAGTCCCGCAGCGTGTCCTCAAAGCGACCCCAGAGTCCGGTGAACGGCGCCCGCAAAGCGGGGGTCATGAAGATTTCCCAAATGCAGGCACAGGAACCAAAGGCCAGGAGACAGGTAGGAGAGATCAAAAAACGGCACCCGTAGAGCGAGTGGTTTCTTGGGCTTATGTAGCCAGGAGAGGGCGTGTCCGCTGGGGAAGAGGCAGCAGGTGTGGACAGCAAGTAGCCTGCTGGGCCTCGCAGTCCCGCAGCGTGTCCTCAAAGCGACCCCAGAGTCCGGTGAACGGCGCCCGCAAAGCGGGGGTCGTGAAGATTTCCCAAATGCAGGCACAGGAACCAAAGGCCAGGAGACAGGTAGGAGAGTTCAAAGAACGGCACTCCTTTTCAAATGTTTCCTCATAACATACATCATACCCAGGCAGGCACCCCCAACAATAACCATAAAGGCTTTCCATTCTATAAACATATTTCCTGTGGAGGTTACATAATCTTCAAAGTATTCTGTCAATCACATTCGAAGCAAATTCACTATAAGGGGGGTCCAGGCAGGCTGCCGGCTGGAGACGTCACAGTGATATTCTGCTAATCAGTATACCTCACCTCAGTGTCAATCTCATTGGGTTGTTGGCCAATAGAGTCTTACCAATCAGCTCAGTGTGCAGTATCTGCCACTGAAAATGTGGGTGACAGAAATCAATCAATTCTGGTGTGAAACATATGTAAAGGAGAATAGAAAGAGTACTCCTCTGTCGGGTGCATTTTGCACCAACAGTCCAACAATTCCCAGTTATCAAGCCACTGCCTGAATCTGATCACCAACAGGATGGCCTGCACAACTGGAGAGTACAGGGAGGGATAGGTCCATGCCCACTGAAGGGGTGCAATTAAAGTACAACCCCCAAAGAGTAAAGCATTCAAACTAATTCCTAAGAGCCCTCACCATGATATCAAGATAATTCAACTGCACCACATTTGGAGCAAAGACATTGACCAATTGTGTCAAACATTCATCCATAGTCCCTGTCAGAATAAAGTACCTGCCCTCTTTGTCATCAGTGAGGGTAGTGAGTTAAAACGGGACCTTGGGGTCTATCTATCCAAATCAGAAAATCCCTGTTATACACGGAGTATGGCATGCCATACAATTGCCCCCTCTACCTACCCACCTCATTCTCATCCAATTTTTTCTCCAGTAAGTAAGCAAAGTGTACTCCCCTTGGTTTGTTGGGCTTAAACCACTGCCAACTCCCCCTCGCTGCTGTGGTCTCACTCGTGATTTAGCCATTGTGGTGGAAATTTTGCTCATTATCCACTAACATTAATGTTACAGTTCTCTCCTGCATAGGCACCATTCTACCACTCTATTCTCTACCATTGTTTAGCCCCTCTTAGTCCATTTTGTACACTGTTTGCACTATCTTAACCCTGTTGTTTCTTTTTTTCTGTATCTGTTCTCCTATTAGTGTGTTTTTTACCAAAGCACCCCTGCTGTCCGCTCTCTTTTCCTGCCTTATTTTCCCTACTCCTTCCCTCCCACTTCCTGCCTCCAGTCTAGCCCTGCCCAATGCCTCCCAACACCCCTACCTTTTCCCAGGACATACTTTTGTAGGCCATAGCAAGTGGAACAGGAACAGGAACCCAGGCCCTCCTGCCACCCACCGAGCAGAGCTCGACAACAGTTGCTGCCTCGCATCTACTTGATCTATGGTTGGAGCACTGCCTCTTTGGCTGCAACTCAGGACCTTCCGCCCACACAGAAACCTTCACAACACCCTCCTCAGTGACTATGACAGCTCCAGAACTATTGCACTGCCTCCTGGTCAATGCCCGATCACTCGGTAAACACGCTACTGAAATCTGAGACATCATTGCCACCCTCACCCCCAGCGTTATCTTCATCACAGAGACCTAGCTCATCCCCTCCTGAACTCTCAAGATCGTCACCGTGATGCCCAACAGCTACAAGATGGTACACAGGGACCACACCAACAAATACGAAGGCGGCATTGTCATCATTCACAAAGAAGCCATCTGTTGCACTACCACTAAAGACAACCCTATACCAATCATACAACACCCCAACTTCCATCTCCAAACCACTGCAGAACTACCATCAGAGGAACCCTCACCTATAGACCCCCAGGTCTGAGCCCCAGTTTCTGCAATACCATCCCTGAATTAATTGCTTCTGTCGCCATTGACTCCACGCACTACATCTTCCTTGGTGACCTCAACTTCCCCCTTAATGGCCCCACAGACCCAAACACCGCCAAGCTCCTGGAAAGCATGAGCAACTTCGGCCTCACCCAACTGGTCAACCGAACTCACTTAGACCAACCACGCCACAGTCCACTTCTCCATCGCAGTGCCCCCATGTACCACCACCAAGTCCCCCCGCCCCTCCCACCGCATCCAGAAGAAAGTGACAGAGACCCAATGGACGGGCGTCCTCAATACCACCCATCCCAACCCCACAGTCAACCTTGAACAAGCTGTCAATAACTTCTTCACTTGGATCACCAGGTGTGCCAACAGAGTCACCCCTATCAAGCCTGTCAAGACCAGCAGATCCACTAAACAGGCCAGTTGGTATACACCAGAACTTAGGACCATTAAACACAACTGCAAGTGGCTAGAAAGAAGATGCAGCACCAGCAAAGTCCCCACAGACCAAATCAACTTCAAGTTAGCCCTCAACAAATACTGCCAATGCCTAAAAAGCAAGAAAAGTGATGCCCTGGCAGTCCGTATCAAAGCCAGCTGCAGCCACATCAAGGCCCTCTTCAGCATCACTAGAGAGTACTCATGCCTCACATCCAAAGAGAACATGAGTTCCCCTTCACAGGAACTCTGACACCCTGGTGGACTACTTCCACAACAAAATATCCACCATCTACAGAAACTTTGATCCCCAACCTGTAGACATCTATAACCTGCTCACACCAACAAACGCCACCCGCAACCACCTGTTCACAGCATTGGAACAGTTCACCACACAGAGCACAACAGCAATCATGAACTCTCTCCACTCCGGAGCACCCACAGGCTCCTGCCCCTAACAACATCAAGAGCAAGGAAATCAGCTGCAAACTGACCCCCCTTCTCAACGCATTCAACACCGCAGCCGCCTTCCCTGACAGATGGAAATACACAGATATCAGACCATCCTCAAGAAACCCTCTGCAGACCCCAGCAAACTCAAGAACTACCTTCCCATCTCTATGCTCCCCTTCCCCGCCAAAGTCCATGAGAAAGCCATCAACTGCCAACTCACCGAACACCTGGAGAGAAACAATTTGCTGAACACCTCCCAATCTGGTTTCCGCACCAACCACAGCACTGAGACCACCCTGATCATGGTCACGAAGACATCAGAACCCACCTCAACTGGGGAGAAACAACTGCCCTGATCCTCCTCAACCTCTCAGCAGTGTACGATACTGTATCCCACCACACCTTCATCAAGAGAATCCATCACATCGAGATCCAGAGAAACGCTCTCAAATGGATCACATCCTTCCTCACAGGATGAACCCAGAGAATCCTCCTACCACTCTTCACGTCAGAACCTAAGAGCTTCTTCTGAGGAGTCCCTCAAGGTTCATCACTCAGCTCAACCCTGTTCAACTCTTACATGACGCTCTTAGCCAGCATCGTCAGAACCCTCAGCCTCAACATCATATCCTACACAGACGACACTCAGCTGATTCTCTCACTTTAAGAGCCATCCACCAATAGGACCAACTTCCACAACTGCATCATGAGTGTCACCAACTGGATTAAGACAAACTGTCTGAAGCTCAACACAGACATGTCAAAAGTGCTCATTTTTGGAAACACCTCCCTGTTGGCCTGGTGGCCCTCAAACTCACACCTGCACTGATAGATGACGCCCACAACCTTGTCATCATCCTAGACAGAAAAATTACCATGAAAGGCCAGATCTACACAGTCTCCTCCTCCTGCTTCCACACCCACCATATGCCCTGAATAATCTTCAGATGGCTCCCTATCACCAAAAGGAAAACCGTCACTCAAGCCCTAGTCACCAGCTGGCTGGGCTACTGCAATGCGCTCTACACGGGAATCACCACCCAGCTCCTTAAGAGACTCCAAATGATTCAGAACTCACCTGCCAGATCATTCAAGTCCTCCCCAAATGGACCCACCCACCTCAGGAACCTCCACTAGTTCCCCGTCCAGAGAAGATGCCAAATCAAGCTGCTTACACACGCCTAAAAGGCCCTCCATGACCAAGGACAAACATACATCAACCATCGCCTGAACTTCTACCAACACTTCAGACAACTGCGCTCCACATCCTTCACCCTTGTATTCACTCCCTGCATCCGCCAGAGCAACAGTAGAGGATGCTCTTTCTACCTCACCACCAAGTCCTGGAACAACCTTTCACTTCACCTCCGCACATCATCCTCCCTCCTGGAATTCAGAAAGGGGCTCAAGACCTGGCTTTCCCACTGACCCGAGCATGATTAGAGTGCCTGGATACCCTCATGGGTGATTAGCCACCCTCTACTGATCCAAGCTAATTGATGCCACAGACATTCCAAGTTAGGAAGTTAAAAATGCTGCTCTCTCATCCATTTTCCATCTGTATGCTATGTAGACCAGACCCAACCTATCCCATGTTTACTGTCCCCTGCACTGTGTGAGACAAGAAGCAGCCAAAAAGAAGAAATTAACTTTTCTGATTAATGGCAAACCTCTAACAATAACCCCAAATGTTTCCGACCCAGGGTCCAGTAAAAATACTCTGAAGCCCACCAGAACCCATCAAAAAACATAACTTGCAATCTCCCATGCTAGGAAAAATATTGCCCGGTATACAGGGGGGAAAGCGTGATATAGATAGGGGAGAAGAGTCATCACTTTTTCCAGCTGTAATGTAGGCTACTCACAATACGTTAAGGGCCCATTAGCAATCAAAGTGTGCCCTACAGTACTTGTAGAAGCAATCATTGTATTCAAGATTAGACAAATGTGACCCTCCAGCCCACTGGAGTGCAACCCAAGACATAATAACAGACATACATCCCCCCTCACAGCATGTCCCATTATCCAGGGCCAAAAGCAACTCATTTGGTTACAGTTCAAGGCCAAAGAAATGTTTTAAATTCTCAAAAGCTTTACTAATCCTTCAGATTTGGATAGCACATTTACACCCTCTCCTACTCTCTGCTCTGGCCTGTCAGAGTACTTTGAGGAAAAGATCCAAAAGATCGATTCCACCTTCCCTTTACAGGCGCTTCTCTCCTCCCTCTTGCAAAGTCTAGCTCCAGACTCTCCCTGCACCTGGTCAGAATTCCGCCCTTTGCCCTCCATTGAGTCACTCAAGGAGTTGTCCAAGTGCAAGTTAGGCTCTCTGGGAGAACCATGCCCTGCACGGTTCTACAGATTACTGACCCCCTGGCTAAATCTATCTCTGAACCAGATTTGGAACACCTCTCTGAAAACTGGTATTTACCCAGTTGTCTGTAAATAAGCAATCTTTCTGCCTTTATTAAAGAAACCATAGGCAGATCCAGTGGAGCATAAGAACTTTAGACCTATTTCCCTTCTGCCAGTACTGGCGAACATTCTGGAGTACAGAAGCAACTGGCAGAATTCCTAGAAACGAATAGTCACTCACATGACTCGCAATCGGGCTTCAGAGCTGGGTACAGCATGAAGACCGCCCTTCTTGAAGTCTCTGAAACAGTATATGAATCTGTGGAGCAGGGCGATTCAGCGATACTGGTATTACTTGATCTGCCAGCAGCCTTCGATACTGTTGCCCACCCAATTCTGCTTGAGAGATTGAAACTTGTGGGAGTGCGGGGAAAAGTTTTGTCTTGGCTTCAGTCTTTCCTGGAGAATCGCTCACAGCAGGTGTTTCTACGTCTGTTTGTCTCCTCTCAGAAACCCCTTGTTTGCGGGGTACCCCATGGATCGGCGCTGAGCGTGCTATTATTCAATGTCTATCTTGCTCCACACTGGCAACCCTTGTTGAGACAAGGGGTGTGAGGGTAGTCTCCTATGCTGATGATACTCTTACAAAGAACATTCAGAGGCAACCTTTCATAACTTCGAGCATTGCCTGAGAAACATCTCTGCTTGAATGAATGAGAATTGCTTAAAGCCCAATGCCAAGAAAATTGAGGTTTTGTTTTTCAGTCAGGTGGCACTACCACCGTCAAGTCTGAGGTGCCCAGAGAGCTGAACCCACCACCTAATCCGTTGGAATCAGCCAAATATCTGGGGATCAAATTGGATAAAGACCTCTCTTTCAAGATGCAGATGCGCCATGTCTCTTCCATGTGCTTCTGGAAGTTGAGAGTTATCATGAAATTCTTACATTTCCTGCCGAGGACTGCATGAAAACAACAGTCCATGCCCTGGTGACCTCTCAGCTGGACCATGCTAACAGTCTTTATCTGGGGCTGTCAGCATATCTCGTCCGCAGGCTGCAGATAATTCAGAATGCCGTGGCCAGACTGATTCAGCAGGTGCCGCTTCAACATCACATTTCCCCTTACTTGAGGCAACACCGTTGGCTTCCTGTTAGCAGAAGGATTGAGTTTTAGTCACGCACTCTGGCCTACAGAGCCATCAGAGACCAGGGTGCAGGCTATCTCAGGCAGATATTGCAATTATACCATCAGGATCGGAACCTGATATCAAACCATCTGCGACTTCTACGGACCTCTTTGCACTTTAGACATCTTCTGTCTTGAGTCTTTCACTACACTGGCCGGATCTCGTCTAGGATCATTTAATTTGTGGTGACCCTCGCAGCGGTCTTCTCCTGATCTGCTGACAGCCGTGCAAGATCGATCGCCGCTACATCAGTTTTGTTCTCCAGTGCCTACCTGGAATGTTTAATGGAAATTAAAAATGGCACCCAGCTTACTAGGTCCCTCTGAGTTCTCAGCCTGAGATGAAGCTGCACTGGACATGTCCCCATCTTCAGAGCCCCCTGCCCTGGCTTTAGGGTCTGAACTGCCCATCATCCAGCATGCGAGAATAGGTGGTGCCCTCAGCATCTCAATGGTTGCAGGAAATAAAAGCAGTCAGGACAATCAAGCACCTGGATTCACTCAAACTAAAGGTGGGGGCTTCAGCTTCGAGTTCACGCAGTGGGGAGTCTAATGTGTGAGGGTGCACTCCTATAGCAAGCCCATGCAGGCCGTTCCTACTAAAGGCAAGGTAGGGGGGAGTCTATTTACACCAACCTCTAACTCAAAAGTCAAAGAGGAATGTCAGCGAAACAGAGGTGAGTAATTCAAAGTGCGATAGCCAAAATCAGCACTTCTGAGGACATAGAAGGCTACCAGACACCAGGGCCCCAACACATGCCATAAGCTGGAGGCAGTGCCATTCCTGCAATGCAGCAAGTACATCAGGGGTCTTCCATGCTGATGAGCACTCATCAGGCAAGGAGGAAACGATTACTCAGGACCCATCTGCGGTCTAGCCCAGGCTTCAGCCCAGGTCCCACACACATTGTCCATGCCACTCAGCAGTTGTTGGCCCAGCCACTTGTCTCTCCTGCTACCGGGCCCTCCTCCAATGCAAATGCTCCGAACCAATGCAAGATGCTCACTCAAACCCAGTTGACCTCTCAGACTCAGGTCAGCTCCTACGCCCTCCCACTCCACTCTTCATTCCACCATCGAGAGCAGCAACATGGTCTCTCCAAATATAAAAGTGGCAGGCCAGAAACCCTGGGCCCGATTCACCTCCTTGGCCCAACCATCGTGATCTGCACCGTTCCATGAGCTGGGGGTTGGTTCCTCCTCAGCCACCAACCACCGTTGCACCACCAGCAACACAGGGTAGCCAAGAATGACTTAGGATGCCACTCTGAACCCCAGGGCAGATCCATTTGGGCGCACCTGCTCCAATCAATGAACAGGGGCCATTTTAATTTTTCAATTAGGCACATTCCTGGAGGGAAAAATACTCGTGCCGATTTTCTCTCTAGATGTCCCTTACTTGAGGAAAATCCATCTACCTTTGTTGATGATAGTGAATGTGTAGTGGGTTTAGTGGATGGTTTGGTGGTGCTGGAAGGAGCCATCACTTACCCTGAATGGATTCAATGTTCTCAAGCATACAACTTACAGTGTATCATTAAAAAATTAATTGTCAATGGCTGGCATGAAGAAAGAACTCTGTGCAAAGGCCTACGGTCTTTTCACAAAATAAAAGACGATCTTACCATTGAAGGTGATATTGTTTTAAGAGGTAAATTATTAATTCCCCCTGGGAAGCTCAGACTTAGACTTCTCAATTTTGCTCACCAGGGTCACCTTGGAATGACTGGTACAAAAAAACGCTTACGACTCTTTTATTGGTGGCCTGGTATGGATGTTGAGGTGGAAAATTTTATTGGCCATTGTGTTAGTTGTTCCATGTCTGACAAGTCCTTGAAAGTGCGTAATACACCTCTCCATCCTGTTGACTTTCCTAATGGCCCATGGGAAAAGTTAGGCATTGATTTCATTGGTCCCATGTATAATCTTCGCTCTAATTTATGATATGCCTTAGTTGTTGTTCATTATTTGTCCAAATGGGTGGAGTGCAAATTTCTTTCCCAACACTCTACTATGGCTGTGATTGACTTGCTCCGTGATTTATTCCGACGTGAGGGAGTCCCCAAAACTATAGTGTCGGACAATGGTGTCCAATTCAAATCTCACCTTGTTCTAAATTTTCTGAAAAATTTGGGGATTAAACATTTGACGGTTGCTCTCTACAGTCCCCAGGGTAATGGCATGGTAGAAAGGGTCAACAAAATGATTAAGGAAACTATTCAACTAGCATCCTTACAAGGAGAGGTTATTCACGAAGCAATTGCAAGAAATACTTTGGAGTTATCATAACACTCCCCATTCTGTCACAGGGATTCCACCTTTTGTTCCTCTCAAAGGGCGTTATGGTTCCTCTAAACTCAGCCCCTTCTGGGTTCTTAACATACTAATTCTGCTATTAACATTCCAGACATCAAACAAGTGCGTTCTTCTGTAGAAAGAGCTCAAAATAAAATGAAATTGACATATGACACAAACATGAAAGTTAAAGATCTTCAATTCTTTGTTGGAGATTTGGTTAAGATTAAGAGAACACTTGGCTTAAAAAGCAGCAAATCTAAAAAAAAATCCTTTGACACGCATTACTAAAGTCTCCAAACATGCAGTGTTAGTAGAAAATGGAAAGTGGTGGAGCAAAAGAAATGTGGTTCTGGTAAAGAATGGTACTCATGCTAATTCTAATCTTGTAAACTATTCTGATGAAGATTTCTCTGCTAACCTCAATTTGACTGACTCTGATCAATCCATCGTACCTCTTAATACAGGTTGTGACAATATTGTAATCCCACTGGATGTTGTCAATAATGATCAATCTGTTGTGAATAATACTATTGATTTGTCCTTTTCGGAAAGAAGGGGGAGGTCGGAATTGTCTTCTTCTTCTGATAATAATGCTATTGTTCCTAGGGAAAGCACAAGAATTACTTGTGCTCCTTATTATCTGAAAGATTACATTTTACATTGAATTTTCTTCTGGTGTTCTTTTCACCTTTTCCTTCTTTCCTCCTTTTTTCCTTTTATTTTCCTTTTCTGTACTCTCTTTTAGATTTTTCTATTCTTCTTCTCTCAGTTCTGTTTCTTTCTGTTTAAAGAGGGAAGACGTGTTGTGTTTACCTTCGGTTCTTCTCATTAGAATACAATTTGGAACTGTGAGGAAATGTATTCCATGTTCTAGCGGTGAGGTTCGGAGGTTCGGCAGTTGTGCTGAGACCTCCGGAGCTGACCGCTACCATTTTTGAATGCTGTGTGTTGTAACGAATAAAGAAGGCATTCACATCGCTGAAGAAGTTCTTTAATCGATTCATTTGGTGTGCATCGGACCCCTTTTACAATTTAGTCGTAAAATATTCAACCGGTTGGATTCTCTACAAGTGCCACTTAGGAACCTTATCATCTACATTGGTTTCTAAATTAATTTGATGGACTATTTTGAAGCAAGGGTGGAGTTTAGAGGATGGGCTGTACAAGGCAATGTGTATGTACCTGTAGAGGGTCCTGGCATTTTAGCATGGGATCATCAAGGATGTTTAAGTATTGTACTGAAGCTAGGTTGAAAGCAACAGGTATTGCGTGTAGATCTGCAAATAGAGTGAATAAAGGGAGCTAACAGGGTTTAAGGTGAAGGCAGGTACTGTACTGGTTACACAAACTAAGTTGTAACCTTTAAATGTGAGTAGTATATTGAGTGGAGCATTGGGAAAACGGTGAAAAAAGGAAATCCTACAAAATCTTCTTTTTGATTGCCTCAGAAACATTGTAGTGTGCCCAACAAATTATGAATGTGTATAGCTCTTCGAAGCCTGAACAAGGCGATGTGGGTTGATGGACATCCTTTGCTCAGGATCAATGAGATGCTAACCACACTGGACGCAGGCTTAGACACATGTTTTTTCTGCTATCTCGCAGTGTCATTGCCATCTGATGGCACCTCCCAATTTTGAAGGATGCCATCTGGATAGGCACCAGCCGCAGCTGTGTTTCATCTTCTTATGGGTGTAGTGCTGCATGGTTTGAATAAAGTTTTGGCTTTCCAGGGCAAATTTTTAATTCATGGGAAAGATAAATTGGGATGCTTGCAAAGATTGGATGCAGCTTTCAAAGAGCTCATGGAGAGGGATTAAGGTCCGTAAGAGATAAATGTACATTTAGTGTCTGGAAAATCGAACTTTTAGGACCTGTGATCTCGGGTGAGGGGATCCGATCTCACCCAGGGTTGTAGGAAGCCAATGAAAGTTTTCCCAGGCCAGTCAATCTTGACTTTGGCATTCATGGGAATGTGCAAGTTCTACATGAAGTTCATTGTGAATTGTGCTATAATTGCTGATCCCAAGTGCAGATTATTAAAATAAATTTACATTTTAAATGATGGGAGGAGCAAGAAAGGGCTTTCCTGTACATTAAGTGGCAGTTGCTTAGGGCACCTAATTTATCTTCTTATATTCCAGGAAAGAAGTTATGTATAACTGTAAGTGCTAGTAGTGTTGGCATAGATGCTGTGCTGTCTCAGGCAGGGCAGACATTAACACACCACTGCATTTTCACCTCGCACATTAAAACCACATGAGCCCCAACATTCAGTTATAGAATTGGAGATGTTGGCCTGAACTTGGGCTGTAGAAAAATGTACACCGTACTTGTAAGGAACTAAGTTTCTTATGCTCACAGATCAACAACATTTGATTCCTATACTGAGTGAGAATAATGTTGCTTCCTGTAGGGCAACCATCAGATTAGTACGACTTTGTTCTCAGTTGGTGGAACACCATTATGATGTGGAACACACACCTGGCAGCAACAAGAAAGCTGATTGTCTTTCTCACTTGGCCAACACCTGAGGGTGAATATACTACTTTGGAGGATGATGAGGAGGATGTACAATTTATGGTGACTGGTGTTCTGTAGATGTCTGTTGGGTGTAATAGGGAGAATAACCGGTGTGACCCTTAGGGGGATGACATAGTGTTAATTAAGAGTGTGTGTGTAGTGGTGGACATGTGGAGCATCGCGTGGTTAGCGCGCGATGCTCACAAATGTAATAGTAGCCTGTGTTCATTTGAATGTAGTCTGACGCATGGAGCGTTCACTGGTGGGGATTCGATGTCGGTAACTCAGTTGCCGTTCGTTGTCTGCCCTGGGAGGACGCTGCGTGTGTTGGGTGGAGTTGAAGAATAAACTCAGAAATCATTTACCTGAAAACCGCGTACGTCCCATCATTTCATTTGGCGACGAGGATGGGATCCAAACCCACGCGTGCAAAGCACAATGGATTAGACCGTTCACTGGTGGGGATTCGATGTCGGTAACTCAGTTGCCGTTCGTTGTCTGCCCTGGGAGGACGCTCCGTGTGTTGGGTGGAGTTGAAGAATAAACTCATAAATCATTTACCTGAAAAACGCGTACGTCCCATCATTTCAGTGTGTTATATGAAAGATTGTTGGCCTAGAGAAGGGCGTTTATCATTGGAGGTTCAAAGTTTCAGCAAAGTACTTCTGAAGTTATAACTTGAAGATGGTACTTCGGTTTGTGGTGATAAATTAATACCCCCATGCATATTTAGAACCAGATTAGTGGAGAATCTTAATGAAGGGCATTTAGGCTGACACTGAATAAGAGGAGGCGGAGAGAGAGAGTCATTGCTGGCATGTCATGGATAGAGAGATGGACAGAGGTGAGTTTGAATAATGACAAGGATTTGTAATCTAGGGTTCATCCCATGGCTGAAGCTGGATTTCCTGCAAGACTGTAGTACAAACAATGCACAGATTGTTTTAGGAATTTTCAAAAACTTTGCCTCTAAACCAGAAATTTGCAATCGTCCTCGTGGGCTAAATGTTGAATTACTTGGATTTGAGGTTCGTCAAGGAGACAGACATTAGGAGTGTTTTGGTTTTCCTCGCAGATTTCATTTCAAGGGAGGTTTTTTTTTAGGTGAACATCATTCTGATAATGATATGCAGTTTGTCTCTGTGCCAAAGAAGGTGATTTTGGAGTGTGCAATGATTAAACTCAAGAAGAGGAGTTTGTATAGTCCTCAAGGGAATGGTCTAGTAGAAAGAATGAACAGAGTAGTGACTAAGTCTGTGAGAGGGCAGTTGCTCTCAGACTGAATGTTGAGGATTTTCTGAGATCCATGCTGTGGGTTCATCATAATACTCTGCACAGTGTCACAGGAGTTACACCCCTCAAAGCTCTCAAGGGAAGGATTAACCGTGGTTTTTGTGCCCAGCATGGCTCAGCAAATTTGTGAGGGTATGTGCATGGTTGAAGATGGAATGAGAAATTATGTGAGAAAAGGATGTATTAAGCTGAAGTAGAAAAAAAAAACAGAATTGATATGATTAAAGGTGTTTGTGTTGGAGTGTTTGAGAGAGGGGACTTAGCACATAATAATTTGCTTAAGTTTAAGGTCAGGAATACAGGAATTAAGTTTAGTCCTGTATATGAGAAGGAGGTAGCGAGGGAAAGTGCAAGAGCTTTGAGATAATCTGATGGTCAGAGATGGTATTGTGATAATGCGGTCAAAGTTGGAGGAGGAATGTGTTGGGTGTCTTGACAGCCTCCTGTGGTGGAAGTGCTCCAGAGTGTTCTGGCCATGGGTGTGTACTTGACGTCTCCGCCTCTCTAAAGACTAGCGGTGATGGCAGTTTTCCTGTGTGTGGTGGTGGTGGAAGTACTTCTATTGGCCCTCGAGATCAGGATCTTTCATTGAGTTCTACGGCTGGTATGCGAAAAGAGAAGCGCGTACTAAGGAAAGCGTTCTCACCTAACATGTGGAACTGAGTTGCTCCAGGAAAAGTTAAAGATTTTTTTCTCTATTGAATTTTTATAAAGAATTTCTACATTTGCTCGATTTTAGAGTCTGTAGAATATTTTATTGCTGTTTTAAAAAAATTATTTTTGATATGTCTATCTTTTATACATTTACTGGGTAAGGTATTTTACTAATTTTGTTTTGTTGATTGGAAGAAGCTGGCAATGTGTTATGTCCTGTGCTGACATTGTTTTTTTTTCTCTGATCATGTCCACTCCCTACCAAGAACTATGGCACTGTGCACTCCGGTTTGAATCTTAAGATTTTTAATGACTGCCACGATCAAGTGTACGAGTGGGCCTCCCTACGTCCTGGGCGCAAGCAGCAAAACACCATACAAGGTGCTGATAGAAGAAGATAGGGTACGCAGTAAAACCGTGCAAGTCCAAAATGTGCAGATCACACGATTCTTATGAACTCAAGAAAGTTGGCATACTCCCACCCGGCTCACACGTAAGATATTTAATCTGCATTATGAATAAGTCAAACGACTGCAACACAGGTATGACGTATGTAAAAACCACTGGTGCGGCACTTCAGGCTCTGATCTCTCTGCTGTCCACCGCCCCAGAATGCATGACGTCACACCGGTCCACATTCTAGAATAACAGGTGGAAGGTAAATTAGAGGAAAGGCAATGAGTTGACACAGGTCATAGCACACCTGCAGCCATACAGTTCCCGTAACTGATGGGCTGAGGGCACTAGCTGTGCCCATATTGTTAGCCGATGTGCTTCGTTCACCCCTAACTGGCAGCAAGGTTTCCGGTTTCCAGTGCTCTCCATTTATTTACCTGTAAAATAGATTAAATACTTTACATAATGGTACCTGTTCCTCGTGAGAGTAGGTCACCTTTCATGAGTTGTTCCCTCAGAACACGGCGTTTGTATTTCAGGCTTCTGGGAAAAGTAGGAGCCAGGTTGTACCTGGGGGAAGCACATGTGACTAAACTGTGTGATCCTGGACCAATCAGTCACATCCTTCTACCGGGGAAGCTAGAAACTCCTGTTAAAAGGAGGCTGGAAATAGCAGAACTGAGCTATTTTATTTATTAACCAAAACACATCCAAACTGTTTTTTTGTAGATCTTTGTACAAAGCCCAGCTTTAGAGCGCCATCTTCTGACGGTGAAGAGTAGGGTGGTGTTACCTGGATGGCTGACCTATCTATCTATTTTATGTATTGCTAATTGTGTGTGTGTATTGGAGGGTGCAGCCAGCAACACAAGACTGGGGTACTGTCTGAGAAGCAGCAATACCGGAAGTAAGTAGATGTGCAGGAGCAGAGCACCTCGACCTCAGACTGAAAGCCCCCCTGTCATTGGAAATATAAAATGGACTGGCCAACGGAGCTTTCTCTAGCCCCAAACTAAAAATTATACAGTTAAAGATATATATATCTATTTAACTAATGCACAAACTCTGCATGGACTTCTAGAACGCGGCCATGAGAATGATCGGATCAGTAGGATTCTCCTTCCCTTCACCACACCACATAAATAAATACAATTGCGAAAAGAAAATCGGGGCTTAATCTGAAAAAGATGAGTAGGGGAATGTATTGAATTCTGTTATGTGAATGTACTTGCAAATCGGAGTGAACTCTTTGGATTGAAGCACAGAACTGGCAAGATGTGTAGAACAGGGCAGTGATTTTTAGTGTAGAGTTGGGATTACACACACATTTGAATAAGGGAATCCAAGGAATGTTTTTTGTTTGATGCTCTGAACCTTTGAGTGTCAATTAGTGGAAGAACTGTGAGGAGGAGCGTTCAGTCGCTGCAGAAACCCATAAAAAAGAAGGATTTTAGACGGAGAATTACAGGAAAGGGGACCTTTACATTTTTTTTTCTGGTAACATTTGTTGCGTTTGTCTTCACTGAGGTGATGGCATTCACCAGTGTCCCCAGCACCACTAGCAGAATTGCAGGCGGGACGAGTAGTATTAATTATGGTAGCGACTTGGGGTGGGCAAAATATTCAAAATCCTGAAGTGGACTTTTTTCCCCCCACCCTCCATTCTTTTCTTTCCACTAATGCTACTGCCTACAAAACTCACCATAATGGGCTCGATGCTATCGGCCTCTACATCCCCCGAGTATAGTGTTCAAACTTTCTCAAGCTTCAATGTGCAGTACTATAGCTCTCTTCTTTTGGCGGTCACATGTGTAGGTGCGTTTTTAATAAATCATAAGATGATATAGTTTATAATAAATGTGCAACATTAACTTCCAAGCTCTAATGAAAATCAAATATGCTTAAAATGCTAAATGTTGTAGTACGCAGTTACATTTACACGTAAATGTATAAAGTAACACTGTCTGAAAAGCTAATTTACTTAGAATGCTTAAAAAAACATAAATGTGTATTCCTTGAACTTTCCATGACCATATGTTTTGTAATAAATAATAGTTGCATGAAATATTTTCACATATTTCCGCAAATAGTTTCTATTTACACAAAGATCACTGTCAACAGATGATTAGTTGTTTTCATGTAATAAGGTAATGAAGAGTTCATACACAGAGATGCAGTATTTAAAATGTGAACTTGGCTTTTTAACTGTTTTTATTTCCAATCAATGGAGGATCTGCTAAATGTTTTCTTTCATTAATATAGATATTTCAATTTCTATATAGATCATTGTTAGCTAATGTACACAATTCTTTTATTAGAAGGTTAGAGATGTAGTCTATATGTGGGAAAGAAGATCTGAATGAGAAATTGATCCACATGAATTCTTACCCGCTACAACTTAGATGCAAACTTAACATTGCTGTCTGAAGACAATTCTAATTCAGTGAGAAGAAGAGGAGTGATTCTCATGAGAGCATCGAACACTGATCAGCTGACGGGAGACAAAAGAAGTAACATGTTGCAAAGCTTAGTGGAATGTGATGTCTATAATAATGCGTCTTCCTAGCGTAGGTTATCATTCTTTGACACTTTTTGCCTTCTTGGCCAGGTCCATTTACCCAGACCTTATGCCGTTGCTCTGAAATTCTACTGAGTTTCTTGAACCTCTCTTTAGGGGAAGTTCAGCTTTGATATATATTGTTGAACTATTGAGCTGACTTTACTGCTGAGGCTTTATGATTTCTCTCACTCTCTCGAACTAGAACTATTTATAGGTTCTGGCTGACTCCTTTCTCCCATATTCTTAGAATAGGGATTCTTCCCTAAATAGAACACTCTTAATGCATTTTATTGCAATTGATTGCTTATTGATTGCTTATTGACCTCTAATAAGATTCTAATGATTAAACTTGTTTAATTTATAGTATGACTTAATAAAGATGATTTAGTAAGAGATTCACATTAATAAAACCATTTAACACATTAACATTTCTTTAATGGCAGAATATATACTGATGATTGTGATTATATTGTATCTGATGTATTGCTCTCCTCTTCTCTAAACAATGGCAAATATCCATACGACCAACAGAGACAACAAAAGAATGGGAATTAGTCTGTGTGATGGTAGGCCAAGAAACTCTAAATTTGTGAACTGATTGCGGGTCCAACACAAAGTGATAGAGCTCTGTCCACTCCCTAGTTGCAGTGACAGAGCCTTCTGTATTCCCAGTATGTAGTAGTACGCTACAGAGCTATACTTTCATACCCAAGTTTCAATAATGTATGTGTGCCAGCTTCTAGTGAGTGGTGCTATCACTCTTTTATCCACAGAGTGCAATGCTGACACCCTGTCCATCACCAGGCCTCTGCCCTAGAACACTCTCCATGCCTCTATGTGGGATTTCATTGAGTGCAGTGCTATAGTCCTGTCCACCCCATCGCACTGTAGTGCAATGCTATACCCTGTTCATCCCTCAAGAAATGATAGTATCCTACTGCAATATTATAGGAATGTACACAACCCTCTTCAGTGTGCAGTGCCATTGCCTTGTTTATTATCCATCAAGAGAAAGGGTATGCAGTTCCTGATATAGAAGGGCTGAGAGGGAGAGATAGGGGACTAAAGAGGGCCCTGACTACACACTGGTAGTGTTGGTGAGAAAGGGGGGGACTGGGAAGTCCTTCCTTTCGGAATAAGGGCCCTCACACACCCAGCCTGCTGGGTGTCATGCTTCATCATCGGGCATGCTCCTCGTCGGGTCGGCGCTGCAATACCAGACGGGCACCCTATGCAGGGGCTCTTTGGTGGAGATCTTTTTATTCCTAGCCATATGGTGCAGTGGGTGTAAGGGGCTTTGGTAGTGTAGGAGTGTAAAAGTGTGAATTAAAACAGGGAAATGGAAGAGTCAGGTAAATTAGACTTTAATAGTCCTGCCTTCCCCCTGGTTAAAAATGGAGTTGGCGTCTCACTGCAATGATGCTGCAGGGTGTTGGGCTCAGTCTCATTTGGTCGACATGTTTCTTGACAGTTAAGTCAGGATGATCTAGTGGCAATTCTTCAGGACCTAGAAAAAAGTAACTCTACACTAGAAAAATAAATTGCAAAGTGGTGTACTAGCCTAATTGTAATAATAAGTGACACCAAGAGCTAAAGTACCTGCTGGTGCAGCAGCCAATCAGTAACTAAGTTTCAATTGGCCCCGTCAGATCGCGGCAGGTGAAGGACACGGAAAGGTATCGGTGTTCAAGAAACTGCGTCCAGTTGACGTGTGGCCTACCCCGCACTGCCGGATCCCTCACACTTGAAGATAGGCTGTGCCCCTGGGGCCATGCAAAGGCTCTGAGCTTTTCTCTCTCATGCTACACATACCCAGATTTAAAAAGCTGAACACGAGATGCATGGTGTAAGTCACGTTGGACGCGTGATCCTCCAGCCTCAGGACCAGAAGTTGCTTCTTGGGAAATACAGTCAGCCAGTCCAGCAGGAAGATGATGTAGAGACCCACCTGAAGCCTCACCTGTGAATACGAGGAAGAAGGTGTCAGGATATCATCAAACAATAATAGCAGTCCCTATGCTCACACCACAGAACTATCGAAGCCCACAACACCATTATCCGCATCATCACAAAAGAACACAGTTTGTTCTTCCACCAAAAAGTATGATTGTGCCATGTTATTTTCAGCATGCATCAGGACCTAAAGTTTGGTCTTTGGCACCTTGCACACGAGGAAGCACAACTGGTTTCTGGACCGGAGAGGGGTGCATTAACCGGCTTCAGCCAGATATAGTCTCATGACTGGCATGCCGGGTGTGTCCCACAGACCCCCACTCCTGTTCATGCACTAACTGATAACAGGAACTACACTTGCACATATGAGGCTTCCCTGTCAAACATCCTGAGAAACAGTGGACACTCAATTGGCAAATGCCTTTTCAAACCGAGCTCCTTCGAGGTGATGTTTATGGTGATCTTGAGCCATAGCACCAATTTTATTAGGGGTATAGTCAGGCAAACCCAGTGGTACTGTTGTGTCTCCCATTAGGTTTTAGGGGCTTACTCCAGGACATAGGGAGGGTGCCTCCAGGACCTAATGGATCACTTGCAGGATGACAGGTTACATCTGGGGGCGTATACCAGCTAGACCTCTGCCGCACAAATAATCCTCATACATTGCAAAATGCCTCAAATGGTGGCAGTCAGGTGTGATGTGAAAAATGGTTTTCCACTATTAAAAAATCACCAGTAATCTACAGCAAAGCAATTGTAAGTCTTTAGGCTGAAACGTTTCCACCAGTCATATCAGATATACAAATGAATGTACATTGACCTGTGGAGATGTTGGTACCTGAGTCCACTTGACCTCTGACTGGATACCTTATTCCATCAGAAAGAGCATCAGGTGAGCTTGGGCAGGACTAGTTGCATCTCCAAATCAACTGACGGTTCCCGCCTAGAGGCATTTCTCCCTTATGGGCATTAAGGCTCTGCCCTGCTGTTTGTTCCCCACTTTTTTATTAAGTTAATAATAATATATTATTCACTTTTAATATAATACAAAATGGTGACCTGCAGGGTGAATCAGGGTCAAGCATCCTGAAGCAGGCAGTGGCATCTGTTTGATGGTTGTTGAATGTGTAAAAAGGGTTTGCTTGCTTCCTGGAATTTAGGGCAAGTATTACACCCCATCACTTTCAACGATCAACAGCTGCCACTATGCAAACTATATCTCTGAATGTATACATCCTACAGTTTTTGGACTGTATTTGGCAGTGGGACAAGAGCACAAACCGCCTTTTTGCTTGTTTGTAACCTTCAACTGGAAACTTGCAAATAGCTAACGTAATTTAGTGAGCCTTAAATGCTTAAGTATCTGTTGTTAAGTAAAGCATTCTATTACCCGCTGAAATCCAGCCCACTCTACATAAATCTGTAAAATCTGGAAAATCTACCTCCCGGCAAGATTTGTACTCATTCATGCTCGTCAATGTCAAGTTGGCGAGCGAGGGAAATCGACCTCCCTGTGCGATTTCTCGACGCAGGCGGTCGGATTTCTCAATGCGACTGGCCGTGTATACGCGTGACCGCTCACGTTGAGAAGCCATCCGTTCACGTTGAGAAAGCTGATGCTCGAGTAGAAAATCTACTCAAGCGGCAGAAAGGAAGCAGCACCGGCTTGCACCCACTTGTGCTGTGCCTGGTACCGTGAATGGCATTTTTTCTAACTCACTCCGCTGCTTGCGGAGCTACGTGTAGCGCGGCAGAGTTGTTTTTGCACTTCGTGGATTTTCGCCCAGGCTTACTTATAATGAGGGTCTTTGAAGAGAACTGGTAAATAATGAGCAGTCAACGGTACCTCATCTAAAGACCTCAGTTTGCATTGCAATGCAATGAGTGGGAGAAAGTCAAGGATATGCTGTGGTGATTTGGGGGAAGGTGAAGCAGCCCCAAACAGGAAATATTGCTCTCCCTTTGAACATGTTGTTGAAACCTTCCCTGGATGACTGCACCTGGTCTCAAAGGTCAGTAGTTCAGAATGAGGACTACAGACAAGTGTCAGTCCAAGAGATACCACTTGGCTGCTAGAGAATCGGAACTACCGCAGGAAGCTGCTCTTTAGGCAGGGGCGACTCCTCCGTTGGAGCGGAGCAGCGTTGCTCCACTTATGTTAGCCCCCAAAGAATGAAAAATAAAATGGTAATACATTACCATTTTATTTTTTATCCACCCGTCCTGATGCTTGCGTCAGGACAGGGGCGGGCCACTGCTTAATGACAGCAGCAGGGAGGAGGGTGGGCTGTGTTTGTACTTTTCAAAGTGTGCATGTCTGTTTGGCCGCTCGTCTTGTGACATCCAGCCACACATGCGCACTGTGAAACCTCTAACCATCAGAGTAAGTGCAGGTCTTCAATGTAATTGGGAGCGGCACCTGATATCGCTCCCTCCAATCAGTGCGCTGTTCTCACGGAGTGAGAGCAGCCCCAGGATTGGTGCCCACACTGCAGCATACTGTTGCGGCTGAGAAGAGGACCAGACCTGAAGTCGGGGGAAGTTGGTTAAGGTAAGTTTTTGATTTTCTTTTAAATAAAATGTTCTCGCATGCACCCACCCACCCTCACCGTAGCTGTCAGCCGCCACGGGGGGCTCCTCCATTTGAGCGGATGAGCGTCAACCCACTTAAGTTACCCCTAAAGAATGAAAAATTAAATGATAATACACTACCATTTTATTTTTCATCCTCCCATCTTGACGCTCGCATAAGGATGGGGGCAGGGCAGCTGCTGAATGACAGCAGCAGGGAGGAGGGTGGGCTGTGTTTGCACTTTTCAAATTGTGCATGTCTTTTTGACTGGAAGCCTTGCGACGGACAGCCACACATGCGCACTTTGAAACCTCTAATCCAGCTGCCTTATGACAGCTGGGTAGGAGTAAGTGCAGGGCTCCAATGTAATTGGGAGTGGCGACTGATAACGCTCTCTCCAATCAGGGTGCTGCTCTCACTCTGTGAGAGCAGCACCAGGATTGGTGCCCACACTGCAGCATCCGGTTCCGGCTGAGAAGAGGACCAGAGCTGAAGTCGGAGGACGTCAGTTTAAGCAAGGTTTTTTCAAATGTTAGCGTGTGCCTGCCCGCCTCCCCGTAGATGCCAGCCGCCACCGTCTTTAGAGAGTGGGAGGTAATGTATGGAACGGACTTCCATCGGACAAGGTGGTGGTAAAACCCGAAACAGAACTCAGGGGTGCCTAGGACATGAACATGGGAGAAGCAGAGGTGCGCGATCAAAGGCAGAGCTGGAGACTAAGGTGAGGGTGTGGAGTACAGAGGGTGTGAGAAAACTAGTGAGGGAGAAGGAAATACACATCTCAGTTACTGATTCTGGACACATGCATTCACTTTAAATTCAACAATTGATGCATATGATGTTCAATGATTAATGCTATTGGTTCGTGAAATGTGCAAAATACATTTATTGTTCATTAATGCGGTTATGTTGCCTATTGTTTTCATGATTTGATTTATTTGCATGAATGTCCATGGTCTAGATGTGTGTAGGTTTAGGGGTTATACTGCGTTTCTCTCAGTTCATTTGAATAGAACTCCATTTAGCATCGATATGCATTTGGGTAGAAATGTTGACAGCGATCATTTTCAGGATTCATTTAAATTAATTTCCTTTATGTTTCCCTTGAAATAATGTTGGTTTAGTTATTTAGTATGAAAAGGCTCTTGGCACACGTGAGACACTCATTGCAGTCAGCGTCACTTTAAGGATTTGTGGGGGGCCTGAACAAAACGTATTTTGGAGGCCCCTGAATGAAGCAACTTTGAATTTTAGTAAGCATTTCTTGCTAATTTAAGCTTACAATGCTAAGTTGTTTGTTATTTAACAGGATCACACAAAAGCTGCTGAAATATGTCTTTCCCGGGACCTCAAAAATCCTTAAAATGACACTGTGTAGAGAGTGAGACCATAGTAGGCGCACACGTGACATTCACTCTTCCCATTTGCCCAAGGACTCTCAGAAACAGAGCGTGTTGTTCATGGCGTAGCCTTTTTTTATTCACGAAACAGGTAATTCACCAGTGACCAACACGAGAGTAACATTATCCCTTTTGGATATAAAATTATCAAAGCATCACTCTTTAGTGGTATTAACTTGACGAAAGCTGCCGGGCAATTAGGCACAACATTACACTTGAACTTGAGCTTGGCCGTACACTTTAGTGGCCTTGGCCTGTCAAAGGCAGTAAAGAAGATATGCACCAGATTACATTTGAACTCTTGAACTTGGCCATACACTTGAACTTGGCCTTCTCGGCCCACCAAGCCCCCACTCTGCTGTGCACATTGTGCCAGGAGGCCCCAACGCACTACAGCGAACAGTTGCACTTCTTGTAAACCAGGGCCCCTCATGGCACACTGGCATGCCCACCGGGGTACCTGCACTCAGGCAGCCTCCCCAGGGTTCACCTCAGTCCATAGGTTGTGGGTTTAGGGCAGAAGAGTCAGGGACCACCAGCAGGCCAATCCCCCCTTCCGCCTACCCTCTGCACATGTGGCTCCTACCCCTTTCTGGGGGCCATCCAGTTGTTTAACCGCCTGTTGCGCTTGCTTGTTGTTAACTGTCACCGTTCCGCCCTCGCTCTCTTGCCGGGTGGGTGGGTGGTTGACGATGTGCCCCTGCAGCTTGCCGGAGGTTCGAAGGGACAAAGAGGCTGAGGATCGCAGGGCGCGGATTCAAATAGCCTTCCCGCGCGCCCTGACGACGTCACTTCGTTCAGCCCCCTTTTCTGCCCTGGGGGAAGGTCCAGTCCCGTGGCGCTACTAAGGGCGCCCCGCCTCTAGGCGCGGGGGGCGCCGGTCATAGTAGGCGCACACGTGACATTCACTCTTCCCATTTGCCCAAGGACTCTCAGAAACAGAGCGTGTTGTTCATGGCGTAGCCTTTTTTTATTCACGAAACAGGTAATTCACCAGTGACCAACACGAGAGTAACATTATCCCTTTTGGATATAAAATTATCAAAGCATCACTCTTTAGTGGTATTAACTTGACGAAAGCTGCCGGGCAATTAGGCACAACATTAGACTTGAACTTGAGCTTGGCCGTACACTTTAGTGGCCTTGGCCTGTCAAAGGCAGTAAAGAAGATATGCACCAGATTACATTTGAACTCTTGAACTTGGCCATACACTTGAACTTGGCCTTCTCGGCCCACCAAGCCCCCACTCTGCTGTGCACATTGTGCCAGGAGGCCCCAACGTGCTACAGCGAACAGTTGCACTTCTTGTAAACCAGGGCCCGTCATGGCACACTGGCATGCCCACCGGGGTACCTGCACTCAGGCAGCCTCCCCAGGGTTCACCTCAGTCAATAGGTTGTGGGTTTAGGGCAGAAGAGTCAGGGACCACCAGCAGGCCAATCCCCCCTTCCGCCTACCCTCTGCACATGTGGCTCCTACCCCTTTCTGGGGGCCATCCAGTTGTTTAACCGCCACAGGGCGAGACGCTCCCTGGCGCGCTCGCTTTCCCCCCGCGCTAACTGTGCTCCCAAATGGCCCCTAGCATTGTTTATATGAGCCACTGCCCGTCTACCGAAATTATGACCTCCATCCTGATTCCACCTCCCTCTTTTGTTATCTGGGCCGTCCTGTGATACATTACCTGCCCCCTTAGTGACCATCGAGTTGTGAAGAGCCTAGTTTACACCATCTCCTTTTTCCCCAGAATTAATCCATGACCCCCTGCCAGGAACCTGCCACCAGCTGTATTTCTACCACCGTTATCCGAAGGGAACTACTACCCCAAGCCCTCCATCAAATTTCCGCCCGTCAGGGTGGCTAGATGCTAGCGCAACCCAATTAGACTCCCCTTGTCTCCTGGAACAGCGGAGGAAGTGTTGGGCCCGCTGCCTTCATCTTACTGATCGCCCGTATCACTGTCCTCCCAAGCTTGTCCTTGGCCTTAACCAGAGCCCCCTTAACTTAGACTGCCTGCGTTATCCTACCGACCACATATAGAAACTTCCCTTCAGACCATTGGTCATTGAGCGGTGGCGTAATAACGCACCCTCTTACAGCCTTGTGATAATTTACCAGGGCCAATAATGCGTTAGATAAAATATCTTGGCAACTAACCTGAGTAGCAGGCACATTGTCCAGAAACCTCACTTAATGCCCACCGAGTTGGGAAGGCCCAACACTATCTCCCGTTTTTACTTTATGACATCCACCTCCCTCCCCAAGGAAACTAGTCCCTTAGGGCCTCAAATAGCAAATCTGCCCGCCGGGATGCCTGCAATCTTAGTGCAACCCTAAGTGTACTCTCCCGAGCCTCTCCGGTATGCTTCTTCGATATGCCCAAGAAGTCCAGGACCTCCAGGGGTCCGAACTCTGTCACCAGCCAGGTGACGTCCGGGACCACCGGCAGGTCAGTCCCGTTTGTCACCAGCCAGCCAAAGAAGAACTAATGCCCCATACCGTTACCTGCTGACATCAGTCATAGTTAAATTACCAACCAGGCACCTCCTTGTGCCTAGAAACCACTCAGCTATGCTACATATTTTGTGTCCATCAAAAGACCCTCTTGAGCCGGACTTACACCGGGCTGGACTCCTGCACTGTCACCCTCTGAGCTATTGCTCCCCCCACTGACAAGGCTGCTCCCTTTCTGTTAGGACCTGTGGTTATAGGCCGCCACAGGGGTATAAAAGGCTGGTCTTGCTTCGCCCCTTACTGTTAAGACCTGTGGTTAAGGGCTGCCACAGGGGTATAAATGGCTGGGTTACCATGATAATGTAGCACCTGCCGGGTAATCACCCTGTGCCCGAGGTGAAGTTTGTAGATTGTACTCCATAACCACCTTTACCAGGGAGCCTCCGGTTACCGTATCCTCTGCTATGTGCCTCTTTATTATAAATCCTCCCACCCCCGCATGGCCAACACTATGTGAAGATGGCGTTGCCTTTGTTCGAGGGAAGCGGCGGCTGGATGATTTAATATATTGCCTGGTATCTAGCCATACCCGGTAGCCCACGCAACAATACTCACCCCCTACGTGAAAGGAATAAATACTGTTCCATATTGGCACAAACTGGTGATTGTAAACTTGGGTTTTGGAAGGGGTGCTCCTGCAACAAAAGCCTTGAGCATGATTTTGCACTGTCTCCTCTCACTTATTGGCACCATCGTGTGAACATAACAAGACACTATCTCTATGCCAGAATTGGTCCCCCCGCGCTAGCGGCTCAAGGTTAATTGTAAGCAGACAAAATTGCATCTGTTTCCTGACTTCTTAGCAGCACCCTGAGCACATGTTGAGACGTTCTCCATCCAGGCCAAGGCTGATTCCCCCTATCCTCACACCCGCCATGTGATTATGTTGGCAAGCCAGAGTTTATGCCCCTTGTGCTGAACTGACCATAACGTTTCACAGATAACTGGAAGAGGGCAAATGTTTTGAACTATTATACCATTTTTTTTTTTTTTTTTTTTATAAATATGGTCTGGTACGCCCCTTAGGGCTACAGCCATATTTGTGCTAAATTTAT
Source organism: Triturus cristatus (assembly GCF_964204655.1). NCBI lineage: Eukaryota > Metazoa > Chordata > Amphibia > Caudata > Salamandridae > Triturus > Triturus cristatus. Next base: position 68,526,088 of record NC_140580.1, on the reverse strand, counting down.
TGAGAATTGTTGATCTTTGAATGTTTACCTGGCTCTAATCTCATAAAGAGATTAGTAGAGTATATTTAGAAATAAATACATATATATTTGATATATATACCTGTGTGGTGTCTTTTCATTTGGTAATTCAAGAGATTATAAGGTAAAACATTCCTCAAAGACTTATCCACAAGGACCATTATGGATGGCAATTTTTTCCGTACCGTGTTACCCCCAGGAAAATTGGTTATTGCCACTGACGGGAGTATTGGGATCAAACGTACTAAAAGTGACTGAGACCAGTGGCTGATTTCCTTATTGCTGGTACACAAAACGGAACTAAGTATGTGCCGCCTTTACCATACCAACATTGTCCGGTTTTAGATCTACAGAGGTCTTACTGGACTACTACATTTAATGTATTAAATAATAAAAACGGCTCCGTCCAACTACTGCCTCTCTTTCCCACACAAGTTCATGAACGGTCTCCCCACCTGGACGCGAAGCACAGGGTGCCGAAAAAAGTGGATAGAAGAATCAGACTTCTATCGGCTGGTAACTCACATTGTCAAATTGGCATACCACCGAATGCGGTGATTTAAAGGATAAATGGAACCTATGATACATTACAAATGGAGCTCCGAGACGCGGACGCCTCAGCGAGCTGTGATATGCCGCCAGTATAGATACCATTAAAACTAAGCAGGAAAATGAGGGTAGGGATAGCTTACTGCTGATTCAGTAAAAGGCAGCAATTCGCCCATATATCGCGACTCGCGAAAGCCAGTCCGTATAGACACATTTATAACTATGCAAGAAAATGAGGGTAGGGATAGCTTACTGCTGCTTCATTAAACAGGCAGCAATTCGCCCCATATCTCGCGACTACCGAAAGCCAGTCAGTAACGACACATTTATAACTAAGCAGGTAAATGAAGATAGGAATAGCTTACTGCTGTTTCAGTAAACATGCAGCAATTCGCCCCATATATCACGGCTACCGAAAGACCGTCAGTATCGACACATTTATAACTAAGCAGGTAAACGAGGATAGGAATAGCTTACTGCTGTTTCGGTAAACAGGCAGCAATTTGCCCCATGTATCGCGGCTACCGAAAGCCAGTCAGTATAGACACATTTATAACTAAGCAGGTAAGTGAAGATGGGAATAGCTTACTGCTGCTTCAGTACACAAGCAGCAATTTGCCCCCTATATCGCGGCTCCCGAAAGCCAGTCAGTATAGACACATTTATAACTAAGCGGGTAAATGAAGACAGGAATAGCTTACTGCTGCTTCAGTAAACAGGCAGCAATTCGGCCCATATATCGCGGCTACCGAAAGCCAGTCAGTATAGACACATTCAGAACTAAGCAGGTAAATGAAGATAGGAATAGCTTACTGCTACTTCAGTAAACAGGCAGCAATTTGTCCCATATATCGCGGCTACCCAAAGCCAGTCAGTATAACACATTCATAACTAAGCAGGTAAATGAAGATAGGAATAGCTTACTGCTGCTTCAGTAAACAGGCAGCAATTTGCCCCATATATCGCGGCTCCCAAAAGCCAGTCAGTATAGACACATTTGTAACTAAGCAAGTAAATGAAGATAGGAATAGCTTACTGCTGTGTCAGTAAACAGGCATCAATTCGCCCCATATATCGTGGCTACCGAAAAGCCAGTCAGTATAGACACTTTCACAACAAAGCAGGTAAATGAAGATAGGAATAACTTATTGTTGCATTGCGCACTGGCAAATGCAGCCCCGCGTACCTACGTTGCACCTTTGCTTTGTTTTTCAAAACTTCACCTTTAATGGCTTCTGCTGCCATCACATACATTGGCTAAAAAAGGCCCAGCGAGGAAGCAGTGCTGAGGCTGGCAATAATCGGGCCTCGCACAGAAGAATGGGAGGCGCGCGCGTTGGACAATCCGTCTCTGGCATGCCTACAACACAATGCGAAGCCATACCTGCCACCATTCCAGAAGAGCAAAGCGGGAGACTTTTAGCACATATCGGGAGAATGGGGCCCCGAGTCGGGCCCCTGCCATGCGAGGGCCCCGAAGTGTGCTGCAGGATCGGACATTCAAAACTAAATGCACACTTTTTATCTTTCAGAAGCATGAAGCGCGATGGCAGCACTCTGACTATTGTTGAAACGATCAGCACGCCACACGACACCACGCCCAGTCGGCTGAAGCCCTGAGGAACCTGGCTTCTGGATGCTTAAATCGGGAGGCGGGAGGCCAGCCCCGAAATCGGCAGTCTCCCGCCCGAATCGGGAGTGTTGGCACGTCTGTGTGAAGCGTATGCCTACTTCTGTATTCCCCTCTCTGCATTACCACAAAATCCTGTGTGAGCTGGGCGACAAAGACGTGACACAACCACGACGCTGGCACTCTGTAACCAACCCAACCATACCTCGATGCGCGCCCGACTGAACCGAGAAAAGCAGACACCACCGCGCGCCGACCACAATCAGGCATGTCCGCCAGATCAATCACACAAACAACGGTTACGTACATAATTACTCAATTGAGCTAACAAACTAGCTAATCTTGTAACCCCGCTACCCTACGGTCTTCTAGAACCCCGTGCCACAATCCTTAACAATGCTCCTGCGGCTTCCCTGGGGGTAACCATGCGGCCCTCCAAAGGACATACACACGAACACAATGACGCGTCCCCCGCATATGGCAGCGGGACACATTCCAAACGGATATTTATGAAAGACACGATCGGCAACCGCCTAAACGGTTGACTCTCACCGCACGACTAGAACGAAGGCGCGTCCCCCGCATATAGCAGCGGGACACCTCGTACCGTGAGCTGCATCTCTTCTGTACCGGCGCAGCCCCCACTCCGTTGTGGCCCCTTAATCCTCGCTTTCACCCTACGAAATGCTCCGCTGCAAACGGTGTTATCTGCGGGCATCTAAAAGGAAATGTTTATTTATATATATATCGCCCCCATAGTTGCGAGCCACTCCGAGACCGAGGCGCTTCCCCGCTAATCTCGGTGCGAATATTTATATATATACCACCCCCATAGTTGCGCGCTGCTACGAGACCGAGGCTCGTCCCCCGCTAATCTCGACGCGAAACGAGTTCCGCCACTCCTGGCACTTACTACATTTATCGTGAAATCTATTATTTTTAACCGAATATTAACGCCCTATTATGTATACGACGCAGTACGCCTAGGCCCCCTCAAACCTCCTGTGCCACACTCAGCACACCGCCAACTGGAACTCTCTCCTCGTCGACGATGTGCCCCTGCAGCTTGCCGGAGGTTCGAAGGGACAAAGAGGCTGAGGATCGCAGGGCGCGGATTCAAATAGCCTTCCCGCGCGCCCTGACGACGTCACTTCATTCAGCCCCCTTTTCTGCCCTGGGGGAAGGTCCAGTCCCGCGGCGCTACTAAGGGCGCCCCGCCTCTAGGCGCGGGGGGCGCTGGTCAGTCTCGCCGCTAGCGAGGTAGGCAGAGAGGGAGAGAGGTTCAGAGAGAAAAATAGAACAGACAAAGGTCAATTAAAGAGGTTTACTTTCCTAGGGGATCCCTTGGAAGGTGGAGGCCAGGGCAATTGCCCACTTTGCCCAGGCCTGAGAACGTATCTGAGTGCAGTAGGCGCAGGATGGGAGAACTTGATGAATGTCGCGCTTTTCATTATCTGACAGAGGTGGAGCAGCACTTATGGAAGGGTAGCCACTAGATGGCACCACAGGAATATTTACGAATATCAAGCCCTTTAACTCATTAAACGAGTACTGTACAGCTTGACGCGAACACATAACATTCTGCACAGAAGAGATGGACAAGCACATTACCTGAACGTCAACCCAGTATTACTGAAGCAACCAACTGCATGAGTCGGGTATCACTGCTTCAGGTACACTCACTCACCTGCATGAAATATCGGCAGGCATGAGGAACCAGAATACAACACATCTCTCAACATCTATTCAAGGGCACACTTAAACAACAACATTGCTGTACTCCAAGCAAACGTAACAACTTCAGCATTTTGACAGCGTTACAAAGTTAGCAGGCAGCGACACAATTGTTATCACAAGTGTACGTATCACCTTCAAACACATACAAGAACATTACATCGTCATACACATCATCAACATCTCTGGCCAACATCATTAGAGGACCTCAGTCCCAAAAACGTTATGCATCCAGCAGCGAATACAAGCCACCCTACAAAATAAATCACTCGAAACCATTACAAGCAAAGCCCAACACATCCGCTGCTGCTCAGTGGAAATAGTGGAGAACTTGCCAACAGTAAACAGCTGGTAGCATAAACACTACTCACTATCATCATCTCAAGAGGATGCAACAACACCAAGTAACCAGCAGCATTACATGCGCACCCATGAATGCAAACTTCATGTAGCACTATAGGACATTGGAGCTCCCGTGCAGGCCGCCCTGAGCTGCCGCCCCTGCGCGTGCCAGCCGGTGCCAGATGCCTAATGTGCCTGGGAGAGGCAGCGGTGCTCTCTAAGGCAGGGGCGAGGTGGGTGTCTCCTGATGTCGGACTACCACGTGCATGTGCACAGCCCCATGTTTAAAATTAAAATGGTGTTGCTGGCTCCAGCCTGAGCCATTGAGAGCCGACACGCCACAGGGGAGCAGCGGATGATACAGTGGTATTCAGTGGAGAGTTGGGGAGCTCTGTGTACAATACGTGAAGTGCCCTCCCTGTTGGGAGGAAATGCGTCTGCCAGCGGCTCACACAGTGGGCCACCTAAAAGGGCGACCACCTTAGTGCCACTTAGGCACACCAACACCCCTCTAGCTGATGGGACCCGGGGGAGGAGTCCCACAGCCCGACACGTGGGCCGTGTCATTTCTAGCGCACAGAGGGTTGGGGAGAGGTATTTATACCTGCCCCTGCCCTTCTGGCGCCCTCTTTTCATCTGGACACGCTGCCTTTTGGGAGTCCTTCTGGCACCATCTTTTCATCTGGACACGCTGTCCCCCACCATACCGCATACCCGGCATGTTGGCTGGGGAGCATGGTTAGGTAGGACTGTTTAATGTGTTTGTTTGTGTTGCAGGCAGTTACAGAGGGATCCAGAGGTGGAAGGGTACAAAAGGGTACCTCTTCAGGAGCACAATAGGGGTGCCAGTGTCAAATCCCAGGAGTCTTTATGGCAGACAGGGCCAGACTGGCCGTAGTGGGCACCGGGCGTTTCCGTGGGGGGCGATTTTGGGCCCCAGGGGGCCATTTTTGTTACAGCGCCGTTTTTGCAGCATAGCTGCAAAATCGGGGGCGCTAGGTGGCGCTAGAGCGGAATGGCCGCCTCTGGGTGAAGCTCCCGCAGCCCGGAGAAATCATCCGATTAAATATCCTCTCCACATGCCGATGTAACGCTTGACCGGATGGGGAATGAAAGTAAGCAAGCATCTGCGCTGCTGGTGTGAACTGCAACGAGAGCGGGGCAGTGGGCGGACAACTACCGCAGTTTGAAAACTTGACGGTGCGGAGGCGTGCCCTGCCGGAGGTCGCTGCTGGGCGAAGCACGCCTACGAGAGGCCGCGGTGCCCACGAGGAGGGCAGGCCCTACGTGACTTTGAGGCTGCATCTGGCGAGGGGAGCAGTGGTGCCTCGCTGCCCGCCTCACCACTGATAGTGAGCGGGCACGGACTGAAGAGGGGAAGCGCCCTGAAGCTGGGCGCAGCGTGGAAAGAGGTCGCTGACAGCCGGAGACCGGAGATAGCGGTAACGGGACGGCGAGACGATTGCGGTACCCGGAGGCTGCACTGCGCCGCGAGAGGGCTGCCTGGAGGTACTATATGCTGGAGGAAGCGGCTGGAGCGGTGAGTGTCTAACCGCTTGCCCTAACGCGGCATGAATTGCTGGCGCACTGGCTGCTGATGAACCTGGAGGGCGCGTGGTGGATTGCTTCAGCCCCCGCAGCAAGGTTGCACTGAGGAGCGAAGATTAGGGAGGATGCCTGTGGTGGGGCCGTAACACACGACAGGCTCGTGAGGCTTGAGTACGCTGGGGCCCTGGACTGGCAGAGGGTCCCCGCAACTGAGACTGTTCGCGCAAGGCTGGAGGGCTGAGATCACGCAGGCTGCCACGAGACATATCCTCATAAGGCACCCAAGGCTGGATATCGCCTGAGTTGCAGGATCCTCAAGGAGCGACTGGACACGGGGAGGTGCAAGCAGGCAGGCTGGGCTGACCCGGCTGCAGGAGACAGAGGAAGAGGCAGTGTCCCGCGCAGAGAGGAGAGGGGCAGGTCCGAGGCAGCATACTTGTTAGAAATGGGGGTCTCTAGTTGGCAATGGCTGGCCACTGTCCAAGTAGGGACCCTTCTTCCTAAGTCAGAGTAAGCAGCCTACACCCTTTGACAACCCCTGCTCAACCCTGTGGTAACGTAGCACGAGCAGCTAGGCTTATCTCAGAGGCAGTGTGTGAAGCATTTATGACCATACACAGTAATATAATGAGGAACACTACAAATGGACACCACTCAAGTAGTTATGAAAAATAGGTATTTTTATATAGACTTAATCACAAGACCAATAACAGTAAAAATCCACAATACTATAAAAATATAATTACTTTAGAAATGCTGCAAGGAAAAAAATAGTTCAGGATGCACAAAATAATGTTTAGTTCAAGGCAGGGGTCTCTGCGACCCTTTTACTCACAAAGTATCTGGTTCCTGGAGCAAAGCAACAAAAATGTCGCTAAGGAGTTGTAGCGAGAAATTTCCTCACGCTAACCAGCGATGCGTTGAATCCTTACCGCGAGGGAGGATGATGCGCTGGGTTGCGGGCAGGACAAAGCGACAAACTTCCTCACGCTAAGCCGGTGATGCGATGAAATCCTTGCCGCGAAGGGAGGATGATGCACCGAGCCTGTTGCGTGTGCGATCTTGCTGCGTTGACAAAGATGGCGCTCCGCGAGGGAGCGACGATCCGGATTCGATGCGGGGAAAATGGCAAACGCTCGGCGTCCGCGCTGCGATGATCCTGTTGCGATGATTTCAGATAGCGGGCGTTTTCAGGCCCGCAGACAGGTGCTGCGACGATCTTCGGGGTTAGCGAGCGCTCGGCGACAGCGGAGCGGCGATTTTTTCTCACGCTCACCAGCTGCAGCGGCTCGCTAACGGAGGTTAGCGACTATTTTCAGCGCTCTCTTCTCAACAGTAGAAATAGAGGTCCTGGAACACACAGGAGCCTCACCTGTAGATAGTAATCCTCGCTGGGAGGAAACAGGAGTCTGATGGTGGAGTCTGATGTGCCTGAGACTCCAGCAGGAGGCTAGCTCTCTCCTAGCCCTTGGGTAGTTGCTGTAGCAAAAGAAATAAAAGTCCAATCAAAGTTCCTTTCCTCTTCTTGAAGTCCAGTAGTAACAGCTGCAGGCCAGTCCCAGAAACAGCTCACAAGGCACAAGGACAGTCCTCCTCTTGCAGATTCCTGTAGCCACATGGACAGAGGTTCTTCTTGTTATCCAGGAGCAATACCAATTGTAGGGGTTTGTGCACAAATATTTATACCCCCAAAGTCTTTGCTCTTAGTGGTCCCAAGCCTCTGAAGCCAGCCAGAACCAGTTTTGCCCAGCCCTGGAGCACTTTGTTGATCAGGCTGCATCCTTCCTTTCAGAAAGAGGGGGTCTGCCTCAGACGCACAGTGGGAGGTGGAGCCAGCTTTCACCTTGCCAGGCACAGCCCTATTCAAGCGCAGGAGCTACCCCTCCCCTCACACCTAGGCAGGTCGCTCTATTCAACCCAGGTCTGACTCAGCCTGCCCTGTCCCTCCAAAACCAGACAGCCAATACACATAATAGCAGAGCAACTGGCAGGCTTATGCAAGAAAGTACCTATACTCTAAAAGTGGTAGTTTCAAACACAGAATATAAAAATAACCTTCACTAAAAGATGTATTTTAATATTCTGAGCTCAGGCATACTAGATTCGTTTTTCTACCATGTTCTGTGGGTCAGTTAGGACTATAGGATGTAATAGCCCAGACCTCCCATTCTGGCCTATGGAGAACAGATAGCCTTACAGTAGTGAAAAACGAAATTGGGTGTAATTCACTACTAGGACATGCTACATACAACAGGGCATGTCCTACCTTACACATACAATGCGCCCTATCATAAGGGGGGATTACATGATGCCAAGGGAAGGTTTAGGGGCTGGGAAGCGGGTGCACTTCACAGCCAAGATGGCAGTTCTGGACTGCACGCAGACACTGCAGTGGCAGATCTGAGACACACTTTACAAGCTGCTTCTGTGGGTGGCACAAACCAGTGCTGCAGACCCACCAGCAGCATTCGGTTTACCAGCCCTGGGCACACACCGGCCACGCTACTAGGGACTAACAGGTAAACTGAATAAGCCAATCATGGATGTACCAATTCATATGTCATCTTTACAAAGGGAGCATTCGCGCTGTGGCACTGAATGGCAGCGGCACAGCGCCCAGAGCATCTATAACCAGCAAAAACAGAGGAGACACAGCGAAAAAAGGAAGGGAGACTCACGCCAATGGTGCCAGGTCTAACACGCGTCCCCTCCAGCTGAAATGTGGGGAGAACTACCCATCCCCTTGGAAGTTCTCTTCACTAAGGCGGAAAAATCTGGACAGACCATCAGCATTGCCGTGTTCTGTACCAGGGCGATGTTCCACCGTAAAGTCCATACCCTGTAGGGAAATGGACCACCTTAACAACTTGGGATTCTCACCCCTCATCTGCATCAACCATCTGAGGGGCCTGTGGTCTGTCTGAACCCGGAAGTGAGTCCCAAAAAGGTATGGTCTCAGCTTCTTCAGTGCCCAGACCACAGCAAATGCCTCACGCTCAATTGCACTCCACTTCTGTTCCCGTGGCAGTAACCTCCTACTAATGAAGGCTACGGGTTGGTCTAGTCCCTCCTCATTCATCTGTGACAGAACAGCCCCCACCCCATGCTCTGAAGCGTCTGTCTGGACAATAAATTCCTTAGCAAAGTTGGGCGCCAGGAGCACGGGCGCTGTACACATGGCAGTTTTCAGGGCATCAAAAGCTTTCTTTGAAGTCAGCTCAGTCAAGGGGGCAACGATGCTGCCATACCCCTTGACAAACCTCCTGTAATAACCCATGAGTCCTAAGAAGGCCCTCACCTGGGTCTGGGTCCTTGGGGGCTCCCACGCCAGGATGGTTTCAATCTTGGGCTGTGGAGGTGCCACCTGGCCACTCCCTACCTGGTGTCCTAAGTACACCACCGAACCCTGCCCAATCTGGCACTTACTGGCCTTGATTGTGAGGCCTGCTCGGCGCAGCGCCATCAACACTTCCCAGAGGTGGTGTAAGTGGTCCTCCCACGAGGAAGTGAATACTGCAATGTCATCCAGGTAGGCGGCACTGAAATCCTCCAGCCCAGCCAACACCTGATTGACCAACCTCTGGAAGGTGGCAGGGGCATTCTTCATTCCAAAGGGCATCACACGGAACTGGTAGTGCCCATCTGGGGTGGAGAATGCTGACCTCTCCTTTGCCCCATCAGTTAAGGCGATCTGCCAGTACCCAGACGTTAGATCAAACGTGCTGAGGTACCGGGCAGCCCCTAACCGATCTATGAGCTCATCAGCTCTGGGGATGGGGTGCGCGTCGGTCCTCGTGACCGAATTGAGACCTCGATAGTCCACACAGAACCTAAGTTCTGGAGTGTAACCAGGCGCTGCAGCTTTTGGTACCAAGACCACGGGGCTGGACCAGGGGCTGCTAGAGGACTCAATCACCCCTAGACCAAACATTTTGGAGACCTCCTCCTTGATGTAGGCCCTTACCCGGTCAGTCACTCGGTAAGCCTTGTGCTTGACAGGAGGACTGTCCCCGGTGTCCACCTCATGGACGCACCAGTCAGTGACACCAGGCACCAGGGAAAATAAATCAGGGAATTGCCCCAACAGCTGGCGGCAATCTAACTGTTGCTCAGGGGTCAGTGTGGTGGAGAGGACCACACCCTCCACTGACCCATCCTTTTCTCCTGCACACAGGAGGTCAGGAAGAGGCTCACTTTCCTCCTCCATCCCTGCATCTGTGGCAAGGAGCATGCCCACTGCAGACCTCTCAAAGTGGGGCTTCAGGCGATTCACATGCAGGACCCGCAGGGGGTTCCTGGGAGATTTAAAGTCCACCAAATAGGTAACTTGACTTTTGCGCTCCACCACCTCAAAGGGACCGGTCCACTTATCTTGGAGCGCACAAGGCTCCACTGGGGCCAGTACCCAAACCTTCTGACCAGGTTGAAATTCGACCAGAGTGGCATTCTGGTCGTGCCAACGTTTCATCTCCTCCTGGCTGGCTTCCAGATTTGCCTCAGCAATTTTTCTGAAACGCCGAGTTTGGTTCCTGAAGGCCAGGATGTAGCTAAATACATCCTGGGGAGGTTTCCTGGGAGATTGCTCCCAGCCTTCCTTGACCAAACTCAGAGGTCCTCTTACCGGATGGCCATAGAGCAGTTCAAAGGGACTGAACCCTAAGGACTTCTGTGGCACTTCACGGTATGCAAACAACAGGCATGGCAAGAGGACGTCCCACTTACCCCTCAGGGGCTCTTCTAGGCCCATGATCATGCCCTTCAAGGTCCGGTTGAATCTCTCAACCAGACCGTTACCCTGGGGGTGGTAAGGAGTGGTGAACTTGTAAGTCACCGCACACTCCTTCCACAGGGACTTCATATACTGGGAGATGAAGTTGGTCTCCCTGTCGCTCACCACCTCTCTGGGGAACCCCACACGGGAGAAGATCCCCATCAGTGCACGTCCCACCACGGGGGCCATCACTGTCCTGAGCGGGATGGCTTCAGGGTACCGGGTGGCATGGTCCACCAAGACCAGGATGTACCTGTTGCCCATGGCTGTCTTGGGGTCCAGAGGCCCCACAATGTCGATGCCCACTCGCTCGAATGGGGTGCTAACAACTGGGAAGGGTTGGAGTGGGGCTTTGATCTTCCCCCCACTCTTCCCACTTGCCTGGCAAGTCTCACAGGTCCTACAATACGTATCGGAACTCTTGCGCATCTGGGGCCAATAAAAGTGGGTGACCAGCCTTTCAAAGGTCTTAGTCTGCCCCAGATGTCCTGCCAATGGGATGTCATGAGCCAACCCCAGTAGGAAGGTTCTGAAGCACTCGGGTACCACCAGCACACGGGCTGACCCCGGTTCAGCAACCTTAGGCTCGCTATATAGGAGACTGTTCTCCCAATAAATCAGATGTGAACCGGACACATCACCTGCTGCCTGGGCTGCAGCCTGTTGCCGCATACCCTCAAGAGAGGGGCAAGTTCTCTGCTGTTCACAAAACTCCTCCCTGGTGGGCCCCCCTTCCTGCTGCCACTGGGTCAGCTCAGGCAGGTCCCCCAGGTCGGTACTCTGCTCCCCGGTAGGCTCCAGGGCATCCCCCTCAGGGTCTGCTCCCTCCTGGGCTGTGGGAACCAAGGGGGCCGGTTTCCCGCGCCCCCTGCCCCCTCCCTCTAAGGCAGGGACCTGGGCCATATTCTCAGGCTCCAGGTCTTTCTCAATACTCTCTTTGGCTGCCATGGACCGAGTGGTAGCACATGCCCACTCAGGCAGTCCCAACATTTGCAAGTGAGCTCTCTTCTCCACCGTAGCCCACGGGGAGTTCTCCAAATCATTGCCCAACAGACAGTCCACAGGCATGGCGGTCCTCACAGCTACCTGAAGAGTTCCTGAGACCCCCCCCCCACTCAAAGGGAACCTGAGCCACCTCACAGTGGCTCTCTGTGTTGTCTGCAGACACTACTGGGTAGAATGCATGGGGCACAACCTGCTCTTTGGACACCAACCGGGAGCTGACAGCAGTTACACTGGCTCCTGTGTCCCTCAGAGCCTCCACTCTATGGCCATTGATGGTTACCCACTGCCTGTATTTTTTAGTGTTATCAGGCAGTGTAGGCTTAGGAACCATTTCAAAGTCTCCTAGTGAGACAAGGGTCAACTCTACGGGGTCCCACCCACCGGGGGCACCCTTCTCCTCCTCCCCCAGGGCTACACTAGCAAGCTGGCGGGGCGGTGCACGGGGTGGTGCAGGAGTATCCTTTTGGGGACACTGGGGGTCAAAGTATCTGTGGCCCACCTGGCCACACTTAAAACAAGTAGGGGGCCTCCTTGGAACAGGATTACCTGTTGGAGGCACTGGCTTCTTATCTGGGGGAGGCTGGGATACCACTGCCTGGTTCCCTTGGGAATTATCTTGGGGCCCTCGGTGGAACTCCCTTGGTTTACCCCTGTCCCCCCACCTCTCTGCTGGGGACCCTGCCCACCTTTGGCGAAGTCTCCCACTGGACCCTTGCGAACCCGGGTGCTCACCCAGCGGTCCGCCTCCTCAGCAAGCTTCCTAGGGTTAGTCAGCTTGCAATCTATCAGATGCTGGCGTAACTCAGGAAAACAGTTACTAGAAAAATGCTCCCATGCAATCAAGTCATACAGTTGCTCAAAAGTTTCTACTTTGCTGCCTTTTACCCAGCGCTCCATTGCTCTGCCAAAAAAAGACACATATTCTACCCACGTGGTACCCTGTATCTTCTTGCAAGTTCTAAATCTCTGCCTGTACATTTCAGGGGTCAAACCATAGCGGGTAATCAAAGCTTCCTTCATGTGGGCATAAATCATTCTACTTTCTGGGGGTAGGTCCAACAAGGTATCCCTCCCCTCACTCACAAAGCGTCCCCACAACCCCGCTCCCCAATCCTTCTCAGGGACCCGGTGGGACACCATAGCTAATTCATAAGCGGCAAACCATTGCCCAATATCCTCACTTTTATGAAAATCCTTAATAACCTCTTTAGGTATATACACTCTACTCTCATTATGCACTACCGGTATGCTGCCACCAGAGGGGGAGATCTCAATACTCTTGGCCTTAATCTCCAACTCCCTCAAAATTCTCTCATGTTCAAATTTCATCTTCATTATCTCAACTTCCAACTTCTTATTCTCTAGGTCTCTCTGACCATCCAATTTAAGCTTAGCCATCTCCATATTATGCCGCCTATCTCTCTCCCTGTCCTCCATCTCTTCTGGAGTCAGGCCCCTTGAGGACACACTAGTGCCCGGGCTGGAAACTGCTTTATCCCCTACCAAATCTACAATTTCGTCCTGCCGCTCTCCTGCATCCTCTCCTCCCTCCACAGGCTCTTCTACATTCTTTGGGGCATCCCTGGCTTCTAACCAGGCCTTCAGCGCCTTGTAATACTCTTCCCTTTTAGTGAGACCAGTGATAGGGACTGTGAAGCGTTTGCAAAAATATTTGAGCTGCTTGGCATTGTAGGTGTCTAATTTCTCTTCTTCCCAGGAGAGATCCTCAGAGGCATTGGATCTGGGCTTGGCCATTGTAATAATAACTGGCAATATCGATCAAAAATAGAATCAAAGATCTCAAAAACGTACGTGGTTGTGTTATGGTCTGCACTCACTAGTAGTGTACACTATAATTACTGTATGCAATCATAAATGCAAGTCCAGATCCTCACCGCTGACCACCAATGTTAGAAATGGGGGTCTCTAGTTGGCAATGGCTGGCCACTGTCCAAGTAGGGACCCTTCTTCCTAAGTCAGAGTAAGCAGCCTACACCCTTTGACAACCCCTGCTCAACCCTGTGGTAACGTAGCACGAGCAGCTAGGCTTATCTCAGAGGCAGTGTGTGAAGCATTTATGACCATACACAGTACTATAATGAGGAACACTACAAATGGACACCACTCAAGTAGTTATGAAAAATAGGTATTTTTATATAGACGTAATCACAAGACCAATAACAGTAAAAATCCACAATACTATAAAAATATAATTACTTTAGAAATGCTGCAAGGAAAAAAATAGTTCAGGATGCACAAAATAATGTTTAGTTCAAGGCAGGGGTCTCTGCGACCCTTTTACTCACAAAGTATCTGGTTCCTGGAGCAAAGCAACAAAAATGTCGCTAAGGAGTTGTAGCGAGAAATTTCCTCAGGCTAACCAGCGATGCGTTGAATCCTTACCGCGAGGGAGGATGATGCGCTGGGTTGCGGGCAGGACAAAGCGACAAACTTCCTCACGCTAAGCCGGTGATGTGATGAAATCCTTGCCGCGAAGGGAGGATGATGCACCGAGCCTGTTGCGTGTGCGATCTTGCTGCGTTGACAAAGATGGCGCTCCGCGAGGGAGCGACGATCCGGATTCGATGCGGGGAAAATGGCGAACGCTCGGCGTCCGCGCTGCGATGATCCTGTTGCGATGATTTCAGATAGCGGGCGTTTTCAGGCCCGCAGACAGGTGCTGCGACGATCTTCGGGGTTAGCGAGCGCTCGGCGATAGCGGAGCGGCGATTTTTTCTCACGCTCACCAGCTGCAGCGGCTCGCTAACGGAGGTTAGCGACGATTTTCAGCGCTCTCTTCTCAACAGTAGAAATAGAGGTCCTGGAACACACAGGAGCCTCACCTGTAGATAGTAATCCTCGCTGGGAGGAAACAGGAGTCTGATGGTGGAGTCTGATGTGCCTGAGACTCCAGCAGGAGGCTAGCTCTCTCCTAGCCCTTGGGTAGTTGCTGTAGCAAAAGAAATAAAAGTCCAATCAAAGTTCCTTTCCTCTTCTTGAAGTCCAGTAGTAACAGCTGCAGGCCAGTCCCAGAAACAGCACACAAGGCACAAGGACAGTCCTTCTCTTGCAGATTCCTGTAGCCACACGGACAGAGGTTCTTCTTGTTATCCAGGAGCAATACCAATTGTAGGGGTTTGTGCACAAATATTTATACCCCCAAAGTCTTTGTTCTTAGGGGTCCCAAGCCTCTGAACCCAGCCAGAACCAGTTTTGCCCAGCCCTGGAGCACTTTGTTGATCAGGCTGCATCCTTCCTTTCAGAAAGAGGGGGTCTGCCTCAGACGCACAGTGGGAGGTGGAGCCAGCTTTCACCTTGCCAGGCACAGCCCTATTCAAGCGCAGGAGCTACCCCTCCCCTCACACCTAGGCAGGTCGCTCTATTCAACCCAGGTCTGACTCAGCCTGCCCTGTCCCTCCAAAACCAGACAGCCAATACACATAATAGCAGAGCAACTGGAAGGCTTAGGCAAGAAAGTACCTATACTCTAAAAGTGGTAGTTTCAAACACAGAATATAAAAATAACCTTCACTAAAAGATGTATTTTAATATTCTGAGCTCAGGCATACTAGATTCGTTTTTCTACCATGTTCTGTGGGTCAGTTAGGACTATAGGATGTAATAGCCCAGACCTCCCATTCTGGCCTATGGAGAACAGGTAGCCTTACAGTAGTGAAAAACGAAATTGGGTGTAATTCACTACTAGGACATGCTACATACAACAGGGCATGTCCTACCTTACACATACAATGCGCCCTATCATAAGGGGGGCTTACATGATGCCAAGGGAAGGTTTAGGGGCTGGGAAGCGGGTGCACTTCACAGCCAAGATGGCAGTTCTGGACTGCACGCAGACACTGCAGTGGCAGGTCTGAGACACACTTTACAAGCTGCTTCTGTGGGTGGCACAAACCAGTGCTGCAGGCCCACCAGCAGCATTCGGTTTACCAGCCCTGGGCACACACCGGCCACGCTACTAGGGACTAACAGGTAAACTGAATAAGCCAATCATGGATGTACCAATTCATATGTCATCTTTACAAAGGGAGCATTCGCGCTGTGGCACTGAATGGCAGCGGCACAGCGCCCAGAGCATCTATAAACAGCAAAAACAGAGGAGACACAGCGAAAAAAGGAAGGGAGACTCACGCCAATGGTGCCAGGTCTAACAATACTGATCTGGAGAGCCGCAGTCTGAGAGAGAGGACAGGGAGGGCAGCCTGCTCGGACAGCGGAGAACGGACGGCGAGTTGTGGAGTGGACTGAGGGTAGCTGACAGGCCCCCATCGCCGCGAGATGGGGAAGGCAGACGCACGACAATCGCGACTTCCGTTCGAGTCCAAAAAAAGCTCCAAGGCTGCCCCGGAGGGCGCGGGGGCTGAGGTGCCGGGCACCCGAGAGACGCCGCCAGAAGCTGAGACGGACATGAAGACCATTCTATTGGAAGTGCGACAGGGCATAGCGGCGATTGCGACCAAGATGGACGATATGAACACAAGGATGGACACCATAGTCCGTAAACCGGACGGGCACGAAGACAGACTCAAAGAAGCGGAAAAGCGAATTTCTGATTCGGAAGACGCCGCCACGCATATGCAGCAAACCATGACCCAGATGGACAAACTGTTGAAAGTGATCGCTGCCAAGAGTGAGGACATGGAAGCGCGCAGTCGGCGCAACAACCTCCGCCTCCTAGGTATACCGGAGAGTACCAACATGGGCAAGATGGAGCTGTATATTGAGAAGCTGCTGGTGGCGGTGGTGGGGGCGGAGGCCCTATCCCCCCAGTTCGTAGTGGAGAGGGCGCATCGATCTCTAGGACCTAAGCCCCCGGTGGGGGGCACGCCCCGGCCCATAATAGCCCGCCTCCTCAACTACCGTGATCGAGACGTGGCGCTCAGGGTAGCGAGGGAAAAGAAGCAACTCAACTATGACGGCGTAAATTTCACTATATAACCGGACTTTACCGCCGCAGTACAGGAGAACAGGCGGCGCTTTCTCCCAGTAAAACAAAAGCTGCGACAGGCACAAATCGATTATGCCCTGCTCTACCCAGCGCGCTTGAGGGTCACCCACCAGGGGTGACAGATGTTCTTCACCAAGCCGCAACAGGCGGAGGAATTCCTGAACCAAATGAAACGGCGAAATGGAAGACCCAGATCCGCTGACGGCTCGGGGCCGCCCGCCACATCAGACATCGACTAACGGAACTGTGGTAAAGGGGGGCATTTGGAAACGGCTGGGCGGGCCTGGAGGGACCCTTGTACCCTGGGTCACTACTGCTACCAAATAATCGGACTGGTAAGCACTTGGCATGTTGGAGCACGCACAAACCACACCGGGCACCCTTGCTGCCTCTGGGGGACGCGGGGAGTTTGCTCCGCGCCTCTGGGGGAAGCGGGAGAAGCTGGCTGCCGCCTAGTGTTAAGCCCCCGTCCGGGCGAACCCCTGACTCAAACTGTGAGTGGTTTCCGCCTTAGTATGGCAAGTTCAATGGCCGAGTTGCGGAACTATTCAAGGGGAAGGAAGGGTAGAGGGAGACATAGTACTGGCATAATTGGGATGTTTCAGTGGGAGGCGGGGAGGGGGATAGTTGGGGAAACTGAGTTTAACAATCTTATACTGATGGAAAGAACACGGTCGAGATGCATGCACTTGGACATTGATGGCGCCTCACCAGATGCACGGTCCGCCCTCTGCATTGTGGATACCTTAGCGGGGATGAATGTCACGGTCAGCTGATGTAGGAGTGATGTCCTGGAATGTGCGAGGGCTGGGGGATCCCAGAAAGCGAAGGCAGGTGCTGTCCTATCTGGACCGTCACCACATCGGAGTGGCCTTTTTACAGGAAACCCACCTCACCCCTCAGCGCTCTACTTTATTTGCTAGTAGATGGGCTGGGTACCACCTGTTTGCTTCTTACTCCTCATATGCCCGAGGGGCAGCCATTCTTATCAAACGACAGGTGCCTTTCCAGCCTCTGGGGGAGATGCTGGACCCACAGGGGAGGTATGCTATAGCATGGGGGAGATTGGGACACAAAACAATTACCTTAGTCAGCTGCTATGGTCCGAATGTGGATGCGCCTGAATTTTTCTCGCTGCTCTGGGGGAAGGTGACGGCACTGGACACCACGCACATCATATGGGGAGGGGACTTTAACGTGGCAGTGGATCCCCGGCTGGATAGATCCAATGCACAGCCGCGACACTACACACGCACACAAGCAGTGCTGCAGGACATCTTAGCGGAGGGAGGGCTCGTGGATGCATGGCGGCACGTATACCCACACTGGAGGGAGGGTACACACTTCACGGCGGGAGCAGCCTCTTGGGCTAGGCTTGATTATTGCCTTATATCAAGGGGATTGGGCCCGACTATAAAGAGGGTGAGCCACTTAGCACGCACCTACTCTGATCACTCTCCGGTGCACGTAACGATGGACATACTAGGGGAGGGGGGAACTCGCCCTCTATGGCACCTTCAGCCTGCGGCCCTGCTAGACGAGGTGTTCCGCACGGAGCTGGAGGAAGAGATCCAGAACTTCTTTCGGAGGAACAGGGGGTCGGTGCAGTCGATTGCCACAATCTGGGAGGCCTTCAAGGTTACAATTAGAGGGGTGTGCATTGCCAAAAGCTTTGGAGTGTTACGGGATATCAGGAGACGACTCCAGAGACTGGAGGAGACGTTGAGGGCGTTGGAGGTATGCATGACGGAGGGAGACGGCAGGCAAGCCTCGACCGAATTTAGAGAGCACTTGTCAGAATATGTTGACGAGGCGGCCCGAGAGGCCCGGTTTATGGGGAAATACTGGCAGGCCCGGAGATACGGCGAAGGGGAACGACCGGGGAGAATGCTAGCGGACGCGATTAGAAACCCTAAAGGATCTACCTCTATCCTTGAGATACAGAATGAGGCGGGGGCAGCATGTAGAAGCACGGCGGACATACAGACCGCCTTCATGGAACATTATACAACGTTATACGCAACGCAGCGCGGGGATGAGTTGGAGTTAGACTCCTTTCTCGGGGATGTAGCACTGGGGTGGCTGGAGGACCACCACTGTGAATTTCTGTGTGCCCCGTTCGAGCTCGACGAAATACGGGAAGCCATCATGCAGCAGAAATCTGTCAGGACGCCGGGCCTTGATGGCCTACCGCCTGAATTCTATAAGGAATATATTGACATCATGGCCCCGGCCCTGCGGGAGGTGTACGGTGAATCCTTGGAGGATGGCCAACTCCCCCCTTCGATGAGAGAGGCGCTGATCGTGTCTCTCCTGAAGCCAGGTAAGGAACCCACGCTCTGTGGCTCCTACCGACCTCTGTCGCTCCTGAATTGCGATACCAAGATTCTGGCAAAGCTTATCGCAAATCGGGTGCTCCTACTGATTGACAAACTGGTGTTGCCGGACCAGGCCGGCTTTATTCCTGGGAGGGCGACCTCCCACAATCTCCGCACATTGTTCTCCGTCATGCACAATGTAGCACCTGAGCTGCCGCTCGCTGCAATATTCCTCGACGCCACTAAGGCCTTCGACTCTGTAGAATGGGACTACCTGTTTGGTGTCTTGGGCCGAATGGGATTCCCCGTGGGATTCCTCTCCTGGATAGGACTTCTCTATCAGCAGCCAACAGCTAGAGTGTCCATTAATGGACGGGTGTCGGCTGCGATCCCCATTACTAGAGGGACTAGACAGGGTTGCCCCCTGTCCCCCCTGCTCTTCGCGCTGGCGGTCGAGCCCCTGGCATGCAGACTGCGGCAGCATCATAATGACCGGGCGCTCCGATGCCCTCTGCGGCAAATACTGATCTCGTTATATGCCGATGATCTGACGCTGTATGTCAGGGACCCCCAAAACAACTTGAATCCGATATTGCGCGAATTTATAGTGTTCGGGAGACTCTCCGGCATTTCTATAAATTGGGGAAAGTCGCAGCTGTTCCCTCTGACGCTGGCGGTGCACAGGTTTCCCCTGGACTACCCGTTGACCTGGTGTGAAACAGATCTGCGCTATCTTGGTGTCCAGATATCGGGAGATAGGGACGAAATGATCCGCCTTAATTATGGTACGGCTATGAGCCGGCTCACCTCCAGAGTCACGCGATGGATCACCCTACCTCTGACAATTGCGGGGAGGGCCTCGCTGATCAAAATGGTGATTTTGCCGCAATTCCTATACCTATTTCTCAATCTCCCCTACTACCCGGGGCGAGTATTCTTCAGAACACTGCGGTCCGAAATGATGCGACTCTTCTGGGGTGGGAGGCAGCCGAGAGTCCAATGGGCGATACTTACGAGACCTGTGGCGCAGGGGGGATTTGATATTACGGACTTCGAATTATATCACGCATGTGCACAGGCCCACTACCTGTACTACTGGGTACATCCCCCAGCCTGCATGCCGCAGGTGGCGGCGGAGCACTGGCTAGCGGACCCGATACCCCTGGATGGGGTGATTCACGAGCCGCCCCGTACACGTGGGGGAGATGCGTCACCAATTACGAGCACAGTCAGAGCATGGCACTATATTAGGAAGAGCGTGGGAGCGCCGTGTTTGTACTCGGCAGCCTTGCCCCTGACATACCACCCTAATCTATCGTTGCTGCAAGAGACAGGGTTTCGGCAGCTCAGCGCTCGGGTGCACAAGCAGACTTGGGGGGCATTGTTCTGCAACGGGACCTTTTGCACTCCCGCGCAATTTTTCGGGGACCTGCAGCCTACACCGTTGGAGATGTTTTTATACGTACGACTGAGACAGGGAATACGGGCCTTGTTTCCGGGCTTCCCACGGGAACCGGTATCTCTTAAACCAATGCAACACATGTTGCAATGCAAGACCCCTGGGCATGCGGTGTCTAACCTGTACCGACTGATACGAGCGGAGGGCGACTGCCCCAGTGGGGGTGTTCGACAACAGTGGGAGGATGACATGGGTAGGACACTCACGGATGACCAGTGGCTTTACTGCTGCTTGCAGACCACGGAAATCTCGGGTAGTGCACGGCTCCGAATTATTAATTACAAATATCTACAACGCATGTACCACACGCCGGCCAGACTATGTCGCTTTGGGCTGAGGGACTCGGATTGCTGTGACAGGTGCGGCGGAGAGGGGGCTGGGTTTATGCACTTGGCCTGGGAATGCCCGGTGGTGCTGGAGTACTGGAACCGTGTCTTTGGGGCGCTTGCGGAGATGATAGAACAGCCAGTGGCGGTAGACCCGCTAATTGCTCTCTTAGGCTACACAAAGCAAATCCCCAGGGCGGGCCGCAGGTATGCTACGATGGCCTTGCTGCTCGCCAAGCGCAGAGTGGCGTGTCGCTGGGGGAGAGGGCGGGCCCCCAAGTTTAAGGAATGGTTGCACGATCTGACGTACTACCATGTTGCAGGGATTCTGCTGATACACAGAACTATGCGAAGAACCCCAGGACCTCAGTGAATTGTGGTGTACCAGAAACTCACCTCAGAACCCAGAACCCAGTATCCGGCTAGCATAAGTGTCCCATTCGTTATCCAAGATTTAGCTCAGAGATCCCAATGAATAGACAACCCAGAACAAGCGACTCAGGGTACTCAGGAATGGTGGGAATCGGAAATACCTGTTCGTATATTATTCTCACATCAGTCCACAACAATAATCAACAGAGACACGTTGTAAATAAAAGGGGTTTATTTTTATAGACCACGTGTCCTAAGATGCAGTACTTTGGCTAATACAAGCAGACAAATGATTAATATCAAAACCAGCAACATAGTTACAATACCATAGAATATAAAAGGGGTGATCATATTATAATGACAGTGGATACTACCACCTTCCCTTTACTAAGAAGCTAATATTATTATTATGCTAATAGAAGGTCTCTTAGGCTTGAATAGGGGACCCCATACCTCAAAGATCAGCTTAGTGAAATCACATCACAGGAGCATCAGGAGACTTCTCGCAGGAAGGCTCGTCTTCGGTCTGAATAATAAACATGATGTCTGTGATACTAAAAGCACTAATTTTCAGGCATTTGCAGCTGCGCGTGTGTTATGGCTAAATAGTGGGCCGATCAACCTAGAGTGAAAAACATGCATTGTGTAATACCCCAGACTGTTTGTCACACCATGTACAGACCAAGGTCGCTGCGCAGGGCCTGGGATAGTAACAACAGATCGCGCTTGTGTGAAGCAAGTCTCGAGTCAACAGTCTGTTTTAAGAAATAACATGTAAACGCAGTGCCGTGTGCAAAAGCAAAAAGATGGCTTTCTAACATCCAACGTGGTTATGCTAACTCAACAATGCCTGTACGTATTCAGAGAGAACTCACTACACGCCCCCTTGATCGAAGCACTATTTAGTAGGCAAGAAAAGAGAGAACGCAGAGTTCAGTTTCGTCAGAGCAGAACAAGGCGTAACCAATTCAAAGGTTCAGAATGAGTTAAAGTCTGAAACGAAAAAAAATTGAAAAGCAACAGGGGAAACTGTGGAGTCCGGAAAAAAAATATAAACAATTAAAAAAAACTCAAAAACAACCATCAGGGAGAAAGCAAAAAAGTGTATATGCCGCGGCAGGGTGCTGTCCAGGAGCGACAGGCGCCAAGGACGATAGTTCAGTCAATCCATGAATGTATAGGCAGCATATGTGGCAACCGCTTCCAACAAAAAATCATTTGCAGGGCCAGCGAAAGTCTCAGCCATCCAATCCATCAACGAGAAGGAACACACGTGTTCTTCAATCAGCGGAGCTTCCAGCACGATCAGAGGGCACCCGGAATGTTCCTCCAAATAGCTCATAGCCAAGAAGTTGTAGGCAGCTGTAGAGATGTCCCAATTACCCAGGATCCCATGTGCTGCTCCACAAGCCATTATCCGGACACCAGAACAGGTCAACTCGTGAGACACTAAGGGCCTCATTAGTCGATCGAAATCCGGCACCGGAGACACCAGGCTGGTCAAGCACAAATCCAAAGGCCATTCAAAGGGGCAATCCAGGCAGTGTAGCACAGGCTGCACGCAGGTGAAGTAGCAATACCGGAAGGACAATCCATACGCCAGGCTTAATGTCGCCAATGGCAGAGTTCCATAAAAGTCAAGCATCCTATCCCGAAGAAGCTGCAGGCGGGACAGGTGCACGAGTGGCACAGATGGAGCAGCCATTTCGTAGTATGAAAAGGAAAAGCAGCACACCTGCCACTAGCGCCAGAAGTAGCGGAACACCTCCAAAGATGCTCGAGAAAAGGGAATGAAAAAAGCCCGGAACCACACCAAAAATAGTTTGGAAAGAGGTCACGAGACCCGAGCCCACAAGTTTAAAAAAATGAGCCAGGCCGGTCGTGGACGAGGCATTGAAAATAGTTTGGATCAAAGAGCCGAAATGTAGGGGGAGGTCAGTATTCAGAAGCGCCTGTACCTCTGTGCGCGTATTAGCCACGTGAAGGTCGAATGTTTCACGAGATGAAGTCAAAGACACCTCTTTTTGGGACAATAGGGCTCTTATTCTGCTCAACTTGTTGAACTCTGCTTTCAAGGTTGGAATCGAAGGCCAGATAGAAACATCCAGCCGCCCATGCGGGGGTGGAAAGAGAACATTATTGCAGCAGACAACTTTCTGCGAGACAGTTACTATGTATGGGATTCCCACTAACATCCCACAGCAAGCTTCATTATTCAAAATTAAATAACTACCGTTAGCAAGCAGCGTGAAAGAAGGGGTAATCACAGGCACTGGGATACCTCGCAGAACGCAGGCCAAATTCGGGGCTTGTACATTGCACGCGCCGTGTAATTGAATGTGCCTACAAACCAAGGAATGGTCTGGTGACGTGGTGCATTCCTCGCCTTTCAAATAAACCTCAGTTCCGTCCCTAGTACATCTATACGTAAAGGGGAGGGACCAAACCTCGTGTATGAAAGCGGTGCCTAGCGGTTCATATCTACCTAAAGCATAATGTTTCATACAAGACGTAAACTTAAAAAGCGCAAAAGGGAGAGTTATCAATCCGTGTGCTAGCCACGTAGCCGAATTGATCTCCGCTACTGAGAAGGGCAATGGCTCTAATTTTTCAATATGTAACAATGAATATGTAGCATCCTTCATGGACATAAAGCGCTGCTTGTCAGTAAGGTTAAAGGGAAGGAATAACGATGTAGTGTTCAAATAGTCCCAAGGGACCCTCCCTGCCTTTAACGTCTGCAATGTCCACGCAAACTGCATAACAGAACGCAACTGGTTTTGACCATGATATAACACAGACATATCATCATGCACAATATCAACAACTGACGAAACAATATTATCTAATGTATAAATCCTAGAAGAGAGAGTGCTAATGCTGTTATCTATAACGGCTAAAACCTTTTCCATGTTGGCTTGGTCAATAGCCCTCAATCTGGAAGCCGCCTCAATCTGTGACAACTTCCAGACTTCGTTGTAAATAGCATACGCCCACCTTTTGGTTCTGCCGCCCACAGGACCCTTAACAAAATCATTCAAATCTATTCTGTCATGTAATTGTGATAAGTGATCCTTGACAGACGCCAAAGTGGAATGTCGCAGCCAAGATTGACATAACTTGCCCACAGAGTATGTAGTGACAGTATGTGACGACTCAAACCGAGGGTCTACGCGTTCCTGAGTATACCCCGGTTTCAGTCTCAGAAAACGTCGTTGACAGATATCTGAACTGCTTTGCCAAATTAACCAACCCTCACTATTAACTTTCGAAATATTGAAAGATGTATTTGAAACTAAGGAGTGCAAAGCAGCAAGGGACAGATCTGTGTGGTTATCCCAATTGGGATAAGCGCCCAGATCTGGCACAGAAGGTGACTTTAATTGTTTAGAAGTAGCCAATCCGAAACAGGTGGTTTGGAAGATGGATGAATTTAAAAATAAAATATGATTTGGTATAAGACAGGCACGATGTAAAGCCTCTGTACCCTGTACCTGCCACGGCTTGGAACCCCAAACCGACTTTAGATCAATAGTAGCCTTCCATACATCATAACCTTTGATTGACAACTCGTCCATAAAGGACTTAGAATAAAGTAGCTTCGTGTGTGTCAGTCTAACCTTTGCGGCAGACTCAGGCAGCACCTTAAAATAAAACGCTGCCGGGTTGGAAACACTGAAATCGGTAAAATATGAATACTTGTTAACCAGTGTTTGTGAACTTCCGAATTCGGGAGTAGGACAGTGTTCCCATTGGGTAAAATTTACAAAATTTCTAAACGTATTCGCTTTATGCAGGAAATGATTGCCATAATGTTGAAAACAATACTGTTCCGCATAATTAGCCGCATTTTCGTATAAATCTTCAGCATCAAAAGCGGCATAATATTTCAAATCAGAAAACAGTGATTCAATGGCGTGTACATCCCAATCATCAGAACGTATGTTCTGCCTAACCACATCACCCATAGAAACACGAAACACATTAGGTACATTAATGACCTCTGTAGGCCCATGAATTTGGAATTTAACAGCATCCCATGCGATTCCATCCAAGACGGGCCAGGCAGTAATATTCACAAAAGTCTGGTCCCTCTTCATGATGTGGGACGAGGAGTGGGGGGCCAAAGTTCCATTGATAAGTCTAATTGTCGATCTCTCACTCAGATAGTGGCCATCCACAAGACGGAAAAAAACTATTACAAATCCAACGGACATAAACAAAAAAACACTGAAAAGCAACAGCCAAATGTATGTCCAAGGGGCAATCAAAAAATGTCTCTCGAACCAGCTGAAAAAAACTGCAATGTTCGATGGGGGGCTTGAGGGCAATGAGTTAGTGTCAAAGGAGAAACGGGACTGTCCAAGCGCCGTAGATTGCAAAACAGGCGAGGGACCACGTGTAGGATAAGCATACTCAGTCTCTTCGGGCAAACCACCAGCCGATGGTATCAATAAGGGATCAGTAACCGATTGCATCTCGATGGCAACATCAGGCAAGGTGTTAGAAGCAAGAGTCAACATTGAATTTCTTTGCATCGTCTGGCATGAAACTGCTGGAGTCATGCTAAGAAGTATCGGCCACTCGCTGAAGTTTGACATTGTCAATAGAGATGTACCTGTTTTCTTTGCGACCAGGAAGTGGAGGTAAAATGACTGTTCTTGTTCCCTGCACTCCAAGCACTGGAACTGGTGCACGATAAGAGGGGCCGAACTCCTTCTTGTTCTCCACCTTCTCACGGACCAGATCTCCAACTCGGGGTAGCCAGCCGACTACCGGAACCTGAACTTCAACTTCAGATGTGGAGGGCAAGTGTTCCTTCGATAGAGTGTCTCTGGCTTCTTGTAGAGTCTGTAAAACAGCACAGTGATCATCTACGTCAAAGGGTGCGGTCGACGCCGCCATGTCTAGACCATCAAGGTCCGGTACAAACATTCTGATTCCGAAGAGCATCATGTACGGGGTCCGCCCACCCAGAGACCTTCTAGGGAGATTATTAAGTGCACGTTGAACGTTATACAAATGGGCTAGCCAGTTCCGGCCTGTGCCTAAAACACGGGCGGTCAATGATTGCTTTAAGTCACGGTTCATTCGCTCCACCACACTATTACCCTCAGGTCGGTAGGGGGACGAAAATTTGACTAGGACCCCCAAATTTCTCATAGCCTCCTTGTAAGCCTTAGAGGCGAACGCAGGGCCCTGATCAGAATGGAAGGTACCACACGCAAAAGTTCCCACAAAGACACGCAAATCTCTGATGACAGTCCGCGAGTCAGCACTCCTTTGTGGCCATACCCACAGAAAACGTGTGCACGAATCCACTGCAACCAAGATGTACTTGTACGCAGTATCAGAAGAAAAAGGACCGCAGTGATCCAAATAAACACAACCAAATGGTTTATTGGATATGTACAACTGTGTTTGTGAAGGGCGCGCAACAGTAGAAGGTTTAATCTGTTGGCAAATGTCACAATCAAGAACATAAGCGCGCGCTTGTTTATATAAACCGAACCACCAGTAACGTTGTTGTAGCAGAGATATAGTGGCTGACACTCCGGCGTGGGCTGACGCCAACCCCTCATGAGCAGCCAGAATCAGTGCGGGTCTGCAGTCCGCGTTGGGAATAATTCTGTCACCAACGTCTTTAATCCTCACTAATGGGACATTATCAGGACTTAAATGGTAAATGTAACGAGAAGGAAAACCCTTCGGGTAATCGCCTCCCTTTTCGGTAGCAGCAATAGCTGCCAAGATGTCATCATCAATCTTACTCTTTGATCTTGTTACTGCTGCCACTAAGTATGTAGCCACTGCTGTTTTTGCTGCCTCGTCAGCCAAGCCGTTGCCGACAGCATGGACACCAAGTCGTTGGTGACCAAGAGTGTGAATTACATTCACGAGTGGGAGACGTTCTTTAAAGTCTGCCACTCGAACCCAAAGCGTTTTATGCTTAATTGTGCCACCTTTTGTGTCTCGATAATCATTCTGAGACCAGAAGTGTAAATTGTCATTATAGGACTGGACACAGTAGAAAGAATCACTCACAATTAGTGTAGTGACTCGGGGATCGGTAAACTCCAGTGCAAGCACTAGAGCCCGAAGCTCCGCCAATTGCGCGGTACAATCGCCCAATGACTGCGTATGCACTGCATCAGATTGGAATTCACCATTTACGAAAGTACCTACGACAATTGCGCAAGCCGCTGAGTAGGCGTGCTTTGATCCAATTGCGGGCTGCGCAGACCCGTCAGTGTATATGACACAATGGTATTCTTCGAGCGGGCGCAAAGACAGAGGAGCCGGATGAACGAATTCATACTGCAAGAACTCTTGAGTCTGTAATGAGGCATCAAAGATGTAGGTGACGTCTGGCGACGTCAGTGTTGTGGCCCATTGTATCCACCGAGGATGCAAAGCTTTAGAATTTGGTACACTTGCCTTTGTCACCGCTTCTAAGGCGGGATAGGGTGTTACAACCAGAATCTGTTTCCCATGTGACAGTGCGCGTTCTTTAAGGATCGCCATCTGTACAGCAGTCAGAACTTTTTCGACCGCGGAAAAACGTAATTCAGCAGAGGTGTACAAGTGGGATTTGTACGCAATGGGGACTGTATCGCCCTCATTAAACGTCAAATACGTGAAACCCACGGCGCCTGGCACTATTCTTATTACCAGGTTGGTGCGGTTATCACGTGTCAGCAAATATTGTGAAGCAAGAAGGTCAGCCTGTAAAGACTGTAAAATTTTAGAATGTTCCAGCTGCCAGCTAGACTTCGAAAATGTGGGTTGTACCAAGGCGTAAAGCGGCTTGATACGCTGGGCATAATCAGGAATGTACGTACGGCCGAAATTCAGAAAGCCCAGTAGAGATTGTAATTTCTTTAGTGTCGTTGGCGCACTCAAGCATGCGCACTTCTCCAGAAAGTGGGGAGCTAACCCCTTTCCTTCATTATTGAGCTCGTAGCCCAAAAACAACACTGTATATTCCGCGATGTGAGACTTCGCAAAATTGAATTTGTAGCCATAGTCAGCAAAACTCACTACAATATTGTCGACTCGAGACAGATGCGGCAACAGCTCGTCATCCGTGAGGTAGATATCGTCAACATAGGAGTATGCCTCGGGGTCTATTCTTTCTAAGAGGGAAACCACGCGAGCGGAAAAGACGCCAGGGCTATTTTTGTAGCCCATGGCTAATCTCGTAAACTGTTTTTGTTTACCGCCCGAAGTAAACGCTGTCCACTGGCTACTCAGTGTGGACAGGTTATGGCTAAAAAAGCCATTGGAAATGTCAAGTGTCGTTTTAAATCGTTTACGCACGAGACTGTCGACTAGAGCCGAGCTATGTGTATTTTGTACCGCGCAGGTCCGGCAATGGGAGTTTAGGTGCCGGTAATCCAAAACTAAACGGTACGAGCCGTCAGGCTTCGTCACAGTGAATAAAGGGTTATTCATAGGGGACACACATGTTTCAATCACACCCTGATATTCCAATTGTTCAAGGATCGCCGCGACGTGAGGTCTAGCCTCACGACGCATGGGATATTGGGGCTGAGGCTGGGGCATAGACCGCAATGGAATCTCATGGCAGGGGGACAACCGGTCCCAACCCACCTGAGTACGATATACCGCTGGCGCAAGCGCCAGCGCCCACTCACCAGCGTACATTTCAGCTTGGTCCTTAGGCACCGTGTGCGCAAAGGACGGGAGGATTTTCTCCTCCCCTCTAGGAGCTTCCAAAATGAAGGCCGGGGGCCAATCTGCCTCCGCTAGGAGGATATCATAGGTGGTGGTCAGATTATCCCAAAAAATCCCTTTTATAGTACGTTGTATGTCACCCTCTATTAATAAGACTATTTCATAAAGTCTATCAGGGGGAGCCACTCTGGTGTCAGCTGTTTCAACAGTAACCAATACATCAGTTGCTGTCGCCGCCAGAAATGGACGCAGAGCTTGACGGACTATGGTAATTTCCGCTGCGCTGTCTAGTAGCGTCAGCGCCCATGTCCGGTTCTGAAGCTGTGTCCGCACTATCTGAGGCATATGTTGCCGTCAGAGCCGCCACTTTCTTCTTCTGAAACGGGGGTCTTTGTCGAGCAAACTCGTCCTGCTTGCCTTTACCCTCAGTCTGTCGGGGTTGGTCACGCTGTTGTGGAGCACCCCGACCTTTGCCACCGCCTCCGCCACCAGACTGTGTAGCCGATGTTTCCTGTGAAGAACGAGGAGAACGCGGTTCAGAAACCTGAAATCTATCAGGAGACTTAATAGTAGCACGATCTCGCAGATCATAAGTGCGTTCACTACTTGACTGTACGGGAGAGGCAGGCCGAGAGCCCTGTTTCTGCTGCTGCTTGCCCTGTTGTTTAAACGGCCACTTTTGTTTTGGAAAAAAGGGTCGTTCATCCTTACCAGAAGTTCCTGCCTTACCCTGCTGCTTAGAATCGGGATTCTTGATCACAGGCTTAACTCCTAAAGAGCTACGACCCAAATCACGATATGCTTCTGCGATTATTTTAGCAAATTCCTGCGGCTTGTCCTCTTCAGCAACCTTCTTCAGTTCATTACGAACCTGAAAGTGCAACGCATCACCCTTAAGGTTTCCCATTATCATGGTAGCCACCAGGCCAAAATCTCCGAGGAGCCGCATCCCCAATTCTATCGCAGACTCCGCTCCATGGTCCTCTTGAACCTGTTTAATGATGGAGGGCAGCTGTAACATAGACGGAGTGCCGAAGCACTGCGCGTACGTCGCAGCAAAAATCTTACCCCAGGATACACAGTCATCTATATGGGGAACTAAGTCTTTAGGCAAACTAATGGTGAGGATCCTGTGTTTTTCCACAGGAGTTGTATGCGGATACACCGCCTCTATTTGGTCAAATTTTTCAGCAAGCCAAAAAGGATAATCATCCCTTGTGAGGGGGCGCTTGCCCACAACAGAATTGACCATAACAGGACTAATGACCACCGCGTGACGATCACTAGGTTGTCCCGCACTAACAGGCGCCCCCGCCTGTACAGTGCGCGACACATACTGCACTAACGCCCTATATACTGTTATAAGGGCAGTGTGTAGTACACGCAATTCATCCACCGTCACCGTGAGGTAACGGGGATGAGGCGTAAATCCGGCTAGTACCGGCCAAGTGGCCCCCGCAATTGATAAAGGGCCCATTCTCGGCGGTATAACCACATGGGGGAGGGCGCCATTAAACCAAATCTGATGTTGCCAAGCAGATATTGGTATCTCCTGTGTCCTATAAGGCGCATAGGCGGCAGGCGCGGCAGTGGCAGTGTAAGAATGAAATGTATTATCATTACCACTGACTGCCGGAATCGTCACCCAAGAGTAGAACAACTCAAAGGGGTGAGCCGCATCGGCTCCCACCACAAAGATGACGTCCATGCCCGCGTCCGGCACCCCATACTGCGTCAAGTGACGTTTCAGGGCCGCACGGCTATGCGCCGCAATATTAATTGCCATAAGGACAAGCTACACTTCAAGTATTCAGTAGCACAAGGGTTCAATAACCTTTTTAATAATCAAGCTTGAAGGAACCTATATCAATAGAACTAGGTAGGTTTGAAATCCGTCAGACTTGTTATCCGGAAACAAGAATGAGGGTGCTGTGGACTAAATGTAAGCACTACTAAGGCGTTTCAACTCATAGACCAAACGTTAGGTGCGCCATGTTGCAGGGATTCTGCTGATACACAGAACTATGCGAAGAACCCCAGGACCTCAGTGAATTGTGGTGTACCAGAAACTCACCTCAGAACCCAGAACCCAGTATCCGGCTAGCATAAGTGTCCCATTCGTTATCCAAGATTTAGCTCAGAGATCCCAATGAATAGACAACCCAGAACAAGCGACTCAGGGTACTCAGGAATGGTGGGAATCGGAAATACCTGTTCGTATATTATTCTCACATCAGTCCACAACAATAATCAACAGAGACACGTTGTAAATAAAAGGGGTTTATTTTTATAGACCACGTGTCCTAAGATGCAGTACTTTGGCTAATACAAGCAGACAAATGATTAATATCAAAACCAGCAACATAGTTACAATACCATAGAATATAAAAGGGGTGATCATATTATAATGACAGTGGATACTACCACCTTCCCTTTACTAAGAAGCTAATATTATTATTATGCTAATAGAAGGTCTCTTAGGCTTGAATAGGG
Organism: Triturus cristatus; assembly: GCF_964204655.1. Taxonomy (NCBI): domain Eukaryota; kingdom Metazoa; phylum Chordata; class Amphibia; order Caudata; family Salamandridae; genus Triturus; species Triturus cristatus. The sequence continues at coordinate 68,494,859 of NC_140580.1, read as the reverse complement.
GACCCCATACCTCAAAGATCAGCTTAGTGAAATCACATCACAGGAGCATCAGGAGACTTCTCGCAGGAAGGCTCGTCTTCGGTCTGAATAATAAACATGATGTCTGTGATACTAAAAGCACTAATTTTCAGGCATTTGCAGCTGCGCGTGTGTTATGGCTAAATAGTGGGCCGATCAACCTAGAGTGAAAAACATGCATTGTGTAATACCCCAGACTGTTTGTCACACCATGTACAGACCAAGGTCGCTGCGCAGGGCCTGGGATAGTAACAACAGATCGCGCTTGTGTGAAGCAAGTCTCGAGTCAACAGTCTGTTTTAAGAAATAACATGTAAACGCAGTGCCGTGTGCAAAAGCAAAAAGATGGCTTTCTAACATCCAACGTGGTTATGCTAACTCAACAATGCCTGTACGTATTCAGAGAGAACTCACTACAACCAAGATCAACTAACACGGTATGCGGAGACGCTGCCCAGGGCCTCGAGACCCTTGGACATATGGGCCCCCCTCCGGCGCTACTTGCTAGCACACACAGACGACCCCTAGGTAGGGATGGGGGACTGGCGAACTCACTGGTTGGCTCGAGCATGCACTGTCCGCTGACTTCTTCCACTTGACTGGAACCCGTGCACCATGCTAGCCTGGTGGGGCCTAGGCAGCGGAGGGGATGGCCTCGGGAGAGCCTTGGTGGGGGGGCCGGGTGTTGATGTATCTTTTTTTTTTGATATATGTGACTACATTGAATGTAAAGATAGTGGGTGAGGCGCTTGTACCCAATGGATCTCGGACTGTACAGAGCAGTGTATCTCCCGAATGGCAAGTAATGTTGCTTTGTTTGTTCTTATGTGATAAACTTATAAATAAAGTTTAAAAAAAAAAAAAAAAAATAGCTGCAAAATCGGCCCCTGTAACAAAATCGGCCAAAACCGGCCCTGGCACACCGCTCTGCCGCTCCCAGGGGGCCGGCCGAGCTATTTGCCAGGGCCAGTTTTGGTTCCCAGTCCGGCCCTGATGGCAGGTCCCTGGAGGAAAATTGTCGGCGCCCTTCTAGTCCTTAGGGCGGTTGTAAGCCTGAACAACCGGGGTTTGCCTTACAACGCTCCGTCCGGAAAAGGGGGTGAGTAAGGTGGTGGACCAGTGGTCCATGGGATTTAAGGGAAGGGGATCCCATCATAACTCATAGCACTAATTGGGTTGGCCACAGTGCAATAAGGCTCATCAGGCGGGCAGGGCAGCGTAGGTTAGTCACCGCTGCCTGCCCTAGGATCGCTCGTAAGTTAACCCACCATGTTGCATACTTCTATATGGAATAAACCTGCAGCAAACTTTTCCCAATAAAAAATTGTGTTGTATAATTTTTTATTCCATTGTGCATGCTAAGTTCTGCAAAGGTGGGGAGGGTTGCCTATATAGGTACTATGAACATGCTACTCCAGTTCCTAAGAGTGCAAAAGGCCGTTTATAAAGGGAGCAAGCTGGGGTCCTACCTCCTTCAGATTATTTCGGGTCGGTACCTGACATTAAATAACGGGACATCCATACAGGCTCATTCTACAACCCAACAGTAGGTGATGCATACATAAGAGAGTCAGCACCCAGATAGCATTTAAAGTGTAAACCACAAGACAAGATTTTACAGCAGGACCAAGTGTGAGTTGAATACAGTTATTTCTTCCCCTGCCCTCAACTGGATCCAATCCTTCCTCTCCGGCAGAACCCAGAGGATTTGACTCCCTTCCTTCCTCTCCAAACCCACGGAAATCAACTGCGGATTACCCCAGGGATCCTCACTCAGCCCCACGCTCCGCAACATCTACATGGCCTCCTTCGCCGCCATCGTCAGACAGCATGGGCTCAGCATCATTTCCTACGCAGACGACACCCAGCTCATCCTCTGACTCATGAGGAATTCCGATGACACCAGACTCTGCTTTCAGGAAGGAATGCAGAATGTGGCAGCATGGATGAAGAACAGCTGCTTGAAGCTCAACTCAGAGAAGACCGAGGTCCTCATCCTTGGACCATGCACCTCCGCCTAGGACAATAACTGGTGGCCCACTGCCCTCGGGAACCCTCCCACCCCTACCGACCACGCTCTGAACCTCGGCATCATCCTCGATTCCTTGCTCTCCATAAACCGCCAGGTCAACGCCATCGCTTCGAGTAGTTTCAACTGCCTCAACATCCTCCGTAAGACCTTCAAATGGATCCCCCAGACCGCAGAAAGACGGTCACCCACGCACTCATAACCAGCAGACTGGACTATGGCAACACCCTTTATGCTAGAATCAACAGAACTCTTTTACTCAAACTCCAGACCATCCAGACCGCCCCAGCCAGACTCGTCCTCGGGACACCATGCCACAAACACATGACCTAACACCTCCGAACCCTTCACTGGATCCCCATCGAGAAGAGGGTCATCTTCAAACTCCTCACCCATGCCTACACACATCGGATCTAGTATCCTTCCACGTACCCAAGAGGAACCTCTACTCCGCCGACCTCACCCTGGCAGAAATCCCCCACAACTGCAATAACAGAACAGGCAGGAGAGCTTTCTCCTACATCACAGCCAAGACCTGGAACGAGCTACCTTTGAACATCAGATGCTCCCCCACCCTGCACACATTCAGGAAGGACCTCAAGACCTGGCTCTTCAACTGATCCAGAGCCGCTCCCCCCCTCCCCCAGCGCCTTGAGACCCTCACGGGTGAGTAGAGTGCTCTATAAACCCCCTGATTGATTGATTGATTGATTTCTTATATAGAGTGGCATAGTGGACAAAGCATGGAGGACGGAAGGCAGTGATGAGTAATTGCCAGTAGCTGAGATTAATTCAAACAGTCCACCCAAGACTTACTGTTTTTTTCTAATTAAGAAGCTGTAAGTGCAACGGGTATGGCCAGATTTAGTTCTGGGTTCCCATTTGGAGGGGGCATGGCCTGGCAGTACAGGCTGGACTGTTCCCTTTGGGACAGAACCAAGCTTGATTTGCATATTGCTCAACATGCCCAGAGTCTAATAGCTGGCAAAAAACTGATGGACTGGAAAGCAGTACTTACCAGTAGCCATATTTAACTGAAACGTTCCACCTATTACTTTTTTGTTTTTCTAAGACAGGATTTAAGGTTCAACAGGGGCGGCTCCTCCATGTGGGCTGAGAAGCATCGCCCCACTGCTTTCTCGCAGTGCGAGAAGCAGAAACATAAAATGGTATTTAAATACCATTTTATGTTTCTGCTTCTCGCACTGCGAGAAAGCAGAAGTGTTTGGTTGGAGGCGGGTGGGCGGGCGGTCCTACTCCATGTCAGGGGAGGGGTGGCTTGCAAACTCTTGTGGTCACTGACTGTTTGGTCTAAAGAAAAACCAAAGGGGATGATGGACGGAGTGTTGAACATTGCAAGCACTCACCCCCAGTAAACTGATCTGGGTTTAATCCATCATCATTCTTTAGCTCACTCCACCACCCCAGTTCAGACATGGCCATATGCAAATCAGTCTGACCCTGTGCCTCATGGGAACAGTTCAGCCCGAACTGCCAAGCCATGTCTTCCCTGGACTGGAAACATGCATCCTGGGACCGGTTTCTGGCTAATGAGCCTTCATCAGCCAGGCTAGCTTTAATCCAGTGGCAAAGTGAGCAAGGGACCTACGTCTGGGCATACAGTGCAAACTTAGGGCGAACAAAGCAAAACCAAAGGGGATGATGGACGGAGTGTTGAACATTTCAAGCACTCACCCCCAGTCAACTGATCTGGGTTTAATCCATAATCATTCTTTAGCTCACTCCGCCACCCCAGTTCAGACATGGCCATATGCAAATCAGTCTGACCCTGTGACTCATGGGAACAGTCCAGCCTGAACTGCCAAGCCATGTCTTCCCTGGACTGGAAACAAGCATCCTGGGACCAGTTTCTGGGTAATCAGCCGTCATCAGCCAGGCTAGCTTAAATCCAGTGGCAAAGTGAGCAAGCGACCCACGTCTGGGCATACCTTGCCGACTTAGGGCGAACAAAGCAAAACCAAAGGGGATTGATGGACGAAGTGTTGAACATTGCAAGCACTCACCCCCAGTCAACTGACCTGGGTGTAATCCATCATCATTCTTTAGCTCACTCCGCCACCCCAGTTCAGACATGGCCATATGCAAATCAGTCTGAACCTGTGCCTCATGGGAACAGTTCAGCCCGTACTGCCAAGCCATGTCTTCCCTGGAACGGAAACAAGCATCCTAGGACTGGTTTCTGACTAATCAGCCGTCATCAGCCAGGCTAGCTTGAATCCAGTGGCAAAGTGAGCAAGGGACCCAAGTCGGGGCATACCCTGCCAACTTAGGGCAAACAAAGCAAAACCAAAGGGGATGATGGACGGAGTGCTGAACATTGGAAGCACTCACCCCCAGTCAACTGATCTGGGTTTAATCGATCATCATTCTTTAGCTCATTCCGCAACTCCAGTTCAGACATGGCCATATGCAATCCAGTCTGACCCTGTGCCTCATGGGAACAGTCCAGCCCGAACTGCAAAGCCATGTCTTTCCTGGACCGGAAACAAACATCCTGGGACTGGTTTCTGGCTAATCAGCCAGGCCACCCAAACCAGTCATACAGCCTACATGGAGAAAATTGCCTCCGCATAGGTGCCTGTGTGGTCAGTATCACAGCCAATAACAACGCTGCCATTGCAGTGTTGTGATTGGCTTCGGGGAGGAGAGAGAGGCTGCCTGCATCCTGGGACTCGGAGCAGAGACAACGCGATGCGCGACCGGACTGGGCAGGCAAAGGCACGTTTAAAAAAAAAAAATTAATTAGCCCCCCCCACCAGCGCGACCCCCACCTCCCCACCCGCGAGTCATGACGGCGGCAACTGAGGCTCAATTCAATTATATCAGCAACAAGGTAGTGTAACTAATCCAAACATCAAAATTACACAAGATAGCATTCTAGTGACCAGCAGCAACCTACTCAACAGTATTACACGGAAAAACAGAATCAATTGTATGACAGCATTACACGCACACTCAATCACATCAGCTACTTGGAAGTTTTACACTCATGTTCATCTATCTGAACTATTTTGCGTTATTACAGAGATGGCAACTGTCATTTAACCTCACTACAGTTGCACAGGTGAAGTATTACAGGTGCACTCAAACTCAACCTTTTAACATGACTAGAGGCACATATGGGACAACCATGATTCCAACAACATTAAAGGAGCACTCATTAAAATCACCCCTCCTACAGACAGACAGAGACTCTGCCACACCAGTCACTAGACAATATAAAAAGAATATTTTCAACACTTCATTAGCATAATAGTGTAAAAAAAACATCGTGAAATAATCACATGCCATACCATCATGAAGCGTAAAAGGACATTATTAGGACAGGATTGCAAAAACAGTTTGTTAACTTCAATACAACTTTATGTCAAACATCCTCAATACATCATCACCTTCTTCTCCCACCAATTCTCACTGTGCACCAAAAGTTCGCCCCCAACGGCCATACCTTAGTCTCATTCTTTCCTCTTTCACTCACTGTCCTCTTTCTATTTCCCAGTCTCTCTCACCTACCCCAACAAACATCCTCCAATGAAGCCTCCTTGTCCTGTTCCAACAACCCCTCACACCATCTTCCCTTCCTTGTGCTCCTCTCATCCCACCCGAGGGGTGGATATGCCCCCATCTCACTCTCCTTCACCCACAAACCTGTCCTATCATGGCATCGCTATAGAAAAGAAATACCACTCCCCAGAAACTGTGCGGTGGGTGGGTGGGCGGTTCCCTGAAAGTTTCCATGTCGTCCAGGTGGTGCAGGGAGTAAGGGAGAGTCTGTCTTTGCCTTTCCTGACCCTTATATATCTGCCTCTGACCCCTGCCCTGTTCTCTGTCCCTAACCTATGGCCTGCCCCATTCACGAATTCAACTGGGGGGAACCATTATTCTATGAACAGTACAGGAGCACTGAATGAAATGAACTTTGGAAACACATTACACAGCCCTTACAAAAACTATTTGGTTGTTGACAGACGTAATAAAGCACTCAATCTTTCCTATGGATGAATAAATGCTGTCTGTAGTTGGAATTTTTTAACCGGTTTGCATAATTAAAGGAAACAATGAATTCGTGGGAAATACACAATTGTATGTGTTCTTCTGGAATACAATTCATTTTGTGGTATTGTAAAAATACATTTTCTTTTGTCTAGTATCTGGCTGACTAATAAAACTACGTATCTCGTATAAGTAGAATAGTATTTGAATACTCAAAGCCCAACGAGATGGCATTGCACCAATACAATACTCCAGTAGATGGCACTACAGGTTCATACACTAACGTCCTCACAAGCTCAAAGTCACATTATTAACCAAACAATATAATAATCACAGTCAACATCACAAACCCTTTGGCAGCCAACCACCCACCAACATGGTAAAAAAAAATAATCACCCAACGGGTATGCTGAAAAATATCCATCAATTAACCAACTAGATGAAGAGAGAACAATTACATTCCATCTCTTTGGCGGGAAAAGGGAGGCTCCAAGGCCCAGTGTCACTTTCAGACTAAAGGAGGGTCTGAACTGGTTCAAGAGTAGGAAGTAAGAGATTGTTGAATTACATCTGGGACCTCAGATGGTCACCGGGTAGTTACCGCCCCAAAGACACCTTACATCTCTCCAACAGGGCCAACTGGGTACCAATCATGACCGAGGACACCGCCACGACCATGAAAGGCATCCACTCGGGGGCCCCCACTGACCCCTGCCCCCCGCACAGCTACCACAGAGCCGCTCACACCATCGCACCTGAACTGCAACCACCATCAACACCACCTTGAAAACAGGCACCTTCCCAGGCGACTGGATGCACACTGAAGTCAGACCCCTGCTCATAAAACCCACGGCTGGCCCCACCGACCTCAAAAACTACCAGCCCATCTTGCTTCTCCCCTTCGGAGCCGAAGTGGCAGAGAAAATAGTCAGCAGGGAACTGACACGATTCATCGAAGAGCACACCGTCCTCGACCTGTCCCAATCCAGATTCCGAAGAAACCACAGCACCGAGACCGCCCTACTTGCCGCCACGGACAACATCCGCACCCTCCTGGACCAAGGCCACTCCACAGCCCTCATCCTCCTCGACCTGTCTGTGGCCTTCGACACCGTCTCTCACCGGACACTAGTCGCCAGATTACACGACGCCGGCATACAAGGAACTGCCCTAGACTGGATCTGCTCGTTCCTCACCGGAAGAAGTCAACGAATCAGACTACTGCCCTTCCTCTCTGCCCCTACGGAAATCACCTGAGGAGTCCCACAGGGGTCATCTCAGAGCCCAACACTCTTCAACATCTACATGGCTCCCCTCGCTGCCATCGTCCGACAACACGGCCTTAACATCGTGTCCTACGCGGACGACACCCAGCTCATCCTCTCCCTCACCAAAGACCCTGCCACCGCAAAACTCAACTTCCAGAGAGGAATGCAAGAAGTTACAGTCTGGATGACCAACAGCTGCCTAAAACTCAACGCTGAGAAGACAGAAGTCCTCATCCTCAGAACCACCCCCTCAGCATGGGAAAACACCTGGTGGCCTACAGCCCTCGGAAGCCCCCCTACACCCTCACGCCATGCCAAAAACCTCGGCATCATACTCGACTAATCGCTCACCATGGACCGACAGATCAATGCCGTCACCTCCAGCTGCTTCAACACCTGCCGCATCCTCCGCAAGACCTTCAAATGGATCCCCAGAGTCCAAGAAGACAGTCACCCACGCACTGATCACCAGCAGACTGGACTATGTCAACGCACTCTACGCCGGCATCAACAAATCCCTACTCCGCAAGCTTCAAACAATACTGAACTCTGGCATCCCCCGGCACGAGCACATCAGCCAACACCTCCGTAGACTCCACTGGCTCCCCGTGGAGAAGAAAATCACCTACAAAATCCTCACACATGCCTACAAATGCCTACACAACAACGGACCCAAGTATCTCAAAGACAGAATAAACTTCCATGTACCCAATAGAAACCTGCACTCGTCCAACCTTGCACTGGCTGAAACCCCGCGCATCCACAAAGCCAGAGCAGGCGGAAGATCGTTCGCTCACATCGCAGCCAAGACCTGGAAGACCGGCAGACATCAGACATGCCCCCTCCCTGAACACCTTCAGGAAGACCCTCAAGACGTGGCTCTTCGGCAGAACGGAGTCGCGTATTCCACCTCCCCTACCCCCCCTCAGCGCCTTGAGACCCTCATGGGTGAGTAGTGCGCTTATAATTCCCTGATTGATTGATTGAGAGTTCAGCCTCCTATTCCTCAGAGGTAGTGGACATTCCTTCAAAGTTTCTTCTACGTGCAGCTTTAAGCCGGGAGAGCTGGCTCGATTGTCTCTATCATGGACCCCTGCTACCTTGGGGAGAGATTCACACTTAGTGGTTGGTGTATATGGGCACAGGGTTGATTGGTAGGCCTGGGCTGGTTTAGTGGACATGGTGGACCCTTTGTTCGAAGGCAGGTGAAAGCGAAACAGATCACAGAGGGATGGAGAGAGATACACAGGAGGGAAAGATGGCCAGGTGAAGGGCAGTGAAGGGCAAGCGATAGGGTGGTAATGGACAGGGAGTGGCTTGATGGTCTTACCCTCTGGTGGGGGACCACCGGGGATGGGGGTTCTTCAAACGAGTGTTCCGTAAAGGTGATGGGCTTTCCGAGATCCGGTGTTAAGGTTGATCTGTACATCATGAATCCTTTTGATGCCAGGAGCCAGAAGGCCTTGTGTGGATACTGTGAAGGAGAAGGAAGGCAGAGGAAGGTTTGAGGAAGAAAGGGAGCAGAGATAAAAGACGGAGTGGCTCATAGGTTCCTTCGGGAGCAGAGAGGGCAGGCTTGTGGTAGTAGACAGATTCATCCTGAAAAAGGGGATTGGGGTTCTTAGGGCGGGAAGGTTTTTATTCCAGGCAGCATTAGAAGTCTGTTATAGCACTCCCAGAACCAGACAGAATAATGTATAGATGATTCAATCAATCAATCATTTAGGGGTTTATATAGCGTGCTACTCACCCGTGAGGGTCTCAAGGCGCTGGGAGTTGGAGGGGGAGTGGCTCCAGATCAGTTGAAGAGCCAGGTCTTGAGGTCCTTCCTGAACGTGTGCAGGGTCGGGGAGAGTCTAATGTTCACAGGGAGCTTGTTCCAGGTCTTGGCTGCGATGTAGGAGAAAGCTCTCCCGCTGGTTCTATTTCTGTGGATGCGGGAGACCCCTGCCAGGGTGAGGTCAGCGGAGCGGAGGTTCCTCTTGGGTACGTGGAAGGATATTCTCTCATTGAGGTATTTGGTTCCGATGTTTTTGAGGGATTTGTAAGCGTGGGTGAGGAGTTTGAAGGTGACCCTCTTCTCGACAGGGAACCAGTGGAGGACTCGTAGGTGTTGGGTCATGTGCTCGTGATGCGGTGTCCCGAGGGCCAGTCTGGCTGCGGCGTTCTGGATGGTTGGAGCTTGTGTAGAAGAGTTCTTTGATGTCTGCAGGTATATTATCTGCAAATTGAGTGTAAGGAGAAGAGGTGTGCCGTTTTCAGATCAGTGTATGTATAGGTCAGTTTCTACAGCGTGTACATTCTGGCAAGATCACCTTGAATTAGCAGCTCGACCACTGGTGGCCCTCTGCTATTGATGCTACCACGGTCCACATAGAAGGATTACAAATACCAGTGCCCCCTTCAGCAGAGCGGCACAGATGTGCCACTGAACCAGCCCCTCTCTCAGAGTGTGGCTATCTTTGAGGGGCCTCATGGGCCTCACCCCTGGAGGGCTTGGACAATCGTGCCCAGCAGGGTGGATCCCGCATGTCCGTTTTTCTTCCCTTAAGTTCACCATGGCTAAAAGAAGAGCAAAACATGCTTTGATAGTCACTTACCCAGCTCTCATCAGTGCAGATTTATTAGGATATGTATGACTGCGAGGACTGCATTAATTTTACTTGAGTTTTTTATTCTTGTGCCTTTATCTCAAAGGACAATCAGAGCTGCCTATTCTCTCAGAAGACACGTGAGATTAACTAGTTTTTCTCTGAATATTCTTACTGTTCAGTTACAAAATCGACATGCAGCTACCAAACAATATGTAAAACGAAAGGTCTTAACACACAAGGCCAGTACACCTGCTTTAACTCATTATAGGACTTACAACCACAAGCATTCCCTCCCCGTCATTAACAACCCAACGCATCATTTCAGCCCCACCTGTACATGGTCATAATCAGACAGCACACACAACACACCACAGCAACAGACATCCTCTGTACCCATTCATGAAACAAACATAATCAGTCCCTCAGGCACACATTGCAGCAGAAGATACAAATCTGGGATGTGGGGCATGGAGAAATAGCACAAGTGTCTACTGCTTTGTCCGTTGATGAACACGATTTGTCTGCATTTCAGTTCAGTTTTTAGATGGACTACACAGTCCATATGCTCCATAAAGTAATTTACAGAGTACATTTTGGGCCAAGATAAAAGAGATATCAATCTAACTTCCCCAGAAGTCGAGCTTGGGACAACACTCACTCTTCAAGCATCAGAAGCTCCAATGGACACTCATGGAGAGGTACCGCTGTCCCGCCTCTCTCCCTTCCTTGCATTCTTCAACTCTCCTGGCACGCACGGATCTTCATTCTCTTGTAAGGGATCTGAAATCCTTCCGTAAATTCTTCTTCCAATTTTGCAGCACTGTTCGCATCTAGGTGGGCCAGGGGTTACCTCATTATAGCCTGACTGCTTAGAGAGGATCGCCCTAACCTCCTTCCTGAACGCTCCACTGGTCACCCTTCTGCCCTGCTGTGTTCCTGCGCCAGTTCATGTCTATCGTTGCATTCGGATGGTTAATTTGTGAAGGTACAAGGGTTAAACACCAGGACTGCTCCTCCAGCTGGCGATTAGAGATAGAGTGGATGTGGAGTGGATGTGGATGTGGGCCTCCCTGGCCACTGGCCATGTGCTGGTATTCAACTGGCCTGGTTGGTGCCCTCAAATCTGCCACAGATCTAGAACCAACCTCCTCCAATCGATGAATCCCCCCCACCCACAAACGACCTTGATTAATACTAAAGGCAGGCCACCCCTTCACAATTGATGTGGACTTGTTTTAGCACTTTAAAACATGTAAAGATCAACTCTAGAAGTGATCGAGAATACTAGCATATACTGCACGAGCTAACATCCACTCACTTGTTGTGTTCGATACCCTAGGTCTGTCCTCAGCTCCCGCTCATCTTGCTTCCATCCCTCGTCATTCCTGATCTCCACATCCAACAACTAGAAAATGTCAACCAACTCCATATTTGTGTGAATCAATAGTCAGGAACACTGGGTCGACAAACTCCACAAGTATGAGAGCCTCTACTTATTTATCTGCCCCATTTCTCTTCAACGTCCTTTGTGTCTGTGCTCATGTCCATTTTGCTAATTATGTCTTATGTTCCTGTCATAAAAGTTGCTTCTATCTCTTTAAGTGTCTAAATAATGCAAACCTCCTCCCCTGATTTGTGTTACTTTCCTTTTCATTTACCTGTCCTGCACTGAACGTTGAACCTGTCCTTGCATTCCTCATTCCTCATTTGTCCTCCATCGTTCTTTTGCTCACAGTCACTAAAAGAAGGATACAGCAAAAGAGCACACAAGCATAGCTGCAGAAACTGGGGGTATTGATCCATAGATAAACAACCTCACAGTCTGGTGGGAGTGGTGCATTCACCGCACTGACATTTAAGTACAAATCCTATATAGCAAGCACCTCAGACTAGGGATATTTATGGATAGGGTCAACAAGAGTTCACCAGACAGTGGGGCCTATGGCACTCAGCAATCTGCTATGAAGTATGTACCAAAATAGTCCAGCTCCCTAGCAGCACCTGTAGGGCTCAGGTGCGCCCTGACGTTTGCCTTTCGAAGCAAGATCCTGCTGTTATGCTGACTTTTTAAAATACTGTTATCTGGTGATTATAGCAAATGAAAGGAGTCTGAAGTTCATTATTGGTTCATTTGTGGTTGAGGACAAAAGTGTCCCAGTTAGAAATTGCTGACATATGGTACAATACTCCATCAAGACTGACACTTAAATCAACATAGAAGTCTCAGGTCTTATTACTTAGCCAGGCAGAAGATGTGGTGGAGCTCACTAAGAATAGGTTTGCATCCTTACTCCTGGGGTCCTACAATTCTTGGCTCCCGCAGTTCTATTTGCAAGCGAATATCAAGAGAGCTGTGAGGTTATCAGTCATGCGCACAGATTGTCAGGGTCCTCAGTCTCAGCTTGTCATGGTACTCAGTCTCAGATTGTCATGGTCCTCAGTCCCAGATTGTCATGGTCCTCAGTCCCAGATTGTCATGGTCCTCAGTCTCAGATTGTCATGGTCCTCAGTCCAGGATTGCCATGGTCCTCAGTCTCAGAGTGTCATGGTCCTCAGTCTCAGATTGTCATGGTCCTCAGTCCAGGATTGTCATGGTCCTCAGTCTCAGATTGTCGTGGCCCTCAGTCTCAGATTGTCATGGTCCTCTGTCCAGGATTGTCATGGTCCTCAGTCTCAGATTGTCATGGTCCTCAGTCTCAGATTGCCATGGCCCTCAGTCCAGGATTGTCATGGTCCTCAGTCTCAGATTGTCATGGTCCTCAGTCTCAGATTGTCATGGTCCTCAGTCTCAGATTGTCATGGTCCTCAGTCTCAGATTGTCCTGGTCCTCAGTCCAGGATTGTCATGGTCCTCAGTCTCAGATTGTCATGGTCCTCAGTCTCAGATTGTCATGGGCCTCAGTCTCAGATTGTCACGGACCTCAGTCTCAGATTGTCATGGTCCTCAGTCCAGGATTGTCATGGTCCTCAGTCCAGGATTGTCATGGTCCTCAGTCTCAGATTGTCATGGTCCTCAGTCTCAGATTGTCACGGTCCTCAGTCTCAGATTGTCATGGACCTCAGTCTCAGATTGTAATGGACCTCAGTCTCAGATTGTCATGGTCCTCAGTCCAGGATTGTCATGGTCCTCAGTCCAGGATTGTCATGGTCCTCAGTGTCAGATTGTCATGGTCCTCAGCCTCAGATTGTCATGGTCCTCAGTCTCAGATTGTCACAGTCCTCAGTCTCAGATTGTCATGGACCTCAGTCTCAGTTTGTCATGGTCCTCAGTCCAGGATTGTCATGGTCCTCAGTCCAGGATTGTCATGGTCCTCAGTGTCAGATTGTCATGGACCTCAGTCTCAGATTGTCATGGACCTCAGTCTCAGATTGTCATGGTCCTCAGTCCAGAATTGTCATGGTCCTCAGTCCAGGATTGTCATGGTCCTCAGTCTCAGATTGTCATGGTCCTCAGTCTCAGATTGTCACGGTCCTCAGTCTCAGATTGTCATGGACCTCAGTCTCAGATTGTCATGGTCCTCAGTCCAGGATTGTCATGGTCCTCAGTCCAGGATTGTCATGGTCCTCAGTCTCAGATTGTCATGGTCCTCAGTCTCAGATTGTCATGGACCTCAGGCCGGTATGCCTCTTGAGGTTGCAGGCTGTGCTCTTATAAACACCAATCTTTTATTAATCTTTTATGTTGCTGTCCAGCAGTGAGCACTGAACGGAATCTTTACATTAAACAGATTATGCTTTTTAATAAATTAAAGACCTGTAAGGTAGCAGCATCACACTGTTTGAACTCTAAGAACATTCCTGAACTTTGTCGTTATGCAAAATCCCTACATGCTGTTTAAAAAATAAATTGCGTCTTGAAGGATAGGAGCCTTTTAACTTAATTGTTATTTTATTACCCTACATTAGACGAATGATTGGTTTTATGGACTGTAGTGTATGTGGTTATACCTAACTAGTTAGGCGTTGGCATAAAGTACGCAGCACGAGACACTTTATTGGTTTTACTAGATGAAGTTTGATTTTAAGCCTTACCTGTTATTTAATCCCTTAGTTTATTGTATGTTAGATGAAGGGGCGAGCTTTTGAATTGTAGGCACTGCTGCTGTACTCAGCTAGTTAAATGTAGGCTTAAAGCACACAGCACTAGCCACTTCATGTTCTTGTTCTTTGTGATACTGCCTTATTTAAAAACCCCATTAGTTTGGCTATTCGTGTCCCTATTGGATCTTTCATTGTGTGGGAACTTTATGATTCTAGGATTAATGGTTCATGTTTATCGAACTTTTCGGTCTATTCACTTAACCTGAGTGTTACATGCGTATGTTGTCGCTTGGTTGGTTTATTGATTTGTAATGATTTTAAGTAATCAAACAAATAAAGTTCATCATTCATTCATTGGGGCACCAGCATCTATTATTTTACAAGTTAGACACTGAAGACAAGGAAGTGATCTATGTAAGGGAATTGCTCTGCCAACTCTCCAAAATCAAACTAAGGTGTAGGAGTCACATGTCCTTCATAGCTCATTGTGCTATATTAAAAACATTGCAATTAATGAACTGCAAGCTTCAAAAGGATCTCTCTGTAAAAAGGAGTAACCTACTTACCTACCTACCTACATAAATCAAAAATACCACTTATTTTTTTCTGAGATTTACGGGGCAAATAAAGGTCTCTGCTGCAGGTGTCTTCACCCCATATTATATTTAAAAAGTGGGCTTTGCATTCAATCAAGAAGAATAGATTCAATGACATGATTATCCTTGGTGCTAATTTCTTTGTATAAGAGTTTAAAAAATAAATGTATACGTTGAAGCCCAGATTTTTGGGTCAGGGTTGTGTCACTTTTTTGGCACAACCCTCATGCAAAATCATGTTTGTTAAATATTGTAGGGCGTTTTTATGTCCTCATGACAGACCTGCTAAACACGATGGACCTGCTAAGTGTGTGAGGTCTTAGGATCTGATGTCACATCATGTGATGTCACTTCCTGTGAGGGCATGAGTTGTGATGCCACTTTCTGTGTTGCCACGTGTGTTCATGTGCCATGATGTCATGCACCATGTTGTCACTTGCAGACTGCTTAACTTGGTTAGTCTCCCCACTTTAAAAAAAAAGATTTTTGCTCTGAAACAACTGTATACGCACCGGCATTACATCATTGAGGGAGGTGCTGTAGGCGCAGGCACGCAAGGAGTACTGCTGCAAGCAATTTTCAAACAGCTGCAGTGACTCCACAACCTTCTCATGGAAGTCTTCGACCGATTTATTTGCAAGTGCAAAGTACAAATAATCAGAGTATAACCTACGAAAAACAAGAAACAGAAAGAGGTCAACTGTGCAGACCATAATACACAAGTAGCGCCAGGCTCATACGGCATCACTCGGGGCAGAACTACTCATGACACTCTAACATTTGCAGAAAATACCAATTTATTTGGAAGTAAGCAGAGTTCACAATATAAGTCAACTTTCGGCTTAGTGGCACACCACCTCTACCTTCTTTAGTGACAAACACCCAAAGGAGGATTTTCTTTTTGAAAATAAAAAATAAAATACCACCTTACCATGGGCATACTCTCCCATAGGGAGGGGAGCATTTAGTAGTTTTCATTGTCCCTTTAAACCAGGGTTTCCTGGTTGAGAAGGGTAGGGAAAATTGACCTCTAATTCCAGCCATCTAAACAAAATGCACACTAATTTTATACATTTCTAGAACATATTACACTCCATAAATTTGGTTGTCAAGATTGTAGCAGGAAATAAGGGACGAAGCAGGAAAGGAAGGCAGGAGACTATTGAGTAGTCGTGACTCAGAGTTGAGGTGGTAAGAATGAAAAGAGAAATAAAAAGGCTTCTGTCTTTCAAAATAAGTTATCAAAGCATGGGAAAGCCACAGGCAGAAGATTTATTAATCTGTTGGCTGCCCGTGGTCCACTCATAAGAGGGCGGCTGCCTTAGTGCCACATGAGGGCACCCAAGACAGTCTAGTGTTTGGTACCCCCCCTTGAGGCTTACCCGGTGTAAGTGCAAGGGTGGGGTGGGAGAAGTGTTCTAACTTGCTATTTTGTGTTGCAGGCGGAGTTACAGGGTGATCCAGAGGCTGTAAAGTACAGAGGGGTACCTTCTGCAGGAGCACAACAAGGGTGCAAAGGCCAAATATCCCCAGGGACGTCCTCGCGATGTACCCTGGAGGAGCGACGGCGCCCCGTTAGTCCTACGGGCGGTTGTGGACCTGAGCAACCGGGGGTTGCCTGGAACGCTCCGCCCCTTCGGGGGCATGAGTAAGGGGGTGGACTGGCGGTCCACCGGTAGGAAGGGTTAGCCCCTCCCCCAAAATTGGTAAGCAAAGGTTGGCGACGGCCACAGTGTAATTTGGCTCATCAGGTGGGCAGGCGGCGGAGGGGTTGCCTGCCCTTAGATCCCTGTAAGATAACCCACCATGTTGGCATATTTGTTATGCAAAAAAACCTGCAGCAATTGTCTCCACAAACAAGGTGTCAGTGGTTTATTTCCAAACTATATTGCTATATGTGGGATGGGGAGTGTTGCTGATACTGGCACTAATTTCTATGACACACTTGTAAGAAAAGACGGCAGTGTCCCTGCACAAAAAGAATGGTTTCCTGGGTCTGCGGATGCTCTGACCTGACTTCCTGAAGCACTGCACGATGGGAGGGAACGTCCTTCTTGCATGTCAATCACCAGTACAACAGACACCTGAACTTGGGGACTGGTGTTTTTACGACTGTTGAAACAGCTAAGCCAAGGACTAATCCTCATTCGTTGGTTTTGGATACTACCCAGTATTTGTCTTTTGAATAACTACTTTACAGCCTCGAAGCTATTCTCTAAGACCTCGAGGTCTGGTTTTGGGGTACCTTTGCCGGGAAGCACGGCAGCACTTTCAGGCGGGGGTATTACCGCTCCAGATAAGACTCGGGAAGGGGTAAGATATTGTTGAGAGAAACTAAAGGTGCTTCCTTTGGGGCATATTTACAACAACCGGCGATAATTATCGCAAAGCGCATTTAGCGCTAGGATAATTATCGCCGGCTAGCGCGGATTTTTATCGCTGAGATAGCGTGCTATTAGCAACGCTTATCTCAATAGCGATAAAAATCCTCACGCTAACTGGCTAACGTGAGATTATCGCTGGAAACCCAGGCAAGGTTTCACGCGTTAGCGTGGCCTTGCTAATATAGCGATAAAATTATCGCCGCTTTTCGGCCGAAAACGGCCGCTAAAGCGGCGATAATTTATTATCGCCTCGTTGTAAATATGCCCCCTAGTTTGTCAGACTCCTGCAGCCGCTGTATTTTAGGCCCCTGTGTCAAGATAGTGTATCCTGCTTTCTTGGCCTCGCCAACAGCATGGTGGGCCCTGCACTATGGAGTCCTGTCTGTGTGGAGGGGCGCCATGCCACGACTGTTCAAGACTTCACCCTCCCTCCCGTGGGTGGTGCTGGGCTCATCTGTCCCAATTAGCCCCCCTCGCCCTGCTGCTTCTAACACGGACACGACAGTAGCAGCTGCCTTGGATTCTAAGGCCAGGATCCCAGGTTTACAAATGGCTCTCTTCATAGCCCCAATCCCAGCGCCTCAAAGGCCATTGTCACAAGAGCGCTGCTCACGTTGCGTCACAGAGAAAGAGACGCCTGGACGCAATGGCACCGGCCCTTTTTTGGAAACACTATTATGAAAGTTTAGAGTGCAGAGAAATACATTTTCGTTGGCGTCTCTTTATCCATCGGAAGGCAGACACAGTGCCCTAGTACAGCAGAACGTACTGAAACCATTTTCAAACACATAAGGGTTGTCACGCACAGGTCCGGCACTAGAAGGGTGGGGGTAGTTGGGGTGGTCAGAGGATGTATTATGACTCAGAACCTGTACTCTTTCAGCAGAATGTGTTAATAGACTGGTTTTTTAAGGTAAGAAAGCCTATCTTCTACAACAATAAAGAGGCAGTTTACGAGGACACGCAACTAGATGGCGCCATAGGCCATGTTTTCTCTTTCACTGGAGAGCATCTTATATTACTACTTAGAAGCAGGCTTTTACAGCACCAGGTAAATAAGCAATAAGCGACAATGGCCCTGCATTAGGTTTTTCCCACATGCCTCGCAAAGATTTCTCACAAGTCTGTCATGTCATGCTTCTGAGGAGATTTTAGATGTGAGGGGGCAGATTTACAAGCCCCTTGCGTGACTTTTGTGCTGCAGTTGCGTTGCGTCACTTTTTTGATGCAACAGCGGCGCAAACAATGCGGCCTATTTACGTGACGCATCTAGGGAGATGCGTCACGTTGTAAAGCCCTGCTTCACATTATACCTCCGTCAGGTATAATGTACGCAGGGTGGGCGTTCCCACGCAGGAAGGCCTCGTAAAAGTGACTCAGTTTAATCTACAAGATTTCACTGCGCCACTTTTAGGACGCCACTGCGTCAAAACCTTACGCCTGCTTCAAGCAGGCGTAAGTAGTGATGCAGCGTAGTGGGAATAGGCCACAACACACATTGCTGGAGTTGCGTCATGCTTGCGACACAACTCCAGTAAATGCGTGACTTTTTTCCGCCAACAGATGCGTCCAAATTTCTGACGCATCTGTCAATCCTTGCGCCATAGTGCGCCGTATTGTAAATACGGCGCATCTATGGTGGCACAAGGGTTTCTAAGGGTGGCGCAGGGAAAGTGACGCATCTGTACAGATGCGTCACTTTCTTGTAAATCTGCCCCGAGGTTTTTATAAGCAAGGTAGTGAGCGGCTTTCTCGTACACTAAACACACGACCCCCCATGCATCACATATACACAAGAGGAATATTTTGAATCAAGTGCTGAGTTAGGACTGGTACCTCGCGACGGCTATCCGTGAATATTACATGATTCATAGAACACGATGCCTCCACCTTTAGGAATTATAAATACTGAAACGTAACTACTCCTTAAGTGCTATATTCGCGGAACTGTCTAAAGAATACCAGGGTTGTTGCTTTGAAGATTGATAATGCGCACTTTACACTCCTCGGTCACCGGGTAATCCAGTGACAGGCTACGCACTGCAATACTTTTCATAGTGAGGCCCCACGAAGGCCTGGAAATGGACAACAGGGGTCTTCGGTGCCCACCCCCCTACTCAGAGCTGCTGCACTGAACTGCATAACTTAGCTCAGTGAACTCAAGCTGCTGCTTTTTAAATCTCGAATTATTTCTCTCTCCAGGAGCAATATAGGGAGAGCAGGGTATTCAGAAAAGAAGGGTGTTATGTCCTTCTTATCTCCCTGTGAGAGAATCTGAAGTCCCCAGGCATGTGAGAGCGCTCACGCTCTCGCCCTTACAGCGCTCCGTTGTCGCATCACCACGTGTGCTCCGAGCAATGGCCCCTACCACCTGCTCCCGGTACATTATCACTTCGCAGGACACTTCGCGTGCATCAAGACACATAGGGGCACAAGTCCTAAAAAAAGAAGTGGGGGGACGCTGACGTCACGACAGGAAGTGACATCACGAAAGGTGGCTTGCACCATCAGACTCATTGCCTCCCCTCGCTCACCCCTTAGATGCGATTGCATCAGAGAAGCCAGCGCGTGAGCAATGTTCTGAATGAGCTCCGATCTCGCCCCAGAGAGGCCAAAGAGGGAATGTGTGGCTCCATTTGCTCCAGTTATCGAGCTCCCGGCAAAATAAGTGGGGGGACGCCGTCCATCTGCGTGGTTCCCCGACTCGAGCCCTGGGGGCATATTTATCAGGGGATTGAGCTACCAGAACGTCACTTTTTTTTATATTCCGGTGGTGCAATGCCCTGCACTATATTTACAAAGTGGCGTTAAGCCACTTTTTCTGGCTTAACGGCACTTTGTAAACGTGAAAGGGGCGTGCAATGGGTTTTGCTGTGGGTGTTCCACTGCAACACCTATTGCTTTCTGACGCTGCCCCAGAGTGTCAAAACCTAACGCCATGCAGTAGCAGGTGTGAGAATGGCGCAATGAGGAGAAGCACTTTCATTTCATTTCTCCTTGTTTTTGCTTTTTCTATGTGTGCTGCATTTTGAATCACACATAGAAGTAGCAAATCACCCTTATTGATTGTTAGTGTGCAGGAAAGGACACCTTCCTGCACATAAACAATCATTCTCTGCAATGCAAGCACCCTTCCACTATGGCACAAGGGGGTCTGTGTTGGCGCTAAGCAGCTATTTATAGTGCCAGCACGAGGGAAAACACAGGGGTATGCCGTATTGTTTGAAATGGTGCAGCGTGGCACCGCAAAATTTGCCGCAGCTCCACGCTCCGTCATTTGCTTGGACATATGCCCCTTAGTGAGCCTGTAGATACTTTAATTGCCGATCTATATCAGAAGATGCTTGATTTGTGTGAATGGTTTATACGTCATGTATCACCTTTTTGGAGTTTGATTCTAAACCCCCCTCTTCTAAGTCAGCCCATCTTAAAAGATATAACTCACCCAGAGATTGAGTCCATAGAGTGTGATTGCTATTCATGCTGTATTTGAGTTCCAATCCCTTCACCACCTCCTGGGGTAAGATTTGACTACTCATTGTTGCAACTTTTGAGAAACAAGTGTAAAAGACAAATAACTCTGGTGTCCAAATGGAATAAAGGAGTCTTAAGCTTTGAAACACGAAAGATAAATGTCAGTCATTACCATGCACACTGCCCAGTAGCCACTTACGTCAATAGCACCTGGTACCCTGGGTATGTTTTAGCCATGGAACTAGAGTACTTGGCATCTAGTAACATTTTCTTCCTTCTAAACATGCTGGAAATATACCCTGTGTTTTAAAGCTGCGCAGGGCCCACCACAAAGTTACATTTCCCTTGGAAGGGCAGCCTTTGGCCTTGCGATCAGAATCACTGCCATCCCAGTTGCGATCTATTGGACTAGTTGGAAACGTAAAACCAGGATACACAGTTTTTAATTCCGAACTCCCATTTGGCCAAATTCTGTGCTCTTGGGCACCTTCTGACAGTATTGATGTTCTCCCTTTTTGGCAAGATTCGGAGTATTTATAAATCACTGTCACAGCAGCTGGTAAAGGTTTAAAATGGACTGGATAGTACCAGGGGGGGGAGCAGTTCCCAGTCTCATGGTATATTCATCAAAATGCAATATGGTGGTAAATGTATATCCTTTGCAGCAAGTAACAGTGTGGCTCATTCTCAGGGAAACTATTTAACTAATTATTTGATCCTGAGCAAATCATACACTCCCTGTGCCTCATACCACTGATCTGACAATATGTCCGCACTTTGAAACACGTTCATGGAAGAAATAACCCTCAATTGCATACTCCCTGAACAGGTGCACAGCATGGGATCCAT
Organism: Triturus cristatus; assembly: GCF_964204655.1. Taxonomy (NCBI): domain Eukaryota; kingdom Metazoa; phylum Chordata; class Amphibia; order Caudata; family Salamandridae; genus Triturus; species Triturus cristatus. Next base: position 68,473,593 of record NC_140580.1, on the reverse strand, counting down.
TGACACATTCAGGGCTATTTATCAACAGGCGGCTGCATTTGTATCTCGACAGAGGAACATGCTCGTGGGGATGCATTATGCAGGGACCCTCCTGTGCTGCAGATCTTTCAGCCTAGCCACCAATAGATACCACTTTCACGCCTCATCAGGGGCTGAACGAGCGAGCGTTGCTTGTCCTTTGAGAGGGTTGTCTATGGTATGGACCCAGGAAGAGAAGCCTTGATTGCAGTACAAACGTATAAAATGCACACATGTTGGCCATCCTATGTCCCGGTTTCCCTACCTGACCTTGCTACAGTAGCACATCTCACTGGATAGCCCAAATACCCCAGGCCTCTCCCTTCAAACATGAATACAAATGTCAACACTGGAATGCTCCTGCTTGTGTTCATCAGGAGGGGACTACTCCAGATGCATAGGTGGAAGGGAAAGAATGAAGGTGAGGTGGCCAAAATATGAAGCCAATCGCTCTATCGCTGGATACAAAGGATCGGGGCGAATGCGGGTGTAAATAGGTGAAATACCTTTGCTTTGGTGTTTATATCCCCCAGGGTCCCTGCAATAGATCTCACCCACAATGCACCAGTGCAAGCTACCAGACCTGCAAGAAGCCAAACGCATCTATTACTCTTATACGGAAGCCAGCAATCTTGTGGGTGCACCACCATGGCTGCTGCCACGTACCCTAAGCTTGCCGTGCCCCATGTTGGCAGCAACACTCTGCGGTTCTTTCAGCTGAGTATCAACAAATAACAAGGTCTTGGCAAATTTAAAATAATAGATTTTATGTTCCATTTGTACTCAAGACAAAACTAAGGTGCCATTTCCCTCTCTTGCTTCTCTGCTCTTGGAAGAAAAACTGCATCATACTGGTGATCCTGAAACATGGCGCAAGGTATCTATGATTGGTTAACCTCTTTTAGAGGTGTGAGGCTATGCCAGGAAATGTCTCATTTTAAAGAGGCATTTCCTTCAATCAGTGGTCAAAGTGGGCGGGTCTTGAGGGCACAACGTGCTCATACTTATTTAATTTAAGAAAAACAGTTCCCCTACTTCTTTGTGAAAAGACAACCGTCCTGGGACATTTAATGCCAACAGCTGAATAGCTTCACCTGAACTGTAAGGCAGTGAGTCTCCTGTGCTGTGAAACCGAGGAAGGGGCAGAAAGCTAAACACGCCTTCTTGCCAGGGTGCCTGCTTCCCTGAAAGAAATATATATGTGCACAACTGGATAATCTACAAACTCAAAGGGTGCTTGGAAGCCGGTATTGGCTTTAATGAATATAATTACTTGAATCTTCCTGATGACCCAGATGTATTTTTATTGAGTGGTATTGCAAGGAAGTTACCATCTGAGCTGCGAAGTGTGTGTATTTAAAAGACAGGTATAAAAAATTGCACTACATACACTGCGGGTATTACTAAAATATATATTTTGGAAGCACTTTTTTATCTTAAACCTTTTTGCACATTTTATAGCAGCCCATCTTATGATGTCTGTAATTCAAGTTTAAAATAATGACTTGCATGTTCACAGTGTTTTCTGTCACAGACGGGGACCTCATAGCACTAAAGATTCACAAGTCACTATTCTCCACTGCACCAACCAGGTTGAATTCTGTGGCTCTCTGGTTACAGACGCAGACCTCTGCAGTGCGTTAACTAATAGAGGTTCAATAGATTTCAACTGATTAACTTAACTTGCATGAATTATTTTATTTTAGGTGTGGATTATTTTATATGTCGTTAGCTAAAGGTGAAAGACCTTAAAAAGTTATAGAATATTTCGTTTTTTTGTACCTCCGTTGACGCAGCCCCAAGCTCCCTCGCCCTAGCCCCCATTTCACTCAGCATCACAGTTCCCATGCTTTTTTTATGCACTTCGACTGCTGCCTTCAATTATTTGTTAAAGAGTTTAATAATGTGCTGTATGTCGCCTTTCAGTTACTTCAGAAGGCTTGATTTATGGATCAGGAGGGGAAACAGATGTGCATTGGAGAGGGGAGAAGCCTTTGCCAATATTCATTTTCAAATGTTTCCTGAACATCTTGCAGTTGGGCTCAGATTTAAACTTTGGACTGGGTTTGTGCCAAGATGTTAGGTCCTTGCACCCCTGAGACTTGCCTCCATGTTTCCTTCTTTTGAGTGACCATTAGTTGCACATGTGGGCAGGCATCGAATGAAAGGTTCTTGCTGGTAGGTAGCGAGGAGTTAGGAACTGTTACATCAAGAAACCATGTTCAGCGTTTGCATGGAATCTATGGAGTAAAAAATTGGGCAGTGCGTGATGAGAACCTGCAATCCCACAGTTTTACATGTGGCTCAACTCAATGTTAAATGTTGTATACTTGTAAAGCGCACAGCTGCCCCAGCAAAGGGGCGTCCCGGCGCTGTATACCACTGGGGAACCCATCCTGGCTTTCCCTGTGAGATGGTCCCTACTGGGCATCTCCAAGGTGAAGACAAGCATCCCCAGCGCTGATGGGGCCGTAAGTGGAGATTAAGAAAGCTATTGCCCAGAGTTGCTGAGTGGGATCCATGGTTAGAGTAGGCACCGAAGCGAGAATTATCGAGTCCGCTGACCTTGGCCCAAGACCCTGCCGCGTCGGGAATCAAACCCTGGTCCCGGACCGACCTCTGCTTCCGGGTCTGTCGCCTCTAACCAGTGAGCCACACCACTCCACAATGTAAAGACACATTGGCTCCGATTAGTCTCCTCTCAGCTTTATTACTTATCAGCAGCAAAGAGACAACTTCAAAAACAAGCCACTACACAAACTAGAGCTCCCATTGATTCTGTGGTAAACAGAAACAACATACTACCACTCTAGCCAATAAGCGCAGCCCTTTACTGCATACATCTTTATGCATCACATCCTCTTCCTCTTTTCTTAGGCGAATGATCCACTCCATCTTGCTCAAACTCACCTTCTTCAGCATCTTGGTCTCCATTCTTGACTTGTGAATTCATCTTCTTTACTCTGTCATTTGTCCCTACCCTAACAACATAACCGATAAATAGAATTTTCGAACATGGAACAGTAAAAAGGTAGTTCTTTCTAACAACTATGTACACATCTTCGTCTCTGAAAAATGCCTTCTTTCTTATATTTTTCATATGGATCCCGACCCTGCATTAACTCTTCTCCCCGTTTCCTGAAGGGTGAGATACTACTCGCCCCCATGTCATTAATAGAATCAGACTTTCTTGGTCCCTGAAAATCTCCTTTCTGTGTCAAGACACAAAGCCCCTGTTATACTATTCAAAGCTTATTCAAGACATCTAAAGCCAGAACATCAACAGGCTTTCCTTCTATCCTCGTAAGGTTGTGTCTCTGATGAAATGAGCTCCAAACATTTCCACATCCACCCCAGTCTGAAGCAGCACCCATCAGTCCATCATGTTACCATGGGCAAAGCTACCGCCTGATGTGTCGACTTTAACGCAATGGACAATTGACTCTGTTGGACCTCAGTGCCATGGGGCCTGATTTAGAGTTGGACGGGTTACTCCATCACAAACGTGACAGACATCCCGTCCGCTGTATTACAAGTGCCATTGGTTATAATCAACTTGTAGTACGGTGGACAGGATATTCGTCACATTGGTGATGGAGTAACCCGTCCGCCGAGCTCTAAAGCTGGCCCTTAGTTCTCATATTCCTTCACACAACTGTTTTCATTTGCTAAGAAAGCTGGACAAACAATTTGTTTTCATACTTCTAGAGATTATAAATGTTACTATCTGGAGAATAGGAACAATCTTCCACATCAAGAGCCCTTATATAGGAAACTCTCCTACAGGGTGGGAGACAAATGAACATAACAAGCTTCCCTGATAATTCCTTGGAAGAAAAACTTTCATTTTCTGGTCAGGATAAGAATAACGTGTTCACATCCAATAAATAACCATAATGTGCTGGTGAGTAGTTCATCTGGGAGAAGTGTAATACTAGCCACGGTATCTTCAATAGAATCCAGACTTTTTAGTACTTAGTTTAGAAAATCTCTGTTGTGGGTTGAAATCTCTCTATAATGGTCTGAAAGAAGGGCCTTTTTTTGCATATGTTTTCAGGAGCAATGAATATTACCCATCGATCAGTTTAAATTTACTTCATGGGTTTTGAGGATTATGAAAAAACCCCCGCCAGGAACTCTGGGTACTTCATGTCTTTGGGTAAAAAGCTGCTCACACATATGGACTGTTGGAGCTGTAAAACATATGCATGGTTTTGTTTAGCATAGACACGAGCCAAACGCTTTATACATTTTAGGTAAGGAAATAAATCCCTCCACTTGCACGCAGACAGGCATTGTTAATGTCAATAGGCCTGGCTTATAAATTAAAGTGCCTCTTCAAGTGATCATAGGTGCACTCTGTCACTAATCCTTGTACTTATGCATCCATTAATTCGCCGACTAACTGATTCATACATTCACCCACTTACCCATGCATAATAAAACACAAATTCAACATGCATCAAAAACAAGAAGAATAAAAGTAGGAAAAGCAAAACATTCCACTACCTAAACCTTGTGGGCATATGTTCACAATAAAAAAAATGAATCATTCATAGAAGCTGGCATTCATCATGGAATGGTACTGTATAAAGTGAACTGTTGTTTTAAAGTTACAGTACAGCCACCATGTTTTGATGCAACGCATTAGTCAACTTAAATTGCTAAAGCAAAGATAACTATACACAATACCATTTCAAGTTGGACGCTCAGTAACCATCACACTCAGCAACTATCTTGGATTGGTACTGTACGTAGTGTTTTATTGTGATACAAATACAGGATGGCCAGCATAATGACTCTAAATGTGGCAGACTTCTTGGAGCAGTAAAATAATGATTCACCGTAAAGAATGCCATTCACAATTGAGTGCTTGGTTTAGAAGAAGTGGCTTCAAAGGATGCAGTACACTGCAAATTAAATAAGTTGCAAGCAGACCAGCAGCACTGCACCTGGAGCTTCAGGATGAGCTAAAAAGTAAGAAGAAATAAATGAAAGGGGACCTATAACAGGAGAAAATGGAAAACTAAAGGACTGGCCAACCAACTGTGCATACGGCATTCGCACGACCCCGGACACGGTGGAGCAGTGGGCTTATCAGGGCCACGCCACACTTTCCTCAGGTCTTTCTGAAGCTTACACAAGTTGGGGATCTTACTCGAAGGTTCATCCATTATTGGAACTACCACTGTGTTAGAGGCTTCAGACAGAAGGAATTGCCTCTATACCTTTTACACTCCATTCTTGGAGGGACTCTAGAAACAGTTCGGACTAATATCCATAGCCTTGAAAAAGTCCAGGAGGACGAAATACGTGTGGGCTGTGGTGTTTTGGACAATAATGTATGAAAACGTAACCTTTGAAGTAAAAACGATGTGGAAGAATTTGGCTTTTGTGGACTGGATCTGATCATTTCAATAAAACTTTATCAAGAAAAGGCCTACTGTTGTAAACTGGACTGTGTGTGCTTCAGTGCATTTTTTCTCTATGGCCAAAGAAGAAAGGGAAGGCCCTACAGAGGAGCACATTCAAATGCCAGCCAAAACTGAAGGTGACGGGGTTGATGGAAATGCTGCGCTATGCCCCAAATACGGAGTAACTACTCAAACGAAGTAGAAAGATAATGGCAGTGATAACCAGGTATGAGAAACAGAGAATTTACTCACTGTCAATGACAAGTGAAGCATTCTTCGCACTCAGATCAGGTGTGGTGACACAGGCTCAAGCACAAGGTTTGTGCTTAGAGAAGTTGTAAAGGCCGCCTGGTAGAGCGAAAGCTGTCTGAGCAGCACATGATCTCAATTGCAGAAAAAGAGAGCGCGGAATACATTGCAGCAATGTTTCTGAAGCCACCACTGCCTTTCAACACTTCTAAGAAGCAGAACATTGGTGCCAGATGGCCTGCGAGGATCGAAACATTCAATAACTTCATAGATGCATTAGAGGAAGAAGATGAAAAGAAGATCATCAAATACTTGAAAAACCATGCAGGCGATGGAGTGAAAGAAGTGCTAAAGAAAGTTTCACAGACTGATGCAAAATCATACCAGATGGTAAAAAAAAGCACTGGAGGCCAAGTTCAACTCAATGCTGAATGTCGACTATGAAAGGCATATCTTCAACCAAGCAAGTCAACAGGTTGGGGAAACAATGGATAATTTTGTTGAAAGACTTGCTACACTCATTAAACACTGCACATTCTGTGATTTCACTAACAAAGAAGCCATGCGCCTCGGAATCATTGATGGCTGCCTTTCAGGTTCATTTAGAAGGTGCATATTGAGAGAAACTCACGGCTTGGAGGAAATGATGATGGCAGCGAGAGCAGAAGAATGAGCAGGCTGACAAGCTGCTTAATGGAAGTAGGAACAGCACACATTGAATCAGCCTTGGATGTGAAAAGCAAGCACAAGCAAAAGCCAGATGCACATAAGTCAACGTCTTCAAAGAAATTAAAGCTATGTTTTCGATGTTGACTTTTGTTTCTCCGTGAAACTAAATGTCCAGTCATTCATAACTGTGCTGAGCCAAAGAAAAATCAAGTGCATCACAATGGAAAGAAAGGATGGAAGCAAGAACATTCCAGAAGCACTCTCGCCACACCCACAAAACCAAAAAGCAACATCAGCTACGACAAGTAGGAACCAGACAAGATCAATCATGGTCAAGCTCATAGTGCAAAGGCTCTTCAATGTCACATTGAGTATCAACAAAAAAATGTGTGTACGCTGATGATATCTGCCGAAGAATGGCAAGCAAATGTGGGATTAGCTGCCTGTAAAGTAAATCACAGATGAAAGACAATTTATCAAATAAAGCAACAAACGTCATTTGGACACTGTCCCAAAATCACTTTGAAAGTGAATGATCACCCCTTAACTTTCATCATAGACTGTGGTGCATCGATACATATCATGGCAGTGGCAAAATTTCACAACCTATCCCCTGTGCCTTGCCTCACTCCATCAGGCATGAAGGTATATACTTGAGCCGCTTCTGAGCCACTACAAAGTCAAGGATCATTCACAGAGACAATGAGACACCAAAAGACATTGGTGCAAGCCGTCATTCATGTTCTACAAGGGACTTCGTCGAGTGTCTGCTTGCTCAGTTTTGCCACTGCTGCTGACATGCTGTTGATATCCTTCAACTACAACCTCTGGGCTCAGTCTGTGATCATGAACTGGTTCCCATCATTGTTTCATGAGCTTGGAAAACTTAGGGAAATGAAAGTACAGCTTAACATCATTGAAGACATTTGCCCTGTGGCTCAGCGAACACGTGGAGTTGCTTTCCATTTTCAAGAAGCTGTAGAGAAAGAGATGTAAGCGATTTTAAAACAGGACATTCCACAGGCCCCAAACCATGGGTTTTGCCCATAGTAGTAGTACCAAAAAAGGACACTAACGGAGCAGTGTGCATATGTGTTACTATGCGCCAGGCAAACAAAGCCATCGAGAGAGAGAGAGACACCCTGGTCGACACATCACAGGCATGATCATGCAATTGAATGAAGCTGAAGTGTTTTCCCGTCTTGACCTGAACAAAGGATACCATCAGCTCAAGCTGGAACAGAAGTGCAGGTACATTACTACATTTACAACTCATTTTGGTTTGGTCAGATATAAAAAACTGCGTTTTGGAGCATCTTCGGCTGCGGAGATATTTCAGGATGTTTTTCACCTAGTATTTCAACCTCTTACTCATGCTTCAATTATGATGATATACTGATTTTTGGGAGTACACAACACAGCCCTTAACCAAGTGTGCCAGCTACTTAGTGATGCAGGCCTCACTTTGAACGCTGCAAAGTGTGAGTTTCACAAAACCAAACTCCACTTTTTTGGGCACATATTCTCTGATGGGGGAATGACTCCAGACCCAGACAAAGTGCAAGCACAGTAATCCAGTTGTTCCCCCACCCCAAGATGTTACCATGTTGCAATCCTTTTTAGTCTTGGCCAGCTTTTACTCAAGATACATTTTCAATTGATGCAGTGAAATGTACCATTTCAGTGGTCTCCAGAAGTTCAAAAGACATTAATCATGCAATAGAGAATGCAACTGAAATGGTCAACTTTGACCCCAAGTTACATACCGAAATAACAGTTGATGCGAGCCTGGTAGGGCTACGGGCAATCTTTGCTGAACACAAAGGCCATCCAAATGCTCTGGAACACATTATGGCCTATGCAATACGAAGCCTGTCTTAAACAGAGCGTGCCTACTCTCAGCCGGAGAAGGAGAGTCTGGCTGTGGTGCAGGACTGCAAACATTTTCATGTATTCCTCTACGGTAAATGATTCACTGTCATCACAGATCACCAGGCATTGCTTACAGGTTTTAGAAACCTGATGGCTAAGATGCCCCCTTGTATTGAGAGTTGGTGGGGTTGAGATTGCAAGAGTACAACTATGAGATCATGCATATGCCAGGAAAGGATCAAAGCCCAGCAGACTACTTTTCATGAGTGCCGCTGCATTGTCACAGTTCGACATCCAAGACAGCTGAAGCCTATCTCAACCTTATTGTGAGATCCAGTGGCTCTGTCTTTGGAACAAGTCAATGCTGCCACCAATGCAGATAAAGAGAGGACCATAATGAAAGAACTTTTTAACACACAATCATGGAGGAGAAATAGCAGACCGCTTGCCGACGATGTTGAATTCAAAAAGTTAAAAAATGTACAGGATGAGTTAGCCATCACCAAAGGAGGTGTAATACTGCGAGTCTCAAGAATCATCATACCTGGAAGCCTAAGACAGCTGGTCATTGAGCTGGCACATAAAGGACACTGTGGTATTGTAACCACCAAAAGAGCCTTAAGAGATCAAGTGTGGTTCCTTCGGCTAGATGAGTGAGTTGAGAAGGAACTGAAGGTGTGCCACATTTGCAATTATTTGTCTCCCAAGGTGAAGCAGCACCCAATGACAATGTCTAACCTTCCTGCACATGCTTGGTAGAGGTTTGCACTTGACTTTTTTGGGCCTTTAGGAAATGGACATTTTCTCATGGTAGTTATAGACTAGTATTCATGTTTTCCTTTGGTGGAAAACCTATATTCGACAACCCATGACAAAGTCATAGAATGGCTTCATGACATATTTGCAATCCTTGAAATCGTCAAATCTGACCCGCCTTTCTGCTGCAAAGAGTTCAAAGAATTTCTTGTCCAACTCAACGTCAAACACCAAAAGAGCACACCCCTCTGGTCCCCGGCCAATGGTGTAGTAGAACGATTCATAGGCACCCTCAAGAGGGTCATTCAATGAGCGTCCATGGAGGAAAATGATCTAAACCAAGCCCTGTGCCAGGCCCTCTAGGCCAATTGATCAACCCCTCACTCCAAAACTGGTGAGAATCCAGCCTCCTTGTTATTTGGGAGACCCATCAGAACAAAACTACCCCAATGGACCCCGGATCGACCACTGAACGATGACAAGGTTCAAGACGTGATTAAAAAAAGAATAATGAAAACATATGCAGATTGGTGTCACCATGCCCTAGAGACAGCCTTTGACAAAGAAGACTGGGTACTGGTTAATCAGAGATGAAAATGGAAAACAGGCACTCCTTTTGCCACTGATCCTCTACAGACAGTGGTGTGCAAGGGACATTTGAGAACAGCACTTTGTCCTTCAATCCATCACTTGGGACACGCTACATTTCAGACACCCACAGTGACACTTTTTGAGTCCTATAGCCGTGCGTGACGCAGCTCTGCCAACAGGTCCGGTTCCAACACCTGAGCTTATGTCACCGTTGTCCGTTCAGGGTGGACTTCTTGTATCACCCGGTAGGGCCGACAATTGCGAGCACCTCATCGACTGATTTAAGAAATTTGATTTTTGTGATGTTCACCATTTTTATTCAACAAAAGGGGAGATGTAGCATATTGATATAATGCTCACTATGACCCTCGTAGTTCTGGGGAGTACTCTGAGCAAGAACTACGTCATATGCGGGAAGGTGTTAGGTTGTGGTTAGTACTGGGTATGAGATTATGCACAGTGTGAGTGTATGCTAATGAATAAAGTATTTCACTGTAGCTCCCATGTGGCATATCTCATTTGCATGCTCCAGGGCTGGGGAAGACACTACATCTCTTACACCACTGGACACACAATCATGTCCCAATGATCTTAACCACAATAAATGTCTTGGGGCAGATTTACAAGCCCCTTGCAAAACTTTTGCGTCACTTTTAACATGGGAAAAGTGACGCAAAAGTGGTGCAAGGGGCTTGTAAATCTGCCCCCTCATGTTTACAAAGAGGTGCAGGACTCTACAAAGCTCTCCCAAAACACACATGCATCTGCACACAAGCGAACACACACGGGCACAGACACATAAACATAATTTCATGAGCATGCTTACACATTCAGATGAATGCACGCCCACATGCACAGTACCATGTATAATGATACACGCGCAAGAAAAGGCACACATTTAGACAATTATATAATGGTATAAAACAAATACACACAGACAGTTACTGTGTATCCGGAAATGTGACACAGTCACGGCACACAAACGTAGCACAATGTATAATATTATGTACTGTAAATAGACTCTCCTTTCAGGAAGATTTGCTTTCTGTTTCACTCTTTTTCAGGCAGCAATAGCTCTGACTGTTAGTGGATAATGGAATCAAGGAAGAGATGCTATCATAACAGAGTGCTACTTCATGCAGATTCCCTCTAAGAATTCTCATTTTACATCATTTGCATATTCAGTTCCATCAAGCTTGGCATGCAGGAGAGAAAAGGAAGCACGTGCTCAATTTGCAAGTCAAATTTCTCTCTTCAGAACACAAAAAGTGCTACTGTGTTCTCTTCTAGCCTCTGCAAAGGATGGCACCTGCCAGCTGGTGAGATATCTGACCCGCCCCGCATCTGGCGTGCACAGAAGAGACCCTTCTCCTCTTCCCAGGGGCTCGTCTCAGCCCAGGGTACCCCTGGCGGGGGGTGAGGTGAGTGCAGAGACTTTCAAGGGGAGAGGAAGCGGAGGACAGCCTCGAACCCTGGAGGTGGCATAACAAAACCTTAGCGGCCACCCCTGCAAGGTATGCGAGGGGTCCCCCCCTCCTTCCACAGTCCTTGGCCTCCATCTTGCACGTTCATGAGCTTTCCCCGGAGACAATCTATCCCACTGTTTACGCAGACACCGAGCCTCGGTGATCCGGCGACCAAGGTGTCCCTCAGGTGAAACAGAACTCAAAGACATGAACCTCACACACAGTTACCTCCCTGATTACACGTAAGGGGCAGCCTGGAGCTCGGGAAGCAGAGCTCTTCCTCGAGTTACACTGCCGGGTCAATTGTCACACACATCAATAAGTATGACCTCAGGCACCACACACCGGATCCCTGTTGGGGAACCTGCTCTCAGGGGCTTGAGAACACTCATGGGCCTATATGCCCTTGTATAGTTGTGTGGGTGGTGGTTTGGGGGGGGGGGGGGGTCTTCATGAAGCCAAATGCCTCTCCATCCAATGGAGACCTTGATGACTACTCTCTGAAAGAGAGGGGATATTGGAGTGACACTTGTGCATTTCACTTCCCCACCTACACTCTGAAAGGAAAGAGGGGTTGGCAGAATATTTTTGTGTATGGGGCCCGCTTCAAATATCCAGAACCAATCACTGCTCACTTGTATGCCCCAACAAAACAACACTTTGGTGTAGGAGGCTTAAGTTAATCTTAATGTCCAAACAAAATGTTGCTCACCCTGACAAAAAATTAGCGAATTGTGTTATCAGTGAATATGCACCACTCTTTGACATATGTCCATTGCTTTGCCAAAGAATACATGTAGATTGTTATCTTCATCTAATATATGCGCGATATATCATGCTAGATTCACATGAGTCCATCACATTAGCATAAGAACACATGCATACATAATATCAGGTGCCAGATTGTTCATATACTTATGTGAGATGAAATGTCAATTAACTAACCCATGTCTCACTTCTCTTGTCTTTCTTCCTCTCCACGGATCCCCCTTTTCTAGTCTCTCTGCTCTAGATTGTCACCTCTGCAGTCTCTCTCTCTCTCTCCCCTGCTCTGCCCCTTACATCCTCTCTGCAGTCTCTCCTCTCCCCTGCAGCTTCTTTACCTTTCATTTCACCTCTTTCCTCTGCCCCTTCTCTTCCGATCTCTCATGCCTTGCTTTTCTACTCTCCCCTGCTGTCTATTCTCTCAAGATTTCGTTGTCTCTTTTTTGCTCCCAGTCTTTCTGTCGGCCTATCCTCTCTCTCTTTCACTCTCAACCTTTCTTATCCACTTTGTTCCTTCTCTCTTAGTAAGTCTTTCACTCTTTCATTCTCGTTTCTTTTCTTTTCTTGTTCTCCTCCTCTCTCACTCTGTCTCTCTGACTTGCCCTTTCCTCTGCCTTGCCCCTATATCTTCCCCAGCCCCTGTCCACTGTCTTCCTTTCTGTTGTTTTTGCTGGGACTTCTCTCACAGAAGTGCCAATACATGTAGTGTCACCACGTGTCATACAATATCTTCTCTCAGCCTTAACCTCTTCCTAATTCAAACATCTTGCAAACCTTGAACAGTGCCCCATCTAACAAATACCTCATCAAATCCCTTTATCATATGAGCACTAAATAAATCATCCATAAGCAAAGCAGACTCAACGCTTTCAGTCCTAGCATAGTCTGTCAACTTCTTCATGTGCTTCCCAATAATCCCTGAAACATCCAGGCCTCTGCCTCTCACCTGGCTCAACCCAACTCTAATACTCCACTCACCCTGAACAGCTCTCCAAAATGGCCTGCAAAACTTCAATCACTGGAATAAACCCAAAATAAATGCAGACTTACGTCTGATCCTATTTCTAAACCTTTATCCTAATGTATTTGAGAATCTCTCTAGATCACTACGAAAGCTCCAAACCTCTGAAATCAGCAGTACATTTCTCCAGCCTGCAAATAACATTAAGTAAATATCTCAATCAGATCTTAATCCAATAATCTAGAGTAAAGCGCCAGCCAGATCTCACAACCCTGTCACCTACTGTAAACACATACACAAGTCGCGCTCATCATCATCATCGCAGGCACATCCCTTCTCAGGAAAAGCCCCATAGATCTGGAACTCGCTCTCTAAGGATCTCTGCTGCAACCCCTCCTTTCCTTCCTTCAAACAGACCCTCAAATCTCCACTGCTCAACAACTACTCCAACACACGCGCAAGCTGCTTTACGTTTCCCTCATTGACTGGATCCTTCTAAATGGTTGCATGGCTCTGTCAGTTCCTTATCTGTCTCCTGTTGACCTCCTCTATGCTTCCCTGTTATATGCCTTCATGACTCTTTGTCCACTTAATGCTGTATTGTTTTTAACTTCTTTCTTATATGAATCCCCACTATACCTCTTGTAAACTTACTCTCACAAACTGTAAAGCACTCTGATACCCTCAGGTCTAGATAGTATTATATAAAAACTCAAAAATAACTAATTTAATAAATAACAAGTTAAACTAATCCCAGAGTTGCAACTGTGTAAATTTACTGTAAACAAAGCATATTGTCTCTCAAAACCTAAATATTAACTTCGCTGAAACGCTCCACTAAGATCATAAAGCTACTAACCATAAACTCTACTTTTCTCAATCTTGTCATTTGAAAATAATGTTAACCTCTCACGAACAGTGTTTGTTGGTCATGCTTAAGACGCAAGTCTCCTACTGCCTATGTCAGTATTTCTAAGCATTGGACATTCTTGAACATACACCCTTGGTGCTACATGCCATCCTTGACCTTCCCTCAATATCTGACCACACTTCAGTCTTTCATTACCTTAACATGGCTCTGACACAAAGTGCTTAACCTTGTAAACCTTTTTAAAATGTAACCCTACACAGCAGTGTGGGTGTTCGATTACCTCTCCGTAGGGTCTCTCAGCATGACCATGAACTTGGCATTTGGATGAAAGGTGTGAAGGAAATCTTGGATCAGGAATGGTGGTTCTCCGCTGCTTGTGTTGCCGTAGAAGAACGTCCAGGCAGTATTGTCCCACATTGTTGAAGCACTGGCCTCTCCTGGCAAGAGGTAGTAGAGGTTATGCTTTATATTATGTTACTTTATGTTACATTCTGTTTTGCTTTGTTTCAAGAGATGGGTTGCGCACAAGCCTACTACGCTCCTCTCCAATTTCATCATGGTAGATGTAATGTAGAACAGTCTGATGATTTACATTTTTCAAAGTATTGATTGATATGTCCAAGGCCAGCCAGTGCTAGATATCTCTTTACTCATGTATCTTTCATACTTTTGATACTCATGCGTGACTAGCTTTCGTTCCTGGAGCCACATTCTCAACAGAGCCCCAGTGCATGCTGCTGGCTCACACCGCATTATGGCTCCCGTAGCATTGCATATTTAATTTCTACAAACGGATTGCACACTGAATGGCAAGTCGGCAACAGTCCTCTCCAAATGCATGGTAGACTTATGAAGATGTAAAGCAGAAAAGCATGCACCCACCACCGTCTTCCCCCTCCTGAGTACAACAATAAGTCCTTCATCATCAAACAAGTTTAATGTGAAGTCTACCTATGATGATGTTGTCCATCGCCGTATCTGTCCCAGTTTTGATGTGCTGTGGACCATGGACCTGATGAGCTGCCAAATCAAAGAGATCCAAGTAATCCTCGATCGGGTATCGGGTGGAAAGTCCATCCCTCAGTCGGATTATTCCTAGAAGATATATGGATCATAGTCAGAATCTAGAGAGCTTAGACAGGCTAAATCTCACCCGCAGTCAGCTGTGTCTTCTGTACAGTCACACTCAACAGGGTGGGGAAAGAACTTTCATTGCCCTGAGGAACAAACAGGGGCAAGGAGCCCAGGAGGGACATGGAGCGACACTGAGGTAGAAGGCAGAGGAAGAGGAGGACAAGACGACACATGGAGATGATAAAATCAACTGAATTCACACAGAGTGAGATTTCAACACAGAGTTTTTAACCATGTGAACTATCTCCTCCCAGGACACATTTTCATATATTTACCAAGATGCCAGCTAGGGTATAGTTGTAGCATTTGAACAGCACACACTGTTAGAGTAGTCTGTTAGCCAGTACCACCCCTGTCTAAAGACTCATAGGATGTCCGGGTGACCTCAGTTGAAGGGTTTTTAAAACAACAGGCTTAATGTTACTGTTTGAACACTCCTTTTTCCTAGCAACAAGGCATTGATTGCAACATGGCACCATCTGTGACCTTTTGTCGTGCTGCAGTAAGGTAACAAGGTCTACCAGATCTCACCCTTACAGTTCCATCGGGCTAATGCGGCATCCTTTCCTGCACTAAGCCTCCATTGCTCACTCTTTCACTTTTCTTTGCGACAAACGAGGAATGCTCCTATTTGGGCAATATTCTCAATTCCGCTTTAATCATCCTCATTCAAATCGAGTGCATTGAATCATGTGAACACTACCTCAATGAGCATTGCTCCCAATGCTTTGGTGGACTGCCACTAAATTGTGCATCCCCCATGTTGTGGCCAGGGGTTCTTCAAGGCACCTCTGATGGTATTCACACCTCTAGAGCTTCCTCTGTAAGGTTGGTCATCAATCAGAATGAGGGCTTCTCTCCCACAGATATGGAGATCGAGTCTATTGATGCTATGAGCCTTGATCTGGCAGTGCCAGACTGGAAACCAAAATAACCACTGGCAAAATCAGCCTTAAACTGCTGTGTGTGTCTGTGACTAAAACCGAAGCATGGTTGGGTCACGGCAGCCCTTCCTGCTCTTGAAGCTTTCCCGTAGCCTGCAGCCTACTGGGGAAATGCCAAAGTCCGGCGATGTCAGCTGTGATTTGATTCAGCTCATGCTCTCTTAAGGTTCCTGCCAGCTACTTCCCCCAGCGGGGTGAGGCCCGCGTTGCTTGCTCTTGTATTGAGGATGTGTCGCCCTTGTTGTCATGGCCTGCCAAGGCAGGAAAGGCAGAGGCTATACTCCTGTGTGGGTTGCTCCCTTTACCCCCGGTGAGCATCCCCGGCAGGAAAGGCTCTCTCTGGAAGACTCTGTTTTGTTGGACATAGGCCTTTTAGCACTGGCCCGGAATGAAGTCCACGGTGGTCTCTGTATGGTTCCTTCCTCTGTTTTAAATGGTTGCAAGGTCCTGGTGCAGTGTCTCTCGGTGTGGTTGTTCTTGATGCTGTGGAGCTGCTCTTATTTGAGATCCTCCAATAGCTCTCCCATCAGGGTGGATCTCTCTAATTGGACTCCACCCTACAGAGCCACCCCAGGGGCGCAGCTGTCAATGGTGCAACGGGTGCAGTGGTACCAGCGCCCAGAGGTTACACGGGCCTAATAAACGGTGATTATTGTTGTACTTTGATACCCAAACAGCAAACGGGGCTCGTTGTCCTTCCTTGCGCTGGGGCTCATGGCACCCTTGCTGCGCCACTGTGCGCCGCAGTCTGTTGGTGTTGCTTTATAATGCCTCCATGGGTCAGGAGGGTGCACCGCGGCACAGGAGGAGGATGGACTGCGGCACAGCTGGGGCAGTAAAGATACCAGAGTCAGGAGTATGGACCGCGGCACAGGTGGGGCAGTAAAGGTACCAGAGTCAGGAGTATGGACCGCGGCACAGATGGGGCAGTAAAGGTACTAGAGTCAGGAGTATGGACCGCGGCACAGATGGGGCAGTAAAGGTACCAGAGTCAGGAGGATGGACAGCGGCACAGGTGGGGCAGTAAAGGTACCAGAGTCAGGAGAATGGACAGCGGCACAGGTGGGGCAGTAATGGTACCAGAGTCAGGAGGATGGACAGCGGCACAGGTGGGGCAGTAATGGTACCAGAGTCAGGAGTATGGACAGCGGCACAGGTGGGGCAGTAAAGGTACCAGAGTCAGGAGTATGGACCGCGGCACAGGTGGGGCAGTAAAGGTACTAGAGTCAGGAGGATGGACAGCGGCACAGGTGGGGCAGTAAAGGTACCAGAGTCAGGAGAATGGACAGCGGCACAGGTGGGGCAGTAATGGTACCAGAGTCAGGAGTATGGACCGCGGCACAGATGGGGCAGTAAAGGTACCAGAGTCAGGAGGATGGACAGCGGCACAGGTGGGGCAGTAAAGGTACCAGAGTCAGGAGAATGGACAGCGGCACAGGTGGGGCAGTAATGGTACCAGAGTCAGGAGTATGGACCGCGGCACAGATGGGGCAGTAAAGGTACCAGAGTCAGGAGTATGGACCGCGGCACAGGTGGGGCAGTAAAGGTACCAGAGTCAGGAGTATGGACCGCAGCACTGATGGGGCAGTAAAGGTACTAGAGTCAGGAGGATGGACAGCGGCACAGGTGGGGCAGTAAAGGTACCAGAGTCAGGAGAATGGACAGCGGCACAGGTGGGGCAGTAATGGTACCAGAGTCAGGAGTATGGACCGCGGCACAGATGGGGCAGTAAAGGTACTAGAGTCAGGAGGATGGACAGCGGCACAGGTGGGGCAGTAAAGGTACCAGAGTCAGGAGAATGGACAGCGGCACAGGTGGGGCAGTAATGGTACCAGAGTCAGGAGTATGGACCGCGGCACAGATGGGGCAGTAAAGGTACCAGAGTCAGGAGGATGGACAGCGGCACAGGTGGGGCAGTAAAGGTACCAGAGTCAGGAGAATGGACAGCGGCACAGGTGGGGCAGTAATGGTACCAGAGTCAGGAGTATGGACAGCGGCACAGGTGGGGCAGTAATGGTACCAGAGTCAGGAGTATGGACCGTGGCACAGGTGGGGCAGTAAAGGTACCAGAGTCAGGAGGATGGACAGCGGCACAGGTGGGGCAGTAATGGTACCAGAGTCAGGAGTATGGACAGCGGCACAGGTGGGGCAGTAAAGGTACCAGAGTCAGGAGTATGGACCGCGGCACAGGTGGGGCAGTAAAGGTACTAGAGTCAGGAGGATGGACAGCGGCACAGGTGGGGCAGTAAAGGTACCAGAGTCAGGAGAATGGACAGCGGCACAGGTGGGGCAGTAATGGTACCAGAGTCAGGAGTATGGACCGCGGCACAGATGGGGCAGTAAAGGTACCAGAGTCAGGAGGATGGACAGCGGCACAGGTGGGGCAGTAAAGGTACCAGAGTCAGGAGAATGGACAGCGGCACAGGTGGGGCAGTAATGGTACCAGAGTCAGGAGTATGGACCGCGGCACAGATGGGGCAGTAAAGGTACCAGAGTCAGGAGTATGGACCGCGGCACAGGTGGGGCAGTAAAGGACCCAGAGTCAGGAGTATGGACCGCGGCACTGATGGGGCAGTAAAGGTACTAGAGTCAGGAGGATGGACAGCGGCACAGGTGGGGCAGTAAAGGTACCAGAGTCAGGAGAATGGACAGCGGCACAGGTGGGGCAGTAATGGTACCAGAGTCAGGAGTATGGACCGCGGCACAGATGGGGCAGTAAAGGTACTAGAGTCAGGAGGATGGACAGCGGCACAGGTGGGGCAGTAAAGGTACCAGAGTCAGGAGAATGGACAGCGGCACAGGTGGGGCAGTAATGGTACCAGAGTCAGGAGTATGGACCGCGGCACAGATGGGGCAGTAAAGGTACCAGAGTCAGGAGGATGGACAGCGGCACAGGTGGGGCAGTAAAGGTACCAGAGTCAGGAGAATGGACAGCGGCACAGGTGGGGCAGTAATGGTACCAGAGTCAGGAGTATGGACAGCGGCACAGGTGGGGCAGTAATGGTACCAGAGTCAGGAGTATGGACCGTGGCACAGGTGGGGCAGTAAAGGTACCAGAGTCAGGAGTATGGACAGCGGCACAGGTGGGGCAGTAATGGTACCAGAGTCAGGAGTATGGACAGCGGCACAGGTGGGGCAGTAATGGTACCAGAGTCAGGAGTATGGACCGTGGCACAGGTGGGGCAGTGAAGGTACCAGAGTCAGGAGGATGGACAGCGGCACAGGTGGGGCAGTAAAGTTACCAGAGTCAGGAGGATGGACCCAGGTACAGGTGGGGCAGTAAAGATACCAGAGTCAGGAGGATGGACCCAGGTACAGGTGGGGCAGTAAAGGTACCAGAGTCAGGAGGATGGACCCAGGTACAGGTGGGGCAGTAAAGGTACCAAAGTCAGGAGGGTGGGGCAGTAAAGGTACCAGAGGTAGGAGGATGGACCTAGGCATGGGTGGGGCAGTAAAGGTGCCAGAGTTTACTTCCAGCTTCCAGCTTTAAAGGTGCCATGAAAATGAGAGCTTCTCACCACGGACTGTACATCCCAAGAAGCTGAGAGGTGGAGGACTTAGGGTCAAATGCACAGTGAACAACTTGTTTTTTCCTGGAGCTCTCAGTACAGCCCTCCACACACACGCAAACACACAAACACACAAACACAAAGGGGTCATCCCATATGCTGCAAAGTAGAGGCCTACTGTGGTGTGTACACAGCGAGCCATGGGTCCTTTCTCCGTAACCCCCGCATATACTGAGAGAATACAGAAAGCCAAGAGGCAGAAAACAAGAGGTCTCTCTATGACTCTTGTGCCCCTACCATTGGTGTACACCATGAGGCCTGGAGTACGGAGCAATATCCGTATCTGTAAGTCATCCCTCCTCTGCTGGAACACTCTGAGCCATGGGACGTGGGGCAACAACTCCTCAATAAACCCGCCGACCTACACTGGGATAATAAAGTGACTCATGGGACAGACGGACAAATAGTTCCCATAAGGAATTAACCTCCCTACATGGGTCTGGGACAAGGACCCTGAACTCCCTCTATAACTCTTATGCAAGGGACAGAGAGAACGATTAATCAACTATAACCTTCCTGCCACTATGCCTTAATGAAAGCTGCCAGTTTTCTCAATTATTCGGTCTCACTGCACTTGTGAGAACCATGAGCGACCAGCTCGAATCCAAGAGCACCCTCTATATATATGTCACCATACAGGGGGTAAACAGCAGGCCAGGGGGTAAAATCAAACTGCCCTCTGAGTAAGAGTGACCCAAACACTGATGGATATCATGGATCTGAGAACATGAGCTCCTTCACTTCCCCACTCTCCGCATAGGGTGGCCATCTCCATCCAGGTCATTACAGACACTTTTTCCAGTCCTGGACTTTTGTGTAACAGCTTAATGTTGGGTAATTCTGGGATTTGCAGTCTTGGTTTGCTTTCACTGAACTAATTACATGAGCACACCTGAATTCTGTCATCTGTAGATGAAAAGTTCAGGACTGGAGCAGGTGTCCATAATGACCCGGAGTAAGGAGGTCCCTTTACCGCCCCACCAGAGGTGCTTTGGGACTCACTCAGCAGAGTAATCACTCACTCAATAACCCCAGCCTCCACATTGGGAGCAAAGGGAGTGCTATCCGTCTTCATTTGCTGTTAAGTTCCTCACGCGGAGACCAAGAGCCCCAGCAGCTGGGACACTTTGAAGGTGGCGTACATTGCCGTCCCACATTTCACCCAGCAAAGCAAGTGAGCATGACATTCAAGACCAAGTCTGGAAGAGTTCTCCCACACCACAAAAGATTTAGAATAGATAGAGTGGCATTTTTAGAGTACATTTCTCAAATTCATCTGCTAAAAAGTGACAGGTTTTGCAAGCACTTCTCAAGGAGGCCCTTATGAAATATTCCAGTACTTTCATGACTTGCCAAGCAAGCCTGACTCTTCACAGGGATAATGGAGGGGAGTGTGTTTGTCTGTCTGTGAGTGCCTGTGTATGTGTGAGGACTTGGTGAGTGTTGTGCCCACTTCTCACCCATGTAAAAAGCCAGCCCTCAAATAATGGTGGTAAATCCTTACACTTTGAGGGCATCTATCTGATGATGCGTATTCCCCACCTGGGTAAAACGGTGGCCTTGGTACAATGGTGGCAATACTTGGCAACTTGTGGGCATCCATGGCACGATGACCACAATTTGTAAATTGATGGTCCAGGCACAATGGTGGGAATTCATGGCAACTAGTGGGCCTTCCTGGCATGCTGCTTATCCCTGACAATATTCTGCCTTTGGCATTACAGTGTTTTTTCCTGGCATATCATGTGAATCCATGCCATGATGGTGCCTCTCTCTGGCATAATGGGGATCCTGACAGAATGCTGATAATTGTTGACCTTTTGTGCACATTAATAGCACAGTGCTTTCCATCCATAGGCTAATGATTGTCCTTACCATGCAGGTGGTCATTCTTGGAAAATTGTCAAGAAACTCAAATAGCCAAACTGTGAAGGTGGTTATTCTTGACAATTACTCCACACTGGTCCTCACTCGTGGCATACTGGCCACTCTGGCACAATCGAGGTAATTCTTGAAATATTGTGGAAGTCCGTGGCACAGTGATGGTTCTATCAGTATGGTGTTAATGATTACTATATTGAGGGCATATTAGTGTTAATATTGGAGGCAGCCATGGCACCCACACCGATTATAGTGTTAGCCCTGCATTAAGGTATATTGTTAGCCCTGCATTAAGGTATAGTGTTAGCCCTGAATTAAGGTATATTGTTAGCCCTGCTTTAAGGCATATTGTTAGCCCTGCATTAAGGTATAGTGCTAGCCCTGCATTAAGGTATAGTGTTAGCCCTGAATTAAGGTACATTGTTAGCCCTGCATTAAGGTATATTGTTAGCCCTGCATTAAGGTATAGTGTTAGCCCTGAATTAAGGTATATTGTTAGCCCTGCTTTAAGGCATATTGTTAGCCCTGCATTAAGGTATAGTGCTAGCCCTGCATTAAGGTATAGTGTTAGCCCTGAATTAAGGTATATTGTTAGCCCTGCATTAAGGTATATTGTTAGCCCTGTATTAAGGTATAGTGTTAGTCCTGAATTAAGGTATATTGTTAGCCCTGCATTAAGGTATATTGTTAGCCCTGTATTAAGGTATAGTGTTAGTCCTGAATCAAGGTATATTGTTAGCCCTGCATTAAGGTATAGTGTTAGTCCTGCATTAAAATGGTAATTAATTATAGATAGTGGCTATGTATGGCATGATAGTGCCTACAATAGCATAATAACGGCCCTTTCTTAATGGTACTATATCCCAGTACTCTGTGGGCACTCATGGTGCGATTGTCCCAGGGCACAAATGTAAATATTTTTTAACACATATGGCCCTATTCGCAAAAGTAAACTTAAAGCTGAATAAATCGACACATGTAGATTAAGTTTTACACTTTGTAGTAACTTTATTTCTCTATGTTATTCACCATTTCCGAGTATAAAATTCTGACAAAACTTAGACTTACATTTCTCTACCCCCTCAGTTTGGAGAGTGGAGAGTGCATAAATGTGATTTACAAAAATAAAGTTACTACTGGTGACTTGATGACTGTATTTTACGTTCCGCACGCTTGACGGACACCACTGCACAAGAGGCGCAGCTCGCAATGCGGAAGTGATGGAAGAGGCTGAGACATCTACATGTAGGACCCTACTAAATGTACTATGGAGGGCAGTTTGTGGATAGGTCCCAAAATATCCAAGTAAGCTCGAGAAGACAGGAACTAGTTCAAGTAAGCTTCTGTAACAAGTTTGCTTGTGTGCATGTTTAACCAAACCATTCTAAAGCCTAGGACAGGCATGTCTGCACAATGCCTGGAGTTTGAGGAGAAGGTTGGCCAAGGTGAAACGTATTGTATTTATGATTGCGTGTTCGAGATGTATAGCTTCTTTCTATATATTCCTGCTACATCTTCTTCATCTGCCCTTTATGTTCTTCCATTTTTACAAAATGCCCCTTCTGGGTTGGAAGGATCTTAGTAAAGAAGTAAAGAGCATACCTGTCTCCATTCGGAGACCAAATGCAGCACAGGCACATACAAGATTACACGGCTCTCAGAGGTCTAACACATCTCACATGCACTCACCAGTCAAACTCACAACATTGAACATGAAGGAAGAAGCATTACCACCAAAACAAACTAAAACCTCCGGAAATTAAAAGCAGGCAGTGGAGGAGCACAAATGGGGAGGGTAAGCAGAAATGAATGGCCAAAGAATGGGATAAATTGGGTTTTAAAAATAGATGGCGAGTCCAGTGGAACATCTTTATAAAAATGTGAACTATGTGAAATATTTGGTGGAAAAATCATCGCACGAAGCGCCTTATTTATAGTTGGATATAAATGGAGTTGTCTAATGTCTACAGAAATTTGGGGGCATATGTATCAACATCACCATTTGCGATTCTCAAATAGCGATTTTTAAAGAATCGCTATTTGAGAATTGCAAAACGGGATGTATTTAAAAAATTGCAAACTTTTTGCGATTTCTTAAAATTCCTTAATTGCGATTAGCAAATTGCGAAATCGCAATTAAGGAATACCTGCCCATTCATTTCTATGGGCCAGGAGACCCATAGGAATGAATGGGAAGTAATTCTCAAATAGCGAATCGCAATTTGCTAATCGCAATTTGAGAATAATTTAAAAGGTGCAAGGGTGTCATGATGACACCCTGATGCACCCCTGAAATGAGCGTGTGTGTGCAAATGGCGCACATACATGCCCTAAGGGCATGTATGAGCGCTACGTGGCACTTTGTAAAATTCAAAAAAGTGCATTTTGAAAGGAAATCGCAAATTACCACCAACTGGAAGTTGGTGGTAATTTGCGATTTCCTAAGGATAATTCGCACAACTTGGGTGCTTTTTACATATCATTTAAGAAATCGCAATTTGCGATTTCTTAAATGCTTACGCAAAATTAAGAAATCGCTAAATTAGCAATTCCTTAATTTAGCGATGGGATTTGCCTCATACATCCCGATTACCGATTTTTTAATCGCAAACGCTGTTATTTTGCGAATCGCAGCGTTTGCGATTAAAAAATCGTTTGATACATATGCCCCTTGATTACCACCTCGCTCGTAACTACGGGCTCTAGTGCTGCATTGAGGAAACCCTAGTTCAGCGCTTGTTTTCTACGCCCATGTACAGATGCCGTGGCGCCCCGGCCTGACCAGTCCCTGAATACTCTTGGGTGATGTTCCTTAGTGACTATTCTTAGTGTGGTGCTGGCTTCAGGCAACTCTAGGATTCTTTTTGGATTGCTGTCAATGTGACAGAGACCTTTTACCCACTCTCATTTCCTTTGGGCATTTTGTTTTCCATCCTACATTTTCATGCCTTAAACCATGTTTCTCCATTT
The DNA here is from genome assembly GCF_964204655.1 of Triturus cristatus. Taxonomy (NCBI): domain Eukaryota; kingdom Metazoa; phylum Chordata; class Amphibia; order Caudata; family Salamandridae; genus Triturus; species Triturus cristatus. The sequence continues at coordinate 68,449,463 of NC_140580.1, read as the reverse complement.
TTAACTTATTTTTGTCAATAAATAGCTTTCTTTTTTGAACTAACTTAATGTAATCATGATGACCTTTCTTCACCTACCCACACCTACATACATTACTCAGAGGAATACATAGGTGCTCCATACAAACCACCAATGTTGTATTCAAGGATGCTCTTGTTGAATATTGTTTAGCTCTGAAGGGGGCAGCATGAAAGCTTAGTCACAACTTATAGCCTGCTGGGGAAACTTCGCACAGTACTTGTCCAAAAATGTAATTTATTATAACTGCAAGGAGAGATTGGATTTAGGAATTGACAACATTTTGCAAGTAAGCTATGAATTGTTGGCTTAGTGGTGTTTAGGATATCTGAACAAACATTCGAAACATTTCAACATTGTGTTTCTTATAAACAGAAGTGAGCTTAGATACTGCAACTCAAATTAAAACACACGATTCTTATGAACTAAGAGACCCCCCAAAGATGTTCTTCTCCTCACCCCTCAGAACTAACCTTTGACACTGTTTCACACTTACCAAACCGCTTCCTGGTCCACCAATGTGGCTCCTTCAGGAGTGAGAAGCGCACAGATGGGTGCAGACTTAGCCGGTTGAAGAGGTCGGTAGTACCACACTTGGGCTGGCCAATGATGTAGAAGTGGGGGAGGCAGCGCAGACGGAAACACTTTTCCCCACGCCAGAGGAGGTTCTTCCAAAAAACCTTACGCAGATACTCGAAGAGGCTTCGAAAGCGGGTGGAGTAGAGAGCGTAAGCATTGGAGCTGTATGGATCTGCACTGACGTTCCCCCGGTACTCTTCATACCAGCATGGGTTTTCAATACTTGAAAGAAACCTATTTGGTATTATGGAGAAGATCTGTAGAGGAAACAGGAATTGATCATACGTTATCGAAAAGTGGAGGCCCTACAGAGCCTACCTTGGGTTCCACATGAATATACAGAGAACATAAAATCAAAATACAAAATAAAAGCAAAAGAAACAGCCAGGATAACATCCAAGAGTAATATTTTGAAATAGCCACCAAACAGAAAATCACATGTACATGACACAACAATAATTGCCCCAGATTCAGTTCTCATGGCTCCACGTGTGAATTCACAGGCGTCACAAATGACATCATCAACAAGATCACTGGTGACATCACAAATCACATCACCGCTGACATCCCTAATAACATCACTGAATCAGTTAGCGATTGGTTTTGAATCACCCCATTTCTGGAAGACTTTGCAGACCAGCCTTGCTCCCTGACTGACTTGATTGGCTATATAAGACACACTACACCAGTCAAAAAGTCTCTTCTATTCTGGGGCCATAGACATATGTACATATTAGCATAATCACTGCAGCCTGGTGGTATTACATTCCCTTTTCCTCTATGGGAGAGATTCCCTTCATCCCACAGGTGTTCTTTTAGGATCCTCCTCCCTACCCTCTGCTATAACATTATCTTGGCTTTTTGGAAGTTTGTTTCTGGTTTTTGTCCTCAGCACCTCAGTTAGGCTGCTTGGGTTCTGCCCTCTTATCTTGGATTCTCCCCTACAGACTTTCCTAGACAGGCCGATGAAGAGTCACTGTTTAGTGGATTTGCTAACCTCCGCAAGCGCTGTGCAATTAAAGTCTACAGTATGCAGGGGCAAATCTGAATATTGTTGTCATTAGATTGTGCAATGCCTCATAAGTTGTTAACTTTACCCCAGCCCTCCATGGATTTCAGCACAGTGTCCTGCCTTGATTTTCAAGGTGGGTGGACTAGTTGATACTGACCTAAATTTGCTCCAGTACTTTCCAGGGTTCAGCCCAAACCTCCTCAACAGAGCTTCTTTCATGTCAGGATAATGTGTGCATTTTCCAATATACAAGGCTACAACTGTGCTTTAACCTTATTAAGCTAATATTCCTATTATAGCAGCACCTTAATGCTCCTTCGCATTCAGGTACAAGGGATCAAAGTTGAAAAATGTTAACCACTGTAAATAATTGAATTTCTTTTCCAGCAACCGTTTATATAGTTCATAGCTCATCATAGGACCAAACAAGATTTTGGGTGCTCATATCATTTTTACCCCTAATACCTCTATTCTCCTCGTCGGTGTTTATACTGCCTAGATATTTAGGAAGCAAAGAACAATTATTCCATAGAGGTGCGTAAATATTAACCTATGGAATTTTAAAGTCGCTAGCTGTATCCCGATAAATATAGGCCAATGATTGAACCAACTTCAACATTACCTGCTTGAAGTAAGTTGGGTGAAAGTATCCGACCTTTTCCTCCTCTCTAAACAACAAGGCAATAGCACATTATTGAGATGCAACACACTCTAATATCCGATTAATGTGTGACCCCAATGCCATCTGAAGGTACCTACTACAGGAGAACCCATGAGAGAAACAGAAAACGTTGAAGAATAGACCCTTTCAGGGACATTCATACTTTACAGAACCAACAGCGGGAAGTTAACCAAATTCTTCAGCCTGCCAAAGAGATTTACAAATCAAATTCCAGATTGTATGAGAAGAGATGATTTGATCCTGAGATACCCAATCATGTTTGCTGTACAAAACTAGACTTTTCTTCTTTTTTATTGTTATTAAAATCTTTGCCTTTCCATATTTGACCACTGATTTCAATCGGGCCCCAAATTTCTCGGCATCCTCAAATCGTGCAACATCATTAGTAAGGAAGGTGAAGTGATTCTAAAGAACAGCAACTGAATAGAGCCTGATGTTCACATGAGAACAAACTATCTTAAAAGGGACTCAAGAGAAAAAAAATTAAGAGAGCTAAGGGTGCTGGGTGCCGCACTCTTAATATAGAAGACAGGTGAAAAAGTCACATTCACCACTACTGCAGTAATTAGAGATATGTTATTATTGACGGATGGCAATCATAAGAAAATTTGGCAAGCAATACATAGGGCGTCCATAAGTAGCACCATTGGACCCCGTTGAATGGATCCAAGTGAAGACCCAGTACTGCTGGTGTGCACAAATTGTTCGGTTGTCGTGTGCCTGTAGTATTTCTGCTAGAAATGAAAACATTCTGTCCATAAAGATCATTCAACTCAGAAACAGACTTCGCCAATTCATGAAGATTGTTGCATGAAGTTCCCTGCTCAGGCCAGTAAGAAAAGGGTTTACTATGATAGCTTCTTTTTTTCAAAAAACAGTTATATTAGCTATTCCCCAAGAACAGGCAATGGATTCCATTCCATCTACAAAATAAATTAGTTGGTTAATTCTTGAAAACACCTGTGGAATGCTTTCAGTTCCAGCTGCCTGCTCAGATGACAACTTGCATATAGATTGTACTAATTACTTCAGTGACACATCCTCCCCTCACTATGTTATCTCATCACCTCCCCCCCCCCCCACACACACACTCCCCTGGCTGGGAAACCATTTAGGTTGATGCTGACATATATTTTGCCTTATTTGTTTTTGGGTGCCCCTTATATCATCCATTTGCTACTTTGTTTCGGCTCTGCATGTTTCCATTCATTTGCAATTGCTTGCTTAAATGCCATTATAATGCAAACACATTCATTATATATTTTTTTCCAAATGTTTTATTGATTTTCAAACTTTATAACCATGAGCACATGTCCAACTACGTTGTTGCACATCTGGATTAACAGCACATATGATACACTGAACGAGAAAGTCATGCAGCATCTAATAACATGATTGATCATAACTCATGCATTACATATATAGTGTGAATTATTAGGAAATCTTTAGTCCATATAGTCATGTATTTGTTCGAATATTAGGTGGTTAGGAAAAAGAATAAGAGTTCTATACTTTAATTTAAAAGTAATTCTCATGTTATTTCTCTCATCTTAAATCCTGATTATGAAGTTTATTTTTCTACAAATAGTTTAGAGTGTATATAAAAGCTGTCCAAAGCCCTCTTCACAGGCATTCCGAACAGCAGAGCAGCATGGCTACGAGCTGAGCCACACCAAGGCATTCGAGGCTGTTTAACATCCTTTCCTGCTAAGACATAACTTACCCTTATTTTTCAGACAGACCCACAGACTGGACAAACATACAAAGTTTAGAAATGAATATGTGTTGACTCTTTTGAAATACATATCCTGATTTGGCAGTACCTTTGAAGCTGAAAGATTAGGCATTTAGGGTTTCTAAAAATGCACGTATATATATTAAGTGGCCTGCTTTCATAGCATTTACATTCTGCGCTTATTCCCTCACTATAATATTATGAATTCCTGCAAGTTATGCCGCACAAAATTGGCGTGAAAAAAAGCCTTAAAAATAACAGTGTGGAGTTCTTGTATGTGGGCACTTGTAGTGAAAGGTTGCTCAAACTCACAACAAAAATAAATGGAAATGCCTGACAGGCTCTGCCATTGTTACATGCCCACTTCGTATTATCTCTAGGTAAGTTGAGGGAAATACGTGTGTCATAACTTTACTGTTACTTCAACTCACGCTTGGTAGTTGGTCCATATCTGCACTTGCCAAGACCATGAAGGATCTGCGGGGTTGTGTTTATATAATGGCCGGCTTGCAAAAATGTAACAATGATACATATTGCAACTCTTCCTGAGAGAGCCAAGTCCAATATCTAAAAGAGGACAATTTCTCTTTCCTCCTCATCCTCAAGTAGGCTATCCACATTGTCAAACATCATTGAAATCCTCTTCTTAGAATCCTCATCACTGAGCCACAGAGCTAAGACTTCCCTTTACTGATGCATCTAAGGAAAACAGCAATCAAATCCACAAAAATGATTCAGTGATTCAATTTAAGATGCTCCATCAGGCCTACTACGATAGGGCTCGCTTACATGGAATAGGTAGGGCGGAATCCCGTAATTGTCTACGCTGTACGGCAGAGCGGGGTTCCTTTTTACATACAACATGGGAATGCACTATGATTTGGGAGTATTGGACTGCCATACTAGGAGAACTAAATATGCTGAGAGACAACATACCAGTTGATCCATAATACATCCTCTGGGGTATACCAACTGAAATAGACCTTCCCAGGGCCAAGCTTTGTTTCAGTAACCTGATACCGACAGGTGCTAAATGAAAAGTGGCCAGGCGATGGGGTGGCATTGGAGCTGCCAACTATTCAGGAATGGAGATTGGGGATAGACCTCTCAATGGCGGCAGAAAGGGTCGCACACAGGGCCAGGGGCTGCCGAGGAAATTCTGTAAAATATGGGGCCCATGGCTGGATTATTATTGACAGAGACTTGGGAGACATGGAAAGTAATTTTTTTAATCACAAGGATACTCCACTGGGTGTGTGGAGGAGGGAACAAGAGGCGTGGGGTTCTAGGAGCTAGCAGCCTCCAATACTAAATGTTTACCACAAAAGAGCTGCTCCTAGTGTGATAACCCAAACGAGTTACAAGAACGTCGTGAGTGTGGGCATCTCACAAAAAGTTACGGACTGGTCTCACACACCACCTGGTGTCATGCTTCATCATTGACCAGTCCTCGCCCTCCAAAACCTTCGTTTGATGGAGGGCGGGCATACACTTGACGACAAGGATGCACTTCTAAGTGACTAAGTGGGGGCCCGTGACTATGTGAGTGAGGTTAAAAATCATTCGGGAGGACCGGGAGCGGACGTACAGGTTTCGGGACGCATCGATCACATGTTACAAAGAGACATAACTGTGGATCCCCTCCGCCCCTTCCCCCATGGGACAAGTTGTCCATTTAACTAGGGCTTCACCTTTGGAAGCAGTTCAAAACGGTGAAGTGTGACCACCGCCACACTCCCGCAGTGGTAACATCTTACCAACATTGGTAAGAACGGAGCCCCCCTTTTCTTACTTCTAGGTCCTGATGAATGCCATGGACCCAATTGGGCCGCTTGGGCAGAAACATGTCGACCATCCACTAGACGGTTGGGAACAATAATCACCCCAATCACCGTCACATTTACATTTTAATATCATATAGTTTTCATTCCACATTAAAAAACGCCTCTGACTACTATAATGATTTTTAACCTCACTCACATAGTCACGGGCCCCCACTTAGTCACTTAGAAGTGCATCCTTGTCGTCAAGTGTATGCTCGCCCTCCATCAAACGAAGGTTTTGGAGGGCGAGGACTGGTCAATGATGAAGCATGACACCAGGTGGTGTGTGAGACCAGTCCGTAACTTTTTGTGAGATGCCCACACTCACGACGTTCTTGTAACTCGTTTGGGTTATCACACTAGGAGCAGCTCTTTTGTGGTAAACAGACATGGAAAGTAAGCCACAGCACACTCACTCCCCTTATTTGTCACAGCCACAAGGCTGAGAACTACAATAGCTACAGTGAAATTGATCGCCGACTCTGAATTCACAAACACTGTTGTACTTGCGTTGCTTGGTCAATTGTGCCATCACTCCATTGTAATTATTGGTGTTGGTGTTGTTGAATACCAAGTTCAATGCTTAATAAAATGAAATAAAAAGTTTTTTTTAAAACATCCCATTATGGGAATCTCTCTTCTTCCCCAAGGTGCTTTTGGAATCCCCCTCGCCTGCCATTCATTTTAAATGTTTGTTATATATCCATTGAGGTGGGAATAAGAGCGGTGTGCAAACTGAAATAGATGCATGGTGTATGATCATGTGCCGATCCTTCTTATCATCAGTTTGGGGGACTAAACTGTAAAATGTGAAAATATAAAATACTGTATAAAACATATATCATGTATACCTAGCAGAAAATAAAGTGTATGATTTTTCAGTGGGAAAATGGAAGTGCCAATCATTAACCAGACCAAAGGGAGAGAAATAATCTTTCGTTAGTTTCTCGTCTTCACATTAGAGGTCATACACAAGAAAAATGGTCTAAGTAGAAATCCAAAGGACAGTTAAAGTCCACAAAGAGAATATAAAGCCTCACTAAAATGGCTAGTGCCAGAAAGACCACCATCTAAACTTTATTGCAGTCATAGTTAGGAAAACACACACACTTACACAGGTTTACCCATGCTATGAGGACTGAACCGGTCCTCACAGTGTGGGTTATACATGCCCACACACACACACACATATATGTTTTAGATATACATGTATGTGTGTGTGTGTGTGTGTGCCACCAGGTTGTTATAGTTAGGTCTGCTTTTCCGTAGACAGAGTTTCTTGGATTGCTAATGACTTTGAGCTTGTTTGACTGATCTTCACACAACTTTCCCCCCAAAAAGTTCATTCACCTCAGCTCTGTTTTGTAAAGTTTTGAGATGATCCATCAAGCGAGGGCTGAGCCAAACAGTGGGTTGCAAAATGCAAAATCCCCATGCATTTTCTATAGATTTCTTTAAGACAGGCTAAAGCGAACACTGCTGAAAAGAATTGCACCAAATTCGGCAGGAAGCTTGATCTTAGTCCGCAGGTTGTGTGTTTTGTGGTTTGGTATAAATCTGTTCAGTAGTTTTCAAGGTATTAAGGGTCAAAAATAATTATATATTTTGGCACCTGGGCTCGAGTCTCACATGTGTCCCACGAGAGCACGAATTCCAAAATGGAGACCTGCGATTGGTCGAGATGTGAGTTTTTCCTGTTAGCTTTCACGCTGTCATGGGATCAAGAGGATCCAGTGAGTCCCAAAAGAGTGATCAGTCTATTTGGCTGGTTGTTGTAATTTTAGAAATTAAATGACCACCATTTCTATTTACTATGAGAAATTGCAGGTTTTGTGGAAATTAAGTAAAAAGGCGATATAAGAGGGCAGCAGAAAAGCATGCTGTCCCCTAAATTTATCATTACAACAAACAAATGATGGACGGAATGCTGACAATGCATACATTCTCCCCCAGTCAAGAGATCTGGGTTAAATCCATCGTTCTTTTGCCCACTACACCACCCCAGTTCAGACATGGCCATATGCAAATCAGTCTTGACCCTGTGCCTCATGGGAACAGTCCAGCCCGAACTGCCAAGCCATGTCTTCCCTGGACCAGAATCAAGCATCCTAGGACCGGTTTCTGGCTATCAGCCGTCATCAGCCAGGATAGCTTGACTCCAGTGGCATAGTGAGCACGGGTCCCACGTCTGGGAATACCCATCCCACTTAGGGCGAAAAGCGTTACAACAAACAAATGATGGACGGAATGCTGACAATGCATACATTCTCCCCCAGTCAAGAGATCTGGGTTAAATCCATCGTTCTTTTGCCCACTACACCACCCCAGTTCAGACATGGCCATATGCAAATCAGTCTTGACCCTGTGCCTCATGGGAACAGTCCAGCCCGAACTGCCAAGCCATGTCTTCCCTGGACCAGAATCAAGCATCCTAGGACCGGTTTCTGGCTATCAGCCGTCATCAGCCAGGATAGCTTGACTCCAGTGGCGTAGTGAGCACGGGTCCCACGTCTGGGAATACCCATCCCACTTAGGGCGAAAAGCGTTACAACAAACAAATGATGGACGGAATGCTGACAATGCATACATTCTCCCCCAGTCAAGAGATCTGGGTTAAATCCATCGTTCTTTTGCCCACTACACCACCCCAGTTCAGACATGGCCATATGCAAATCAGTCTTGACCCTGTGCCTCATGGGAACAGTCCAGCCCGAACTGCCAAGCCATGTCTTCCCTGGACCAGAATCAAGCATCCTAGGACCGGTTTCTGGCTATCAGCCGTCATCAGCCAGGATAGCTTGACTCCAGTGGCGTAGTGAGCACGGGTCCCACGTCTGGGAATACCCATCCCACTTAGGGCGAAAAGCGTTACAACAAACAAATGATGGACGGAATGCTGACAATGCATACATTCTCCCCCAGTCAAGAGATCTGGGTTAAATCCATCGTTCTTTTGCCCACTACACCACCCCAGTTCAGACATGGCCATATGCAAATCAGTCTTGACCCTGTGCCTCATGGGAACAGTCCAGCCCGAACTGCCAAGCCATGTCTTCCCTGGACCAGAATCAAGCATCCTAGGACCGGTTTCTGGCTATCAGCCGTCATCAGCCAGGATAGCTTGACTCCAGTGGCGTAGTGAGCACGGGTCCCACGTCTGGGAATACCCATCCCACTTAGGGCGAAAAGCGTTACAACAAACAAATGATGGACGGAATGCTGACAATGCATACATTCTCCCCCAGTCAAGAGATCTGGGTTAAATCCCCTAAATTTAGAGAGGAGGTGCCTAAAGGATAACGGCTGTGAAGAAAATAAATGTATATTGCTTTTAACTAATTTTTACAATCTCATGGGACTCTTGCAGGATCGTGAATAGTAAAAAGGAGTAGGAATGCATAATGTGGGCCTTGGTTTTGAGAAGTGTGCAACAGATAAATACTGTGATGAGTAGAAGGTTCATTCTTTTTTTCTTTATGTTACGATCTCTCGATACTCTTGCGAGATCATGAAAAGTAGGAAGGAGTAAGTGATATTTGAGTACACTCCGAAAGGAGAGGCCAGTCCCTCCCACAACCTACAAAGCACACCTGTCATCTGAGAAAGAGGTCTGAAAGGAGACCCAGTCTCTCTCCACACCTTACTACACACACCCATCATTACAGAGAGGTCTCAGCTGAGAGGCCGGTCGCTCCACATACCCTACTGCGCACACCTGTAATCTGAGGGAGAGGTCTAAAACAAGAGCCTAGTCCCTACCCACCCCCTACTATGCACACCCAGTATTGCAGCGAGAGAGGTCGCAGTAGAGAGGCCAGCCCTAAAACACACCCTACTGCGTACACCTGTCATCTGAGAAAGAGGTCCAAATGACAGGCCAGTTCCTCCAAACTCATTAATATGCACACCCATCATTGGAGAGAGAGTTCTGAAAGGAAAGGCAGTCCATCCATACACCCTAGTATGTACACCCATCATGTGAAAGAGATGTGTCAAAGGAGAGGCCAGTTGTTCCTCATACACCCTACTAAGCACATCCACCATCTTAGAGCAAGTTCTCAAAGGAGAGGCCTTTCCATGCACACACTCTACTACACACACCTGTCGTGTGAGAGAGAGCTCTCAAAGGAGATGCTAACATGTCCCCACACCCTACTACATATGCCCGTCATCTGAAAGAGAAGTCTCTGCATAGAGGCTCGTCCATCCACACACTCTACTATGTACACTTGTCATCTGAGAGCGAATTCTCAAAGGAGAGGCTTGTTCCCCCCACACTCTCTACTATGCACACTCGTCATATACCCTGCTATGCACACACATCATCTGAGAGAAAGGTCTAGAAGAATACACCAGTCCATCCACACACCCTAATACGCACACCCATAATTTGAGAGAGAGGTGTGAAAGGAGAGGCCAAGCCGTCCCCATTTACTACTATGCACACTTGTCATTTGAGAGAGAGAGAATTCAAAGAAGAGACCAGTCCATCCACTCACCCTACTATGCACACTCGTCATCTTTGAGGAAGATCTGAAAGGAGAGGCCAGTCCATCCCAACACCCTACTATGCACACTCGTCATCTTTGAGGAAGATCTGAAAGGAGAGGCCAGTCCATCCCAACACCCTACTATGCACACTCGTCATCTTTGAGGAAGATCTGAAAGGAGAGGCCAGTCCATCCCAACACCCTACTGTGCACACCTGTCATCCAAGAGAGCGGTCTCAACAGAGAGGCCAGTCACTCCACATAGTTTGATGGCTACATGTCTTTATTTAAGAGTTGCAAGAACTGAGGAAATACATAATCTCTACCGAACTATTGCTTTATTGATCTGTTTAATACTCACTCTTTTTTAGAAACATTTTGAAAACTGTGAGCCGTACTCTGTTATGTTTCAATAAAAAAAACATTCCCTTCAAAATAATGTCTGCACAAAGGATGTATTATACAGTCATCCTACCATACATACACTCATAAAATACATTAATTTACTTTTAAAAAACCCTAAAAATTCACTTAAAAAACTAAAGGTTAAAGTAACAATATATGAATGAATGAAGAGTTTTGTAAAGCGCGTGCATGCCTGGGCGTCTTAGCGCTGAAGTTGCCAGTATGATCGTACAGTGAGGGCAGGAGCTGGCTTAGAACCTGGGTAGGAATAGCCATGTTTTTAGGGATTTTCGGAATGTCTGTCTATTGGTTTGGGTCCTCAAAGTAAAAGGTAACGTGTTCCATAATTTACAGGCAAGATGAAAGATGCATCTGCCCCCCCCCCCCGCCACCCGCCCCATTTTACAGTCTGTAACCTCGGTATGTCATGAAGGGAAGCCAAGGGTAATCTAAGGTTACGTCATGGGGTGTACCGTCTGGTGAATTTATTAAAGCGAGCAGGGCCAACGCCGTAGAGTGACTTGTGGACAATGCACAAACACTTGAATTGAACCCTCCCATGAACAGGCAGCCAGTGCACATCACAAATAGCTTTTGACTCTGGACTGAACTTAGGAAATGTAAGCAGTAAGCGCTCTGTTGCATTTTGAAGTAGCAGTAGCTTCTGTAAATATAGTTATAGTTAGGTGCAGCCACCGTCATTCCAGGTAACATGGGTGGAGCGGTTGGGCCGTGTAAGAGGGGGATTCCGAGGGACGATGCCATGGGAAAATTAAATAAGTAATGAATTTTCTCTTGGCATCGTCCCTCGGAATCCCCCCTGACACAGCCCCACTTCCCCACCGCTGTTACCAGCAAAGACCACGGCTGGTTAGGTGTAATAAAAAAACTGTTTTCATTAAAAAAAAACTAGAAATTCACTGAAAAAAACAAAGGTTAAGGTAATGTTATAGTTAGGTGAATATGTCAGTGACAAAATTAACGTGTTGAACTCAAAAACCACAGGAATTCACCAGTTGTAGTTAGCAGTGCTAACTATAACTTGCGCCCCTGACATGCTCATGATCTCACATATGACATCACTCACAATATGTTCTATGACATCATTTATGACATCCCTGATGACGTCTCAAATGACATCATTGATGACGAGACTTTTGCACCCCAAATACACAAGCAGGAGCGGCCCGTGCAGGTAAGTGCGGTGAGCCAGGTGGGGGGATTTCGACAGATGACGAGGGAAAATTAAATATTTATTTAACTTTTCCTGTTTTTCTTCTGTGGAAATCCCCCCAAGCCCCACCGCCACACCGCTCTTACCTGCAAGGCCGCTCCTGTACACAAGAGGTCAGCAGAAACAGATAGCAAACAAAATTGAAACTAACCGTTCGTCTCAGATGATGAAAGCCTACAGAATAGGACCATTGAAATTAGAGACCTACCAAATCTCCTTGTAATAGAAGCTAATCTCTGGCTATACCACTGTGCCTTGCTAGGAAACTGGATAGCTGAAGTCTCAATTGTTCTGCTGTTACCTCAGGTAGGTTAAAAAAAGCCTTCTGTGGTCTGAAACCTGGCCCCAATGAAATCCAAATTTTGAGAAGGATTGAAATGGGACTTTGTGACATTTATGACACTGATGAGAAATCTGTGATTCACCAAGAGCTGGCAAACATTTATTGTGCCTTGAAAGGCCTCAGTTGCAGTTGGAGGAAGGAGTAGCCCGTCATCCAGGTATGAATGAGCATAATTCTGGAGTTCTGAATGAAAGTCACCGGTGGAGCAGGCCCCTTCATAAATATCCTTGGAGCTGAAGTTAACCTGAATGGCAAGACTTGATACCTCCAAATCTTAAATGGACATAAATCTTTATAATCTTTAATAATTTGGATTAACTAGCATACTGAGATATGCAGATTGAAGGTCTATGCTTGTCATCCGTTCCTATAGGACTGTCTACAGAATGATTCATTGCAAACTCTCCATCTTGAAATGCGTCTCTTTTAAGAACCCAATCAGATTATTTAAATTGATCAATCTAGAATCCCCTGATGGCTTCGCCAACAGAATTATCGAAAATAGACTCCCTCCCCAGACACCTCAAAAGTTTGTGTTTGAATGTTTTCTTCCTCTGGCAGATCGGAACTCCCCTCTAGCAGGGCTTGCTGATGGGCACACTCCCTGGGCCAAGCTGATGAAACTACACCTGAATCTAGAGGGACCTCTGAAAGGTCCAAATAATAGCCCTGATGAACTACTTCCAAGTGCCCAGGCATCTGAAATAGAATCTGCCCAAGTCTGATAAAAGAAAGAAAGACCACCTACAACTGTAGCATCCAGCCGGAGTGTAGCATAGTCAAGACTGCTGCTTGAGTTTAGCAGAAGAGGACTGGGGTTGTTGTCTGCCCTGGTTTGGAAACCAAAAGGACTGATGTGTTCCTTTTCCTGCTGGTGCACCCTGGAAGATCTTGCAGCTATTTTCCAAAAAGATGGGAAATTGATTAAGAGAATTCAGCATTCTCTTGGATCTGGCCATCCCCTGTACGTCTTCCAGATTTCTTAGAATTTCAAAGAGGGAAGACAAAAAAGCTTGCATTTGTTCCAATTACGCTGGCAAGAAAGCTCTGGGTCAGCTTTATGATGCTTGGAAGAAAGACCATCCTTTTCTTCGAAATTGTGCCTTTTAGTTGAATGCTTTCTGAGCTCCATGTTGACCTGAAAGCACAATCAGAGATAATGAGACTCCTACTCTAGATCTTATATACTGTAATCTAGAACCAAAAAGGAGGCTAATAAAATGAAAGAATATATTACCCCTCTATGAGGAATCGTGGTGAATTATGTGGTGTGATTGTTCGATCTCACCATGGAATCAGGCGTGGCTGGCACAGGTAAAAGCAGTGGAACGGGCGGGGTGGGGGAGAAGTTGACAGATGACGGGATAAATAATAAAACCACTTAGCTTGTGCTCTGGTGAGTGCAAGGTACGTGGTTTTATTTATTTCTTCATTAAATTTTACCTATCCCTTCATCTGTCAACTTATCCTCCCCCACGCTGCCCCACCGCTCTTAGCTGTGCCAGCTGCGCCTGCATGGTATACACTTATAAAACCAACTTGAATAAAGAAACAAGTGTAAAGCCTTTGAAAGTACCAAAACCAAAGAAGAAGAAAGTCACACAAGAAATCTGACACAAGTCTATAAAAATTAATTATATTTTTATGGATTTTCAAACACCAAAATTAACAAAACCCGTAGATATAGATTTTTAAGTGAAACATAAATCTCAGCTTCTCAATCCCAAATGGGAACAAGAATTGGTAACAGCAAGGTTTGTAAACTTTTAAAAACTTTTAAAGAGTTGTGTTTGACTACTCTGGCCCACTTAGGGAGACCAACTCCAACAGAGGGAAGGTCAGGAAGGGATAGTGAGAAGTAGTGGGACACTTATATTGACACCAAAGAGGTCTCCAGTCCAGGTCCATTCTCCTTGGCCGAACCGCCATAGACTTCAATGAAGTGGTTCTGATGCAAAGGATACAGGATGCTGAAGATGCTGTAAGATGCTGAGGAGGCTGTGCAGTCAACAAAGTCTTCCTGGGGTAAATCTTTGGTCCATAGTACAGGTAGGGTGACTTTGGCCACAGAGGTCAATGTCCCTTGAAGTACTCTTCAGTCCAGCATAAGCCCAGCTGCCACTGGACTACTGGTCTCCTGTCACAGCAAAACCAGTGGTTCCCTTCCGTGAAGCCTAGAGCCCATCTTGGATGACCACACTGCACTCAGATAATTCTTCCAGGTTCAGCAGACTGGGTTGCAACTTTTGAGCATTGAGACTTGCTTTTATGGGCTGCACATCGGCAGGCAGGGGTGATCAGGCTGTTATGGCTACTGACAGATCAGAAAGGATTCTTCAGCTTTTGTGGCCATGGTGCTGTAACAGTGAGTCATCCAACTGACTCTTGGAGCTCACCTCTTCTGCTTGGAGCTCACAAGTGACTTTTCCATGAGTCAGGCATCACAGACACAATCCTCTCTCTGCTAACCCTTGGATCAATAGGTGCAGTTGAGCGGTTGGTGCAGCTTCCCTTGCCAGGTCCAGGGAAAAACAGGTCAGTCCTTCTTCAGTCTGCTCTCCAACCTAGATGTGATCTGAGGTCTAAGTTCCAGGGGTGCAATATTTATGATGAGAAGATGCCCTGTTGGGATGTGGCATCATTAGCCAATGGGCTAGTAGGAGATTTTCCTCATGATAATGACTTCCTGCGAAGTGTGGCATCTAGCTATATCAGAGCGCCTTATTCTGCCCATTCCCAACATGGTAGAACCACTTTCTCGAGTGCGGAGCTTGGTAGCCCACCCTGGAGGTGTGGTTACCTGAGGCCTACACACACATGAGAACTGGTCTTCCTTCTATGTCTCCGATGCCAACCAGTCTTCCTCAACAAAAGAGCAGCCGATCTTGTGTGTTTTCACCATTTGCCCTTCAAATGTGGCTTCCTTTTTGTAGCTTGCTTTTTGGGCTCACACCCTTTAGGGATTCCTGCCAGGGAGAGGTGACACCTCTTCCAGCACCAGGTCTCTATGGTTCTCACTACTGGGCGTCATTCACACTTTTCTCCAGGAGGGCAGAGTGCTGCCTGGTGGCCAGCCTGTGTGTGTCCACTGGAAAACTTGGGCAATAGACTGGCAACTTTCTAAAATTTACAGTTCTTAAACAGTTGCATTAATTTTGATCCAGGCATCAAGTCAGGTTTAATGTAACAATTATTTCAATACACTGAAGTCTCAACTTTAGTAGTCTCATTCAGAAGTTAGCACCGCTGAGTTGACAGTGTCTAACCGTACACTCGCCAATAGGACTTTTGCAGTAAAAATGACAATTTGGGTTTTTTACTGTTAGATATAAAAATACATATCCCACTTTTTAATACATAGTACCCTTCTTAGGACTCAATAGGTCTGCTGTAGGCGTGATTTAAATATAGTAATTTAGGTGGTCTGGGCTTTGTCAGTAGTGTAAAAGGCAAAGTTGAGTTAGCAGTTTAAAAATGCTAGTCTGCAGTGGCAGGATGGGAGACAGGTTTTCACTTTGTCACATAGAGGGTTGCACAATTATTGCTGCAGCCCTAGTGGGACACTTTAACTCACAGTCCTTGAGTAGCCCTGGTACCATATACTAGGGACTTATAAGTCAGTAAAGTTATAAAAATTGCATAGCAACCCATCAAACATATACTTTTAAGTTTCAGAACACTGACAATGAGCTTTGGTGAGCACGCCTTAGTGTACTCTCACAGTCGAAAAGTGAGCAGCATCAGTCCAAACGTTTGAAGGTGATCATGCAAAAAGAGGCATTTCCTTACACCCCCTTTTGTTCCCTTTTGTATATATGCCTATCACAGGCAAACAAAGATGTTCAGCCTGCCATGGATGCCATACCGAACTGAGCAAGAACAGTATTTGTGAGAATGTTTTAAAGTATAGAAAACAGGAAATTATCTTTTATCATGAGCTTCAAACATCTCCCTTTAAAAATTGTGCTCCACCTACTATCCTGGAGGACTGGCAAAACTAGAAAGCTCAATAACATAATTCCCCTGCTAGACCCAATACACTGCCAAAACGTAGGATAGGACTTGGCCCACCAGATTTATGATGTGCAGGAAGTAGACAAAGAAAGTCAGGCTGCAATGCTAGTTCCATCAACTTTTGACCTAAAATAGTAGGTGTAATCTAGAGAAAGAGGGAAGGGTGCAGGGAAGTGATGGGAAGTGGTGGGGGTAGCTTTTTAACTTGGTAATGTGGTGCCTGGGAGGAGGCGTGACTACCTCATTTCATTAAGACAAGGCAGAATTGAAGAGGTAGCAACAATTGAGGTCCTGATAGAGAAAGACTATGAGGGAAGAGGGAGGAGTAAGGAAGTCTGTGTAAATGTTAAGGCAAAATATCAAGTAAGTCTGCAAGAGATCTAGAGGCATGGGTGAGAGGGGTATGGGATAGGGCCAACAGATAACTCCCTGTCTTTTCTTATGCAGTACTAAGACTTTTTTGCATTCTGAGAGCTGTGGTTATAGTTGAGTTCACCATGTCATATAACACAACTCTCGTAGGTCTGTGCTTTCATTTTACAGACCACTGTTTTGAGGTGTGTTTCTTTTATGGAATATAGTAAGACTACAACTTCCAGAAGGCAGTGATTTACTGGATTAGAAACAAGGTTTCCAGGTGATATGGGGTCATCTGGTTATCCTGAGCTATGAGAAATGATGGACTGGAAGTTGTGATGGAGCTGTGGGGAAAAGAGGACTGGTGGTGGTTAGATAATCAAAGACAATTAGCATCTGAGGTTGTAAGGGACAGATGTAAAGGGGAGAGGAGAGAGAAGGGAAAGAGTTAAAGCAACTGGATACATAAAACAAATGTAGATGTTTATTTATTTAGGTATTGCATAAAGAAGCATTTTGTTATTTCAAGAGTGCACCTAAGAGGAACTTAGAGCGCTTTACATATAATACACCAGCACCATATGTACAGCTTAAAATTCACAGTGGCAATTTCAAGAATAAAAGTACTTTTGATACAATGTTTAGCTAAAAGGGTACCTCACCCAGCACTTTACCTCACCCAACTCTTTAATGAACCCACCCACAACCCCAGACACCTATTGGACCCATTTCTGTCTTCAAATAGCAACATCACAGTCAACAAGCCAGAAACTATGACCTGGACAAGCCACTCTCTTGTCAGTTTCAGTGCAACCATCCCACACCATCATAGACTTACCACTACCAGAACTGTCCACCGTGGATGGAAAAGGATCTAGGAAGAGGAGTGGGCTTCTGCTCGCTCTCGTCACCAGCCCAAGCACACCACTGACTTGGTGAAAGTCATCAAAAACCTCAACAGTTGGATCACTGCATGCGCCAACACTCACTCGTTCTCCTCCAGTACAATCCAATGGCACACATAGGAACTCACGCTGACAAATCGAGACACTGCAGATAAAGACATCTTCAAATCCGCCCTAAGACGCTCCCACCAGCAGATACAGAACACCAAGTGGGTAGCTCTTGCCGAGCTCATTGATGCCAGCACTAATAGCAGCAAGGAAATCTTTGACAGCATCTAAGATTTCATGGGGCCTCCTGCTGCCTTCAGCAACATTTTTCCCTCAAAGGTTGTTTGAAACAAGCTCCTGGAATTCTCCTGTAAGAAAATCACCATCATATACAGCAACTTCAACCCTCAACCAAACCCTGTCACCATCGCAACCCAACTTCTCATCACAGGAGATGCACAAACCCTGACCTTGTGGCCTGCCGTTACCTCCGTCTAAATCACTGGTACCATGAAGACTATCCACTTGGAGGCTTCATCTGGCCCTTGCCCCCACCACACCTTCAGCAAAGGACTCCTATCAATCAGCAAAGCACTAACACCCATCTTCAAAGCTAGACACCTGGAAACATGCCACCATCATGCCCCTGCTCAAGAAACCATCTGCTGACCCAGCCACACTTTCCCATTATTGACCAACCTCCCACCTACCATACCCAGCAAAGGTCTTAGAAAAACTAATCCAATGCTTCACTGACCACTTTAGCAAACACCAGCTCCTTGATGACATGCAGTACAGATTCAGGCCCAACCATAGTACAGACACAGCACTCATTGCAGCCACAGACGACATCCACATGATCCTTGACAGAGGAGACATGGCAGCCCTCATTCTCATGGACCTCTCTGCAGCATTTCACACAGTCTCACCCCATCCTCATGAGGTGTTTGCATGAGATTGGCATGCAAGGACCCGCTCTCCACTAGATCTGCTCTTTCTTAACAGACAGAACAAAGTTGTCATCCTGGAGCCTTACTCCTCGGAATCCTGCAAACTCATCAGCGGAGTATCTCAATGCTTATCACCTACAACACCCTTTTTTAATGCATACACGATCCCTCTGGTCAATGTCACCCGCACACATGGAATCAACATCCTCTCCTATGCATATTTCGGTGCACGGACATTATATTGAGTTTTTAATATCGACCTACATTAATATCGAGTTTTAAATATCATAAGGATAGAATATCGACATCAAGAATATCGACAACCAGAATATCGAACTGAAGGTAAGAAATATTGATTGTGTTAATATCGAAGTTATTACTATCCATAGCAAAAATATCGATGTTAATAATATCGATGTTTATATTAGTGTTATGTATTTTAGTATGTATTTTATATGTATGTGTTCTATATTTTTTGTTAAGTATTGTACTGTTTTTTAAAATATATGTATACATTTTTTAGAAGTTAGTACACGTTTTTAAAGTAAGTTATGTGTTTTAGTACCATAGTGGGTTGTGATTTATAGGGGAATAGGGTGGATAGTAATGTATTTATAGTAAACTAAATAATAATTTTTAGGAATTATTAATTATTTTAAAATAAATTTTGCGTTTTAGTTCTGTAGCGGGTTGTGGGTTTATAGGGGAATAGGGTGGAAAGCAATTTAATTGTAATTAAGTAATTATTAATTTGTATTTATTGGCATTGATAATTAATTTCTTGTTAATTAATTATTAATTGGTAATTAATGTTTATTAATTAATTAATTGATAATTATACTAATTGTATTCATTTATAACTGGAGCGGGTTGTGGGTTTATAGGGGATTAGGGTGGGAAGTAATTTAATTGTAATTAAGTAATTATTAATTTTTATATTTGGGTATTGATAATTAATGTATTGTTATTTAATTACTAATTGGTAATTAAGATTTATTAATTATCTTTTTTATTTTTTTATTTTTATTTATTGGTATTAATAATGTATTTATTGATAATTAATTATTAATTGGTAATTAATTTTTATTATTTTTATTTATTGGTATTTTTAATTGATTTATTCGTAATTTTTTATTAAATCATTATTTAATTACAAAAAATATTTAATTTATAAGTATGTTATTTTTAACCCCTATGCTATCCAACGCTTGACCTACTGTTGCCCTCTTTGGATTGGGAATAGTAATTTTTACCCCTACGCTATCCAACACTTTATCTACTGGTGCACTCACTGGAGTGGGAATAGTAATTTTTACCCCTACGCTATCCAACACTTTCCCTACTGTTGCACTCTCTGGAGTTGGAATAGTAATTTTTACCCCTATGCTATCCAACACTTTCCCAACTGTTGCACTCTGTGGAGTAAGTATATATATATTATTTTTTATATGTATATGTTTAATTTATTTTAACATTATGGGGCTGATTCCGATCCTGTATTTTTTTTTCCCGTCCGACTCGTATTGGTAAATTTTTCCATACAAATCGTACAAGTCCCATCCGACCCGTGAAGTACGATTCGTACAGGAAAAATACAACTTTTCCCGATCCGGTTTGTACTGATCGGCCCGATCCTTACAAATCGGATCGGGAAAAGTTGTACCAGACGGACCCGGACACTTTTCCGTATAAACTATAAAAATGCATTCCAACCGTACTAGTACGATCCGGACCGGCTTTCCGATTTCCGATCTGTATGGAAAATGTCCCATACACGGGGAATGCCATTACCCGCTACGAAGCGAACTTTGTCCGACTCGTATCCGGGAAAAGTTGTTCCCGGGGTGCGAGTCGTACAGGGGTATGAGTCGTACAGGCATACACCCCGTGCGTTGTGTATGTACGGTACGTACCCCAACATCGCGTATGTACTGTGCGTACCCCAACATCGCGTATGTACTGTGCGTACCCCCAACATCGCGTATGTACTGTGCATACCCCCAACATCGTGTACCCCAACATCGCATACCCCAACATCGCGTATGTGCTGTGCGTACCCCCAACATCGCATCCCCCAACATCGCGTATGTACGGTGCGTACATACGTGATGTTGGGGTATGCGATGTTGGGGTACCCGATGTTGGGGGTACGCACAGTACATACGCGATTTTGGGGTACGCACCGTACATACACAACGCACGGGGTGTATGCCTGTATGACTCGTACCCCTGGGGACTCTGCTTTTACAGCTGTTTTTGGCTCCCGTAAGAAAAGAGCCGTACGGACTGCCGTAGGGACGAATCGTACTTGCTGGGCTGGAAACCGCTGCTTAAATACATACAGACATCGCGTGCAAGCTGTCTCGGATCAGAATCGTTGGTTTATTTTAGCTGTATGGTCTTTTGTACGATTTGTATGGAAAGAGGCTTTCTGTACGAATCGTACTTCCTAGGTTGTAAGAAAAGTTTACCGGGTACAAGTTGTACGGGAAAAACGCTCCATACAACGATTTGTACAGCCTTTTTCCAGGATTGGAATCGGCCCCTATATGTATTAGTTATTATTTTTAAACATGTTTTAATATTTTTAACTATGTTTCTTTTAATTATATGTATTATTTACTTTATTTTACATTAGTTTTTTAACATTTAAAAAAACGATATTTTTTACAACTATATTTTAGACCGATATTTTTTTCGATATTTTTGTACTTACCATGATGTAGATAGGATGTCGATATTCTTGACTTTGATATTTTTGTGCCGATATTTTGCTACCTCAATATTCGGTCCTTTGATATTTTGTCAGTGATTCGCATATGACATGCACCTCATACTCTCCCTCTCGGACAAGACCCCTAATGTAAGAAACAAGTATACCATCTGCATGACCAAAGCCACTAACTGATTGAAAGTCAACTGTCTCATGCGCAGCACTGATAGGACAGAAGTGGCGATCTTCGGCAAGAACACTTTAGCATGGGTCCTCAACTGGTGGCTGGCCGAAATTGGACCTATAGCCAGAACCAACACCAGGAACCTCAGAATAATCATCAAAGGCAAACTGGACATGACTCCACAAGTCAACGCTGTCAATGCATCTAGCTTCTATACCCTGAAGATGCTGGGGAAGATCTTCAAATGGCTACCAAGCAGCACTTGGAAAACTGTCACCTGCAGGTTGGACTATGGGAACAACCTCTATGCCGGGATCATCAGGCAACTCACTAGAAGACTACAAACCATCCAGAACTCGGCAGCCGGACTCATCCTCAAACTCCCACACAGAATTCACATCATACCACATCTCAGAAAGCTACACTGGCTCCTAATACACAAGTGCACTCAATTCAAACTCCTCACAAATACATTCAATGCACCAAACAACTACCTGAACAGTTGCATCTCCTTCCACTACCCACACAGAGATTTCTACTCTGCAGGACTCCACCTCGCACACATCCCACTCATCTACAGAACCAGATCAGGAAGATGGGGGTTATCTTACATCACTCCTAAACAATGGAATGACCTTCCACTCCACATCAGAGCCTCCTCTTCTCTTCTTGAATTCCACAAGAAGCTGAAGATCTGACTTTTCAATTAACCAACCTACCATAGGCAGGGCTAGGCACACACACCTGCTCATTGCCAGGATACCCTCGCGAGCCTCACTTTGCTATTTGAGTAGCAATATTAATTGGTAATCAAGATTTTATGGGCACCTTTGACCTCTGGGCCCCAGGGCCATTGCACCTCCTGCACCTGCTGTACCACTGACAGCTACAACCCTGCCTCCAATTCAAGAGTAAGTAATTTTTAGGCAGTTTGTGAAGGGTTTGAAAGAGGTTCTGTCTTCTACCCAGGTGAATATTACTCCAGATAGTCAAAGCAACACTCAAGTAGGTCTGTAATGTGTCTTTGTGTAGTAAACTAAAACACTCAAGGTGCAGGTAGACTTCATGAGTTTATTAATCACAGACCACCATCAGGAGAGAAGCTCCTGACCAGCTGGCAGAATTCCAACTGGTATTGTGGCTTTCCACAACTTCTCTACCTCCAAAGACAGTCCTCTGACAAGGCAAAGCAATCCTTAAACACTCATTATCAGACATCAGCATCAGACCACTACACCCATTTTTATCATCATCTCAAACAATATCAGCACTCACAGTTCCTTGCTGATACACAGCTACTCTCCGTCTGTTCCATATTTGTATCCAGTTTGACATAATTCCCTACAATAGCAATAGATTTTGTCCTCCTCTCCCAGACTTGACTTCCACCAAATTTATCTTCACTCACCCACCTCTTTTCATTGTTTTCTTTTGATGCGACTCTTTCCCCTTCTGCACCAGTCATTACTGCTTCTTTCAACCAAGTAGGCACCAACTTGGTTAGTCCCAATTGACCTCACTTTAAGGAATACGGTGTTTTGCCTATTATTCTATTCACACACCCTCTATGCGCAGCAACCACTTCCAGAACTAACACCTCTACATCCATCATCTTCTTAACTACAATCTGAATCACACCATTAATCATGGGGTTGGCACTTTCAACAGTACCAATAGACTGGAGATCATAAACAGACATTCTGCAATGTCTTATGCCATAATACTTCAAGAATTGTTTCTTCTCTTCAGAAGTCAATGGGGTGCTGTTGTCTGTAGCCAGATATGATGGGATACCCTTCCAAGAAAACATCTTTCTGAACATAGTTATGGTGCTAGACGTTTTATGCAGTCCATAAACTCCACTTTCACCCAACGTGTGGGAATATCCACAACAACAATGGAAAATCTCATATTGAAAGATAACGCATATATGGGACCAAAGAAATCCAAACACACCTTCTTCCAAGGCTGGCCCGAATCTTGTATATGTGACTCTGCACCACCACCCACTTTTAATCTTTTCTCATTTTCCTTGAAGACCTTGCACTTATTAACCAGTTGAATTACCTCTTCATACAAATTAGGCCATCAAAACTGTTTCTTGACCTTATTGACCGTTTTAGACAGTCCCAAATGACTCTCATGGGCAATGGTACGTATTCTCTTTCTCAAGGAACAAGAAGGTACACACCTCACCCCTCACATCAGTACTACGCTTCCCACAACACTGATTTAGTTAAGTATTTTCACGAAAGACCTCACGCTGACACTGACATTATTCTCTCCTACACCCTCTTTGCTCAACAACTTTTTAACTACAGCCAACATTTCATTCTTGTTGTGCTCTCTTGAGCATCCGTTCTTACTGATGGCCTCATTACATAATGCTACTACATCCTCTACAGCATCATCGCCAAGGGTTTCCCATTCATCCACTAAATCTAGCACAGGTAATCTAGACAAACAGTCTGCCTGTCAGTTCTTCCAACCTGATATGTATTCTATTCTATATTTCTAGTTGAACAGGCGAGAGGCTAATATTGCAGAAGCTTCTGAGGCACCTCCAGGTTGCAGGACGCAAAGTAAAGGTTTGCAATCAGTGCTCAACAACACATTCATTCCTTAAATATAGGCCCTGAAGTGCTCCATTGCCCAACCTGCTGCTAATGCCTCTCTCTCTATGACAGAATATTTGCGTTCAGTGTCCGGTAAAGAATGAGAGACAAACGTGACAGTCTTTCACTGTCCAGCTGATTTTGTGACAGCACCTAAACCCACTGCACTAGCATCTACAATAATGATGGATTTACAATTGATGTTGAATGGTGCTAAAATTGGTGCATTCATGATTTCTTTTTTTCCGTTTGAACTGCTGACATTTGCTCCTGGAGCCACTCAAGGTTTGCCCTTTCCTAGGTAACAGTCTAAATGGCACTGTTTTATCTGAAAAATGTAATAAAAATTTGGCATAATAATCCACAAGCCCATAAAGGACCTGAGACCTTCTTTGTTTCTTGGTTCAGGTGCATCTCTTATAAGTCTAACCAAGTCAGCTTTGAGTTTAACCCCTTGCTCAAATATACCCTAGTTACTCAAACTCTTTCTTCAGGATCTGGCATTTCTCGTTACGTAACATTAAACTCGCTTTGCCTATTTTATCAAAGACCTGTTTCAAGACCAAGCTCTGTTCTTTGATTGACTTACCAACTATCAAAATGTCATCCTGGAAAAAATCACAACTTGTTTGTGATCTTTGAGAATATCAGTCATGACACACTGAATCATACTGGCAGCTGAGGCCAGACCAAAAGGAAGATGATTGAACTGAAACACACCCTCAGTAGTTATGAATGTGGTTAGTTTTCTAGAGTCAGGATGCAATTTGACCTGATGGTATGCACTGAAAATATTTAGTTTTGAGATATAACTCCAAATCTTTAACAACAAAACCATTTCACCTATGTTGGGTAGGGGAAAATTGCCAACTATGATGTTCTGGTTAAGGGCGTAAAAGTTAACACAAAATCTCAAATTACGGTCAGATTTCTTTGTTATTACCATACAGGATTCCAATGGTGTTATCACCCTTTCACTTACCATATCATCCAACATCTTTCTGACCTCCTCTCTAATGGCAACTAATATTCTTCTACGTTTGTGTCTGACTATTTGGGCATTGTGGTTCACAACGACTTTGTGTACATACCCTTTAGGAGCTCCAAACTCTTTCTCAAAAACATCTTTGGCATTTTCTACAATCTCTTCAATGTTGGTACCTCATTGGTACCCTCCACAACTATGACTTGATGTTGACTATGGGGATTAATAATAATGTGGAGCTCATATTGCTGGATCCAGCCTCAAATGGGAGGCTGTGAGTGGCTACATACAGTTTGCCTTGTATCTTTCTTACCCGAAAGCTGATTTCAGACCACATGTACCCTACTACACCGATATAAACACCTTGATAACTTGTTGGGATGAGGCAAAACTGACCTGTCCCACGTGTGTACCCACAGCTACTCAGACACTATGATGAACATTGTACCCGAGTCGTCCATGAGTTCTACATGTTTACCGTTTATCAGAAAATCCGCCTTGGTCTAGATTTCCTTCTTAGCTCCTCTTGATCATCTCCCACACATAACATCCTTTCTATATGCTCAATTGATACAACATTGACTTTGTCCCTGGTCCTACACATCCTGACCTTTTCTTCCACATTTTCTGTATTCTTTGGTATAAGCAATGAATGCTTTCGAGTATGAATTATGCAATGTACTTTCACACCTGTTACACTTTCTGCCCTCTTCATATGTTTTGCTCCCACTGGCATTGCTCAAGGAGGGCCTTATACTGTTGAAATTTCTTCAAATAACCACATATATTTCGTCATTGTCACACTAATTTTTCTGTTAGACCATGGTTGTTTTTACTTCTTGGTTCTTAATTTGCTCGTTAAGTTCCATTTCTTTAATGTAAGCAGGGAACTCTTCAACAATTTCAGCAATTTCGATTTTCTCCTTAGGAGTGGAATTTTTAGCAGCCCATGGTCTCTCCTGCACTTTCTTGCTGGAGCATTGGACAAAAAGCTGGTTCTTAATTCATTCATCCATCATGTTGACAAACTTACACTTGATGGCAAGCTCATGAAGAAGGCAGTGGCAGCTGCTCCCGGGCAGCAGTAGTGGGGCGGACCCAAGATGGCCGGACAAACAGTCATGCGCACTTAGAGAGTAGCACCTGCTCTGCCGAGCCCAGCCCCGCCGTGCAAAACTGCCTCAGCACGGGAGAATAAAATGATAATAACATTGCATTATTATCATTTTATTTTTTACTTTTTTGCAGTGTTGAAAAGCAGTGGGCTGCCACTCCTCCGCCTTAATGGAGGAGCCGCCCCTGGAAGAAGGGCTACTAACTGTTCTACCGACTTTGTGGTTGGGCATAAAACTTGTGCCTGAATTTGTTTACTGAATTTGTGAATGTGACCTTTAGTCGTTTGGCTTCTTTATACCGGTGTGGAATAGCTTGGCCTTGCTGAACTATTGCCATCTGTAGATATTTAAAAATGTGTTGGCCTTCTGTACCCAACACAATGATTAATATTGCTTTTTTTTTCCTGTTGGAATAGAACCTTTCGCCATCTAGGGCCACTAAGTAGCATTCAAATGTGTCATTCCACTGTTCCCATTCTATGGAGGAGGTCCAGGAGCAGGTAAGTCACTAGGAGGTTGTATGATCTCTTGATTTGTTTCCTTGTTGAGGAAGTATAATTAATTTGCAAATTGTAATGTGTTATCACTTTTGGGCAGTAGATGGCAGTGTGGTGCTGCGGTAAACTTGGTTTACCTGCAAAGTCTGCATTAGTTTGTTCTTCCGTTAATTTGGCCTAAGAGCTAAAGAGAGAAGTCTTTGAGACCCTTAGCATGAACCTATTCTCACTCAGTAGGGGTCGGAAGGGAACACAGGAGGTAAGCGATGACTTAAGGCTATATTGAGAATGTTATTCATTTTAATTTTTGGATGAAGGACAGAACTGAGAAATGGTTGCTCATTGGGAATGAGCACTAAAGGCTGAGGTCCACGTGCAGCAAGGAGCGTAAGTCTAACAGAGAGCAGTTCAGAGAGTTGGTTTTTCGGGCTGGGTATAACGTTGGTGCAGCGCACGACAGATGTAATGCTAAAAGCAGAAATCTCTTCAAAATTAGTCCGTACAGCTACTAAGAGCCGTAAAGATTAGTAAATAATCACTGAAGCACTCCCGCCTGTCAAAGAGTCAAGGAGTGGAATGAGCTCACACAGAGATAGCTTGAATTCTTGTGGGTCTGTCTTGATTCTCTCCTGATATTTTGGTGTGGTGGATGCTGGTGGGAACTCAATGCAATATTGTGGTACACTCTAACACAAAAGGTGCAGGTAAACTGCATGAGTTTATTAATCGCAGACCACCCTCACGAGAGTAGCTCCCAGCCAGCACGAGTTCAACTGGCCTTGTGGCTCCTTGTCAACCAGACAGGAACCTATGATGTAGAAAGGCTCCTTGATGCGCCATAAGAACAGACTTCAATTTACAACAACACTTTGGAGCATATTTACAAGGCCTGTGCGCCACCAGAGCGTCACTTTTTTTCACGCTCTGATTGTGTAAAATGCTGAGCTAGATTACCAAGGCCACGCATAGCCACCCTGCGTGGCTTTTCGTGGCCTTGTGAATATGGCCCCCTTTCACACATTACTCTGAGTGAAAGGGGCATTCTATGGGTGTTGCTGTGAGTGTTCCCACCAACACCCATGGAATCTGATGCTTTCCCAGATTTACAAGGTTTCGTGAACCTTGGAATAGGTCAGATTCCATCACCTCCCCAGGGAGGCTTGAAAGTGGCGCAACGAGGAGAAGTACATTTCTGCAGCACAGATAGGAGGAAAACACTATAGATTATTGATTGATCCCTGCTGCTCAGGCACCCTTGCACCTGCAGCCAATTGTGCGCCAGCACAGAGGAAAGCACGGGGATGATTCCTATTGCTGTAATACGGCGCATCCCTGCACTTTCCTAATGACGCAGCTCGGTGCAGCAAGATGGCTTGCAGCGCGGGCGCCATTTTCTAGTAAATATGCCCCTCAGTTTCAGCAAAGTGTTTCCAGGTGGAGACTGCTAAGGTGTCTTTTGTTCTGAGATTTTCAGTTTGTTTTTCGGGTAGGTGGGAACTCTGTGGAAAGAGGGAGCAGAGTCTGAGAGAGAGTTGAAGAAAAGTGGCACTGGAGCCCGCGACGGAGACAGCCAAGGAGACAGTTGGGTGAGGTAGAACTATGGAATGTGAGAGGTAACCGCACAGCCTCGAGCGCGGTGGGAGCGTGAGTCACGGGAAACCCCTACAGACCGGTCTCCATGACAATGAGTGTTGTTCTCTCCAGCTGTGACTACCGGGGCCGATGACATCAGGTCTGCAGCTGCTCACTTCAAGTCTGACCTGGTTGACTGCTGCTACTGTAAGCAGGAATGTGTAAATACAGCACGGGGAAGGTCGTACAAGCAAGGCATGAAATGCAGTGAACACAGAATGCCCGACCCTAGAGTAGATGTCAGTGAAAAGTGTAGGAGAGCTTGCACTCAGCTTCACATAGTGTCCCAGGGCTAAAGTCTGACACTATTGCCAGTAAACGTAGCTCTTAATTAGCAACACCAAATGTGACCTTTTCAACAAGTCTTGACTTTTAGCAAATGACACTTTGCATTCTGGAACCTGTAGTTTTCATTAACCTACTATAACTTTGGGCTCTAAGCCTATGGGTGGTTTACTACCCTGCTGAAAAAGAATGTGGCATTACAACACGACACTTAAGCGTATCCAGAAGTCATATAGTGTGTAGGTCGATGGTTTGCAACAGCTTTAGCAACACTTGTGCAAACTTCCCATGTGCTGAGGTGTTGCTCACAGAAATGTACCAAAGAGCAGAATTCGAGCAGATGAAAAGCAGGCTTAATAATAAGCTAGACACATCTGTGGCAACATAGACGACTTCGCAGAGGGCACTCGTCAGATATAACCCGTAACACGCAGAGAGGTTAAGATGACAGGAAGACAGTGAGCTGCGCGCGCGTTACACCGTTATACACTGACAATAAATCATATGTTTGTAAATCAATGTGTAGGATGAGTTACATAAGACAGCGAGGGTTACAAGGTGTAGGAGCCACATGTCCTTTATAGCTCACTGTGCTATATTAAAAGGATTACAATTTATGAATTGCAAGTAACAAAGGAAAACTTTGTTAAAAGCAGTAACCCATTTACCCATCTACATAAAACTATCTAAACCTATAACAACCAAGTGCGTATTGTCTATTTAATTAAATTTGAAAAAATACTAGCTGCAGTGTCTTAATTTGCTTGCGACTAAAGTAAATGTGGATACATTCAGATAAAACAACCAAAATATAAATATGGATAAATAAAGATGGAATTGTTAAAAAACAGAAATACCATAAAACCGTGTGCCCTCATTATATTAATGTTATAAATTACCCCTGGGACGAAAAATTAAACGGCAAAAAATGCCACGATGTGGTGAGCAGGACTAGAAAAAAAGAAATGGTGGCCGAACCGTATTTAAATACCTTAAGCCCTGGAAAGTCTACCCTCTGGGATGATTTCAGAAAGGGGAGGGGGGGCTGCTTGGTGCCCCCCCGAGCCTCCAAAGGCCTCGGGGAGCCCACTCCGGAGCTGAAAATAGTTTATAAATACGGAGGGGAGACACGTGGTCCCTCTCCCTGAGCTACCAGAGGCAACGGGGAGCTCACCCCGGGCTGAAATTAACTTAAATGGGGAGGGGGACCTTGGCCCCCCCCCCGAGCCTTTATCGGCCTGAGGACCCCATTTCCGGGACTATTTATTTGAATAAAGGGGAGGGGACCGAGTGGCCTCCCCCTCCCCAAGCCTTGCTAGGCTCTAGGAATCCATTTCCCCAGGGTCACTCTTTTAAATAAAGGGGAGGGGGTGCATTCTGCCTTGGGGAATCCATCCCCAAGGCCCGGCGTTCATTTGCAGGGGAGAGGAACCTACCTCTCAGGCCAATTTCAGCCCCGGGTACACCAATCCCTGGGGTCTAGAGTTCTGTTCAAGGGGGTGTGTACATGGCCATCTTAACTGACTGATTTTGGCCCCAGGAACCCCATCTCCCAGGGTCCAGCATCATTGTTAGGGGGAGGGGGCATGCAGTCCACTTCCCCAGGCTGATTTTGTCCCCGGGGAGTCCATTCCCCTGAGCCAGGTGTAATTTTCATGGGGAGAGTGGCACTCGGTTCCCTTTACCGTGCCAACTTCAGCCCTGGAGTCCCCATCCCCTGGATCAAGGTGTTATATGCAGAGAGAAGGGGAACACTGCCTTCCTCCCAGCCCAATTTTGGCCCTGGTATAAAAATTATGCTTTTGCATTGCTTTACGTAAGTTAACATTCGCGGCGCCATTTTGTGTATCGGCGCTATTTAAATCATGAATTAAACTAATCCTTTGCTATTTCCGAGAAACGTCTTCTTCTAAGTTATGTTTCTTCTCTTTTGGTTCTGCTACACCAATGAGTGCACTGCTCTTATCAGTGCATACCTTTCCTTTTAGATATAGGCCTTCTCCCACTAGTCTAGCGGTGGGCATAGGCAGAGGGACTTGAATAGCAGAAAATGTGTGCACGGCCTCAGAATCGAAACTTACTCCCTAGTAATTCACTGTTCAGCTGCATTTTCTTGGAAAATTCCATAGTGGCCGTGCTCTTTTTGGTTTTGAAGTGTACATAATGTATCGTTATGCTTGTTGATGACAGTCCCTCTGCAGCACTCCTAAGCGACTGGGCAGATTGGCCTCCGCTCTGAGTGTACTCTAAATAAACAAATATTGGTTTGTATTCTCTACTGTCTGATCGACTGTTCATTTAGTATGGAAGGCTGAGAGGTGGTCATTAGTGACCAGAGTGACCGTTTTTGGGCCATTTCCTCCAGGACCTGATCCCCCGGGACCTGGCATCATTTATTATGGGAAGGGGACACACAATTTCAGCCTGGGGACCCCTCTCCCCGGCCGGTACCATTTTTATGGAGAGAGAAGCATGCAGCCATCCTTCCGACATCAGCCCGAGTGACCCCATCACCTAGGGCACCCACCATACTCTGGTTGAGGGTCTAAAGGGGGACCTCAAATGTTTAGTGGTGTTTAAAATCTCTGTGAGAAATTGCATGGGAAAAAGGTGTTTTGGGACCCCCTCAGGGCCAGACTGGGAACCAAAACTGGCCCTGGCAAAGTGCTCGGCCTCCCCCCACCCCCTCGCGGGGGTTTGGGGGTGCCGCCGACCTCTTTGCCAGGGTCAGTTTTCGGCCGATTTTGGTACAGTGCCGATTTAGCAGCTATGCTGCAAAAATGGCCCTGTAACAAAAACGGCCCCAAGGGGCCCAAAACCGGCCGCCACCCTTGTGGCGCACCGGGGGATTGCCCGGTGCCCACTACAGCCAGTCCGGCCCTGGACCCCCTTTTTTCTCGGCCCCCGCTTAACGAATCCACCCCAAACTTTCCAGGCAGCAGCTGAAGTGATTGGCACATTAGTTTTGAAACTTTCGTGAAGATTCGCCAAAGAGGCCAAAGTTATTAGCCAAACAAAAAAATACTTCATCTATGTCAACTAGGTCCCAACTATAACTACCTACTGGTTACCACCTGTAGATAATATATATGACCCACACAGTGACAAAGGAAGGCACACAACACGCACAATTTTGTTGACAGTGTATATCATAAAATGTGTCCATGCTGTTTAAGGAGGATACAAGGTAATAAAGATTTGCCAGCCAGCAGCCTGTGCAACATACAGGAACTTCTCACACATCCCCTCCTGCTACTCCTCAGGTGCCCATCTACAGCAGCCAGTTGGTTCTAGATGTGAACTCGCCTACTTGTTCTGCTTCTTTCCACCTTTAATCTTGAGGGGCCATTAGCAGTTTAATACCGTACTATCCACATCACCGTTATCTCTGCCCTGTCTCAGTGCTTCAGAACCTTAAGAGTCAAGTCCGTAATAAGTTAACCGTTATCTCACCTCCACTGTTACATATAACTACACCTGGGACTTACAGAGAAATTTAAATAAAATTTAATACGGTTCCTACGAATTAAGTAGATTATGTATCCAGGCAACTTAACCATCAGAATGTGGGGCTGAGTCTGCACATATCATCAAATTATGTTGTTCCAGTCCCTAGTTAGTTCACAGTGCCCCATCTGAGCACCTAAACTTACCAGGGCACCAGATGGGGTCTGCAACCTTGGAACATGACCACTCTAATTCCCCAAGGAAATCGTGGAAACAGATCTACTCTGTCATTGTTTACTTTTGTTATCCCAAGGTAAACGCAAGAAAGATATGAATTGGATTCTCAAACATTCATTGAAACTATTGTATTCTTGTATAGAAAGCATGAGCTGCCATTATTAGGAGGATGAAACAAAGCAAGGTAACCAGCAGTACAAGAATGGTGAAAAAAATAAACAGTTCAACCATTATAACATTACTGTGTAATTCCAACAGAAGTGCTCCTCTGCCGAATTTGGCTCAGAGGCACTTTCTATAATAAAAGCATTGTTCTAATTGCACAGTGTCAAAGGAGCCGAACTGATGATACGGCATGTCTGCAATCTTAGAACTGTCTCCACCGGACAACCAAATGCAAGGGCATTGCGTTCAATGTTCCTAGCCTTGGACAGAGTGTACCAGCAACATGATAATATGCTTACTAGGAAATGTGCTACATGCAGAATAAATTCTATGTACAATGTTGTATAAATGTGAAGCATGTAAAAAGTCACTATAAGAAAAAGATATCAAATTAAAATGGGTGGCTAAAACGAAGACTCTAGCGTGGGCCCTGTTGAACCCTACAACACCCACCCTTTGGCCGGGGGAAGACTTTGCTCAAACTAAAAGTATATAAAATCAATCAATCAAAAATCTTATTCAAATTCAGAATGCATTTACCCAAATGTTCTCAGACTGAACCGAAGCAAAGATAGTACACTGATATTCAATGCCCTGCACTGGCTATATGTCGCAAGAAGAATTTTTTTTAAAGCACTCTACATTGATCTCAAGGCATATCATGCAAGAGTCCAAATTTAGCCTCTCAATCTAAAAGTGAAACTGTGGGTAAAGAATGATGCCACTGCTAAACATCAAGCCTTACTAAGGACCATTTCCATGTGGAATTTCCTACATCCCGCCCAAGCAAATAAGAGTAATAGGCAACTACCCAGAAAAAAGGGCGGCTCCTCCGTTATAGAGGAGAAGAGTCGCCCCACTGAAATGCCCCCAGAGATGGAAAAATAAAATGGTAATGAAGTTGATTCACTACATTTACCATTTTATTTTTCCTCACCTCGTCCCGAACAGAGTGTCAGGATGGGGGCGGGCCGCTGCTGAATGGCAGCAACAGCAGGCAGGAGTGTGGGCTGCCTTTGGCACTTGTTTAAAGTGCACATGTCTCTTTGGCTGGCCATCTTGTGACGGTCAGCCACACACGCGCACTTTAAACCTCTCTAACCCAGCTGTCTTGAGAGAGCTGGGTTAGAGAAAGCAAACGCCTCCAGTTCTCATGTGAGCACTGATAGAGGCCACTCTCACCAATCCTGGTGCTAATCTGATGCTGTGAGAGCAGCGGCAGGATTGGTTAAGAGAGTTAGATGGGGCCCTGGAGTTACGAGGGAAGAAGATGGAGTGAGGACGATGCAGCAGTAACCACAGTAAGTTTTCATTTTATAAAACCAACCACTCACCCACCACCCATTTGCCCGCCCCTCCACTCACTGAAGTTGGCAGCTGCCACTGCCTAGAAGACTATCAGGTCGTAGACCACCCGATCACATAAAAAGAGGCCCTGTTAAGTGGATTGACAGCCTCTCTTCAGAATAAGGATCCGAATTGCAATTCCAGATGAATCTGTCTCAGTGTGTCTCAACTATGCTTCTTTCTGCTAAAACGTACACACAATAATGCGACACAGTGGCCTTCAGTCTTCTGTTGGATTAGACCTTAAAGCACCCTCACAGATTGAATATTGATGCAGACTCTTATTGGTCTTATCATTGATAACAGCCCAGATAAGACCTATCTCCCAGACACTCTCAAGAGTCATATCCACTCCTAATAAAAATCCACTGCAAACAGGGTGAGTTGTTGTATGTGTGGAAACACCTCATGCTTATGTGTCCTTCCATACCAGGATGATGTATGCACCACACTCAACAGTATCTATTTAGGGCAAAGACCTTACACCCTATTGACCGCGCACTGGAATGGCACCTAGGAACATGATGGAAATTGTAGAAATACCTGACATCATCAGGCCATTAAGTAGGTACTTACTTGGGGACTGGAAAGGTGATTTGGGCCTCCACAGAATAGGAAACATACATACGCCTGTCTCCTACATAACAATAAACCGAGCCCTCCCACACTATCATATTTTTGTCTACTGCCTACCATTGCTATGCCACTGCAGTTACTCCCAAAGTGGCAACTTAGTGACAGGCACCACCATAGTGGCTGCAATCCAAGTCAGGCTTCCATCAGGTACTGGCTGTGACCACCAGCTAATCCCTTCACATTCTGGAGGTGGGGCTTAAAGATGTTCTTGCTGCATATAATCATGCCCTATTTGTGATGGGCTCAAGGCCTGGACCATATTTGGCAGGTTTAGATCCCAGAAGGGTCTATTAGTCCGCACTGGTAGTTACTTGAGAGGCGACAGGAAGAATCCAGAGTAGGCAATGTTCCATAATTGGTTCTTCAATAGAGTAATAAACATCAGGACAACCCACATGCACAGGAGATGGAGCTGCAGTAGCAGACACAATACTTGACATAATGCTAGAGCGAAGGATGGGCCAAAAAGCAGGATAAAACACTAGAGTACAGCTTTCATGCAGAAATTTTCAAACATGTAATAAAGGCCTACCTGATGACCAATCCAGATGGCATAAACTGTGGGAAAGGCAGGAACACACACGATCAATTAGCCAAATTAAAGAGCACCAGGAACTGAGGTGATATCATCATTGATATTCATGAACGACAGAAAGGAATACCCAGTAAATCAAAAGTATCAGAATTTACTTGACTGGAAACAGTCCAAAAAATGCATCATCGCGAAGAAGATTAAAGGCAGATTATCATTAATAATGAATTCAAACTATTGTTAGAATGGGTTCTTGTGCCACAGTGTTCCATATCATAAATGTAATGCTGTCCCTAAAGGATGCAAGTTTTTTGTGGCCTTTGCTTTAGATGCAATTGTTTATAACTGCCACCTTACTGCAGAATTTTGTAATTTTTGTTAGTGATGTCATATGTGAGGGTACATTGTGTGGCAAGAATTATAGTTACTGTAAGGCTAGTTGAGATAACTATAATTTCAGTGTTTTTTTTAAAAACCGTTATGTTTGAACTGGCATATTCACCTAACTATAGTGTCCCATTAACCTTTGTTTTTTCTGTGAATTTTTCAGGATTTTGTTTTAATGTAAAGTAAGATATCACTACAATGCCTAACTATAGGGTCACTTAAATTAACAATATAAAGGGGTGCTATTTTAAGTAAACAGACCTACTGACTTTGTCAAGGGGTCAGAACGTAAAAATAAATAAAGGGATTCCTATTGGCTTTATCCCTGGGCCAGTCAGTGGATCAACATATATAGTGCACTCCTGTGAACTTCATCAAAAAGTCTCCACCATAATTTATCAACAAACATAACTTAATACTTTCGTTATTAATACACACAGCAATGCTCAAAAACGTTTTTGACTGTAACATTTAAAATAAAATACTTTTACTCCCAACAACATTAAACATGTGTTTGAATCTTTTTAACAATATTCAGGCCATAAAATGCAGTCATAGGCCCAACCACAAGGATTCCCTGCACTCCAGCTATACAGCAAATAGTGGCATATGTACGGACCCCACCGAGGGGGGTGATTTGAACTACAACTACCAGTATGCCTCACTGGAGAGAGCATATAAAATGGAAAGTGACGTTAGCAGTTCGTTTCATCATTTGCTGCCTGCCCCATGATGAAGAAGCATGTTGCTTTGAAACGCGTTGGGATTTGTTTTAACACCATCCTTGATGCGCAGCTGCCTTAATAAACGGGTTTGTTAACCTTTCTCGCATGGAGTCGCGTCCTTGAGATCAAAGGCACCTAGGGTATATATATATATATATACATGTTTTTTTTTTTTTTGCAACAGAACCTCACCATCGCCGCTCCTTTCTTCCCCGGGTGCTTGCTCCAGCAGTGGTGAACCGCTATCGATTCCACAACTAGGCAACACTTCAGCAGCCAAAATGGAGAGCACACTCGGATCAAGTATATGCTGATGATTTATTGTGCAGACCCCCCCTGACAGACGCGTTTCGCCTTTCGCCTTCCTCAATGTCAGTTTCCATAGTGTTTAGTGTGAGTATTTAAAATTAGCATACATCACGTGTATAGCCACTAAGCATAAAAATAGGACTTATTCAACATTTGATGTAAAATTTAATGGCGGCCATCTTAAAACGTGTTATATGCAAAAAGTGCTGTGGCCCAAAGTGCTTAGTGCTGTGCATGATTAAAAACGTATTCGTTGCAACGTTGACAAATCCGTTCCTATGTACACATAAAAACAAATTTTATCATTTCTAAAGATCTAGATAAGTACGCTAAAAAAACCTTCATCTAGGATTGAGTCTATGTGTACATCATAACAAGTTAATTCATGTATATACATTCGTAAATTATTTTCAAATTCATTAAAAGATCTGCGTTCTTCATAATTTAAGAATATTATACTTAAAAAACAATTTACAAGTTTATTTGTATATACTAAATATCAGTGTCAAGCCTTTTGGGGTTACGGTATCCAGAGTAAAGATGTTCCAAACAAAAAAAATTGTTTGGAAATTGTTTATTGTCTTCATCATTTACTCTAAGTGCATCCACATCTCCTCATCATTATTCAATCCTATCGGAGCTTTGGTCTGAAGGTCTTTACTCTGGATACCGTAACCCCAAAAGGCTTGACATTTTCGAATGCCCATCCAGGGCACAATTATGGATGCAACTAGAGGACACTGATATTTAGTATAATATTCTTAAATTATGAAGAAGGCTGAAGTGTTGCCTAGTTGCGTAATATATATATCATGTGATCAAGTCCCCAAGCAGGGACGAAACGCGTAATGGCTGCTACTCTGTGGATGTAATCCAAAGGACATTAAAAAACTTCGGTATCAATGGATTGGGGTCCGTGCTCTTTTTCCGTGGCTGGTGGCAGAATCGCGGAGTGGAAGAGTGCTTGAGGATATATATATATATATATATATATATATATATATATATATATATATATATATATATATATATATATATATTCAGACAAAAAAATGGTAACTGTGTATACTTGCCTGTATCTAGGTCTGCTACAAAGTCTTTTGTTTATGTTTAGTGGTCAGCAATTGGTGGATTCTATCATGTGACCTTTTTTTGTAATCGTTGTTTGTGTATTTTAACCCACACACGGAAAGAGTTATCCATTGCATGATTAAGGCAGGAATGCCGAAACGCGTCGCAAAGGATTGAAATCATTAAAACTGTGGATTTGGTGAGAATCGTTGGTGTCGGCGTCCTTTCTTTGATAGAAGACAGGAGTTGGAGGTTGATATATATATATATATATTATCTACTGGCGGTCGCCAGTAGATAGTTATAGTTAGGACCCTGTTTCCATAGGAAATCCGCAACATTCTATTTGGAATAACTTTGGCGCCGGTCGATGAATCCTCGCGAAATTTTCAAAATAGGTGGGGCGCTACGCTCCGCTCCTACCCTGAAAGTCTCGGGGGGATTCGTCAAGCGGGGGCTGAGAAAAAAGGGGGGTCCCAAAACGCGTTTTTCCCATGCATTTTTCCATAGGACCTTTAGACACAGCTACAGCCAGAACGGCTGAACAGAGTTACTTGAAATTTGGCAGAGAGGTAGTCCTCAGGTCAAGGAAGTGCCTTTTGTAGGTCTGGTGTAAATCTGTTCAGTAGTTCCTGAGAAAATAGCATTTAAATCAATATATATATGTGGGCGGAGCCTAACCACACATCTCATCCTGAGATCTGATTGGCTGTCAGCACTTCATCCAAGAAGTGTTGGCAGCCATCTTGGGACCAATATACATGATAGCACCTCATTAAAAAGCATTGCAGTTAATAGAAGATTTTAAGACTTTAGTTACATTATAAATCATTTGTTGATGGTACCATACTCATTTTAGGAATTGTGGTATGTTCTAAGGTGATTTCACCATGTGAAAAAGCCTTCTGCTGGGATATCATGATTAAGAGAAAAATATTTTCTCATGCTTTTACCACAGAGGTTTGGAAGGTGATCTATAAGCTAAACTGAGAGCTTATTTTCTGTAAATTCACATTATCTTTCTCAGTCATGTGAGAATGAAGTCTGACATTCTCAGTAAAACATGTACATCCAACAAGGGCAGAGACTGTCAGTTGATTCCTTTGTGTTCTACTGCAGCTTTCCAGAGTGTTCCAAAGAACTACTAGAGCGCTAACCGTCCTACTTATGATAAATGTATGGCACACCTGAAGCCATCTTGCTTGGATTAAAGTGGTAACTCTTAAAACATTTAATTTAAAAAGGAACAAAATGAGGGGGTTCATTTTTCCATAAAAAGTATGATTAGTGCTGCAGAAAGAAAAAGTTAGGGCACATTTTGAGTGACTTCTCAAATCCTGGCATGCAGACTGAAACATGCACTTTCAATACCAGCAGCAGTTTTCCCTGGTGAGCAGTAGCTTTACTACAGTGATCTAATGAGCAAAAAGAGTGCTAACATTCTGATTTTATGGCAAATGTGTGACACATTTGAATGCCTTCTTGATGGAATCAAAGTAAAAAACTGAAAGTATTTCCTACTGAGGAGACTGCAGTAAATGAGGAAATTAGGAAACTTCATAACAAATAAGTCTCCCAAGATGGCCACCAGAGACAAAAGAGCCCAAATGTAGCCCAAATATCACCCAGATGTAGCCCAAGTATAGCCCAATGACAGAATGTCCAAGAATGTTCTTAAAAACAACTAGAGCACTTACTGTCTTCATTATGACAAAAGTATGGCACACCTGAAGCCATCTTGATTGGAATAAACTGGTAACACTTAAAACATTTAATTTAAAAAGGAACACAATGAGGGGGTTCATTTTGCCATAGGAATTATGATTAATGCTGAAGAAAGAAAATGAGGACACATTTTGAGTGACTTCTCAAATCCTCTTCTATTTCATTAAAAAATTCTGACATGCAGACTGAAACATGCACTTTTAATACCAGGAGCAGACTTCCATGGTGAACAGTAGTTTTACTACAGTGATCTAATGAGCAACTAGAGTGCTAACATTCAGAATTCATGGCAGATGTGTGACATATCTGAATACCTTCATGATGGAATCAAAGTAAAAAACTGAAAGCATTTCCGACTGAGGAGACTGCAGTACATGAGGAAATTAGGAAACTTCATAACAAATAAATCTCCCAAGATGGCCACCGGAGACAAAAGAGCCCAAATGTAGCCCAAAATCACCCAGATATAGCCCAAATATAGCCCAATGACAGAAGTGTGCAAAACACTTATTATTTTGTGTTTTTGCAGTGTTATATAGTGCAGACTTGTCAGGTATTGGAGTGCTTTACATGAGCATTGGTTACATCACACAAGAACAAATTCATTTTGGTTGTAGACATGGGGAGACTAAGTGATTTGACCAGAATCACAGAATGTCGAGCTGAAGCAGAAACTTCAACCTGGTTCCCCAGTTGCAAAGTCTGCAGTTCTGGAAGTAACACCACATCCTCTCCCCTAAGTGCAACATTTAATCAAGTTGTCAACTAGATAAAAAAACATAAAGATAACAAATAATTTAAAAGTGCTTTGTCGCTATTTGAAAACTCAGAAAATATGTCCTTATTTTAGTCTTTTGGAGCACTAACCATAATTTTGATGCCAATAAGACCCTCTCATATATGTAATTTCTAAAGGAATGCTCTAGGTATTACAGTTTTGATTACATCAAGATGATGTCAGGCGTTCCACACTTTTGTAATAAATATAGAATGTTAGCAATCTAGTTGTTCATTAGGATACTGTTGAGAGGCAGAGGCCAGGGGCACGGACTCTGAAAATTGAAGGCAGGTAGGAGGGTGCAAAGGCAACAATTTAACCACACTGAGCAGGCAGGAAGGGCCGTGGAAGCACAACAGACTACGGAGGGCAGTGGAAAGGGGGGCAGGGGCAACACACCAACAATACAGGACTTGCAAGAGAGGCTGTTGGAGGGAAGATCTATTACGGGTCAAGGAAGCTAGGGGCGGTCCCCAGAGCCCCGGGAGCCACCACAGAACTGAGCAGGAGAGTGAGTCAGGGACAAAAGGGGCACCTTAATTTGAGCCGGGGTGCCTAGGAACGCTTGCTCCAAAAATGAAGAAAACAGACATATGAGACATGGAATTGGAGGCAGAATACAATGGCAGTTTAATGAGAAGATGCAACTTCAAAGAAACCGCAGAATAGAGACATAAAGTACAAAATACAGAATCCAGATAATCATACAGCTGTCATGATATTCTCTGTATCTCAATTAATTTACTGACAGAGAGAGAGAGAAAACACATCTATAAATGCATCATGAGAAACAAGTTACACCAAGGAAAATGTTACCTAGGGACACTCACATTTACTCTTAGAGCAAGCATTCCTGCAATTACAATACAACATCTTTTAAATGCAAAAGTAAAGAGAACAATGGTTAAACATAACATGACATTTCATATAGGTAAAATAGAATAAGATACTTCAAGCAAAGCAGAGCAAGACATTTTAAGCAAAGGAAGACAAGAGCTCCCAGTTCTTGGGGAAAACCTGCACAGCCTGTTAACCTACATACAGACGGCGAGGTTGTCCGTCGATATCTGTGGGTGCTCCCTTTTTATATCATTTTGTGGGCTCTTTTGCACGCTACATCTACCTACGTATGCTACCCAAAAGCTTCGTCTGCAGATTTTACCAGACATTTCGTCATTTACCCACTTAATGCTGACAATGGACTGGGTGAAAAGGTCAGTCTCTCAGGCCAATCGCTTATCGTAAGTTCCATAGAGCAAGCAGAAAATAATGGGTATTGTACAGGAATTCAATATATTCATGTATAAAATCTCCTCAGTTCTCCTAACTTGACGCTCTGTGGTTGCCACTTCCTTAAAAGCGGGAAACCTGCCCAGGAAGCAAGTACCAGTCCAGGATGCAGCCTACTGTATGTCGACAGCTTCAGGGGGATGTTGAACTTTG
Organism: Triturus cristatus; assembly: GCF_964204655.1. NCBI lineage: Eukaryota > Metazoa > Chordata > Amphibia > Caudata > Salamandridae > Triturus > Triturus cristatus. The sequence continues at coordinate 68,408,100 of NC_140580.1, read as the reverse complement.
ATACCGAGCACGGAGCACTCGGGTAGGGTGGGGGCTACTAGTTTGGAGCAGAAGGCCTCGCAGACCTGCCTTCAGACTGCTATACACTAAAATTGCAGAGCTATGGTCAATTTAACAAAGAGGCCTACATATTGAACAGAAGGGCCTACACAGGGGTTTTATGCTGGCTGAGTGGTAAGGATGTCTCAGGATAATTATATAGCAACACAGGACCCGCTGGTCAATTTAATACGGCCTACAAATGCGGCTGGCAGGGCAAGGACAAGGGTCTCATACTTCAGGTGTGGACAGAACGGGCCAGGGGCCCCCTGTGATACAAAATCTACCCTCCTTCAAGGCTGTGGCAATGTAATAGACCATTGTGGGCAGAAGGAAGAGGCAATGGTAGTACAACCATACATGCCAACAGACCCGATTCAGCCAGGAAACGTCCAATGTTTTTAAGCTCAAATGGGCTTTATTTGATCTGTCTCCTGTCTACAATATCCTCTTTTTCAATGTAACTCAAAGGGGAAAATCAATACCCCAGTTTTTTTTCAAAATCTCCCTCTTACCAAGTTCAAAATGTTCGCAAGTATGGTACATTGGATCATGGAAGGAAATGGGATAGGGACATGGACTTGGATAACAGAGGACAGGAGAGACATGGAGAGGTGCACCAAACTGACCCTGCAGGGCAGGCATCAGGGTTTGCAGCAGCACAATACACCACACAGTGCATGCAGGACGGGAGTGCAGCACAACAATCCATAGAAAGCAAGAGGGAGGGGACAGGACCATGCACATGGACAACAGAGAACAGAGGGGCAAGAGGCAATGGTAGCTAGCTGACCATAATGGACAGACAGGAGAGAAGGCTGCAGCATAACAGACCATAAAGGGCAGGAGGGACGGATCAGGGGCATTACAATGGAACAGACAAGCCAGGAGGGAGGGAGTAGGGGTCTGCACATGTAAACAGAGGGCTGGGGGCAAGGGGGCAGGGCAGGAGCAGCAATATGGCCATGGAGGTCAGGCAGGATGGGCACTAGAAGCAAGACACAACATGAAGAGCAACAGTGAGACTGTGATGGCATACACACAGACCATGGAGGGAAGGTGGGAGGGGGTCAGGGGCAGCTAACTGACCACACAGGGAAGGTGGGAGGGGCCATGGCAGCACAGAAGACCATGCATGGCAAGTGGGAGGGTTAGTGGCAGCACAATGGCTATGATGGGCAAGAAGGAGGGTGCAGGGGCATGCACAAAGGACGATGGAGGATAGAAGGGAGGGTCAGGACCTGTGCACAGACAAGAAAGTTCAGGGGAAGGGGCCTCACAACAGACCACACGGGGCAGGCAGGAGGAGCAGTTGCAGCACAACAGACCAGGGAGGGCAGAAGGGTGTGGCAGTACAATGGACCATGTAGGACAGGAGGAAGAGGATAGAGGCATGGCATGTGGACAGGCAGGGTGGAGGTGGCAGGGACAGGTTACAGTCATCTGACAATGCTAGGCAGGTGGGAGGGGAGTGGCAGCTCAACAGAACACTCAGAGTAGATAGGAGTGGCAGGTCCATGGGACATGGTGGGCAAAAAGGATGGAGCAGGGGCATGCACAAAGACATCGGAGGGCAGGGGGAAGGAGAATAGGGGCAGCAAGCTAAGCACAGAGTTTAAGCAGGAGGTCAATGATGGGGCATAGAATTGGGCAATGGAGGGCAGGAGGAGTGGACTGGTACATCATACTAAATTGAGGGCAGTGGCAGCACATCAGACCATGCATGGCAGGAGGGAGGAGGCTAGTCCATGGATTCACACAACAGAGGATAGGGAGGAGGGGGATGGGGCAGCAAGCTAACTGTTCAGAGAAGGCGGGTATTAGAAACGTTATTGTTTTTAAAACATTTTGTCTGTGCAAACTACTTAAAATATGAACAAGTATGCAGCATAATCTCACTTTTATTCAGGAAGAAGAAGACGTTAGTGACTGTGACTCCGGGCTCACTTGGCAAAAACACCCCCTGACCCTCCACCCCCTATCGCAAAATGTAATGCCCGTGAAAAGGGTAGGTGAACACAGTGTTATATAGAACATAGTCCTGAGAGCACGATTGAAAATGAAAACTAGATATAGTGTATGGTATAAACTATGCACCAAAAAGTGTGATATAAGATGAACCAGGCGTGAAATATAATATGCAATACATTGTGCGCAATGACAGATTCATTGGAGAGCGCGAGATAGCACAGGCACTAGCGCGTGCTATGCGATATGCGCCTTAGAGTGTAATATGCACAGGGCAGTGTTGTGTAACCTAACTAGTCTCTAAAGTTGTAATATAAAATAAGTGCTGGGGAGTGTAACGTTGCATATGCACTGTGACAAAGATATGGATCCCAAATTGTAATATGTATGGCATAGCACTGTGCGTTATAACATAGGCATCGAGGAAGGCACGTTAGATGGGGCAATATAACCCGTGCGAAGACAAGTGTGGCATGACATTTTCACGGGGTGGTGTTACAGTGCACATGGGCTAGAGAGTGTCATAGCATATGCACTAGCTAGTGGAATACAATACAGAGGTGTGTGGCACTCGGCAGGCAATGGTGGGTGTAACACAGCATTGGGCTCTGTCAGGAGCGCGCTGTGACTCGCAAGTGATGTTCGTCCCCTTTCCAGAGAGTAAAATAAAAAGTATTACACATCCGGCAGTGGATGTGTGTTTTATTAACTGTGAGGGGGGTTTCTTGCATAGTTTTGGTCGAATTTTTGTCGAATCCCCTTTGAATGGCTTGGTGTGCATGTGTATTAAATGTGCCCGTCAATAGCTACCCATGTTTGTATAAATAAACGACAAGGGTGTCTACCGGGATTAGGCACGGTAGAGCATCAGACATGTCAGAGCTTCACTAGTGGTGTAAATACATTCCACGTGGATTAATTGCATGCATAGTCGCCTTTTAATGAATATCACGCAAATCGTCATGGTGATAGGTACGTACGGTTTGTCCAGCATGTCCTAGGTGTGTCTATAAATATATATTTTTTAAAAATAATAAAAAACAGTGGCCGGCCCTGGGGATTGGGGTCAAAAAAATATAATTAGGAGACAGGCCCTGGGGGATGGGGTCATCAGGGCCAATAAATTAGAATAAGAAGGGGAACCACACAGCCCCCCTTCTTAAAAAAATAAAATAAATAAAAGACTGGCATCGTGCCGGAGGCCATGCCCCCTCCATGCAGCACTCTGCAAACGCGCCCCCAACAGGCATCTCCAGTATGCGCCAGGGAGCTGCGCTGCAGACAGGTGTTCTGAGGCCAAGCCCCTTTTTACACCTCTCTGCAACGCAGCTCTGTGGCGCTTACTGGAGGTACCTAGTGGTCTAGTGTGACCCTAGGGACCCTTAGGATTCAAGGGGACTTAATCTCTCAACTTAGAACAGCCACAGGGCGCGTTTACACAGTGGTGAAGGGAGGGGACGGGGCCTGAGGTGACGTGTGCAAACACGCACCATGGCACGTTTTAAATTGGGGATATAATTTCCCTTCAATACTGAGGGCCCCTGGGGGCTAACTAGCCCACCAAGTGCTTCCAGTAAGCGCCACTGAGCTGCATTGCAGAGAGGTGGTCCAGGCCGTGCCACTTTTTACACCTCTCTGCAACGCAGCTCTGTGGCACTTACTGGAGGTACCTAGTGGGCTAGTTGGACCCTAGGGACCCTCAGGACTCAAATGAACTTAATCTCCCAACTAAAAACGGACACAGGGCGTGTTTACACAATGGTGAAAGGAGGGGACGGGGCCTGAGTTAACGTGTGCAAAAACGCCCTGTGGCCTGTTTTAAGAGGTAGTTTTAATCCCCATGCCCTATTATATACTAGGGGCTTATAGAGGAGGTAAGGCTAATCACAGGGGGACCCCAACGCATAATGTTCCCTAGTGTATGTAGGTGTTTTCACTGTATTCTAAGTGTCTTTTAACATAGCACTGGCTCTAGGACTGGTTAGTCAGACTCAGTTACCACCAGTATCCGTCTGAAAAAGTTGAGGGTACAGGATGATTTTGCAACAAGGCTTCTTTCTGCTCTTCTTTTTGTTCTTTCTGCACGTTATCCTTCTTCCTGCACTTATCTTCGTATTTGAGGACTTCTGTTGCTTCTTTCTGCACTTCTTTTGTTTCTTTCTGTGCATTTTTTCTTCTTTCTTAACATGTCCTATCTCTGTAGGCATAGTTAGAAATTAGCATTTAAAAAACCTTTGAAATTAACAGAAAAAACCATAGGTTTCAGGCATGTTATAGTTAGGAATTAGCATTTAAAAAACCTCAGAAATTCACTGAAAAAACCATAGGTTTCAGGGGTGTTATAGTTAGCTGGACTTTTCACTTGTACAAAACCATTGAAATTCCCCCGTTATAGTTAGTTCAGCTAACTATAACTCGCGCGCCCGCAATGCACTGCTGATGACGTCACATATTACATCACTCATGACATGGTCAGTGACATCACTCATGACATCACTGATGACATCTCAAATTACATCACTGATGACATCACTGATGACATCATCCTTGTGATAGAGTGGCAGACCTCCTCTCACCCTAATATAACCTTTGATACACACATTCAAAAATAGAGACTAAAATTTTCAAAACAATGGACATACCAATACCAGTTACAACAACCTCTTCAGTAATTCTAAGATCCACATACACATCCACTCATTCACCAACAGTCCAATACAGTCACTCATACATGTACTCACTCATCATATGTACTCATACACCTATACATCCTGTTACACAATGCCACTCATCCATAGAGTTACTCACACACATAGTCACTCATGCTAATAAAGAATCAAACATACATTTACTTGCATATACAGTTATACACACACCACCACACTTACTTCTACGGAAACTTACACATACTTAGTCTTTTAAACAATCACTTATAGAAACACATACTTATTCATACAGGAACTCTTTCAATCTCTCACTCTCACATATACTCACATATATACACCAATAGTCACATATACTAGTTTAAAACATATGTAGTTACTCATAAATACACTATTGAGACAGTCATTCACTCACTAACACACCCATACACACACTCATCCACCCATACAGTCCTGCACACATACTGTGTTCAACACATACAAAAAGTGAGTCACTCATTCATGCACCTATGCACTACATAATACCCCCACCGAACCATGCAGACACTCAGACTGATACTCAAAAAACCAACTAATAACCTATATAGACACCCATGTAGCTACTCACCAACCCATGCAGCCACTTATACACAAAGTGAGAGACTGATACAGATATTTACATATTTAAACATTACTCACTAAGCCATGTATTCACTATGACACACTTAATCAGTCAGTTACACAATCAATTTTTCAAAAACAAATCATCCATTTAGACACTTATATACCCATTTATTCTTCCATCGACCTTGAGATATACATATATAAAACATATTTAATTTTCAGAATAACACACATTCACTGGATGATGTCATCAGTGATGTCATCAGTGATGTCATTTGAGATGTCATCAGTGATGTCATGAGTGATGTCACTGACCATGTCATGAGTGATGTAATATGTGACGTCATCAGCAGTGCATTGCGGGCGCGCGAGTTATAGTTAGCTGAACTAACTATAACGGGGGAATTTCAATGGTTTTGTACAAGTGAAAAGTCCAGCTAACTATAACACCCCTGAAACCTATGGTTTTTTCAGTGAATATATATATATATATGGAACACCACAATCCCGTCACTCCAACACCTCGTATAACCAGGTACAGACCACACCTTGCTTGCAAGTCTTGATCACATATATATGGATATATATAGATATACATATATATATATATATTACCTACTGGCGGTCGCCAGTAGGTAGTTATAGTTAGGACCCTGTTTCCATAGGAAATCCGCAACATTCTATTTTGAATAACTTTGGCGCCGGTCGACGAATCCTCGCGAATTTCTCAAAATAGGTGGGGCGCTACGCTCCGCTCCTACCCTGAAAGTCTCGGGGGGATTCGTCAAGCGGGGGCTGAGATAAAAGGGGGGTCCCAAAACACGTTTTTCCCATGCATTTTTCCATAGGACCTTTAGACAGGGCTACAGCCCGAACGGCTGAACAGAATTACTAGAAATTTGGCAGAGAGGTAGTCCTCAGGTCAAGGAAGTGCCTTTTGTAGGTTTGGTGTAAATCTGTTCAGTAGATTCTGAGAAAATGCCTTTAAATCAATATATATATCTGAGCCAGCTTACGGTACGCTTACCGTAAGCTTACCGTACGCGTACGGTGGCGTGCGCGAGCGTGATTCTGATTGGCTGTTAGATCTTAGTAAACATTCGAATCGGCCGAAACCAGGAAGCGGCGGCCGCGATTTTCTCTCTCGCACTCTGAGGGGGGGGCTGTGAACAAAGGCAAAAAACATATAAAGGAGCTGTTTAGACAGCGCCCATGCACATAGCCATGTTAGTTGAGTCCTCAAAGATCCCCCAAGGCCAAAAACGGTAAATTTTTATTTTTTGAAAATTTCGCCGATTACGCTTACCGTACGCGTACGGTGCGCTTACGCTAAAAATGTTAATAAAAAAAAAAAACACTCTCTGTGCATGGCATATTATTGTCATCACTTACAAATTAAATTTAACAGATTACCTATCACAAGGAAGCGCATAATATGTCCTCCATGTGCGCACGGTGCGTAACGTGCCCACCTTGCGTGTACGGCACTAACTGCGTAAAGTGGGCGCGCGGTGCGCGAAGCGCACTGCGTGCTCACTGTGCGCGCTCGGTGCGCGAAGCGCACCGTGCGCGCACGGAACGAACTGCGTTAAGTGGGCGTGCACGCCACGAATGGCGTAAAGTAACTTAGCATTTAAAAAACCGTACAAATTCACTGAAAAAACCCTAGGTTTCACACACGTTATAGTTAGGAATTAGCATTTAAAAAACCTTGCTAATTCAATGAAAAAACCATAGGTTTCACACATGTTATAGTTAGCTGGAAATTTTACTGATAAAAAACCAATGAAATTCCCCCGTTATAGTTACTGTAGGCAACTATAACTCACGCGACCGTAATCCTCTGGTGATATGTGTCTTTATGAAAAAAAAAAATTTGTAAAATATGTATAGCTAAAATTTAATGGAAGAAGACATGGGCAAATAAGTGTCTAAATACAGTATTAGCATCAGCAGAGGATTGCGGTCGCGTGAGTTATAGTTGCCTACAGTAACTATAACGGGGGAATTTCATTGGTTTTTTATCAGTAAAATTTCCAGCTAACTATAACATGTGTGAAACCTATGGTTTTTTCATTGAATATACATATATATATATAATATATATATATATATATATATATATATATATCAACCACTCGCAATCAGAACTCCCTGAAAGGGAATCACGGGCGCAGACCTCTTGGAGTGCCAAACAGTTTATTCAATAAGTATCCCCAGTACAGATGTCAGGACGCGTTTCGGCCGTCACAGCGGCCTTGATCACCTGACCACACATTAGTGCAAGCCCACTATTTAAAGTGCAAGTGCAATGAAATTAACAATGGACATAGAAAACATATTGTGACATCAGGAAATTTCTCATACAGACAATGCGATATAACAAAAATTCAATTTTTTGCTCTTTCATATATTCAATCACATTGTAACTGACAAATACATGCCTAAATGCCTGTGACGTTATCAGAAGGAGATATTTTACATATATCTATTTCCCTGGCGTCATGAGACCTGATGTCATTATGTCCTATTGATATTTATATAGAGTGCTAACCGTGTTAAATAAAAACCCATCATAACGAAAAATAAATAAATAAACGCTTTCACAATTGTCCAACAAAGTGTCTCATATATATAAATAAATGCATAAATGCCTAAATATTTGAAGGACATAAAGTGACTGGTGCCACTTGATGCAGAGACGAGGCAATCACATTCATAAAATAGTCCAACTCTATGTTTTCAATGTAGGATCAAAATAAAGTGCAAAGTGCAACAGTACTTTAAAACATAGAGTGACCAATACAACTAGCACTAGTCCAACTATAGGACTCTATATGTCAAGTACAATATCAAATAAAGTGCAGAATGCAACAGTACTGGATAACCTAAAGTGACAAATGCTTTTAGTAATGATTCAACTCTAGAATTCTATATTTTAGATATAGTATCAGATAAAGTGCATAATGCAACAGTACTAGAAGACCTAAAGTGACAAGTGCTACTAGTGCAAGATAACAATGGCAATCAATTGATGGAGACTAACCATGAGATGTACAAACAAATCCTATTATATAAATATATAAAAGGATACAAAATATTTGAATACAGCAAAACAGTAGGTTACAATCATATTCATTGAAAGTGGCAAGTAAAAGTGGAGGATATATTTAGGAAAAGGACCAGTGACATAATTAAAATGATCAATAAAAGGAACTGGGTATATAAAAAATGAAATACTACCCTACATATCCTTAAAACCAATCATTAAAATCAGCACAGAAAGTCCCCAAATTTATATTTTATACCTGCCTTGCCAAGAGTACAAGTTAAAGTAAGGGCATTATCAACAAATAAAACAAAGGTTGCCTATATTTGTATGAAATTTACAGAAAAGTATAAAGATCTTCCGTGGCATTAAGGCCACTCGGCCATTTGGAATCGAACTCTAAGATAAATTGGGTTTCCAAACGACGAAGTGTTGCCTCCCTATTGCCACCTCGTTTCCTCAATGGCACTGATTCGATTGCAAAATATTTGAGGCATTTGGGGTCACTGTTGTGTACCTTTTCAAAATGCCTGGCCACGGGATAATTCTGATCTTTATTGTTAATGGCTCTAATATGCTGTAAAATGCGTTTGTGCACTGCCAACTTTGTGCTGCCAATGTATTTCAAAGAGCAGTCACATTCCAGGACATAAACACAGTAGTCCATTTTACATGTCAAATGTTGTTTGATTTCTCGTTGTGTACCCGGGAATGTTGTACAATACATTTTGGTATTTATGCCAAATTGGCAGGCCTTGCATGTGGAGCATTTAAAAAAACCATTTCTTATAGGCAACCACATTTGTTTTTTAAAAGTATCTTGACTGCTACCAGTCAACATATTGCCCATACTCTTGGCTTTCCGGAAAGTAATAGAGGGATTGAGTGGCATGTAACACCCTATCACTGGGTCTTCACGTATAAAATGCCAATGCTTTCTCATAATTTTCCTCAATTCCTTTTCTTGTTTGGAATATGTTAGAATGAGGCGTACCGGTGCCTTATCGGTGTTTGGTGCCTCCATCGAATCTTTTTTTCTATATTCCAAAATTTCCTCTCTCGGTTTCAGTTGGGATCTTTTCATGGCAGCTTCCACGACTTCAAAACTATACCCTCTAGCCAAAAACCTCAACATGCATTCTTTTTGTTTTATTTCCATATCCTGAGGATTGCTACATATACGCCGGATACGGAGCATCTCACCGTAGGGTATACTCCTAATCAGATGTGGGGGATGCGAGCTAGTTGCATGGAGGAGTGTGTTGCCTGCCGTGGGTTTTCTAAAAAGGGTAGTAGTTAAAATGTTGTTATTTACTAAAACCTGTACATCTAAAAATGTCACTGTCTCATTGCTCACATTTGATGTAAAAGAAAGATTAAAATCATTACAATTGATATATTCTACAAATTTCTGCACACTTTCTTTAGACCCTTGCCATATGATAAAAAGGTCATCAATATAACGAAACCACAGCATCACACTTTGAGTAACAACCTGCTGATATTTGCGCCTGACCACCAGCTCCTCTCACCAGCCCATAAACAAACAGGCATAGCTGGGGGAGAAGCTGGCGCCCATCGCTACTCCTCGTAATTGCTGATAAAAACAACCATCAAATAAAAAAAAGTTGTTCTCCAAGCAGAAGGAAAGCATGCTTAATAACATTTTGGTATGATCAGCATATTCAATTGTTCTGGTACTCAAATAAAACTCGGCCGCTCTCAGACCATCTTGATGTTTGATGCTGGTGTATAGCAAACATACATCCAAGGTAACTAACTGATAGTTGTCTTTCCAAATGAAGTTATCAATCTTTTTTAGAAAGTCACCTGTATCTTGGATGTACGAATCCAACTTTTTCATATGGTCTTGCAGGAAGTAATCAATGTATTTTGAAAGGTTCTCAAAGGGGCCATCACAAGCAGATATAATTGGTCGGCCCGGAGGTAAAGTCAAACTTTTATGGACCTTGGGGATGAAGTACATATAAGGAGTTAATGGATATTCTTTTTTAATGAATTTGAATTCCTCCCAGCTGAGGAGACCCATACCTTTCCATGCCAATAAATTTCTAAATAGAGACTCTTGTGCACTTTTGTATTTGAAAGGAGTGCTTTTGCTGTAACATCCTGCTTCATCCAGTTGCCTGTGGGCCTCTTTGAGATAATCCGCTGTGGGCCATAGTACAATATTACCTCCCTTGTCCGAATTGCGGATGATTAAGTCTGCCTTCTGTAGCTTAGAAATCAATTGTTTAAATTTTCTTTGTTGATTGGAATATTTCTGTTTCCTTGCTGAATTGCTCGTATACATAAGTTTTTTAAGCTGAATTGTTACATGGTCGCTAAATGTATCCAACCCGTCGTGAGAGGATAGAGGGATACATTTTGATTTTGGTTTGAAGGGAGTATCAGGCTTCTTTTGATTGTAAATTGAAATTGATTCACCTGATACTGCTGTATCACCCACTGCCAACTGATATATATCATTATACAGTGCTGCATCCGAAACCTGAAGATTACTGAGGCTAGTGCTGTTATCTGACCTTTTATCAATTTCCAATGCTGGCTTCTGCAGATGTGATTTTTTAAGTTTGAGTTTCCTAATAAATAGGTACACATCTGCTCTAGTACGAGTATAATGGAAATTTGTTTCTGGGCAATAGCTTAACCCCAGGCTACTAGAGGACACTGATATTTAGTATAATATTCTTAAATTATGAAGAAGGCTGAAGTGTTGCCTAGTTGCGTAATATATATATCATGTGATCAAGTCCCCAAGCAGGGACGAAACTTTTAATGGCTGCTACTCTGTGGATGTAACCCAAAGGACATTAAAAAACTTCGGTATCAAAGGATTGGGGTCCGTGCTCTTTTTCCGTGGCTGGTGGCAGAATCGCGGAGTGGAAGAGTGCTTGAGGATATATATACATATATATATATATATATATATATATATATATATATATATATATATATATATATCGAATCCTCCTTCCGAAGCACCAGCCGGTACTCCCAAAAGACACGGACACTCAAATGCTGGTTCAGATTTTCATGCTCGATTTATTTTAAACAAAGTATAGGTTCAGACGCGTTTCGACCGACACAGCGGTCTTGATCACATGATTAGCATAAACTGAACGTGGCTATTTAAAGGTGCCGTGACCCCAGTTACGTGTAGACATAGACAAAATACTCATATATGGCTGTACATAACGATTTCACAATCAATTCAAAGAAATAAATTGAAAATTAAAGCATACAATAACTTGATGATTATTTCCAGTCCAAAATAGATAAACCATTGGCATGATTCAAACCCGGATTGTCAAACAAATTACGCTGCTGTTAATCATATAGCCGCAATCCGGGTAGAATGCCTGCACTGCGTTAGGATATAGCCATGATAATTGGTGGAAGGGAATCAAACGAGAAACACTCCACATACATTATGTGCAAATGACGCATATCATGTGCAAACATAGCAGAAAATAAATGCATATGTCATTATCTGTGCAAATACAGAAAAGATGTGCAAAAGTCCGCAAAATTATGTGCAAATATAGCAATCATTGTTAATATCCGTGCAAATACAGCCAAATGTGCAAATCTGCAAAGTAATGTGCAAAACTTGCAAAACATTAAAATGAGATCAATATGACATCATAAAACAATGGACCGGAAATCACATAAAAAACAATTCTAAAATGTATGTACATAATATATATACAGCCTATTAATGTCTAAAACGTCTAAATATCAAACTGGGTATCCGACTTAGATGGCACAAATACTGAAAAAGGCTAAATACAGCAATCAAATTGCATGTAAATATAAACACAGAAGAAGCTGGATCACTGAAACACCCATAAATATATATAAATCTATGAAATGTAGAAAAATTAGAAAACTAAGGAAAATATGAGACTTCTTTACCAGTATTCTATAATCTCATATAAGGCGAGGATATTCAAAGATGTACAAAGGTATCCAAGTGCTGACGAGGTGGAAATGAGACCTGATTATCATAAGTGTTAAAAAATGATAAATACACACATTATTGCTATCACAGGTAACTATAAAAAATGATGTAAATCTTCCCCATTGTTCAAACCTCCTGGAATGCGTGTGTCCAACTCCACTATATATTTGCATTCCAGTTGCCTCAGAGCTTTTTCCCGGTTACCTCCTCTCTTCATTTTGGGTACCGAGTCTATAATAAAATAGCTCAAACAGCTCAAATTGTTGTTGTGGCAAGTTTTAAAATGTCTCGCTACCGGGTAAGTTGGATCCGAGTTTACTATGGCCCTAAGGTGCTGTAAAATTCTGTTGTAAGCTTGCAGTTTTGTACTACCCACAAATTTTAGTTCGCATGTGCATTGTAATACGTACACCACATGATCGGTGCAACAGGTGTAATGTCCCTTGAGATATCTGGGACTGTCACTGAAAGGTGTGGTGTACTGGTTAGTGTTTATGCCAAATTTACACGCTCTACAGGAGGAGCATTTAAAAAACCCTTTCACTGGGGCTAGCCATGTACCACTAATGGATATTTCTGGACTACTGGATACTAGTTCGTCCCGCATAGAAAATGCTCGCCTGTATGTAATAGTGGGAGTTTTAGGAAGTACTGCCTTTAAAGTAGGATCCGTTAACACTATGGGCCATTCTTTACAAATAATTTTCTTAATAGTTTTGGCCTGTCTGCTGTAGGTAGTAATGAGTCTCATTTCACTTTCATTAACCTCATTGTCTGAAATAGTTTCGGTAGGCGATAAGATTACTTGATTTGATGTGTTTTTAGATATCAATAGGTCACTCCTATTCCTTAGGTTAGCTTTTATCATGGCTTTTGTTAAGCTTTTCTCATCATACCCACGCGCTAATAACCTATTCTTGGCATTTAACTGATGTTCATCACGCGCTGCTATGGTACTGCATGCTCTGTGGATCCGCAGAAATTCCCCATAAGGAATACTATTGATTGTATGTTGTGGGTGGAAGCTTTCTGCATGTAACACCGTATTTCCTGATGTATTTTTACGAAAAAGACTGGTTTCCAATTTACCATCCTTGAAATTAATCGTTACATCTAGGAAGTTGACAACATTGGAGCTAATATCAGCAGAAAATTCCAAATTCAAATCATTATCGTTGATATCATTAACAAATCCCAACGCCTCCTGTTCAGTACCCTTCCAAATGACGAAAATATCGTCTATATAACGCCACCATGATATCACTTTGGTGGACCATATCTCCGCATGACGGACCATGAGGACATGCCTCTCCCACCAGCCTACATGTAAACATGCATAGCTGGGAGAGAAACATGCCCCCATAGCCACGCCTCTCAGTTGTTGAAAAGCCTCATTGTTGAAAAGAAACAAGTTATTACCCAAACAAATACGAATCATGCTAATTAACATGGCGTTATGTTTGTAAAATTCCATATTTCTTTCACCCAGAAAGTATTCTACAGCACGCAATCCATCATCATGGGCTATACTGGTATACAGTGCTGTAATGTCCATAGTTATTAAAATAATGTCAGGTGGTAAAGTGAGGCTATTGAGTTTATGTAAAAAATCCATGGTATCCCGTATGTAACTAGGCAGATTCATCACGAACTCTTGGAGGAAAAAGTCAATATACTTGGAGGTATTTTCAAACATACCATTGATGGCTGACACTATAGGGCGTCCCGGAATTGGCATAACCCCTTTATGCACTTTGGGGATAAAATAAATGCTCGGTACAACCGGATGCTCTTTCTGTAAAAATGTAACCTCCTCTTTGGTGAGCAAACCTTCTCTATGCCAAACCTCTAAATCGTCTTTATATTGCTTGTGTGTGTTAGCAATAAATGTTCTTGGAATCCTGCGATAACATTCCAAATTATTCAAATGGCGGTAGGCCTCTTCTTTATATTCCTTTTTTCCCCATAAAACCACGTTGCCTCCTTTATCTGATTTATTAACAATGACATTGTTGTTCTTCTTCAGTTTGGACATTAATTTAAAATATTCTGTCAATTTGTGCGTAGAGGTTCTGTTACTGTTCTTTGATTGAGTTTGATGCTGTAATTTTTTTAATTCATCAATTATTCGGTCATGGAATACATCTATAGAGTCACGTGGCATCGTCGGCATGAAGGTAGATATCGGTTTAAACGGACTTTTGCAGCCTTTAGATATATTTATCCCTTCACAGTCTCTTGTGCACTTTTGTATTTGAAAGGAGTACTTTTGCTGTAACATCCTGCTTCATCCAGTTGCCTGTGGGCCTCTTTGAGTTAATCCGCTGAGGGCCATAGTACAATATTACCTCCCTTGTCCGAATTGCGGATGAATAAGTCTGCCTTCTGTAGCTTAGAAATCAATTGTTTAAATTTTCTTTGTTGATTGGAATATTTCTGTTTCCTTGCTGAATTGCTCGTATACATAAGTTTTTTAAGCTGAATTGTTGCATGGTCGCTAAATGTATCCAACCCGTCGTGAGAGGATAGAGGGATACATTTTGATTTTGGTTTGAAGGGAGTATCAGGCTACTTTTGAATGTAAATTGAAATTGATTCACCTGATACTGCTGTATCACCCACTGCCAACTAATATATATCATTATACAGTGCTGCATCTGAAACCTGAAGATTACTGAGGCTAGTGCTGTTATCTGACCTTTTATCAATTTCCAATGCTGGCTTCTGCAGATGTGATTTTTTAAGTTTGAGTTTCCTAATAAATAGGTACACATCTGCTCTAGTACGAGTATAATGGAAATTTGTTTCTGGGCAATAGCTTAACCCCAGGACACTGATATTTAGTATAATATTCTTAAATTATGAAGAAGGCTGAAGTGTTGCCTAGTTGCGTAATATATATATTTTGTGATCAAGTCCCCAAGCAGGGACGAAACGCGTAATGGCTGCTACTCTGTGGATGTAACCCAAAGGACATTAAAAAACTTCGGTATCAAAGGATTGGGGTCCGTGCTCTTTTTCCGTGGCTGGTGGCAGAATCGCGGAGTGGAAGAGTGCTTGAGGATATATATATACATATATATATATATTACCAACTGGCGGTCGCCAGTAGGTAGTTATAGTTAGGAACACGTTTCCATAGGAAATCCGCAACATTCTATTTTGAATAACTTTGGCGCCGGTCGACGAATCCTCGCAAAATTTTCAAAATAGGTGGGGCGTTGAGCTCCGCTCCTACCCTGAAAGTCTCGGGGGGATTTGTCAAGCGGGGGCTGAGATAAAAGGGGGGTCCCAAAACGCGTTTTTCCCATGCATTTTTCCATAGGACCTTTAGACAGGGCTACAGCCCGAACGGCTGAACAGAATTACTAGAAATTTGGCAGAGAGGTAGTCCTCAGGTCAAGGAAGTGCCTTTTGTAGGTTTGGTGTAAATCTGTTCAGTAGATTCTGAGAAAATAGCCTTTAAATCAATATATATATCTGAGCCAGCTTACGGTGCGCTTACGGTGCACTTACCGTGCGCGTACGGTGACGTGCGCGAGCGCGATTCTGATTGGCTGTTAGATCTTAGTAAATATTCGAATCGTCCGAAACCAGGAAGCGGCGGCCGCCATTTTCTCTCTCGCACTGAGAGTGATTTCTAAAATATAAAGCCCAAAAACATGTAAAGGGGCTGTTTAGACAGCTCCCACACACATAGCCATGTTGAGGGAGTCCCCAAAGATCCCCCAAGGCCAAAAACGGAATTTTAATTTTTTCGGTAATTTCGCCGATTACGCTTACCGTACGCGTACGGTAAAAAATTAAAAAAAAAAAAAAAATTATCCACACGCTCTCCACCCCGTGTGCAATTGGTGCCCGCAGGGCACCAATTGTGCATGGCTTATTAGCGATGAGATAAACTAAAATATTTAAAAAAAAATAATCAAAAAAAAAATTATCCACACTCTCTCCACCCCGTGTGCAAATGGTGCCCGAAGGGCACCATTTGTGCATGGCTTATAAAATATACGAAAAATTAAAATATTACCTTTCAAAACGAAGTGCATCATATGTCCTCCATGTGCGCACGGTGCGCGAAGCGCATCGTGCGTACATGGCCCATCTAGCGTAACGTGGGCACGCGGTGCGCGTAGCGCACCGCGTGCCCACCGTGCGTGCACGGCACTAACTGCGTAAAGTGGGCGCGCACGCCACGAATGGCATAAAGTAACTTAGCATTTAAAAAACAGTACAAATTCACTGAAAAAACCATAGGTTTCACACACGTTATAGTTAGGAATTAGCATTTAAAAAACCTTGCAAATTCACTGAAAAAACCATAGGTTTCACACATGTTATAGTTAGCGGAAATTTTACTGATAAAAAACCAATGAAATTCCCCCGTTATAGTTAGTGCAGGCAACTATAACTCACGCGACCGCAATCTTCTGCTGATGACATATGTGTCTTTATGAAAAAAAAATATTTGTAATATATGTATAGCTAAAATTTAATGGAAGAAGACATGGGCAAAAAAGTGTCTAAATACAGTATTAGCATCAGCAGAGGATTACGGTCGCGTGAGTTATAGTTGCCTGCACTAACTATAACGGGGGAATTTCATTGGTTTTTTATCAGTAAAATTTCCGCTAACTATAACATGTGTGAAACCTATGGTTTTTTCAGTGAATATATATATATATATATTACCTACTGGCGGTCGCCAGTAGGTAGTTATAGTTAGGACCCCTTTTCCATAGGAAAACCTCAACATTCTATTTTGAATAACTTTGGCGCCGGTCGATGAATCCTCGCGAATTTCTCAAAATAGGTGGGGCGCTACGCTCCGCTCCTACCCTGAAAGTCTCGGGGGGATCCGTCAAGCGGGGGCTGAGATAAAAGGGGGGTCCCAAAACGCGTTTTCCCCATGCATTTTTCCATAGGACCTTTAGAACGAGCTACAGCCCGAACGGCTGAACAGAATTACTCGAAATTTGGCAGAGAGGTAGTCCCTAGGTCAAGGAAGTGCCTTTTGTAGGTTTGGTGTAAATCTGTTCAGTAGATTCTGAGAAAATAGCCTTTAAATCAATATATATATCTGAGCCCGCTTACGGTACGCTTACCGTACGCGTACGGTGGCGTGCACGAGCGCGATTCTGATTGGCTCTTAGATCTTAGTAAACATTCGAATCGGCCGAAACCAGGAAGCGGCGGCCGCCATTTTGTGTATTTCACTCAGAAAAAAAAGAGTGAAAACAAGAAAAGGGGGCAATGAGGAGAGTTACAGACCCCCTTACATTTGTGAGGGGGTCAAAGAAGGACTGTAAAGTACAAAGAAAACATTTATTGATTTTAAAAAAAATCACGGGGTACGCGTACGGTAAGCTTACGGTAAGCGTATGGTAGAAAAAAAAAAAAAAAAATGAAAATCAGATTTAAGTGTTTAGATATTAGGGGGCTCTAAAAAGAGCCGTTGTGTTTATGAAATGATTTTTTAGTGGTACCTACAAGTAAGTACCGATGCAGAGTCTAAGGTTCAAGAGGAAGACTCTGTTCCCTTCATCATTGAAGTGCACACCATCTCCTCTATAAATGTCTTGCATGTCATAACGCAAGTTGTTGTGGTAAATGGCACCCATACCATAGTCACGGAGGAAAGCAGAAACAGATTTGTTGACGTGCTTTCTTGCTTTGTCATCGCACCGCGTGCCCACCGTGCGTGCACGGCACTAACTGCGTAAAGTGGGCGCGCGGTGCGCGAAGCGCACCGCGTGCTCACTGTGCGCGCACGGTGCGCGAAGCGCACCGTGCGCGCACGGAACGAACTGCGTTAAGTGGGCGCGCACGCCACGAATGGCGTAAAGTAACTTAGCATTTAAAAAATCGTACAAATTCACTGAAAAAACCATAGGTTTCACACACGTTATAGTTAGGAATTAGCATTTAAAAAACCTTGCAAATTCACTGAAAAAACCATAGGTTTCACACATGTTATAGTTAGCGGAAATTTTACTGATAAAAAACCAATGAAATTCCCCCGTTATAGTTAGTGCAGGCAACTATAACTCACGCGACCGCAATCTTCTGCTGATGACATATGTGTCTTTATGAAAAAAAAATATTTGTAATATATGTATAGCTAAAAATGTATGGAAGAAGACATGGGCAAATAGGTGTCTAAATACAGTATTAGCATCAGCAGAGGATTGCGGTCGCGTGAGTTATAGTTGCCTGCACTAACTATAACGGGGGAATTTCATTGGTTTTTTATCAGTAAAATTTCCGCTAACTATAACATGTGTGAAACCTATGGTTTTTTCAGTGAATATATATATGTATGGAACACCACAATCCCGTCACTCCAACACCTCGTATAACCAGGTACAGACCACACCTTGCTTGAAAGTCTTGATCACATATATATGGATATATATATAGATATACATATATATATTATCTACTGGCGGTCGCCAGTAGATAGTTATAGTTAGGACCCTCGTACCATAGGAAATCCGCAACATTCTATTTTGAATAACTTTGGCGCCGGTAGACGAATCCTCGCAAAATTTTCAAAATAGGTGGGGCGTTGAGCTCCGCTCCTACCCTGAAAGTCTCGGGGGGATTTGTCAAGCGGGGGCTGAGATAAAAGGGGGGTCCCAAAACGCGTTTTTCCCATGCATTTTTCCATAGGACCTTTAGACAGAGCTACAGCCCGAACGGCTGAACAGAATTTAATGAAATTTGGCAGAGAGGTAGTCCTCAGGTCAAGGAAGTGCCTTTTGTAGGTTTGGTGTAAATCTGTTTAGTAGATTCTGAGAAAATAGCCTTTAAATCAATATATATATATCTGAGCCAGCTTACGGTGCGCTTACGGTGCACTTACCGTGCGCGTACGGTGACGTGCGCGAGCGCGATTCTGATTGGCCGTTAGATCTTAGTAAACATTCGAATCGGTCGAAACCAGGAAGCGGCGGCCGCCATTTTCTCTCTCGCACTCTGACAGGGGGTTGAAAAACAAAGTGCAAAAACGTGTAAAGGGGCTGTTTAGACAGCTCCCAAGCACCTAGCCATGTCGAGGGAGTCCCCAACGATCCCCCAAGTGAAAAAAGGCAATTTTAATTTTTTCGAAAATTTCGCCGATTACGCTTACCGCACGCGTACGGTAATAAATAATAATAAAAAAAAAAAAATATCCACATTCTCCCCACCCCGTGTGCAAATGGTGCCCGATGGGCACCATTTGTGCATGGCTTATTACAGCAAAACAAAACATATATTTTACCTGTCACAACGATGCTTATCATATGTCCTCCATGTGCGCACGGTGCGCGAAGCGCATCGTGCGTTCATGGCCCATCTAGCGTAACGTGGGCACGCGGTGCGCGAAGCGCACCGCGTGCTCACTGTGCACGCACGGAGCGCGAAGCGCACCGTGCGCGCACGGAACGAACTGCGTTAAGTGGGCGCGCACGCCACAAATGGCGTAAAGTAACTTAGCATTTAAAAAACCGTACAAATTCACTGAAAAAACCATAGGTTTCACACACGTTATAGTTAGGAATTAGCATTTAAAAAACCTTGCAAATTCACTGAAAAAACCATAGGTTTCACACATGTTATAGTTAGCTGGACATTTTACTGATAAAAAACCAATGAAATTCCCCCGTTATAGTTACTGTAGGCAACTATAACTCACGCGACCGTAATCCTCTGCTGATGACATATGTGTCTTTATGAAAAAAAAATATTTGTAATATATGTATAGCTAAAATTTAATGGAAGAAGACATGGGCAAATAAGTGTCTAAATACAGTATTAGCATCAGCAGAGGATTGCGGTCGCGTGAGTTATAGTTGCCTACAGTAACTATAACGGGGGAATTTCATTGGTTTTTTATCAGTAAAATGTCCAGCTAACTATAACATGTGTGAAACCTATGGTTTTTTCAGTGAATATATATATATATATGACCAAGAACTTGCCTGAGGTCGAAACGCGTCTTGTTTGCCGAATAAACCCTTGATATTTTCACCTTCATACCGGAGTGGCTCGCTTTTTCCTGCTGGAAACGCAGGGATTCTCGTCTGTATCTATATGTGAACAAGGGCCGAGTGCCCGAAACGCGTCATGAGCTGTGCACCTATCTTGATTAAATAAATCAGAATTTGAGCATTGGCAATTCAAGTTGTCTGTTCCTATTTTTGTGCGTGATTGCACATTTGGAGATTTTCGAATATATATAGCTATATATTTCCATCCTGACAGCATATACAAACAGGCACCGACTCCGTGAGTAATTGGCATAGAAGGTATTTATTCCAACATGGACCCAGACGTGTTTCAGCGGAAAACCGCCTTGTTCACTGCATCAAGTGCTCTGCCATTTTTTCATTTTTATACATCCGTGTCACTCTCCCATGGTTGTCACAGCAACCTACCTCAGCAATAGACATAGAAGGTGATATATGGCTGAGTTAACATGACAATGCAAAAACAAACCCAATGAAAACAAATGCATTAAAAATAAATGTAAATTGAAACCAAGGAATTACTAAGGTTAAGAATTCACACACTAGCAATCGGTGATAAAGAACATAAATAATGTTATGTAAAATCATAATGATCTGGTCATCTTAGTGTATCAGTTATGTGTGGATAGTAACTGATGGACATAGACATTTTCACCCTTCCTGATTCGGGATTGCACACGATTGATATGGTACTCAGGAAGCGGAACAACCGTTACGGTTGCCATGGGTTCGTATATTCGAATTAATTAAAAGGCAATGTCTCCCTAGTCAATGTAGGCTCGCCTCCATATTAAGCTTTCCTGTTTTGGTATCAGTTAGTACTGCGCTTCCTAAAATAGAGAGCGTAAACAAACGCCATGAGATGCACAGGCGTAGGAAGTGTAATGGTAAACATGTAGAGTTGTACAAGTTGCTGAGTTGGGCCCCAGTGGGCGTACCAATGGGTGTGAAAAGTGTCCTTGCCACATTAGAGTCCCACACAATTCAGAGATGGTGCCGGTCAAAAGTGTATAGGGAAAAGTGCAAAATTACAACCAAAATATAAAAAAGAGAGAACCTAACGCTGTGAGGAATGGATCAGTTGCTTGGTATTAGAGGCATTAGTTTATGAATGTACATTTAGCGCTTCATCAGCATTCATCCCGTGTGGGATTTTGGAGTTGAGGAGAATAATATATCTTGACTCCAATCTCCTTAATGCCAATTGTCTGTTACCTCCCCCCAGGTTTTTTGGAACAGTGTCGATGACAAAATATACATATATATTATCTACTGGCGGTCGCCAGTAGATAGTTATAGTTAGGATCGTGTTTCCATAGGAAATCTCAAAATTCTATTTTGAATAACTTTGGCGCCGGTTGACGAATCCTCGCAAAATTTTCAAAACTAATGGGGCGCTCCGCTCAGCTCCTACCCTGGAAGTCTCGGGGTGATTCGTCAAGGGGGGGGCCGAGAAAAAAGGGGGGTCCCAAAACGCGTTTTCCCCATGCATTTTTCCATAGGACCTTTAGTCGAAGGTACAGCCCGAACGGCTGAACAGAATTACTTGAAATTTGGCAGAGAGGTAGTCCTCAGGTCAGGGAAGTGCCTTTTGCAGGTCTGGTGTCAATCTGTTCAGTATTTCCTGAGAAAATAGCATTTAAAAGCATATAAATATCTATACGCGCGCACCGTGCGTGAGCGAAATTCTGATTGGTTGATAGATGTGAGTAAACATTCGAATCGGTCGAAATCAGGAAGTGTTGGCTGACATTTTGTCTTTCGCACTGACAAGGAAAGGTGGAAAAAAAAGGTGGAAAACGTGAAAAGGGGGCAGGGAAGAGAGTTCCTGACCCCCTAGCCTTTGTCAGGGCGTCACAGAAGGACCCCCAAGGGTGAATTTTTTTTTATTCTTTTCGAAAAAAATCGCGGGGGTGCGCACACAGTGAGTGCAGCGCACCGTGCGCCCAAAGCGCGCGCACGGTGCGCGCACGGTGAAAAACCTTGAAAAAAAAAAAAATTTATAAATACATAACTTAGCATTTAAAAAACCGTACAAATTCACTTAAAAAACCATAGGTTTCACACACGTTATAGTTAGGAATTAGCATTTAAAAAACCTTGCAAATTCACTTAAAAAAACATTGGTTTCACACATGTTATAGTTAGCTGGACATTTCACTCGTAAAAAACCAATGAAACTCCCCCGTTATAGTTAGTTCAGATAACTATAACTCGCGCGACCGCCACTCTATCACAAGGATGATGTCATCAGTGATGTCGTGAGTGATGCCACTGACAATGTCATGAGTGATGTAATATGTGACGTCATGAGCAGTGGATTGCGGGCGTGCGAGTTATAGTTATCTGAACTAACTATAACGGGGGAATTTCATTGGTTTTTTACGAGTGAAATGTCCAGCTAACTATAACATGTGTGAAACCTATGTTTTTTTAAGTGAATATATATATATATGACCAAGACCTCGCTTCAGGTCGAAACGCGTCTTGTTTGCCAAATAAACCCTTGATATTTTCACCTTCATACCGGAGTGGCTCGCTTTTTCCTGCTGGAAATGCAGGGATTCTCGTCTGTGTATATGTACATTATCTACTGGCGGTCGCCAGTAGATAGTTATAGTTACAACCTAGTTTCCAAAGGAAATCTCAAAATTCTATTTTGAATAACTTTGGCGCCGGTTGACGAATCCTCGTGAAATTTTCAAAACTAATGGGGCGCTCCGCTCAGCTCCTACCCTGAAAGTCTCGGGGTGATTCGTCAAGCGGGGGTGAGAAAAAGGGGGGTCCCAAAACGCGTTTTCCCCATGCATTTTTCTATAGGACCTTTAGTCGCAGCTACAGCCCGAACGGCTGAACAGAATGACGTGAAATTTGGCAGAGAGGTAGCCATAAGGTCAAGGAAGTGCCTTTTGCAGGTCTGGTGTAAATCTGTTCAGTATTTCCTGAGAAAATAGCATTTAAAAGCATATCAATATCTATACGCGCGCACCGTGCACGCACGGTGCGCGCACCCTGCCGTGCGCGAGCGCAATTCTGATTGGTTGTTAGATGTCGGTAAACATTCAAATCGGTCGAAACCAGGAAGTGTCGGCCGCCATTTTGTCTCTCGCAGTCTGAGGGGGTGGAAAAAAAAGGTGGAGAACGTGAAAAGGGGGCAGAGTGGACATTTCCTGACCCCCTAGCCTTGGTCAGGGGGTCACAGAAGGACCCCCACGAGAGAAAAAATACATGTTTTTTTTTTTTTAAATCGCGAGGTGTGCGCACCCTGCGAACCGTGGGTGCTCGGTACACAGCGCGCGCACCGTGCGCGAAGCGCACCGTGTGCGCAGGGTGCGCGCAACTCGCGATTTAAAAAAAAAAAAAAATTCACGGTGCGCGCATGGTGAAAAACCTGAAAAAAAAATTAATTATAAATACATAACTTAGCATTTAAAAAACCGTACAAATTCACTTAAAAAACCATAGGTTTCACACATGTTATAGTTAGCTGGACATTTCACTCGTAAAAAACCAATGAAATTCCCCCGTTATAGTTACTGCAGGTAACTATAACTCACGCGACCGCAATCCTCTGCTGATGACGTCAGATATTACATCACTGATGACATATGTGTCTTTATGAAAAAAAAATATTTGTAATATATGTATAGCTAAAATTTAATGGAAGAAGACATGGGCAAAAAAGTGTCTAAATACAGTATTAGCATCAGCAGAGGATTACGGTCGCGTGAGTTATAGTTGCCTGCACTAACTATAACGGGGGAATTTCATTGGTTTTTTATCAGTAAAATTTCCGCTAACTATAACATGTGTGAAACCTATGTTTTTTTCAGTGAATATATATATATATATATTACCTACTGGCGGTCGCCAGTAGGTAGTTATAGTTAGGACCCCTTTTCCATAGGAAAACCTCAACATTCTATTTTGAATAACTTTGGCGCCGGTCGATGAATCCTCGCGAATTTCTCAAAATAGGTGGGGCGCTACGCTCCGCTCCTACCCTGAAAGTCTCGGGGGGATCCATCAAGCGGGGGCTGAGATAAAAGGGGGGTCCCAAAACGCGTTTTCCCCATGCATTTTTCCATAGGACCTTTAGAACGAGCTACAGCCCGAACGGCTGAACAGAATTACTCGAAATTTGGCAGAGAGGTAGTCCCTAGGTCAAGGAAGTGCCTTTTTTAGGTTTGGTGTAAATCTGTTCAGTAGATTCTGAGAAAATAGCCTTTAAATCAATATATATATCTGAGCCCGCTTACGGTACGCTTACCGTACGCTTACCGTAAGCGTACGGTGGCGTGCACGAGCGCGATTCTGATTGGCTCTTAGATCTTAGTAAACATTCGAATCGGCCGAAACCAGGAAGCGGCGGCCGCCATTTTGTGTATTTCACTCAGAAAAAAAAGAGTGAAAACAAGAAAAGGGGGCAATGAGGAGAGTTACAGACCCCCTTACATTTGTGAGGGGGTCAAAGAAGGACTGTAAAGTACAAAGAAAACATTTATTGATTTTAAAAAAAATCACGGGGTACGCGTACGGTAAGCTTACGGTAAGCGTACGGTAGAAAAAAAAAAAAAAAAAATGAAAATCAGATTTAAGTGTTTAGATATTAGGGGGCTCTAAAAAGAGCCGTTGTGTTTATGAAATGATTTTTTAGTGGTACCTACAAGTAAGTACCGATGCAGAGTCTAAGGTTCAAGAGGAAGACTCTGTTCCCTTCATCATTGAAGTGCACACCATCTCCTCTATAAATGTCTTGCATGTCATAACGCAAGTTGTTGTGGTAAATGGCACCCATACCATAGTCACGGAGGAAAGCAGAAACAGATTTGTTGACGTGCTTTCTTGCTTTGTCATCGCACCGCGTGCCCACCGTGCGTGCACGGCACTAACTGCGTAAAGTGGGCGCGCGGTGCGCGAAGCGCACCGCGTGCTCACTGTGCGCGCACGGTGCGCGAAGCGCACCGTGTGCGCACGGAACGAACTGCGTTAAGTGGGCGCGCACGCCACGAATGGCGTAAAGTAACTTAGCATTTAAAAAACCGTACAAATTCACTGAAAAAACCATAGGTTTCACACACGTTATAGTTAGGAATTAGCATTTAAAAAACCTTGCAAATTCACTGAAAAAACCATAGGTTTCACACATGTTATAGTTAGCGGAAATTTTACTGATAAAAAACCAATGAAATTCCCCCGTTATAGTTAGTGCAGGCAACTATAACTCACGCGACCGCAATCTTCTGCTGATGACATATGTGTCTTTATGAAAAAAAAATATTTGTAATATATGTATAGCTAAAAATGTATGGAAGAAGACATGGGCAAATAGGTGTCTAAATACAGTATTAGCATCAGCAGAGGATTGCGGTCGCGTGAGTTATAGTTGCCTGCACTAACTATAACGGGGGAATTTCATTGGTTTTTTATCAGTAAAATTTCCGCTAACTATAACATGTGTGAAACCTATGGTTTTTTCAGTGAATATATATATGTATGGAACACCACAATCCCGTCACTCCAACACCTCGTATAACCAGGTACAGACCACACCTTGCTTGAAAGTCTTGATCACATATATATGGATATATATATAGATATACATATATATATTATCTACTGGCGGTCGCCAGTAGATAGTTATAGTTAGGACCCTCTTACCATAGGAAATCCGCAACATTCTATTTTGAATAACTTTGGCGCCGGTAGACGAATCCTCGCAAAATTTTCAAAATAGGTGGGGCGTTGAGCTCCGCTCCTACCCTGAAAGTCTCGGGGGGATTTGTCAAGCGGGGGCTGAGATAAAAGGGGGGTCCCAAAACGCGTTTTTCCCATGCATTTTTCCATAGGACCTTTAGACAGAGCTACAGCCCGAACGGCTGAACAGAATTTAATGAAATTTGGCAGAGAGGTAGTCCTCAGGTCAAGGAAGTGCCTTTTGTAGGTTTGGTGTAAATCTGTTTAGTAGATTCTGAGAAAATAGCCTTTAAATCAATATATATATATCTGAGCCAGCTTACGGTGCGCTTACGGTGCACTTACCGTGCGCGTACGGTGACGTGCGCGAGCGCGATTCTGATTGGCCGTTAGATCTTAGTAAACATTCGAATCGGTCGAAACCAGGAAGCGGCGGCCGCCATTTTCTCTCTCGCACTCTGACAGGGGGTTGAAAAACAAAGTGCAAAAACGTGTAAAGGGGCTGTTTAGACAGCTCCCAAGCACCTAGCCATGTCGAGGGAGTCCCCAACGATCCCCCAAGTGAAAAAAGGCAATTTTAATTTTTTCGAAAATTTCGCCGATTACGCTTACCGCACGCGTACGGTAATAAATAATAATAAAAAAAAAAAAATATCCACATTCTCCCCACCCCGTGTGCAAATGGTGCCCGATGGGCACCATTTGTGCATGGCTTATTACAGCAAAACAAAACATATATTTTACCTGTCACAACGATGCTTATCATATGTCCTCCATGTGCGCACGGTGCGCGAAGCGCATCGTGCGTTCATGGCCCATCTAGCGTAACGTGGGCACGCGGTGCGCGAAGCGCACCGCGTGCTCACTGTGCACGCACGGAGCGCGAAGCGCACCGTGCGCGCACGGAACGAACTGCGTTAAGTGGGCGCGCACGCCACAAATGGCGTAAAGTAACTTAGCATTTAAAAAACCGTACAAATTCACTGAAAAAACCATAGGTTTCACACACGTTATAGTTAGGAATTAGCATTTAAAAAACCTTGCAAATTCACTGAAAAAACCATAGGTTTCACACATGTTATAGTTAGCTGGACATTTTACTGATAAAAAACCAATGAAATTCCCCCGTTATAGTTACTGTAGGCAACTATAACTCACGCGACCGTAATCCTCTGCTGATGACATATGTGTCTTTATGAAAAAAAAATATTTGTAATATATGTATAGCTAAAATTTAATGGAAGAAGACATGGGCAAATAAGTGTCTAAATACAGTATTAGCATCAGCAGAGGATTGCGGTCGCGTGAGTTATAGTTGCCTACAGTAACTATAACGGGGGAATTTCATTGGTTTTTTATCAGTAAAATGTCCAGCTAACTATAACATGTGTGAAACCTATGGTTTTTTCAGTGAATATATATATATATATGACCAAGAACTTGCCTGAGGTCGAAACGCGTCTTGTTTGCCGAATAAACCCTTGATATTTTCACCTTCATACCGGAGTGGCTCGCTTTTTCCTGCTGGAAACGCAGGGATTCTCGTCTGTATCTATATGTGAACAAGGGCCGAGTGCCCGAAACGCGTCATGAGCTGTGCACCTATCTTGATTAAATAAATCAGAATTTGAGCATTGGCAATTCAAGTTGTCTGTTCCTATTTTTGTGCGTGATTGCACATTTGGAGATTTTCGAATATATATAGCTATATATTTCCATCCTGACAGCATATACAAACAGGCACCGACTCCGTGAGTAATTGGCATAGAAGGTATTTATTCCAACATGGACCCAGACGTGTTTCAGCGGAAAACCGCCTTGTTCACTGCATCAAGTGCTCTGCCATTTTTTCATTTTTATACATCCGTGTCACTCTCCCATGGTTGTCACAGCAACCTACCTCAGCAATAGACATAGAAGGTGATATATGGCTGAGTTAACATGACAATGCAAAAACAAACCCAATGAAAACAAATGCATTAAAAATAAATGTAAATTGAAACCAAGGAATTACTAAGGTTAAGAATTCACACACTAGCAATCGGTGATAAAGAACATAAATAATGTTATGTAAAATCATAATGATCTGGTCATCTTAGTGTATCAGTTATGTGTGGATAGTAACTGATGGACATAGACATTTTCACCCTTCCTGATTCGGGATTGCACACGATTGATATGGTACTCAGGAAGCGGAACAACCGTTACGGTTGCCATGGGTTCGTATATTCGAATTAATTAAAAGGCAATGTCTCCCTAGTCAATGTAGGCTCGCCTCCATATTAAGCTTTCCTGTTTTGGTATCAGTTAGTACTGCGCTTCCTAAAATAGAGAGCGTAAACAAACGCCATGAGATGCACAGGCGTAGGAAGTGTAATGGTAAACATGTAGAGTTGTACAAGTTGCTGAGTTGGGCCCCAGTGGGCGTACCAATGGGTGTGAAAAGTGTCCTTGCCACATTAGAGTCCCACACAATTCAGAGATGGTGCCGGTCAAAAGTGTATAGGGAAAAGTGCAAAATTACAACCAAAATATAAAAAAGAGAGAACCTAACGCTGTGAGGAATGGATCAGTTGCTTGGTATTAGAGGCATTAGTTTATGAATGTACATTTAGCGCTTCATCAGCATTCATCCCGTGTGGGATTTTGGAGTTGAGGAGAATAATATATCTTGACTCCAATCTCCTTAATGCCAATTGTCTGTTACCTCCCCCCAGGTTTTTTGGAACAGTGTCGATGACAAAATATACATATATATTATCTACTGGCGGTCGCCAGTAGATAGTTATAGTTAGGATCGTGTTTCCATAGGAAATCTCAAAATTCTATTTTGAATAACTTTGGCGCCGGTTGACGAATCCTCGCAAAATTTTCAAAACTAATGGGGCGCTCCGCTCAGCTCCTACCCTGGAAGTCTCGGGGTGATTCGTCAAGGGGGGGGCCGAGAAAAAAGGGGGGTCCCAAAACGCGTTTTCCCCATGCATTTTTCCATAGGACCTTTAGTCGAAGGTACAGCCCGAACGGCTGAACAGAATTACTTGAAATTTGGCAGAGAGGTAGTCCTCAGGTCAGGGAAGTGCCTTTTGCAGGTCTGGTGTCAATCTGTTCAGTATTTCCTGAGAAAATAGCATTTAAAAGCATATAAATATCTATACGCGCGCACCGTGCGTGAGCGAAATTCTGATTGGTTGATAGATGTGAGTAAACATTCGAATCGGTCGAAATCAGGAAGTGTTGGCTGACATTTTGTCTTTCGCACTGACAAGGAAAGGTGGAAAAAAAAGGTGGAAAACGTGAAAAGGGGGCAGGGAAGAGAGTTCCTGACCCCCTAGCCTTTGTCAGGGCGTCACAGAAGGACCCCCAAGGGTGAATTTTTTTTTATTCTTTTCGAAAAAAATCGCGGGGGTGCGCACACAGTGAGTGCAGCGCACCGTGCGCCCAAAGCGCGCGCACGGTGCGCGCACGGTGAAAAACCTTGAAAAAAAAAAAAATTTATAAATACATAACTTAGCATTTAAAAAACCGTACAAATTCACTTAAAAAACCATAGGTTTCACACACGTTATAGTTAGGAATTAGCATTTAAAAAACCTTGCAAATTCACTTAAAAAAACATTGGTTTCACACATGTTATAGTTAGCTGGACATTTCACTCGTAAAAAACCAATGAAACTCCCCCGTTATAGTTAGTTCAGATAACTATAACTCGCGCGACCGCCACTCTATCACAAGGATGATGTCATCAGTGATGTCGTGAGTGATGCCACTGACAATGTCATGAGTGATGTAATATGTGACGTCATGAGCAGTGGATTGCGGGCGTGCGAGTTATAGTTATCTGAACTAACTATAACGGGGGAATTTCATTGGTTTTTTACGAGTGAAATGTCCAGCTAACTATAACATGTGTGAAACCTATGTTTTTTTAAGTGAATATATATATATATGACCAAGACCTCGCTTCAGGTCGAAACGCGTCTTGTTTGCCAAATAAACCCTTGATATTTTCACCTTCATACCGGAGTGGCTCGCTTTTTCCTGCTGGAAATGCAGGGATTCTCGTCTGTGTATATGTACATTATCTACTGGCGGTCGCCAGTAGATAGTTATAGTTACAACCTAGTTTCCATAGGAAATCTCAAAATTCTATTTTGAATAACTTTGGCGCCGGTTGACGAATCCTCGTGAAATTTTCAAAACTAATGGGGCGCTCCGCTCAGCTCCTACCCTGAAAGTCTCGGGGTGATTCGTCAAGCGGGGGGTGAGAAAAAGGGGGGTCCCAAAACGCGTTTTCCCCATGCATTTTTCCATAGGACCTTTAGTCGCAGCTACAGCCCGAACGGCTGAACAGAATGACGTGAAATTTGGCAGAGAGGTAGCCATAAGGTCAAGGAAGTGCCTTTTGCAGGTCTGGTGTAAATCTGTTCAGTATTTCCTGAGAAAATAGCATTTAAAAGCATATCAATATCTATACGCGCGCACCGTGCGCGTGCGCGAGCGCAATTCTGATTGGTTGTTAGATGTCGGTAAACATTCAAATCGGTCGAAACCAGGAAGTGTCGGCCGCCATTTTGTCTCTCGCAGTCTGAGGGGGTGGAAAAAAAAGGTGGAGAACGTGAAAAGGGGGCAGAGTGGACATTTCCTGACCCCCTAGCCTTGGTCAGGGGGTCACAGAAGGACCCCCACGAGAGAAAAAATACATGTTTTTTTTTTTTTAAATCGCGAGGTGTGCGCACCCTGCGAACCGTGGGTGCTCGGTACACAGCGCGCGCACCGTGCGCGAAGCGCACCGTGTGCGCAGGGTGCGCGCAACTCGCGATTTAAAAAAAAAAAAAAATTCACGGTGCGCGCATGGTGAAAAACCTGAAAAAAAAATTAATTATAAATACATAACTTAGCATTTAAAAAAC
The DNA here is from genome assembly GCF_964204655.1 of Triturus cristatus. Taxonomy (NCBI): domain Eukaryota; kingdom Metazoa; phylum Chordata; class Amphibia; order Caudata; family Salamandridae; genus Triturus; species Triturus cristatus. The sequence goes on along the minus strand of NC_140580.1, from coordinate 68,377,174 downwards.
CGTACAAATTCACTTAAAAAACCATAGGTTTCACACATGTTATAGTTAGCTGGACATTTCACTCGTAAAAAACCAATGAAATTCCCCCGTTATAGTTACTGCAGGTAACTATAACTCACGCGACCGCAATCCTCTGCTGATGACGTCAGATATTACATCACTGATGACATATGTGTCTTTATGAAAAATAAATATTTGTAATATATGTATAGCTAAAGATTAATGGAAGAAGACATGGGTAAATAAGTGTCTAAATACAGTGATGTAATATCTGACGTCATCAGCAGAGGATTGCGGTCGCGTGAGTTATAATTGCCTGCAGTAACTATAACGGGGGAATTTCATTGTTTTTTTACGAGTGAAATGTCCAGCTAACTATAACATGTGTCAAATCTATGGTTTTTTAAGTCAATATATATATAAATATATATATATATATATATTCACTGAAAAAACCATAGGTTTCAGGCACGTTATAGTTAGAAATTAGCATTAAAAAACCTTTGAAATTCACTGAGAAAACCATAGGTTTCAGGGATGTTATAGTTAGTTGGACATTTGACATATAAAACCAGAGAAATTCCCCTGTTATAGTTAGTTCAGCTAATTATAACTCACGCCCCCGCAATGCACTGCTGATGATGTCACATATTACATCATTCATGACATGGTCAGTGACATCACTGATGACATCACTGATGACATCTCAAATGACGTCACTGATGACATCATCCAGTCAATGTGTGTTTCTATGAAATGTAAATATGTTTTATATATATATGCCAAGGTGTATTGAAGAATGAATGGGTGTATAAGAGTCAGGATAGATGATTAAGTAGGTGTGTGACTGACTGTATAAGTGAGTGATTAATTGTGTCTTGCTTAATTCATGTGTTAGCGACTGATACAGACATTCACACAGTTTAGGTTGTCAGTTGGTGTGTAAACAGTTCCATGGTTTGGTTAGCAACTAAATGAGGATCTATATGAGCTATTGATAGCTTGTCTGAGTACCTGTATGGGTGCCTGAGTGTCTGTGTAGGTGGGTGGAGGGTGTGACTCTGTCCATAGATGTGTGATTGGATAATTCACTGGGTATATGTGTTCAAGTCTGTATCTGTGAAGGACTGTATGGCTTGGTGAGTGTGTGTATGAGTGTCTTGGTGAGTAAATGGATGCCTCAGTGGTACATATGTGAGTAACTCCATATGTGAAAGGCAGTATATATGAGTGTTGGACTGTAAACATGACTATATGTGAGAGTGAGTGATTGTGAGAGTGGCTGTATGGGTCAGTGTGTGCTTGTATTATTTATTGTATTAGAGTGTAAGTATGTGTTAGTATATGTCTAAATAAGTGATGTGGTATGTGTATAACTGTACAGGTGAGTAAATGAAAGTGTGATTGATTATTTCCATTACTGACCAGGTGTGTGAATAACTCTATGAATAAGAGGTGGTGTGTGAGTGTCTGTATAGATATGTGACTGGATATGATAATGCTGTATTGATGGTTGACTGTATGTATGAGTGACTGTATGGGTGAATGAATGGATGTGTGTGTAGACCTAGGAATTAGTGAGTGGATATGTACTAACAGGTATTGGTGTGTTCATGGTTTCGAATATTAGAGTCTGTATTTTAGAGTGGGTGTATCAAGTGTTAGGGTCTGATAAGGTGCATCAGATTTTGACTTGGATGATGTCATCAGTGATGTCATCAGTGATGTCATCAGTGATGTCACTGACCATGTCATGAATGATGTAATATGTGACGTTATCAGCAGTGCATTGCAGGGGAGCGAGTTATAGTTAGCTCAACTAACTATAACAGGGGAATTTCTCTGGTTTTATATGTGTCAAATGTCCAACTAACTATAACATCCCTGAAACCTACGTTTTTTTCAGTGAATTTGAAAGGTTTTTTAAATGCTAATTTCTAACTATAACGTGCCTGAAACCTATAGTTTTTTCAGTAAATTTCTAAGGTTTTTTAAATGCTAATTTCTAACTATAATGTGCCTAAAACCTATGTTTTTTTCTGTGAATTTCAAAGGTTTTTTAAATGCTAATTTCAAATTATAATGTTCATTAACCCTATCTTTTTTTCTGTGTTTTTAATTATCAACCCATTCTGAACTTGGTGAAAACTGCAAATCTCACCACTCTTCCATCGATATCTTACGCCAACAAAATCGCCACAAACGAGAGCCACAACTAATGCTAATGAAATGCAAAGTAGGCGTTCCCGTGCAAAAAAACACGAAAACACCACTTCCCCATATTTTCAACGACCAGCCAAATCTGCAATGCGATCCAAAAAGCAGGCGATAAGCCGAGTTAGCAGTAACAAATTAACATCAACCTTTAACTGGTGTAAGGAGGTCGACTATCTACTCCGTGAATTGGACCCAACTTACAGCCACATCTAAAGACCAACACGTGATAGAGCTACTGATCATGCAGATCCGACACGCAACAAGACCACAACACCCAGCGCCACCACCACCAGAACCTCCCCCCCGCACCACCCCCCTACTACCACCAAGGCAGCGGACCTTCCCAAAACACCATGCCCTTCAGCCACACAATAGCTGAATGTTGGGAAATGTGGCAACCAACTATATATGAAGGAGGCAAGTCACCCTTCAACAATAAAGCACACAATGCCAAGTGTAACGCTGATGTGCTGCACAGACCTCACTATGCAAAGCACAAACCTCTCCATGTGGAGATATACTGTTGATACTTGTAGTGTAGTGCACAGTGGATGCAACCATGTTACCTCAGGCAGTGGGGAAGATCTCGTTCATGTAGCTGTGTTGTCCCCCCCTGGAAGCGGAAGCGGAGTGGGCTGTTCCAATGTACGCCACTCCAGTGTAGCAGTATAAATAAATAGGCCAGGCCCTAGGCGTTGTTCACTTGCGGGAAGACCAACAAGTCTGTCACAGCAGCAGCCCTCACCCTGACACGCATCTGCCGCCATAACCGCGGGCCTCCTCGATACAGGCCCCCTGTGAACCCAGCAGCATGGCACCGCAGACTTATGTCTGTACCGACTACTGCCTTCGATCTACACTGCGGACAGCAGCGCTCACAATTCAGATGCAGTGGCGATTGCAGATGTCGCAGTCCAGTTCGCAAGACACTTTGCTTCCAGTGCAGCCCGCCCTGACCACGCATCATCGCACGGGGCGCACACGCTGTGTGCTTCAGGTGCTACTAACTCACTGCACCATAAATCATCGCCTTGTAACTGTGCGCCAATCTTGACCACTGCCTCCGCCCTACACTGGGGTTACACGGTTCACAATTCAAGATTAGTAGCAAAGCAAATTGTGTAAGACACTATAATGTGCCACATGCTCCCAATCTCTGCAGCTCAAGTCAACGTCACCTGCCTGTGGGCCTTTGCTGACCACTGCCTCCGGCCTACACTGTGGAACACCGGTGACACGTGGTGCCAACTAACCCTGTTCAACACAAGCCGATCCCACATGTGTAACTGTGTCCTGAGTCATCAATGGCAGCGACCACAGCACCAGACTCCAGTCGATCACCGAAGGGTAATTCCACCTGGAAGACCGGCGACACGTGGTGCCACTGAACCTGTACTATGCAAGGTTTGTTTGGGTCACCAACGTATGCACGTGGCTGTGGACCCTAGCTCACAACTACCTCTGGCCTACACTGTGGAAGACCGGTGACAAATGGTGCCACTAACCGTCTTCAACACAAGCCGATCCCACATGTGGTACTGTCTCCTAAGTCCTGAATGGTAGTGACCCTAACTCCGTGAGACAACCACAGCACCAGACTCCCTTCGATCACCGAGGCATATTTCCATATGCAACGGCTGCAACACATGGTGCCATAAACTCTGTTCAACACAAGCCGAACAATCCCACATGTGGAACTGTGTCCTGAGTCCTGAATGGCAGTGACCCCAAGTCCATGGCAGCGACCACAGCAGCATACTCCCTCTGATTAATTAGGCATATTTCCATATGCAACGCAGCGACACGTGGTGCCAATAACTCTGTTCAACACAAGCCGAACAATCCCACATGTGGAACTGTGTCCTGAGTCCTGAATGGCAGTGAACCCAAGTCCATGGCAGCGACCACAGCACCATACTCCCTCTGATTAGTTAGGCATATTTCCATATGCAACGGCGGCAACATGTGGTGCCAATAACTCTGTTCAACACAAGCCGATCCCACATGTGTAACTGTGTCCTGAGTCCTGAATGGCAGTCACCCCAAGTCCGTGGCAGCGACCACAGCACCACACTCCCTTCGATCAGTGAGGCATATTGTGATATGCAAGGCCGGCAACACGTAGTCCCACTAACTCTCTTTAACACAAGCAGATCCCACATGTGTAACTGTGTCCTGAGTCCTGAATAGCAGTCACCACAAGTCTGTGGCAGTGACCACAGCACCACACTCCCTTTGATCAATGAGGGGTATTTCCATATGAAACTATAGACTCCAGTAGGCAACTAACTATCACAGTCCTACACCCTACATATTATCCTTTTTGTATCCTTGCTTCAAGAATTTTTTTTTATATCAGTTATAGCTTTACTACAATGACCAAATTAATCTTCAAATGCAAACCAACATGGAATAGCAGTCTACACTACAGGCAGTACAGCTCGCAATTCCAATTTTAAATGCTAATTTCTAACAAGATTGTACTCAGAAAATACAACACTTCACCAATGTATTCTATACTCATTTCTAGGGGTGGGCGGAATTTGCGAAATCCACTTTCGCAAATTATCGCAAAAATGTTTAAAATTATCGTAAACAAGCGGAAATATCGCGAAGATGCGGAATTTATTTTCCCGCATGTTCGCGAGATTTTCTGCATGGTTGCGGGTCGCCAACTTACCCATGTGGTTGCTCGCGGGCGCGGCCATCTTGTTTTGAGTTGTCTCGCGGTGCATGATCGCGCGAAGAAAGACGTGATCGCGCGATGCATGACGTCACTGCGGGCGCGAACTGTCGCGAGACAGCGCAAATGGATAAAAACAATCCAACATCTCATGGAGAACGCGACCGGATCAAGAAAACTTGTCGGCGAACGCAGGGATTCAGGTAAGGCGATCGCGCGCGGAACGCAAAAATGTCAAATTATCGCAATTTCTGCGAACGTAACAAAATTTTTGCCCAGGCCTACTTATTTCATCTTTTCATCATACGCCTACACTGCACTCAGTAGGGCTCACAATGAAAATTATTTCTTCATTCATTAACTATAGACTCCACTAGGCAAGTAACTATTACAGGCCTCAAATCTACATAATATCCTTTTAGTATCCTTTCTTCTTGAACATTTTTTATATCAGTTATTTCAAGTACAAATGAACACTCAGCAGTCTACACTGTGGGCAGCAGACCTCACAATTTGAATTTTGGACACGTGGTGCCAACTAACACTGTCCAACACAAGCCGATCCCACATGTGTAATGGTGTCCTGAGTCCTGAATGGCAGTGACCCCAAGTCCGTGCCAGTGACCACAGCACCAGACTCCCTCTCATCAGTGAGGCATACTTCCATATGCAAGGACAACAGCACGTGGTGCCACTAACCCTTTTCAACACAAACCAATCCCACATGTGTAACTGTATCCCGAGTCCTGAACATCAGTGACCCAAACTTAGTTACAGCGACCACAGCACCACACTCCCTTCGATTAGTGAGGGGTATTTGCATATAGAAGGCCGGCAACATGTGGTGCCACTGAACCTCCACTACGCAGGCCGGTGGGGCCACCAACGTATGCATGTGGCTGTGGGCCCTTGCTCACCACTACCTCTGACCTACACTACGGTCAACACGCCTCACAATTCAGATAGACTCCTGATTCCACATGACGCAGTCCAGTAGCCAAGACACATTGCTCCCAGTGCGGCCTGTCCACACCAAGCATCATCACAGGCTCATACAGTCTCAATACTTCTGCTGCCACTAACCCAATTTAACACAAGCTGATCCCACATGTGTAACTGTGTCCTGAGTCCTGAATGGCAGTGACCCCAAGTCCGTGGCACCGACCACAGCACCACACTCCCTTCGATCAGTGACGCATATTTCCATCTGCAAGGCCGGCGACACGTAGTCCCACTAACCTTCTTTAACACAAGCCGATCCCACATGTGTAACTGATTCCTGAGTCCTGAATGGCAGTGACCCCAACTTCGTGGCAGCGCCCACAGCACTAGACTCCCTTCAGTCTTATTTGTTGTTCTTTTCTTTAAATACATTTTTTTTATATGTAAATCTATAGATGACTAAGATTCTTCTTTGTCCAACCGCACAGGGACACTTCCAGGCCCAAGAAGGTTGTTGGGGGTATGATGGTAATGTGGGAAGAGGGTGCGTTACCTGTTGACGGGGGGAGAGGCAGTGTCAAAGGGGTATCTATCACAGAAAGAACTCCAATGTGTTTTCACAAATGCCTCGGACAAATGCCAGCTGACGGACTGAATCACAAAATGGTTTTTCAATGCTTATGTAGTGTGAGTTATAAACAGTTCGCACCCAGGCTCGCAGAGGGCCAGCTGCAGCCCATCCGCTCGACTCACAGACGCAGTACTACGAGCCATCCGTGTTATTGTAGCTTTTCCTGCCCTGTTCCGTAGTACGCCACGCCACACCACTGCGATTATGTTCCGACGTTGGTCCCACGTAGCTACCTGTCGGAGGCGTACTCGCTGTTGGTGTGCAGGTCAGTGGTCTAGTTCTCAACATCTCATGGCCACTCCCTCAGGGCAGGTTTGCACACACACCACACCCATCCGGCACCCATCCGGCACATGCGTCACAGGCCATGTGACCACGCAAATATAATAGATCGACAACGTCACATCCTTTATTGCCAGTGCTGACTAGATGGCGGACGCTCCACATGTCTCAACCATAAAGAGTCTTTGAAAAGTTGTGCAGAAGGTTAGTCGCACCCTGATTTGTATAGCCATCAGGGGCCTACCACCCCCTTGGCACGGACTTCAGGTGCACAGGGTTAGTGCCACCCGAAGCTCATATGGCCATCAGGGGCCTACCACCACGTGGCACGAACTTAACTTCCACAGGCTTAGCAGCCCCAAAAGCTGATGTGGTCTCCACCATTGATGACTCAGGACTCAGCGACATGTGTGAGATCTGCCGGGCCGTGGAGAAGATGATGTGGTCTCCGCCATTCATGACTCAGGACTCAGCGGCATCTGTGCGATCCGCCAAGCACCTGATGTGATCTCCGCCATTCATTACTCAGGACTCAGAGACATATCTGGGATGACTTTGACAGGCATGTGGAGTGTCCACTGCATGGATGCGCAGAGGCGGCAGTGTCTCTCTCTCTCTCTCTCTCTCTCTCTCTCTCCCTCTCTCTCTCTTCCTTCTATCTCTCTAACTCTCTCTCTTCCTTCTCCCTTTCTTTCTTTCCCTCTCTTTTTCCCTCTGGCATTTTTTTCCTTCTCTGTTTCTCTGTGCCTCTCTCCTTTGATATGCCCATTAAGCACGTCCCTATTTTGTGCTTTATTTTCCAGGCTCTGTCTTCGACATCCATGGTCCCCACAGGAGTGTTCCGCCTTCTTGTTTTCTAATTGTTTTGTTACATTTTGTTTATTAGTTTATCATTTACATATATGTTAAGAAAAAAATAAATTTTGCAAATAGTTTTTCGTTTATTGTTTACATATATTTTCATAAAAAAATAAAGTAAAAAAACTACATTTATAACGTTTTAGTTTGTTCTCTTCACTGCTGTGTGACTCTTTCTTGTTCTTATTACTGTTATTTGATGGTGTCCACCATGGTGTTACATTTTGGGGCACTTATCGTGGGAATACTGGTGATGTCTGTAGTTTACACCAACTTCTGAATAGTGTGTTAGATTTATCTCAACTTTACTTCCATTAACCCCTTCAGCGCTGGGCGAATTCCGCCGCGGTGCTGAAGGGTTCGAGCGCGGGCGGGCTCATGACGGAACGGTTCCGTCATGAGCACAGCTCAACCGTGGCTCATGACGGAACCGTTCCGTCATGAGCATGGAAGGGGTTAAAGTGCTAATAATGAAATGCAGACTAGCTGTTCCCCTACAAAAAGACACGAGGTGCACCTTTGCGATTTATTCTAAATACTAAAATCCTGTATTGAGTTGCATTGAGGTAGTGGCTGCACTTACAGTGTACACACAAAATCAATTAAGAACTCTCATTGTGTTTATATTGATTGGGAATAGTGCGTCAAGTACTGGATCTTGACGAGATACACTGCTCAGTTCGTATATTGTTCTGCACATGAAAAAAATCACATCACAACTTTCACACCAACTGCAATGCGAAACACATTCCGGCAATAAGCCACGTTAGCACCAGGTATTTTACACCTGCTTTCTGCTGGTGTTAAGCAGGACAACTACCTGCACCATGAAACGGAACACAGCCAAGTGCCACACCAGAACACCCACAGGTGCAATAGAATCGATGAGCATGATGCAGGGATACCCATGAGGGCCACAAGACTCATCACAACAACTCCAGGACTGCCAACGCCCCCCAAACCCGCATTTGAGCAAGTGTGTCCCTGTGGTCATTGTCTTAGCATGATAGGCACGAGCCCTGCAACATCACAGTGGGCTGTCACCTCAGCATTGGCAGTGAGCCTGGACATGTAGCTATGCACGCATCCTCCTGCATGCACAACCGGCATGTGCTGGTCTGGAGTACACAGGTCAGCGCAGGGGTGTGCCTATCCGGCAAGGGGAACAGGGTGTCTCGGACATGCCCGTGTCCAGGAAGTGCGGTAAGTGTGTCTGTGTTCTGGTGTGGCCTGCCACAAAGGCCGCAGCACTCAATGTTGTAAAGTGCCATGCACCACTTCCAAATGGCACTGTGATGGTGTAGTTTGAATGTAGCAGGACATGCGCGAATAGGCATTTCAATGGTGTGCCGTACAAGTGCACAAGATACAACAGCGCCAGGATGCCCGTTGGGTGATTGGAGCGCTATACAAATATGCTATACATACATACATACATACATAACAGCGCACCATAGAAAAGTGTGGGGGCTCGTGGGAGGGAGAAGCAGCTGTTTGGCAATGTAACACACAGTGAACTCACACATGTGCCGTCTCATCCATGATAACCACGGTTGCAGACATCCCACAACACCAACGACCAGCCTTTGTACACATCCTGTATGAATGCAGCATGGTTTTCACTTCTATGCTCGTTTAGTGGTGTGATGTTGGCGGGTTGTGTGACTTGTGCTCCTTGTTGGTGTGTTTCATTTTGGCTATTGTTTGTCTATACTTGTGCTGTACTTAATTGTGCATGTGTGCCATTCTGCCCATCTCCCACCGCCCCCCCACTCCCTGCTTCTTCCTCTTCCTGGTACTGTTGTGTCTATAATTTTGTTGCTCCACACATAAACACATGTAAAGAACAAATTAGAATAGTTCCTTGATTCTTTTAGGTTTCAAAACTTCTCTCTATTGGTTTCTTTTTAATTTTCCATATAAACCGTTTTTTTAATATTCAAAAACACATAGAAGTCAGAAGTGCAACGTATTCTATCAACACACTTTCTAAAACATTCTACAACACGTTCAGGATTAAAGTTCATCAATTGTTTAAACTTAACGATATTTTTTTGCAACCTTTTCTCGAACATTTAACGGCACGTGCAGGTTAAAGATCACGATTGTTTTAAGTTCGAACAGTGCCTTCCAAATGCAAGTAGCAGCTGTGGTTCAGTTGAGCAAATTTTATCCTATGCTATGTACTCCACGTTGAAACTGCTTTTTCTTAACCAATCACAAAGATGCTTTTCAAAACGAATGTGCACCCTACTTTTAAAAAGGAATGCTTTTCAACTCCCAATCACGTATTGTTTTGTATGGCAAAAAAGCGTACTTCCCCATCTTTAAACATATCTCTTATTCTATCAAGGAGCTACATGAGCTACAGACATCTTTCCATACCTTCCAACCATACCTTCAAAATGCTAGTGTGGATCGTAGGACATAGCTATATTTTCAGGTGCAAGAGGTATGCAGAACACAGACGTATTGACTTAGACCTAGGTTTACAAAATGTGGACATTAAATGGTTTACACAGAGAAGATTGAAGTTGCACCAATTGCTACCTTTGGTTAAAACCTCTGCATCTTCCACACCCTGATCTCATGAGTGTGCATTGTGGTGGAAATGACCTAGGCACATTGACTGGGGTAGGTTTGGAAATGCTTATGAAGGACACCTTTGGACACCTCAGCTCAGCACCATGTGACTCTGGGCAACAGCTCACATAATTTCCACGCTGGCCTCGAGGGCCTTCAGACCCATAGGGGTGAGTAGTTTGCGCTTTACAAATACCGTATTGATTTGATACGCGCAAATTTACCTTCGCACCCCCTGTATAACACCCCCTAAGCACCATACACAAGTTACAATGTTCAAAACAAAAGTTCCTCCGAGTAAGTATAACTACATGCTGACACTACTTGACAGATGTGGCACAGCGGCCAGAGCACATGACTTCACAGCATATGACACACAGTTTGGACTCACGCTTTCATCCCCGACTCCGGCAGCACCTCAGCTTAGCACCATGAGACTCTCGACAATACCTCACATATTTTCCGTACCCCAGGACTTTCAAACCAGTAGGAGTCAGTAGTTCGTCCTAGTAGGTATAAACACATGCTAACACTACTTCCACAGGTGTGCTGCAGTGGTCAGGGCACATTACTTCACACCATAAGACACACAGTTTAGGCTCACGCTTTCATCCCCGACTTGGGCAGCAGCTCACCTTAGCAGCATCAGGCTATGCAATACCTCACTTAATTTCCATACCCAGCACTTTCAGACTGGTAGGTATGAGTAGTTTGCTTCGCACCCCTTCTATAGCACACCTTAAACACCCCACAGAGGTTACAGTGTTCCTACCCTCCTATTTCCCACTTTTTTCGCCCTCTTTTCCCCTTACTCGCTTCAACGGAATAACAAAATGGCGGCCAACACTTCCTCCTTCCATGAGACTCTAGACAATACCTCACATATTTTCCGTACCCAGGACTTTCACACCACTACGGGTCAGTAGCTCATCCTAGTAGGTATAAACACATGCTGACACTACTTTCACAACTATACTGCAGCGGCCAGGGCACATGACTTCACAGCATAAGACACACAGTGTGGGCTCACGCTTTAATCCTCGAGTTGTGCACAAGCTCACCTTAGAAACAACATTCACTAGCCAATACCTCACTTAATTTTCGTAACCTAGAACTTTCACACCGGTAGGTATGATTAGTTCACTTCGCACCCCCTCTATAGCATACCCTAAACACCCCATGATTTATAAATAATAGCCTTAGTTACAGGGTTATGAGCAGGAATATATGCGGAATAAACGTAATGTACATTGTGTAAACATGTGAAAGGATTAGGAATGAACATGTTAAAAGATGGCGGCCAAAGTGCACTTAACAGAGCTGGGTAATGAATGAATTGAGTCCCTCTTTGTTGTCAATCACCAAATGAAATGTATTTTATTGAAAAAAAAGTGGTGCACAAAACATCGTGAACAAGGCAGCGCGAGTCTGCTGAAACGCGTTGATGTTACATCTCGTTCATCAAAAATAAATACCGAGTGCCCATTCTTATTTCGGAGTGCTGGATGTTTGTTTCATAACAGAAATACACATATATATATATACTAAGTAAAGTAAGTGACAGCAACACCATAGTCAACCTTTCTAAAATTCCACTTACTACTGCTGAAGAAAACATTTTGTCACTGGGCCTCTCCTATTGCGCAAGTAATAATTTCAATTATTGCAAAACCAGAGTGGACATGTTCAGTTTCTCCAGAAAACTGAAATTAAAGAAATTTTTCACCATCAAAGATGGAAACAAACGTCAAACTTCCTCAGACATCACGGCCACCGCTACTAATTACAATCTAGAAGCAGCGGATACACACCTGCTCCTCACTATGGCTGAACTCAACAACGTCGAGATCAATTCCTCAAATGAACCTAATGACACACGATCCACACAGGACAGGCTCTCAACCCTCATCAATGTCGATTCTTGTGCCGGACTCAGCCCATTCAAAGGGAAATCGAGCTTCACCCCTATGATGCCAAAAGACGCCGTAGACATCTTCCAGGAGATGGTCACCAACGATTTGAAAAACCTCTACAGGACGATTAGCCACAAAAAAGCTAAAATCAACCAACATGAGCTACAATACAAAAATTTAATAACCAAACTTAACAACAACTCGAACTTAATAATCTGCACGTCCGACAAAGGAGGTAACGTAGTCTTATGGCCGAAGAATGAATATGAGACTGAAGCTAGAAGGCAACTCTCTGATGGCAGCTGCTACGAAAAAACAAACATCAAGAGCTACAACACCGCCAAAGAATCATTAAGAAAGATGTTGCATTCCTATAAGAGACAGGGATTGATCTCAAACAATGAATTCAATTTTTTACATAATGAATTCCCCATAATCCCTACACTTCGTCTCATACCGAAAATTCATAAAGGAGTGAGGCCGGTTCCAGGCAGACCCATTATTTCGGCCATTGACAGCATCAGTGAAAACACCAGTAGGTATGTGGATTATTTTTTACAGCCTCTAGTCCAGAATTTATCTACCTATATCAAAGACACAGGTGATTTCATTAGAAAATTGAACAATGTCAAATGGCAAGAGGGATTTCTGCTAGTGACTCTAGATATAGAGTCACTATACACAAGCATTGATCATGTTACCGGTATGGCTGCCACCAAACACTATCTGGAGCACAGGCCAATCAAATTTCACCAACACAACGCTATGCTTTTGGAATTAATTGACTGGGCCTTACACAATAACTATTTCATGTTTGGCAATGATCTATATTCCCAAAAGAGGGGAGTCGCCATGGGAGCTTGCTTCTCCCCCAGTTATGCCTGTCTCCATGTAGGCTGGTGGGAGGAGCAGGTTCTCATGGGTACATATGCGGATATCTTTGATTCTCAAATTGTTACTTGGTATAGATTTATTGATGATGTTTTTATGGTCTGGAACGGGGATTTTCACAGTGTGATGAATTTTATTGAGGTTTTAAATAACAACACTTTTAATCTCAAATTCACCTCGCACGTTGACACCAGCTTAGTTGAGTTCCTTGACACTAAGGTCATGATCATTGACAACAAAATTGAGACAACACTCTATAGAAAACCCACTGCTGGCAACTCCATCTTGCACGCCAGCAGTGCCCATCCCCAGCATCTCATAAAAAGTATCCCCTACGGGGAACTCCTCCGCATTAAGCGCATTTGCAGTTCATCTGAGGAGAGAATAAGATGCTCAGAAGAAGCTATAATGAGGATGAGGGAAAGAGGGTACACTGAGAGGATCTTGAGGGATGCTTACAAAAAAGTGCAGAGTCTGCCTAGAGATGCATTATTAATTGACAAATCGAGCATACCCATTTTGAATACACCAGATCCAGGGTCAGATGATCCATTTCCGGATGCCCCACGTCTGATCATGACTTACAACAAACAACACCACAGAATCAGGGCCATTATTAACAAAAACTGGCCCATTCTGCTCACTGATGGTGTTCTGGCCCCTATGCTACCCCCTAAATCTATAATCACATTCAGAAGGGCCAGGACCATGAAGGGAGATCTCATGAAATCAAACAAGGATAAACCCTCAAACAGTGCATGGCTCAAACCGAAAAATGGTTTTTTTAAGTGCACAAGCTGTAGGGCCTGCAAGTTCGGTCAAAACACCACTGAATATTTTGTTCCCTTCAGTCCCAGTGCAAGACAAATCAAGGGCCACTACACCTGTAGATCAGAATTCGTGGTGTATGTTCTCAAGTGCACATGTGGTTTAAATTACATCGGTAGTACCAAACTCCAAGCCCATGTCAGAATCCTCCAGCACTTGAGAGCCATCGTTAATAATGATTCTAGCTATCCCGTAGCGCGACATTTTAAAAGGTGCCACAACAATGACTTAGGTTGCCTTAAATACTTTGTGGTTGATAACGTCCCTGCATTACGCAGAGGGGGCAACAGAGAAAAAACCCTAAGACAACTCGAAACAAGGTATATCCTTGAGTTCGACAGTAAGGCACCCACGGGACTTAACAATACCGAAGACTTATACAACTGTATCTGAAAATAGCTATATTAGTATTTACCAGTTTTACAATTTGACTCATGATGATGCCCATTGATATTCTATTTCTATTTATGTGATCAATTGTTCCCTGTCTCTAGTCCTTTTATCTCTTTTATCTTTTTATCTTTCTATTTTTATCTCTCTGTTTTTGGTTGTTAGATACATCTTTCCTGATACTGGTGTCTTCGGCATTTCCAATTGAACTCCCATACAATTTGGTTTTTGCAGTATTTACCGCAATGTATTTGGGACCATCGCTACTGAAGACACGCTAACTCAACATCTGGTTGATTTCATGTGCTTATTGAAATTAGTTTTTTGTAATTGAATTCATATATGATGTTCTTTGTGGTATATTTCAATATTCTGTTTATTTCACATTTATCAATACTTTCTCCTTCTTGCTTTTAGTCTTTTTCTCATCCTTTCATTTCATTTTTCACACATTTTTGCACTTTGTTCACTTTAAAAAAAAGGTATTTATATACCAAAAAAACAAATACGAATTCGACCGACATACTTGTTACCAGTATAGTAGCCTCTCTGGTTCATGAGCAGAAGGATGCGTTGTACTTTTATTTTTTCAATAATCATGAATAGGGTTAAGATTTTCTTTGCAGAGCAATGTAGACATCTAAATTGCATTTCTTGCTTTAATACAATCGTGGTATTTTATATTGTCAATTGTGCCTCAACAACTAGGTCTGGGTTTTATTATATGACATATATTTCTGTATTTAGATATGGTCATTTTATGCATATACCTTATGTGACTAGTTATATTGTGCACTTTATTGCGTATTTTGTACATAGAAATTCTTGCGATTTGCACTTTAATCCAATTTGCTAAATTTTGCACAACAAGCATCTGCACTTTATAAGAACTCATATTCATGTATTTGTACACGTGCGCAACAATTTATCATAACAAGTGATAACTTCTGTTTTTAATTGAATACGATTAATCCAGATTTCTTTTATGTCGTTCCACACCACTCACCATGTGATCACTTAGTGCTGTATATATAAGGATGTTCAGTATGGTTGTTATTCTATGTGATCAAGGCCACCTGCTGGCCGAAACGCGTAATGGCATGTCATGCCGATGCTGACTCTGAATAAATCTCCTTGAAGCACGACTAGGTGTCCGTATGCTTTCTCCTCACCTGCCTGGAAGTGGATGAATGCGCCTGGTACTCATATATATATATATATATATATATATATATATATATATATATATATATATATATATATATATATTCACTGAAAAAACCATAGGTTTCACACACGTTATAGTTAGGAATTAGCATTTAAAAAACCTTAGAAATTCAGTGAAAAAACCATAGGTTTCACACATGTTATAGTTAGCTGGACATTTTACTCGTAAAAAACCAATGAAATTGCCCCGTTATAGTTAGTTCAGCTAACTATAACTCACGCGCCCGCAATGCACTGCTGATGACATCACATATTACATCACTCATGACATGGTCAGTGACATCACTCATGACATCACTGATGACATCTCAAATGACATCACTGATGACCTCACTGATGACATCATCCAGTGAATGTGTGTTTTTCTGAAAATTAAATATGTTTTATATATGTATATCTCAAGGTCGATGGAAGAATAAATGGGTATATAAGTGTCTAAATGGATGATTTGTTTTTAAAAAATTGATTGTGTAACTGACTGATTAAGTGTATCTCTCACTTTGTGTATAAGTGGCTGCATGGGTTGGTGAGTAGCTACATGGGTGTCTATATAGGTTAGTAGTTGTTTTTTTGAGTATCAGTCTGAGTGTCTGTATGGTTCGGTGGGGGGTATTACGTAGTGCATAGGTGCATGAATGAGTGACTCACTGTTTGTATGTGTTGAAGACAGCATGTGTGCAGGACTGTATGGGTGGATGAGTGTGTGTATGGGTGTGTTAGTGAGTGAATGACTGTCCCAATAGTGTCTTCAGGAGTAACTACATATGTTTTAAACTAGTATATGTGACTATTGGTGTATATATGTGAGTATATGTGAGAGGGACAGATTGAAAGAGTTCCTGTATGAATAAGTATGTGTTTCTATAAGTGATTGTTTAAAAGACTAAGTATGTGTAAGTTTCCGTAGAAGTAAGTGTGGTGGTGTGTGTATAACTGTATATGCAGGTGAATGTATGTTTGATTCTTTATTAGCATGAGTGACTATGTGTGTGAGTAACTCTATGGATGAGTGGCATTATGTAACAGGATGTATAGGTGTATGAGTACATATGATGAGTGAGTACATGTATGAGTGACTGTATAGGACTGTTGGTGAATGAGTGGATGTGTATGTGGATCTTAGAATTACTGAAGAGGTTGTTGTAACTGGTATTGGTATGTCCATTGTTTTGAAAATTTTAGTCTCTATTTTTGAATGTGTGTGTCAAAGCTTATATTAAGGTGAGAGGAGGTCTGCCACTCTATCACAAGGATGATGTCATCAGTGAGGTCATCAGTGATGTCATTTGAGATGTCATCAGTGATGTCATGAGTGATGTCACTGACCATGTCATGAGTGATGTAATATGTGACGTCATCAGCAGTGCATTGCGGGCGCGTGAGTTATAGTTAGCTGAACTAACTATAACGGGGCAATTTCATTGGTTTTTTACGAGTAAAATGTCCAGCTAACTATAACATGTGTGAAACCTATGGTTTTTTCACTGAATTTCTAAGGTTTTTTAAATGCTAATTCCTAACTATAACGTGTGTGAAACCTATGGTTTTTTCAGTGAATTTCTAAGGTTTTTTAAATGCTAATTCCTAACTATAACGTGTGTGAAACCCATGGTTTTTTCAGTGAATTTGCAAGGTTTTTTAAATGCTAATTCCTAACTATAACGTGTGTGTAACCCATGGTTTTTTCAGTGAATTTGCAAGGTTTTTTAAATGCTATATTTTTTTTTTTTCTTCATTTTTTTCAAACATATTTTTAATTTAATTTTCTTTCATTTTATAAAGACTATGCTTAAATTTTTAAAATCCTTAAATATTTTTTTTTAATATATTTTTTAAAATAAACATGTAAAATTTATTACCAGATTTTTTTTTTTTTTTTTTTTTTTTTTAGTACGCGTACCGTAAGCTCACGGTAAGCGTACGGTTTACGCAACGTCCGTAATCTATCTACGCTGCTTGCGTATAGTTACGCAATTTGCGTAGCCGCGCGTACTGCGCGTGGGACGCGTGCGCGCTTACGCCACACGCGCACGTTACGCGGAAGTGCCGGGGAGTGACTGTTATGCGCATGCGCGGAAGCGCGTGTCTTTTTTACGCGCACGCGTACTTTTTGCCGTAAGCGTACCGTAAGCGTACGGTAGGTCATGTGATCATGAAACACAACTTTTGATTGGTTGAAACTACTTTCAGTTCTAGAACTCTCCTACACCACACCCATTCCCCTCATTTCTGCTTGTGATCCCTTGGGAGAAGGAGCTGGTTTGTCTTTGGGATACGATGGCAGAACAGCAGAGCTCTTCTGAGAGTGAGCCTAGCACCAGCAGCACTGTCTTGAGGCAGAGATCGAGGAAACAAAAGCCTTCTTATGTTTGGGATTATTTTACTTTTCCAGAAGGCCAGCAAAAGGTGAATGCACCCTTAGTTACTTGCTGTCTGTGTAAGCGTGTACTTTCTAGAGGTAATCCTAACAGGAAGTATTCCTTTGGGAATCACACCATGAAGAGGCACCTCCAGGATGTACACGGAAGGACACATGGTCATCTTTTTGGAGGTAACTCTTCAGAAAGACGAGCCAGTACATCCACAGCAGCTCAGCCTGGACCATCATCTGCAGGGCTGACTCCTTCTTCTGCAGGTCAGGTGAGCCCTTCATCTGTGGGGGGAGAATCTCCTTTTGCTGGCCCTCTGGAAATGAACCTTCGATTTCGGAAGGTTGATATTCATTGCACATTTTGTAAAGGTCTAATTTGTCATAGGGAGACCAGTGTTTCCCTAGTGAACAACAAAATAGATCAGCACATTTGTAGCTTTGAATGATTTTCCCATGCTTCCTTTCCTCTGTCCCTGCATGAACACAACGGTTCTTTTAAGAGCCAACCTTATCTTTCATCTTTTTTTTACATATGTTTTTTAAAACCTTTTTTTTTTTTTTTTTACCGTACGCGTACGGTGCGCGTACCTTTTTTTTATTTTTTAAAAAAAACACTAAAAATCAATTATCACATTACAAGGTCCTTGAGAGACTACAATTATTATTATTGACTTACCATACTCACTCAAAAAAATATTTATTCATTTGTTTTTTTAAAAAATAGTTTTAAAAATGGTTGTAGTTTTCGAAAATTTTCTATATCGATCTGAAAAAAAAGAAAAAAGTATTAATATTTTTTTAACAATTTATAATACAGTATACATATTTACATTTTTTTCAAAAAAATATTTTTGCCTTATTTTTGCTGTTTTCAGAATATATTGCATTTCACTATAAATTGTGAAAGCAATTGCATTCATCATTTTACAGCGGGCAAAAAAAAATAACAATCTCAAAGATTGTATTAAAAAAGCCCAGAATCTCTTCTCACTTAAACTTATCATTACAGAAATGCATATTATTCTAAAAAAATATCATCTAAAAACAATACTTATTTCTTTAAAATACCGTCTGATATGTTTGTTTCAGAAGTATAATCACAATATTATATCTCAAATAACTCCAAAATACATCTGATTTCATTTCCTTTAGGCCAAATAGTATTTTTTTTTTTTTTTTTGGAATAAATTTCCAAGGGAAATCCATTAAAATTCTAAAGTTTAATCTGTCCAGATCTCACCGATTCTCTGTAACATTTTGGTTCACGAAAATTTTTTGAATAATTTATTTAGTCCACAATAGAATTGCTTACTTTTCCACATGGCCAAATAGTAATTTTTTTAATCATTTTTGAAAAAATTTCCAATGGCAGTCCAATAGCATTCCAAAATTTAAAATGTGCAGAAGTTACCGATTATCTATAAATTATTGGTTTTTCAAAATTGCATTAAAAATTAAAAAAGTCCACATTACAATTGGTTATCTTTCCTTTAGGCCAAATGATAATTTTAAAAATATTTTTTCTACAAAATTGCAATGGTAATCCAGTAAAATGGTAAAATTATTTTGTCCAGATCTTGCCAAGTCTCTCTAAAATTTAGGTTTCAGGAATATTAGATAGGAATTTGCTAAATCAAAAGGCAAACGTTGTCTGAAAATCAATTGGGAATCATTACACAGTGTCCAGCCTTTTTCACATTTTAGATAAACTGTGTAATGTCCAGAAGTAACAGTAGGTCCATCATGGAAAATTATTGCAACAGTTACAAAAGTTTTTCCTGAAATTGATAATTGCTGTCCTGTAAACTTCTTTATTAAAGTATCCAATTTTGAACCATCAGCTCTACATCGTTGCATCATTAAAATTACATACTGTCCGTATTCCCTTAAAATTAATGTTGAAAACATGTCAGAATTACACTCACCACATTTCATGCTATGATTAGCATCTTTAACTAATTTTGCAAAAGTGACTGTTTTACTCTCTGGCAATGTCAAATAAATAAACCTTTCATTATCAACAATAGAGCCACATATATTATAACAATTATCACAACTATGTTCCCATTTATAAGAGAGACCAAAAAAAATGTCAATGGGAACTCCTTCTTCTTCCACTACCTGAAGAAAATACATCAAAAATTCGTGTGCATCTTGCTGTTCATTTTGTGAAAACTGTGTTCGTCCTGAACATACATCTAAAAGTTTTCTAATATCAGTAGCACTTTCTATTTGAGTTTTATCTTTACTCAGCTTTTGAAAAAGGAGACTCAGCTCTGAACAGAATCTTTTTCCCTGATTTACTATTATCTGCTCTTGCAAACTTTCCAGATAAAATGCAACATTCAGCACTACATTAGCGTAGCAGTTGACACCAGAGCTATTTTCAAAATGACATCCTACAACCTGTTCTTCATTGTCCTTTTTCTTTTTGCTTGCAATTACATCACTCCTCTTTTTTTTCCTCTTCTCTATATCTTCATTACAGATATTCTCATTTCTCCTTTTACGAGAAACTACACGTTTCTCCAACACAGGATACTGACCTAAATGAGGAGCATAGCTTCTTCTTAATCTATTATACTCCTTTACACAGTTTGTATCAGCACTAACTTTTGAGTCATCAAAGTCTATCATGAATAAACCTGATAATGTTTTGACTCGTGACAAAGCTACATATGCCATACCTTCTTTGAACACAGTTGAACCAATGTTCACAAATGCACAATCTACAGTCAATCCTTGAGACTTGTGGATAGTTACAGCATATGCTAGAGAAAACGGAAACTGCTTCCTACGTACATATAAGTCTTTCACAAGCATAAAACGAACTGTACAACGACAAATATCTTTAACTTCATCTATCTGATCAAATTTTATCTGTAAACATTCAATTCCTTCTTTTTTCTGATAATTAATAAAACCCACAACTCTTCCCATCGCTCCATTCACTAAGCCTTTCTCAACATCCAAATTTCTCCTTAAAAATACTCTACAGTTCATGCAAACATATAGATTTTTTTCTAATCCTGCTGTTTTGGAGATGTTCTTCTCTAGTGAGTCCAATTTATTTTTCAGTTTGCCTGTTACTGTGACAGTAATTCTTCCATCCTCAATTTTGTCCACTGCTTCCAATTTCCTGATCTCTTCCTTTTCCAATTTCAAAAGCTCCTCATTAAATATTGAGCATTCACGTAGAGTTGGCATTAAGCAGATGACACTTTTGTTTTCTGCAATATTCTTGTATATTTTCTCTGCAACTATTTCTTCCTTTGGAAATAAATTATGTAGCAGCCGACTCTGTAATGCTTTTTTCCCAACTTCTGTGAGTAGTCCAATTCTGATATCTTTCAGAATACTTCCATATTCTTCATCGTTTGCTTGCCTCATATTAGTTGTAAGTTCCTTGTACTCAAAGAAGGACCAAATATTTGTATTTCCAATGCTTCCCAATGACTTCTTCGTGTCTTCATGTGTCACAGTATTAAACACTGGTTGTCCTTTAACTGGAGTAAGTTGCAAAAGATCCCCAAAAACTATGACGTGTTTTCCACCAAATAACACGTCATAGTCTGTCTTCAAAATTTGCTGCATTCTTAAATGCACAAAGGCAAGCATTAAGTTTGATACCATGCTCACCTCATCAATAATGAGAACTTGCATCTTCTTCAATACTCTTGAAACTTCCAAGGATGCTTCTCCAGTTAGCTTGTTGAATTGTATTTTGTTCTCATGCTCCACTGGTAACATTAGCAAACGATGTAAGGTGATTCCTTTTATGTTATATGCTGCTAACCCAGTTGGAGCAGTAACCACACAAGACAAAGTAGAATCCGTTTTTTGCTTTAGGTAGCTTCTGATGACTTTAATTAGGAAACTTTTTCCAGTGCCAGCTTGTCCGCTTACATACATCCTGATTGGATGAAATGATGTGCATGAGCACTCTTTTTTTATATGTAGAAATCCGTGATCAATTTTGTTTTTGATCTCTTCATAAATGTGTTGCTGCTCTTGATTCAGTTGTCTTTCCAAATTTTGTAAGTCTATAAATTCTTCTTGAGCTTGATTCATAGCCGTTTCCACTTCATTCATGGCTATTGATGCTTCATTTTCAACGATTGGTTGTCCTAGGGGATCTTGACTGTATGTTCCTGAACTTTGGCTGTCCTGAGAACTGTCTCTAGCTATTTCTGCTGCAATTGTAGTTTCCTGTTCAATTTCTTCATTTAACATTTGCAGATAAGTTGAGAATGTACTGCATTGTATGCTGTCTTTGCAAGCATTAAAAGAATCTTCATAGCTCTGGAATTCTCCCAGTAGTTCATCCTCTGTACGCCATGGTTTAAACAACTGTAAAAGAGCCAAGTAGTAAAATTCTTTCTTGTCGGTTGTGTCGCAACTCAGCTTCCGGTGATTTATCAAACTTCCTTTGGTTTGCTTCACCAAACATCCTTCTTCACCAACAACTTTATATTTTCCACTGTTGATGTCTTCTGCAGCTTTCCGTGAATAAATGTAGTTCTGCAGCACTTCATAGAGACACATGTTCTCCAGATGATGACTTCTCTTGGGATAATATGTGTCCAACATGTTTGTTTTCAATATATCTGTACTTTCTGGGTCATTCTCGGCCAAATATTCAATTTCTCCAACAGATTTCAGTACCCGATTTCTCATTGCTGCAAGGCCTAAACTTGCCCAAATTATTCTTCTTGACTTCGAGTAGAGACTTGCAGAAGATAACCTATCTGAACATTCGTAGGATCCAATTTCTCGATGCGATAACATCTTCAAACTGAAACTGTACAGCTTCTTACTGACAGTCTTCTCGTGAGAAATCTCTTCCCACATTTCCTTCAATTCTGTTTTTTCTGATTTCGTAATGTAAGACGTTACATATCGTGCAACAGCAATGGAATTGTCAGCTACATACTGTATATCCATGTTAGCGTTCCACATGGATAAAATGACTGGGTTGTAGTCATTTATATTTTTTGATTCTTCTTTTCTTTTAAGGTTGTAGGTATTCTTAGGTGATTTTCTTGTGATAGTATGTCTCACAGCTGACATAAAACTGTTGACTCTTCCATTTGAAAGAACAGGTCTAGGAAATCCAAATCGACATTTAGTGTAGTATTTTTCTTTGCTCTTGTATTTCCGTCGACAGTATTTTCCACACCGATGACTTTGGAAACGTAGAACTTGCTCCTTTAACTTGTTCTCTTCTTTGCTTTTTGGTATACCACATGTTGCATATTCTTCAATGTAAGATAACACTGCTTCATCAGTATCTGTTCCAAACTTTGGGGCATCCTTGATCCACAGCAGCATATGAATATGAGGAGCACCTCTTGCCTGGTACTCTTTTCTCCAAAAGAAATCCACTACTTCTCCAAGGGGTGGATTTTTTTATTGCAGATGAAGGACATCATAGCCTCAAATCTATGATTGAAATATCTGCAAACATTAACGGGATCCAATGAGCACAGTTCTCCTGCTGTCTTGTATTCGATGTTTTTAATGTTTGAATTGGCCTCTCGTAGAAAATCCAGTAAATCATCCCAAGCGTACTCGGCACAGCTTAGGGTAAGGAACCATGTTGGTGTTCCTAAATTGCGTAACATGCATTTTAGTTCACCATGGCGTCGGTACCAATATTCATTTGTCCCACGCTGACAAGCCATCAGATTGATCAGTTGTGTTTCCAAATGATCATCTCGGTGCTGCACTTTCTCCATAAAATCCTTAGCAGACACATTTTGTAAATGTACTCCACTTTTTAAAATGTGATTTACTGCATAAGACAGTGCAGACAAGTCGCTTTCAAATAAAAGATGGAACAAATAAGGAATACTTTGTCGAAATCTGGGATCTTCAGCATATAGTCTTGTAGTCCGATACTCTGAAGCTGGAATCTGTTCTGGACGTTCATCGTATCGTCCTCCTTTTCCTTTAGGAAACAGCTGGGGAAAACATCGAGCTTCCAAGCTCTCCTCCCATACACTCACGGGATTTCCTTTTGCTTTCTTCATCTGAAAGAGATCAATATTGTCTCCCATAACTTCTTTCGAATGGAGAGGATGTATGCTAAAATGTTCATAAATTTCTTCTTCCTTTGACTTGTCCACTTTTTCAATTTGTCCAGTTGGTGTTTCTGTGTGTTCTTGTAAATCTTCTTCTTCTTCTTCTTCTTCTATATAAATTGATTCATACCATTTGTTATTTTTTTTCAAATACAAATTTGCTCTTTGTACTTTCCGCACATCTACCAGCTCCTGCCAAATCTTCTTATTCTTTGTAGGTACACCATTAACCAGAATAATTAATGGTTCAGTTTCCAAAGTATCCGCATCAATAGTTTCCATATTTTTTTTCAAATCCAAGGGCAAATACACCACTCTACCTTTTAAACCTCTCAGTAAATCTGAAGGAGGTAATTTACCAGTTTTGGGCTCCATACGTACTATGGTCTGGAACGGATGAAC
Source organism: Triturus cristatus (assembly GCF_964204655.1). Lineage (NCBI taxonomy): Eukaryota > Metazoa > Chordata > Amphibia > Caudata > Salamandridae > Triturus > Triturus cristatus. Next base: position 68,352,873 of record NC_140580.1, on the reverse strand, counting down.
ACATTGAATGAGTATAGACTCATATGTATTTAATTCAGAAAGTTCAGCAGGAATAGCATCCAATTCTAAATTATTATGTACAGCTCTGGTCGGCATTCTATTTTCCTCTAACTTGTTGTAACAGTATTTACAAATACGCTGATCTTCACCCAATTCAAAACAATTTTCAAGAAATATATATGTGGCAAAATCCATCCACTTATAATTATCTTCATTTTCACTCTTTCTGTAGAGATCAACATTCCTAGTTTGTTTTCTATAATGAGTTCTGCGGCAACAAATACAAGTAACATTTGGTCTTTCATTAGAGACTATTGCAAATTTTGTTATGTGATCATTAAATGTGTTACTTACAGAGGGTTCTACATTCTCTTCCACTTCTGCCTCATTTACTGTGTCCTTCTCTGCACTGTTTTGTTCAGGACCAAAGTAACAAAACTGAATTTCATCAACAACCTTCTCTACATCTGATACCGTTCCTCGGAACAGAGCCCTATTCAATTCATTTAACTTTATTGCTGGACTTTTGGCAAAATACAACCGTCTCACAAACTTTCTCATTTCAGTATGATGAACAGCCAGCATCCTAAAATGATGGAAAACACTATTGCACACTTTTCTAGATAGACAAGCAAGAGAATGACCCTGCAAACCAGTATTCTCTCTCACTCTGCATGGATCCAGACTTTGAAGCACCTTAATCTTTTGTTTTACACTTTTTTTACTATATTCTCTTAGAAACTCTCGAAATCTGTCAATAGATTCCTGACGCACAGTGCAAATACTACTACAATTCCAAGTGTACACTGGGGCTTTAGGACGTCTCCCCATTGCCTCATCTGCCATCACTTGTACCTCATCTCTTGGAACCATTATCTCCTTCTCCATTATGCAACCATTTTTTACTTCGTATGAACGACCTCTGGTGTCAACTGCATGCAGCAAACTATTACTTTGAAAATAGCTCTCTTCATTAAAAAAAGGTTCACTACTTGAACTATGCATCCACTTTCCTAAAAACACTTTACAAAAGTTTGTTCTGTTCACTACTCTTTTGCTTTTGCTTTGTGATTTCAGTACATTAACCATTTTATCTAATGTACGCATCCTATTCAAAATTAATATGAATAGTTTCCTTTTTAATTCTAATGCTTTTGCTGCAATGGCTTCAATTTCTTTTTTGCTCTTGTAATATTTTGCCTTTTGCTTATATTTCTTTACATCCTTTATCAAATTGGACATAACTCTTCTCTGAAACATTTTTCTACGTATCTCTTTAAACGCTGTTTTTCTGTTTATGTTAAACTTTTCAATTGCAGAAGGTATATTTGCATTAACTAAATTCTCAATTTTTTGCTGTTCTCTATGTTTTGTTACATTTTTCCGAGGACAGACATTTTGTACATTTTTCTTTGTTTTGAATATTTTGTTAAGAAATTGTTTTTTCTGCTTACCAGAAGATTTTTTCTTTTTCCCAACATGAGCATCTTCTACTAACTTTGGTCCTCCAGTTGTCTTCAAATATAGTTTTTTTTTAGCGTTTTTTGAGCTTGAGATTTTGTAGGCATCTTAAATTTTGTTCACTGTTCTTCAGCAATACCTGAAAAAAACTAAAAAAAAAATCCTTTATTGTATTTAAATATATTACTACATTTGTTTTCACAATAGTCATAAAACAAAATTTCTTTGCCAATTTGAATGCACACAAACTGCTCTTTTTTTTGGGCAAGTGAAAATCTCTTTTACAAACTGTCACATTATGAAACCACTTTTCAGATTTTTTAAAAAGCCCATGTCCACAGTGCTACACTCCACCAAGGGCAACCAGCCTTAGTGAAGCTCAATGTATTTGCATTACAGACTGAAACCTGAAAACCCCACTGGCTTCTAAATACTGTGCATGACTATACACGGCAAGCACATGGGTGTGTGCTAAGCCTCTGCTTCTTCCCCCAAAAATTCACTCCCCCTTTCCATCTAATGCAACTGTGAAATCACCAGAGCAAGACGCAATAAATCTCTGCCTATAATTCCTCTATGCACACAGAGTCATGTTTTCACATTAGTCCCAAAACGAAATTTCTTTGCCATTTTGAAAGCACACTTACTGCTCTTTTTTTTTCGGGCCGAGTGAAAATCACTTTTACAGACTGACACATTATGAAACCACTATTTTTGATTTATTTAATTGCACGTGTACAAACTGTTTTTTTTTTCAGACCACCACCATGTGCATTCTCTGTGACTGCCTACACTCCACCAAGGGCAACCAGCCTTAGTGATGCTGAATGTATTTGCATTACAGACTTAAACCTGAAAACCCCACTGGCTTCTAAATACTGTGCATGACTATACATGGCAAGCACATGGGTGTGTGCTAAGCCTCTGCTTCTTCCCCAAAAAATTCGCTCCCCCTTTCCATCTAATGCAACTGTGAAATCACCAGAGCAAGACGCAATAAATCTCTGCCTATAATTCCTCTATGCACACAGAGTCATGTTTTCACATTAGTCCTAAAACGAAATTTCTTTGCCAATTTGAAAGCACACTTACTGCTCTTTTTTTTTAGGGCCAAGTGAAAATCTCTTTTTACAATTTGAAATCACTTTTACAGACTGACACATTATGAAACCACTATTTTTGATTTATTTAATTGCACGTGTCCAAGCTGTTTTTTTTTCAGACCAACACCATGTGTATTCTCTGTGTCTGCCTACACTCCAGCAAGGGCAACCAGTCTTAGTGATGCTGAATGTATTTGCATTACAGACTTAAACCTGAAAACCCCACTGGCTTCTAAATACTGTGCATGACTATACATGGCAAGCACATGGGTGTGTGCTAAGCCTCTGCTTCGTCCCCAAAAAATTCGCTCCCCCTTTCCATCTAATGCAACTGTGAAATCACCAGAGCAAGACGCAATAAATCTCTGCCTATAATTCCTCTATGCACACAGAGTCATGTTTTCACATTAGTCCTAAAACGAAATTTCTTTGCCAATTTGAAAGCACACTTACAGCTCTTTTTTTTTAGGGCCAAGTGAAAATCTCTTTTTACAATTTGAAATCACTTTTACAGACTGACACATTATGAAACCACTATTTTTGATTTATTTAATTGCACGTGTACAAACTGTTTTTTTTTCAGACCACCACCATGTGCATTCTCTGTGACTGCCTACACTCCACCAAGGGCAACCAGCCTTAGTGATGCTGAATGTATTTGCATTACAGACTTAAACCTGAAAACCCCAGTGGCTTCTAAATACTGTGCATGACTATACATGGCAAGCACATGGGTGTGTGCTAAGCCTCTGCTTCTTCCCCCAAAAATTCGCTCCCCCTTTCCATCTAATGCAACTGTGAAATCACCAGAGCAAGACGCAATAAATCTCTGCCTATAATTCCTCTATGCACACAGAGTCATGTTTTCACATTAGACCTAAAACGAAATTTCTTTGCCAATTTGAAAGCACACTTACTGCTCTTTTTTTTTAGGGCCAAGTGAAAATCTCTTTTTACAATTTGAAATCACTTTTACAGACTGACACATTATGAAACCACTATTTTTGATTTATTTAATTGCACGTGTACAAACTGTTTTTTTTTCAGACCACCACCATGTGCATTCTCTGTGACTGCCTACACTCCACCAAGGGCAACCAGCCTTAGTGATGCTGAATGTATTTGCATTACAGACTTAAACCTGAAAACCCCAGTGGCTTCTAAATACTGTGCATGACTATACACGGCAAGCACATGGGTGTGTGCTAAGCCTCTGCTTCTTCCCCCAAAAATTCGCTCCCCCTTTCCATCTAATGCAACTGTGAAATCACCAGAGCAAGACGCAATAAATCTCTGCCTATAATTCCTCTATGCACACAGAGTCATGTTTTCACATTAGTCCTAAAACGAAATTTCTTTGCCAATTTGAAAGCACACTTACTGCTCTTTTTTTTTCGGGCCAAGTGAAAATCTCTTTTTACAATTTGAAATCACTTTTACAGACTGACACATTATGAAACCACTATTTTTGATTTATTTAATTGCACGTGTCCAAGCTGTTTTTTTTTCAGACCACCACCATGTGCATTCTCTGTGTCTGCCTACACTCCAGCAAGGGCAACCAGCCTTAGTGATGCTGAATGTATTTGCATTACAGACTTAAACCTGAAAACCCCACTGGCTTCTAAATACTGTGCATGACTATACATGGCAAGCACATGGGTGTGTGCTAAGCCTCTGCTTCTTCCCCAAAAAATTCGCTCCCCCTTTCCATCTAATTCAACTGTGAAATCACCAGAGCAAGACGCAATAAATCTCTGCCTATAATTCCTCTATGCACACAGAGTCATGTTTTCACATTAGTCCTAAAACGAAATTTCTTTGCCAATTTGAAAGCACACTTACTGCTCTTTTTTTTTAGGGCCAAGTGAAAATCTCTTTTTACAATTTGAAATCACTTTTACAGACTGACACATTATGAAACCACTATTTTTGATTTATTTAATTGCACGTGTACAAACTGTTTTTTTTTCAGACCACCACCATGTGCATTCTCTGTGACTGCCTACACTCCACCAAGGGCAACCAGCCTTAGTGATGCTGAATGTATTTGCATTACAGACTTAAACCTGAAAACCCCAGTGGCTTCTAAATACTGTGCATGACTATACATGGCAAGCACATGGGTGTGTGCTAAGCCTCTGCTTCTTCCCCCAAAAATTCGCTCCCCCTTTCCATCTAATGCAACTGTGAAATCACCAGAGCAAGACGCAATAAATCTCTGCCTATAATTCCTCTATGCACACAGAGTCATGTTCTCACATTAGACCCAAAACGAAATTTCTTTGCCAATTTGAAAGCACACTTACTGCTCTTTTTTTTTCGGGCCAAGTGAAAATCTCTTTTTACAATTTGAAATCACTTTTACAGACTGACACATTATGAAACCACTATTTTTGATTTATTTAATTGCACGTGTCCAAGCTGTTTTTTTTTCAGACCACCACCATGTGCATTCTCTGTGACTGCCTACACTCCACCAAGGGCAACCAGCCTTAGTGATGCTGAATGTATTTGCATTACAGACTTAAACCTGAAAACCCCACTGGCTTCTAAATACTGTGCATGACTATACACGGCAAGCACATGGGTGTGTGCTAAGCCTCTGCTTCTTCCCCAAAAAATTCGCTCCCCCTTTCCATCTAATGCAACTGTGAAATCACCAGAGCAAGACGCAATAAATCTCTGCCTATAATTCTTCTATGCACACAGAGTCATGTTTTCACATTAGTCCCAAAACGAAATTTCTTTGCCAATTTGAAAGCACACTTACTGCTCTTTTTTTTCCGGGCCAAGTGAAAATCTCTTTTTACAATTTGAAATCACTTTTACAGACTGACACATTATGAAACCACTATTTTTGATTTATTTAATTGCACGTGTCCAAGCTGTTTTTTTTTCAGACCACCACCATGTGCATTCTCTGTGACTGCCTACACTCCACCAAGGGCAACCAGCCTTAGTGATGCTGAATGTATTTGCATTACAGACTTAAACCTGAAAACCCCACTGGCTTCTAAATACTGTGCATGACTATACATGGCAAGCACATGGGTGTGTGCTAAGCCTCTGCTTCTTCCCCAAAAAATTCGCTCCCCCTTTCCATCTAATGCAACTGTGAAATCACCAGAGCAAGACGCAATAAATCTCTGCCTATAATTCTTCTATGCACACAGAGTCATGTTTTCACATTAGTCCCAAAACGAAATTTCTTTGCCAATTTGAAAGCACACTTACTGCTCTTTTTTTTTTCGGGGCAAGTGTAAATCACTTTTACACACTGTCACATTATGAAACCACCATGTGTAACTACAACAAAAACAATTCCCATTTCTATTATTCATTTCTTAAGTTACCACATACATCCCCTCTCAAACTCTAAACTCACCTTTAAAATTAGTTAGTTGTGAAAGAAATGTGACACTCAAACAGCAGATTATCAGAGCCAGGATCTCTGTTGTGTTCACCTCTCTCCTCTCAGCAGAACCAGATAATGGCAAACTTTCCCTCTATTTTTCCACACATATACATGTAAGTTTCAAATCTCAGTGCTTCCCCCTTTTTTTCAAATGTAATCACACATTTCTATTGGTTGAAAACCAACCCTTTTCCAAAAGTACCCTGCCCCCAACTTGACTTCTGCCTAGTACCCTTCCCCCAACTTGACTTCTGCCTGCTACCATAGCAACAGCTCATGGAACACTGCTGTGTGCAGTTAGGTCAGAAGTTCGACACACAATGTTTCAATTCCACAGAGCAAGAGTGCTCGACTTTTCAAACCTTACAGCAAATCCATAGTACTGTTCTTTGGTTACACATTTTTTTGTACCAATACAAAACATGCTTCTATTAATTTTCACATACAGCCTAGTTTTTATTCTAGAATGGTATGAAACAGCCAATCAGTTCTTTTTGTTTTAAAAAAATATGTATGCCTCCATTTCCAAACTGTCTTTCTTTTCATATTGCCATTCTACTGAAAGACACCTCCTGAGTGCATCCAGTTCTCCTTTGAAGATGTTCACAGTGTGGATTGTAGGGCACAGCTATGTCTTCTGGAGTGAAAAGTTTGCAGAGAAAACAGATATGGTGAGAGACCTTGCTTTGCCAAATGTAGACATTAAATGGATTGGTCAGAGAGGGTTAAAGTGGCACCAATTGATGCCATTGGTGAAATCCTTCATTCAAATCCAACACCCTGACCTCATAATAGTGCACTGTGGTGGCAATGACCTAGGCACTTTGACTGGGGTAGGTCTGGAAATGCTTATGAAGGACACCTTTGCACAACTGTTTACACTTTTCCCTAAAACTGCCTTTGTGTTTTCCAACATATGCCAAAGGCAAAAATGGAACTGGTCCAATCATTTCTGTCCACAGATTGACAAAGCAAGAAAGCACGTCAACAAATCTGTTTCTGCTTTCCTCCGTGACTATGGTATGGGTGCCATTTACCACAACAACTTGCGTTATGACATGCAAGACATTTATAGAGGAGATGGTGTGCACTTCAATGATGAAGGGAACAGAGTCTTCCTCTTGAACCTTAGACTCTGCATCGGTACTTACTTGTAGGTACCACTAAAAAAATGACTTCATAAACACAACAGCTCTTTTTAGAGCTCCCTAATTTCTAAACTCTTAAATCTGCTTTTCATTTATCTATTTTTATTTTTTTACCGTACGCTTACCGTAAGCTTACCGTACGCGTACCCCGTGATTTTTTTTAAAATCAATAAATGTTTTTTTTGTACTTTTCTGTCCTTCTTTGACCCCCTTACAAATGTTAGGGGGTCTGTAACTCTCCTCATTGCCCCCTTTCCTTGTTTTCACTCTTTTTTTTCAGAGTGAAATACACAAAATGGCGGCCGCCGCTTCCTGGTTTCGGCCGATTCGAATGTTTACTAAGATCTAACAGCCAATCAGAATCGCGCTCGCGCACGCCGCCGTACGCTTACCGTAAGCGTACGGTAAGCGTACCGTAAGCGGGCTCAGATATATATATTGATTTAAAGGCTATTTTCTCAGAATCTACTGAACAGATTTACACCAAACCTACAAAAGGCACTTCCTTGACCTAGGGACTACCTCTCTGCCAAATTTTGAGTAATTCTGTTCAGCCGTTCGGGCTGTAGCTCGTTCTAAAGGTCCTATGGAAAAATGCATGGGAAAAACGCGTTTTGGGACCCCCCTTTTATCTCAGCCCCCGCTTGACGGATCCCCCCGAGACTTTCAGGGTAGGAGCGGAGCGTAGCGCCCCACCTATTTGAAACATTCGCGAGGATTCGTCGACCGGCGCCAAAGTTATTCAAAATAGAATGTTGCGGATTTCCTATGGAAACGTGGTCCTAACTATAACTACCTACTGGTGACCGCCAGTAGGTAATATATATATATGTAAAATGCATGCTAACAAAAAGACCGAAACAACTGCAAGAGTACCAACTACTGACAATGAGGGTTTATCGATTGGTGATATACCCACATTACATGCCATAACCACCCTGGGGGAAATAGAATCTTCTGTGGGCAGTGATAGGATTGTTGACCCCCTTGAATGTTCACAGATATCCCAGATTATCACTACACTTGATTTAGACACTGCGGAGACCACTAGCACAGCATTCAAAGCCAAATCTAAGTACATTCCAACATTGGCCAAAGATAACATTGATGTTTTTAGTGACCTAGTGGCACAAGATTTCCTTGATCTTATCAAAAAGGGAAATCGACAGAATAACAATCTGACACAGAACCAGTGGGGGGTGGTTAACGCTCTACAAAAAGATCAGGAAATAGTGATCAAACCCTCCGACAAGGGAGGTAATGTTGTCATTATGACAAGAACAATGTATACTAAAGAGGCAATGCGCCAGTTGAATAACCCCACATGCTATTGTAAAGTAGACAGGAAATATACCAGTGACCTAAAAAGAACCTATCATGAAGAACCTAGCACTGTGCGCGCACGGAACGAACTGCGTTAAGTGGGCGCGCACGCCACGAATGGCGTAAAGTAACTTAGCATTTAAAAAACCGTACAAATTCACTGAAAAAACCATAGGTTTCACACACGTTATAGTTAGGAATTAGCATTTAAAAAACCTTGCAAATTCACTGAAAAAACCATAGGTTTCACACATGTTATAGTTAGCGGAAATTTTACTGATAAAAAACCAATGAAATTCCCCCGTTATAGTTAGTGCAGGCAACTATAACTCACGCGACCGCAATCTTCTGCTGATGACATATGTGTCTTTATGAAAAAAAAATATTTGTAATATATGTATAGCTAAAAATTTATGGAAGAAGACATGGGCAAATAAGTGTCTAAATACAGTATTAGCATCAGCAGAGGATTGCGGTCGCGTGAGTTATAGTTGCCTGCACTAACTATAACGGGGGAATTTCATTGGTTTTTTATCAGTAAAATTTCCGCTAACTATAACATGTGTGAAACCTATGGTTTTTTCAGTGAATATATATATATATATATTCCACCAATCCCGCTTGTACTCAAAGACGGGCTGACACATGCTCAGGTATGATTCTGAGAGGCTTTATTTTCATCATCTTGGCACATCATGCTTGATTAAAAGTTCGCCACTGCTGTGACACCTGGCAGACGCGTTTCGGCTTGGTTGCCTTCCTCAATGCCAGCTATGTGTGACAGGGAAACGCCAACAGGGATTTTAAAGTTAATCACATTGACTCCTATTGGAGGATGTTCGTGGTCAAAGGAAGAGGACTACGGGTACAAGGTAGTACTCACTCCGTCTGTTGTATTTTGCATCCTTTGACTCCGGCATATCGAAAATCCTTGTGTGTAGTATGATGTGGCCCAAATCATGTTGCTAGTGGGAAAAGTGCATACTGAATCCGGGGACATAGTTCAGTGACTGCGTACCCAGCATGCGATGATGCTCTGACTCCGTCAGCTGTCAGGCTGCATTCTCCCTCTTTGCATCACGAAGATGGTGATTTGGCCTCTCAAATCTTCCTGTCAGCAGAAAATCTGCCGCTCTTTCCCCAGTGTATATATATACATATATATGTATTCTATGGTTGCCCCTTTCCACCTGGGGCACCCCCAGTCTTTATTTTTTTTCTAATATATGGGCAGCGCAGGGAAGACACTCCCATGCTGCCATTCTCCATTTCTTTTACCAATTGGTGCGCTGGTACCACGGAGGGCATTCAGAGCCTTTGTTTTTTTTAATTAGCAAGGCTCAGCTAACTATAACTGCTCAATTTCTATGGTTTTGTACGAGTGAAACCTCCCTGTAACCTTTGTTTTTTTAAGTGAATGCCTAAGGGCTTTAAATTGTATTTCTTAGCAATAACGTCCCTGTACTTTGGGTTTTTAACTGAAGTTCTATGTTTTTTTAACTAGTATTTGCATTTGCAGAGTGGTGGAGAAAGGGGGCGGGGAATCCGACCAGCTCTTAGCTGTTAGCAATCCCATTATGTGGGACATACTGGGGGTAACAGGAGAGGTTCTTGGCCCCCAATGGCCCACAGCATTCGAGGGGACTTCATCCCCCAACCAATAGTGCGCTCGGAGGCACGTTTGCAGAGTGACGGAGGAAGGGGGCATGGCCTCTGAAGACCTTGCAGCAAACCCGCTGTGTGGGCCTTACTGGAGGCAACAGGAGGGGCTCCTGGCCCCCAAGGACCCTTATCATCCTAGGAGACTTCATCGCTCAACCAGTAGTGCACCAAAAGGGGGTTTGCAGTGTGGTGGAGAAAGGGGCGGAGCCTCCGGTGACCTCTCAGCAATCTCACTTTGTGGGACTTAGAGGTAACAGGAGGGGTTATTGGCCCCCAAGGCCCCTCAGCATCCAAGGGGACTTCATCCCCCAACCAATAGTGTGCTAGGAGGCATGTTTGCAGAGTGGTGGAGAAAGGGGGCATGACCTCCAAAGACCTTGCCGCAATCCTGCTGTGTGGGACTTACTGGAGGTAACAGGAGGGGCTCCTGGCCCCTAAGGACCTTCAGCAACCAATGGGACTTCATCCCCCAACTAGTAGAGCGCTAGGAAGCACGTTTGCAGAGTGGTTGTGAAAGGGGGTGGGGCCTCCAACAAATTCTCAGGAATCCCGCTGTGCGGAACATACTTGAAGTAACAGGAGGCGTTCCTGGCCCCCAAGGACTCTCAGAAGCCAAGGGGACTTCATCCCACAATCAATTGTGCACTAAGAGGTGTGTTTTCAGAGTGATGGTGAAAGGTGGCGGGCTTCTGACAACTTTCTGGCTGACCTTATTAAAAATGTTTTCTTTTGATAGGGACAGGGGGGGGCACGGCCCCTCACCCGGGCCAATTTTGGCCCTGGGGACCCCATCCCCCAGGGCCCACCTTTTTTAAAATCATGTTTGTTATATAGGGGAGTGGACTGTGTTACCCCCCTCCTTGGGCCAATTCCAGCACAGAGCCTGGCCACATGCAAATAGGGGAGGGGGTCCACATGGCCTCCTTTCCCGAGCCAATTTTGGTACCTTGGCTCCCATCCCCTGGGGCCCAGCCTCTTTATTCTGGGTTCCAGGGCACTCAGTTACCTCCACTGGGGACTACGGGGAAGCCTCAAGGGCACTGTGGTCCCTGCCGGCTCTCTGCCTCATGGAGGAGCCAGCATTGCTTTGACACACAGGGAGCTTCTAAGCATGTGGCTCCCTGTGTGTTAAAGCAATTGTCCTCTGTTTCTCTGCCCGCATCTCTGTGGGCAGGGAAACAGATGACACCTCAGCTCTCAGCAAGCGGGAACGTTTTACAGTTCCTGCATGCTGACAGCAGAGTGTTTGCTCTGACTTAGCAGGAGCTATCAAATCTCTCACCAAGTCAGAGCAAACTGCTATGTCCCAGGGGTGGGCATCCCGCAACATAGCTGGAGCAGGCCCTGGGGCGTGGGGGTCCCCATGGCCATTATTGGCTCTATGAGGGGTGCCCTCACAGCCCGCCCCTTTCTTGGATTTTGCCCCGGGGTGGTGGTCCTGAGATTTGGGCGGGCCAAGCTGGCCCACCTGCATCCATATTTGAAAGGGCCCTGGGTACATGGCAGTTCCTGGAGTTGCGGGGGTCCGTATGGCCCCCTGCTCTCAATCTAAAGAAACCCTCAAGGAGGTGGCAGTCTCTGGGGCTGCGGAGGAGGGTGGGTGAGCCACCCACATTGTTACAATTGTTTTCCCCAGGGAGGTGGTGTTCCCTCGGGATACGGGGGCGTGCAGGCCCCCGCATTAATTTTACATTTTTTCCCCTGGGGAGGCATTGGTCGCCGACATTTAGGGGGTGGTGTGGGCCCCTGCGCATTATTTATTACAAAAACAACAGTTGATGGACAGAATGCAGAATAATGTCATACATTCACCCCAGTACAGAGATCTGGGCCTAAATCCATCGTTTTTTTGCCCACCATGCCATTCCAGTTTGAACCCAGCCATATGCAAATCAGTCTTGACCCGGTGCCTCATGGGAACAGTCCAGCCCGAACTGGCAAGCCAGGTCCTCCCTGGACTGGAACCAAGCATCCTAGGGCTGGTTTCGGGGTTTCACTCCTCTTCAGCCAGGATAGCTTGCTTCCAGTGGCATGGAGAGCACGGGACTCACGTCTGAGCATACCAGTCCCACTCGGGGTGACAAATGTAAAAACAACAGTTGATGGACAGAATTCAGAACAATTTCATACATTCACCCCAGTACAGAGATCTGGGCCTAAATCCATTGTTTTTTTGCTCGCCATTCCAGTTTGAACCCAGTTACCCAGTTATTAAACAGATATTAAACAGTTGCCCTGGAGTGCTGGTGGTCCCCGGGGCAAAGGTATTGGGCACCCCCTGCATAATTAAAAATCAGTGCCCTATCATGGGGGTATCTTGAAAAGAAGTGCAGGAGCCTGCACTTCTTTTTGTTTTTCAATTTTGCTGCGGATCCACCTGCAAATTTGCTGCAAAACTGACCCCCAAAAAATGTTTCTAACCCCCACCACCAGTTATAAGGGGTCAGAGTAGTCCTACCCTGCTCCTCTTTGGTATTTTGTATGTTTTTTCTGGGACTCAGCTCAAGTCCCAAGATGGCTGCCAACACTTTTTGGTTTAAGTGTTAGCAGCCAATCAGATTTCAACAAGGGGACTTTTGGCTCTGCGGAGGATCCACGTCCCTATATATGCAAGTTTTCCAGTTAGTATCTCCCAAACTGCTGAGCAGATTTACTTCAAATCACAAAATGCACAATCTGCACACCAAGATATAACTTTGTTCACATTCTGTGTAATTCTGTCTAGCAGTTCCAGCTTTAGTCGTGTCAAAAGGTCCTATGGAAATTAACATGGTGAAAACACGTTTTGGGGCCCCTCCTTTTTCTCAACCCCCACTACATGAAACACTCCGAAACAGACACCATATTAAGTACGGGGCAAACATTTTGGGAACATAGGCAACTGAAAATCACCTTTCTGATAAAAACTCTGCCCTAACTACTTTGGTGCTGTTTGACCAATGTCTACAAATATTCCAAGCATAAAAGTTTATCTAATTGGCACTAGGTAGGGAACAACAATTAAAACTACTAGTTACATATATCTAAGGCCGTAATACATAACACAGCCAAAGTGTGGTTAAAACTACATGGCTGCCTTTTACTTTTGTAAAGGCAGCAATTAGCCAATGATATACTGCTTGTGATCGCCATTTACCATGGAATACCACAAAATGACCATGGAATAACACACCACAATATATAACTAAGTGTTTTGTCACTTATAACTAAAACAGTATTTAACCAATTTATAACTCATACCAAAAAGTACCCTTTCCACCACATATTCTATATTCCTGCCTAATTTCATCTAAATCCATTCAGACACTTTCACTCTACATCTCTTTAATTTATACTCTATTACAAAACATGCCACTTTACTCCACACACCTACACTCTATACCACTACTCTCTATGCCAATCCACTCTATGCTATTCGATTCTACGCTACCCTACTCTACAACACACCAATCTACAAAACTCCACTCTATGCCACTCTACTCAATGCTTTTCAACTCTATACCACTCCACTTTACGTCACTCTACTCTACGCCACACCACTCTATTCTACGTCACTCCACTCCTTTCTATTCCACTCTCTGCCACTCCACTCTATGCCAATCCACTCTATGACATTTCACTCTATATCACTCCTCTTTGTATGCCACTCCACTCTGCTCTACTCCACTATAAGCTATTCCACTCTACGCCACTCTACTCCACGTCACTTGATTCTACACCACTCAACTTCACATTATCACACTCTATGGCACTCCACTGTACACCACCCCACTGTACGCCAGAAACTGTATGCTGTTCCACTCAACAACACTCCACTGTAGACCACTGCAGTGTACACCACTCTACTCATTGCTATTCTACTTTAAGCCACTCCACTCTACGCAACACCACTGTACGCCACTCCACTGTACACCAATCCACTGCCTGTTACTCCTCTCTTCTCCACTCAACTCTACGCCACTACACTGTATGATACTCCATTCTACGCCACTCCACTCTACACTATTCCACTCTGTGCCATTGGACTCTACTCTACTCTATTGTATGCCACTCCACTTTATGCCACTCCATGCTATGCCACTCCATTCTATACTAGTCCACTGTACATCACTCCACTGTACCCATTACGCTGTATGCCACTCCACTTTACTCAACTCCAATCTATGCTATTCCACTCTATGACACTTGACTCTGCACCACTATACACTACTGCACTCTATGCCATCACACTCTGTGTCACTTCACTGTGCACCACTCCACTCTACACCACTCCACTCTACCCTATTCATCTCTATGCCACTTCACTGTACTCTACTCTACTGTAAGCCACTGCACTCTAAGGAACTCTACTGTATGCAACTCTACTGTATGCTATTCTAATGTTTGCCGCACAATTCTACACAACTGTAAACCACTACATTCTACACTATTCCACTCCATTCTATGCCACTTCACTTTATTACACTCTACACCACTGTACCTAACTCCACTCCACTGTACGCCACTTCACTGATTGCCACTACACTGTATGCCACTCCACTCTACGCCAATCAACTCTATGCCACCTAAATCTACAATACTCCACTCTACGCCACAACACTCTACTTCATTCCACTCAGTGCCACTTGACTGTATGCCACTGTACATCACTACCTTCCACGCTATTTGACTCTATGTCACTCAACTGTAGGCTAATTCACTCTCCATCACTTGACTCTGTACCACTTCAGTCTATGCTATTACACTCTATGCCACTGCACTCTTTGCCACTACACTGTATGACACTCCACTCTATGCCACTCCACTATACACTATTCCACTCCATTCTATGCCACTTCACTTAAATACACTCTACACTACTGCACTGTACCTAACTCCACTCCACTGTACGCCACTTCACTGATTGCCACTACACTGTATGCCACTCCACTCTACGCCAATCAACTCTATGCCACCTAAATCTACAATACTCCACTCTACGCCACAACACTCTACTTCATTCCACTCAGCGCCACTTGACTGTATGCCACTGTACATCACTACCTTCCACGCTATTTGACTCTATGTCACTCAACTGTATGCTAGTTCACTCTCCATCACTTGACTCTGTACCACTCCAGTCTATGCTATTACACTCTATGCCACTGCACTCTTTGCCACTACACTGTATGACACTCCACTCTATGCCACTCCACTATACACTATTCCACACCGATCCACTCCACTATATGCCACTGCACTGTGCACTACTCCACTCTATGCCACTGCACTCTACACTCCACTATTCCACTGTACCTTACTCAACTGTACAGAACTCTGCGCAATTCCACTGTACGTCACTAAACTCTACACTATTCCACAGTATATCACTCCACTTTACGCTATTCCACTGTATGCCACTCCACTGTATACCAAGGTATTGTATGCCATTCCATTGTCGACCATTCCACTGAATGCCACTCCACTCAGTGCTATTACACTCTACGCCACTCCATTGTACACCACGCCACTGTATGCCACTCCACTGTATGCCACTCCAGTCTGCAGCACTCAACTCTACACCACTCCACTCAACAGCACTACACTCTATACCATTTCTGTCTATGTGGCTCCACTCTATGGCACTCTACTGTGCAACACTCCACTCTAGGATACGCCACTCTATACCTCTCCACTCTATGCTATTCCACTCTGCGTCACTCTACTCTACGCTTCTCCAGTCCACGCTATTCCACTCTATGGCACACAACTGTACGCCACTCTATGCCACGCCACACTATCCTGTTCCTTTGTACACCACTCCACTCTATGCTATACTACTCTATGCCACTCCACTGTATGCCACTCCACTCTATGTCACTTCACTTTATGCATTCCACTCTATGCCCATCAACTCTACGCTATTCCACTCTACCACACTCCACTCTATGCCACTCCAGTCTACACTATTCCACTCTATGCCACTTCAATGTATGCCACTTCACTCTACACCACTCCACTGTATGCCACTCCACTCTACGCTATTCCACTGTACTCCACTCAACACTAGGCCACTGAATTCCATTACACTCTATGCTATTTCACTCTATGTCACTCCACTCTATGCCACCCCACTCTATTTCACTGTATGCCACTGCACTGTACACCACTCTACTCTGTGCCACTCGACTGTATGCTACTACCGTGTACGCCACCCCACTGTATAGTTTTACACTATATACTGCTCCACTCAATGCCACGCTACTCCAGGCCAATCCACTCTATGCCATTGTACTGTTCGCCACTACACTTTATGTCACTACACTCTATGCCACTCCACTGTACAACACTCCACTCTATGCAAGTCCACACTATGCCACTAAACACTATGCCACTCAACTCTACGCTATTCCACTGCATGCCGCTCCACTCTTCCCCACTGACCTTTAAGCCAATCCATTCTATGCTATTCCACTCTATGACACTAGACTCTACGCTACTATACACCACTTCACTCTACGCCAGTACACTCTATGGCACTCCACTCTATGGCAGTCCGCTCTATGCCACTCCACTCTATGCCACTCTGCGTCACTCCTCTTTATGCACTCCCCTCTATAACACTCTGCTATATGCAATTCGATACTATGTCCCTCCCATGTATGGCACTCTACTGTAGGCCACTGTACTCTAAGCAGCTCTACTGTATGCCATTCCACCCTATGCCACTTGACTCTAAGCTATAGCATGAGTATACTCCACGCTATTCCACTGTACCTCACTCCAGTTGATTCCACACTTCACCACTGCACTGTACTGTACTCCACTATATGCCACTCCACTGTATGTCACTTCACTGTATGCCACTACACTATATGCCACACCAATCTATGCCAATCCACTCTATGCCACTCCAGTCTATGCTACTCCACTCTAGACCATAACACTCTTCACAGTTACACTATATGCCACTCTACTGTATGCCACTCCGCTCTACACTATTCACACACACTATGCCACTCCACTCTACGCCACTCAACTCTATGCCATTCCACTGCACGTTATTCCACTCTACGCCTCTTCACTGTATGCTATTCCACTCTTCGCCTCTTAACTCTAGGCCATTCCACTGTACACCACTCTAGCCTAAGCTATTCCACTCTACGCCACTGCATTCTATGCCACTCCACTCTATGCCACTGTAATATGCACCACTCCACTCTATGCTATTCCACTGTATACAACTCAACTGTACAGCACTCTACGCCACCTAACTTTACGCTATTCTACTAAACGCTACTCCACTGTATGGAAATAAACACTACATTATTCCACTGTGGGCCTCTCCATTCTATGCTATTCCACAAATCCATCCTAGACCAATACTGGCTTTCTCCAGAGAAGTATAAAAGCTAACTACAAGGAGCATGTTGCGGTTGAAAACGTGCTGAGCTGCAAAGGGTCCCTTAATTGATATTAAACCCAATGCACAGCATGAGCACACCATTGACATAATTGTCCCCCCTAGGCAAGGAAGCTATATCTGCAATTCAACTACAGATCTTTACCCATTACAGTCTTTAGTAATAAATAGCATGAAAAGGGCGTATCAGATGACCTTTGTCCTGCTTTCCATGGAGGTTTGGAATCACTCATACACGTACTTTTCATTTGTCCATCCTATCGCCAGCTTCGAAAGAAGTGGATTGTGCCACTATGTAAGAATCTGGGAACTACAAAGTATATGGATGCATTTAGACTAATGAAAACTGATGCTAGCAGAGAAGTGGTCTTCGGTGTAGACAAATACCTAGTTGCCCTTTGGGTAAGCCATAAAAAGTATATAAATGGAAACCACCGCTCTGCCAGCATGTAAGGAAGCACCAGTTTTTAGTGCTTCACGCAGGCTCACTAATGCATGTGTTTTAAACTGGTTATAATATTTCAGTAGTGTACTATCTGTGGTCTTCGCGGGAGACGCTTTGTTTGCAGTGGGGGTGAGCGCACAGGTACTCGGATCACACTACCTGCCCCAGGAGCCCACGAGCCTTGTTGCCAACAGAGGACACGCCCCTTGACACCGGGGCATGGATATCAGCTGCTCGCGCCTCCCGCTTCGCGGGAGACGCTTCGTTTGCAGTGGGGGTGAGCGCACAGGTACTCGGATCACACTACCTGTCCCAGGAGCCCACGAGCCTTGTTGTCACCAGAGGACACGCCCCTTGACACGGGGGAAAGATATATGCTGCTCGCGCCTCCCGCTTTGCGGGAGACGCTTTGTTTGCAGTGGGGGTGAGCGCACAGGTACTCGGATCACACTACCTATCCCAGGAGCCCACGAGCCTTGTTGCCACCAGAGGACACACCCCTTGACACCGGGGCACGGATATCAGCTCCTCGAGCCTCCCGCCTCGCGGGACGCGCGCGGGCGTGCGCCGGGCTAAGCCCGGGCAAAGGGCGGGCCGTCTGTGGCCGTCCGGGGCCAGAGGAGGCCGGGCTGGGACACCCCCTTGGATTTGCTGTTTTCGACAACCTATTGTCCCAGGTGATTGTCAACCATCCGATTGTGTTTGCTACATTGACTTGTTTTGTACTTTTGCCTCTGGGGGTGTTTTGAATTGTGCAAACATGAATAGACGTAAGGGCGTGGTGGGGACACTTGATGCATTCATGATCAGGGCAGGAGAGCTTACTTACACACGAGATTGAGCTAACTGAGCGGCGTTTATCTATAGATTTAATAACGGCTCAGCGGCGCTCTTCTTTGGAAGCCTTTCCACAGGGAGACATCTTACATCATCGCCTCTCTGTGTCACCTACCCTACCTCCTATGTCTGTGGCATCTTCTCCCCAACCCTTCCCCTTAGTAATTTCGGATTTACCCGCCGATACTATTCCAAGTGGCCAGAAAGCTCGCACTAGATCACGCACTTCTAAAATAAATACAGAGTCTAAATCTAGTGGTCCGCCGGCCAAACGCAAAAGGGGCCCCAACAATAAATCTAATTCTCACTGCTGTTCTGAAGGCCTTAGTACTGCTCCCCTAAAAATACTAGCTGCTCCTAATACTGTGTCTGTTGGCACTCAAACTGATGATATCATTAGCTCCCAAAGTAAGGACGACATTATGATAGCCTTGGAGTCGGGCTTGAGAGCAATAGTTAGCCACTCTAAGGCCTTATTCGATAAAAACTTTGCCTCTTTACAGGAAAGACTCACACGTATGGAGCAATTGTTAACTCGGGAGACAGTTTCTGACCCACCGGTTGATAATCGTGATCCTCTAATCACAACCACTTGTATGCTGGGGGTTTCCGTTAATTTAGGTCTTGGGACGGCGGATGCTAATAATAGGACCCAGTGTCCATCTAGTAGTCTATTGCAACATTCTTCTGCAATTGTTCCCCCCCAAATATCGGACCACGAAGTAAGACAATTCCCCACAGCCCCAATGCCACCAAAGACTTTTCCTAAAACCGATACTTTGAATCTCCCCCCTGCCTCCTATTCTTATGTGATAGTTTTGGCTGGAGTTCCTTGCTTGTCAGGTGCGAAGAAGGAGTCATGGGTGGATCTTCGTAACAAATGTGTGGATTGGTTGAGGAAACACAAAGGGTTTGATCCGGCCAGATTACACGAAATTTTAATGGTGCGTAGAGTGGGATGGGTGGGTGAATCTGTCAAAAACATCACAGGCGATTGTGTTGCTATAAATTTTTGTAGACCACACACTGTTCAGTCTCTAATGCGAACCTGTGAGTTATTGCCGGGCCTTAAGACGAACATATGTATGTTTACACTTGGTTATTTTTATAAACCCATTACTAACGCTTGTGCGCCCAGGCCCACGGCCCTCCCTTTGGTCAATCACTTCTTAGCTCTGTCTGATCTAGACCTTCCTGACTGACAACAAAGAATGAGTGCTGAACCTCCAGTCCTGTTCTTAAAGCCTACCACTACCAAGCTACCATCCAAGTCTAAACTCAAACAAGCACTTTATACGTTGTTCAGTGATGAAAGGGTCGCGAGAGAGTCTATGAAACATAGTGTCTATAGATATCTAGCTCGCAATCTTTTAACTTATCCCACACCTAGTTATTTAACTCTCCCAATGAGTCATTGGGAGCGAGGCCTTATATTCCGTCTTAGGGCAGGTACTATCAAATATGCTCTCGGTTTTACGCTATGGAACTATAACGATCAATTTACCGAGCCATGCCCTTGTGATTGTCGGAGTGACCAAACAATTTTACATTTTTTTATTCTTCTGCAAATTTTATATTAAATATATTAAATGGTTTTTAATGCCATATTTTAAAAAACAGAAACTAATCAGCCTGGACCTTGCATTTTCGATGTTATTGACCCTGGATGACCATGAACTTGTTTTTCGTATGAGCTCCTTCTTAAAAACTGTGGTTCGTGCCCGATTAACTATGTCTTAAAGTTTGTATGGATTGTTGTTTTTATCTTGTAAACATCATCATATTGTGTATTTTGTAATGCTTATTGTATTTTGTGCTTTTATGGATTATTATTAATCCGAATAAAGTTTTGAAACTTGAAACTACTCCTACATTGATGCACTTTGTTGTAGGATGTACAATTGTTCATATGACTCTCTGAGTCCAATACTAAGTTACCAATCTTCCTTATTTTTTTGGACCAATGCTTTCCTTGCTGCTATTATGATGTATTTGATTCTAGCTCCCATTTTTGTATTCCCAAATGGTCTAAGGCCGTTTTGTGTAACTAGTCGCGTTTTAAATTTGCCTTGTTGATATTGTACTTCGATATTTTATAGGATTCTTTTCAAGGAAAAATTATATGTCTATGATTTTAAATGTTCTACGTGATGTACTTTATGATCCTAGTGATAGATAATAAAGTCTTTGATGATGATGCTATTCCACTCTACGTCACTTGACTCTATGCCACTATATGTCATTGCACTCTACAGCATTACACTCTATGCCACTCCACTCAAAACCACTCTTGTATGCCACTCCGCTCTACGACAATCTGCTCTATGCCACTCTGCTCTACGCCATTACACTTTAGTATATTAAATTCTACACCCCTCCCCTGTATTGCACTCTACGGTAGGCCACTGTGCTCTAAGCAACTCCACTATATGTTACTCAACTGTACGTTATTCCACTGCACGCCACTCAACTGTACGCTACAGTACACCACTACACTCTACGCTATTCCACTCTACGCCACTCAACTCTGCGTCGCTCCACTCAATTCCATTCTATGCCACTACACTGTACTCCACTACACTTTATGCCAGTCTGCTGTATGCCACTAAACTGTACGCCACTCCACTCTATACCACTCCACTCTATGCTACTGCACTCTATGCCACTTCAGTGTCCGCTATTCCACAAAATGCCACTCCACTCTATGCTATTGCACTCTGAGCCAATCCACTTTACGCCACTCTACTGTACGCCACTCACCTCTGTGCCACTCCATTCAACTCAACTCCACTCTGCTCCACTCCAGTCTGCACTACTAGACTCTATGCCACTCTAATGAATGGTATGCCATTCCACTGATCACCACTAAACTTTATGCAACTCAACTCTATGGTTTTTCCACTCTATGCCACTTCAATGTAAACTACTCCATTGTACGTCTCTTTACTCTACGGAGGTCCACTCTATGTTTTCCACTCTGCACCACTCCACTCTAGGCTATTTTACTCTATGCCACTTCACTATATGCCACTCTGCTGTATGCCACTCCACTGTACTCCTATTCACTGTATGCAACTTTACTCTATGTCACTCCACTCTTCGCTATTCCACTCTGCTCCACTCCACTTTACCCCACACTATTCCAATTTACGCCACTTGTCTCTACACCACCCTACTCCACTCCACTGTACATTATTCCACTGTACAACTCTCCAATGTAGGCCACTCCACTCTACTTCACTCTACGACACTCAACTGTACAACACTGTCCTCCACTGTACTTAGTAGCACCCCACTTAACATTCCATTGACACTGCCTATATGATTATTTTTTTTTTAAATATAAACCATTGAAATTAAATGACAAAGCAAGGGTTAAAACATAGTTATAGTTAGGAAAAAAATATTTATTGTTTCTATACAAACTGAACTTAAACCACACAAACATTAGAAAGTCTAAATTACAGTTATACCTTAAATTTATAATTAGTATAACTTGCACACCACGGAACAAAGTGTTGCCAACTCGCTGGCCACACTACAATAACTATATCTGTCCCTGTCAGATGCACTGCCTATACCATTTCATTTTATATCACTTATAGTATGTGAAATCGTACTTTTCATTACAACACTTATAACTTCTAAATTAAGATCCTTTGTGAGAATACTGTGCATCTTAAATGGAATGAATAAGTGGCACTTTAAGCCTGAAAGGGTATTGTTTTGACTTCTACTGAGTGCTCACTTGTGACTGGACAAACCTAAACCTCTCTGAAGAAGTGTATTGATAGATTTTCTTTTTTATTCATTCCAGGTTAGCGTTGATGGTATTTTACCAATTCAAACCTGTAATACTGTCCCTGGAGTGGTAAAAAGCTTTTGTCATTTTACAGCTTGGTGTGGATGGCACTGTGCTAATCCTTTGCTTAAAGACTTGCTGTAGAAATGGCAAAAGACTTTGGGCCAGATTTACAGACATTAGGAATATTGATTTCCTTATTGTGATTATCTCCAAAACGCGATTAGGAAATTGGTATTCCTAATGTATGATTTTTTTTGCTCCCAAATAGCGATTCTTAGTAGGTCTCAAATTGACCCACCCCAGGAATTGCAGCCATCAAAAGGATGGTGGCTTGCTGAGTTCAGCAGACCATCATGTCTGTGATTGCTTTTTAATAAAGTAATCTTTTCTTTTTAAATGCAGCCCATTTTCCTTAAAGGAAAAAGTGATGCATTTAAAAAAAAAGGAAACTTTGAAGATTCACTTTCTAAGAGTAGGAAGTGGTCCGAACGGGACCCCTTCCCATTTGCGAATGGGTTACCACCACTTTTTTTTAATGGTGGCAAAGTATTACTGTTTTGCAACTGGCATTTGGTCCCAAAACAGTAATACATACCATACTGATTCGGAATTTGGAAGGGACCCCCAAAACACACCCCTTCCAAATGCTGAATAGCAAATGCAAATTGTGACTCGGTAGCAAGTTACCAAATCGCATTTTGTACAACTGAAAAAGCGTTTTTTCAGTTGCAAACAGCCCGATTATGCAAAAAATGCTAATTGAATTTGGCCCCTGGGGATGGCGACCCCCATGGCCAGGCCCTTTGGCCAACCTTTTGCCATGCATAGTCAAAGGCCGTGAACAGTGTGGGTTTGGCCACAGGGCCTGGTAGTCAACCTTCCATTGCGCTCAGACAAATGCTGTGTGCAGCTTAAGGTTGGCTGTCTGCGGGGAGTTGACCACAGGGCCTGGCAGCAGTGAGGGATTGGCTGCCTGCGGGGATTTGGAAAAAGACCATGCATGGCAGGTTAGCTTTAGGTATTATAACTAAATATTACTCTACATTAAAAGGCCTAGTAATTTACTGAAAAAAACAAAGGTTAAAGTAACATTATAGTTTGGTTAAATGTTCAGTAATAATTAGATGCTTTTTAAACAAAAAAACCCACAGAAATTCACCAGTTGTAGTTATAGTTGTCTCTCAAGTAACTATAAATGATGCCTTAAGGTGACTATAGCGCGCGCCCTGCTAATAACCCCACATTGTACATCTCTCACGACATCTTCAATTATAAAATTGAGAATATCATTGCAATATTTGCAATTAAATTATTGATGAGAAAACTGTGCATTGTGGGGGCGCGAGTAATAGTTTGGTTAGGGCAAAAGTAATTTCTATATTTCCATCTGTTTTTCTTGAAAGAGTCAGCTGGTCTAGAGCTGTGGTAATCCAGTCCTCATACGTATGGTAGATATTTACTATATTGCCCACCAGCTTAGGCTTGGTGTTTCAGAGAATGTGCCCATACTCTGCACTGGCCAACTTGGACCAGAGTCTTTCAACCCTGTGTACTTCCTTTCCTTTAAAGAAGGCGAAAGACCACAAGTGAAATAGGGAACCCCATATGATCAGACCAGATCACTAGAAATGGTTGATTAACTACCAGATGTGGTAAATTTGAGAATTCTGCATCTAGGAAGTGGCCTTTCATATGTGTAGGGTATTTTACAAACTGTGTAACCTGCAATGCCTCTAGGCCTTGCAGTAAATTGGATGCTTTGGTGTAGCTTACATCATCTAGATGAATGATATCTCATAGAAGAGTAATGTTAGAATTATTCTTTAGGGGTTGGGTCGCAATCATCTCTGCTAGCTTTTCTACAAATTTGCCAGGGGATCTGGGGGCTGATAAATCAGAGCACAGAAGAATGTAAAAACAAAAAGAATATTCAATAAGAAATAATGCGCTTTAACAGTCAGGCACTTCTCATGGTGATAGAGAACAACGTAAATTTGACTTAAAGACAATTGTGATCCCACCTCCTTTTTTCTCTACTTGGTCAATTCTGAGAATTTTCTAACCTTGGGGAACTGCCTCAACCACATTGGGTGTAGCGCCAAAAGGCAAAAAGTGCCAACTGGGGGTATCCGGTCGCAATGGACCGGGACAAAGTCATAAGTTCAGACCAACCACAAGGGGGTGCAGACCAGGTACTGGACCACATTTGGCCTGCTGAAATTTGTACCTTATGCCCTTTGTGCAAGGGCTGCACAGCGTTGCTTTTCAAGACTTCATGTCTCCCGGCATCGGTTCGAGTGAGGCTGTGTGGCAGAGCTTTGCTTCAAATCGGATGGAATTTTCAGTTATGAAGGCATAGTTCTCTCTGATACCAGTCAAGGGTCCAGGACTTGGGGAGACACCACTTGGGGAACAGGGACTCACTCCTCAGATGCCAGAGGGGCTTAGGCAGGTCCAGTTGCAGGTTCAGACAGGTCCAGCACAGAAGGTTAGCTGGGCAGATACAGGGAGGCCCCTGGCTATGTGTCTCCATAGCTCAGAACAGGGTGTCAGCCAAATGACCCCTAGAGTCACTCAGGTCAGCCTTCCAGGTTCAGTCTTCCTTTCTACACAGTAGGACACGCCTTAAACAGCAGGGCAGTTCTCTGGGGGAACAAGGCGAGCCACAAGCAACAAGACAGTCATCTAGTAGCAGCAGGGCCGTCCTCTAAGGAAAAAGGGAGGCCTCAAGCAGCAGGGCAGTCCTCTGGGGCACAAGGTAGGCCTCAAACAGCAGGAAGGTCCTCTGGTAAACAAGACAGTCCTTCTCCTGTAATGTCCACAGGTCCAGGAGTGTACTGAAGTCTTAGTTTGAGGGTCCAATATTTATACCGGGTACATTGTCTAGTACCCACACATCAGGTTCTGGAAAGTTCCTTGCTTCCCTCGCCAAGACTCCAACAAGTCTAGGGTGATGAAAGGCTAGTGTCAGGTTCCTTTGTATGTGCTGGAGGCAAGGCCTTTGAAAGTTAAGTGGGGCAGGGAGCAGCTCCTCCTTCAACCATTCTGGCAGGATGGCCCACTTTGAGCTGAACCCAGATCCTGTTGCTTACTGTCTGAGCCCAATACATATTCATTATGGGAGAGCCATTATTAATCCCAGGCAACTGGAAACTCCTAGAAGGCCTAGAAGCTTTTGGGCATTTTTAAAAGTGTACCCTAATATCTGACTTTACTATTAAAGAGGATTTTAAATTACAATTAATTTGAGTCCACAAATTATATTTCCACCTGCTTCCAATCAAATGTTAGCACATGTTAAATGAAATAAGGTAACCTAATGTTATCATATGGCAGAGGTATGCGTGACAGTAGTGAAAAGCAAATTTATTCGTTTTTCAATACCAGGACATGTAAGACATCAAATCACATGTTCCACTTTTTAAATGCAATACACCCTCCCTTATAGGCTGTTTAGGGCCTTTCTTAGGGGTGACATGTCTATACAAAAGGTAGGTGTAGAGCTGGTAAAAGGTTTATTTTGCCAGGTCAAATTGATAGTTTAAAGCTGCACTACAGGCTGCAATGGCAGGTCTGAGACATGTTCTTAAGTGCTACTTTAGTGGGTGGCACAATGAGTGTTGCATGCCCTCTAATTACATTTAATTTCCATGCCCTGAATACATTTAGCACCATATACTAGGTACGTATAAGTAAAATAAATGTGCCCATGAGATGTAGTACAATTTTACCATGTTTAAGGGAGACAGCACATGCACTTTAGCACTGATTGGCATTGGTAAAGTGTAGAGAGCCCTAATGCCAGCAAAATTCAATTCAGAAAACAGGATGAATAAAGGCAAAATGTTTGGGGGTGCCCCTGCAGGGAGTGCCAAGTCCAACAACCAACTTCTATTTGGTAGGGCACCATACACTTTTTTTTTTTTTTTTTTTTAAACCTTTATTTATATCAGTCTGGAACACAGCTATTCAGCCGACATCCCGGAGGTTCGGCAGCCAATTAAGCAACACATGAAAGCGACCGTAGCTCTAGTACAGGAAAAAGACAAAGGTTCCGTTTTTTAGACAACCTACAATAAATAACACTAGCAAGGCAGTATACACAATAAACTTGTGCCAGTTCCCGATGGGGGCGTGGCCCCATTCCCAAAATCAGGAGAAAGCCACCGGGCAGGTGGATGAGGGAAAAGCAGAGGCGCTAACATTCTAGCATATTTGCATCATGAAAATCCCAAGTTGGAAGTGAGGCTAGGGGGAAAGTTTCTCCTCTAACAGTTCAGTGGCCGGGGGCAGACATATATCACCCCTATACTGGTTCCATCGTCCCCATATCTTATGCCATTTCTTAGGCCGCCCCCGGGCACTATACACCGTTTTCTCCCTAAACATGCTCCAGTCCATGTTGTCCATCCATGCATCCAGAGCGGGAGGTCTCTGAGAGCCCCACAGTCGCGCAATATCACGCTTCGCCACCATATTTCCTAGGGTCACCCATTGAGTCTGCGCCGCGTCATAATCAGTAGGACCCCAGACGTTCAAAAGACAGCGCCGTGCCTCTGGCAGCAGTGCAATACCCGTGACCTCCTGCATCACTACATGAATTTGCTTCCAGAACTCCGCGATCACACCACATTCCCATATGATATGTAGAAAGGTGCCCACCATCCCACAGCCCCTCTTACATAAACCATCCTCGGAGAAACCCATATGAATCAGTCGGGGCCCAGTGACGTAGACTCTATGAAGTATCTTAAGCTGAACCAGCCTTAGTCGTGCGGGGATCGCGACCTCCTTAGGAGAGGAGATGGCATACTGCCAGTCCTCATCATCCAGTTCAAGGCCGTCCCTAGTCCACTGATCACGCACCCCTAGGAGGAGGTCGGTCCGGACATTAACGAGCTTCTTATAAATTAAGGAGATTGTACTCTCCGGCATATGGTCATCCAGGATCCGATCCTCCAAGGGAGAGGACTCAGGCACCTTCTCCCCCTCGACGAGGACGGACCGCAGAGCATGGCGTACCTGTGCATACCGGAAATATTCCGTACCCTCCAGAGCGTACTCCGTCCGTAGCTCGTCAAACGATTTAACTCGCCCCTTAGCCAGCAGGTCCCCCACCCTGGATATGCCGATCAGATCCCATTTCTCGAATCCCTTCGTGTGCCAAAGTTTCCCCAACATATCGGAGTCAAACAGCGGAGTGGCGAGGGTGAGCCTATCCTTTCAACCCAGCGAGTTCGTAACCGCCTTCCACACGTGCACCGCCACCTTGGTTGGCCCCGTGAGGGACCCATCCGTTGACCTGGAGTAGAGTGCTCTAAAGTAATTACCCCCGCGCAGCAACCACCGGTCCATAGCGAAGCCGGGGCTCAGCGCCGGACCGTAGACTCCGTGATTGATCGCACTCAACTGAGAGGCCCAATAATATCTTCTGATGTCAGGAAGCGCGATACCCCCATCGTACCACGGAAGGGTCAGCTTTGCTATCGCTATACGCGGACGGCCATCCCACAGCAACGAGCGCTGGAGGCTCTCAACCTCCCGAATATAGTTGGCGGGTACCAGCTCCAGGGTATTCTGCAGGGCATAGAGAAACCGGGGAAGAGACATCATTTTGAACAGCACAGCACGGCCAAGGAGGGAAAGCGGCAGCCACCGCCAGCCCGCCACATCCCGCCGCAGGCGTGTCAACGGAGGGAGCAGGTTTCTCTCATATCGAACAGTTGGATTGGTGGAGATATAGATCCCCAGATACAAGAAACCCTCCCGGGCAATCTGGATCGAGCAATTCCGCTGGAGAACAGGGACGTCTCCACTCAGGGCATACAGATACGACTTCCCCCAGTTAATGGTGAGACCCGAGTTCCTACCAAAAGAAGTCAAAATGTCACAGACAACTATGAGAGACTTCCTGGGTGAAGTGAGGTATAGCAGAATGTTGTCGGCATAAAGGGAAATGCGGTCCTCATGATTTGGTGACCATCGAATCCCCCTTACATCTGGGTGCCATCGTATCCAGGCCGCCAGCGGTTCAAGAGCGAGAGCAAACAACAACGGCGACAGGGGACAGCCCTGCCTGGTGCCCCTCCCCAGCTCGAACGGACGGGACGCCCTACCATTGACCACGACTTTAGCCAGGGGTCCTTCATACAGTAGTCTCACCCAGCCAACAAAGTGCACCATACACTTAAAAGCATCTGAGCAAGATGAAACCAATGAAGCAGAAAAGGCATCACATAAGCAGACTGGGGAATGATGGTGAACAGTAACTGAAAGGCAATGAGGACTGAAAAAAGCAGAGCAACATGAAATGATGCCCAAGGGAACCGATGAGAGGAAAAACAAAAGTGGTGTAGGACGGAGGCTGTAAATGAACTAGCATGATAGCAGACAAGTCATGCAATATGAAGCGTGGCCCTGTGCAGATGAACGCAATTCTTAATCCTAAATACATGTCTTCCCTTGGCCTTGATGATGAACCTCACACATCTCTTGCTCACACGCCCCAGGTGGCACAAGCTGGTTTTCCATAGGGTTGAATAACAGGACCCTGCATGCATTTACCCCTCATGCCTTTACAATGCAGTAACTACCCTAACTGAGATGTTACCACACGTTATTTTACCACTCAAGTCACTACAAGACTTGCCTTAGGGGATGCGCTGGACTTTTTAATAGTATAAATTCCTATTCCAATTCCAGTCTACACAACAGTAGGGGCAGGTGCTAGACTTAAAAAACAACACCAGTCCAACAATGCACCCCCTAAAGCAAGTCGTTGTAACGACTTGCAGGTTAAAACAACATGTGGCAATGTTGGGGTAGTTTCTGCATTGTAAAGGCAGGTCGTTGTTCTGACTGCGGGGTAAAGGATATTTCCCTTACCGGAGATGTTCTTCCTTGAAAGTCGGGTTGATCTAATAACTAAGTTAAACCCGAAAGTGGCAGGGCCACTTGCGTAAACTCATTAATTATTCCCTCACTGTTGATTGAATTTTTTTTCTAGTTTGGTGCTCCAAGGAAGAGGGCTGCCACTATTGCCCACATACATGGACTGAAAATATCCAGTCCTAGAACAGTCAACACAGTTTCCTGAGAACCCGAAAGTATGTAAATGAAGTGTGTCCAATTCCTCTTGTTTCCAGTTCGATTTATTTAATCAAGAATTCTTCAGCACCACAGATTCTCATCTTCAGATATAGCCAACATGTGTTTCGTCAGAGAACGATGTTCTTAAATCACTGACTTCATCAGGGCTTTCAGATAAATAACAAACTTCAGATCTTCGATTGATCTTTTCTCAATTCCTTTCTGCCTTCTTCCACAAAACAGTATGGTCAAGACCATGTGTTATTCAACCTGTTCAGTCGGAGAGTACTCCATGCACAGTTACAGATGGCTTAGTCTATAATAACTACATGTTGCATGATCCTTGGATTCTTGACAGCACACTTCACCTGGAAGAAACACCACCTCCTCAGACATTGGTCGACCAGGTAGAGGAAAATTGCTGGTGGGAAAAATGTCCTGGAAGCCAGACTTTTTCTCCAAGAATGCATGAAGGAGAAGATCGATGATGCTAATTTGCTTATCTTTTGTGCAGATTGCACATGCAAGTGAAGCAATACATCTTGCTTTACTGCTGCATTTTATGGTAAAAGTGCTGACACAGAGGGAACTGGGATGTGTGAAACAGTTGGGTAGTATTTGTGGGTGAAAAATGTTTGAGTGAAAGAAAACTGAGTGACCCAAAAAGGCATGCAGTGAATTGCAAATTCTGAAACTGGTAGCCATGTACCCTATCTTTCTTTTTCATTTTTAGTATTACATCTTGGTTACTATTCAATAGTCTGGTTCAGATGCTCAGAGTGACCTTGCCATTGGGGATGATAGCTGGTGGATTTAAAATTGATTGTGCCCAATCTGTTCAATAGTACTGTCCAGAATTTGGACATACACTGAGACACTTTGTCAATGATGATGATAGAAAGCAAACCATTTAGAGGACAACTTCTTCCAAGTAAACCACCGCAGGCTCTGCAGCAGAGGAAGCCTTACGGCGAGGCACAAAAGGAGTCCATTTCATGAAAAAACCTACAACAACCAAAATAGTTCTGCATTTCTGTGAAAAAGAAAGGCCTGTGATAAAATCCATGGAAATGTGTCTTCAGGTCCTGTCAGTAGTAGGCAGAGGATCAACAACCAGCAGGCTTCTGATGAGATGTTTTAATTTGGGCACATACCCCAAATTTCTTTATGCAGTTCTGAAGATCCTCGTGAACAGTTGGTCGCCAAAAATGTCACTGTACAGTGTCAAGTATCGTGCTTCAAAATGTCCTGCTATTATATGATCATGGCACCAATAAAAGATCTTTTCCCTGACATCTGCACTAGGTATAATGTCCCCTTGTGGCAGACTAGATCTTTCAGTTCAGATTGTACTTATGAATCTTCCTAACACCAGGTTTGTGGCTTTACTGAATGTACTTCTACTTTTACCTTTGTCTAAAAGTCATCAACGTCCTTAAATGTGATTGCGTTGATAGCAGGGATGCTAGTGGTCTCTCAAGTTGTCTAATCTGGGTCATCTCTACTTGAGAGAGCATCATCCTTTCTGTATCTTTTCCTTGGTCTATAGGTGATGACATATTGTAAAACAGAGAAGAAGACCATGCAATGAGCATGCCAAGAAGTAGAGTATTTCATGAAGTAGAGACATTGTAGGTTTTTATGATCTTTCCATACTATTACTGAAACTTGGCCCTTCTAGATTATGCTTCAATGGTAAAATGCTTGCTTTACGTTCAGTGGAGGAAAGGCTGAAGGGAACGTGCGCCATTAAATGCAAAACCTCTATTTCAGCATTTCTTTCTGATAGCATTACCCCAAAGGCAAATGAAGCCTTGTCTGTGTCCATAATAAATGATAAATGGGTGTCAGGACGCTGTAGGATTTGGAGCTGAAGTGAAAGCAAGTTTCAGTCTATCATAGCCCTGCTCGTGCTCAGTTCCCACTTAAATGGAACATTAGCCTTGATCAGCTGATCTAGAAATACTTCAATAGTAGAGAAAGCAGTCAAGTAAATGTCTATTACACTTAGCCAAACCTACAAACCTTTGGACCTCCTTAACTTCCTAGGTTGATGCCAGTCCATAACTGCAGTGGCTTTCTGTGAGTCCATACTACTGCCGTTATATGAGGTGGAAAAAACGATGAAAAACATTGAAAATTGTTCAAATATATGTTTCTATAATATTGCAAGCAAGGCATGGTTCTGCAAGCACTGCAACACTTCTTTAACATGCTTTCAATTCTCTTCCAAAGACTTAGAAACAAATCTGGATGTCAGCTAAATATATGATGATATCGGTGTATAGAATATCATAAGAAATATTATTGTCAAAATCTTGAAACGCAGCTGGGGCACTGCACAACCCAAAAGGCATTACTAACTGCTTGTAATGGCCATAGCAATTAATAATAGCTGTTTTCCATTACCCACTTGCTTTTTTTCTCCCCAAATTATATGCACCACAGAGGTCTAACTTGGTGAAATACGTAGTGGATTTAATTTGATCCAGTAGTATGAGGACTAAAAGCAGTGGGTAGTGGTTAAATTCTTTGTGATTTGCGCAGAGTTACAATTCCCTACTGGATTTGGCCTCATGTAAAACAGGAACCCCTGCCAGTGACGAGGAATGTCAGATAAGCCCTGGGTCCAGATTTGTTAAGATATCACTCTCTTTAATGGTTAGTGAGTATATCCTCCCATGGGGAATCTTAGCTTCTGGTAACAAGTTGATAGAACTCTCAGACACTTTTCCTCTAAATATTCTGCATATTATTTGTATGTTTCAGGCAAAGAAGGGAGCTTTCCGCACTTATTATGGCCACATGAGCCACTGATTAAACACTGACTATTTTATTTCAAAGTAAGTAATGTCTTTTACAGTTATCCAAGGATAAGGTCACATTAGGATGCTGCTAATCAACTGCGGGTTGTGTAGTACCTAGCATAGTAGAAAAATCGAATGAGACAATAAGATTCCATGAAATGTTCTCACATTGTCTTCTTTCTGTCTCCATATAAATAGAAAGGCCTTTTTCTGTTGCACATTTTCTGTCAATAAAATAGCTGGATGCACCTCCATCTATAAATTTCCAGATTGACAAAGGACCTGAGATACTAGCAATAGCAATTGTGATATGAGAGTGAGAGTGACTGACTGAGGGATGGAAACACTAGATCTTTGTCTGTATTTTAAGACCGAGCGAAGTCATTTCTCTGCAGATGATGGCACTTTCGAACCAAATGGCCTTCCAAAGGCGATGCGCAGCGGGCTTTGGATAGTCCATGTGGATGGGGGTAGGTCCTGTCCTACAGCCAACCTCCACAGGTGCACGTCCTGCAGATGTGCACAGTGCTGTTCACTGCCCGCTGCAGATTAGCTGCAGGGTCTGGACCGGGACAAGGCTCTGTGGCTAACCCCCCCAGCTTCTTGACGTACCAAGAGCATATCAAGTCATTAGAAGGCAACTTTTTTTCACCAGTTCAAATGGTCAAACATTTCCAGAAAATGGATTCTGGGGGCGAACTTGAAACCTCAGTCTGAGGATCTTCCAGTTCTCATTTTCTCTCCTCTCCATGTTCCTTTTAAACTCCCTTCTTCTGCTCTTTTCCGACCAAAAGTAGGTGCAAGGAGCAGAGCGTTCTGGAGCCATCAAGAAGAAAAAGCACAGCAAAAACACTAAAAAGACTCATTTGCTGCAGAGCTCTCCTATGGCAAGGAGTGCAGTGATCAGTGCAAGAAAGTAAAGAACTCTTTGTATGTTGAGAACTACTTTCTACGGTGCATAAGGACCTGTGGTTCCACTGCATTCCTGGAAAATAGGCGTCGGTCCATCCGGCATGCTCTGGAACTGCGGTTCAGGTCCCCAGTACAAGGCTTCAAACGTTGGAAAGTTTAATGTGAAACAAATGGAGTGAGTTAACTGTTGCACTTATGTATTCCCTACCAGTCAAGCAATATATGTTTATTTGACAATAAATGTACTTTTATTGTTCGGTTACTTAAAACCATTACACATTAAAACATCATAAACAATGCATTAAAATGTCATATGCAAGAACTTTGAAGCATTCAAATTTATCTGTAGAACTCTCTGGTTAATCAAACACTTTACTTCTACATTGAGGTACAGGTACCAAGCCAACTTCCAACCAACTCCAAGTTCAATGGTTAGATTGTGGGAAAAAAGAAAATTGAATCTATAAAGGGAAAGGAGAGAACTACCTCGTAGAGGCGGGGTTGTGCAAACGTGCAAAGTAGCAATTGACTTTTCCGATAGATGAAAGGGGCAAAGTACAAAAATGGAAAAGAGCAAAAGACTTTTGTCAATAGGAGTTCATTGCGAGGTCCAGATATTCCCTTTGAAGCTGAAGCATAATTTGGCTCAGTGTGCCTTAAATACCTAAAAACTCAAAGTATGCAACATAGAACTTATCGTATTTCACTTTAAAACAGGTATTTCATAAACGAGATACATGGAGCGAACTCAGCAGGGTTGAGAAAAGTGCTATATTCTTCCCACAGGCAAGCGCAATGACCAGGCATCTCCATGACACTGCCGGCTAGCCGTTCCTCTGAGCCAGTCCTTGTGTTCTTAGATCGTTTAGCTGAACGTGTTTGCCTCCATGTGCTGTAGAGCTGATGCACCATCGCGTAGGATAATTGAACTTGTAGCTAATGCTACTTCACTCCCTGCTTAGTTTATTAACAGCTAATACCACAAACGTGACCAGCAGGATTTTCATAGTAGTGTTATCTGGGTAGAGTGCATTAATGATGGCCTGCTGGCACGTACAGAGCCTAATTTGCTCCATTCTGACCTTTAGAGTTCTTTGAGTTCCTCTAATAGAGCAGGGCAGCTGCAAAAGATATGTTGGAAAGATTCCTCGAATGCGCTGCAGCCCCTACACGTTATTGCTTCCAAAGGCCTACACCACCTAGTTAGATGTGTGAGAAATGGCCAGTCCCCTAGCCTAAGAGCCATAAACGTTCATTTTTGTAGGTCTTGCTGAGTCAGCGCGCATGCGCTGCTTGGAGAGACATTTTGTAGGTGAGTTTTCAAAGTGCTGCTGGCTGGCCTAGCGCTTGCGTTGACGCGAGCATCCGCCAGCTTTCAGCCCCGCGCCGCATCGCACACCACTCGCCAGCCTACTTTTGCCATCGCGCGCGCGCACCATTCGCACGGCGTGCGTGCTTGTTTGCTTTTTCTCGCGGAATCCACGGGGAAGCCCCGAACGGCAAAACCAAGCTATATTTCAACTCCGATTTATAACATCTTATGGACTGTTCTATGTTTTAAAAAATATTACAAGACTATCGTAAGAATCGTACATTCGTCGTCTGCCTAGTCTTAATAGGCCTGCCAGTTGCCGACTTTTTCCTTTTTCTTTCTTTCATCATGTCAGAAAACCGTGCAAGTGAAAGGGTGATCTTCTTAAGGTCATTCCAGGATCTACAGTACCGCCCACTCTCTAGGCTCTTCTGGAATTTTCTCAGACTCTGACAGTTCAACGGAGCCTGACGTAGGCCTTATGCCATTCTTAACTGGAGGACGAGACCGTCCGTCAAAACGGATTCACCTATAGCAATGAGAAGTCGTAACTCTCATCAAAATTGCGCTTGTAGTTGAAATGGTTTACTTTTAGATAATGACGGACGCCCAGAAGAATTCCGTCACAACAGTGTTGGGTGGGATGATTGCGTATCTCGGTCCGGCGGTCTGTTTGTTGGGCGTCGATCGCGTTTCTGCTAGACCCGGGTGCTGCTGCACTCACCACACTGTTGCCTCCTTTAGGCTCTCTCAAATGGGATAGAATGTTGATGTTGCACTTTTTCAATGTAAAGCGCTGCTGACCAACAAGGTAGCGGTGTTAATCCTCTAAGGATTTTGTTGCTCTGCTAATGGACCTGGTCAGCATCTACATTCAATATCAAATAACATCTCAGAACTAAATGTCAAACACATTATGCTTCACAATGAAGACAGACAAATATGCTAAAAACCATGAAAGTATATTGAAAAATTGAAGGCATTACAGAAAGTAAAGTGGCAAGAAGTCAGTCAGTCAATTTCTAAATAAAGCATGACGCTCACAAAATGCAGTATATGAAACAGCAGAATAGAGTTTAAAATAGGTTTTCCTAGCCTTGGTTTCATTTTTTTTTTTTTTATAATTATTTTTTATTGGAACATATCTAGAAAGACACAATAACAAATTCGTACTGTTTCAAAGACATGAACAAAAGAAACACAGAGCAGCAAAGCAACCAACTTAGAAATTAAAGACAATGAAGAATTAAATAATTAAATTAAGAGGTTCCCAGAGTGGTAAAAATTACAATGCCACAGCTTCAAAGTGCTTTTCCCTAATTTAGTACCCTACCCGTATCCCCTCCTCTGCTCCATCCTTACTTCCCTACTCCATTCAGCCAAATACTCCCAGATCTTCCTCCCCCGGGCTCTGGCCTGTCTGCCTCGGCATGCATATAGAGATAGCTCTTGTTTATATATTCCTAAAATTCTGGCAAGCCATATATGGAAACTTGGTGGCTCAGCATCTTTCCATCTTGCAGCTAGTAATATCCTAAATACCGCAGCCCCTAGAAACAGACCATATTCTTGTTCGGTACTAAGAGCCAATGAGCTATCATAGCCAAGAACCAGCAGAGTTGGTGTTATTTCCAGCCTACAGCCAAACCGAGCTTCCCAAAAGCGCAGCAAACCTTCTTTCAAAGGGGCCAGCCTCTCACAATCGAAAAACATATGAAGCAGGGTAGCAGGTCCTAAACCACATCTTGGACACTTGTCATCGGCCCTTTTTCCCCATAAAAATAGTTTAGCAGGGGTAAAGTAAAGATTAAATGGTGTTTTATATACTTGTGCTTTTAAGCTCGAGGATATCAAAATATTTGAGGATAGGGAAAGGCACTTATAAATATCCACATCTGGGTTCCCCAGCTTAATTGCCCAGGAAGCCTCTGTCTTTTCCAAATCGTCGGGGCTTTTGTCAAGAAGTAAAGTATAAAAATCTCTAATCCTACAGGAATCCCTTGCTGCTATTTCCAAAAGTGGTAACTTAACTAGACTAATTTTGGGGCGCCGTAAAGTAAGGATGTTCTTAATCTGTATAAATTTAAAGTATTGATTGTCTAAGATTCCAAACATCAATTGTAGTCTAGGAAATTGGAAATCTTGTCCTCCCCCACAAAAATCACCTATTGTTCTTACCCCATATTTTTCCCAATTTTTCTCCATATCATCATTAACCAGACGGGGCAGCAGTTGCGAGCGCCAGAGTGGAGTGTATCTAGAGAATCTCGGAATCTCCATGAACTTAGCAATCTGCTTCCAAACTTTCCATGAGCTAAAAATAACTTTGAACCGGATCTTCTTGTAGTAGCTGGGTTCCAATTGCCGTAATAAGAGCCCAGGCGCATCCTTCCCCATGGAGAGCTCATAAATTGTCGGTATTCTCAGACCCTGGGGTAGCTCCCGAATATTATTTTCAGATAATAGGGGGGTCATTTGCTGTAGAAAAGCTGCCCAAAAGTATAAAGTAATATTAGGAGCTGCAAGTCCACCCCTATTGTAGGGTAGTGCTATATATTTCAAAGCTTTTCTGATCTTCCCATATTGCCATAGGAAACTGGAACAAATAGATTCCAATGCCCTTAATAGATTATCCTCTACGAGCAATGGAATTGCCCGGAACAAGTATAGTATTTTTGGTAAAATAGTCATTTTTAGATAATTCCCTCTACCAATAATAGATAGATGTATCCCATTAACCCTCCTTAATTCCTTTCCTATATTATTAATCAAAGGCTCAAAATTGATTCTAGTAATTTGTTCCACTTCTGCACTAATACAAACCCCAAGTAGACTGCTGAGATTGCTCGTTTGGGATCATTAAAGACAATATTGTCAGTGCATAAAACTATGGTTTTCCCCGCATTCAGTGAATATCCGGAGAAGAGACCAAAGCCTGCTGCAATCTGATTAATTTCTTCAATTGCCTCAGCAGGGTTCGTTGTTAAGACCGCAATATCGTCCGCATAGGCCAATACTTTAGTCTCAAATCCACTAGTTATTATCGGTTCAATTTTCGAGCTCAGCAGCAGCGTAACCACTAGGGGGTTAATATACAACACAAATAAAATAGGGGAGCAGGGACAACCCTGCCTAGTCCCCCTTGAAATGCTAATATTTTCAGACTCTCCCCCCATTAGTTGCAGTCTTGCATATGGCTGGCAATACATAGCCTTCACAGTCTTTATAAGCTTAGGGCCAAAGCCATAAAATTCCAGTATCTGCCACATGTACTCCCAGGACACCCGGTCGAAAGCTTTTTCGGCATCGAGGAGGATCCTAGCCTTGGTTTCAAAGGCTAGATTTTATTAGAGATATGGAGGGAAGTATTATGCATATTGTTCTTGCTTTGATTTCTACAGCAGCCAATATGTCGAGCATTGGCATAGCCAATAGGTCTTGCTTTTGGGACCTTATAAGTATTTAGTTTTGCAGCACAATATCCTTGGTGCAACAACATCAACTGTTGCATGGCTAAAAACGTATAAGGTCCCAAAAGCGAGACCTATTGGCTATGCCAATGCTTGTTATATTTAGAGTATATGCGAGCCAGAAAAGGTTGTTGATGTCACAGCTGGGAAAAGATGATAACTGCCCAAGAGTGCCTACGCCTTGCCAGAATATCCAGGTCAGGCTGGCATGAGAGAAGTCGTACTCATCTTCTGATGCTTTGCTTAAAGGTTTTTTTTGGAAACGTGTGAGGCCCAGAGCTCTCTGGCATTCGGCTTATTTCAGCATTCCTCAAAATACAGGGAATGAAGTTGTCTGGCACTACCTGATTCAATTTTAACCATAATATTGCCTCCAAACTTCCTCCTCTGGCCAGCTGGAGTTTGTGGCAAATATTTCAAAATGCACTTGCCTGTACCACCCGTTGATCAAGCAGCCTGAGTTCCAATTAGATCTGCGCAGCTGATGAAGATCTGGGCAAGCAAAATATGGCCTTGTAAATCATGGTGACCAAATTATTTAGAAGTTTACCATCCCTACCCAGCAGGATCTCACTGCCGTGGACCAAGCATGGGATGGTTTTAGCCCTCATTACCTTCCACAGTGGATCGAGGGTCATCCCCCCACAGTGAGCTGGAGAGTTCAAGAAGGAAGACAGGAGGGCCAGGGCCTTTATTTCTACATCCTCCATATGGTGGCCAAAGGAACACCTTGCGTTGATTGTAATGAAGAGACATTTAAGATGTTTCCCCAGTTAAGAATGTCATGGAGACCCTGAGAGTGGCATTCCGGGATGAATAACAGTTGGATGTTGGACTGAATCAAGGCAGTTTGCCTGACAGCACCTTGGCTTAGGTTTAGTGTGGAATGAGCCAGGGTGGCAGTCAGGGCAGTATGGCTTTCCGTGGCTTCTTCCGCCAGTATGTAACTTGGCAGTTAGTCCGGTTTTGGGCCCTTCTTGAGCTGAGTGTCCATGGATAGCACACACACTTGACCTTTTGTAAGTTCCAACGATTGATAGAGAGTTGCTTTCTGTATCGGAACTTGAATGCCTCCCGGGTTCACGCATATAGAAGGCCCTGAGGATCCACCCGGGCTACTCAGGTTTTGTACCACCCGGCTGAAGGAGGGACCACCACCTCCTACCTTTCCGTATGGCTCTCCCTGACTCCATCGAGCACATTCAAATCCTTTAGCCCCATGTTGCTTTCTTCTTGGCTTGTTTTCCTGCCCAGGGAGGCTAAGTGAGCGTTTGAGCTAGTAATGCAGGTGACAACATTATGTTTCAATTGGGATGCCTCTGTAGGTGAATGGGTGCCACTTACTTTACCCAGAGGCACAGTACTTGTATTGCTCCTTTTTTAAAAACATTGGATACGTCATTTCTTGGTGCATTATAGAACCCTTGTAGTTTTTATTTTGTTTCCTCTGATGACGTTGCCTTTCCCTTTTACTTAGAGGGGATACAGTCAAATTTGAGTCAGAGTCAGCTACTTCAGGAATGGCCTGAGGTGACCTTGTTGTTAGCAGCTTATCAGTGGCGAATACTGGGCGATAGAGGGTTTTAAAGCAGTGACCCGAATTCTCTGCCCTTGAATCCACTTCTAGGATGCAAGGCGGTTACCTTTAAAAGCCCTTCAATTGTAACGTGGCCCACCTGCAGTGCCGTACAGGGTGAGAAACATTCTGCATTTACTACATAGTTGATCAGTGCAGATCAACACCTCATAGACCACCTGCATCATGACAGAACAATTGGGCCTTACATACATGGATGAAATGGCATCACTCATTCTATCAGCCCCCTCACTCCTCCCTGACACCGATATTACACCAAGCCTTACCCAATCACAAAACTGGGAAGAATTGAAGGAACTGAAGAGAAATCAAATGAAGACTCTCCTCCAAGGGGCCATTTTGACTGATCATTTGCATGCCAACTCAGCCCCAATGGGTCTCTGGGTGACCAACGAGCCGAGGACCTTTCTAGAAGACTCATTGTTTAGAAAAGAGTGGTCCGTAATAGCATGGCAGTGCTCAAGAGACTGGTTAATAATCATTATTTTTTTGGAAAGAAAGGGGACCCCTACAAAACAAAAATACTTGCTATACATAGAGACATTAGAACTTTATGTAAGAAAAATAATAGCAAGCTTCTAATTTCAACAACCATAATCTAGGTGTACCAACATAATATCTATAGTTCATCATGCCCATAAAAATGTGAAGAACCCAAAAACGATTATAGAAGAATGTATTTTTTCATTTATTTTCTTTCAATTTTTATGTTATATTCAATTGATTCATTCTATTTTATAAAAACTGCATTTACTCTTTGTTCCATGATTTGGTACAAAAAATATTATAATACATACTGATCATAAATATTTACAAATATAGTTATTGTCACAATTTTTTTTCAATTAAACCATAAAAAAGGTGGTGGATGGTATTCATTCAACTATGCAGATGATGATAGCTTGATGTTGGCAAGCGGCAAAATGGAAACAACGCGCGTTTCGGCACTCCTGCCTTTATCAGGAAACCGTCTATTGAATAAGGACTAGATGAAACAAAATATAAACAGTAAAAATATATTACTAACTAACCTTAGATGAACACACCTAGAGTATATAGTATACATGTTTACCTAAAGTGCACAATTATACATTAAAAGTCTACACAGAAAGTATATATTTTTTTCTCTTCCTTTTGATCATGATTCACAACATTTAAATAGTTAAACATTTAGGTGATTAAACAGATATATATTTCTTATAATTAGCATTTGATTTGTATATAGTCATATATTGTAAACAAACTGTCTTGATTTTATCTTCATTTATTTTACTTTGTTTCAAAGTGTATATGACTATCTCAATGTTTGTGCATTCTTTACATATGATGTAAGTAAAAACTTTTTTTTGATAAAGAAAAATAAGACCTTTAAAGATTAGGGATGAAAAAAGAGAGAAAAAAAAGGAAGGGAGAGAGAGAAAAGAAAGAAACAACAATTTAACTTAATGTTGTCTCTTGGGTCCTTATATTTTAATTTTTTGTTGACCAACACTCTTATTCCCGCTGTATCTTGTTTATGATGTATATTTCTATTGGGTAAAATAATGTATCTATTCAAAGAGCTGTTCTGATTCGAGGATTATACTGGCAAGATTCCTCAATGCTAAATAGACATGAAGATATAATATAGTATTTCCAATGCAATAAAACATCCTAAAAGTCAACAGCGTCATTTAGTCTGGTTTTTCTGTTGGGCTATATATTTTAACGAAAAATGAGGGTCTTACACTTACTTGGATGAATGACCATTTTGGTTGAGTTGTCAACAGCTTGCTATAATGGGGTGGCCAAGAGATACCTGAAAATACATCCACATAAGGAAGCTAAGACCAGTGTGTAAGTATTAATTTTACTGATGTTTTAGCCAAAATGAGAAGATCCACTTATTTAAAAGTGAATTTTATATCTGTTAACATGGGTAAAACTTATTAGATTCTTGACGATCTTAATTGGGTTAACTAAGAAAAACCTAAATGTTTCGCTAAACGCAGTAATGAGATTGGTGTATAGTCATTGATTATACTGATATTATAGCAGAGTAAGGGAATTCTAGTACTTACTTAGTGCAGAGTTCTGTTTTCACTAATTGAAACTATATCAGGTTTCACTTTCATATCTTGTTTGTACGAATTTTCATTCAATATCGAAGCAAGCACAGCTGAATCAGTAACAAGTGTCCTATATAAGAATAACAACCATAAGATGTATCAGCTATAGATAAATAGAGATTATTTCAATATTCCTTAATTCGTTCATGTTGACAAAAAGGAATGCAGCTTTTAAATTCCTTCTATCTAAAGGCGGTGGTATTTTCTAAAATTAACGGTATGTTTTAGTACAAGCACACTATGTGTTATAGGTTATTACTCATGTCAAACAAACTACTCCCAAAGGACATATAGATTTACACATGGTATCAATACTTGGTGGATCTATTTCACTAGATGTTGATTCTATTAAAATATAAGGATCCAAGAGACAACATTAGGTTAAATTGTTGTTTCTTTCTTTTCTCTCTCTC
The DNA here is from genome assembly GCF_964204655.1 of Triturus cristatus. Classification (NCBI taxonomy): domain Eukaryota; kingdom Metazoa; phylum Chordata; class Amphibia; order Caudata; family Salamandridae; genus Triturus; species Triturus cristatus. Next base: position 68,310,561 of record NC_140580.1, on the reverse strand, counting down.
CCTTCCTTTTTTTTCTCTTTTTTCTCTCTTTTTTCATCTCTAATCTTTAAAGGTCTTATTTTTCTTTATAAAAAAAAGTTTTTACTTACATCATATGTAAAGAATGCACACAAAAGATATCAAAATATGTAAATAGCAAAAATTTAGATAGTCATATACACTTTGAAACAAAGTAAAATAAATGAAGAGAAAATCAAGACAGTTTGTTTACAATATATGACTATATACAAATCAAATGCTACATTATAAGAAATATATATATCACCAAAATGTTTAACTATTTTTTAAATGCTGTGAATCATGATCAAAAGGAAGAGAAAAAAATATATACTTGCCGTGTAGACTATTAATGTATATTTGTGCACTTTAGGTAAACATGTATACTATATACTCTAGGTGTGTCCATCTAAGGTTAGTTAGTAATATATTTTTACTGTTTATATTTTGTTTCATCTAGTCCTTATGCAATAGAGGGTTTCCTGATGAAGGCAGTAGTGCCAAAACGCGCGTTGTTTCCATTTTGCCGCTTGCCAACATCAAGCTATCATCATCTGCATAGTTGAATGAATACCATCCACCACCTTTTTTATGGTTTAATTGAAAAAAAAATTGTGACAATAACTGTCTTTGTAAATAATTATGATCTGTATGTATTGTAATATTTTTTGTACCAAATCATGGAAAAAAGAGTAAATGCAGTTTTTACAAAATAGAATGAATCAATTGAATACAACATAAAAATTGAAAAAAAATAAATGAAAAAATACATTCTTCTATAATCGTTTTTGGGTTCTTCACATTTTTATGGGCATGATGAACTATAGATTTTATGTTGGTACACCTAGATTATGGTTGTTGAAATTAGAAGCTTGCTATTATTTTTCGTACATAAAGTAATAATCATTATCAGCATGGTGAACCGGCTGCCTGGGGCTATGTTGATTCAAATAAAGGCCAGCGAGGACTTTCTCAACACCCAGATCAAGATCACCACTTACAAAAACAAGCTTGAGGAAGTCAATAAAGAGATTGCGGAACATAAAGATTTTCTTATGTAAAGCAAGATCTATAAACTACATAAGGATATCAGAAAGTTATTTCATGAAAAGGTATATCCTTACAACAGAATGATTACAGCAAAAAATACAACTCAGACGTGGATTCTTCAGGAAGAAGGGATTCTGGGATTCCTCGTACTTTAATACAGACGAATGGTTAAGTGACACTTCCAAACTAGAGCTGGAAGGGAAAAGGAAGCAACACAGAACAGGTGGGTATTACAATCCCACTTAACCAGATGTTCTACTGGCAATACGCTTATGGTCCTCATCCTTTTCTGGCACCCACCAACCTCCGCATATTCCATTCTTCCAACTGAACCAGTGTTTGTAGGAAGAGGTAGCAGGAGAGGCAGACGCTAGGCAGTAGGAGGATCCAATGGAGAACGCCAAACAGGAAGGAATGAACAGGAGTAGCAACCATGCCCGAACAGCCTATAAATACGGTTTTCAACCTCACAACAGAGATTCTCACCAAGGATGAACTGAATGTGCTCAACAAAGAATTGGGCTTTGTACCAACAGCACATACTGACACATTCAAGATGAGATGTGATTTGCATATTCTTTCGAAAAATATGAGTGAAGGTATTTTTTTAAGAATGCACCCCTCACCAACAAAGAGAATGGACATACCACATTTAGAAAGATGTCCAAATTCAACTCTTCTCCCTCCACGATACCCCCTGAAGTATGAGTGTTCGAGAAAGCAGTGATTAATGAAGTGGAACTATTGAACCCCAGAAGAGACGCTTATCAAAATCTCACCAGAGACAAGAGGAATGCTTTGGAATCCCTCAGCAAAAAAAAGATACCTGATCACCTATGGGCAGCACTTTTGCCCCGAGCATATCGTACCTCTATGTATGATGGAGTGAGGAGGACAACATCTGGGACAGCAACCCCAATGCCAAAGGGATTCACCTTTGATGACATGTTAGTTATATAACGGCCGACAGGCACACCGTCTCTTTTCTTGATGTTACCTTCACAGCTACAAATGGGAGAGTGACAATCTCTTTGTATACCAAGCCCACCGACCAGACCAGCCTCCTGCACTTCAACAGCGCCCCTCCCTGGGCCCTTAGAGAAAATCTGCCCATCTGGCAATTTATACGTATTAGGAAAAATTGCTCCAATGTACAAGACTTCAAGAAGGAAGCACAAATGCTATCTAAGAAACTCCAGGGGAAAGATAGCCCGAGAGGATTATTGCAAAAGGTCACAAATGGGCAAGGACATCCCTAGAGATGCCCTTTTGGAGACCAACACGAAACAGGTTGCTGGGACCTTGATGTTCGTCAGCACTTACCATACCTCGTCCAATGCCGTCAAAAGGATTATCATTAAACACTGTTGGATCCTTACATCCAATCAGTTGTCCTTCACAAAACCCCCTTTTTCCTTCAAAAGTATTAGAGCACTAGAGACAAGTTGGTTCACACTAGCAGATGGCAATGGACCTCAGGCAGACAGACCACTCTATGGGCCCTCCCACCTGTATCAGGCGATTTCCCGTGCGCTATCTGCTAAGTGTTTCCCCTTACAAAACAATTGAAAACACAAGAACTGGGCCTCCCCACACCCTGGAAACAAAGAGCACACACCAACTGTAAAAGCAGCAATGTTGTGTTTATTATTGGGTGTCCTTGTTGCCTCCGCTATAGCGGAATGACCACCAAAAAACAAAAGGCTTAGCGAGCATAAACGCATGATACATTGCAAAAGTACATAAACTATTTATTTATTTTATGTGTCTTATAAAGCGCCAGAAACAACCCCAAATGGGGTATCTCTGCGCTATGGAAACTAGACTCACCACTCACTATTTAGAGGAAAATCATAGTGATAAAAACTTGTGGTGGTCAGTGATTGAGAAGCTCACCCCCCAAATGGGGTCAAGTGAGAAACTCCTCGAAAAAGAACAGAGTTGTGTCTACAGGCTTCAGACTAATTAGGGAGGTCTCAACGATGACATTCCATGGAACCAACTTATCCTTCGGTAGGCATGAAATGGTTGTGATGAATAAACATATAAACAAAAAAATACATCCTGTACTAAAAAGGATTATGCTAAACTTCAATTTGAACTTGGGGAAAGAGACCTTTTTTATTCTTGAGAACCACGCTTCACTGTACGTTTAGCTCCCTAGTGCATCTGCCGCACAATAGTGAGCATTATGTCCCCACGCTCAGGTACTGCGAGCTGTGCACACCATTCCAACTCAGAAGAAAATGCTCTGTTCTTTGGGGTCCCACTACATTACTTCCTTTATTGGGGTTTCGCTTAAATTACGAACCCGCAACATAAAGCCCAGTTATTTCTTGGGCTATGTATGAGTGACTTGTGACCCTATAGTCATTCACGATGCACTCACTGCACGTGTTCAGTTATTATGGTTGCTGACCTGCTTCAGCTGTGTCAGCTTCAGGGGGATAACATCCTTGCTCAAACAGTTCTGTTTGTATGACAAGCCGGGTACGAGTGGACTGCAGTTGGTGCATGGACGGTAGGGACCCTTGACAGAGTGAGTAATTCTGCAACTCTTAAGTCCCTTTGGGCTATCTTTCACTATTTATATAGCTATGTATGCCGCATCTATGGCATTTTAGCCAACATTTTCATCCAAGTTGTGTTCGATTGTGTATGTGTCTTTATGGTGATTTTTACGGCAAAGCCCTTCTATACAGTAGAACTATCTGAGCGCTCTACCTGCTGGGGGTGTCAGAGTTTGACTACAGGGCAAACCTCCCTCCGCTCCCCGTGGGGCTCGAAAAATACCCACTACTTGGATAAGTCAATGGCCCATTGCATGTCACTTTCAGTGCATGCCACCCACAGCTCACCTTTTCTGCAGCTGACTGCAAGGTGCGTTCTAGAACATCACTGCTAAATCATAAGTATGTGTGTGTTCTGGTTTGGTCTCTAAACGGTGACACCAATGTGTACAACAGTGCATGCGCCAAACAGGAATGCAATCTTTGTATAATACCTGCACTAGAAACTTGGTTGCAGGATTCATGGCATTGAAGTATGTAAGTTGATATACATAAAAGGCTGTATCTGTGTGTATCATGTGAACCCATCTTGACATAAAAAGAAACACTTTTTTATTTATATTTCCTCATCCACAGGTGCCATTGAACCAGCAAGTATTCACTGCCTATGCATGACTAAAAATATTTTTTATGGGGTATGTTTTAGTAAGAAACCTCTGAGAGAGTCATCATCGGGGGAGTATTAGTAAAACGAACTCACCCTGACAAATGACCTGGACCTCATACAGCAATTAGTGTAGCGCAGAAACGTGTTGTCACTGTAAGGATCATTGTATCCCTTTTGCCGCTTCTATAGTCTATTTTAATTATTTCCCATACACCCGCTAATAAAGGGATATCTGGGAGTGAATGAGGAATTTTTATGTACGTGTTGCTTCCCTGACTACTAATATACAAAGAGCTCCCTGGAACACAGTTGCGCCCACACAACTTAAAGAAGTCAGGGCGAACCCGATTATGAAGCATGCCATTACTAGAGTGGCTGAGGGTTATATATAAAAGAGGGTTATTTTTTCTTTTTCCCACTTCTCACTGAAGTGGTGTTCAGTCATGGTGCACACACACACTGCCACACTTTTCCTCATTAGGCAATGTGTTTGTTGGGGGGACACAGCACCGTGACCATTTACTGGAGAATGAATATCCAGCTGTGGAGCATGGGAGACTTGAGTAACGGGTGCCACAGCCAAAATTGTTCTTTACCCAACCCTTCCTCTGATGTCTTTTATCTCAGATAGTACAGTGTTATGAAAGTCTGGTTGGTACTAGATTGATCTCCAATTAGAAGCTTACCTAGATTGCCAAGTTTGTTATCGATCCCAGTGGTAAAAACAGCAAGGTTATTCAAAAGGTCAACTTGAAGATCCAACTTGTCTGAATGATAGTTTAGGGCAACTACCGGGGACTGCAGGGGCCGCAGAAATTGTGACCAGATGGGGTCCGGTACTGGCAGGAGAAAATTGGGGCTGACACTGCTGTTGGTGCCACAATCACAGGGCCCATCAGAAAAAGAAAGGGAAAGTTTTAGTAGTGATTGGTCATTCACTTCCAAACCTGCAGGGTTAGATTGGTTGTAACCAATGTGACCCAACTGAGAAAATGTTGTCGGGATAACAGAACTATATTCCTCAATGTTGCCTGGTCCCACCGAGCAGATGGTGGACTAAATGGACATTTTGTGCTGGTCCTCTTTATGTAGGGGATTACCATTTTTAGGGACGTTGTTTGTCGGACTTACTGCTGGGATAATTATATGACAATCGCATATTGTACATTGATGGGCTGATGCCAACCTTGAGTTGAAGCATCCAGGAATAGTTGAAACTAAGTGAGGATTGGTAACCTCTGAGAGTTCCTGTGGTGATGGGCCACTGGGGGGGCAATCGGAAGAAAGCAATTAGAGGGGCAGAGGAAAGATGCTACGTGACATATCATTCCATGGGTTGGTCATCAAGAGGGCCCCCCTGGCATGTTTTAGCCTCACTGTTGTCACTATTGCTTAAAGACAGCTGGGCTGAATGAACAATTGCCCTTGTAGTCCCCGCCACCTCAATAGACTCCATAAGGTCACATGAAAGAAGCGTTCCATCTTGCAAGGACTGTGTCGGTTTAACTTTAGGTGGTTTCCTGTAAAAGAATTCAGTCATGGTAGAAGTACGTGAGCCTGTTTGTCTGGCCCAGTTGCTAGATCTTGCCATACCTAAATTGGACACTCAATTATAACCAGTGGGTTGGGCTTGGGAGGCAGAGCCTGCTGCACTGTTACTGGATTGGCTGCTACTGGGTTGGCTGCTATAGCAGGCTTTCTGCGCTTAAGGTCAGTTGGTAGTACCCGCCTTGTCCTAGCTAACCTAATCACCCCTCTGCAGCTTTTTGTTCCTCTGAGGACCGTAGGACTGTCCTTCCGTAGAGGTGCTGTCCACAGTGTAGACCAGTGGAGGGAGGGGGGGTGAACAGTCCGATAGGAAGGGAGCTCACCAGAGTCACAAACCACACATGGACCTGGCCAGACCGCTTCCGTGGCGTCCAGGCTCTACCTGCTATGGAGACGGTACCTAGAGCCGCACACTCCTCACCGCCCGTCCCTTTGGCTGAAACAATACTTCAGCTCAACAGCTCGTAGCACCATGGAAAAGAACCACACATGAGTCCAGAGTCCCATGCCGAGGTGCGGTAGGTCAGGGATGAGGAGGGGAGGCAGGTTCACCACATGGCCTCACGGCTTTGCATCTCCCCGCCTCACCTCACCAGGACCACCTCTTTCTTCAAACGTCCACAGTCTGTTTCCTCTGCCACTGTGGAAACAATGACAACGTGAGGCTCACATCTGGACTTTTCTCTGTACTGGCCTTCATGCCAATCTTCTCTGCAAGCACCTCAGGGCACCAGCTCTGTTGGGCTGCAGAATCTACTAAGGGTCTTCCAGGGCTGGAGCCAGGACAGGGGGCTGGGCTATAAATGGCAATAGCAGGGTCAGTGGCAGAGGCGGCAGATAATAAAAGATATTTTTTTTCTTTTGTGCTGGTGCTGGTGCTAGTGCTCGATTTGCAACCGGTGGTAGCACTTTACCAAGTACATTTTACCAATGCCCCATCACACTGCTCCACCATAGTACTGCAGTGCTGAGTCAGGGTCCACGGACCACTAAAATCCAGAACGGGCTGCACTTTCCCACTTTTGCTCCTTATGCTGAGCTGCTCACCACTCACTGTCCCAGCCTCAGGTCGCGGCTTCGGTTTCACCCCCTACCTCGACTTGGCTTGCGTGCCCTCATCCCAGCACAACATGGCAGGGTGTGAGTGCAAGCACGGGTGCAGATGCAAGAGGCATTCGTGGCATGCTAATTTGTTTTCTTACCAGACACATATTGTTCAATATATGGGGTTCCCAGATCTTCTTTGTGCATTCACAGTACTTAGTCCCACTTTCGTGGTCGTACAAGAGCTGCGGTTCCTGAAAAAGACTTGTGGTACTGTTGTTTTTTTTGTATTGGAGGTGCTGTGAAGGAACTGTTAATCCTGAAAAAAGCAAAATGAAAAAACAACGTTGCCACTACGTAGTTATAGTTAGGTCATCCTTTCCATAGGAAATTTGCTTTTGGTGTTGCTAATAACCTTGGCATTGTAGACAAATCTAAACAAAACTTTTCATAAGAAGTGCTTTTTTGTGCCTAATTTGTGCATGGAAAGTTTTGGGGTGATCCTTCAAGCAGGGGCTGAGAAAAAGGAGGGTCCCAAACCACAAATCCCCATGATTTCCATAGACTTCATTAAAAAGCTCTACCGCAAAAACTGATGAACTGAATTACACCAAATTAGGCAGAAATCTAGATCTTGGTCCGCAGATTGTGCTTTATATGATTTTGTGTACATCCGTTCATTAGTTTTTTGAAAATGAAGGTTTCAAAATATTTTCATATCTAGACTCTTTGGCTCGCTAAAGGCTCGCGGGAGCGCCAATTTAAAAATAGAGCGTTCTGTTTGGCCCAAGGAGAAAAATGTGGCTGGATGCATTAAAAGACTCAGGGAACTAATCTTCTCCCCTGAATATGAAAAAAATTATATAAGAGCTTAAGGTAGGAATAACTTGCCCCCTAGGCCCCCGGGGCGAATATCAAAAACAAAAATCAACCAGTTTTGCCATGATCCTGTGGAAGAGCAAGGCCATTTTGTTATATATCTTTGGGGAGGTGGAAGTCAGTAAGGCCTCCCTCTCTAGCCTATTTAGGGCCCTGGGTACCCACCCCCTGGGCCAGATATATTTAAAGGATGGAATGCAGACCCCCCTCCCCGAGCCATTGTTTGGCCCCTGGGACCCATCCACCAGGCCCAATCTATTTAATAAGGAGAAGGGTCCAGGGCTCAACATACCAGAGCCATTTTCGGCCCTGGGGACCCCTTTCACGAGGGTCCAATAGTATTTTTATGGCGAGGGGGGGCATGGCCCCCCTCCCCAAGCCATTATCAGCCCCGGGGACTCCATCCCCCTGGGCCAAAAGTATATTTAAGGGGAGGGACAGGTCATGAGTGATGTAATATGAGAGGTCATAAGCAGTGCATTGTGGGGATATAAGTTATAGTTAGCTCCGATAACTATAACTGCTCAAGTTTGTTGGTTTAGTACAAGTGAAATCTGAGGCTAACTATAATGTCCCTGTAACCTTTGGTTCATTAAATGTGAATTTCAAAGGTTTAAAAAAATATATATTTCCTAACTGTAACTCGTAACATTTGAGAGTGGGTGTGTGAGTGGCTGTATAGGTCAACGAGTGGGTGTGTGAGTGGTTGTATGGGTCTGCAAGTGGGTGTGTGAGTGGGTATGTGGGTGTTTAAGTGGGTCTATGAGGAGCGGTATGGGTCTGTTTGTGTGTGGGTTTGTAGGTGTGTGAGTGACTGTTTGGGTCTTTGTGTGAGTGTATGAGAGGTTTTGTGGGTGTGTGAGTGACTGTATGGGTCTTTTTGTGGGTGTGTGAGTGACTGTATGGGTCTGTGTCTGGGTGTGTGAGTGGCTGTATAGGTCAACGAGTGGGTGTGTGAGTGGTTGTATGGGTCTGCAAGTGGGTGTGTGAGTGGGTATGTGGGTGTTTAAGTGGGTCTATGAGGAGCGGTATGGGTCTGTTTGTGTGTGGGTTTGTAGGTGTGTGAGTGACTGTTTGGGTCTTTGTGTGAGTGTATGAGAGGTTTTGTGGGTGTGTGAGTGACTGTATGGGTCTTTTTGTGGGTGTGTGAGTGACTGTATGGGTCTGTGTCTGGGTGTGTGAGTGGTTATGTGGGTGTGTGAGTGGGAGTGTGAGTGACTGCATGGGTGTGTGAGTGGCAGTGTGGATCTGTGAGTAGATGTGAGAGTGGCTGAATGGGCGTGTGATTAAGTGTACATATGGCGCATCCCTGTGTTTCTAAAGTGACGGAGCCTGGCGTTAGCAATTTTGGAGCTAACCCGCACTCCGCCACTTGCTTGTAAATATGTCCCTTAGTATTCTTATTTATCCTATAACACTAATTCTTCTGCTAACCAATCCTTCACAAGCATCCACCAATCAAGTGTAAATGCAACTCTTGTGCACGACCAAACCTTAGGCTATGCACCATACGAGTTTGTGACATCGTACGTTTTACGAACAGCATCTTCAAAAGGCACTTCACAATACTTTCCGGGATCATAATGCCGATACTGATTGTAAACCCAAGGTCACTGTAAAGCATAAGAGACACTATCGATATGATGTACAAATCAAATTGATCAGTTTAAAATTCAACTGCTTCTAGAAGTGCAGGATAAGTCAGATAAATAAAACATTGAGATGCACTTTGCAAAGTGCTGAACAGTTAAACAGCATATTATTCACTCTCCATTCTCCCCGCACATCTATTAAAGGAAACTGACCTAGTAACCACACAGCTGCCAAGTGAAGCTCTCATACAGGGCAGGACATTTTTTATTAACATTTTAGGGAATGCTGGATGGGGCAGGTTTGGTTCTCAAAATTGCAAATTATTAATATGGTGAGACTAAACCAAACCTTGTGTCACCACAGAGACCATATGAGTATTGGTCAAATCTTCAAATCAAGTGAATATCACCGTGTAATCTGAGTCCGAATGAGAATTGGATCTAAGATGATATGGGGGGTGGGTCCTTGAGGCGTGGGCATGGATGCAGCAGTTAGAGGTTTACAATGCTAGAATTGATAGTCCTTGGGTTGAACAAAGAATGACGGATTCCTTAGAAAACCGAAAGGTTGTTTAGGGTTAGAAACTAGGGGCCATATGTAGGTAGAACATGTTTTGCGATTCTCTATTGCAATTTTTAGGAAATCGCCATTAGAGAATTGCAAAACGGAATGTAGGTAGGATTAGCAAATAATTTTGCGAATCCTACATATTCCTTAATTGCGAATTGCAAATTGCAATTCACAATTAAGGAATACCTCCCCATTCATTCCTATGGGCCTAGAGGCCCATAGGAATGAATGGAAAGACATTCTCAATTTGCGATTCTCAATTACAGAATCGCAAATTGAGAATGCAATTTCAAGTGTGCCAGGGTGTCAAAAGGACACCCTGTCGCACCCCTGAAATGAGCATGGGTGCACATGTGGCACACATACATGCCCTAAGGACATGTGTGTGCACCACATGCCACTTTGAAAAATGCAAAAATATGCATTTTTGAAAGAAATCGCAAATTACCACCAACCTGTAGTTGGTGGTAATTTGCGATTCCTTAAGGCCAAATTGCACTTTTTTGGTGCTTCTTACATTGCATTTAAGGAATCGCTAAATTTGCGATTCCTTAAATGCAATTGCAAAATAAGGAATCGCAAATTTAGCGAAACCTTATTTTGCACGCAGATTTGCCTTCCTACATACCACTTAGCAAAATTGCGATCGCAAACGCCGAAATTCGGCGAATTTCGGTGTTTGCAATCGCAATTTTGCTTTCTACATATGGCCCTACATGAGAAGCTGGGTACTTGGAGTAGGAAGAGGGTTGGGTCGGGGGACTGAGTGGTTTGGGCAGGATGCAACGGATAGGAAGAGATAGAGGCAGGTGCTAAAAGACCAGATAGATGGTAGTTAATTGCTTGGAGGAAGAAAAGGTCGGGTAGGAGAATGGGCATGGTTCGAGACAAAAAGGCAGGGACTTTGGGATGGGAAAAAGTAAATAGAAGCATTCTTAGCCAGGCATGGTTTGTGAGAGGCAGTTGAAGGTTCCTGAAAAAGGCCACGGATAAATGTGTGTGAATGTTTTGGTTAGAGGGAACAGCTTGGTGTAGCAAGATGAGCCCCGGCTGCAGGCTACACCAACTGGTGACACAAGTGCCCCAGACCCGGGGCATATGTTCAAGGAAGTGGCGGAGTAAGGCGTTAGCCATCATGGCTTAACGGATCACTTCAGAAATGCAAGGCTGCACCATATTTACAACGATATGGTGCAGCCTTGCGTTTCCCCCTGCGCTGGTGCTCTACTTAGCAGTGTAGTGCCAACACAGGCACCCTTACACCATAGTGCAAGGGTGTCTGCATGCAGGGGAAAGATGGCTTATGTACAGGAAGGTCTCCCTTCCTGTACATAAACAATATTCAAATGCCATTTTGTCACTTTTACATGTGCTGCTTAATGCAGCACACATGGAAGTCCCAAAATGGAATTTTTTAAAAGATTGTTTATGTACAGGAAGGGGGACCTTCCTGTACATAAACAATCCAAGGCATTTTGCTTTTTCCATGTGTGCTGCACAAGGCAGCACACATGGAAAAAGCAAAAACGAGGAGAAATAATGCATTTCTCCTTGTTTCGGCAACTGAAGACCAGGTTTTTCCTGATCTTAATTTTGGCGCTGCCTCCTATGTATGCTGCCCTTGTAAATAGGGGGCAGCATCAAAATCAATGGGTTTTGCGGTGGAACCCCCACCGCAACACCCACTGCCCACCCCTTTCACGCTAAGCATAGCATGAAAGGGGGCCTAATTTACAAATCAGTGTTAAGCCACATTAAGTCGCTTAACGCTGCCTTATAAATAAGGCAATGCCTCTATCGCCACCACAATGTCGTAAAAAGTGACGTTGTGGCGGCGATAGGTGCTTGTACATATGCCCCCGAATTTCTTTCAGTCACACCCCACTCACCATGATGGGACCTGTCCGAAGGTAAAGCTACAGCCCCTGGGATCATGTGACTGTCACCCCACCCAGAAACAGATGCACACCCTCATTGGTAAAATCTAACAAGGCTGGTAGAAATGCAAGCTTCCATTGGACAGGGCGACACATGTGTCATTTCCAAGAGAAAAGCACCTTCCAATTGGAAGGTAATACATACCAGGTGCTCTGCCAAATAGGGACATTTTCATTGGGCTCACAGTTGCAGTAAATTCGGAGCTGGAGTTATACTATAAAATTGTGATAACAAAAGTGATGACTAATGCCAAAAAACATCGATAATGCAACAAAATATTAAAAACTCAATTGAACTAAGATAATTGTGTGAAAAGCAGAGGTGCTGAATTCTCCTTGCTTTATGTTCTTGTGCAACTGTTAGCACTCATGTGCCCTCTGAGAAGCGCAAGAACCGTTAACATTGATCCTAAATTTCTGGAGGTATTGTGTCGGATTTTAAATTCCTGTAGCTGTGTCAGCAACACTATTAGTTGTCACCACTTCAACATGGCAGCTGTATTCATCCACAGACGTGTAGATTGTTCATGTTCTTCTCTTTTATCTACTTGTCACTAGTAAAGGAGGGTTTTTTGAAATATTAAACAAACATTGGCAAGCCTTTAGGTCTGCCGTTTGCTTAACGGAACCTGTTTATCTATCGACCTGCGAATGAGTGTTTTATGATGGGAGGGTGGTGAGGTTTGAAAATACAGCTTACCAGGTCAGTGCAAAAGTAGATCAAACCCTAATGGAATTGCGCCCAACCTTTCGTGAGTTGAGAGTTATGCGTCTCTATAGTTGTTTGTCTATGGCCATTTATCGATATAGCAACAACACCTTTTTTGAACTTTTAAAAGCCTGAGGGGGGCCACGCGCCCCCTCCCATTATGGAAATAGACCACCGGAACCTGCCTGATGCACTTGTTTTTTTTATTTTTGTCACAGGTTCTCGATTCTTCCTGTGATGTCTCTGTAAACATTTTTTTTAAATACCTTTTTGCCCTGTGGGGTCCCAGGAGGACCCCAGCACCGGGGCTAGGGGTTCAAGGTATTCTTACCCTGCCCCCTTTCCTTTTTTTTGCCTTATTTTTGGGACTCAGCTGAGTCTGAGTTCCTGGTAAATATATATATATATATGAGAGAGAGAGAGAGAGAGAGAGAGTAGTACCACAGTTGCAGCAAATCCAAAGATGAGATCTTATTGGCATCCCCACATTAACAAAGATGTTTGGCAGTCATTTTAATACTCCGGGACTCTGTATCTTAGTCCTGAAAAAAAGTTCAAATAACATACAGGGGTCAGGGTAGGAATACCCTGACAGACCAGGCCTGGTGAAGGGGTCCTAGAGGGACATCCACGGGGGCCGAAAACAAATGTTCTTTTTTAGCAATATGGCAGTAAAATGTACCAAAAAAGGGAGTGGTAGACCTGCAATTTAAAATGCCCGGGGGTGGACCAAGGCCCAGGCGATCAGTGTTTGTTTTTGTTAATATATATATTGGGGAGGGGACGTGCTTGGTGCCTCTCCCTGAGTTTGTATGGGTCCATGGGACTCCATCCCCAGGGGCTAAAAAACCATTTTATTTATTGGGATGGGTGGTCTTTGCTGGGCCCCCTCCTCAAGCCATTTATTGGCAGAGGGGTACTAGGCGAGAGCAAACATTTTCCTTTCTTCCCAGAAACTGCTCTTGCAGGACTGGAACACTTTTGTTATTGCTGGCTCCTGCTGCCACCCTGGATGGAAGCTGCCAGGGGCCGCAGTGGCCGTCGAGCTCCACGGATCATATATCATGGAACAATTACAAAAGTTGTGGCTGCCCCAGATGGAGCTAGGTCACCCCTCCCCCATAGGAATAAAAATGGCCGGCTCCATTCGGCACCTAAGATGAGTGCCGGCTGAAGAGTCAACAGGGCTCTTTGGGGTTCCTGGCTGTACCATGCCATCCAATTATACATAAACTCAAGGTGTCCAGGTGGCCCTGGGACATTCAAAAAATCATTTAAAAAATGTGAAAATAAATAAGTAGCAGGAGATGCTAATTTATTATTCACTGTTTTCAGCCAGGTGCGTACCATGATGCCCTTTAAGGGCTCATTTACATATTTTTCCATGTTGTGTGGTACCTCGATCTGACCAGGGGCACCACCAACATGTTGGGAAAGTGTAGTGGGGGGGCTCCAGGAAGTGTGGCAGCCCCCAGGACTAACTTTGTAAAGTAAGCCTATGTGTCCTGGGTCATATACAACATGATCCTGGGAATAGTTGAGGGTGTTTATAAGCATTCTGGAGCTTCTGATTTTTATTTGGAAATAGCAGGGACTGTGTGTGGTTGGTCTTATGACTGCCTTATGTGTCTCAAGGAGAGCAAAATGATTATTCTGACAGTTTTTATAGTTGTTGCCAAAGTCAATAGGTTGTCTTCATGTATTCATGAGGTTTTCTTTTGACAAAGACAATATCATTATCTTTATTGATATGATGACTTGTTGACAAAGTCAATAGGATTGCCTTCATATATTGATACAGTCACCCTTTGACAAAGCTGATTGGGTTTTCTTTATATACTGGTGTGGTGACCCCTTGTTTTCATATAGTGATGTAATCACACTTTGACAAAATCAATAGGTTTGCTTTTATATATGAATGTGGCCACCCTTTGAAAAAGCGAAAAGTTTTCCCTTCATATAATGAGGAGTTGACCACTTGACAAAGCCAATTGGCTTGCCATGTATATTGATGTGATTGCCCTGTGTCAATGCCAATAGGTTGGTGTTTATATAATGATGTTGTGAACCCTTGACAAAGATAATAGGCTTGTCTAGTATATTGATGTGGGTACACTTTGACAAAGTAAATTGGCTTTCCCTTTAAATATTGATGTGGAGATCTCTTGACAAAGTCAGTAGGCCCCTCCTTATTTAAATTGACACCCCATTCTATCATGATGTTACACTTGGTGTAGGTGGTGTTAATACTCATAGCCTTCACTCTGTCCAGAGGTCTTTGCGGCGTGGCCAGTCCCTCACAAAGCCCTACTAAGCACAGAGTTTGCCCTAAATAGCAGTATTCGTGGGGAGGGCACTCAAAATTCCTAATGTAGTCACATTCCGAATACATACACTTAGCTATTGTAATAATATCTTACTGTTTATTAACAAAACCCTAGAAATTCACTGAAAGAAATCAAAGATTAATCTTACAGTTAGGTATGGTAGTTGTTGGACCTGGCATCCTTGGCATGGTGTTCCCTGACTTTTTGCCTCTACCTCCTGTGTTTTTGAAGCTGTGCTGGATTTTGTTTTTGCTGGCTTAGATGATTTGGGCACTTTGCCACTGCTTATCAGTGCTCCATGTGTAAATTGATATTGTGATTGGTTCTCCCCGATTGGCATATTTGTTTTACCAATAGGTCCCTAGTAAAGTGCACCGAGTGTGCCAGGGCTGTTAAATCAAATGCTACAAGTGGGCTTGTAGCGCTGAGTGTACCACCCACATGAGTAGCCTGGAAAAGAGGTCTCAGGCATGCCACCGCGGTGCCTGTGCGTAGTTTGTTAACTGCCATGTCAACTTGGCAAGTGCAACTACTTGCCAAAGCCTACCCTTCCCTTTTCTTACACATAGGACACCCCTATGGTAGGCCCAAGGTACCCCCCTGGGCAGGGTGCAGTGTATGTGAAAGGTAGGACATGTACTGGTGTGTGTAACATGTCCTGATAGTGAAATACTGCCAATTTTGGTTTTCACTATTGAAAGGCTATCTTGCCCCATAGGACAGAATGGGGAATGCTTTGTAACATTTTACAAGCAGATCTTCCCATAAGGATAAGATAGGAAAATTGAGTTTAGTATCCCTGAACTCAGGATTTAATAACACATCTTTTAGTAAAGATGGTTTTTAAATTGTGTGTATGAAAATACCACTTTTTAGAAAGTGCCTATTTTCTTGTTACACCATCCAGTGTGCCTCTGCCTGGTTGTGGATTGACTGTCTGGCTTTGGAGTGACAGGGGCTGGGGAGGTGCAGTGGCTCCATGAGCTCCATGAGTCTTGATGAGTGAGCACTAGCCTGACCTGCATTTGGAGTGGTGGGAGGAGTAGCACTTGTACCTGAATAGGGATGTGCCTGCCTTCCACAATGCTGGTTCCGCCCCCCTGTGGTGTGTCTGGAGCCAAGGCTCACACTGACGATGGATGTTGCTGTGCACTTGCAGGGAGCCCCCAGAACTGGTTTCAAATGGGCTCAGAGCCACTTGCACAAAGAGAACACAGATATTTTGGGGTATAAGTATCAGACCCAAAACCCCAGACTTTAGATAATTTCGGGAATTCAAGAAGACTCTTTGCCAAGGAGAAGAGCTGGAGAAATTGAGGAGAAGTACTGCCCTTGCTGTGTGTCTAGGGTTGGCCTGCAGTTGCTGTTTCTGCCAAGGAAAGCAGAAGGACTTTGCTGTGTGCTGTGTCCCCTGCTTGAAGAAGATCTCCAAGGGCCTGTGTGTGCTGGCCTCCTGTTCTGAAGTCTCAGGGACACAAAGACTTCACCCCCAGCTCCCCTGAACTCTGCTGTTGTGAGTTCTGACCTGCCTAGAGGTGCCTGTGCCAGTTTTGGGCCTCTGGAGGTTGTTGCTGCTGTTTGGGAGCTGGGAGAAAGAAGACACGTGAAGAACTGCTAAAATTGACACATCGCTCTTCTTATAGCTCTTTTCTCGATGCATCTCCATGGCGCGAGAAGAATTTCCACGCATCGCTGTGCCGCTGCGATAACCGTTGCGATAACCGTTGCAGCGCTTGTCGCCGCTGCAAGAATCGACGCATCGAGGGACCACAGCTGAAGAGGACTGACGCAGCGCCGCTCCCCGCCACGGCATCGATCGCCGACGCATCCCGAAGATCCACGCATCGTACCTGTGCGGTACGCTTTCCCGACGCATCACCTACAAACTGGAAGCGTCATGAAGAATCGACGCATCACTCCCCATACAGACCGGATTCAACCCAACTCATCCTCTGCTTGCCGCAGAACTGTCGCATCGCCTCCCCAAGGTCTCAGGAGTGTCACATCTCTTTGTTTTCTGACTTTGCGGCTGTTTGGCTTGTGGAACTTTGACGCATCCACCGGTACTTTGGTGAAAAGTCACGCATCCATAGTTTTCTATGGTACAAATTCTTGAAACCTTTTGAAAGTCATATTTTTAACTGTGTATGTTGGATGTTTGTTGTTTTGGTCTTGTTTAGTTTAGATAAAGATACTTTATTTTTCTAAACTGGTGTGGTATCCATTTGTGGTGTTTTCACTGTGTTACTGTGAGTGTTGGTACAAATATTTTACACATTGCCTTTGGGATAAGCCTGTCTGCTTGTGCCAAGCTACTGAGGGGGTGAGCAGGGGTTATTTAAAGATTGTATCCCCCTTACCCTGACTAGCAGCAAGGGTCCCTATTTGGACAAAGGTACCTACCTCTGCCAACTAGAGACCCCCATTTCTAACAGTAGTTAAACCATACTTTGCATTACAAAACAGCAGAAATTTACTATCAATCGATGATGTTATTCAACATGTCATAATCGGTATATATATATATATATATATATATATATATATATATATATATATATATATATTATCTACTGGCGGTCGCCAGTAGATAGTTATAGCTAGGACCGTGTTCCCATAGGAAATCGGAAAATCTCGGGGGGATTCGTGAAGCGGGGGCTGAGAAAAAAGGGGGGTCCCAAAACGCGTTTTTCCCATGCAATTTTCCATAGGACCTTTAGTGTAAGGTACAGCCCCAACGGCTGAACAGAAGTACTTGAAATTTGGCAGAGAGGTAGTCATCAGTTCAGGGATGTGCCTTTTGCAGGTCTGGTGTAAATCTGTTCATTAGTTCCTGAGAAAATTGCAGTTAAAAGCATATATATATCTATAAGCGCACCATGCGCGTACGGTAAGCATACCGTACACGCACCGTGACGTGCGCGAGCGCAATTCTGATTGGTTGTTAGATGTCAGTAAACATTCGAATCGGTCGAAATCAGGAAGTGTCGGCCGCCATTTTGTCTCTCGCAGTCTGAGGCAATGAAAAACAAAGGGGGAAAACGTTAGAAGGGGGCAGGATGGACAGGTCCTGACCCCCTAGCCTTTGTCAGGGGGTCACTGAAGGACCCCCAAGGGTAAAAAAAATAAATATTTTTTGTTGCAAAAAATCGCGGGGTGCGTGTGTGAAACCTATGGTTTTTTAAGTGAATTTATATATATATATAATATAATGAACCCCCTTGTTTTTATTTCACTACAAACCTTCCTAAAATTAACTTTACCTCCCTTTACCACTACCCATCCCTGAACGCTAAATGTACCTTCACCTCCCTTTATCACTACCCAGCTCTAAACCCCAAATGTACCCTTATCTTCCTTTACCACTAACAACCCTAAACCCTAAAAGTATCCTTACCTCTTTTTTCACTGCCCACCCTAAACACTAAAATGATCATTCCCCCCTTTAGCACTGCCCACCTCTAAACTCTAAAATTATTCTTATCCCCTTTACCACAACCTGCACCCAAATCCTTTTTTTTTTTTTAAATAACATAATAATTATGTTATTTAAGAAAAACACTTACCTGTGTGGTAAGGACATGCATGTAAAGACACAAATACATACCTGTGAGGTACTTACCGGCATGACAAAGGCTGCATGGTAAAGGCACAAAAACTTACCTGTGTGGTACTTACCTGCACAGTAAAGACTGGGTGGTAAAGGCATTGCATGGTAAAGACTTCATTGTAAAGGCTGTTTTCCTCAAATACTCAGGCACAACCATCAAATGACCAGACAATTAAATGTCAAGTGCTAGCTTCAGCCCAAGTACCAACTAAAGTGCCCATGCACCGTCATATGCCCCATTACAAAATGCGTTGATATAGCATCAAAACTGCAGGCAAACCCATAAAGGACCTTTGGTAGCCCAAATTTCAGGGCATACCTTCAAATGTTCATTTAAAGCCTCAAACACCAAGGTATGTGCTTATTGCCTCACTGCTCAGTGCTGACTCTCTATAGACATGTATAATCCAAACTGATCAGTGCAGTCACATATGGGAACCTCACAATATAGGCAATAGCCCTCAATGCATCGCTATATGCTAAATACTAACCAGTAGTCACATTTCCATATGCACAGGAAGGTAGGCACGGGTGTAGCCATATGTAAACAGTGCAGCCTCATTTCCTACGTGTAACCTTCTCTAAATGTGTGGTAATAGACCCATGTATTAACCCCTTCAGTGCCCATGACGAGCTGGACTCGTCATGGGCTGCGGTGGCGCTGTGCCCATGACGAGTCCAGCTCGTCATGAACTCCGCCCGCTAATACAAAGCGCGGCACTGGGCGGGGAAAGGGGCGGGCATGCAAGGGGTTAAGGGAAGCCTCATGTGCATGGGGTGTAGCCCAGTGTGTCCTCTACATCTCTATTTGCATAGGCATTTCTCCGGGTGACTCAGAAACCCCCCACTTATCTTACAAATGGCTCCAACACTTGCAGAGATACAGGAAGTGCAATTGGCAGTGGTGCCATGGTAAGGAGCCCTACAGTGTGGCTGGGCAGTGGTGGCCATGCCACTGTGAGGCAGAAACAAAGAGTAGGGAGAGTCATATATTAATGCTACTGCTGCACCTTTTTTGTTCAATCTATATGTGGTATCTTTAGGAGGCTTTAATACCCATTCAGAACATAACAATATTGATAAACCAACATTGGCATAGATCATCTCTCAATCATCATTCAAACAGATATGTTGCACATTTGCCTCAAAGGGAACTCAGAAAACAAAATGCATTCTCTTCTATTTGCAATCACAAGACTAGCAGAGTCAACTGTGAAGGTCAGACATGAACCTTGAGAGGCTCACCCTTACTCACACACAGGACACAAGGTCCCTTGTTTTCTGTATGAAATCCTACTTTGGATTCAAGACCACCTGGCAGGGAAAGTACAAATAGAATGATATTAACTAAATCTTCTGTGAGTGATAAAACCCTACCTCTCTCACTCCAACTTTGTAACATGGATGTCATCTTAGGATCATCAGAGGTCACAGCAGTGACCCTTGACAGTCAATTTGTGCCTCATGGTATTTTACTTGTGACCCCTGGATTTGCGACTAGCCAAATTTGGTCAGTTCATCTTTCTGCAGTTCCAAACAGGCATGCTGACTTTTTGTTTGTATGGTTACATGTTTATTTTGGATGTATGATGAAACCCCGCATGCATTTCCCACGCATGTCTTTACTCCGGAGTCACTACCCCATCTACAATGTTACTACGCATTCCTTTACCTCGCAAGTCATTACAAAGACTTGCCGGGGGGGGGGGGGGGGGGACGCGCTGGCCTTTCTAATAGTACAAATTACTATTCCAACTCCAGCAGGTGTGTCAGAAGGGAAGGTGTTGGACTTAATTCCAACACCAGTCCAACAATGTGTCCCCTAAAGCAAGTTGTTGTAATGACTTGTATCGTAAAGGAACGTGTCGTGACGTCACAGTCGGGGTAGTGACTGCAGAGTAAAGGCAGGTCGTGGTTTTCCCTGCGGGGTTAAGAATGTTTCCTGTATATTTTGCCACATTTCTGCTAGAGATGTGCTCGCGTTGTGAGTAGAGTCTATCGCTGACAATTCGGGTGGGACAGTGCATTAAAAACCCCGTGAGCCATGTTTAAGTGTGAAAAAGGCTGCTTTAATGGGTCAGGTGCAAAAATCACATTATACAACAAAACCTGGCCTCTCGCCATACAAACTATCAAAATCTGTCCTCACTAGACAATGTAACAACTATCCATCTACCTCCCCCAAGACTCCCTCAAACACAGTTGTCAAACATAAACTCTCCAATCTCTCTCCCCTCCAAACTTCACTCGTCCACCACTGTTCCATGTCTTCCAAACATTTGCCTTCCTGTTTCTTTCCAATTTGCCCCTCCCTCCTCCTAGCATCTTCCAACTGTATCTTAAATGGACAATCTTCCTTGAAATAACTTGAAAACTGTGCGAACTACCTGCATACTCTGCACCTGCTCACTAGCGACAACCATGTCACAGAGACATAGCCTCAGAACAAAAACCTTCCCCATCAAATCGGCCAATCCTTCAACAGACATATTTGCAACACCTAAAAAATCACCCCCAGTAACCACTAGCTCTGGGGACGGTGGGTGGGAAAAGCTTCAAACACCATCTGACCAACATACCAAAAACTGTAATGGCGCTATTGGTCACTGCTTTTTGAGTCGAGCCTGGGCATTGCATGCGCTGCTCTGCGAGGCACGCTCTATTGAGGTAGGGACTTGAAGCTCCACCCTCTCTCCGACCACATTTTTCATTGGCTTGTGTCATTGTCCACTGTACACTGTGGCTCTTCATTGGTCAAAAGGCTTAGTAGTCCTCCTTAGTACCGCCTTGTTTCATTTTGTAACCTTCCATGGCGACACCCCCTGTTACGTATATTGTTTCTCGGTAGGCTTTAACTACAGCCTCCGAGCACTATTTTCTCAAATAGCTTTGTCCTGCCAGCTGTTGCAGGCAGGACACGCTCTCTCCTAACGCTTTTTAAAATTTTTATAGCACGCATTTACAATACAATAGGTCTTGAGAGTTTGAACTATTGCCATTGTAAATGACAATACCTTTTATTTAACTGTTTTAGAAACAACACAAATGTCTACCTTGGGCCTGACCACACCACCCGCCTGAAACGCCCGGGGTGTATGGCTACAAGCCCTCCCCACCCCCCAATCCTCAGTCCCCATTTGAAGTCTGTGTTACTCCCTCAGAGGTGACAGTTTTGCATGAAAGGCTGCAGTGCTTATTCTTATCCACACATGCTCGGGCCTTGTATACTCTCAGGAATACGGAAGCTGTGGTGCTTACCGACCTTGCCTGTTTTCGTTGGTGATGGATCGTGATTATTTTAGTGTTTTGCTAGATCAATTCCTGCTCTCATTGGGAGTGATACTAGCATATACTTAAGAAACATGACTAACCAGTTTGCAAACTTTCTGCATGCTTTTACGATGCAGTTTTTAACTTTCACGTGTTTAACCGTGTGTTTTGTGAAACACGTGAAAGTTAAAAACTGCATCGTAAAAGCATGCAGAAAGTTTGCAAACTGGTTTTGAGTTTAAGTTGTTCCTGTCAGAGAGAGAAAAAAAATATTAATGTGCAGAGACGAATAATATAGATGAGAAATGTAATAATGGAGTCTATACTTTTTAGCAAAACATTATTATGAAAATGCTCAAGTAAAACAATATCTGCTTATGTTTTTCCAGCATATAAATCTGAAAGAAAGTGCTTGCGTGTTTGTTAATAAAATCATAAATAGACAATGCTTATAAGCATAATTAAATGGTGTTTTTATATTAATTTCTTATGCATTTCTATTTCTCTAATGTTTTCGAAGTTAGTGTTTTCCTTTAGAAAATGATGATTTAGTGCTTTCACATTGCAGGCCTAAAAAATGTATTATCTCCTTCATTACTTCCTCTGAATAGACTAAAAATGATGACCTAAATTTCATTATAGCTGCGAGTATTATTGTTGAAGTTTCTTTTCTAGTTTTTGAATAATGGACATTATCTCTGTTGACATAAAATTGTGACAACCTTGTTGCAAGCTCAGAAGAGAGCGTGGGGAGTGGACATGTTAAGTTACAAGTGTATTTTCCTATTTCTAAGGGGAAGTGATATTGCATATTCTTAGAAAACAGTGAACAAAGATCTTACGTATGGGTTCCGGACGATTTTGGGATAGAGAACAATCACACCATGATCAATAGAAATCATGCAAACTGCACAAAAGGTACTTTGTGGGCAGGAACCGTGAACATTTGGAGGTATAATTGCCCCGTGGGAAAAGGACATGTGCAGCTATTTCGTTGCAAGATCTGAGCCTGACATGCTGTCAGTCTCAACTCTGATTTCCCTGAACTGTACTCTCCTGATTCCCTCTGCACTTTACTGGCTGGTGCAGTCAAGCACACCAAACCCTTTGGCTGAAGGGTTAAATGACTCTAGCTTTTGTTCGCTGTGCTCTGGTGTCCTACTGGGTCCATCTAGTGTCCTGGTCCTGTTAAATCTACAACCGAATATTTGGTTTGTATGATTCTATATTGCATACTGAATTGCAATGTGTATATTCTTTTTCTCTCTCTTCCCCTCTCGCCTTTTTACCAGTTGTTGAAATTGTGATTTATTTGCTCTGAACTGTAATGTTTTGTGATTTACCTGTATACAAATGAATAACTGTTATTAAATGAATCTAATGTATTTTTGAGGTTTGACCATTCACCTTGAAGTTTAGATACAAGTTTCTTTGTAACTAGTTCATGTGTTTGTCTTTACTTATTGATGATTTCATTGACATTATGTAAATTTGTTGTTAGACAGGCACTTCTTTATTAAAGGTCCTCATGAAGGAGTGGTGTTCTGTCTTTAGTTACCTGAGTCCCTATTAGCTCATACAAAGATCTATCAGATGACCTTAAGAGTTGTTAATGTTTGTAGAGTTTCTATGGGTCAAACTCTGTGATGTTATGAATTATGTAGGTGTAGATTGAGATTACGGTGTGGTGGGTAACTCACATTAGCGCCCACAAATTCTATGCTGCTTCCGCTGGACCATTGGCAAAGTACTGTTACACAAAGGGAATGATCTTACAATCGTTATATCGACTTTAGGATTTTTGGTGGGGTTTTTTGGCCCACCAATCTGCTGCGTGAGTCGTCGGTACATGAGGATCCAAGGAGAGGAAAAGACCTACTTTGATTTAAGGTAAAAGGTGGTGTTGGATTTATGGGGACTGCAGGCAATATGCAAAGGGAGGAATGAATCATTAGGAAAGTTTAACTTTAAGCTGCACATAACTTTCATTAGTGTGTAATTATGAAAAATCCTTTACAAAAATGAAGGTGTCAATGGTTATTGAAAATAAAGATAGCAGTGTAGATTTTAATGAGTTATGAAATGAGGGTCCGGAAAACAATGCAGACCTCTTCACAAGTAGCAGCATGCATTTTGCATGACAGATCAGGCATGAGTGGATTCATTGCAGTCCCCAGTGCCTGACTTAAATACAAATATCTGCTTTAGTCGTGATAGCTATTACCATCCCTTAACCTTACAAAATCATTGAGCGTATCACTCTCATTCATTCTCGAACTGCATCTGAAATTATTCATAGCTCATCTGAGCTATTGCATTAAAATGCAGCGTTTGAGGGGTGAGTGCCAGTGTATTAAAAAGGAATACATATGTTGCAGTATGCATGTTACTTTGCTGCTGATGAATATTGAATGGTACCAGTTCTTAGAGTCAGTCACTAATTCAAAGCACGTTTTTGTTGTAGATTACTAGGGCTGACAATTTCCTATTTAAAGAAAGTTTTGATAAGATCAGTCTCATTAATACCTCTGCCTAGCTCTCTTGTCAAACTTATAACAAGGTACCTGAGTCTTTTAGTGGATAAGGTAAACTTGCTTCTTTCTCTGATTCATGTTCATATCAATTCAGCTGGCAGTATATCTGAGTGAATGTTTGCAGTGAGCAATGCATAATTTTCACATCACAATTTTGAGAAGTTTGAATCCCAGCAGTGAGACTCAGCCATCTAACCTCCTGAGGTCAGTAAAACGTGTACCATTGTATCTGGCAATAACAACACTTGCTATTTACAGTACTATTAGAAATGGCAGAATTGTAATATGAAACACTGAAAAAAAAAACATTTTTATAATTGGCAGTGATTACCAGCAGCTACACTGGACAAGTCTAAATTGTGATCACTTTTCTCATGTAATGAGCAGTCAAACATGATATATATTATCATGAGCGAATGCATATCTCATTTAAGGGCTATGAGCCTGACTGTATGGCATTTGATCATAGTTTTCACATCATTTCATTACAACGCAGCCCTATATCTGGGAATGCTATTTGCCACTGGCAACGTGTGGATCATTTTTAGCAGGAGTTGAGGTATTCTTTAGAGTTTCAAATTTGTTCCAGAAATACTTTTCTTTCTACTTCCATGATGTCACTTGACTGATTAGTTAATGTCATATTATGTCACTTCCTGTGATAGTTTAGGGTCAGAGGGCAGATTATGTCACTTGTGCTACCCCTGGCATTTTGCTGATTTGACATCCATGCTTTGTAAGCTTTCCCATGTTCACGACAGCAATACCCAACTGCATGCGAGAGAGGCACCATGCTTATCCCTTTAAAGCCAACTATTCTTGCTGTCACTGACCTAATCATTCAGTGAAGAAAATGTGACACAGCTTCCTTTCTGCAGTCTTTATGCAATGTAAAGTACATTGCATCACATACAAAGTATTTAACGGTAACCAGCCACACTGCTTTACCAACAAACTTGGGGGCATATTAACAAGCCAGGCGATAAAATTATCGCCGCTTTAGCGGCAGAAAACTGCCGCTAAAACGGCGATAATGGGCTTGATAATATGCTCTATGGAATTCCAATTGAAGCCCATGTTAGACGTCCTTCACATTTAACATGGGCTTCAATTGGAATTCCATAGAGCATATTATCAAGCCCATTATCGCCGATTTAGCGGCAGTTCTCTGCCACTAAAGCGGCGATAATTTTATCGCCTGTCTTGTTAATATGCCCCCTGTTATCTCAGGTGATCAAAGAGCAAACCGCATCCTGGGGATCCTTGAAAAATGAAATCCAAAGGGCCAAAAAGGAAAGAACACAGAAACTATCCTTTCTCCTTACCCTTCAAAGCCATGGAATGGCTTCCCTTCACATCAAAGACTGTGCTTATGTCTCCTCCAATTCAGTAGAAGTCTACAAAGAGTCATGCTCCACCAGTGCTTGCCATTTCTTTGGCATGAGAAGGATGTCCACGAGCAGCCTCTGGCTCATGACCTGTGACCAAACCACACTTGGTCTTTGGTCACTCATTGCATAAGGTAAACCAACCAGCATGCAAACCCTCTAACCTTGGCGTGATTGTGTAAACTATGTGAACCTCTAAAAATGTTCCATGTGTGTCCAATATCCAGGTGTGCAACTTGCTGTGTACAACATTAACTTTCCACAGGATCAGGTTAACACTTAATAAATTCAACTCGCAGATAAAAAATAAAACTGTTTCTAGGCCTAAACTATCATCTGGAAACCTAATCTGCTGGGAGAGACGCAGCCCTGTGCCAATTTCAGATGACTCTTACAAAGCAGAAATGCAACCGCTAAGGTTGCTGATCAGCAAGGAGAGAACTGAATGACTGTAGGCTACCGCCTCCCTGACTGAATACAATACGCATAAAGGTATATTACCACCTTAGTTCCAGACCCAAATTGTGGAGTAGGGAACATTTTCTTGGTAGTCCTCCTACAGAGACTACAACACAACTTGTTAGTTTGTTAGATGACCCAGCTGAATTCCTAGCAAACAAGAACATTTGACACCATAAGCTATTTCATTCTAACTGACCGTTCACACAACTTTAGAGTACAAATCCAGTCTCTAGACTGCATATCCACCCGTCCCTTGAGATGGATCTGGCTTTTCGCCTTAATGCAAGTACATTATGACACGTAGTGTCCCCTGGTGAATCAGTACTGCACCAAAGTCACCAACTAACTGCAGGACAATGATCCTACACAGGAACCAGACACAACCACTAACATAGATACGGCAACAAATACATTTTTGACCCTAGTCTCTGTGATACCAAAAAACTCAACCCATAAGGTAGCTAGCCTGGAACAGAGGGGCACCACACAATCCACCACACAGATAGCCATGCTGTAACACACAATACAGTCAGCTCGAGCTCCAAAACTTCATACTAATGGCAGGGATCTGCTATGCAAATCACAATAACATGCACAACTGGTCTTGACTGAGGGGGCAGGGTAACTGAATGCAGGAGTGGGGGAGCAGCAAAGTGACAGATCCCAGACTTTAGGAAATTGATGTTATTGGCTAAAGGAAAGAGATCATTAACGTTAGGAGGGAGAGCTGCAGACTGTAGTCGGGGGGTCGCTACAACAAGTAGGTGGGGCAAGTTGATGGCAATGTAGGAGGGATTTTACTGAGTGCAGAATGGACTAGTCAGACTGTAGAGGGTTCTTTTTGATTGCAATTGGTAGCCAAGTAACCGGAGGTGAGATGTCAGTGATCAATGACTGCTGAGTGAGAGGTTATTGACAGCAGGAAATAGAGTGTGTTGGCAACATGAGGGCGAATGAACTGAGTACTGGTGTGGAGGATCCCCAATAACAGGAGAGATGTTCACCGAGGCGGCCACATATGGGAAATCACTCAATGAGGGTGGGATTTCACTGATTGCAGCTTGTGGACATCCCTGACTTCATGATTGTGTTTGGTAACTGAATAAGGAAGATCTGTGAATGCAGAATGTGGAGATTGCTGGCATCATGGGTTGAGGGGCTCAGGAGACTCTTAACTTTGTGGCTGAACTATACCAGCACTCAGAGATCCCTGGTCACTGTGCTCTTCCCATCCCTGATAAACCTGAAAGAGACTGTGCCTCCTGAGCTGCTCTAGACGGCTCAACTGGTACTCACGTGTGGCTCTTGCTCCTTCAGCTGTGCGAGTTTTGGAAGTTTCCTCTTGGCGGACTCCCACGGAGACATGGCAATCCTAGAAATTAACCGAATGCTGCGATAGGCTTTGGCACAGGAGAGGTTCATGGCAAAATCTTGGCATTGTTCTTCTACGTCATTTGCATTGCTTTCCATTGCTGTCTGGTTGGCAGAGGCATAGTGGAATGGCCTGAGCAGCAACTCCCTGTCGATTCCAGGCAGCACATAGGAGCCCAGTACCAGGACCGCGACAAGGAGCCCGCAGAAAAGGCTGAGCAGCCTGCCTCTACTCAAGTGTGTGCCCACACTCTGGCCGGGAAACTGCTCTGTCCTCATCTCCAAGACTGCCTGCAAGTTCATGTGTCTGCCAGGTGCTCCAGCTTCGGATCCGGAAATGGGCCACACTTCTCTGCTGGGGGAGTGAGTTTATCTGTATCCAGGTTACAGCCTGGAAACAAGGCACTGGATTTCACGCACAGACCAAATAAAGGCAGCTTCATTATCATCATCTACATAGCTGCTCCTTGGACAGGCATCATGCCTGTTCAGGACAGAACAGTTTGCACTTTAAGACAATAAATCCAAAAATCAACAGAAAGTAAACGTTCACCCTTTAAATTTAGATTCATCCGTTCGAGTCCTTGAGCTCTCAAAGCATTCCAGTACAGTGACTGATGTCAGGAAATGAGGGACCCTTCCAAGGATTCAGGAGGGCGTTTATCTCATCCACTATGACGTTAAAAACAGCAAGCCATGGGAAGCCATGGGAATGAGCCACCAAGGGCAGGGCCTGGAGTGGAATTTGTGATGTTGTTGTGATGCTTTGGCGTGGTTGTCTCAAAATCTAATTTCACACCTGAAATTAAACAAAAGGGAAAACGTGTGAGACCCAATTTTAATTAGCATTTTGGAAACAATCTGTTCCTCATAGAGGTGACTAACTGACTGGCTGCATTTACTTAGCACTCACTACCCTTCTGGGTCTTTTGGCACTGTAGCATCACAATCTGCTAAAGCATTCCACAGAACTGTACATATATGGCTGACGTGTAGGAAAATAAAGAGAAAGTTTGAGTATCGCATACGAAGTTGGCTCCGTTTGTCGTTGGAAAATAAGTCAAGCATTTGATTAATATATATATATATATGCAGAAAAGTGCAGTAGTTCAAGTAAGACAACACTCTGTTCTATTGAGGTACACACATTCTCTATATATATTTTGCTGGTTAGAAATAACGTAATATCATTTGAATGCCCACTTGGGCTGAATGTAATTCAATTCATAATGTTTGAATACCTATATGCTGTGACTGCGCAGTGGTGTTTGACCACCCACTTGGGAGATACAGATGCTTAAATATGTATAGGCTTTAAAATAATGAGCACTATAATATGTCAAACCGCATTTACCTAATAAGGAATTAGGGCATCTATTTATTTGTGGACTGAACCGATGATTTTCCGATGAACTACAATTCTGTTGTTTATGTCCATGGTATTGTAGTTCAAACACCCGTGATGGTAGAATTGCTTGTAAAACTACGCGTCTGTTGTTTATGTTCATGCACTTGTGGTTTGTAAGTGGTGCCGGTTAAAAGAATGCCGTAAATAATGCCTCGCTATTGGTGAACAAGGCTGGGATTAGCCGAAATGCGTCCGATGGCGGCTTGACAATAGATCAAGTTTAATCGAACATGGTGTCGTCTTCCTTGTTTGAGGACTTTCAGATATATATATATATATATATATATATATATATATATATATATATATATATATATATATATATATATATATATGAAAAAACAAAGTACTGACTATTCATGACACTCCTTCTTGATTATTTATTAAGTTGCTTTTATTCCTTCTTCAAGTTTTTTCATGTCAATACATCCAAAACAGCCTTATATACTGTAAGCAGCCAAAAAAACAGCCAGCATGTGTTTCGCACTCCACTGTGCTTCTTCAGGGCTTTAAGTTATAAATCGTGAGTATTTGAAGTAGGAGACGGATCGGAGGCTTCCACCGATTGTAGACCCATATCAAGGGGATTCTAATCTTTGAACCAATACCATTTAAGAAAGACTTATTATTAAGTGGACCGAATCTAAGAAATGCGACATGCTCAACAGAATCAGTTGAGATAACAAAGACTGATGGAATTAGTTAATAATCCTTTAAGCAGAGAGAGAGCGTGAAATACTTACGGTTTATAATTTAAGACCTGAGAAGCGAAGTGGAGCGCGAAACACGTGTTGGCTGTTTTCTTGGGCTGCTTACAGTATATAAGGTTGTTTTGGATGTATTGACATGAAAAAACCTAAAGAAAGAATAAAAGCAACTTAAGAAATGAATCAAAAAGAAGTGTTGTGAGTAGTTTTTGTTGTTGAAATCTCAGTACTTAGTTTTTTTCATATGATTGCAACATAAAACTGTATATATATATATATTCAGTGAAAAAACCATAGGTTTCACACACGTTATAGTTAGCTGGACATTTCACTCGTAAAAAACCAATGAAATTTCCCCGTTATAGTTAGTTAAGCTAACTATAACTCGCGCGCCCGCAATGCACTGCTGATGACGTCACATATTACATCACTCATGACATGGTCAGTGACATCACTCATGACATCACTGATGACATCTCAAATGACATCACTGATGACATCACTGATGACATCATCCAGTGAATGTGTGTTTTTCTGAAAATTAAATATGTTTTATATATCTCAAGGTCGATGGAAGAATAAATGAGTATATAAGTGTCTAAATGGATGATTTGTTTTTGAAAAATTGATTGTATTACTGACTGATTAAGTGTATCTTATTGAATACATGGCTAAGTGAGTAATGTTTAAATGTGTAAATACCTGTATCAGTCTCTCACTTTGTGTATAAGTGGCTGCATGGGTTGGTGAGCAGCAACATGAGTGTCTATATAGGTTATTAGTTGGTTTTTTGAGTATCAGTATGAGTGTCTGAGTGTCTGTATGGTTCAGTGGGGGGTATTACGTAGTGCATAAGTGCATGAATGAGTGACTCACTGTTTGTATGTGTTGAAGACAGCATATGTGCAGGACTGTATGGGTGGAAGAGTGTGTGTATGGGTGTGTTAGTGAGTGAATGGCTGTCTCAATAGTGTCTCTATGAGTAACTACATATGTTTTAAACCAGTATATGTGACTATTGGTGTATATAAGTGAGTGTATGTGAGAGTGAGAGATTGAAAGAGTTCCTGTATGAATAAGTATGTGTTTCTATAAGTGATTGTTTAAAAGACTTGGGTGCCGATTACGATCCGTTAAAAACCGCGTACGAACCGTCGGTCGGAGCGAATTCCCCGTCCGACTCGTACCCGGTTGTAATACTTTACAAACATGGAATCACGATTCGCACGGAAACACCATTTCCGTACGAATCGTAAAAAACACCGACCGACGAAAATATACATACGAATGTGATCCGGGAATGCTGCGACGTGACGTCGGGACGCTTTCAGGCAGCGTTTCACGAACCAGGAATTACGATTCGAACCGACAGCAGTCCGGACGGCAATATTTTCACGGCACCCAAAAAGTGCCGCAAAAGCGAAGTACGGCGCGAATCGACCAGAGTAGGTGGCCCGGTACGCGCCGACCCCCCCCCCAGCCCCCGTAGGTACGCGCCGACCCCCCCCCAGCCCCCGTAGGTACACGCCGACCCCCCCCCAGCCCCCGTAGGTACGCGCCGACCCCCCCCCCCAGCCCCCGTAGGTACGCGCCGACCCCCCCCCAGCCCCCGTAGGTACACGCCGACCCCCCCCAGCCCCCGTAGGTACGCGCTGACCCCCCCCAGCCCCCGTAGGTACGCGCCGACCCCCCCCAGCCCCCGTAGGTACGCGCCGACCCCCCCCCCCCAGCCCCCGTAGGTACACGCCGACCCCCCCCAGCCCCCGTAGGTATGCGCCGACCCCCCCCCAGCCCCCGTAGGTACGCGCCGACCCCCCCCCAGCCCCCATAGGTACGCGCCGACCCCCCCTGTGTGTACACCCGTGTACGGTGCGTACCCCCCCTGTACGCTCGAGTCGGACCCCCACCCGTGTACGCTCGAGTCGAACCCCCCCGTGTACGCTCGAGTCGGACCCCCCCGTGTACGCTCGAGTCGAACCCCCCCGAGTACGTTCGAATCGACCCCCCTGTATGTACACCCGTGTACGCTCGAGTCGAACCCCCCGTGTACGCTCGAGTCGGACCCCCCCGTGTACGGTCGAGTCGAACCCCCCCGTGTACGCTCGAGTCGGACCCCCCGTGTACGTTCGAGTCGAACCCCCCCGAGTACGTTCGAGTCGACCCCCCTGTATGTACACCCGTGTACGCTCGAGTCGAACCCCCCGTGTACGCTCGAGTCGGACCCCCCGTGTACGCTCGAGTCGAACCCCCCCGTGTACGCTCGAGTCGGACCCCCCCGTGTACGCTCGAGTCGAACCCCCCCGAGTACGTTCGAGTCGACCCCCCTGTATGTACACCCGTGTACACTCGAGTCGAACCCCCCGTGTACGCTCGAGTCGGACCCCCCGTGTACGCTCGAGTCGAACCCCCCCGTGTACGCTCGAGTCGGACCCCCCCGTGTACGTTCGAGTCGACCCCCCCCGGGTACGTTCGAGTCGACCCCCCCCGTGTACGTTCGAGTCGACCCCCCCCCAGGTACGTTCGAGTCGACCCCCCCCCGTGTACGTTTGAGTCGACCCCCCCCGGGTACGTTCGAGTCGACCCCCCCCGTGTACGTTCGAGTCGACCCCCCCCGAGTACGTTCGAGTCGACCCCCCTGTATGTACACCCGTGTACGTTCGAGTCGTACCCCCACACGTGTATGTACGGTGCATACCCCCAGCGCTGGGGGTACGCACCGTACATACACGTGTGGGGGTACGACTCGAACGTACACGGGTGTACATACAGGGGGGTCGACTCGAACGTACTCGGGGGGGGTCGACTCGAACGTACACGGGGGGGGTCGACTCGAACGTACCCGGGGGGGGTCGACTCGAACATACCCGGGGGGGGTCGACTCGAACGTACACGGGGGGGTCCGACTCGAGCGTACACGGGGGGGTTCGACTCGAGCGTACACGGGGGGGTCTGACTCGAGCGTACACGGGGGGTCCGACTCGAGCGTACACGGGGGGGTTCGACTCGAGCGTACACGGGGGGGTCCGACTCGAGCGTACACGGGGGGGTCGACTCGAACGTACCCGGGGGGGGGTCGACTCGAACGTACACGGGGGTTCGGCGCGTATGTACGGGGGCTGGGGGGGGGTCGTCGCGTACGTACGGGGGCTGGGGGGGGGTCGGCGCGTACGTTCGGGGGCTGGGGGGGGTCGGCGCGTACGTACGGGGGCTGGGGGGGGTCGGCGCGTACGTACGGGGGCTGGGGGGGGGTCGTCGCGTACGTACGGGGGCTGGGGGGGGGGTCGGCGCGTACCTACGGGGGCTGGGGGGGGGGCGGTGTGTACCTACGGGGGCTGGGGGGGGGGTCGGCGTGTATCTACGGGGGCAGGGGGGGGGTCGGCGCGTACGTACGGGGGCTGGGGGGGGTCGTCGCGTACGTACGGGGGCTGGGGGGGGTCGTCGTGTACGTACGGGGGCTGGGGGGGGGGTCGGCGCGTATGCGGGCACGTCTCCATGGTTGCTATAGGAGTTCGGTGCGGACGGTGTTTTTTCCATACGGTTGTAACCTCGGACGCACGGGATGGATCGTGATTCCTCGGTCGGACTTCACCTTTCACGTATGTACGGTAAATCGTCCGAGGACGTGTCGGACACATTTTCCGACCCGAGGACGTGTGGGGGAATATTCCCAATGCGGTTCGTATGGAATTTTTACCATGCGAATCGTGATTGCCACTTCGTACGGCACTTGTACGATTCGTACGGTAAAAAGACCGGATACGAGTCGCACGGGGATATTTTTTACCGGATCGTGATCGGCACCTAAGTATGTGTAAGTTTCCGTAGAAGTAAGTGTGGTGGTGTGTGTATAACTGTATATGCAAGTAAATGGATGTTTGATTCTTTATTAGCATGAGTAACTATGTGTGTGAGTAACTCTATGGATGAGTGGCATTGTGTTACAGGATGTATAGGTGTATGAGTACATATGATGTGTGAGTACACGAATGAGTGACTGTACAGGACTGTTGGTGAATAAGTGGATGTTTATGTGGATCTTAGAATTATTGAAGAGGTTGTTGTAATTGGTATTGGTATGTCCATTTTTTTGAAAATTTCAGTCTCTATTTTTGAATGTGTGTATCAAAGGTTATATTAGGGTGAGAGGAGGTCTGCCACTCTATCACATGGATGATGTCATCAGTGATGTCATCAGTGATGTCATTTGAGATGTCATCAGTGATGTCATGAGTGATGTCACTGACCATGTCATGAGTGATGTAATATGTGACGTCATCAGCAGTGCATTGCGGGCGCGCGAGTTATAGTTAGCTTAACTAACTATAACGGGGAAATTTCATTGGTTTTTTATGAGTGAAATGTCCAGCTAACTATAACGTGTGTGAAACCTATGGTTTTTTCACTGAATTTGCAAGGTTTTTTAAATGCTAATTCCTAACTATAACGTGTGTGAAACCTATGGTTTTTTCACTGAATTTGCAAGGTTTTTTAAATGCTAATTCCTAACTATAACATGTGTGAAACCTATGGTTTTTTCAGTGAATTTGCAAGGTTTTTTAAATGCTAATTTCTAACTATAACGTGTGTGAAACCCATGATTTTTTCAGTGAATTTGTATGGTTTTTTAAATGCTAATTCTTAGCTATAACATATGTGATTCCCATATTTTTTTTATTATAAATTCTTATATTAAATGTGTTTTTTTTTAAAAAAAAAACAAGTTTTTTTTTAACTTTTTATTCTCCCAAAACACTATGTTTTTTTTCTAAAAAATCTGCAATATTTCAAGTTTTCTCTTTTTTTTTTTTACCAAACAGGTAAGATATATTAGTATAACTTTGAAAATATATATATATTTTTTTTTTTTTAGTGCGCCTACGGTAAGCGTACGGTAAGCGTACGGTTTACGCAATGTCCGTAATTTATCTACTCTGTTTGCGTATAGTTACGCAATTTGCGTAGCCGCGTGTACTGCGCGTGGGGCGCGTGCGCGTGTACGCTACACGCGCACGTTACGCGGAAGTGTTGGGGAGTGACTGTTATGCGCATGCGCGCGAGCGCGTGTCTTTTTTACGCGCATGCGTACTTTTGCCGTAAGCGCACCGTAAGCGCACCGTAAGCGTAACGTACGCGCACGGTGGGTCATGTGATCATGAAACACAACTTTTGATTGGTTGAAACTACTTTCAGTTCTAGAACTCTCCTACACCACACCCATTCCCCTCATTTCTGCTTGTGATCCCTTAGGAGAAGGAGCTGGGTTGTCTTTGTGATACGATGGCAGAACAGCAGAGCTCTTCTGAGAGTGAGGCTAGCAGCACTACCTTCAGGCAGAGAAGGAGGAAAGAAAAGACCTCTTTCATATGGGAGTATTTTACTTTTCCAGAGGACAAGAAAAAGGTAAATGCACCCTTAGTGACTTGTAAGCTGTGTGGCCGTGTACTTTCAAGAGGGAATCCAAACAAGAAGTATTCCTTCGGGAATCACACCATGTTGAGACACCTTAAAGATGTACACAGAAGGACACATGCTCGACATACTGAAGGTAACCCTTCAGTAAGTCAACCAAGCACATCCACAGCAGCTCAGCCTGGTCCATCATCTGCAGGGCCGAGTCCATCTTCGGCAGGTCAGGTGAGCCCTTCAACTGTGGTGGGAGCATCTCCTTTTTCTTCTCCTCTGGAAACAAACCATCGTTTTTTGAGGGTTGAAATACGGTGCGCCACTTGTCATGATCTAATTTGTCATAGGGAGACCAGTGTTTCCCTAGTGAACAATAAAATAGATCAGCACATTTGTCGTACCGACTAATATTCCCATTCTTTCTTTCCTCTGTCCCTGCATGAACACAACGGCTCTTGTAAGAGCCAACCTTACCTTTCATCT
Organism: Triturus cristatus; assembly: GCF_964204655.1. Taxonomy (NCBI): domain Eukaryota; kingdom Metazoa; phylum Chordata; class Amphibia; order Caudata; family Salamandridae; genus Triturus; species Triturus cristatus. The sequence continues at coordinate 68,275,094 of NC_140580.1, read as the reverse complement.
ATTTTTTATATATGTTTTTAAAACTTTTTTTTGATTTTTTTTTTACCGTACGCGTACGGTACGCGTAATTATTATTTTTTTTTTTAAAAAAACACTAAAAATCAATTATCACATTACAAGGTCCTTGAGAGACTACAATGAAAAACTGAAAATGTGATTGTGGAGAAGTGGAAAAAAGGGACCATGAAATTTTTGACTTACCATACCCACTCAAAAAAATATTTATTAATTTAAATTTAATTTTAATTGCTTTAAAAATGGTTCTAGTTTTCGAAAATTTTCTATCTCAATCTGAAAAAAAAGAAAAAAGTATTAATATTTAATAAAACATTTTATAATACAGTACACATATTTACATATTTTTCAAAAAAAAAAATTTGCCTTTTTTTTGCTGTTTTCAGAATATATTGCATTTCACTATAAATTGTGAAAGCAATTGCATTCATCATTTAACAGCGGGCAAAAAAAAAATTAACAATCTCAAAGATTGTTTTAAAAAAGCCCACAATCTCTTTTTGCATAAACCTAACTTTATAGAAATGCATACTATTCTTAAAAAATATCATCTAATATCAATACTTATTTCGTTAAAATACCGTCTGACATTTTTGTTTCAGAAGTATAATCACAAAAATATATCTCAAATAACTCCACAATACATCTGATTCCATTTCCTTTAGGCCAAATAGTAATTTTAAAATTCTTTTTTGATTAAATTTCCAATGGTAATCCAATAAAAATCTAAAGTTTAAATTGTACAGATCTCACCGATTGTCTGTAACATTTTGGTTTCCGAAAGAATAATTAATAATTAAATAAGTCCACAATAGAATTGTTTACCTTTCCGCATGGCCAAATAGTAATTTTAAAAATCTTTTTGGAATAAATTTCCAATGGCAATCCAATAACATTCCAAAATTTAAATTGTGCAGATGTTACCGATTTTTTCTAAATTTTTGGTTTTCCAAAGTTTCATTAAAAATTGAAAAAGTCCACATTACAATTGGTTACCTTTCCATTAGGCCAAATGATAATTTGTAAAATCATTTTTTTTTTTAAATTCCAATGGTAATCCAATAAAATGGTAAAATTGTTTTGTACAGATCTTGCCAAGTCTCTCTAAAATTTTGGTTTCAGGAAGATTAGATAGGAATTTGCTAAATCAAAAGGCAAACGTTGCTTAAAAATCAATTGGGAATCATTACACAGTGTCCAGCCTTTTTCACATTTAAGATAAACTGTGTAATGACCAGAAGTTACAGTAGGTCCATCATGGAAAATTATTGCAACTGTTACAAAAGTTTTTCCTGAAATTGATAATTGCTGTCCTGTAAACTTCTTTATTAAAGTATCTAATTTTGAACCATCAGCTTTACAGCGTTGCATCATTAAAATTACATACTGTCCGTATTCCTTTAAAATTAACGTTGAAAACATGTCAGATTGACACTCACTGCATTCCATGCTATGATTAGCATCTTTAACTAATTTAGCAAAAGTGACTGTTTTACTTTCTGGCAATGTTAAATAAATAAACCTTTCAGAATCAACATTAGAGCCACATATATTATAACAGTTTATACAACTATGTTCCCATTTATAAGAGAGACCAAATACATTTTCAATGGGAACCCCTTCTTCTTCCAGTACCTGAAGAAAAAACATCAAGAATTCCTGTGCGTCTTGCTGTACATTTTGAGAAAACTGTGTTCGTCCTGAACATACATCTAAAAGTTTTCTAATTTCAGTAGCACTTTCTATTTGAGTTTTATCATTACTCAGCTTTTGAAAAAGGAGACCCAACTCAGAACAGAATCTTTTTCCCTGATTTACTATTATCTGCTCTTGCACACTTTCCAGATAAAATGCAACATTCAGCACTACATTAGCGTAGCAGTTGACACCAGAGCTATTTTCAAAATGACATCCTACAACCTGTTCTTCATTTTCCTTTTTCTTTTTGCTTGCAATTACATCACTCCTCTTTTTTTTCCTCCTCTCTACATCTTCATTACAGATATTCTCATTTCTCCTTTTACGAGAAACTACACGTTTCTCCAACACAGCATACTGACCTAAATGAGGAGCATAGCTTCTTCTTAATCTATTATACTCCTTTACACAATTTGTATCAGCACTAACTTTTGAGTCATCAAAGTCTATCATGAATAAACCTGATAATGTTTTCACTCGTGACAAAGCAACATATGCCATACCTTCTTTGAACACAGTTGAACCAATGTTCACAAATGCACAATCTACAGTCAATCCTTGAGACTTGTGAATAGTTACAGCATATGCTAGAGAAAACGGAAACTGCTTCCTACGTACATATAAGTCTTTCACAAGCATGAAACGAACTGAACAACGACAAATATCTTTAACTTCTTCTATCTGATCAAATTTTATTTTTAAACATTCAATTCCATCTTTTTTCTGATAATTAATAAAACCCACAACTCTTCCCATAGCTCCATTAACTAAACCTTTTTCAACATCCAAATTTCTCCTTAAAAATACTCTACAGTTCATGCAAACATATAGATTTTTTTCTAATCCAGCTGTTTTGGAAATGTTCTTCTCTAGTGAATCCAATTTATTTTTCAGTGTGCCTGTTAATGTGATAGTAATTCTTCCATCCTCAATTTTGTCCACTGCTTCCAATTTCCTGATATCTTCCTTTTCCAATTTCAAAAGCTCCTCATTGAATATTGAGCATTCACGTAGAGTTGGCATTAAGCAGATGACACTTTTCTTTTCTGCAATGTTCTTGTATATCTTCTCTGCAACTATTTCTTCCTTTGGAAATAAATTATGTAGCAACCGACTCTGTAATGCTTTTGTGCCGGCTTCAGTGAGTAGTCCAATTCTGATATCTTTCAGAATACTTCCATATTCTTCATCGTTTGCTTGCCTCATATTAGTAGTAAGTTCCTTGTACTCAAAGAAGGACCAAATATTTGCATTACCGATGCTTCCCAATGACTTCTTTGTGTCTTCATGTGTCACAGTATTAAACACTGGTTGTCCTTTAACTGGAGTAAGCTGTAGAAGATCCCCAAAAACTATGACATGTTTTCCACCAAATAACACGTCATAGTCTGTCCTTAGAATTTGCTGCATTCTTAAATGCACAAAGGCAAGCATTAAGTTTGATACCATGCTCACCTCCTCAATAATGAGAACTTGCATCTTCTTCAATACTCTTGAAACTTCCAAGCATGCTTCTCCAGTTAGCTTGTTGTATTGTATTTTGTTCTCATGCTCCACTGGTAACATTAGCAAACGATGTAAGGGGATTCCTTTTATGTTATATGCTGCTAACCCAGTTGGAGCAGTAACCACACAAGACAAAGTAGAATCCGTTTTTTGCTGTAGGTAGCTTCTGATGACTTTTATTAAGAAACTTTTTCCAGTTCCAGCTTGTCCACTTACATACATCCTGATTGGATGAAATGATGTGCATGAGCACTCTTTTTTTTCATGTAGAAATCCGTGATCAATTTTGTTTCTGATCTCTTCATAAATTTGTTGCTGCTCTTCGTTCAGTTGTCTTTCCAAATTTTGTAAGTCTATAAATTCTTCTTGAGCTTGATTCATAGCCGTTTCCACTTCATTCATGGCTATTGATGCTTCATTTTCAACGATTGGTTGTCCTAGGGGATCTTGACTGAGTGTTCCTGAACTTTGGCTGTCCTGAGAACTGTCTCTAGCTACTTCTGCTGCAATTGTAGTTTCCTGTTCAATTTCTTCATTTAACATTTGCAGATAAGTTGAGAATGTACTGCATTGTATGCTGTCTTTGCAAGCATTAAAAGAATCTTCATAGCTTTGAAATTCTCCCAGTAGTTCATCCTCTGTACGCCATGGTTTAAACAGCTGTAAAAGAGCCAAGTAGTAAAATTCCTTTTTGTCAGTACTGTCGCAACTCAGCTTCCTGTGATTTATCAAACTTCCTTTTGTTTGCTTCACCAAACATCCTTCCTCACCAATGACTTTATATTTTCCATTGTTGATGTCTTCTGCGGCTTTCCGTGAATAAATGTAGTTCTGCAGCACTTCATACAGACACATGTTCTCCAGATGATGACTTCTCTTTGGGTAATATGTGTCCAACATGTTTGATTTAAAAATATCTGTACTTTCTGGGTCATTCTCGGCCAAATATTCAATTTCTCCAACAGATTTCAGTACCCGATTTCTCATTGCTGCAAGGCTTAAACTTGCCCAAATTATTCTTCTTGATTTCGAGTAGAGACTTGCAGAAGATAACCTATCTGAACATTCGTAGGATCCAATTTCTCGATGCGATAACATCTTTAAACTGAAACTGTACAGCTTCTTACTGACAGTCTTCTCGTGAGAAATCTCTTCCCACATTTCCTTCAATTCTGTTTTTTCTGATTTCGTAATGTAAGACGTTACATATCGAGCAACAGCAATGGAATTGTCAGCTACATACTGTATATCCATGTTAGCATTCCACATGGATAAAATGACTGGGTTGTAGTCATTTATATTTTTTGATTCTTCTTTTCTTTTAAGGTTGTAGGTATTCTTAGGTGATTTTCTTGTGATAGTATGTCTCACAGATGACATAAAACTGTTTACTCTTCCATTTGAAAGAACAGGTCTAGGAAATCCAAATCGACATTTAGTGTAGTATTTATCTTTGCTCTTGTATTTCCGTCGACAGTATTTTCCACACCGATGACTTTGGAAACGTAAAACTTGCTCCTTTAACTTTTTCTCTTCTGTGCTTTTTGGTATAGCACATGTTGCATATTCTTCAATGTAAGATAACACTGCTTCATCAGCATCTGTTCCAAACTTTGGGGCATCCTTGATCCACAACAGCATATGAATATGAGGAGCACCTCTTGCCTGGTACTCTTTTCTTCAAAAGAAATCCACTACTTCTCCTAGAGGTGGATTTTTTTTATTGCAGATGAAGGACATCATAGCCTCAAATCTATGATTGAAATATCTGCAAACATTAACCGGATCCAATGAGCACAGTTCTCCTGCTGTCTTGTATTCGATGTTTTTAATGTTTGAATTTGCCTCTCGTAGAAAATCCAGTAAATCATCCCAAGCGTACTCAGCACAGCTTAGGGTAAGGAACCATGTTGGTGTTCCTAAATTCCGTAACATGCATTTTAATTCACCATGGCGTCGGTACCAATATTCATTTGTCCCACGCTGACAAGCCATCAGATTGATCAGTTGTGTTTCCAAATGATCATCTCGGTGCTGCACTTTCTCCATAAAATCCTTAGCAGACACATTTTGTAAATGTACTCCACTTTTTAAAATGTGATTTACTGCATAAGACAGTGCAGACAAGTCGCTTTCAAATAAAAGATGGAACAAATAAGGAATACTTTGTCGAAATCTGGGATCTTCAGCATATAGTCTTGTAGTCCGATACTCAGAAGCTGGAATCTGTTCTGGACGTTCATCGTATCGTCCTCCTTTTCCTTTAGGAAACAGCTGGGGAAAACATCGAGCTTCCAAGCTCTTCTCCCATACACTCACGGGAGTTCCTTTTGCTTTCTTCATCTGAAACAGATCAATATTGTCTCCCATAACTTCTTTTGAATGAAGAGGATGTATGCTAAAATGTTCATAAATTTCTTCTTCCTTTGACTTGTCCACTTTTTCAATTTGTCCAGTTGGTGTTTCTGTGTCTTCTTGTAAATCTTCTTCTTCTTCTTCTTCTATATAAATTGATTCATACCATTTGTTATTCCTTTTCAAATACAAATTTGCTCTTTGTACTTTCCGTACATCTACCAGCTCCTGCCAAATCTTCTTATTCTTTGTAGGTACACCATTAACCAGAATAATTAATGGTTCAGTTTCCAAAGTATCCGCATCAATAGTTTCCATATTTTTTTTCAAATCCAAGGGCAAATACACCACTCTACCTTTTAAACCTCTCAGTAAATCTGAAGGAGGTAATTTACCAGTTTTGGGCTCCATACGTACTATGGTCTGGAACGGATGAACACATTGAATGAGTATAGACTCATATGTATTTAATTCAGAAAGTTCAGCAGGAATAGCATCCAATTCTAAATTATTATGTACAGCTCTGGTCGGCATTCTATTTTCCTCTAACTTGTTGTAACAGTATTTACAAATACGCTGATCTTCACCCAATTCAAAACAATTTTCAAGAAATATATATGTGGCAAAATCCTTCCACTTATAATTATCTTCATTTTCACTCTTTCTGTAGAGATCAACATTCCTAGTTTGTTTTCTATAATGAGTTCTGCGGCAACAAATACAAGTAATATTTGGTCTTTCATTAGAGATTATTGCAAATTTTGTTATGTGATCATTAAATGTCTTACTTACAGAGGGTTCTACATTCTCTTCCACTTCTTCCTCATTTACTGTGTCCTTTTCTGCACTGTTTTGTTCAGGACCAAAGTAACAAAACTGAATTTCATCAACAACCTTCTCTACATCTGATACCGATCCACGGAACAGAGCCCTATTCAATTCATCTAACTTTATTGCTGGACTTTTAGCAAAATACAACCGTCTCACAAACTTTCTCATTTCAGTATGATGAACAGCCAGCATTCTAAAATGATGGAAAACACTATTACACACTTTTCTAGATAGACAAGCCAGAGAATGACCCGGCAAACCAGTATTCTCTCTCACTCTGCATGGATCTAGACTTTGAAGCACCTTAATCTTCTGTTTTACACATTTTTTACTATATTCTCTTAGAAACTCACGAAATTTATCAATAGATTCCTGACGCACAGTGCAAATACTACTACAATTCCAAGTGTACACTGGGGCTTTAGGACGTCTCCCCATAGCCTCATCCGCCATCACTTGTACCTCATCTCTTGGAACCATTATCTCCTTCTCCATTATGCAACCATTTTTCACTTCGTAAGCACGACCTCTGGTGTCAACTGCATGCAGCAAACTATTACTTTGAAAATAGCTCTCTTCATTAAAAAAAGGTTCACTACTTGAACTATGCATCCATTTTCCTAAAAACACTTTACAAAAGTTTGTTCTGTTCACTACTCTTTTCCTTTTGCTTTGTGATTTCAGTACATTAACCATTTTATCTAATATACACATCCTATTCAAAATTAAAATGAATAGTTTCCTTTTTAATTCTAATGCCTTTGCTGCAATGGCTTCAATTTCTTTTTTTCTCTTGTAAAATTTAGCCTTTTGCTTATATTTCTTCACATCCTTTATCTAATTGGACATAACTCTTCTCTGAAACATTTTTCTACGTATCTCTTTAAACGCTGTTTTTCTGTTTAAGTTAATCTTTTTAGTTGCAGAAGGTATATTTGCATTAACTAAATTCTCAATTTTTTCCTGTCCTTTTCTATTGAAAACATTCTTTCCAGTACAGACATTTTGTACATTTTTCCTTTTTTTGAATATGTTCTTTAAAAAATCTTTTGTCTGCTTACCAGAAGATTTTTTCTTTTTCCCAACATGAGCATCTCCAACTAACTTAGGTCCTCCAGTTGTCTTCAAATATAGGTTTTTTTTGTGGTCTTTCTTTACTCTGGATTTTGTAGGCATCTTAAATTTTGTTCACTGCTCTTCAGCAATCCCTGAAAAAAATTCCTTTATTTTATTTAAATATATTACTACATTTTTTATGTTCTTTAGAAATCTTAAAATACTATAAACCCCTTTCCTATAAATGAAAATCACAATAACACCTTCACAAATTAAATATCTAAAAATAATTCCTGTGTGCACACAAAGTCATGCTTTGAAATTAGACAGAAAACGAAATTTCTTTGCCAATTGCAAAGCATACTTTCTACTACTTTTTAGGCAAGTGAATAGTACTTTTACAGACTGACACATTATGAATCCACTTTTCAGATTCTGATAAAAGCACATGTCCAAACAGCTTTTTCAGACCAGCACCATGTGTAACCTGGGTGACTGACTACACTCCAGCAAGGACAACCAGCCTTAGTGATGCTGAATGTATTTGCATTACTGACTGAAACCTCAAACCCCACTCGCTTGTGAATACTGTGCATGATTCCACAGGGTAAGCAGCTGGGTGTGTGCTAAGAGTGTGCTTCTGCACAAAAAAATGGCTCCCCCTTTCCATCTAATGCAACTGTGAAATCACCAGAGCAATACGCAATAAATCTCTGCCTGTAATTCCTCTTTGCACACAGAGTCATGTTTTCATATTAGTCACAAAACGAAATTTCTTTGCCAATTTGAAAGCACACTTACTACTCTTTTTTTTGGCAAGTGATAAACACTTTTACAGACTGACACATTTTGAATCCACTTTTCAGATTCTTAAAAAAGCACATGTCCAAACTGCTTTTTCAGACCAGCACCATGTGTAACCTGGGTGACTGACTACACTCCAGCAAGGGCAACCAGCCTTAGTGATGCTGAATGTTTTTGCATTACTGACTGAAACCTCAAACCCCACTCGCTTGTGAATACTGTGCATGATTCCACAGGGTAAGCAGCTGGGTGTGTGCTAAGAGTCTGCTTCTGCACAAAAAAATGGCTCCCCCTTTCCATCTAATGCAACTGTGAAATCACCAGAGCAATATGCAATAAATCTCTGCCTGTAATTCCTCTTTGCACACAGAGTCATGTTTTCATATGAGTCACAAAACGACATTTCTTTGCCAATTTGAAAGCACACTTACTACTCTTTTTTTTGGCAAGTGATAAACACTTTTACAGACTGACACATTATGAATCCACTTTTCAGATTCTTAAAAAAGCACATGTCCAAACTGCTTTTTCAGACCAGCACCATGTGTAACCTGGGTGACTGACTACACTCCAGCAAGTGCAACCAGCCTTAGTGATGCTGAATGTATTTGCATTACTGACTGAAACCTCAAACCCCACTCGCTTGTGAATACTGTGCATGATTCCACAGGGTAATCAGCTGGGTGTGTGCTAAGAGTCTGCTTCTGCACCAAAAAATGGCTCCCCCTTTCCATCTAATGCAACTGTGAAATCACCAGAGCAATACGCAATAAATCTCTGCCTGTAATTCCTCTTTGCACACAGAGTCATGTTTTCATATTAGTCACAAAACGAAATTTCTTTGCCAATTTGAAAGCACACTTACTACTCTTTTTTTTGGCAAGTGATAAACACTTTTACAGACTGACACATTATGAATCCACTTTTCAGATTCTTAAAAAAGCACATGTCCAAACTGCTTTTTCAGACCAGCACCATGTGTAACCTGGGTGACTGACTACACTCCAGCAAGGGCAACCAGCCTTAGTGATGCTGAATGTATTTGCATTACTGACTGAAACCTCAAACCCCACTCGCTTGTGAATACTGTGCATGATTCCACAGGGTAAGCAGCTGGGTGTGTGCTAAGAGTCTGCTTCTGCACCAAAAAATGGCTCCCCCTTTCCATCTAATGCAACTGTGAAATCACCAGAGCAATACGCAATAAATCTCTGCCTGTAATTCCTCTTTGCACACAGAGTCATGTTTTCATATTAGTCACAAAACAAAATTTCTTTGCCAATTTGAAAGCACACTTACTACTCTTTTTTTTGGCAAGTGATAAACACTTTTACAGACTGACACATTTTGAATCCACTTTTCAGATTCTTAAAAAAGCACATGTCCAAACTGCTTTTTCAGACCAGCACCATGTGTAACCTGGGTGACTGACTACACTCCAGCAAGGGCAACCAGCCTTAGTGATGCTGAATGTTTTTGCATTACTGACTGAAACCTCAAACCCCACTCGCTTGTGAATACTGTGCATGATTCCACAGGGTAAGCAGCTGGGTGTGTGCTAAGAGTCTGCTTCTGCACAAAAAAATGGCTCCCCCTTTCCATCTAATGCAACTGTGAAATCACCAGAGCAATACGCAATAAATCTCTGCCTGTAATTCCTCTTTGCACACAGAGTCATGTTTTCATATTAGTCACAAAACGAAATTTCTTTGCCAATTTGAAAGCACACTTACTACTCTTTTTTTTGGCAAGTGATAAACACTTTTACAGACTGACACATTTTGAATCCACTTTTCAGATTCTTAAAAAAGCACATGTCCAAACTGCTTTTTCAGACCAGCACCATGTGTAACCTGGGTGACTGACTACACTCCAGCAAGGGCAACTAGCCTTAGTGATGCTGAATGTTTTTGCATTACTGACTGAAACCTCAAACCCCACTCGCTTGTGAATACTGTGCATGATTCCACAGGGTAAGCAGCTGGGTGTGTGCTAAGAGTCTGCTTCTGCACAAAAAAATGGCTCCCCCTTTCCATCTAATGCAACTGTGAAATCACCAGAGCAATATGCAATAAATCTCTGCCTGTAATTCCTCTTTGCACACAGAGTCATGTTTTCATATTAGTCACAAAACGAAATTTCTTTGCCAATTTGAAAGCACACTTACTACTCTTTTTTTGGCAAGTGATAAACACTTTTACAGACTGACAAATTATGAATCCACTTTTCAGATTCTTAAAAAAGCACATGTCCAAACTGCTTTTTCAGACCAGCACCATGTGTAACCTGGGTGACTGACTACACTCCAGCAAGGGCAACCAGCCTTAGTGATGCTGAATGTATTTGCATTACTGACTGAAACCTCAAACCCCACTCGCTTGTGAATACTGTGCATGATTCCACAGCGTAAGCAGCTGGGTGTGTGCTAAGAGTCTGCTTCTGCACCAAAAAATGGCTCCCCCTTTCCATCTAATGCAACTGTGAAATCACCAGAGCAATACGCAATAAATCTCTGCCTGTAATTCCTCTTTGCACACAGAGTCATGTTTTCATATTAGTCACAAAACGAAATTTCTTTGCCAATTTGAAAGCACACTTACTACTCTTTTTTTTGGCAAGTGATAAACACTTTTACAGACTGACACATTATGAATCCACTTTTCAGATTCTTAAAAAAGCACATGTCCAAACTGCTTTTTCAGACCAGCACCATGTGTAACCTGGGTGACTGACTACACTCCAGCAAGGGCAACCAGCCTTAGTGATGCTGAATGTATTTGCATTACTGACTGAAACCTCAAACCCCACTCGCTTGTGAATACTGTGCATGATTCCACAGGGTAAGCAGCTGGGTGTGTGCTAAGAGTCTGCTTCTGCACAAAAAAATGGCTCCCCCTTTCCATCTAATGCAACTGTGAAATCACCAGAGAAATACGCAATAAATCTCTGCCTGTAATTCCTCTTTGCACACAGAGTCATGTTTTCATATTAGTCACAAAATGAAATTTCTTTGCCAATTTGAAAGCACACTTACTACTCTTTTTTTTGGCAAGTGATAAACACTTTTACAGACTGACACATTTTGAATCCACTTTTTAGATTCTTAAAAAAGCACATGTCCAAACTGCTTTTTCAGACCAGCACCATGTGTAACCTGGGTGACTGCCTACACTCCAGCAAGGGCAACCAGCCTTACTGATGCTGTATGTATTTGCATTACTGAGTGCAACCTCAAACCCTTAAAGTATTCCTTATTTTTACCAGTACACCTTAATTTATCGTGAAAACATAGTCCATATTATTTTACATGTTCCTCACATTTAAATTTCTCCCAAAACAGAAAATGATAAACACAACTTCAACAAAAAGAATTCCATTTCTATTATTCATTTCTTAATTTACCATATACATCCCCTCTCAAACTCTAAACTCACCTTTAAAATTAGTTAGCTGTGAAAGAAATGTGGCACTCAAACAGCAGATTATCAGAGCCAGGATCTCTGTTCTTTACACCTCTCTCCTCTCAGCAGAACCAGATAATGGCAAACTTTCCCTCTCTTTTTCCACACATATACATGTTAATTTCAAATCTCAGTGCTTCCCCCTTTCTTTCAAATGTAATCACACATTTCTATTGGTTGAAAACCAACCCTTTTCCAGAAGTACCCTTCCCCCAACTTGACTTCTGCCTAGTACCCTTCCCCCAACTTGACTTCTGCCTTCTACCATAGCAACAGCTCATGGAACACTGCTGTGCGGAGTTAGGTCAGAAGTTCACCAAACAATGTTTCAATTCCACAGAGCAAGAGTGCTTGACTTTTCAAACCTAACAGCAAATCCATAGTACTGTTCTTTGGTAACACATTTTTCTGTACCAATACAAAACATGCTTCTATTAATTTACACATACAGCCTAGTTTTTATTCTAGAATGGTATGAAACAGCCAATCAGTTCTTTTTTTTATAAAAAAAATATGTATGCCTCCATTTCCAAACTGTCTTTCATTTCTTTTTACCATTCTACTGAATTACACCTCCTGAGTGCATCCAGTTCTCCTTTGAAGATGTTCACAGTGTGGATTGTAGGGCACAGCTATGTCTTCTGGAGTGAAAAGTATGCAGAGAAAACAGATATGGTGAGAGACCTTGCTTTGCCAAATGTAGACATTAAATGGATTGGTCAGAGAGGGTTAAAGTGGCACCAATTGATGCCATTGGTGAAATCCTTCATGCAAATCCAACACCCTGACCTCATAATAGTGCACTGTGGTGGCAATGACCTAGGCACTTTGACTGGGGTAGGTCTGGAAATGCTTATGAAGGACACCTTTGCACAACTGTTTTCACTTTTCCCTAAAACTGCCTTTGTGTTTTCTAACATATGCCAAAGGCAAAAATGGAACTGGTCCAATCATTTCTGTCCGCAGATTGACAAAGCAAGAAAGCACGTCAACAAATCTGTTTCTGCTTTCCTCCGTGACTATGGTATGGGTTCCATTTACCACAACAACTTGCGTTACGACATGCAAGACATTTATAGAGGAGATGGTGTGCACTTCAATGATGAAGGGAACAGAGTCTTCCTCTTGAACCTTAGACTCTGCATCGGTACTTACTTGTAGGTACCACTAAAAAATCACTTCATAAACACAACGGCTCTTTTTAGAGCCCCCTAATATCTAAACTCTTAAATCTGCATTTCATTTCTTTTCTTTTATTTTTTTTCTACCGTACGCGTACGTTGAGCTTACCGTACGCGTACCCCGCGTTTTTTTAAAAAATCAATAAATGTTTTCTTTGTACTTTTCTGTCCTTCTTTGACCCCCCTTACAAATGTTAGGGGGTCTGTAACTCTCTCCCTTGCCCCCTTTTCAAGATATCACTCTTTTTTTTCTGAGTGAAACACACGAAATGGCGGCCGCCGCTTCCTGGTTTCGACCGATTCGAATGTTTACTAAGATCTAACAGCCAATCAGAATCGCGCTCACGCACGTCACCGTACGCGTACGGTAAGCGCACCGTAAGCGCACCGTAAGCTGGCTCAGATATATATATTGATTTAAAGGCTATTTTCTCAGAATCTACTGAACAGATTTACACCAAACCTACAAAAGGCACTTCCTTGACCTGAGGACTACCTCTCTGCCAAATTTCAAGTAATTCTGTTCAGCCGTTCGGGCTGTAGCTGTGTCTAAAGGTCCTATGGAAAAATGCATGGGAAAAACGCGTTTTGGGACCCCCCTTTTATCTCAGCCCCCGCTTGACGAATCCCCCCGAGACTTTCAGGGTAGGAGCGTAGCGTAGCGCCCCACCTATTTTGAAAAATTCGTGAGGATTCGTCAACCGGCGCCAAAGTTATTCAAAATAGAATGTTGCGGATTTCCTATGGAAACGTGGTCCTAACTATAACTACCTACTGGCGACTGCCAGTAGGTAATATATATATATATATATATATATATATATATATATATATATATATATATATATATATATATATATATATATATATATATATATATATATATATATATGTGTGCAACCAATATCATACACACACACATTTATATATTTGTGTATATTACCTACTGGCGGTCGCCAGTAGGTAGTTATAGTTAGGACCACGTTTCCATAGGAAATCCGCAACATTCTATTTTGAATAACTTTGGCGCCGGTTGACGAATCCTCGCGAATTTTTCAAAATAGGTGGGGCGCTACGCTCCGCTCCTACCCTGAAAGTCTCGGGGGGATTCGTCAAGCGGGGGCTGAGATAAAAGGGGAGTCCCAAAACGCGTTTTTCCCATGCATTTTTCCATAGGACCTTTAGACAGGGCTACAGCCCGAACGGCTGAACAGAATTACTAGAAATTTGGCAGAGAGGTAGTCCTCAGGTCAAGGAAGTGCCTTTTGTAGGTTTGGTGTAAATCTGTTCAGTAGATTCTGAGAAAATAGCCTTTAAATCAATATATATATCTGAGCCAGCTTACGGTGCGCTTACGGTGCGCTTACCGTACGCGTACGGTGGCGTGCGCGAGCGCGATTCTGATTGGCTCTTAGATCTTAGTAAACATTCGAATCGGCCGAAACCAGGAAGCGACGGCCGCCATTTTCTCTCTCGCACTGAGAGTGATTTTTAAAATTTAAAGGCCAAAAACATGTAAAGGGGCTGTTTAGACAGCTCCCACACACATAGGCATGTCTAGCGTAACGTGGGCACGCGGTGCGCGTAGCGCACCGCGTGCCCACCGTGCGTGCATGGCACTAACTGCGTAAGCGCACCGTGCGCGCACAGAACGAACTGCGTTAAGTGGGCGCGCACGCCACGAATGGCGTAAAGTAACTTAGCATTTAAAAAACCGTACAAATTCACTGAAAAAACCATAGGTTTCACACACGTTATAGTTAGGAATTAGCATTTAAAAAACATTGCAAATTCACTGAAAAAACCATAGGTTTCACACATGTTATAGTTAGCGGAAATTTTACTGATAAAAAACCAATGAAATTCCCCCGTTATAGTTACTGCAGGCAACTATAACTCACGCGACCGCAATCTTCTGCTGATGACATATGTGTCTTTATGAAAAATAAATATTTGTAATATATGTATAGCTAAAAATGTATGGAAGAAGACATGGGCAAATAAGTGTCTAAATACAGTATTAGCATCAGCAGAGGATTGCGGTCGCGTGAGTTATAGTTGCCTGCAGTAACTATAACGGGGGAATTTCATTGGTTTTTTATCAGTAAAATTTCCGCTAACTATAACATGTGTGAAACCTATGGTTTTTTCAGTGAATATATATATATATGTGTATATATATATACACATATATATAAATGTGTGTGTGTATGATATTGGTTGCACATATTAAATGAGACTGCAACAATGGCAACAAGTAGAGACTCAAAAAGAAGCAGCAGACAAGCTGTTTTCACCAAACTCCATGAACATAAGGGGAATACAAAATGGTAATTCTATGGTGGAAAATGACACCCAAACAAAAAAACAATTATGGGACAAATTGTGGAAAACCCTCAAACAAGAACAATATAATGGTGGGATGCCACAACACTACAGAAATATGTGGACTGTGAGAGAGTCCCTCTGGGATTAAGAATCTTCATTACACCAACATTTAATAACCCAGATCCAGATCTAGTAGAGGAGTGGGCAACAAATAATGACAATTGTTCAACTGTCATGTTACAATTACTAATCAAATACCCTAACCAAGACATTGAGAGACTAACTGGAGAAAGTGATAAGCTAATAGAGCTATTAAAAACAAATATACTGAGACAGAGTTCGAAAATGAAATGAAGAAACTCAATGCTAGATTGGGCAAAGTGGAGGAAGAAATTAAAGCAAAAAAACAACGAAAATTCTACAGAGTCCAGATTGACTATGAGAAGGGTCAGATATTGACATTTGGCTGGAAGTTTGACCAATTAAGGGAAATAAATAAAACTGCTACAGTATCTGCACCAACCATGACCATTAAGAATAGAGAAGAAAACCAAGTAACAACTGGAGCCACAGGCGGCATACCAGATCCTAATGTAAGCGATGCGAGTGAATGCGATGCATCAATCCAAACTGAAATTTTAGGAGTAAAATCAAAAATGTTTAAAGAGTTTGACCTTATGGCTCAAGGAAGACAAGCAACCAAGGGGAACCAGATACTGCAAGGAAATGCAGGTATAGGACGCGGAGGCAGAGGAGGCGCCAAAAGAGGCGCAAAGAAACAAGGAAACTTGGACGGCTTTGTGAGAACGAAAACAAGAGTCCAGACAGCATCAAAATGACTGATAAATTAACTGTGGTAAATCTCTCTGGTTACATTTTATCTGAGGCAGAAAATGATTATACAAATAGCATAATTGATTTGTTTGTTTCATTTTATCAGGAAATTAACACTTAACAAATGATATGTTATATGTTATGTTATGTTATCGTGTATTTATACAGCGCACAAATACTCATGAGTGTCCTGGCGCGCAGAGTGACCGTGACAAAGTGGAGCAAAGAATTTAAATCGGCTGAGTAAAAAGAAAAGTTTTAAGTTGTTTTTTTAAAAGTCTGAAGTCCTGAATATACCGTAGTTCCGAGGGAAGGGAATTCTATGCTATTGAAGCTCTAACGGAGAGGGACTGACCCCCCAGCCGCGTCCTACGGAATCGAGGGATCGCCATCTGTCGTTGAGTGGCTGAGCGCAAAGATCTTCTGGGGGCATAAAAAGCAAAGCGCTTCCTGATATACGATGGTCTAAGGCCATGCAGGGCTCTATGAGCCAGAGTGAGGGCTTTAAATTGCACTCGGTGAGCCACAGGAAGCCAATGCAGATCTTGTAAATGCTGTCGTACGCTAGATCTTCCAGAGATGTTAAACAGAACTCTAGCCGCGGCATTCTGTACGGTTTGCAATTTTTTTAACAAGTAACCGGGGATGCCAATATACAGAGCATTGGCATAGTCAATGTGGGAGGGAATGAGGGCACGGGTGACCATTTCCTTGGCTGGCCTCGGTAGCGTGGGGAAGAACCTTCTTAGTGACTTGAGAGTACCAAAGCAGACTCCGGTGAGTTTCTTAATTTGCACCGAAAACCGAAGGTCTTCTCCAAACCAGACCCCCAAGTTCTTTGCTGGATCGCCCTCTGAATTGGGTCGTAGGAAGTCTGGCGGCCACAAGGTTTCTCTAAAGGAAGGAGGAAACTGACCATACAGAACTAAGATGCAGAAAATGCAAACCACAAAAGACAAACCTTTCCTCCTTGCTATAGAAGATATCGACATGCTACACACTATGGGGGACCTTGAGGGGCCGGTGGGTTGGATTGATAATCCAATTTAAACTTGTGAAATGATGATGTGACAGTTGATTTGGCAAGTGAAAGTGGATTTAAACCTAAATCTATTTTTTTACCCCAGATTACCAATGATGCTATTGAGGTATTTGAAAAGGGTATGGTAAATGAATTGAGAAATATGGCTAGAAAAAGGAAATTTGTACAAGGGAATCTGAATTGGAAAAAAAGAAAAGCATTGAATGAATTAAAGAATAACAGACCGGTGGTGATCAAAAAATCCGATAAAGGTGGGAATGTAGTTGTTTGGCCAATTGCAGAAGGAAGAGGCAGTTGAATGATGAGACCAGTTATGTAATATCCACTAGGGTTAAATCTAACCAAAGAATTGAGATACACAAAAATCAGTTAAATGAATGGAAAGATGAACTTTTGATTGATGATAATGAATATGTATATTTGAACTGCAATTTCCTAAATTACTGGCATTGTATATGCTACCCAACTGCATAAAAACAGCACTAAGCCTCCAGGGAGACAGATAGTGTCCTCAAGAGAAAGCATGTATGAAAACACGCCGAAGTATATAGACCATTTTTTAATAACATATGTACTAGCACTTCCTTCATACATCCAAGACACTGGTGACTTTTTGCGCCAAATAAATGACATTATATGGGAAAAGAACGTTATGCTTATGACGCTAGATGTCAACAGCTTGTACACGTGTATACAACAAGAACTGGGACTTAATGCCTGCAGACACTTTTTGAGATCTTGTTCATTATCTTATCTGTTACATACAGAGATGATTTTGAGGATGATCTATATCTGTTTAACAAACAACTTTTTTACCTTTGATGGGGACTTTTATGGGTAAACCAGGGGACTGCAATGGGGACTTGCTTTGCTCTCAGTTTCGCATGGTTGTACCTGGGATACTTGGAGGAACAAATAGTCAACAACATCAGACTGTTTGAGGACCATGCGGTCCTCTGGGTGAGGTAAATTGATGACATATTCTGCATTTGGAATGGGACAAAAGATGAAGCAGACGATCTGGTCACTTTACTTAACAGTAATGACCTAAATTTACAATTTACCTGTCTTGTAAGTCCCACCGAGATTGAATTTCTTGAAATCAAAATAAGAGTATGCAATGACAAATTAGAGAGCGACCTTTTCCGCAAAAAAACAGCGGGCAATAGCACACTTCATGCAGCTAGTTGTCATCCAAAGAACCTTATTGAAAGTATTCCCTACGGGAAACTACTCAGAGCCAGAAGAAACTGCAGTTTAGAGGAAACTTTTGATAAAGAAATGTCTGAAGTGAGAGGAAGTTTTATAGAAAGGGGCTAATCCAGAAAGGGCATTGAACAGGAATACGACAGGGCTCAAAATGTCAAGAGAGCGAACCTTTTAGTACAAAAGGCTAAAACTGAAAAGGAGCAACCAGTTAGATTTATAACTGAGTTCAGTACCTAAGCGTAGGACCTCAAGAGTCTTAATAAATTCTGGAATGTTCTTCAAACTGATGAAACCTTAGCAAAATCAGTGGGGGATCATGCACAAGTCACCTTTAAAAGGTGTTTATCATTGAAGGATGTGTTGTGCCGTAGCACTATACAAGAGATATACAGCAAAAGCAGTATAAAAGATCTCTATACCTGCGGTGCATGTAAAGCCTGCAGGAATAGTAACAATTGTAAGGAGGTGCAACTTTCTCAGAGAAAACAAGCTTTCATTATTGGTAAACACTCATCATGTAATTCTGACTTTTGTGTATCCTACTTGGAATGTCCATGTTCACAGTATTATTATTGGTAGTACTATTCACAAAGCCAAAAAGAGAATTCTTGAACACTTACGAGCACTTACAAATGAAGATAAACAGTATCCAATGGCGAGACATTTCAAAGAGAGACATAATAAAGATACAAGTTTGTTGAAGTTTTGCGTACTGGATAGAATCCCAATTCTAGAGAGAGGGGGCAATAGAACCCAAATATTGCGCAGAATAGAGTCCAAGATAATCATTAAATATGAAACCGTTTCCAATCGGTTTGAATAGGGACGAAGAACTATCTGTACATTTGGGAGCATTATTACTGTTTTAGGATTTTGCTAAATTTCAGAAATTGGAGAAATATTTCGACATGTGGTGTAAAGAAAAGAAGTTAACAGGTTTTTAATTGAATATGTTAGTTGATCTAATACTGTTTTTTAATGTTTTGTAGGTTACACAGGGATTGAAGAATGCAAAAGAGCTTACATCTTTGGGAAATCGTCCCACAGTGGAGTTATGTAGTGCCCATTTAAAGAAGGTGATGTTTTTGTATATGGTTAGAGCTGTCATATGGCCCACTGGGGCAGAATTGGACTATAATGAGGATTGCATAAATCAGTATATACCCACTGGGGCAGAACTGTAAGAAAATCCTCTTTGAGGTGTTACAGAAGAGCAAGTCTGTACATTACCCACATTGGGTGAATTGTAAAGATTGATCTGAAAATGAGAAAAAAATGAGAAATATTGTCCTTATTTTGTTGACGGCACTGTATAATTTATAAATGTATTATCACCAAAACATGTATGATTGTCAGTAACTGATTGAACTCCAGTTTTAGAAACGTAATGGTATAATTAATAACTCCACTACCCTATAAAATGGCTGCCAAATATAACAAATAGATAATCAGTGCCCTATGAAGCCCTATTTTCATGGTGATGGCTTGATCACATGTATTTATGTTGTAAGATGGTGAACCTAAACTGATTCGTGACCAAGAAGCTTTTGCTTCAAAACACGTCGGGATATTTTTCTTCTGTTGCTTTGATTAAATACGTATCAAAAAAGAGGGGGGGACTAGGAGCTTATTGTGGTCCAGGACACGTGCTCCATGTAATAATCTCAGACCAAACGGGGGTAACTGTTCCAAATGTGGGCACAATAGTTATCAAAGCAAACACAAAGAGTGATGAAATGTTTCAAACACTCACCCCAGTCACAGATCTGGGTTGAATCCATCACCATTCTTTAGCTCACATTGCCATCCCAGTTCAGACACAGCTATATGCAAATCAGTCTTGACCCTGTGCCTCATGGGAACAGTCCAGCCCGAACTGCCAAGCCATGTCTTCCCTGGACCGGAAACAAGCATCCTGGGACCGGTTTCAGGCTAACAGTCCTCATCAGTCAGGCTACCTTGAATCCAGTGGCAAAAGTGAGGAAGGGACCCACGTCTGGGCATACCCTCCCAACTTAGGGCGAACAAAGCAAACACAAAGAGATGATGGATGGAGTGTTGAAACTTTTCAAACACTCACCCCCAGTCACAGATCTGGTTTGAATCCATCACGATTCTTTAGCTCACTTTGCCACCCCAGTTCAGGCACAGCTATATGCAAATCAGTCTTGACCCTGTGCCTCATGGGAACAGTCCAGCCCGAACTGCCAAGCCATGTCTTCCCTGGACCGGAAAAAAGCATCCTGCAACCGGTTTCAGGCCACCAGCCCTCATCAGCCAGGCTAGCTTGAATTCAGTGGCAAAGTGAGTAAGGGACCCATGTAACACGAGTGTGGAAAATTCCGCGAGCGGAGCTAAGTTCACCGCCCAGAGTTACTCCTGTAGCAACCTAGTACGAAGTAATATGTTGCTCGCTAGGCTAGCGCGTGTTCGCCCGCACTGTAACAGTGGCAGGCGTGTAAGGGGTAGTTGCTGACAGCTATGCACCTGACGGCAACCCTGTTACGGTGCTGGCGAATATGCGCTAGCCTATGGAGCAACATATTATTTCATGCTAGGTTGCTACAGGAGCGGTCATTAATTGAGCTGAAGCCACCTTGTAGTTTTACACAAGGGTGGCCCTCCTCCTCTCTCCTTTTTTTAGTAGGGTTCTATACCCATTCACGGTTCTTTCACTCACTTCATTGGTCCTGGAGAAGTGCCAGGGATCTTTCTGACCATTTGTAGGGTGCAAAACATGTCGACAGAGAGTTACTAAGGCAAATCATTGCTCTATCAGTAACACACAACCTACGGGTTTTTTAGCCTGGCAGGGGAACCCACACATTAAACTTAGCTTCTTTTCGGTATACCTTAGCTAGTTTTAACATTCACTCACTCACTAATCTTTTTGAACCCTTTACCTCACACCCTCACTCATCATATGGCATTACCAATAAAAGATCTCCGCTAAAGCCCGTAGGGGATTGCAGTGCCGGCCCAACGAGGAGCAACGCCCGTTGATGAAGCATGACATCCCTCAGGATGTGTGAGAGCATCATGAGACAAGACTTAAGCTTACCTCTAGGCTGTGGGGTTTAGACCTAGGTTTTTTCCTGTTCCCTCCTCTCTCTCTTTTTATGTGGATAACTATTGTGCCCACATTTGGAACAGTTACTCCCCGTTTGGTCTGGGGCTTTGAAACAATAAACACACTTAATGAAATTGAGCCCTGACAGTCTCTTACAATTATAATTATCGTGATACAGAGGAGACGTGTGCGGAATATTGGAGGAGTTGCCACCTCCTTCAGGGCCGCTGGCACGTGAGGTGAGGGAATCAGCATTTTGGAGTAACAATATATATATATATATATATATATATATATATATATATATATATATATATATATATATATATGTATATATATATATATATATTACCAAACACCACGTCTCTAGAAAGAACGTGCGGCGCACTCGGGCTCAATCCAAAGGAATTAACTTTATTCGTTCTTCTCCGTGAAGACTAACAAACACACGCGTTCCGGGACCCTGCCCTTCGTCAGTGTTAGTTTGTCAAGTTCAAAGTTCACATTTAAATAACAAATACAATCATTGGTCGATTGGACTAGCGAGTGACATCGACATAGGACTTTACAGCTGGTCAACCACATTTCATCGTAACCATAGCGGCCATACTTGAATGACCTTGCAAACATGTAAATCATGTATTGTGCCTCGTGACACGTCATTGGATCACAATTTACTACAAAATGTGCATAATGTCATGCTAATGATAAACTATACAGTTAATTCAACATATGCCATTCATGTTCCAAGATGTCATAAAAGGTTATCCAGTGACCAAACAATGACATGACCACTAAGTCAAAGGCCGAAAGCATCTTGCTAGATTGTACAATTGCGCCTGCTCGCGGTAGAAATTAAATTAATTTGCTCAACCTCAGACTCGGATGTGTCTCTCTGATCCGCTACTCTGTTCCTAGAAGTTGCCGACTGTAGGGTTTTCCTCGGTATATCATACTTCCTGGCAAACGTCAGAACTCTCCCCGATTCGTAGTCGTGTTGATCTCTCGCAAACTTGCTTTGTTTGCGCCTTTTGATGTCATTTTCGTATGAAATCAATCTGCTTTTCATTTGACTTCTCAGGTTTTCTACCTCCGAGTGTTCCCCCAGAGTAGAGATCTGCTGCTCAATCTCATTGATTTCCTCCAGGAGTTTAGTTCTGTCGCTTTTGGCATATGTAATCAATATTTGTACCATTCCTTTGGAAGATGCCACCGTATGTTCTGCCCAGTCTTTTAATAAATTGGGGTCCGGATTTTCATATGAGGGGATGGTGTAAATACGGAGTCCCCGAGGTATACGGCCCACATCCAGATACCTCTGTAGGGAGGTCGCCTCCCACCACTTCCTGATTTCTTTTTCATAGGTGCGTTCTAGCTTCGTGAACCACTGATGAAGCTACAGAATATGTCAACATCCTTAATACTAATTCTTTGAATCTGCATTTCACCAGCTTGATGAGCAAGACTGAGGTACCCTTCCTAGACCTCTCAGTGTACGTAGCAGATGGTTTGATTTGCACTAAACTCTACCGCAAACCCACCGCAGGGAATTCAGTTTTACACTTTACCAGTCAACATCCACGGTCTCTCATCAACAGCATTCCTTATGGGGAGTTGCTGCGTCTTAAACGGAATTGCACACTCCCCATAGATTACACCAAGGCAGCAAGCGAATCGCTCAGAAGGTTCAGACAAAGAGGTTACACCGATACCCTCCTGAGCGAAACAGCCCTTAAGGTACAGTCTATTGAGAGACACTCCCTCCTTGGTATGGAACAACCCGAATTAAACAAAGCAAAAGATGATCCGGGTGGTCCCCGTCTCATTTTGGGCTACTCAACCAAGGCTGGAGTTATAAGAAAGCTAGTAGAAAAGAATTGGAGTATACTACAGACCGACAATATCATTGGTCAGGATACATCTTTTAAGCCGGAGGTGACTTATCGTAAAAGCAAGTCATTGAAAGACTTGTTGGTACGTAGCCACTTTTCCGACAAGGTCCCCAAGAACACTCCGTTAGGCTTCTACCCATGTGCCTCTTGCAAGGCCTGCAAAAACAGCAAAAAAGTGAAAGAATACAGTGTTCCACGCAGAATAGGAACACGTAGCATCAACAAATTTTTGAACTGTAATACCAGTTTTGTTGTTTATTGCCTGGTTTGCCCGTGTGGTCTCCAATACATCGGTAGTACAATCCACCCTGCCAAGAAACGTGTTTTGGAGCACACACGGGCAATCACGAACCGTGACACAACTTACCCTGTTGCCAGGCACTTTGCAGACAAACATGAATCCCGTAGTGACAAACTTAGCCACTTTTGCTTGGACGAGGTCCCCATCACTGAAAGAGGAGGAGACAGAGTAAGAGAGCTACGCCAGTTAGAGGCGCGTTTTATTATTGAATTACAAACTCGCACCCCTGGGGGCCTTAACATGGAAGAAGAATTATGGTCCTTCATTGGCTGAGCTTGTCCTTGCATAATTTCTGGTTTCCACATTTTTGCATAACACTATCACACCATTGAGAAATACCTGTAAACTGAGTGTTTTCCTTCTGCAACCTGTTTATTTTTCAATTGTGTTCATTGAGTATGCCCATCTGAGGGCTCAATTTTGCGTTCTAAAAACGATTGATACATTTCTGTACATATTGTATATAAGTGTGAGTGTATGCCCCTTTCACCTTTTCGTCCTTCTCCTTTTTTTTCAAAAATCAAAATTGAGTTTGTTACAGCACCATCGACAGGACCGCTGGTTAATTAATTTAATTTCTACCGCGAGCATTTTAGCTGTGGCTACGCCCATTGGAGGGCGCAATTGTACAATCTAGCAAGATGCTTTCGGCCTTTGACTTAGTGGTCATGTCATTGTTTGGTCACTGGATAACCTTTTTTGACATCTTGGAACATGAATGGCATATGTTGAATTAACTGTATAGTTTATCATTAGCATGACATTATGCACATTTTGTAGTAAATTGTGATCCAATGACGTGTCACGAGGCACAATACATGATTTACATGTTTGCAATGTCATTCAAGTATGGCCGCTATGGTTACGATGAAATGTGGTTGACCAGCTGTAAAGTCCTATGTCGATGTCACTCGCCAGTCCAATCGACCAATGATTGTATTTGTTATTTAAATGTGAACTTTGAACTTGACAAACTAACACTGACGAAGGGCAGGGTCCCGGAACGCGTGTGTTTGTTAGTCTTCACGGAGAAGAACGAATAAAGTTAATTCCTTTGGATTGAGCCCGAGTGCGCCGCACGTTCTTTCTAGAGACGTGGTGTTTGGTAGTAATTGATTGCGCTATCGCCCGCGCAAGTGGCGCACCCGCACTGCAGAGAGCAACGGAGTGGGGCGGTGTTGTTTTTTGCATATATATATATATGTTCCACCAAAGCGCCCTGTGCTTGGGAGCGCACACAACTCTGCTCTGCCCTCTGGCCTGAAGATGCAGTCTGCCTTCGTGTGCCACGTTTCATTCCTGTTGCCGACGCGTTTCAAGGTTTCTCAACCCCTTCTTCCTGGGCAATGAAAAAGACGACATCTGAAACTCGCAGCTGTTCTCATTTCCATCAATTTATTCATTTGTATGAGTTCTCATTGGACGGATGCATTACAATGCATGATGGGACAGCGAGTCTTCAGTGCGAGCCAAGTGCTTCTCCTTTAGTAAGGTCAGATGTACATTCTTATTATATTTTCCATTCTTTCCTATAGTAGGTGCAGCTCATTCTGGCAGGCTTAATGAGCATATAGAGCAAAGTGCTGATCCAGTACTGTTTACTACAAACCGGCAGCCTTCTTAAGCTGGTTGCATTCTTCCAGCCAAACAATGGTGCAGCTCCCCGCGGTCAGACTACCGCGTAAATATGTTCCACCAAAGCGCCCTGTGCTTGGGAGCGCACACAACTCTGCTCTGCCCTCTGGCCTGAAGATGCAGTCTGCCTTCGTGTGCCACGTTTCATTCCTGTTGCCGACGCGTTTCAAGGTTTCTCAACCCCTTCTTCCTGGGCAATGAAAAAGACGACATCTGAAACTCGCAGCTGTTCTCATTTCCATCAATTTATTCATTTGTATGAGTTCTCATTGGACGGATGCATTACAATGCATGATGGGACAGCGAGTCTTCAGTGCGAGCCAAGTGCTTCTCCTTTAGTAAGGTCAGATGTACATTCTTATTATATTTTCCATTCTTTCCTATAGTAGGTGCAGCTCATTCTGGCAGGCTTAATGAGCATATAGAGCAAAGTGCTGATCCAGTACTGTTTACTACAAGCCGGCAGCCTTCTTAAGCTGGTTGCATTCTTCCAGCCAAACAATGGTGCAGCTCCCCGCGGTCAGACTACCGCGTAAATATGTTCCACCAAAGCGCCCTGTGCTTGGGAGCACACACAACTCTGCTCTGCCCTCTGGCCTGAAGATGCAGTCTGCCTTCGTGTGCCACGTTTCATTCCTGTTGCCGACGCGTTTCAAGGTTTCTCAACCCCTTCTTCCTGGGCAATGAAAAAGACGACATCTGAAACTCGCAGCTGTTCTCATTTCCATCAATTTATTCATTTGTATGAGTTCTCATTGGACGGATGCATTACAATGCATGATGGGACAGTGAGTCTTCAGTGCGAGCCAAGTGCTTCTCCTTTAGTAAGGTCAGATGTACATTCTTATTATATTTTCCATTCTTTCCTATAGTAGGTGCAGCTCATTCTGGCAGGCTTAATGAGCATATAGAGCAAAGTGCTGATCCAGTACTGTTTACTACAAACCGGCAGCCTTCTTAAGCTGGTTGCATTCTTCCAGCCAAACAATGGTGCAGCTCCCCGCGGTCAGACTACCGCGTAAATATGTTCCACCAAAGCGCCCTGTGCTTGGGAGCGCACACAACTCTGCTCTGCCCTCTGGCCTGAAGATGCAGTCTGCCTTCGTGTGCCACGTTTCATTCCTGTTGCCGACGCGTTTCAAGGTTTCTCAACCCCTTCTTCCTGGGCAATGAAAAAGACGACATCTGAAAATCGCAGCTGTTCTCATTTCCATCAATTTATTCATTTGTATGAGTTCTCATTGGACGGATGCATTACAATGCATGATGGGACAGCGAGTCTTCAGTGCGAGCCAAGTGCTTCTCCTTTAGTAAGGTCAGATGTACATTCTTATTATATTTTCCATTCTTTCCTATAGTAGGTGCAGCTCATTCTGGCAGGCTTAATGAGCATATAGAGCAAAGTGCTGATCCAGTACTGTTTACTACAAACCGGCAGCCTTCTTAAGCTGGTTGCATTCTTCCAGCCAAACAATGGTGCAGCTCCCCGCGGTCAGACTACCGCGTAAATATGTTCCACCAAAGCGCCCTGTGCTTGGGAGCGCACACAACTCTGCTCTGCCCTCTGGCCTGAAGATGCAGTCTGCCTTCGTGTGCCACGTTTCATTCCTGTTGCCGACGCGTTTCAAGGTTTCTCAACCCCTTCTTCCTGGGCAATGAAAAAGACGACATCTGAAACTCGCAGCTGTTCTCATTTCCATCAATTTATTCATTTGTATGAGTTCTCATTGGACGGATGCATTACAATGCATGATGGGACAGCGAGTCTTCAGTGCGAGCCAAGTGCTTCTCCTTTAGTAAGGTCAGATGTACATTCTTATTATATTTTCCATTCTTTCCTATAGTAGGTGCAGCTCATTCTGGCAGGCTTAATGAGCATATAGAGCAAAGTGCTGATCCAGTACTGTTTACTACAAACCGGCAGCCTTCTTAAGCTGGTTGCATTCTTCCAGCCAAACAATGGTGCAGCTCCCCGCGGTCAGACTACCGCGTAAATATGTTCCACCAAAGCGCCCTGTGCTTGGGAGCGCACACAACTCTGCTCTGCCCTCTGGCCTGAAGATGCAGTCTGCCTTCGTGTGCCACGTTTCATTCCTGTTGCCGACGCGTTTCAAGGTTTCTCAACCCCTTCTTCCTGGGCAATGAAAAAGACGACATCTGAAACTCGCAGCTGTTCTCATTTCCATCAATTTATTCATTTGTATGAGTTCTCATTGGACGGATGCATTACAATGCATGATGGGACAGCGAGTCTTCAGTGCGAGCCAAGTGCTTCTCCTTTAGTAAGGTCAGATGTACATTCTTATTATATTTTCCATTCTTTCCTATAGTAGGTGCAGCTCATTCTGGCAGGCTTAATGAGCATATAGAGCAAAGTGCTGATCCAGTACTGTTTACTACAAACCGGCAGCCTTCTTAAGCTGGTTGCATTCTTCCAGCCAAACAATGGTGCAGCTCCCCGCGGTCAGACTACCGCGTAAATATGTTCCACCAAAGCGCCCTGTGCTTGGGAGCGCACACAACTCTGCTCTGCCCTCTGGCCTGAAGATGCAGTCTGCCTTTGTGTGCCACGTTTCATTCCTGTTGCCAACGCGTTTCAAGGTTTCTCAACCCCTTCTTCCTGGGCAATGAAAAAGACGACATCTGAAACTCGCAGCTGTTCTCATTTCCATCAATTTATTCATTTGTATGAGTTCTCATTGGACGGATGCATTACAATGCATGATGGGACAGCGAGTCTTCAGTGCGAGCCAAGTGCTTCTCCTTTAGTAAGGTCAGATGTACATTCTTATTATATTTTCCATTCTTTCCTATAGTAGGTGCAGCTCATTCTGGCAGGCTTAATGAGCATATAGAGCAAAGTGCTGATCCAGTACTGTTTACTACAAACCGGCAGCCTTCGTGGAATGAAACGTGGCACACGAAGGCAGACTGCATCTTCAGGCCAGAGGGCAGAGCAGAGTTGTGTGCGCTCCCAAGCACAGGGCGCTTTGGTGGAACATATTTACGCGGTAGTCTGACCGCGGGGAGCTGCACCATTGTTTGGCTGGAAGAATGCAACCAGCTTAAGAAGGCTGCCGGTTTGTAGTAAACAGTACTGGATCAGCACTTTGCTCTATATGCTCATTAAGCCTGCCAGAATGAGCTGCACCTACTATAGGAAAGAATGGAAAATATAATAAGAATGTACATCTGACCTTACTAAAGGAGAAGCACTTGGCTCGCACTGAAGACTCGCTGTCCCACCATGCATTGTAATGCATCCGTCCAA
Organism: Triturus cristatus; assembly: GCF_964204655.1. Lineage (NCBI taxonomy): Eukaryota > Metazoa > Chordata > Amphibia > Caudata > Salamandridae > Triturus > Triturus cristatus. The sequence continues at coordinate 68,246,605 of NC_140580.1, read as the reverse complement.
TGAGAACTCATACAAATGAATAAATTGATGGAAATGAGAACAGCTGCGAGTTTCAGATGTCGTCTTTTTCATTGCCCAGGAAGAAGGGGTTGAGAAACCTTGAAACGCGTCGGCAACAGGAATGAAACGTGGCACACGAAGGCAGACTGCATCTTCAGGCCAGAGGGCAGAGCAGAGTTGTGTGCGCTCCCAAGCACAGGGCGCTTTGGTGGAACATATATATATATATATATATATATAATGTATATATTATCTACTGGCGGTCCATAGGAGATCCGCAACATTCTATTCCCAATAAGTCTGGCGCCGGTTGATGAATCCTCGCGAAATTTTCCAAACAATTGGCCAGCTCCGCTCCGCTCCTACTCTGAAAGTTTTGTGGTGATTCGTCAAGCTGGGGCCGAGAAAAAAGGGGGGTCCCAAAACGCGTTTTCCCCATGCAATTTCCCATTGGATCTGTTGTCGCAGCTACAGCCTGAACCGCTGAACGGAATGACAGCAAATTTGGCAAAGAGGTAGTCCTCAGTTCAGACTCGTGCCTTTTGCATAAATGGCGTGAATCCGTTCAGTAGTTCCTGAGAAAATTAGAGTTAAAAGTACATATATATCTATGGCTGGGGAGGATCCGCGGACCCTACCCGCACCGTAAGCGCACCCTCCCCAAACCGAGCGCGCAGCCTCCCGATCGCACGCTGAATGCTAATTGGCTATCGAGTGTCTGTCTACATTCGAAACCAGGAACTGTTGGCGGACCATTTTCTGCCTTGGTAGAAGCGAGGCTGAAGAATGAAGGGGAATAAGTGTGTAAAACATATAAAGGGGGCTGAGTGGAAATACTCTGACCCTCTAGAGGTGCTTAGGGGGCCCCAGAAGGACCCCCTGGGGCCCCCTTTATTTTTTTGTTTTTAAACGTCGAAATGCGCGCAGGGTGCGCGCATCCTATCGCGTTGGGTGCACGGATTCTCTCGCGTTGGGTGCGCGGATCCAAGGAAACAAAAATTGAAAAAAGACAAGAAATCATTGGTTGTATTACAACTTTCTACACTGAAAGGTAGGGTGTATATTTCTGTTTGTTAAAGGCATGATTCTTATTGGTTGACAAAAACAGTTTGTAATGAACATTATATATGATAAGCTGATATGTTGATAAGTCAAGCACACTTGCTGTCTTGTTTAGCAACATAGTGTGCTGAACTTGTGACCTGTGTGCTCAGTGCAGTGTTCCATGACCTGTTTCTATGGTAACAGGCAGAAGGCAGATTGGGGGAAGGGTTGAAATGTATTTCATTTGGAAAGGGTTGAAATGTTTAACCAATTGAAATGTGTTTTTGCTTTTGAATTTATGTGTGAAGGATTGTGATTTGATGTTTACATGTATATGTGTGGAAAACGAAAGGGAAACTTTTCCATTCTTTGTTTTTGCTGAGAGGTGCACAGTGCAGAGATTCTGTAAAAGAAAATCTGGTGTGTGACTGATATACTTCTTAATCTACAAAAAGGTGAGTTATTTAATTGTGAGGGGATGTATGTAGACTATTTTGATTTTAATCAGACTAATATATTTCTCCTGTTAAAGTGTAGGGAGTACTTTTTTTTATCTACAATCTTATTGACAGTGTGTGTGCATGTAGAAACCATTCTGTGATAAGCATTTGTGTTTTTCATGTGTTTGCAGACAGATAACTGTGCTGTTTTTATATTTTGGTAGAATTAGAAACCAGTCATTGTTTATGAATTTGTGAAATGAGTTATGTTTCTATACTAAAATGTAGTACTCCTTCTAGATGAAGAAATGTGTTTTGGTATAGTGCAAGGGATAGTGTTGTTTGTCTAGAATCACACTGTGAGTCTGTGTGCATTTGGGAACCACTGTGAGAGAAGCATTTGGTAACATTGTGTATTTGCTGACAGATAACTGTTTTAAAACCTGTCATGTTGTCAAGTTTTAGTAGCATTAGAAGCCAGTCTTTGGTTATGCATTGATAAAATGAGTCAGGGTTTGACACAAAAGTGCAGTCCTGAAATATGTACATTGTGTGCATTTCCCTTACCACTTCCACAGTAGTGAATGAGTTTTGGTAAACTCCTAGGGATAATGGTTGTTGTCTAGAATCACACAGTGAGTCTGTGTGCATTTGGGAACAACTGTGAGAGAAGCATTTGGTAACATCGTGTATTTGCTGACAGATAACTGTTTTAAAACCTGTCATGTTGTCAAGTTTTAGTAGCATTAGAAGCCAGTCTTTGGTTATGCATTGATAAAATAAGTCATGCTTTGACACTAATGTGCTGTACTTTAATATGTAGATTGTGTGTAGTCTCCTTACCCCTTGCACAGTAGTGAATGAGTTTTGGTAAGCTGCTAGGGATAGTGTTGCTTGTCTAGAATCACACTGTGAGTCTGTGTGCATTTGGGAACCACTGTGAGAGAACTATTTGGTAACATCGTATATTTGCTGACAGATAACTGTTTTAAAACCTGTCTTGTTGTCAAGTTTTAGTAGCATTAGAAGGCAGTTTTTGCTTATGCTTTGATTAAATGAGTCAGGCTTTGACACAAAAGTGCAGTCCTGAAATGTGTAGATTGTGTGTACTTCCCTTACCACTTCTACTGTAGTGAATGAGTTTTGGTAAACTCCGAGAGATAGTGGTGCTTGTCTAGAATCACACTGTGAGTCTGTGTGCATTTGGGAACCACTGTGAGAGAAGCATTTGGTAACATCGTGTATTTGCTGACAGATAACTGTTTTAAAACTGGTCATGTTTTCAAGTTTTAGTAGCTTTAGAAGCTATTCTTTGCTTATGCATTGATAAAATGAGTCAGGGTTTGACACTAAAGTGCAGTACCATGTACATTCTCTTCACTGTGCCAGAACTCAAAATTTAAAAGTTTTACCCAGGCACTGTCCTAGCAGTAGTCTGATGATTTAGTCAGTTTCCAAGTACTCATGTTGTGAACCATACATTACCACATAGACTGCTTCAAATGTCTATGCAGTATGCATGCAGTCTTCTAACATACTATACACTTGTCTTTCACACCTTCAATTCCCTAGTCAGTATCCATACACTTCCAGAAAACACCCTGTCACTCCCTTTGCACTCCATTGTGACCCATTCAGTACCAAGTACTAATCCATTCACTGTGCCAAAAGCCAACCACTTATAAATTCACCCAGGCACTCTCCTTGCTGTACTCTAATCATTCAGTCAGTGCCTAAGTATTCATGCAGTGAGCCAGGCCTTAGCACATGGACTGCTTCAAACGCCTATCCACTATGCATGCAGTCTTCTAACCACCTAGACACTTGTCTTTCACACCTTCAATTCCCTAGTCAGTATCCATACAGTCCAGCAAACATCCTGTCACTCCCTTTGCACTCCTCTAGTGACCCATTCAGTACCAAGTACTAATCTATTCCCTGCGCCAAAAGCCTACCACTTATAAATTCACCCACGCACTCTCCTTGCTGTACTCTAATCATTCTGTCAGTACCCAAGTATTCATGCAGTGAGCCAGGCCTTATGACATAGACTGATTCAAACGCCTATTCACTATGCATGCAGGCCTCTAAACACCTACACAGTTGTTTTTCACACCTTCAATTCCCTAGTCAGTATCCACCTAGTCAGTATCCATACACTTCCAGGAAACACCCTGTCACTCCCTTTGCAGTCCTCTAGTGACCCATTCAGTACCAAGTACTAATCCATTCACTGTGTCAAAACCCAAACACTTATAAATTCACCAAGACACTCTCTTTGCAGTACTCTAATCATTCAGTCAGTGCCTAAGTATTCATGCACTGGGCCAGGCCTTACCACATGGACTGCTTCAAACCCCTATCCACTATGCATGCAGTCTTCTAACCACCTAGACACTTGTCTTTTATACCTTCAATTCCCTAGTCAGTATCCATACAGTCCAGCAAACATCCTGTCACTCCCTTTGCACTCCTCTAGTAACCCATTCAGTACCAAGTACTAATCCATTCCCTGCGCCTAAAGCCTACCACTTATAAATTCACCCAGGCACTCTCCTTGCTGTACTCTAATTATTAAGTCAGTACCCAAGTATTCATGCAGTGAGCCAGGCCTTATGACATAGACTGCTTCAAACGCCTATTCACTATGCATGCAGGCCTCTAACCACCTGCACAGTTGTCTTTCACACCTTCAATTCCCCAGTCAGTATTCATACACTTCTAGCAAACACCCTGTTACTCACCCAGTGTGTCTCCTTATAGTACTGTAATAATTCAGTCAGTTAGCATGTAGTCTTTTAGTGAGGTAGGCTTTAGGGCATGAACTGCTTCAAAGTAGTATGCATGTAGTGTTTTAACGATCGTCACAGTTGTGGTTCAGGGCTATTGTTTCTTAGTCAGTTTTTATATAAAATGTGTTTGTACAGTAATGGAATAGTATAATTTGAAAGTTAATAATATACATTTATTTGTGATTCTTTTTTACAGATACAGAACAGGAGTGTTTCTCATCTGTTTGCACTCTTCTCGTGCAAGATTGTTTGGATGAAGGGTCCTTCGGTGTTTCATCATACTTACCGTGCCGTACGAGTATTTCTTGTTTGGATCCCCTCGCGACAGCACTCTTTTGCAAATCTTGCACGTGACCAAGGTGGCATTGGTCTTATTCTGCCCCTCGGGAAAAGTAAAAAATTTCCACACCACTGAAGAAAAACATTCTTTGGGTGGTGCCTCCACCAAAAATTCATCCTCAGATGAATGAGGAGATGCAGGTGATGCCTGCTGCCCTGAAGCCATTTTTAGTTGAAAAAAGTTAGAGCTAAGTGTAAACTTAGTCTAAAAAATCTTCTTCTCTGCAAAGAGATGCTCCTCCAAAGAAGGTCAAAGAAGAATGATTTAATTGGACGGGGTCTTTCAATAGTTAGAACAGGAAGTGTAATGAACCAATCAAATCTCTTTTTTTGCAGGTCACATGGGATCCGCGCACCCTGCGCATAGGCAGCACGCACCCAGCGCACATCCGCGAAATTGAAATAAAAAAAATTATAGGATTAGATTAAAAAATATATTACTTTTAAGACTAGTTTAGATTTGTCTTCAATTAATATTCACATGAAATACGTATATATATGTTTTTTTAAATGTTATATATTTCGCGGGATCGGCGCACCTACCGTGTCATAGACGCATATGACGCATCGCGGAAGTGTGTAAACGTCGCGTTACGTACATCAAACGTGTCGCGTATAGGCTAGGAGTCGCGTACCAGTCGCATTGCAATCACGCACTAAACACGTACCCAACGCATACCATGCGCGGATGCTATCGCGTATGGATCGAGAACGGTGCGCATAGGGTGCGCGGATCCAAAAAACATGGAAAAAAAACATATAAAATAAAGCTTTGAACATATAGTTAAAAAATATTTTGAAAAATATAAAAAAATATGTTTGAAAAACCCATTAAATTTAAATCATATTTTTAAAAGAATTAATTGAAAAAATAAGTTTAAAAAATGGTGATAAAAAAGTATTTTTTTAAAACATAATTAATGAAATTGACACACTGAATTTGAAAAATATAGAAATCCAATCAAAATCATTAAACATGATATCTTCAGAGATAAGTTAAAGATAGGAATTAGCATTTTAAAAACCTTTCAAATTCACTGAAAAAAACATAGGTTTCATGCATGTTATAGTTAGGAATTGGCATTTAAAAAACCTTTGAAATTCACTGAAAAAACCAAAGGTTTCAGGGGCGTTATAGTTAGGAATTGGCATTTAAAAAACCTTAGAAATTCACTGAAAAAACCATAGGTTTCAGGTGCGTTAGTGATGTCATCAGTGATGTCATTTGAGATGTCATCAGTGATGTAATATGTGACGTCATCAGCAGTGCATTGCGGGGGCGCGAGGTATATTTAGCTGAACTAACTATAACAGGGGAATTTCTAGGGTATTGTACGAGGGAAATATCCAGCTAACTATAACCCCCCTGAAACCTATGTTTTTTTCAGTGAATTTCTAAGGTTTTTTAAATGCCAATTCCTAACCTTTAATGCCCCTGAAACCTTTGGTTTTTCAGTGAGTATATATATATTTATATTGAACTCCCAACCTCCGTCCGGCCAGCGATGAAGAAAGCACGAACTCCTCTTGCTGGCAAACTCGAATATTTATTATTCACTTGGAGCTGGTCATATTATTGGAATGATGGGGTATTCTTTATGCATATATTCAAACTCCTGCTTGGATATTAGGCCTTGCCTCTTGTATGACAGTAATTTTTTCTTTAGTTCATCTTTGGCTATCTTGTACACTGTCATGAAAATTTGTTCAAAGCATATTGGATTTTCAAGTTGACGTAATGCTTCTAGAATATATTCTTTGTGGGGCCACATCACCAAATTACCACCTTTATCCGACTTATTGATTAATATTTCTTGGTTATTCTATAGTTTTGAAATCAAATTGTCGTATTCTTTGTCATGACATTTTCTTTTTTTGTTATTTCCATGATTGACATTGTGGTATAGTTGCTTTAAATCTTCTGCCACGCTTTCATGAAAAATGTCAATCGCATCTTTTGGCATCATTGGATAAAAAGTGGATTTATTCCTGAAAGGACTCATTCTTGCACATGGTTGATCTGTGCATATTATGTCTAATCTGTCCTGCGTTGAACTTTTTATCGTAGTACTGTCTTGTCCCGTGGTTGTGTTACTGCTAAATTCATGTAGTGTAAGCAGTAGTTTTGCATCTGATACTTGTAGATTAATATCCATACTATTGTCATTAGCCTCATTCATTACAATGCCCCTCTGTTGATTGTTTCCTTCTTTGACTGTGAAGAATTTTTGGAGTTTGAGCTTTCTTATATAACTGAATATATCCACTATCGTTCTACTGTAATTAAAATTACTCTCGTGGCAATATGAGAGTCCCAATGCTAAAGGTTGTGATTCTGCTTTGATTAAAGTTATAGAGGACAAATTGACAATGGTGTTGTCGTCTATCGCTTGCGCCATTGTCCTCTCCTTATTTTTGGCGCTTCTGAGCTTACGCCTTGCTTTTCACCTTTTGTTTCTTCGTGATTTGTTTGTTTCCGCTGGTTGCGAGGTCGCAGCGTTTGCCGACGGTCGTATGATAAAAAATTCAACTCCTCTCCAGGATTCAATTTGTTTCTTTCATCTGTAGCACTATGAGAGTTACTTCTCACTTCTTCTGAGTCACTATCGCTTGTTAGTGAATTGAACTCTGAGGCTGATGATTCTGCGTTACTTCCCCCTCCATTTGTTTCCCTTAGGGAATTGCTGGTACTTTTTGCCATGGTGTTTAAACGCATTTTCTTTACATTTTCATATTTTCGTGGAAACGAAAAAAGTTTACCGAGTTCATAATCTTCTTTATCACGGGCGAATTTATGCACTTTTCTTATTTTGATTTTGTCCTCTTGTTTCTTTACTCTTTCCTGTATCTCCTTTCTTGTTTTGGATATATATTCAGTTTGTTCTAGTTTGTCAATTTGCTCATTTAATCTTGCAATTCATCCAGATCTATTTGGGCATATTGTATTACAATTTTCACCAAATTCATTGAGGCACTCAAATTACTGTCCGCCCATTCTGTAAGCATATCAGGATTGGGGTTTTTAAAATTCGAAGCCCTCTTGGGACCCTTCCCACTTCTTCATACTTTTGTAGGGATTTTTGTTCCCACCATTTTGTTATTTCATTCCGTAAACACTTTTCCAACGCTTTCAGAAGTGATTTAGCATCTCCTTCTTTAGTAGTTATTTGTAAACTTTACTTGCGGTTGGACAAGGTAGGTAAATTTTTAAACAATTCATCTGCATCCGCCTCGCGTTCTTGTAACGCACTCGCAGACATGCTCCTTATTAAGTGAAAGGCTAGCGTGAAAAATTTACTCGCTGACCCAATGGAAAAATGACAGATTACCTCCCCACCTGCGCACTAACTGCGGGCACTCACCCCAGTGAAACTGCTTCCGCTGCTTCCTGGCTGGTAGTCGATTCCGTAGTAGCGCAGGGGGCTGCCGCCAAAAATTCCTTCTTGGATACTTCGTTACGATATGGCTGAAAATGGCAGCCTACTTTCGACGAGGGGGTTCGTTGACGGAAAGCAGACCCACTTCCGTATTGTATTGAACTCGATAAGTTGCAATCCCCAACCTCCGTCCGGCCGGCGATGAAGAAAGCACAAACTCCTCTTGCTGGCAAACTTAAATATTTATTATTCACTTGGAGCTGGTCATAACGCATTTCGACTGCCTTTGCAGCCTTGATCACATGCGGAAATGCGTAACATTGCAAGATTTTTAAATACCACCTTGGTGTTTCACGTGATCCCTCAAACATAGAAAGCAGACTTTTAACCAAGGATTTGAAACTTTCTATGGACCATAGCATCGCAATTGTACATTTTTCCTGCTAACAATATTCCAGCCGGTAATATCGTATATCAGGTAAGGACAATGAATGATAAAAATTATAACAATAGGCATATAAAAAACGCTAAAATAACAATATGTTTATATATATATATATATATTATCTACTGGCGGTCGCCAGTAGATAGTTATAGTTAGGACCGAGTTTCCATAGGAAATCTGAAAATTCTATTTTGAATAACTTTGGCGCCCGTTGACGAATCCTCACGAAATTTTCAAAACTAATGGGGCGCTCTGCTCAGCTCCTACCCTGAAAGTCTCGGGGTGATTCGTCAAGTGGGGGCCGAGAAAAAGGGGGTCCCAAAATGCGTTTTCCACATGCATTTTCCCATAGGACCTTTAGTCGAAGGTACAGCCCGAACGGCTGAACAGAATTACTTGAAATTTGGCAAAGAGGTAGTCCTCAGGTCAGGGATGTGCCTTTTGCATATATGGTGTCAATATGTTCAGTAGTTCCTGAGAAAATTGCAGTTAAAAGCACATAAATATCTATAGCCGTGCACCGTGCGCACACCGTGCGCGCACGGTGACGTGCGTGAGCGTAATTCTGATTGGTGGATTCATGTCAGTCAACATTCGAATCGGTCGAAATCAGGAAGTGTCGACTGCCATTTTGTGTGTGACAGTGAAAAAGAAAGGTGGAGAACGTGAAAAGGGGGCAGGGTACAGAGTTCCTGATCCCCTACCTTTTGTCAGGGGGTCCCTGAAGGACCATGAAGGGTGAAAAAAAAATTATTATTTTTTTAAATCGCAGGGTGCGCGCACCGTACGCGCACCGTCGCGAGGTGCGCGCACGGTGCGCGCACGGCGGAATCATAAAAGAATTGAATTAAAAATCAAATTTAATTGTTTAGATGTTAGGTGGCTCTAAAAAGAGCCGTTGTGTTAATTGAGGGACAGAGGGAAAAAAAAGCATGGCAAAAATTATAGGGTGCCGCACGTGTGCTGCTGTATCTTGCTCTCTATTAGGGGAATGCTGGTGTCCGCATAAGAGAGAAGAGCATTGCACGCATTGCACCATATATGCACTCTCTTAAACAGAGGGTGTATATCCAGAGGTACTGAAGCAGGTGAAGCTGCCGCTGCAGATGAAGTGCTCGGCTGAGCTGCCGATGATGTGCTCGGCTGAGCTGCTACGGATGTGCTCAGCTGAGCTGCTGGAGGGTTTTCTCTAGCAGCTCGAGCATAAGCCACAGGATGTACATCTCTAACGTGCCTGATTATAGTGAAGATACTAAAAGAGTATTTCTTTTTAGGATCTCCTCTTGATAAGACACGATCACAAAGAGTGCAGGTGACTTTTGGAGCATTCACCTTCTTCTGCCCGTCTGGAAATGTAAAAAATTGCCATATAAAAGAGTCTTTCTGTTTCCTCTGTCTCTGTCTCACAAGGGTCTCCTGTTCACTCCCCGAAGATGACTGCTGCTCTGCCATTCTCAAGTACTGGAGTACTGGAAAAGCTGCTCAGCTCCTTCTCCCAGGGAATCAGAAGTAATAATGAGAGGAGTGGGTGTGGTGTTGGAAGTTTCTGGAACTGAAACTACTATAAACCAATGAAAAGTGTTGTTTCTTAATCACATGACTTGCCGTGCGCGCACAGTGCGCGGCAAGTCATGTGATTAAGAAACAACACTTTTCACGGAGCACGCATGCATGCGCGTACGGAGCACGCACGCATGCGCGTACAGAGCAGGCGCGCAAGCGCGTACGCGCACGGAGCACGCGCGCATGCACGTACGGAGCACGCACAACGTACGCATGCACACATGGAGCACGTACGCATGCGCACAAGGAGTATGTACGCATGCATGCACCGTGCGCGCACCGTACGCGCATGGACAAAAACCCTTAGGAAAAAAAAACAATTTTTTAAAAGTGTTTATAAGTTTATAGAAGATATTAACTATGCTGTTCAACTCTATCCAAATTTAGGGAAAAAAAAAGAGCCATTCCATATTACAGGAGAAAGTTAATCTATAACTATATATATAGGTAGCTTATTGTAAAATAAATATTTTAAAAAAATAATAATACATTCATAAATAGCATTTAAAAAACCTTGCAAATTCACTTAAAAAACCATAGGTTTCACACACGTTATAGTTAGAAATAATCATTTAAAAAACCTTACAAATTCGCTAAAAAAACCATAGGTTTCACACACGTTATAGTTAGGCATTAGCATTTAAAAAACCTTGCAAATTCACTGAAAAAACCATAGGTTTCCCACACGTTATAGTTAGGAATTAGCATTTAAAAAACCTTGCAAATTCACTGAAAAACCATAGGTTTCACACATGTTATAGTTAGCTGGATATTTCACTCGTAAAAAACCAATGAAATTCCCCCGTTATAGTTAGTTCAGCTTAGGGATCAGTGATGTCATTTGAGATGTCATCAGTGATGTCATGAGTGATGTCACTGACAATGTCATGAGTGATGTAATATGTGACGTCATCAGCAGTGGATTGCGGGCGCGCGAGTTATAGTTAGCTGAACTAACTATAACGGGGGAATTTCATTGGTTTTTTACGAGTGAAATATCCAGCTAACTATAACATGTGTGAAACCTATGGGTTTTTCAGTGAATATATATATCTCTCTATATATATATATATATATATATATATATATAGAGAGAGAGAGAGAGAGAGAGAGAGAGAGAGATGCTATAGGTGGGTTCAAATGTCAGTTAAAACATAACACTTTAAACCAAGGAAAATACTGAAATTCATCAGTTATATTTCAATGAAGTAACTATAACTCCCATCCCCTCAATGCACAGTGTTGTCATCAATGATGTAATTTTATTTGTTGTATTGATGTTATCAATGATGTTACACAATTTGTCATGAGTGATGTAATATGTGAGGAAAAAATCAGTGCAAGGTGAGGCCGCAAGTTACAGTTACATCAGTTAAATATAACTGTTGGATTTCAATGAATTTCAGTGGTTTTCTGAGTTTAAAATGTTACTTTTTAACTGATAATTTAACCTAACTTTAACATTACTTTGGAGTTTTTCAGTGAATTTCTAGGGTTTTGTAGTGTGAAGTAATATTTTTTTACCACTGTGCCAGGCCCTGTGCCCAACTGCCCGCAGGCAGCCTACCCCCTGCCACACAGGGCCTTCACCATGCACGGCCAAGCTCTGCTCCTAATACCCTGTGGGTGGTCAACACCCCATTGCTGGTCAACCTCCATAGTCTTGTAACACCACCCCCTCTTTATTTTTCTGGTACCACAGTACTTCAGGGCAATTACACAGGAGTCACACTGAGCCTTGCAGTAGTACCACAGTATTGCAGCGCTGCAAAAAATACAAATAAAATAATTTGACCCCTGGGAGGGCCAGTAGGTCAGGGTACCCCTACACTACCACCTTGTCCTATTTTTCTTTTGTTTTCTGAGACACGGGAACTGAGTGTTAATGTTGTGGCCAGCCAATGAGACCACCTGTTTTGAGCCAACATGACTCACTGAAGGTAGACACAATTGTGAAAAACTACAGCTATAAAGTGCATCTTTAAAATGGTGAATGAAAATTTTCATTGGTGTTATGTATTACGAGTGGCTCTAAATTTTAAGACTCCGCAAAATGCGAAAAGTCAGAAATCTGTTCCTAAGTTTGAAATAGATTTTGAATTTCCAAGGATTCACTGAGGATTCCAGGAGTACTTCTAGAAACTTAGAAAACTTGTCGTTTTCACAAGCTGTCCAATGTGCAAAATATATATTCATACAGAAAATCCATCTGGTTGAAAATTACACACATACAAATGAGGCAAATGGTGATTTTATGTGTGTTCAATCAATCAATCAATCAATCAGGATTTATAAAGCACAGCTTATCATCTGATAGGGTATCCAGGCACTGGCAGGTCATGGAGGCTTATTCGAACAGTAAGGTCTTGAGGGTCAGTCAGAATTCCGGAAGTGAGGTGATGGTCTGGAGTTGCATGTGGAGGCTGATCCAGGTCTTTGCTGCGATGTGGGAAAGGGAGCGTCCTCAGCTTCTGCTTTGGTAGATGCAGGAGTATGGGTAAGGGAGGTGGAGCATAGTCTTCTTGACGGTTGATGGAAGTTCAGGCAGTGGTTAATGTAGGTCCTTGGTTGTGTAGAGCCTTGTTTGTGTGGGTCAGCACCTTGACTTTGCATCGCTTCTGTACGGGGAGCCAGTGGAGTTACCTGAGGTGGGATGTGACGTGGGTTCATCGGGGAAGGCCGAGGATGAGTCTAGCTGTGGCGTTCTGTATGGTCTATAGTCTCTGTAGGAAGTGTGTGGTGATTCCTACTTAGAAGGAGTTGCCGTAGTCCAGTTGGCTGGTGATGAGGGCCTGTGTCACTGTGCGTCTTGTGTGTAGGGATAACCACTTGAAGATCTTACATAGCATGCGCAGAGTGAGGAAGCAAGTGGAGGAGATGGCGTTGATCTGAGATTTCATGGTGAGCTTGTTGTCAATGATGATTCTGAGGTTTCTGTCGTCATCAGAGCAATGCGTTAGTAGCAAATGTAACTTTTTTTAACCACATGGAAAATGGTGCATCAGGAAAGAAACCCCACCCCGTACACCACCATTACAAATCAGGTGTTTCACTTTCCTTTCTGTCTTTGGAAAGGCAATTAATCTTGCCTTAATTAACATGTATTTCCATGGTAGGAAACCATCTGCAAGAGATATGCAAATATCAAAAATGTTAGACTTTGCAGGAATTCACCTACCTGGGAAGGCCATTCCACCCAAAAAGGTGTAAAATCCTGTCCTTAGCCCTAAACTTGTAAATACGGCAGTTCAGCCTAGCTTGCCGATTTTTTGAATTTGCAAGTGTAAATTTACAAGTAAAATACTCAATCAATCTTCATTCTGCGAATCAGGGTTAAGAAACGTTCTTCTCAAAGTGTGTTTTTTCGGGCACACATAAATTTGAAAATGAATGTGGGAAGTGGGCAGTAAGGTATGATTAGAAGCTCTTGTGCAAGCCATGTTTGAATTTCCAAAATGTCCCAAAAAACATCATTTTAGAAGACGAATGTCATAAGAGGCTCCTTTTCCAAAACAACCCAATGAGATCAGCCCTTGGGATGAAGTAGGATCAGTGTGATGGCCCCTCCCTTGGAAATCTGCCTGGAGAATCATTGGGGCTCATTAAGTATTTGGTGAAAGCATCTGCTGTGCACCAGAAGATAAATCGCTCTGGCTAACCTGCAGTTCCCACCCCTAATTTAGGGGTGTGGGGAACTACAAAGTTTTTGTTGGCACAGCGTCCACTGGATCTACCATCGGAAACTTTTAGCTCATGACCCATGAGCCACAGCACGCTCATCAACAAGTCAGAATGGGACTTCTGAAGTTGATTTTTCTTGCCCATGCCAGACATGAAAGAACTGAGCAGGAAAAATCAGAAATGCCCATTGGGTGCAGAGAGAAAACTTCATGCGCATCAGGGACAATTCCTATTTGTATTTTTTCAGAAACTGCGCTCCGAACTTGTTTCTGAACAAAAAAACATGCGGGACAATTTTCAGAAAAAATACCCTCCCAGAACAGCACCATGAAAATAATAAGAGCCACACAGATAATCCAAAAAGCAAACCTAGGTAATATCTACCATGAAAGAAAACAGTGGGTGCTTTGGAATAATGAATTAACCTAATTTAATATTTGAGAGTGCAATAAATAATTAAACATTGTCAATGAATGAATAAAGAAACAGGATTTCAACATAAACACAATATTGTTAAAAAATTGCAAAAATACAGGCAGAAGAATAATCCAATTGAGTTATTATATTAGACAATTAAATGTCCTAAAGGTAGGACAACTAAACAAATGTGAACTAAAGGTGCTCCATGCGCAAAATGATTAAAATAGCAATTTTATAAAGCTTATTTATCAAAATGTAAAGTTTAAAACATGTGACCATATGGTTAACATAGGTTGGTGAGCTAAGCCGAAAGTACACTCTTAGCGCAGAAAAAAAAAATATTGACAGGAGCACTTTCAGCAAAAAGGCCCATCTAAAGATGCAGGATGCTTTCAATTTGGGAGCTGGACTACGGGCTGCTGGTGCAAGTGGGGCCTCTGCTACCCCAGCAGTTTGGTGGACGGTGTACTAAACCATGACTGAAACTGTTTGTCTTTTAAAAGCAAAGCACAAATTCTGCCTGCCTGTTATGCAATGTCTTTGTTTGCTGTTTCAGACCAATGTAAGACCAAGGCAGGACTGAAGCCCTAAAAAAAGGGTTAGATTGGGCTAAAAAATAGGCCCCGGCACGCTAAAAAAAAACCACAGCTTCAGTGTTTTAAGTATAATGAAAAGAAGGAGGGTGGTGTGGGTTCTCTACAAGAGGCATGTTTTGTTAACGTCATTGAGATAAAAAAAAATGCAAATGTCCCTAGCACAAATTGTGCAGAGCAGTTCACAATGGCGAACCACACCTGAATATGAGTAAGGCCACTTCTACTCAGGCCCCCTGCCCCTGCTCAATCTACATACATTAATGGACCAGCCCAGCGAAAGACTGGGAATTATACCTCCGCCCTGTTGGTAAAAGGCAGTTAATAGAGGCCCATTTCCCTCCGGAAAGGCAAGGGCTGCCCCACTGGGCAGCTGGCAGCATCTGAACAACACAGACACTGCCCAAATCGGCCACCACACTGGCCAAAAAAGCAGCCCACAGTGGCAACTAAGATACCGGCCCATTGCTCATAGCCCGAGGACCCACCTTACCAATCCGACTCTGCCTAAAAAGAAACTTATACCATTATAACTGTCACCTTCCACATGCGAAGTAACAGATGCGGAGGACGCTCCTTCTCCTACCTAGCAGCGAAGTCATGGACTGAGCTACCCTTCCATCTCTGAACCTCTCCATCTCTTCCAAAGTCCCTGAAAACCTGGCTATTTGGCTAATCAACTGGACACTGCCAGCACCCGGATACCCTCAAGGGTGACACGAACAGCTCTACAAATCTACTAATTGATTGATTGACTCCTAGTCCTAGCGTTTCTCCTCACAGTCCTCACACCATGATGTTTACTTCCTTACCCAGAAAGGATTCACTTATCCGAACCGGAACTACCACACAAATACGATACAATTTTGTGCTGCCTCCTTTTTATTAGTTTGGTACATGTCGAAATGCTTAATAGCATTGCTTTGCACTCGCTTGATCTTAATTTATCTATTACTGATACATATTTGCGCAAGTAGAAATGAAAGTCATTGTGGCAATTAATTCCGTAGTGTTAACTTAATATTATGCGCACATACTTTGTAGTGATTTTCTGGATATTCTGTTCCATAAAATTTATTTTTTTATAAACTACACTTTGTGAAATGACCTCAAAAACTCCAGTCTCACTGCGACTTCATAATAACGGAAATACGGAGTAATTCAAATCTCTGTACCCAGGCATTCATTCATACGTGACTGACTGACCCTGCTCCAGCCTCGCGCACGCAACTTCAGACTGAGGTAGCTGTCCACGCAGTGGTGTGATCCGCGAGACTGTCCGCGTGAGAGGATATGGGTGGGCTGTAAAGCAGCGACGAAACTACTCGATACACAATGCAGAAATTATCTTCATACACACTACTTTTGTTTCCGGCTTTTTTTCCTGCAGATCGCAACCGAAGTGGAGTAACTTCTGGCAGACAGGGACCAGCGATGAAAGCGCAGCACTCCCTTATTTCTGAAACCACTGCTACTGTGGGAGCCCAGAAGCGCAAACTAAACTTTGCATAGTAATTAAAACCTAAAACCAGGACCACCCTACGACATCACAAGACGTCTAACATTCCTGTAGAACAGAGTGCTCTTTCTCAGCCTCGCTGCAGCGCGAGGCCACTCGGTGGAAATTCTGAAATGGAGTCCACACTATCGTGTTCAACATTTCAGCATTGCTAGCTGAAGGCTCAGCACACTCCTGCGTCCAGCCTCTTCGGTAGAGTCTAGTAACGCTTTATGTTGTTTAATAAGAAATATCTTTGTTCCAGGTAAACATCTCTACGGTGTACGGATGAGTCTGCTGAAGGACTCTGCCTTTTTCGTCGAGCTGGCTCATTTAATGGTCGTCAGCTGCGTGGGAGATGCCGACTGCCTTCTAGACCGCATTGCTAGAAGGTAATGCTGGCCACGGGATGGTGCGATGTGGTTAAGCTAATATTATCCGACTGTGAACCCAGATGTACGTTGTTGCGCAGTTTAAAAAGAACAAGCTCTCTAGTCATGGCCGGTTCAAGGGCAGACAACCATCAAAATGGATAGATATACCTCCAGAGGACTGACCGGGAGCCGCCAGGGTTTCCTGGACATCATTGTGCAGTATGCTGTGGAATTCTCCCTGCTTTGCATGTTACTTATGCATCTCAGGGAAAATATTAGAATTTAGGCTCCTCAATGAGGATGAAAGAGCGTGGCCCCTGGAGTTCTAGAAATATGTCTACTATTCACAGTCTTTTCACTGTCTCTAGCAGCAGGAACAGAAATCACGGAAGGCGCCTCACTGCAGAGGAAACCAAGATCCTCAGCAAGAACAGAAATCGCTGGAAGGCGCCTCACTGCAGAGGAAACAAAGATTATAATGAAGAACAGAAATCGCTGGAAGGTGCCTCTCTGCAGAGGAAACAAAGATTATAATGAAGAACAGAAATCGCCGGAAGGTGCCTCTCTGCAAAGGAAACAAAGATTATAATGAAGAACAGAAATCGCCGGAAGGTGCCTCTCTGCAGAGGAAACAAAGCTCACTTCAGAGGAAACAAAGATCATCAGCAAGAACAGAAATCACTGGAAGGCGCCTCACTGCAGAGGAAACAAAGATCATCAGCCAGAACAGAAATCACTGGAAGGCGCCTCACTGCAGAGGAAACCAAGATTATAATGAAGAACAGAAATCGCTGGAAGGCGCCTCTCTGCAGAGGAAACAAAGATTATAATGAAGAACAGAAATCGCTGGAAGGCGCCTCTCTGCAGAGGAAACAAAGATTATAATGAAGAACAGAAATCGCCGGAAGGTGCCTCTCTGCAAAGGAAACAAAGATTATAATGAAGAACAGAAATCGCCGGAAGGTGCCTCTCTGCAGAGGAAACAAAGCTCACTTCAGAGGAAACAAAGATCATCAGCAAGAACAGAAATCACTGGAAGGCGCCTCACTGCAGAGGAAACAAAGATTATAATGAAGAACAGAAATCGCTGGAAGGTGCCTCTCTGCAGAGGAAACAAAGATTATAATGAAGAACAGAAATCGCCGGAAGGTGCCTCTCTGCAGAGGAAACAAAGCTCACTTCAGAGGAAACAAAGATCATCAGCAAGAACAGAAATCACTGAAAGGCGCCTCACTGCAGAGGAAACCAAGATCCTCAGCAAGAACAGAAATCACTGAAAGGCGCCTCTCTGCAGAGGAAACAAAGATTATAATGAAGAACAGAAATCGCTGGAAGGCGCCTCTCTGCAGAGGAAACAAAGATTATAATGAAGAACAGAAATCGCCGGAAGGCGCCTCTCTGCAGAGGAAACAAAGATTATAATGAAGAACAGAAATCGCCGGAAGGTGCCTCTCTGCAGAGGAAACAAAGCTCACTTCAGAGGAAACAAAGATCATCAGCAAGAACAGAAATCACTGGAAGGCGCCTCACTGCAGAGGAAACAAAGATTATAATGAAGAACAGAAATCGCTGGAAGGTGCCTCTCTGCAGAGGAAACAAAGATTATAATGAAGAACAGAAATCGCCGGAAGGTGCCTCTCTGCAAAGGAAACAAAGATTATAATGAAGAACAGAAATCGCCGGAAGGTGCCTCTCTGCAGAGGAAACAAAGCTCACTTCAGAGGAAACAAAGATCATCAGCAAGAACAGAAATCACTGGAAGGCGCCTCACTGCAGAGGAAACAAAGATTATAATGAAGAACAGAAATCGCTGGAAGGTGCCTCTCTGCAGAGGAAACAAAGATTATAATGAAGAACAGAAATCGCCGGAAGGTGCCTCTCTGCAGAGGAAACAAAGCTCACTTCAGAGGAAACAAAGATCATCAGCAAGAACAGAAATCACTGGAAGGCGCCTCACTGCAGAGGAAACCAAGATCCTCAGCAAGAACAGAAATCACTGAAAGGCGCCTCACTGCAGAGGAAACAAAGATTATAATGAAGAACAGAAATCGCTGGAAGGCGCCTCTCTGCAGAGGAAACAAAGATTATAATGAAGAACAGAAATCGCCGGAAGGCGCCTCTCTGCAGAGGAAACAAAGATTATAATGAAGAACAGAAATCGCCGGAAGGTGCCTCTCTGCAGAGGAAACAAAGCTCACTTCAGAGGAAACAAAGATCATCAGCAAGAACAGAAATCACTGGAAGGCGCCTCACTGCAGAGGAAACAAAGATTATAATGAAGAACAGAAATCGCTGGAAGGTGCCTCTCTGCAGAGGAAACAAAGATTATAATGAAGAACAGAAATCGCCGGAAGGTGCCTCTCTGCAAAGGAAACAAAGATTATAATGAAGAACAGAAATCGCCGGAAGGTGCCTCTCTGCAGAGGAAACAAAGCTCACTTCAGAGGAAACAAAGATCATCAGCAAGAACAGAAATCACTGGAAGGCGCCTCACTGCAGAGGAAACAAAGATTATAATGAAGAACAGAAATCGCTGGAAGGTGCCTCTCTGCAGAGGAAACAAAGATTATAATGAAGAACAGAAATCGCCGGAAGGTGCCTCTCTGCAGAGGAAACAAAGCTCACTTCAGAGGAAACAAAGATCATCAGCAAGAACAGAAATCACTGGAAGGCGCCTCACTGCAGAGGAAACCAAGATCCTCAGCAAGAACAGAAATCACTGAAAGGCGCCTCACTGCAGAGGAAACAAAGATTATAATGAAGAACAGAAATCGCTGGAAGGCGCCTCTCTGCAGAGGAAACAAAGATTATAATGAAGAACAGAAATCGCCGGAAGGCGCCTCTCTGCAGAGGAAACAAAGATTATAATGAAGAGCAGAAATCGCCGGAAGGTGCCTCTCTGCAGAGGAAACAAAGCTCACTTCAGAGGAAACAAAGATCATCAGCAAGAACAGAAATCACTGGAAGGCGCCTCACTGCAGAGGAAACAAAGATCATCAGCCAGAACAGAAATCACTGGAAGGCGCCTCACTGCAGAGGAAACCAAGATTATAATGAAGAACAGAAATCGCTGGAAGGCGCCTCTCTGCAGAGGAAACAAAGATTATAATGAAGAACAGAAATCGCTGGAAGGCGCCTCTCTGCAGAGGAAACAAAGATTATAATGAAGAACAGAAATCGCCGGAAGGTGCCTCTCTGCAAAGGAAACAAAGATTATAATGAAGAACAGAAATCGCCGGAAGGTGCCTCTCTGCAGAGGAAACAAAGCTCACTTCAGAGGAAACAAAGATCATCAGCAAGAACAGAAATCACTGGAAGGCGCCTCACTGCAGAGGAAACAAAGATTATAATGAAGAACAGAAATCGCTGGAAGGTGCCTCTCTGCAGAGGAAACAAAGATTATAATGAAGAACAGAAATCGCCGGAAGGTGCCTCTCTGCAGAGGAAACAAAGCTCACTTCAGAGTAAACAAAGATCATCAGCAAGAACAGAAATCACTGGAAGGCGCCTCACTGCAGAGGAAACCAAGATCCTCAGCAAGAACAGAAATCACTGAAAGGCGCCTCTCTGCAGAGGAAACAAAGATTATAATGAAGAACAGAAATCGCTGGAAGGCGCCTCTCTGCAGAGGAAACAAAGATTATAATGAAGAACAGAAATCGCCGGAAGGCGCCTCTCTGCAGAGGAAACAAAGATTATAATGAAGAACAGAAATCGCCGGAAGGTGCCTCTCTGCAGAGGAAACAAAGCTCACTTCAGAGGAAACAAAGATCATCAGCAAGAACAGAAATCACTGGAAGGCGCCTCACTGCAGAGGAAACAAAGATTATAATGAAGAACAGAAATCGCTGGAAGGTGCCTCTCTGCAGAGGAAACAAAGATTATAATGAAGAACAGAAATCGCCGGAAGGTGCCTCTCTGCAAAGGAAACAAAGATTATAATGAAGAACAGAAATCGCCGGAAGGTGCCTCTCTGCAGAGGAAACAAAGCTCACTTCAGAGGAAACAAAGATCATCAGCAAGAACAGAAATCACTGGAAGGCGCCTCACTGCAGAGGAAACAAAGATTATAATGAAGAACAGAAATCGCTGGAAGGTGCCTCTCTGCAGAGGAAACAAAGATTATAATGAAGAACAGAAATCGCCGGAAGGTGCCTCTCTGCAGAGGAAACAAAGCTCACTTCAGAGGAAACAAAGATCATCAGCAAGAACAGAAATCACTGGAAGGCGCCTCACTGCAGAGGAAACCAAGATCCTCAGCAAGAACAGAAATCACTGAAAGGCGCCTCAATGCAGAGGAAACAAAGATTATAATGAAGAACAGAAATCGCTGGAAGGCGCCTCTCTGCAGAGGAAACAAAGATTATAATGAAGAACAGAAATCGCCGGAAGGCGCCTCTCTGCAGAGGAAACAAAGATTATAATGAAGAACAGAAATCGCCGGAAGGTGCCTCTCTGCAGAGGAAACAAAGCTCACTTCAGAGGAAACAAAGATCATCAGCAAGAACAGAAATCACTGGAAGGCGCCTCACTGCAGAGGAAACAAAGATTATAATGAAGAACAGAAATCGCTGGAAGGTGCCTCTCTGCAGAGGAAACAAAGATTATAATGAAGAACAGAAATCGCCGGAAGGTGCCTCTCTGCAAAGGAAACAAAGATTATAATGAAGAACAGAAATCGCCAGAAGGTGCCTCTCTGCAGAGGAAACAAAGCTCACTTCAGAGGAAACAAAGATCATCAGCAAGAACAGAAATCACTGAAAGGCGCCTCACTGCAGAGGAAACAAAGATCCTCAGCAAGAACAGAAATCACTGAAAGGCGCCTCACTGCAGAGGAAACAAAGATTATAATGAAGAACAGAAATCGCTGGAAGGCGCCTCTCTGCAGAGGAAACAAAGATTATAATGAAGAACAGAAATCGCTGGAAGGCGCCTCTCTGCAGAGGAAACAAAGCTCACTTCAGAGGAAACAAAGATCATCAGCAAGAACAGAAATCACTGGAAGGCGCCTCACTGCAGAGGAAACCAAGATTATAATGAAGAACAGAAATCGCTGGAAGGCGCCTCTCTGCAGAGGAAACAAAGATTATAATGAAGAACAGAAATCGCCGGAAGGTGCCTCTCTGCAGAGGAAACAAAGCTCACTTCAGAGGAAACAAAGATCATCAGCAAGAACAGAAATCACTGGAAGGCGCCTCACTGCAGAGGAAACCAAGATTATAATGAAGAACAGAAATCGCTGGAAGGCGCCTCTCTGCAGAGGAAACAAAGATTATAATGAAGAACAGAAATCGCCGGAAGGTGCCTCTATGCAAAGGAAACAAAGATTATAATGAAGAACAGAAATCGCCGGAAGGTGCCTCTCTGCAGAGGAAACAAAGCTCACTTCAGAGGAAACAAAGATCATCAGCAAGAACAGAAATCACTGGAAGGCGCCTCACTGCAGAGGAAACAAAGATTATAATGAAGAACAGAAATCGCTGGAAGGCGCCTCTCTGCAGAGGAAACAAAGATTATAATGAAGAACAGAAATCGCTGGAAGGTGCCTCTCTGCAGAGGAAATATAGCTCACTTCAGAGGAAACAAAGATCATCAGCAAGAACAGTAATCACTGGAAGGCGCCTCACTGCAGAGGAAACCAAGATTATAATGAAGAACAGAAATCGCTGGAAGGCGCCTCTCTGCAGAGGAAACAAAGATTATAATGAAGAACAGAAATCGCCGGAAGGTGCCTCTCTGCAGAGGAAATATAGCTCACTTCAGAGGAAACAAAGATCATCAGCAAGAACAGAAATCACTGGAAGGTGCCTCACTGCAGAGGAAACCAAGATTATAATGAAGAACAGAAATCGCTGGAAGGCGCCTCTCTGCAGAGGAAACAAAGATTATAATGAAGAACAGAAATCGCCGGAAGGTGCCTCTCTGCAAAGGAAACAAAGATTATAATGAAGAACAGAAATCGCCGGAAGGTGCCTCTCTGCAGAGGAAACAAAGCTCACTTCAGAGGAAACAAAGATCATCAGCAAGAACAGAAATCACTGGAAGGCGCCTCACTGCAGAGGAAACAAAGATTATAATGAAGAACAGAAATCGCTGGAAGGTGCCTCTCTGCAGAGGAAACAAAGATTATAATGAAGAACAGAAATCGCTGGAAGGCGCCTCTCTGCAGAGGAAACAAAGCTCACTTCAGAGGAAACAAAGATCATCAGCAAGAACAGAAATCACTGGAAGGCGCCTCACTGCAGAGGAAACCAAGATCCTCAGCAAGAACAGAAATCACTGAAAGGCGCCTCACTGCAGAGGAAACAAAGATTATAATGAAGAGCAGAAATCGCTGGAAGGTGCCTCTCTGCAGAGGAAACAAAGCTCACTTCAGAGGAAACAAAGATCATCAGCAAGAACAGAAATCACTGGAAGGCGCCTCACTGCAGAGGAAACAAAGATCATCAGCCAGAACAGAAATCACTGGAAGGCGCCTCACTGCAGAGGAAACAAAGCTCACTTCAGAGGAAACAAAGATCATCAGCAAGAACAGAAATCACTGGAAGGCGCCTCACTGCAGAGGAAACAAAGATCATCAGCAAGAACAGAAATCACTGGAAGGCGCCTCACTGCAGAGGAAACAAAGATTATAATGAAGAACAGAAATCACTGGAAGGTGCCTCACTGCAGAGGAAACAAAGATTAAAATGAAGAACAGAAATCGCTGGAAGGCGCCTCTCTGCAGAGGAAACAAAGATTATAATGAAGAACAGAAATCGCTGGAAGGGGCCTCTCTGCAGAGGAAACAAAGATTATCAGCAGGAACAGAAATCACCCAAAGGCGCCTCTCTGCAGAGGAAACACACTTTATCTGCAAGAACAGAAATCACTGGAAGGTGCCTCTCTGCAGAGGAAACAAAGGTCAGAGGCACAGATTATATGTATAATGGGGGTGCACGGCCTCTCTGTTAAAAGTGGTATGAAATGACTGAAAGATATCTTACCCCTCTCTTCATAAGAAGATAAAGAGAAAATATTGTAAATGAAACAGAAGACCGCCAACAACCCAAACTCTTAATGCATCCAACACATTGCAGTTCTGTCCTGCGGCCTGCAACTTCTTAATGGAGTACATCATACTGGTGTCTAGACTGGGCACAGGCTGCACCATACCAAGATTGCAATAAATATATACTGTTAGGGCAAGCTTTTGTCTATTGTAAATGCTTTATTCTAACTTCATATTATACAATGTGCGTTATGTGTCCATTGTCTATACTTTATACAATTCTTTGGGATACACCAACGCTGCTTGCAACTTCATTTCCTAATAGCTTATGCTGAAGTATCTTTCTTTATGGATTACACAAGCACAGGGTGATTGTATCAGCAGTCTCCATTGGACAGGCTGAATGAAGAGCCACTAAAAAGCCCCACTCCATGTCTGCTATCAATGGCACTGGCCCGTGGAACCACATGAGACACAGGACCTTTACGCTCAAGGTGCCTCTTCCCTGGCGGATTCTTATTAGAGTATAGAAAAGCCGTAAGGACATCATAGCCGTAAGTGGGGCCAAGTGAGGAAGTATGCTGTGGACAACCTTCCCTGGAACGTATCAACCATTTGCCTTCCGTGGTCTACCGTGCTGCAAAATGGCCGCTTGTTAAGCAAGCTCTGCCGGCCAAAGTACAATCTTTCTCAATCTTTGCAGACAGAGGGCCAGTACATCGTCCACAATACCCGGAGTGTCGCCTGAGTGGTAAAGTGACGGGTGCATGGCTGCCTGGTGGTGTGGGCCGCTCTGCGCCAGACTATGGAGAGAACCGTGGGCGTCATCCTGCCGACCGCACTGTGAATCTAGAGGCCGGGACGAAAGGCAGTCGGTGGTTCTCGAGTGTGCCCGGAGGTGGGACCGGCCGAAACAGAAGTGATTGTGCAGAAGGAGAGGTGGCATCACTCGAGGAGATCCTGAGGTCCGTGGTTCGGCCACCTCTACTAATTATCGGCCGGACCACGCGAGGGCTGGGAGAACAGAGATGCCATCTTGTGGTCAAGCGCCCTCGTGGGAGAGGCCACGGTTGTGTGCACCCGTGACGTCGCTGTTGCCAAATAAGCCCCCAGTACAGAGCCAAGGTGAGTAGCGGTCACCGCAGGCACCAGCCCCTGCCAGCACTCGGTGCGGCTAGCGGAGGAGTCACCTTCTGGAGGGTGGCCGGTGCGGCCTTGCGGTGCAGCCCGCAGCGGGGAGAGCGATGTGTCAGGGGATCCGCCCTTCACCATGGTGATAGCGGTGGGTGGAGGCACATCGGATGATGTAGAGGCTGGGGCATACTGTGATATTTGGAGGCAGTACTCTGTAGCCTACGCACCAGGGCCCCGGATCTGTGGGAGATTTGTCGAGCGCAGCTGGATCTTACTAGTCTGCGGGCGCACCTTCCAGGGATACAGTACATTACTGGTTCCTCACTCTGTGGTGTCACCCATATGCTTTGCTGGATATAGTTCTGGAGAGGTGGTGTTCGCTGTGTCCCAGTAGGGCTGTGGGTCCTGGCAGACGCACATTAAGTTAATTTGGGGCCCACCGGATATAGACTTACTCATCACACAGAGCGCATTATCTGTTTGCCACCATGGGCAAACAGGACGCAAAACAGCCCAAATTAAATCTCAAAACAAAAAGGCACACAAGACTGCTGTAGGTGGAGATGAAGGGAAAAGTTGACCGCCAATCTCCCACTCAACCAGAGGAGCAATGAGAAGACTTCCGCACATTATTATTGGAAATGAGATCAAGCTTAAAGACAATAAACACCAAGCTGGATGTTCCCACCACTCAATTGGACGCAGTTAAAAAACAATTTGACACACATGAGCATCGCCCAGATGTGCTTGAGAACCGCAGTGCTGACCATCACGAGTTCTAAGTCGAAACTAAAGAGCTGCTTTTGCAAATGGACAAGATGCTGGGCCTGATTAGGGCTAAGGACGAAGATTTAGAAGCCAGATCTAGGCGGAATAACCTTCGCATTACAGGCATTCCAGAGAGCACCGCCATATCAAAAATGGAGTCCTATGTGGATGAGCTATTGCAGGAACTTTTTCGCCCTGGGCTTTCAACAGTGTTCACAGTTGAGAGGGCTTATCATATGCTAGGCCCCAAGCTGCCTATTGGTGCAACACCCAGACCGATATTAGCTTGCATGGTAAACTACCAATATGGGGACACGATACTGAGGCTGGCTAGGGAGCGCGAGACTTTCAACTACAAAGGGAACACCATCTAATTTTATTCTGATTGCACCCCTGCGGTTCAGGCTGCCCGCAAAGAGTTCCTACCTGCAAAGTGTATTTTACTACAGGCCAAGATTTCATACGCCCTACTTTATACGGCTGAACTAAAAGTGTCACATGAAGGAGAGGTCCACTTTTTTACGGACGCCAAATCTGCACTGAAGTTTGCAAAACATGTGGGAGGGAAGAAGAGCAGCAACAGGTCGATTACCGGTCATACCTCAGAAGCTGGTTTGAGTGACAATGATTGACCTCATACACATATCTCTTCCTTGCTCTTTGTACTCTCAGATTTGTGTTGTATTTTATACTGTATTGTAATGTGCTGCATCAGGTTTGGCTGTGGAGGCGCGAGAGTTTGTTATTGATAACCGTTCTAGGGCAGCACCAATGAGAAGGCGGCACTCTTTGTAATTAAGTTGTAATGTATTGGCTCTCCTCCATAAGTTTGGCCACCCTACCTTTGGGCAGGGTAGTATGCCGGGGAACCCATGCCCTCCAGGGAGAGTTCCTATTTGCTGCTCAGGTATAATACTTTGAGCATAATGTTGGGTCACTGTTTTGGGAGGGTAGGTAATTCACAACCTGATTGGGGGGATGCTGTGGGAGGGGGGTGGAGGGTTAAGGTTACTGTTTTGTTCACATTCAGTACTGTATTTTATACTACTCATTTAGATAAGCATGGCACAAGCATATTTGGTGTCAAGTGTGGAATGCGGAGGGTAACGGAGGGAAATAGCACACCCACTGCCCACCAGACATATATTGGGGGTGTTGAGGTGTTGGCTATTCGTGACGCGGGCTCTAGGCAGAGCCCAATAGCAAGAAATGTCGGCACTGAACTTACTCACTTGGAACATTCATGTGCTTAACGATTATAGCAAGACCAGGTTGGTTCACGCATTTCTGCTCAGACACAACGTCAATGTCTGCTTTCTACAGGAAACCCACCTGAATTGCACTCCCTCCACTAGGCTGAAGCGTAAGCACTGGGGTCACATATATTCGGCAATATATTCGAATTACTCAAGGGGTGTGGCAGTGTTGGTGTGACAGGGCATTGATTGGAAGCTGTGTGAGTCGATCACTGATCCTGATGGGAGGTATGTCATTTTGTTGGGGTCCCTTAGAGGCGCTTTGGTAACACTAGCTGCGATCTATGGTCCCAACACTGATAGGCTGGAGTTTTTTCAAACAGTATGGACTTAGATTAGGTCCCTTGGATGTCACACTGGGATCTGGGGAGGTGACTTCAATGCCATGCTAAATGATCATATGGACAGGAAGGGCTTCTCCTGCTCCCTCCATCCTAACGCCATCACTGCTCTTAGTGCCATCATATCAGATGGTATCCTAATTGACATCTGGAGAAACCATAACGAGAGCACACTGGAGGGAACGTGTAATTCAGAGAATCACAGGGCTTGGTCCAGGTTGGACTTTTGGCTGCTTCTAAAGATGTAGCATCGTTGACACAAGAGGTTTACCACCTCCCCCAGTCTCTGTCGTACCATGCCCCTTATATCCTACGCCTGTCTGTACCCAATACACTAAACAAAATGCTCACCTTGAGGCTGCCCCCTAATGCCCTATTAGATGAGGCCTTTAGAGAGGAAATACGAGGTGATATTACTGAATTTTTTAACCTAAACACTGGATCTGGCACGACTCAGGCCTCCTTGTGGGAGGCATTTAAAGTAGTCATTAGGGGTAAATGCATCGCACGTCAGGCAGGGGTGTGGCGATCAATCAGGACTACGCTTGCTTCCTCGGAAGCCCGCATCAGGGAGCTTGTGACACAATTTTATACTAAGGGGGACCGTGTCTTATTAGCTAAATTAAAGGCAGAGTTGCTGGAGTTTTAGGAAGAGGCACCGTGCTAGGTGAAGTTTTTGGGCAAGCTAGAGGCTACGGGGAAGGGGACAGACCAGGCAAAACACTTGCAAATATGCTCCATGCTTCGCGCACCGCCACATTTGTCACTGAGGTAAAAGGGGAGCACCTGACATAGATCAGAGACCCACCTAAAATTCTAGACAGATTTATGCAGTTTTATACTAATTTATACACATCCACTCAGTTAATGGTTCCCGTTTCCCTGCAGTCTTTCCTAGATTCCCTGGAACTCTTATGGTTGGGTAGGTGGCATGGGGAGTATATGGATGCTCCATTCACAGTTGAGGATGTGACTCAGGTAATACGTGGACTTCCGTCAGATAAATCTCCTGGGTCAGATTGACTCACCAGAACATTCTATAAACACTGTGCATCGGAGCTGGCCCCACACCTTATTGCAGTATTTGAAGAAGCACAGACTTCTGGCATCCTCCCACCCTCAATGCGTGAAACCATCATTATAATGATGCTTAAGCCCAAGAAACACAGTGATGAGGTGGACTCGTATAGACCACTCTCTCTGATTAATGTGGATGTCAAAATCTTGGCAAAATTACTTACTCAGAGATTGCAACCACTGCTCCCACTTATCGCGCGGTCTGATCAGTCAGGCTTTATTCCCGAGTATTCAACGGCACATAATCTCTGAACATTTTCCACTTTAGTGCATCATTTACATCCTAACACACAAGCAACAGCCGCATTTTTGGACGCTACCAAAGAGTTTGATTCACTGGAGTGGACCTATTTATTCACTGTCTTGGCGAGAATAGGCTTTAGTCCTCTCATCCTGGGTCTTATATGCCTTCTATACACGGCGCCCTGCGCTCGAATCAGACTAAATTGCATGCTGTTGGGCCTCTTTCAAATTACACGTGGGACGAGGCAGGGCTGCCCCCTGTCTCCCCTGCTCTTTTCAACAACCATGGAGCCATTAGCAGCACGGATTAGGCAACACCATGCTGCGAGAGGGCTGGGCTTCAGCACGAGGGGACTGTTAATCTCACTCTACGCAGATGATATTACTCTATACATAATTGATCCTTCGAGGAACACTGCCCCCATCCTACGCAAATTGATAATGTTTGGTGGTTTATCAGGTATTTCTATCAACTGGTCGAAATCCACTCCTTTTCCGCTCACGGATGCGACCCCTCCATTCCCCATTGATTATCCACTCCAGTGGGCTAATGGTCCAGTAAAATATTTAGGTATATGGCTATGTTGTGATGAGCAGGATCTATGGGCCCTGAACTTCGGGCATGCAGTTACCTGGTTGGAAGAAAAGATAAATGCTTGGGCTAAGCTACCCCTCTCCCTAGCAGCTGCCAAAATGGTAGTACTGCCTAAATTGCTAAACCTTTTCATCAATATTCCAATCCTCCTCAAACACGATTTTTGTTGGTAAACTCAGCACTCTATTAATATCCTTGGTCTGGGCGGGCAGACAGGCACGGGTTTCCTGGGAACTTCTAAAGCTGCCACTGACGCAGGGGGGACTAGGTGCTCCAGATTTTCAGCTATATGCCCATTGTGCTCAAGCACAATTTCTTCATTTCTGGCAGCACCCCACCTCACTTCAGCCCCATTTCGGCTGCATGTTGCGGTGGAGATGGATGTTGCGGCACCAACTCCCCTTCAGGTGGCAGTATACAAGCCACTCAGACGGCCGCGTGATGGTATTGACACAGTTGAGACACTGGGGTGGGTGTGGGGTAAACTCCAAGATAGAGCCAAATTGGCAACCTTTTATGCCCCGTCCATCCCTTTGTCGCACAACTCCATGATCCCCTCCATGTCTGAAGGGGCTAATAGAATTATGGCTAGGGAGCTAGATTTGCACACTTTCTCTGATCTGTATCTGAAGACGAATTCTTAGCGCCATTTGCCACAGCTGAGGGGAAGTCCAGGAATTTTTCAGAGCTCTTTTTTTACTATAAACTCAGGGCATCCTGCAAGCAAATACACAAGACATTTCTTAACCCTCCGCCTACTCTATCATTCAGACAGCCTCCCCTCGTAAGCTCATAACTAGACTTTACAGCCAGATGCAGAACACTGCTCCTATAATCACACCTAGGGCGTTCCAGGTGTGAAATTCAGAAATGCCAGCCCCGTTGACAGAGGAACAATGGTCCTTCTGCTGTGGTCAATTGACAGTACTTTACCCTAATTACAAACTGCGTCTGATCCACTTTCAATACATTCACCGATTCTACTCCGCTCGCTGGTTCTGGTCCTGGTTTTGCAGCTGACGGTGCCAGAGCTGTGTTCAGAGCGGCCTGAGCCTGAGTCAAGGAGTCAGGGCGGTTTTGAGGCATAGAGGTGGCTGAGGCGGCTGAACTTAAAACGTGCTGGCACCGGTAGCTCACAGGAAGAGACAACTGGAGACGACTAATGGAGGGGTCAAGGAGGGGCCAAGGTGCCACAGTTAGCCCGGGGGTTCCGGCCCATGCTTTGTTTAATTTTACTCGCCTGTCTGCTTTTGTTGTGTGCCTCCACTCTTCTGCTGTGTGGTGGCGCTATTGAGCAACTAGCAGACCCTTACCTGGAAAACCAGCCGGTCTCCTCAAGTCTCAAGCCTCAAGCCTGTTGATGTGTAGTTGTTCCACATTCTGCTCACATTCTGCAGGCCTAGCTGTAATCAACAAGCCAACTAACTAACTAAGGCAAGCTGAACCGAGCCTGTTAATCAAACTTATCTATCTTGTCTATTGCCTATCCATCTATCGGGCTCATAGACCACTGCGGGCCATACCAATACCATCACTTCAACCAACCCCGCACCGATTGACAGTCCTACTGGGTCAAGACCTTCACGGACCCGTGGGAATCTACCTAAACGCCCCTAAAAAGGAATTCCAAGGAACTCCAAGGACCACTTAGGACCACTCAGGTCTATAAACCATGAGGTCTGGGTGGATACGCGGGACAGCCAAAACTACAAGAAGCATAAGCAGCGCAAGCAGTGCAAGCAAGCGAAAAAGGAAGCGGAAAACACCCGCCGAGCTTGAGGGCGAGCTTCAGGCAAAAACTAGACCTGAACTACAGGAAGAGGGCACTATAGTTGCATTAACACCTGAGCCAAGAAACACAACGCAGGGGGGGTTAATGGGAAAGCAGCGGCTTTTTCAGCCCAAAATTGATACAAAATTCTGTTTTCTAAAACACGCAGGTGACACCCTGCTCTCATGTCACACCACAGTCACAGGACTTCAAACCCCACTCCCGCCTATATGCCAAGAGGACAGCGGCAAGGGGGACTGAAGCGACGAAAGGTAAAGGAGGCAGGGGCGAAAATGCTGGATTTGTCAGCCCCAAGCCAGCTTCACATGGCCAAGATGCCCCTGTAAACCGACACCTACAGACACCGGAGACCTTGGAGGAAAAGCCCAAGGAATGACACAATGGGGCTTTTCAAGAGCCATCTCAAGACAGGGAAACAAAACAAGAGATAAAAGAAATATGGGAAATCTTCACAGAAACATCAAGGGAAAAGCGTAAGATAGCTCCAATGGCCACTAAGGTCATAAAGCCTAAGCCTACGGCCCAATACAAACACGATGGGTGCAATTGCGTCTCAACAAACTCATTAGACATTCATGAGTTTGTAAAATCAACAGGAAACTCACTGGCGATAACTAAATTCGATCTAATAAGGGCCGGCTTGGAGGAACAGAAGACCACTGAGGGAGCACAGGAAAACCTAAAAGAAAATCTGAGCTCAGAATTTGAAGACCGGACTGACCCACCTCAACTTAATCGACTGCTAACCCAAACTAGTATGACAGAAGATCTGGAAGAGTCAGAGCAGTATTCTTATCTAGAAAAGGATGAATGGCGACTTATTGGCAGGAGTCATGCAGGTGCGAATCCCCAGAAAATTTAAGAACAGAGGGAAGTATGGAAAACAAGGTTCCCCAGCCAGCGGAAGGGCTACACGTACCACTTACATGCAGTTCTAAATGCAAAATACATAAAACTGGAGCTCATCAAAATGACACAGACAAAACAGCCCATAGCGACGATCTGGGCAATTTGAAAGATAATGAGCGAAAATCAGAACACGGAGATGCCTGGACAAGCCTGCTTAAAACTTTTAGTAGAGGCCTTGCAATATCAAACCGACAAAATGGACATGCAATTAACCCTACTGAACACCTTGGCAGTTTTTGTGGTAGCAATCGATGGCAAATTGGGTACGTTAAACACTACACTGCAAAGCCTTCAGGAGCACTCGCTAGTCGAGCGTTGTTCCTGCGGATGCTGCCCAATTGTGGATAAATTAGCAACCCTTCCTTCAATGCTGACCAATCTATGCTCACAACTGAAGAAGGCATCAAATCAAGTCCAAACACAGACAATAGAAGGGAACACTCCGAAGGGGCCTCGTAATGATACAGCAACCGTTCGGGGTGGGTCCGCACAAATGGACCACTCGGCAACAATGAACCAGAATTCACAAAGCAACACTAAAAATGAGAACAGCAAGCAATCATCAACCGTGACACTTAGTCGAATTCACACGCAGGAGCTTGCTGAGGCAGACAAGGGGGACATGAAATTGAACGCAAAACAAAGACGGGCACAAAAACAAAAGGGCAGGAATCAGAAATGTTGTTGAGCTTAAAAAGAGTGACTGGGGCCCTGTTGAAAGAACAGAGAGCAGCATCCACAAGACCAATAGCGGCAGTAATGGATATTTACTCCGCCAGAGGAATAAGTGCAGCACTTTACGGAGCGGAGCTCTGGGGGATGTCAAATGTGAAAGTGCTAACTTTAGCTGAGAATGCCTTCCAGAGAAGCCTAATGTCTCTCGGCCCTTCTGTTCCTATTTTACCCCTGCAACTGGACATGGGTTGCCGGGCGATTGAAGATCAAGCAAAACTACGCCCCCTGCTACTATGGGCCCGCATCTGGAGAGTGCCTGAGCTCTCAAGTTATGCGGAAGGCCTACGGGAGATAATTAATTGTCCCGGCTGGGCAAAAATAAAATGGCTAAGGGACGTCAAAGCTCTACTTATAAATCTGGGTCTGGAAGAAGCATGGCACCAACAGTCAGCCCCGCCCAAATCCATGTTAAAACAAATCTATTGGACATGGGTAGCAAATAAAAGGAATTCTTCCTCAACAATTTGCAAATCTACCAGAAATTTTTTGGAGCACAAAGATGTCCCTATCAGAGAACTGTACCTGGACATTGTTACTGCCCCGTGGGATAGATCCCTGTATTTCAAATTCAGAACAGGTCTTCTCCCGGTCATGGAACTCACATGCCACTGGAAAATACCACACCAGACAGCGCCATGGTGTCCATTTTGCCCTCAGCGTCATGAATCTGTCCCCCATTTGTTATTCGAGTGCCCCGCCTATAAGGTCCCCCGAAAGAAATGGTTAAAACCGATGTGCCTTACTTTGGGCACTAGACATTGTAACGTGGCATTACGTATTTTACTCACAGATACTCGCCCATTCCTCGCATGCGCCACCTCGAAGTATCTAGGTTGGGCATGGCGAATACGGTCAAAAAGACTTAGGCAAATTGTTTAATCATGATTTTAACTCTTTTTAGCTAATTTAAATAACCTTCCTTTTAGCCAAATGTAGAAAAATGATGAATTTTAGAATATCTAGGGTTTTTACGTTTTCTATTTAGTAAATGCTCTAAATGACCTCCAATGTATGTACGCTTTTTAAGATATTTTATGTCGAAATAAAGCCTATTTGACTTGACTTGACTTGAGAAACAAACCCTCAACATGGATGGATTTCAACGACTTTTTGGGCCAACATCAGTGCTAAAAGAGATATCAGATCAAAACAACCCACCATTAGAAACAACGAACATAAGGTGCACTAACAACATGCCTAGCACGATCCAAAATCTTTCAAGTGGGAAGCAAGAAAGCACTGCGTCTGAACCTGATTGGGAGGCAGAGGGAGCCGCCTCACCCCAGTCATATACAAATGGAAACTATCGTAATTTTTTCCGTAAATCAACTCAAATATGGAATTGAAGCAAAAACAACAACGAGCACCCAAGTGATTGAGACAAAGCAGGATTTCATGCTCCATGGAAACCCGGGCACATCACACACACTTAATCCCATGTTTGAAGGGAGGAACAATACTCTGAGGAATTCGATCAACCCCAAACGCAGACATTCTATCCACAGGGAAGAAGTGAAGGCACTGGACAGGCTGCCTCTAAATAACAGCTTAGTCAACTTTCAAATACTTGACACCAACACCGAGCTACTCCAGGAGCTCAACCGTACCCATCCGGGAATAAAACCGCAAGAAAACACGGAAAATGGGGCAGATAGGGTCCAACACACGCGAGTAGGACCTACGGATGGGGAGCAAGCGGGAAAGGGAAGCTCCGAAACTGGGGACGGTCTGCCTCCCAAAAGAGGCCAAAACAACGTCTCTAAAGAGGTGGGAGGGAAAGAAACAAACGCTATTTGGTTTATTCCAGAATACATCTCCAAAGGAAGGCACGATATCTTTAACCGAGGCAACATTCTGCGGCTCCTGTCCCACATTATATCACTGACTGAGATAAGGATGACAGATCTAGAGTCAATAGAGTTCATCAAATGCATGGCTCAAATGGCAGGAGAAAAAACAAGAGCAACATGGACCTCCTCAATAATTGCACATAAAATACTCACAGAAAGTGAGATTCTGAAGTCTTGGGGGATAACCATCGCTCCGTACACCAAACCAGGCTATCCAGTCCCACTAAACCCACAACCTATGAGGGGATCAGAGGGGACAAGAAACAGACGAATCACATCGGTTCTGAAAGGCGCAATAGGGCAATCCAACACGGACATAAGAAAACAGCTGGAGGGTCTTAGAATCTGTCATAACCCCCTTACACTGCAGAAATGGGAAAAGGATACTTGCTGGATCTCGAGAACCATGAACAATCAAACAGACTGACGAGATCTTAGCTCCCCACACACGGCCAACGTCAATGGGGTAGTACGGCTATGCTCCTGGAATGTAAATCGGTTCACCACCAAAATAGCAGACCTGGATTTTGTCACCTACATCAGGGCCTTCAACATAGTAGCTCTGCAAGAAACTTGGGCATCAGATCTGCCACACCTACAAGAATTTTTACGTTTTTTCAAAGGAGCAATTAAGATGGCAAGATTTGGCCATATGCAAGGAGTTTTGGTCATATATGTTGCGAATACAATTATTCACACTGCCCGTACTTTTGGATCCAAAACACAATCATAAGTAGCAGTAACTGTATCCTTTTCACCGACAACAAACACAAGGAACAGCAATATTACGATAATAAATGTATACATCCAACCAAAACGTAAAACTAAATTAGCTAAGGAAATGTGTAATGTTGTGGAAACATGTATAAGAGAAGGCCCTACTACTGAAATTATCCTCACTGGGGACCTCAATTATATTCTAATGAGGTCACCTGGTAGCTTTATTAGATAATGAGGCAAAGTATTTTGCTGGCACATTACTAGAAGACCTCCGGGTATGGGCCACAGAAAAATCTGCAATTCCTTTACAGCAGACTGGATTCGTAAAATAACCAACATCCTAAGCATGGCAATGCTCATGGATAAGTCTGAGGCTTCACGGTCACCCCTATACTTATGCTTTATTGAGAACTAGGCCGCCTTTGACCATGTTAACCGTACTAAACTATGGTCCAAACTGCACAAATGGGGGCTGCCACAGCCCTTACTAAACTTGCTAAAAAGCTTGCATAAAGATACATGGTTGAAGGTGAAGTTGGGCAACGGATCTTCCCTGTCAAAGTGTATACCTACGGAAAAAGGGCTGAAACAGGGTTGTGTCTTAGCACCGACTCTGTTCAACCTATATATAGCCGACTTAGTACCACTCCTGATCAACTGCAATTCACATGCCCCAAAACTAGGAGACATTTTGATACACTGCCTCCAGTATGCGGACGATATAGTCCTGATCAGTAAAACAAAAGTAGGGCTACAACATCTTTTAAACACAACATGGGACTTCACCAAAGCGAATGATCTAACGATCAATCTGGATAAAACGAGAACCATGATAATCAGGAAAAAAAGAGACAATCCGGAGCCTGGTTTTGGGGAGAAACAAAAATCGAGGACACAGTGGCAAACAAATATCTGAGAGTGAAGCTGGACGCAGGGGGACATTTTTTGGCACAGAAGAATAGCAACAGGAATAAAGGCCTAGTATTGGCTACTACTCTAAAACACTCAATTCAAAGTTGACAGGACCATCGATCTTCCCCTTGATTGAGGTAGTCCGGGCAAAACTGCTGCCAACAATCACCTATGGCAGCGAGGTCCAGAAAGGCAGAGACGCCAAAATACTTGATGCCACAGTATGCCCAAACATACCTCGCCTGCGCAAATTAGGCTTGAATTTGGCATACAAAAACCAAAAGTTGCTAGACCAGGAGCCTTCATCATTGAGTGGGATAAAGTGCGAAAAGCTCCGCACTGTACACTCAATGAACAGCTATGGAAGGAGTTACAACAACATGTTAAATTACCTGCTGCAGAATACCTCCACAGCAGTTTAAAGAGGATGGGGCTATGTCAGCTTTGGGAAACACCAACAACTACTACCATTTTTAAAAAACTAGTGTGGAAGACAGTGAAACATCTCTCCTTGCTGGAGGACAAAGCCTCATTGGCTGGATGACATTGAAGTCATACACAGAGCTGGTCACCCAAGCCTATTTCAATCTGGGCTACGGCAAAAAAATAAACATTGGTTTCATGAAGTACAGACTGGGGCTGCTACCCCGTACTCAACACCTTCCACCCTGGTTAAGAGAGAAAGCTGGACCCATGTGCCGTTTATGTGGATCAGCTCCTGAAGATCTTCTGCATTTACTGTGCTCCTGCAAAAAACTTCTTAAGGAACGGAAACAACTGCTGAAACGACATTTCAATCAGCGGGGGATGCGCACCAGGAGGCAAGCCCTGCTGGCATGTTTTGCACCCGATGATCCACAACTTAATTGCTGCCTAGTGAAGTATCTGAGACTGTGTGGAAGCAAAATGCCGGATATGCTGACATAAGGAAACCAGGTTGCAAAATTATGAGCGAACTTTGCAATGCGCAGCAAAGAAATTCTCCCCACTGACAAGAAGTTTATTTCGGAAGCTCGAGGTGGTCGGACACCACAGCAGTTGAGAACACGCCCCACGGAGCCTAAATATTTTAATACCGGCTGATTGCCAAGGTCAGAAGGGCCTCCAACAGTGGGTGGGGTGTTGTTTGACGGACTGGAATGATGCCTGCAGCACGAGGACAGAAAATAGATATTTTAATGGTAAAGCAGCTTAACTAAAGAAAATGTTTAGAATCTTTTAATATAATATTCATGAAGGAATGTGTAGTACACGTATTTATTTCGCTTTTTGAACATGTTGTCACTTTGAAATGGTTTTGACAAACTATGCAAATAAATGTATACCTTATACAGAACCCCTGTGCAGCTACATAAAATGGGAATCAAGGCAGATGAGGGATGTTGAATTTGCGGCTACGCCCCGGCGGACTTCATGCACTTGGGGTGGAACTGCCCCCGGTGGCTTTTTTTGGACAATGATTTTTAACATAATTCATGGGATAATTTGCAAATTAGTGGACCCTGAGCCGCACATAGGCCTACTGGGTTATGTGAGGGACACACCGGTGGAAACCCGCAAATTGCATGCTATGTTTTTGCTATTTGCCAAGTGCAGGGTAGAAGTGGGGCTTCAAAGATAGAGGACTGGATGTGGGATGTCTTATTCTGCCACACACAACTCTACATTTTCTGGGGGTTGATGCGACCCTCATCTAGTCCAAAAGATACATGGGACCCTTTCTTGACGTGAGCAAACTCGCAACGCGAGATGGAGGAGAACTCTCCAGGATTACAGTCTCCCCCAGCAAAGTGATCATTCTCTTTAGGGCTACTATCCCCTAGGGGCCAGGACAATTGGAGGGAGTTGGAGGTGGGTCCTTATTTAATCTTTACTGTTCACAGTTTTTCACGAGCCTCGCGTTCCCACAAGTCGCTGTGACCCATGTCTCAGGTTCCTGATACATAACCCAGACCAAGAAATGCTAAATGTTGATTTGAGCCAGATGTGGAATGCTGTTTGTCCGCTAAGATTTGTAATATTATATATTGTACTCTGAGTACCTGAATCCATGCAATATCCAACTGACTGTTGTTGCACTGTAACTGTTTGTTGTAAAAATGCCCCCCCCCCCCCAAAAAAAAACATTTGCCTTCCTCGCCGCAGCTGTGAGGTGTGGGAAATACCATTTACAGCAAACACTCACATGGGGTTGGTTATTCCCTCCACCCTCCAAAAAAATAGACATATTTCACCTGAGAAACTTATAAAACAGAATTACAATTCAAATGTACAGAGGAGCTATATGGAACAGTATACTGGCCAGGAGAGGCACAGCCCAGGAGAGAACTTTGACAGGGCTCACCACCTTGCCTGCGGAGAGGTTCAATATTGTCCAGCTTATGCCTTTTCCTGATGTCCTGCTCTCTATGCTCTGTTACTTTGCTGTGTTCTTAATATATCTCTTTCCACTAGCTGGCTTCGGGTCTGCTTCATGGCACTCCTTTTAGCCCTAGTCAGTTACCCAGCTCCATTGAGCTCCTGTCTGGAGCCTTCTGGACCGCGTCAAGCGTTGGCAGGTTTTTATGGCATTGGGCTGGACCATCTCTGATGATCCCTCTGATCTGCCATGCTCAGGTTCCACAGTTGTCTCCTGTGTGTCTTTTTCATGCCCAGTTTGTTCAGCCGATTGACACCTCAGTTTTCCATTAGTTTGAACTGTGATCTTCCATGTGCTGCCTCTGGCTTACTTTTAGCTCCACGCTACATACATTAATGGACTGGCCCAGCGAGAGACTGGGAATTACACCTCCACCCTGTTGGTAAAAAGCAGTTAATAGAGGCCCATTTCCCTCCAGAAAGGCAATGATTGGCCTATGGTGGTCCTTCTGTTAGACGTGTCCTGCCCCTTCCTAACTTTCCTGTGCCTTCCTTCTTTCCTTGGAATTGTGGGTTAGTAGATATTTCCTGTTTCTTCCCAGCTTGCGAAGGCAGTAGGAGGAAGTAGGGTGATAAAGGGGCAATAACAACAGCCACATGGGAGATAATGAGGGTAGCAACAGGGCAGAGGGAGACATTAGTGTGGTGCCTACACAAGAGAAGGACATGGGCCATGGGGAACAGCGAGGGTGGGCCAGAAGGGACCAGACGTTGCAGCTGGGGTAAAACTGCACCTTCCTTATTAGCATTGCTACTCTACTGGGTGGTCACTAGATGACAAGCATGAAGAAGCAGAAGAAGACCAAGAGAAGGAAGGATCTGGAGGTGGAATGGAGGGAGTTGTAGAAGAGGCTCAGAGTCCCTACAAACATAAACACCTGGACAGCAGCAGGCTCAATTTAAGTCAATGTGTGCTATAAGTTGGACCGTGAGAGTAGTGAGGTTCTTTTCAAATACGCATATGTGATTAGAACTGCAGAACTAAGTTTTGGAGGCCTCATAGAGATACAAAGAAAGTTCAGGGCCATACAAGGCCTAGCCGTCAAAGTTATGGGGTAAAACTGACAACAAGCTTTGGCTGCAGTAGATGGCCCATATGAGCCCCATTGTCGCAGAGAAGCAGTGTGTGATATGCACTGTTGCATGTGCCCTTTCCAGTTCCCCCACCTCAGTGATATTGAAGTGGTGAGCCACAGCAAAAATTGGATCAGTCAAAGCATCCTAAAAGGACAATAAAGGAGCCTGTTTTATATCACAATGCAATTGCAACATGAAGCAACTGCTGGTATGGTGCTTCAAAGAGCCAGGTACAAGAGATGTCAAAAGGAGAATCCAGGCATATTCACCTTTTATTGTGGCCAGAAGGGGAGGGGGGGTCGATTAATGATTCCTGGGATCAGTGCAAATGCTCTGTATGATTCATAGGATTATCAAGGTCATTGAGATAGTCCAAAGATGTGGTGCGGAGGTCGAGATGAAAAAAGCAGACATAAAGTGAGTGTTCTGGATATCACTGGTTCATCTGAGGGATTCTGACAGACAGATATTTGAGGACAAAACTATGCCAATGGGTTGCTCATGACTTGTAATGTTTTTGAGATGTTAATTTAATTTTTGGAATGAAAAATTAAAACCAAGGCAGGATCTGAGCTAGTGCTGTACTACTTCAAAGATTTTCTTTTGTTATTGGGAGAGATGGGCACGGATGATGTGCCCCCTGATAAGCACTTTGGAAAAGCATCTTGCACCTTTGGGGTGATGCTGGCCACAGAGAAAATAGATGGATCAGCATTGACCATCACATTTTTGGGCATTGAGATAACCTCAGCAACCATGGAGTTATGCTTGCTGGAAGAAAAAATTAGAGAACTGAGGGCCAGATGTAGGTAATCCACAAATACTGAGTTCTTAATACCGAATTTTACCGATTCGGTATTAAGAAATAGGTATTTCTTATGTAGGCAATGAATCGGTAAAAAATACCGATTCCTTAATATTCCTTATTACCGAATCGGTAATACCGATTCGGTAATAAGGAATACCTACCCATTCATTACTATGGGCTTGGAGGCCCATAGGAATGAATCTAAAGCCATTCTGTATTAGCGAGTCGGTATTACCGAATCGGTAATACCGGGAGGTATTTCAAGGGTGCCAGGGTGTCCAAAGGACACCCTGTGGCACCCCTGAAATGTGCCTGTGTGCACATGTGGCGCACATACATGCACTAAAGTGAATTTTCAAAGTAATTCGTTAATTACCACCATCTTGAAGTTGGTGGTAATTAACTAATTCTTAAAGCACATAAGCACTCTTTTATGTGCTTTCTACATTGCATTTACCGAATCGGTAAATACCGATTCGGTAAATACCGATTTGGTATTTACCGAATCATCACCTACATTAGGTATGGCTAAATACCGGTCGGTAACTCTGAAATTTACTGAATTTCGGGGTTACCGACCGGTATTTAGCCACCTACATTTGGCCCTGAATGACTTATTATAAAGGTCAGGGGTGAAAAAATAAGTGCGAACTAAAAAAGATGCTTGGATACCTGAACTCTCCTTTCAGGTAATTGCTTCATTCAGAACTTGCTGCAGATACATCGTTTTGCAGTGAGAGACACTCAAGCCTGTTGGACTTAGCCCTCTCTGCAGGGTCATCCCCAAACATTTCGTATTCACCCTTTCTATTTTTCTGAATTCATTTTTGCTGGCCTTAGGACTCTGTGCCCTTTACCACTGCAAATCAGTGCTAAACTGCCAATTTGACTTGTCAAAATAAACCCCTTACCAAGCCTTAAACTCCCCTTTTATCACATATAAGTCACCCCTAAGGTAGGCCCTATGTAGCCCAAAGGGCAGTGTGCCTTGCAATTAAAAGGTTGGACTTGTGCGTTTAAGTTTTACATATCCTGGTAGTGACAAACTCACAAATTCATTTTTACGATTGTGAGGCCTACCTCTCCCATAGGATAACATAGCGTTGCCTAATTACATTTAGCAAGTGCTAACGTGTGATTGCAACAGGTAGGGATTTCATGTTTGGTGTCTGAGAAATTGTAATTTAAAACCTGCTTTATTGGTAAAGTCATATTTTAAGTTACAATTTTGAAGATGCCACTTTTAAAAAGTTGTGATTTTCCTTCCTTAATTATTCGGTGCCTGCTGCAAATTCCCGGGTCACATTACTGGGTGTAGTTTGCATTTGGACTTTGTTTATTCCTACCAGACAGCCAAATAATAGAGGGAATAGGTGTGCCTGGATAGGCCATCGCTGGCAGGATGGGGGCACAGAGCTGGGCAATGCCCCACTTGCAAATCAGTAGGCTGTGCTCTGCCTTCATACAAATTACTTCACACCACTTAATTGTTCAGACAGCCACTCTGGAACCAGGACAGGGAAGGCAGGAAACTCCAAATACATCAAGGAGAATTCTCTGGAATGTTCTCCTACTTCAAAGAAGGCACCAGGTATAAAAATAGGACCTTCAGACCCACTCTTCTGTTCACTTTCTGGAACAGAGGAAGGACTTTCAGAGGACTACCTGCTGCTGTGTACTTCAGAAGACTTCTTTGATGCACCAGGAAAGACTGCTCTACTGCCTAAAGGCTGCCTTGAACCCTCAGAGGGCTAACCTGCTGCATAATAACTTTTCCATCTCTTGAGTCCAGGACTACCAGAGTGACGGAAAGGGCTAGTTGGCTGGCCTCCTGATTAGGTGCGACCAGTACAGGTAAGAGCGGTGGGGTGGTGGGGGAGTCGATAGACTACAGGATAGGGAAAATAAATAAATAAAACCACTTACCTTGTGCCCGCCGCATCGCCGAGTCTGCGATGCAGTGAGCGCAAAGTAAGTGAGCTTATTTATTTATTCATTTTATTTTCCCTATCCGGGCGTCTGTCGACTCCCCCCTCCCAGCCCCGTCCAACCGCTCTTACCTCTACAGTCTGAGTGAGTACCAGCCCTTCAAGTGGTGCCTCCCCAGTCCTGGGCATTTGCAATTGGTGCTAAAGGTGCCCTGATAGCCAAAATTCAAAACTAGGAACATGTCTGTCTACAAACTGCTCTGAGAACCAAGAGGAGACTGGGACCAACCTGCTAATCATTCCACCCAAAGTGCATGTCCGGTCGGTCTGACTTCGCAGCAGCTCCTGAGTGAGGTGCTCTGAATGGACGGAGATTAAGGGCAGTACGGGGACAGAAGAGACTGCCCCCCACATGCACACAACCAAGTTGAAGAGGGCATGTTGGACTTGTCGCACTGCACAATGTTGGGGCCTGGCCAGAGACTTGGGGTCTTGCCTGAGCTAGCATGGCGGCATACAGATAGTTGAAGAGATGCGGATGGCAGCCTTCAGTCCCATTGCAGTGGCCTGATATGGTGACTTGACTTGCTCTGCAGCCTCCTGGGTGCCATCCAGAACTATAAGAGGATATCTGGTGGAGTGTAGCTATGCCCAGAGGAGACACTAACAGCCCGACTGACCCATTGGAGTGGTGTTGACTGCCCTTTGGTGGGCTTCATTCTGTGTGCTGGCCGTACCGGAGCTCTGGAGTATGGCCTGTGTTAACAGTACCCGGCGTGGGGCCCCATTGGTGGGCCACACTGAGGGCTGGCACCCTTGTTGCCGAGGCGGTCAGGCTAGGTCCTAGGTGTGGCTTGTGAATGGGTGCTGGCGGAGGTTGGAGGACGCGTATTTTACACGGCCCCACGCTGCGGGCTGTCTCCCTTTCCCTCAGGTGGTGAGTGCAGAGCAGGGCTACCCACCACCGACTTCTTGTGTTGCCCCTTGCACTCACCTATAGGGAGCCTGGTGGGTAGGGTGCATTGTTGGTTTTGAGTGAAGACCCAAGTGGAGCCAAGGAGATCATTGTTCAACATGACAAAGGATAAATTGCCCTCTACGATAGCCAAAGTCCAATGGATAAATATGCCTAAATTGGCACCACAACTCCAAAGGCATGTGGACCAGTGGGGGACGTCCCGACATTAGCTGCCATTGCACAGTCCCGCAATATACCTGATGCTCATATTGGAGTGGTGGGCTCAGATGTCACCCTGCTGTTACGAGATCTTCAGAAAGCAGTTGAAACGGTCACAGAATCAAAGACCAGCGTGACCATTGTTGAAGATTCAGCTGTGGCCCTGCAGCAAAAAGTAAACACTCTGACAGTAGTGACATAGGAACTAGCGGTGCGGGTGGAGGATGCTGAGGGCCATGCCCATTGCAATAATTAACGATTTGTTGGTTTCCCAGAGGGGTGCAAGGGCTCCTTCATGGAAAAGTTCCTGAAACTATGGCTCCAATTAGTAGTCCCTTTAGTGTCCCTCTCATCGGGCTTTGTGGTGGAGAGGCCCACAGGGCACTGGTGAAGTAACCCTCTCCCAGGGCAAGGCTGTGACCTGTGATTGCCAAGATTATAAACTGTATGAACAGAGATGCAAAGCTTAAATATGCAAGGAGTCAAAACAAGATATTCTACCAATCCCGGCACCTAATGATATTCCTAGACTATAAAAAAAATGGTGCAACAGCAGTGTCTATCCTTCACAGTGGTTAAACAACGCCTCCGAAACCTTAAGATTCAGTACATGCTACTATATCTAGGGATGAACTGTAAACTCTGACCGTGGACAGAGTTTGTTGAGTTTTGCCACTCCTCCACCAACCGCCGGAAGAGCAGTTTACCAGCACGGTCGCGCTCACCCCCAAAATTTAATTATATGCGGTCTAGTGTCTAAGACAGCCAACAAAACTGGAAATTCATCAGCAGAAGTGTTCACGTTCTTGGCCTTTCACCCAGGAGCAACCATTGTACACAGTTTGTTGTGAGGGGAAAGGAAAAGAGGAGGGGGCAGAAGTGAAGGAAACAGAATTTCTTCCTGCCGAGAGGAGCCCCTCCAGAGAAAAAGTCCACCTCTGTAGACAGCCGACTCCGAGCCAGTTGGAATCCAAGGATGGAGTCCCAGTTAGGACTCGGAGAGGCGGGGCAGCCACCAGCCTGAGGT
Organism: Triturus cristatus; assembly: GCF_964204655.1. Classification (NCBI taxonomy): domain Eukaryota; kingdom Metazoa; phylum Chordata; class Amphibia; order Caudata; family Salamandridae; genus Triturus; species Triturus cristatus. The sequence continues at coordinate 68,202,281 of NC_140580.1, read as the reverse complement.
ACAGTGGTGGGGAATGGGGATGGGATGATATGAAACTTTAAAATATGGGGCGATATTGTAGAAGGGACAAGGGCCGTCCGACAATGATCAGGCGTTAAGCTCTGCCCCAATATATGCAGGTCAGGTACAATTGCTGTGCTAAAAAATGGATGTGTCTAAAATAAACCACGATAAAGCCTGAATCACATTTTAAACAAAACCGCACACATGCATTATGTCACTTGGCTGTAAGGATCCGTTCAAGACTGAGACAGCTTGCCATTTTAAATTTGAGACTCCATGGATGGGGCCGGCAATCTGCTGAGGCGGCATTAGCCGAAACTAAAACACCCCTGAGACCAATGACTACAACCAAAGAAAGGCACAGCATACAAGAAGTGCTCCAAGTCGTCGAAGTAATACAGCAGTTCACGACTACACCTGCCTGTGGAACTCTGGGTAGCGCTGCAGATTTGTTAGGGCACTTTGCGGAATGGGACACCGCAAACGCTGCCCAGGCCAAAATATATATATATCCAGGATGCTTAAGGGTCATCTTCAACTCACAAACTCTGTTCTTTGACTGCCCGGAGGAAGTCTTTGTCTGGGTAGATGAGTCAATGATGCTGGAGCCGCACATCCTGCCCCGTACAGACTCAGACTCATCCCAAATCAATAGAAGGAGCCACCCTGTAAAGTCCACTCTGAAACGACGTAACCAATCCTAATCTTCCTGGAGGAGCACGTGCCGAGATAATTCACCTTATCTGAACCTGGCTGCCCTGAGGGGCCAACACGTCCCCAGCGAATGGTTGACTGTTACTAAACCACTGGTACCACTTGGGTGATTGGTACTTACTGGGCATTTATAGTGTGGGACATACACATATCACTACGACGCCTGGAGATACAGGCTTGATTATCTCTAGCACATGTTCTTAGTTGGGGAAAATGGCGATCGATTGGAGATACCCTCTTGGCACCCCCGTTGGGGTTCTGCGCAGATCTCTTCTGCGACAGGTACTTCTCGTTCATTGAAGTATAGGGGTGGGGGTTGGGGATGGCTAGGAAGGGATTGCTTAAGTTTGTTTGGTTGTAATTCACAGACCCAATACATACATCTCCCTGAGTCCATATGCAGAGGCGCAAACTCCTTCACCATAGTTGCTGATGTATGACACCGGCACTACCAGTCCCATGGGACATCTCCAAGTCATTATGTGGAATGTGAGGGGGGTTCTTGACAAGATTAAACTGGGAGCGGTCTTGAAGCAGGCCAAGAGAATGAGGGCTGACATCCTACTCTTATGGGAGACACATCTTCTAAGCTCAAAAGTCCCTTGCCTGATCATATATGACTACACGCAGATATTTCACTCCGGATTCACAAGAGGATCATGGGGTATGTGTATCCTGATCCATCGTAATATCCCCTTTCAGCCCACCAAAACCTGGATCGACAGTTATGGTAGATATGTACTGGTAACAGGCATGTTATGCGAAACCTCTCACGCTTAGAAGTGGGTATTCCCCTCTTCGCTGGGACAGACATTTGTAGATCTGGTGATACACTAGTAGAGGGAGTTGCCCCATTGCCTTTTGTTAATCGGGGGGACTGGAACCATGTGATGTATCCTCAGGTGGATAGGCGGTACACCCAGGGTTGCAGAGCAGAGACAGGTGGGTCCAAGCTGGGCTCTCTGGCATCCGCGTTAGGTTTGGTGGATGCCTGGAGAACATACCATCCAACTGGCACTGGGTACACATACTATTTGGCGGTTCACAGCTCCTTATCTGTCCCATGTGGACGTATTGGCCAGGGGTCGTCTGACGACTCCCCAGTGGCCCCCAGGCTCAATGTGAGGCCGGAGGGTCCTGCTTTCCGCTGGCACCTATCAGCATGGCATCTGCAGAATCCTACATACAAAACACTCCTCACTCATTCCATAAAATAATGCTTCACCCTTAAAACTGATATGGCAGCTTTTGAGACACTATTATGAAAGACCTTAAAGCCGACGCTCCGAGGCGCATGCATTAGCTATTGCACTGGAGATCGTAGACAGAGCCCGCAAACCTAGTAGACCTTGAGGCACAGATGTGGACTCTGGAAGTGGGGTGACAAATTGAGTAAGATGTTACATCGGGCTGTGCTAGACCACTCGTGGCGCCTCTCCGGTGCCGGTGAGCCTGAAAGCACGGGGACAGTTATTATCGGGGTCCCAGGAGAAGGCCCAGAGCTTTGCTGCCCACTTCAGAGAAGTGTGTGCACAAAGGAAGGCATTGTCTGTAGATCAAATTTGTTAAGGCCCTGACCCAATTAATATAAGCAAAATGGTGGCCATGAGGAATCTCACATAGGGCGATGTCACAAGAGAATATGGTTTAGGGAATCAAATTCCTCTTACAGGAGCCTTCCTTTATCTCTTGGTGCTACTTTTCTTGTAAGAGAAATTCGATTCCCAATGCCTTTTTGCTTACATTACTTGGACAGACACGATGGTAGTTAATATTTCCTGGATTTGTTACAAGCAGCAATCATGTTCATTCGGCTCATTTTGTCCTGATGATGACCTGTCAATTGTGGAAGGTCGAAACGCCATTGAAACTCACCAGCAGAAAAAGGATACTTATTGCGCAATTAAATTATATTGAAGCATTGGACTCATCATATTGAAGCTGACCAATATTTATTGATTTGTTTTTTTCACCGTTCTTTTGTTCTATTATAAGTTTCACTTTGTGCCGTTCACCTGATTTTCACTAGCTCTATGTATTCACCTTGAGCACCTTTATGATTCATATTTGATGTTGCTCTCAGTCGTATATATAAAATTGATTGAATATATTTGACTTTTTCTTGCTTGGCTATATATGTATCCTCTATGTGTGTGTCATAATTTAGTTTGTTATACAATACGTGGTTTCTCAGTACTGTAGGGACTTATATATCAGTTTCTTCCCTACTGATGTCCTTTGGGACATTGTTGTCTGATACAAAGATACCCAGGTCTCTTTTGGGTGTACGGTTCACTCCGTGGTATTCACTAACTGATTGAGGGGCTGAGTTTTAAACAGCTGCTCTTCTGAAAATATGACTGCTGCTGGGGAAAAGATACTAGATGGTCAGAGGAAGAAATCGAGTAAACAAACTATGTATTGACCATGCAGGTATCTAATAACAGCTTCCAGGACTGATTGTAACATACCTCCTAAAGGCACTCTTTAGTCTTCAGGATAGACGAGCACCTAGAAATAAAGCACATTTTAACATTTCACTTACTGGCGGATGCCGACCACAAAAGTCCCCCCTCGCTCCATTTGGGAATTACGAGACGAACAATGGTGAGGTCTGGTGGCGATATACATGACTTTGTAAAGAGAAAGAGTTCACGCCATGGCTTTCCTCATACTGTGGTTGTCAGACTTCCCCAGGATGGGCCAGCTTCTGATCCCCATGGACGCCAGTCCTGTACCATTTGCAGGGGAGCTGCCTTTACAATCGCTATGCGGATGAAAGTGAGTACGTGGCTGCAAAGTGTCCGAAGCGTACAAACCCTTAAAACAAAACCTTGCAGCTTTCATTTGGAAATATTGTGGGGTTTTTTTGTTGGTTTTTTTTAACGTTTTTAAACATACTTTATTAGTTTCTTCAAAAGTACAACTTCCGCCATCAATAGTATACATCATAACATATCAATACCAACAGATTCAGCAAAGAAGCTCCAAATTAGTAAACGGTGAGCCAGATAGCTATGAGTTACCAATGGACAAATCTGACCCGTGTAACCATTAAGTTCACGAAGTGTTGCAGGATCCATCATTCTGGTATTAGGTTGTCACCAATCTTACCTCTCACCTCCCACCCGACAATTCTATATGGAGTCCACCTCTGCGAAGGCGACGAACCACACAGTAAAGATACCCAAGAACACCAATGTCTGAGTTCAACACCATGGAAAGTCCATTTTCTTCAACGTTTATCATCCAGTGTCTCGTTGGCTTCACACTATCCTTATCAAAACCAACTTTAGAAACTCCCCCCCGCCCACCCCTCAACCCCTACCCCCAACCCAACTACCCCCCCCACTGCCCTCCCCCCCCTCTGCCGGGTCCACGCAACTCAAGGTCCATGTATCGAAGTACTCATACGGGCCCACCATCCAACTCCCTCCCCTAGGGTCTCCCCCTCTCCAATGGGCATCTCAGCAGTACTTGATATAGTTACTTGGGAGGCCTGACCCGCTATCTCCTGCATCATTGCTCCTCATGCCAGTAGCACCTCAGGCAATTTGGCATCCCTCCTTGTGCTCCGTATGTGCCCCTCCTCGGCTAGGGCCCACTCCCGTAGATCTGACCTCCACTTTACCAATAGCGGTCCTTGTTGCGTCAACCAGTGGATTGCTATTCGCCTCTTGGCTATGACTAGCCCCAGGGTCAGAAACCGCCTGCTTATCTTGCGTTTCGGGTCCCGCGGAATCAAGCCCAGTAAACAGACGCGGGGATCCAATGCAATAGTCCACCCGGTTATCCGGGTCAGTTCACCAAGAACCTCCACCCAGTAAGTCTGAATCAATGTGCACGTCCAAACCATATGCAGAAAATCTGCTGGATCATAGCAACATCTGAGACATTGGGGGTCTCTGGAGCCATCAATGGCGTGCAACCTTCTAGGGGATGGAAATATTGTGTTATTAAATGATTGCTATCTGCCTTTGGAGGGATTGTTTTACTTTTTCCATCTCAACCTCTCTTCACCAGGGAGAGGGTCTGGTCAGGAGCGTAGACATCAGACCATCATTGAGAGTTTGACCCTCATTTGTAAAGCATGTGAGGGACTGGCAGCACAGTTTTCATCACTTGGGGCTCTGAGGGTAAAACCTGTTGCAGCCCTGAGATAGGATGTTTGCACAGTGGGAAGTGGGCAGCATCATGTGGAGCAATGTGGCCTCAGAGAAGTAGTAACACACAGCGCCCTTCACAATTCTGGGCCCAAATAAATGGCTAATAGGATCAAGCTATCAGGAGGTGGCAGGGATTCTAGAAGAGCTAAATCCCTCACACTAGAACCAGCCATATTCCACTGGCGTAACAAAACTTAAGGGCGCCCCCCTGAGAGGTACTGGACGGAATCAGGAACTTTCCGGGCAGAGTACTGTGCTGAGGGGGCCCCCTGGAGCTTGCCCCCCCCCCCCGCAACACAGGGGCTGTGGGCATCTGTGTTATGCCACTGACAGATTCAGAAAAAGGAAAATGCACAGCCACACTTCCGCTGGATGTGCTCCAAAAATATGGAACTCGGGGGAGGAGCCTAGCGCGCAACCAAGATGGCCGCGTAGGTGCGAGGCTCCCGAGGACCTCTGCAACCTCCTACGTTTATCCTGTCTTCATCCTGCATCGGTTGAGGGGACTGTGTCGGTGAGCCTGAGCCGAGGTGGTACCCGTTTCCCGTTTTCGAATCGGACCTCGGGTGCCGGAGTGAGCACCGATTGAAGTTTGCGGCCTCCTTCTCTCCTGACCCCGGATTCGCGTTTGGGGGCGACCCAGTGGCAAAGTGAACAACAACGGAGGGCTGGGCCTGGCGAGTCGCGTACCCCACACTTTCACTTTCGCGCCCCCTGGCCGTTTTCGCCAGTGGGATCACGGCGCTCTTTGTGTTGGGGTGGCCTCGCTGGGAGACCCTGCCTGCCTGCCTGCTGTGGCCCGCTCTGCCGTCCTGGGGTGGCCCCCCGGAGCTCGTGGCCTTGATTGCTTGCTTTTCACTGCGTGACGGGTGCGGGTGTGAGACCCGCGACGATGGCCACGAAGCAGGATGGGGAACGGTTGAAGGCCAAGTCAACCCGGCGTGGCGCCGCACATCAGGCCAACATCATGGACCGCTACACCCTCCCGAAGGGGTCTCCCGGCGGATCGCACAAGTCCTCTGAGTGCCCCCCGGATGCCCCGGACTTGCCCACGGATCTGTCTTTGCAAGACGTCATGAGCGCCATTGCTGAGATGAAGGCCTCGGTGGGCCAGCAGTTCGACACTTTAGCGCACAAAATCGACGCGGTCCTCATTGATGTCAACCTTGTGAGAGCTGATCTCTCTAAGACTAACGACCGGGTCGACTCTTTGGCCCACACCGCGTCGGGCCTCACGACTGAGGTGGCGGCCCTTCAAACGGAGGTGCACCGGCTCCGTCAGGCGAGTGCGCTCATGGATCGGCGCCTGGAGGACTCCGAGAGCCGGGCCCGGAGGAATAATATCCGCATCATCGGAGTGCCCGAGGGACGGGAGGAGTCGGCGGCGGATCTCTTCGTGGAGGACCTGATCACTACCCATCTCCAGCCTCGAGGGCTGAGTAAATTCTTTGCCGTGGAGAGGGCCCATAGAGTTCCCGGGGTCAGACCGAAGGTTGGAGCCCCTCCGCGGCCTCTTATTGCCCGTATCTTTAACTTTCGGGACAGGGATGCGATTTTGCAAGCTTCCAGACTGCAAGGGCCGATTAAGCTGGAGAACATGGAGGTGAACTTTTATCCTGACTTCACCCAAGCGGTCCAGAAGCAGAGATTGAGTTTCCTGGGCGTCAAGCGGCGGCTTCGAGGCATGATCTTAAAATACGCCATGCTCTTCCCGGCCAGGCTGCGGGTGGAGGTGGATGGTCGCACTCACTTTTTTGACCGTCCTGAAATGGCCGGGGACTAGCTGGACACTTTGTCTGGGGGTCATGATCGGGATGGCGGGGGGGGCTGCGGGAGGAGATTGCCCACCGGACCGGGTCTGAGGTACTGATGCCGGGGCTCACTCCGGATGACGCGGCCACTTTCGGCCAAGCTTAGGGTCCTTTGTTTGTTGTACTCGTCTCCCCTCACTTGGAGGCTGTGCGGGGTCTTGAGGGGGTGCTCTTTCCTCCTCTAGGGGGTCTAGCTAGTTCCACTTATATAGGGGCGACAGGCACACTGCAAGTTGGGGGGGCTGTCTGGGCTCATGCAGGGGTGCAGGGAGGGGGGGGTTTTGTTGGGGCGGTTGGGTTGGGGTGGGGTATTGTTCATTTGTACCACAAGGCAAAAGTATTGTTGTGTTACTCCTAAAGTGCTCTCTGGGAGACGATTGATCGCTTTCGGTTATGATGGGGGGTAGGGGACTGAGTCTTTTGTCCTGGAATGTTAATGGACTGGGGGACAGGATAAAACGGGGTGTGGTCCTGCAGTTTCTGAAATGAATTTCACCTGATATAGTCTTTTTGCAGGAGACGCACCTCATTGGTAACTCCTTTTGTGCTATGAATCGACGGGGCTACCGCCTTCTGGCCCATTCGGGCTTCACGTCTGGTTCCAGGGGTGTGGGCATCATGGCTAAAACCTCGCTCCCATTGGAAGTTGATGAGGTGCTCCATGATGACAGGGGACGTTATACGGTTCTGGTGGGTAGAATGGAGGGTAGAGTGATTGTTTTTGTTTCTGTCTATGTCCCGCCAGGGTTGCAAACGACTACTTTTGCGGATCTGGGGCGCCTCCTCCTTGGCCTTCCGGAGGGGATTCTAGTGGTTGGGGGGGATTTCAACGCGGTGGTTTCCGGAACTGAGGACCGTCACCCCCCTAGGGATCTCCTCCGTGCCCAGGCGTGGTTATCTGGCCTCTTGGATACTTTGGGGTTGGTGGATTGTTGGCGTTTGAAACACCCTACGCAGAAACAGTATTCCTTTCATTCCGGGGCCCATGGCAGTCTCTCAAGGCTAGATTATGTCCTGGTGCCGGCGGCGCATGCGGGGAGGATCGGGGAGGTGCGCCATTTGGCGCGGGGTATTTCAGACCACTCCCCGCTCCTGTTGCACTTCGACATTCTCCCGAGGGGGGAGGGTAGGGTGGTCCCGATTAATCCCTGGTACCTGCGTGACCCCACCATTCGCACAGAGTTGGTTAAATCCCTTAAGCGATATTTTGACGATAATGTGGGGTCAGTGTCATCGGCGGTCTCCCTGTGGGAGGCTTTCAAGACGGTACTCCGGGGGGAGGCCCTGTCCCTTATTTCCCATTCCCGGAAGTGCGAGCGGGAGGAGGTGACCCGTATTGAAACTGAGATAACCGAGTTGGAGGGTGACCTGGAGTGTGGGGTGACGGATGACAAACTACATGTTCTCCGACTCAAGCAGGCGGCCTATAAGGCCCTCGTCACGGAGGCGGCCAGGGGCCTTAGTAGAGAGCAACAGGGGAGACTGTATGATGTGGGTGATAAGGCTGGGAAACTGATTGCGTGGCTGGATAAAAAGGAGAGAGCGAGTCGAGTTGTCCCGTCGATTGAGAAACTGGATGGTGTGTGTGTCACTGAACCGGAAGAAATTGTTGATTGCTTTGCAGAATATTTCCGTGGGGTGTATTCCCCGGTGTCCTCCTGCTCGGAAGATGATTCCCATGCCCTGCTCAGGGATATCGCGCTGCCTTCCCTTTCGGAGGAGGACAGGGTGTCGTTGGACGCCGCCCCAACATCTGAGGAAATTGCCCTCGCCATACGTTCGGTCGCTTCCGGCAAGGCCATGGGTCCTAATGGTCTTCCTATCGAATTGTACAAGCTGCGACCGGATACGCTGGCGCCGCATCTCCGTGCTATGTTCCTCGCGGCCCGTTCGGCGGGTTCCCTCCCGCTAGACTAGCGTCTGGCTACTATCGTGGTTATTCACAAGGAGGGGAGGCCGCGGGACCGGGTCACGTCCTACAGGCCCATTTCGCTGCTGAATGCGGAACCCAAAATTCTCGCCAAGGTGTTGGCCAATCAGCTGGTTGGCGTGGTGTGCGATCTGATTCACGAGGATCAATCCGGTTTTATCCCTCATCGCAACACTGCGCTCAACCTGCGGCGCTTGCATGGGGTGCTCGCGCGTGTCCCGTTCATACGGGAGCCGGCCATTTTGGCGTCCCTGGACGCCACTATGGCGTTTGACACACTTGAGTGGCCATATATTTGGGCGACGCTGGCGAAGTTTGGGTTTGGCCCGGGATTCATCGGTTGGGTGAAATTGTTGTATTCCGGACCGCTGGCGCAGGTGGCTGTAAACGGTAGAGTGTCGGCTCGTTTGAGCTGGGCAGGGGCACGCGGCAGGGCTGCCCGTTATCGCCGCTCCTCTTCGCGCTTGCCTTGGAGCCCCTGGCGGAGTGGCTGCGGTGGCATCCTTCTATCCGTGGTCTCCGATGGACCCCCGAGTATGAGGACCGCGTATCTCTTTACGCTGATGATATTCTTTTGTACCTGGCTTCCCCGCGTAAATCGCTGATAGTGCTGGTTGATGTATTGCACTCATTTGGCCTCAACTCCGGCCTAGTCATCAATTGGGCTAAATCTTGTGTGTATGTCCTCTCTGGGGAGGCTCCTATCCTTCCGCGGGGTTGTCCTATCCAGATTGCCCCGCGGGGATTTAGGTACCTGGGTATCTTCATTACCCTGGACGCGGAGGCCCGGTATAAACAGAACTTGCTTCCCCCCCTCCAGCGCCTGAAGGATGACGTCGCGCGTTGGAGGCGCTTGCCGCTCTCGCCGCTCGGCCGGGCGGCATTGTTTAAGATGATGTCGCTGCCACGTTTCCTGTACGCCTTACAGAACACACTGGACGTTGTCCCGGCGCGCTACTTTCGCGAGGTGGAGAGTTTGCAGCGCCGCCTGTTCTAGGAGGGTAGACCGCGTATCGCCCTGGCGAAGCTGACGCTCCCGTGGTACGACGGGGGGGTTGCCCTCCCAGACATCAAGCGATATTACTGGGCCTCCCAGCTGGCTGCGATAAATCACGGCCTTTACGGGCCCGCTCTAAACCCGGCCTTTGAGATGGATAAAATGTTACTGCCGGGCGGCGACTATAATCGGGCGCTTTATTCTAGCTCGCTCGACGCACGTCTGACGGGCCCCACGCGGGTCATGGTGCGAGTGTGGCACGCGGCTAACTTGGCGATGGGGTGGAAGGATCGTTTGACCCGGGCGACGCCACTATACGCATCTGAGCGGCTGGGCTCCCTGTGGACCTCGAAGGGCTTTGAGAAGTGGGACATGATAGGCATCAGCAGGGTGGGCGATCTCTGGACGAGGGGGGGATTCAAAACATTCGATGTGCTGCAGACGGAATTCCAGTTGCAGGACAGGGAGTACTTTCGATATATGCAGATCCGTCATGCGTTGTGCTCCGTATTCCCGGACGTTGCCTCCATCCCGGAGTACTCCCCTCTGGAGGATAGAGTGCTAGATGGGCATGTACCGGACGCCACGATTTCATTAGTTTACAAAAAACTCATCAATGATCGTTCGGGACTGCTGACTGGCCTTCGGGAGGCGTGGGGGGCTGATGGATTGGAGCTGGATGACGAGGACTGGGTGTCTGCGGTGGCCTCCCCGAAAGAGGTGGCCATACCGGCTCGCCTTCGCTTCGTCCAGCTCAAGATACTCCATAGGGTCTATGTTACGGGGCCGAGTCTGATGCGTATGGGTTATGCTGTGGACGGGTTGTGTAAGCGTGGGTGTGGTTCTTTGGGGACCTTTCTCCATATATTGTGGGAATGCCCGGAGGTGGCGCGATTCTGGCGTGGTGTGCACGAGGTCTTGCAGGCAGTTACGCATGTGCCGCTGCTGCCCGAGGCGAGGAGATGTCTCCTGAATGTGTGGGAGCCAACCGACTACTCAGTGCCGCAGACGTGGTGGGTGACTCTGGGATATATGGTGGCCAAGCGTGATATTGCGCAATTGTGGGGTTCCCAGAGGTCACCGACTGTCTTGGCGTGGAAGGACAACATGGATTGGTGTATGTTTCGGGAAAAGGTGGTGTATGTTGCGAGAGGTAAGCCTGGGAAATGGGTGAAAGTGTGGGGCCCCTGGAACGCCTACCGTGGGGGAATCTGTACCCCGCCGCTGATGCCTGATCCGTCGCCGGCCCCGTCTCCTTAGCCTGCTTGTCCTCCTGGTTCTGGGCTTGAGTTCACTTTGTCTCCGTCCCGACCTATCCCCCCCCTTGATATTCCTGTGGACCGGTAGGGTCCCCCCCAAGGGAGCACATGCTATTGTTTCCGATTGTGGATTGCCTTGTGGACTTGTTTTCTTCGTTATTTATATAAAAATGAAACCGTTGTGTGGGGTCCGGATGATGTGGCGGCCAACGCTTCTTTCAACTCCTGTGATCTCCCTTCTGCCGCAGCGTGTGTTCTACTGTTTGTATTATATGCTCTTTCTGTCTGCTAGCGGCCAGCCTGAAGGTTTTAGGCCCATCTTTGTATATCTTTTGGATTCTGTAATGAACGGTTTCAAAAAAAAAAAAAAAAAAAAAAATATGGAACTCCATACCGCCCTCAACAACAGCAATTACCTCACCCTGGCTTTTCAAGAAGTGAGTTACAGCCATACTTCTACAAAAACGTGTCCCATGATAGATCTATTAAAACTGTCATTCATCCTTTTTAGGTCTCGCCTGAGCCAGCGCGCATGCGTTGCTCTGCGAGGCTTCTAGTAATCACTTTCAACTCGGATCACACGCTCATGCGTGTGCTTTTTTTTTGCTCATAGGCTATTGACCTTTGCGTGCATCTCTCTAAGAAAGATAGCACGCAATTGGCCAAAGGTGGGTGCATGTCCCACCTTCTCTCTGCCCTGGCCTAGGGAGCTCGGGAGCGAGCAGCAGCGTTGCCGGGTGCCAGCTGCCTACCTCACCTTCCTTTCACAGCCGCGTGGCCGCGTTTGATCTGCATGAGTGTTTGTGGCCGTTCGGGTGTATTCGTATCTCAGCATGTGCCTCGCCTGCTTTGCTTCTGTATCTGTTGTAACTCTTGTGTTTGTTCGTCCTTTTCTCTGTTTTTTTGTGCATGTTGTGACTCTACGTTTCTCTATCGGTGTGAGCCATACAGTGCCATCCAAGTGGGTGTGTCAAGTTCTGTGTGTGTGAGACAGCGCACAAGTATTTAAATTCAGTGGATGACCAACAAATATGTCTCCGCAACTTATGTCAACGTCAAACACGACGAAGGCGCATTAAACCCCCACTTGTGTTGTGTCCTTCAAAGTGAAACATCTTCTCCTAGTGAATGAAGCATTTCTTACCTTTTACAATCTCCTCCAAATCCACACCTCAGACCCAGGTGCCAGCTTGGTGCCGACGCCTACCAGTATCACTCACACTCTGATGACCCTGCAAACGTGCTGTTAAAACCGATACGTTTTATTAAAAATAAAAGTATAAAAGAATTACTGGAGGTGCCCAGTGCTTTTCTCACAACCCCGTCAGAGCCGCTGAATGCCACGGTTTCCCTGTACCAAGGCTGCCTAGTCCTGCTTTCACCTCATGTCTCTCTCATCCATCACCAGGCACACCCTGTTCTTTTATTTCATTCCTACCGGCTCGCTTTTCATCCCTGCGGTCTGTCTACCTTTGGCATTGTTTCCACGTGTCTCTTTTCACCTACTTCCCCCTATGGATCCTTCTCTCTTTCTTGTTGTGGGACGAAGTTTGGTGATGTAAAAAACGTAATTCTCGGCCCCACAAATATATCTGTGCCCCGCCTGCAATCGCCGGCTCAAATTAAGCACTAGTAGTTAAGACTTAGCTGCGAAACACGATTACAGAAGCGACTCGCACGTAACGCAGGTGTATGAGGAGATTTTGGCAAATATTTAAATGGAGTCAGAAAGCCAGCCCAGGCCTGGGCGGAGGCCGCGTACCGCGGTTTTGATGTTGAGCTGCATCACATCACGCAGTGTGGCTTTGCAGAACCCCGGGCCGGGCACTTCTCGTTAAGAGGCGGTGATCGCAGACCGTCCAGCAGCTAGGGCAGTGTGCAGCACGGTATCTAATTAATATTTCATTAACTAGGGGTTTACATCACCTGATGGAGGCCAAGCTCGCACCATTGATGTGCCAAATCCTCTCTTCACTTCACATCCCCCTTAGATTGTATTTATTTCCCTATTAAGTGGTGAATATAGCAATCAGTGATACAGAAAACACCACTAGGGGATGGGTTCATAAAGGTAAAAGATCATAGTTGCTGGTGTGTAGATACCATGCACACAATTTGGGGGATTGCATAACTAAATACTTATAAGGTCCCAAAGGCGAGACCTATTGGCTATGCCAATGCATATTTATATTGTAGCCTATTGCTTTATAGGTAGCTCTTCGAATTCTATGTACTACGGATCTGAAGTAACGCGTGTGCTTTATTATACAGTAATCCTCAACAGCGCTCTGATACTGTGATGCTCCTATTCGCACATTATAAAACACAATAAATACATTTAAAAATAAATAAAATAAGTAGATGTGAGCAGATCATAACTGTCGAGCTCCACTCCCCTTGTAGCATTCTCCTCACAGCTAAAACCTTGTGAGCTGTGTTCACATTGCATTCACCCCTAATAAAGGGGACCTATTGGGGCCACAAACCATTAGTGTGGAACACAAAGTTTATCTTTATTTCCTTTTCCTAGCGCAGAATATGGCCTCCAGTGTTCGTATTCCGAGTGAGATCACTTCCGCCCTAAGTGTGTGCCTGGCGGAAGCACTTTAGAAGCGTTGCAGTGGTTTGAAGACCATATGGTCAGGGACTACCGAATTTCCCCCTCCCCCTGCGCGTAAACCACATTTCTAATGAGGGACATGAGAAGGTAATTGCTTTTTGGAGGCGGGGGTCGTACAACCCCCGGCCGTATTTATTAAAATATGAAAACAAAATTAAAATTTTGAAATAAACAATATTAACACAATTATACGCAGAAACATAACACAACATTTGATTACACTTCATATGCACAGATATCAGATGGCTAACCTTAAACTATCACTAATACATAGTTTTCCTATCCGAATCTAACATCTGGACATAATCATACATTAATTATTTTCTGCGTATCCTATTTGGGCCACGGCAAGGTCGCTAACCGGTGTCAGATCCTTATCAATTAACCACGCCCTCCCGTAGGAGTTGCGCATGCGCAGAGGGCCCGCTTACCGAGAGGGTACTTCCCCCCCCGGTTACCCCCATACGTTCCCTGAACTCCATTCCAATTTGTGGGGTCTTGCACTCTGCGCCATTTAATGACGTCGATACCAGTGCGGGGTGGCCAACCAGCCTAAAGAAAGCGTGACTCCCCTCCTTTCCCCGCACCCATCCATCCAACCGGATGTACCGCCCCTGGAGTTCTAGGAGAGACCCCTTGTCCCTCCTCCTGGGTGACCCCATCCGTGAATGCCGCCGCCCCCTAAGGACCTTAAATGTACTGCTCACCAGTCATGACCTTATTGCCTGACCAAGGAATAGCAATAAATACGACGATAAATGACCTGTAACGGGAAAAACCAAAGGAACAAAACAACACCACTCCGTAATTCATTACCCAATGATCCTATTGCAACAGGGGATGGTGGGTGGGCAAACAAATAGTTAGCAGCCCGCCAAGGGCTGCGTCTGATTGTCTGAGAGCGCGGGACCAAGAGACCGTGTCCCGCGCTCCCGGGCCCTTTATCCTAACACTGGGGGCAGACCAGTTCTAACTGGCCTGTCCAACGCCGCCCCCTTGACCCGGAAGCACCTTAATTGCTTCCGGGTCAAGGGTTCCCTGCCGCCACCCAATCCCGGCCGTGGCGCGCCCACCGCGTCACACTGATGCGGTAGACCCGCCGGGCCGGACGAACAGGTGAGGGGGGGGAGGGGGTCGGTGCCCCGCCATATCCGCGGCGGGGCCGATACCGGCACCCGCCTTTCTATTTCTACATTGAGCAAAAAGCAGCAATTCCTGAAAGGTGTTTGTTTGCACATAGTTAATGGCTTTGTTCTATTCGCACTAATGTCACTCAAATTGTCACAAATAAATCACCAAAATTACCCACATATGTACACGGAAAATATGAAAATGTCACACATAGGCAAACCGAAAACTTGCCAGCTGTGAGAAATGAAAACGTGTAGGACTGTGTTGACAGCGTTTAAGAGGGAATGGGTAACATTTCTCAAGAAACACATCTTTCCTCGGAAATTGGCGGTGATGATGTCAGCAAACCACATACATTCATTCCATTAATTCATACTGACCCGAGACCCGGAATTGATGTCAACCAAAACCCTGGCCCACATTTCAAAGACAGTGGTATGTGTCAGCGGGGCGGGGGATGGTGCTGAGTAAGAGGGACGATTAGCCCCATAAATAGAGATGTTGTTCCCGTGGGCAGGAGGAAAGCAAATAACACCACAGGGGACACCTGGAAACACTGGATGAGGCCAGACCCCCTGACAAAAAGAAGGTCCAAATGTGTCTGGGCACGAGAACGAATAACGGCTGGAATCTGTGCTGAAAAACAGACTTTCTGCACCGTTTACGGTCAATACGTAATCCAAGGAAAAAGGTGATGACAGCAAGTCATGTTTTTAAGAAATCAAATGACTGGTATTACAGAGAAAATGCAGATTACAGACGTGATGTCTGAATGTGAATGTCCCAGCACATATTTCCGAAAAATATTTTGAAAACATTGCCCAAGACTGGCGTACCATATTATGTTCGTTTCAAGTTATTTATCTTGTGTGGTGTCGGTTCAGTGTATCTAGAAGCCCCGAGGGGCGCTCCTGTGTCAAGAGCAGTGGTGGAATCTGCTGCACGGCCAGGGCACCCTTGCACAAGAGTGAGATGGTCTCACCCTCCTTCATCTGGAGCAGCACAGGAGTGAATAGAAGGTGTGAGCATCATTCAATAATACATGGACCCTGCACATAGGACTAAACAGCATCATCATTTCACAAGACTCTCAGGGTTCATGCTGATGCCAGTGATACCTGCCACCGACCACCAGGAGACATTTGACTCATTTCCATCGCCCGTATTCTGCTGGATGCTCTGTGCAGGCTAGGCAACACCTATTGTATTTGTAAAGCGCACTGTGACCAAAAATGATATCCTGGCGCTATAACCTCTAGGTAAGAAAAACAGCTGATGGAGAAACTGAAGAGCAGGTCATATAAAGGCGGGACGTGCATACTGCTGGGGAAGAGGTGCTGCTTTCGCCAAACCACACTGAAAACGCCAATATTCTTTGTCAGCTACAGAGTAAAATGAAGCAGAGCTGTGTATTTCTTTAGATTCATTAACAGGATTGGTATGGGCGTGCCAATGACTTCCTGCCTACAAGCTCAGAGATAATTCACTAGACCGCCACCCTGTCTCGGTATTCATAAAGCCTTTGGGGTGGGCCATTCATTTGTTTCTTATGCCTTTTTTGAGTTCTCTTCCATGAGGCCCCAGATAATTTCGTTAAAGTGTCCCATGTTGTAAGGTAATCCACCATCCCTCCATTGACTAAATTTGCCTAAGATTCTATAAACTCAAAGGGAGCGACCTAATAATGAGTCGTGTCCCGTCCCCCCCACGCCCACCCAATATTGGTTAATTCAAAGTCAGACATCAGCTGAGATACCATCAAACGGGTGACAGTTGTATTAGTCAAAAAAATAGATAAATAGTCATTAGTAAACGCATGTGATATTCTAAAATAATTTAAGGAATGAGTGCACACAAGAATGCCTACCAGTGTGGTGACATAGGATACCAGGAAATAGTAATGCATATGTGACATAGAAGAGACGTCCATGTGTATGCTGTCATTGAAAGCATCATGCTTATAGCATGTTCTCATAATTTCTACAAGTATGGACGATATGGACGATATGTGATTCCTACACCCTATAACCCTTATTGGCATAAGTAACACTTCCTGTACATTGATTTACAAATATGTTGCCTCTGTGTGTGATGTGTCCTCTGACACCTTACACTGGGAGGAGAAGAGCTATAAAAGAAATGAATAAAAACAAATTAGTAGGGGCCATTTAGATCAATATATGCGTAATTACGCATACACATATTGCATTTTTACAGTGGACACACATCCCTTGCATAGGGGCACTGAGCAAAGTCAAAAACCTGCCTCCAAGTTATAGTTTCTGTAAAGTACTTGTGAAGTGATAGGCTGTGCACCTCTGTGCCCTTCCATTGCATTGGCAGCTAGGTGTTAGGCTCGAGATGGACTCCAGCCGGGGTGATACTAGAACAAAAGAAGGTCTGATGGCTTTTTAACTCAGACCCTTGTTTGTGCCCGACCGGAAGTGAAAATAACAAAGCTCCATTGCTGCCTGCAGGTTGCTGAACCCACTAGAATGCAGACAATGAGCGGGCACTACTACTACTACTACTACTACTACTACTACTTCTACTGTCCTGGTGTCGGAAAATGACACCAGGACAAATTCAGACTATTTCCCTGCAAGAAACAGCTGCCTCAACCTGGATTCAGTGCGCTTCCCCTACTTTCCAGCACGGATTCACATAAATACCGTTACAAGGACTGTGTATCTATTTCAATATTCAGAGTGATACTTTCCAATTGTGTGTTACGCATTTTGCAGTTTTAACGCAGATTTGGCGTGTTTCACTCAAGAAACTTTGGCTCTTGAAAGCAGTCAAAATGTTCTGCTGAAACTCTGGGGGAATGGGGAATTACCAGCAGAATCAGGTATGATATTTCCAATTCCACACACAATTTTGCATTAGGTTACTCATAATTATTGGGAACGCACAAACATAAAAGTAATAGCATCTATTATGATAAAACAATTGAAAAATATTTTAATTATAATGTAACTATTTTAAAAAATATGGCCTATACATTCCCTAATAACCCCCACATCACATCCCCAAAAATAATAAAAGATGTAAAAAATAAAAACAATACCAAACATTACAATTGTCACATATTAGAACATTAAGAATTAGGAATTATTAAAATACACATTAAAAATAGCACTACCCATCCAAATCCCAATGCATACAGCAATTCCCAATAAATACATACATTCATTCTTTAAAAACATCTAAACAAAGAAATGTATAATTAATATAATTAATATTTTCCAAATAAGTTGAATGATTACAATAATCCATAATTATTAATTTGTATACTATTTTATTTAAACAGTACCAACCCAGCCCCCAATAAATCCAACAACTAGACATTACATTTTAATAAATTATTTCAATATTATTAAACGTGAGTAAATACGTGACAAATAAAAAAAATCAAATACATCAAAATTAAATAATAATTAAATTTAAAGAAAGAAAACTACATGACCAATCCTCCAACAACCCCAACAAATCAAATAAAACATATGCATTTCCAAAATATATATTTTAAATATTTGAAAATACATTGCACAATAATTAAAATAATAAAATAAAAACATAAAAAATATAGTAAACTACATTTTAAACTTTGATATTATTGTAAAAGGTTAAACAATATATAGTTAGCCTTAATGTTTGTGTCCATAATATTATGGTCCCAAGATATTTTTGAGTGGACATTTAGGTGGAACAACTCACAAAGAGCAACGTAAATTTGTTTTCAAGAATTGAAAGTTAATGGTACATCCCAAAATTGTATGAGGGTGCCATAAAAAGTAATGAAAGAGGTTTATTCACGGGTAATTTCCCTTTGTTACTGCACAAATGAATGATTTAGATTTACCTCCCTGCAGACACTCCTCACAAATAATTGCAGAAGAAGAGCAAATATGGGAATAAATGATTTGTGGAGACTTCAGTGAAGACTTATTAGAATGTGTCTGACTCTTCAGAAAGTCAGATTTGAAGCAAATTAGATGTTGAAATTTACAATGGCTTTCAAACTTTATGTTTCCAAGAAGTGGCCAACAGGCTGGCTTACCATATTCCGTGGTAATTAATTGAAGTGAATGTCTTATAACCAGAATATTTTCAGAAAATGCCTTTACAGTGGATTCATCCTTAGATCATTCATGGTATCTAAAAAACACCTTTTTGTAATTTATAAATTGCCCTTTTTCTGGAACTTTAATTATTTAGCTTTCAACTGTATTGCAATGTGCTTGTTGATTCCTGTACCTTTTCCCCTGTCATGAACTCTTTGAGCTCAATCATGAGAGCCAAGGGTAACTCAGGTGAATATAAAATCTCCATTTAGTGCTTTATAGAAGCTCAGCTGAATCACTTTGAGCCTCTTTTCACTCTTAAATCACTATTCTGTCAGTGACTTTCTCAACTGTACAGTTATTTGTTCTGAGGTGTCTTCATAAAGTGCAAGTCTAGATCTAAAGCAACGTTGTGCTGCACAGTGGTGGATTGGAACACCACCTGCTCCGACTTGTTGGCCCTATGCAAGCACAGCAATACAACAAGATCCAAACCCCATTCCCATTGGTACCAGAGTAACTCAGTATGATGAAGCGCCACTGTAGACAACTGAGCCACAGATGGAGGATGAGCAAAGACAACACAGAAAGGAAGACATTCAAATCTGCCCTGAAACAATACCATCAGCTGATCCAGACCACTAAACACACCACCCTGGTGGACAACATTGATGCAAACACATACAGAAGCAAAGAAATCTTCACCATTGTGAAAGATTTAGGGGCGTATTATGAGTTTGGCGGTCTCCTGGACCGCCATATCAGCGATGGAGGTCTGAGGGCGGTGAGCTCGGTGGCCATAGACCAAAAACCGGAATATGGATAATTGCAGGTAAGTAAACAATTAAATAAATAAAATGAATTTCGTAGCGCGCGCTGCATCGCGTTTTGCGATGCAGCACACGCTACGAAATTCGTTTTATTTATTTAATTGGTACTTACCTGCAATTATCCATATTCCGGTTTTTAGAACCCCCCACACTGCCCCTCCCCCGCCTTACCGCCTCACGGAACTCCCTCCACGGGCCGCGACTGCGAATCACATACCCATTGCCAGCACTGCCCACATATGGGCTGAACCCTAGTAATGGCTATATAGTATTTATCCACATTTATCATGCATATTTGTGTGTCCCACACATCTGCAGTCGAAAAACACACACAGGCATCAATGTATTTGTGAAAAGTACTCACCACCTATGCAAGATTCCCGCCTCCACACCGCCGGCCCCATGGTCAACTCGTAATACGGTGGTCATTGGACTGCCAGCGCCATGGGCTGCTGGGGGGCAAATGCGGTCCTATTGCGGACAGCCAAACTTGCAATAAGGCCCTTAATGCTCCGATCTGCCCCTCCAACTCAACTACCCCCTCGCAGGACCACTGTAACCTCTCTCTCAATTCTTCACCAACAAAACCACTACCATATACTTCAACTTACCTAGCAACTTCAGCCCACAACCGGACCTGACAGAACTTGTAATCCAGCTCCTAGTCTCATCCAAGGCACCAATGCTAACCACATGGCCCATCTTTACCCAAATGAAATCACAACCATAATGATGTCCACCCACTTGGGGGCCCCTCAGGCCCTTGCCTCCACCACACCTTCTCATAAGCATTCCAACCTATCAGTGCCATGCTGACTCCAATCCTGTACACCTCCTCCTCTTCAGCGACCTTCCCAGACACTTAGAAACATGCAATAGTCCTGCCCTTACTGAAAAAACTGTTGTGCTTGGCCATGGTATTAGAGAAAAACATCAACAGATGCCTCACCAAATACCTCAACCAACACCAATTCAATGACAGCACTCAATCTGGATTCAGGCCCAAATACAGCACTGAAACTACTCTTATCACTGCCCCATCTTCATGATCCTGGACAGTTGTTACATGACGGCCCTCATCCTCCTAGACCTTTCCTTAGGGTTTGACACTGTATCCTACACCACCTCATCCAACGCCTGCACAAAAGCGGAATCCTAGTGCTTGTACTATGCTGAAACTGCTTCTTGCTGATACTCTTCAATGCCTACAGGATCCTTCTGGCCAGTGTCATCCGGTCTCACTAAAGTAATGCCCTCTCCTACGCCAATGACACACAGCGGATTCACTCCCTCACGGACAAGACACCCAACACCCAGAACAAGTTCACAGTCTGCTTGACCAAAATCGCTGACCGAATGAAGACTAACTGTCTGAAGCTGAACACCAAGAACAACGTCGTGCTCTTTCAGAAGAGCACCTCACTGTGGGACTTTACCTGGTGACCGACATAGCTATGACCCACACCCAACACACACACCAAAATCCTCGGGTTCGCCATCAACAGAAAACTCAACATGACTGCCCAAGTGAACTTTGTCACTGCCTCATGCTTTCACACCCTGTAGATGCTGAGAAGACTTTTAAATGGCTCCCAATCAGAACTCAGAAAACCCTCATGCATGCCCTTGTCACTAGTATAAAATGGACTATGAAAACACCATCTATGACGAATTCAATAAGTACCTCATCAGAAGGCTGCAAACCATTCAGAACTCAGTAGCCAGAATCACTGTCAACCTCCCCCTGCCACACCCACACCCCTTCCATTACACCACACCTCAAGGAGGTCCACTGGATCCCCATACACAAATGAGCACAATTCAAAGTCGCCACCAACCCTTTTAAGTCACTACATAACACTGGCCCTGCATACTTTAGTATACGCATCTCCTTCGACAAACCAGCCACACAGCCTTTGCTCGCCAGACTTCTACTGGCACACATCCCACACATACGAAGAATGAGAGCCAGTGGTTTAAGCCTTCTCCTACATCGCTCTTAAAGTGTGGAAAAACCTGAGCTACACATTCAAGCCACGTCATCCCTTCCTGAATTCTACAAGAAGTTTAGAACCTAGCTTTTCGAGTAGTCTCACTAGGCCATCGTTTAGATACATTAGGAAGGAGAAGAGGATGTGCATTACTTAAATACAGGTAGGATAAAAAAGGTTGAGATAAAAGGATGGGATAAAAGGATGAGAAACCTAAGAATAAGGAGGAGGTGTCTCTTTGAAGGCAGTCCAGCATTCAGAGAGGGTTACAGAAGGCTGAGGTGATACTTGAATAGATGGTGACCCTGGCTTGTTGTGGACCCTGTATACTGTGAGTAGTTTTTTCGCTATTCCTGGGATAATAGCAGTCAATACTTGATACATTTAGGCATTCTTAAACAAACGTTTGGCTATTCTTGGCATAATAGTGGCCCATCCTTGATACATTTGGGCACTTTTAAACAAAAGTTTGGCTATCCTTGGCAGAATAGTGGCCCATCCTTGGCATAACGTGAGCATCATTGACAATGTTCTGGTTACGCCTCGCCTTCTAATGTCCATCTTTTATAGTTGTGATTTATTGTCAAAATGCTACCAGTAGCTGGCACAATAGTGGGCATTCATGACGAATTATGGACAGTTTTGACAACATCCTGGGCTAGAATAATGGTGGCCTTAGCATGATGGCAATCTACCAGGCACATCACAGGCACGCTTGAAGTATTTGTGGATATTCCTGCCACAAAGGTGGCCCTTTTGGCATGTTGTGGGCACACTTGATGTTTTATTGCCTGTCTCTGGCATACTATTAGCCCTGGTACATTAGACTAATGGTGCTCACCCACCCTTGGTATACTGTGATAATTTCTTACAATTCGACCTACGGTGTACTGGGGGTCCTGGTATAATTATACAATTCTTTAGAGATTGTGGCAATTTCTAACATATCCCTGGGGTAATGGTAGTGAAAATTCGTGTCCTACGAGGAACATCCTGGTATTTCCTGATGAAAACTAAACATGAACGTACACATGTATCGTTGCATGGCAGTAGCAAATTGGAGTATTAGAAGAAAATGACAAATTGGTGTTGAGGCCACAAAATGAAAATCAGGTGTTTAAAATATTTCGTTTATTTAAAAATTACAAACTTTTGTTTGAGAGAATTGGCCTTATTAATTTAAAATGAAAAGTTTGTATTTGATGGCAAAATGTGGATTGATGTGTGCATTTTTAGAAATTTGGCGAACGATGTTTAGGGACAAAATTGATGCATTTATAAAATATATTTAAGACTGACGAGAAGGAAAATTGGCGCGGAGTTCATGAGGCATATGGTTGATCCTAGTTCCTTGGTTTGAAATCTGTTATGTTACGCTATTTCACTTTTTGACAGAAATGGGGTTGCAGGATAAACCTGCAAGGTTTGTCCACGACTGCTGTCTACGGGTTCATTTCATGAAACTTTTGTAATTTTTGATTTCGGTACCCAGCTCCTCACAAGGAAATTCCGAGTTCGAGGCTTCACTCTCTCAGTACAATTCGGACAGGTAATTATGCGCTGACTTTTTCATGGTGCACCATATGTTAGTGGTGGTGATAGTTGAGTGTTTTTTCACATATCTTTTTCTTGCTCATTTGAATTTCTCTATTTGTTTGAGTGTCTTTCTGAATGGTGATGATGACATTATCAACATCAGAAGGATGAAAAACAGAGTTAGCCCAGTGAAGTGCACGCAGATCTCTTGACTATGAATCCTTGTCAAATATTTATTTTGTCTGCTGTGAAGGCAGTTTTCCAAGGGGTGTTTCGGAACTGTCAATCATCGAGGTGTCACTTTGTGTGAGACACAATTCACTTGCGGCAGGTCAGATCCCACTCTACCTGAAGGTCAATTGCCCCAGCCACACCGGCCTTTCAAAGACGCCTGCCTTGACACCTGAATTCTTAGTAAGTGCTTTCATAAGCAATAGTTTTCCTGTGGAATGGGGCACAGAGGCACAAAAATGCTCTACTTAAGCTCCATGCCCTGCACCTCGCAGCTTCCACACCTTCGTGCTCGTTTTATAAGGCACCGGAAAATAACTCGCATAAAAGTGTTTTTGAAATTATCTGCAGGTGGGGGTGGTTCTGGCTACATTCCTCTCACTTCCCGTCCCAAACAGGGTTATTTATAGGATACCCTGCTGAATGAGGACTGTGTTCGATTCTGTTTCTCTCACTTTGCCTCGAGAGGGGTTGGAATTCCCGCCTCGCTCTGGTTTCAGTTTTTAACACTGGTGTTTCTTTCAGTGCCAGTGTGTAACTAGTGACCCTGATTTTATGGTATTTATTTTTTTAACATATCAGTCAATATTTCCCCATATTTCCTTTTGGCCTTCTTATTGGTATTTATCCCTATTTATTTTGTGTTTTGTGAATAAATGAAGTCGTAAAATTGTATATTTCAACATTTATTTAACTGATAAACATGCACTCATACTGTCGTGTTTTATCAAAATTAAGCAGCTAAATATAACATAACAATACACCCACCGAATTTTTTTTGCATATGCTTTTATTTAGGGAAATGTCATTCTATTTTTTGACTCCCTCTCCATCTGCTCTCACTCTGCTCTCTGCTCCCACTCACTACTTCATACATCAGTGACGGCCCGTGTAGGGCGTTTTACCGGGGGGGGGGGGGGTGACGTGGCGCAGAGGAGGGGCAGGGTGGGGGGTTGCAAAATGCGGCAAACGGCTGATTTCAGGTAAGTTACGAAAAAATTAATAAAACAAATTTCGTTGCGCGCGCTGCATCACATTTGGCGATGAAGCGCGCGCAACGAAATTCATTTTATTAATTTTTTTCGTAACTTACCTGAAATCGTTAGTTTGCCGCAATTTGCAACCCCCCACCCTGCCCCTCCTCTGCGTCACGTCACCGCCCCGGTAAAACGCCCTACACGGGCCGTCACTGTTCATACTCTCGCTTGGACCTGTGCTTTGCTGTTTGCACTCCTTTGTCGCTTGGCATCTGTCCCGGTTTGTCTTTTGTGCCCGTTTGTATTTTTGGCACTTGTACTCTTCTGTTTTTTCTGTTTTATTGCCCGTTTGTCTTTTGTGCCCTTTTGTCTATTGGGCCTGTAGGAGAGTAGGATCTGCTTCTTATAGTTACCCCCACTTTTTGCTGATGCTTCACTGTTTTCAACTTTAGTCTGGCTGGGATCCTGCTATCCAGGACCCCAACCTAGCTGCTTCCTCTCTAAATTGATTGCATGTACTTTAGGTACACCACAGATTGGATTCTGGGGTACCCTTATAAGTCCCATGTATATGGTATAATATGTACCTAGGGCATAGGTACTCCAGAGGCCTCTCAGGGGCTGCAGCATGTATTATGCCACCCCTGGGAGACCATTCAAAATTACACAATGGGTCTGCTACAGCAGCCTGTGTAAAGTGGTGTATGCACCCCTTACTTAGATATAGGTTCACTATATCTATCCATATCACTGCACATATTAACCTATCAGTCACCCCTATGGCAGGCCTTATCAATCCTGAAGGCAGGGTGCTGGGTTTTATGTGAGAGGGTGCCCATGCATGAGCTGAGCCCCTCTGAAGCCTTCGGAACCTTTATTCCGGGGTTGTTTGTGATGCAGCCAAACCATATACTCTTAAGTGCATTATAACCTCGCGGTAAATGCTAACTTTGGAATGGCTGCATGGAAACATGTTGTATTTGGTGTCAAACACCTTGGAATCATACCTCCACACCAGTAACTGGTATGGGAGGTATGATTCCACCTTATTAGAGGGAGAAACATGACAGTACCGGTACACCCGGTACCAGCTTCACAGACCCTGGCATCACAAAATGGATGCTGCCAGCCACAGACACGAGTCTGCCCTCCTGCTGCTGGACAAAACTCAGGCAGGGGATGGCTGGACAATAGGTTTCCTGTCACATGGAGGTGTGACTACCTCCCAGACAGGCTTTAGTGTATTGGGGCTGGGTGGGTGCACTCTGAGAGTGCTTTGATGTCTGCACTGGGGGCACATTTGGTGTCCCTGTGCATAGTCCAGCTCAAACCGGTTGCAGGGTCTCTTAGCCCCTGCCCTGGCGCGAAACTGGACAAAGGACATGGGTATAGCCACCCCTCTGTCTTGACCCTCCTATTGGTGGGTCCCCAGAGTTTGTCCCACCCCTTCCATGGGAATAAAGTAGGAACCCCTGGCTACAGGACTTTAGATTTACCTGGACGAAACTCTGCTACAGAATCCCAGATCTCCAACTATCTACATGACGTTGGATGACCGAAGAATCTCCCTTAGAGTAAAGGAGTTACTCCCCTGCAAGGCAGGCACCAGAGATGCATCTGTCCGGTTTGCAACTATGCAGCTCCTGAAGGACTCCGAAGACTTTGCAACACAGGAGGTGGGTTTCCAAGCTTCCCCGAGGCCGATCCGTGTTCTCAGCAAACCTGAGATCCAAAACTCTCGTGGGGACCGTGCAACACGAACACCTGGACACCGTGTACATTTGCAGCAGCATATGCTTTTTGGCGATCCCTGAGGTTGTGCTTTGGGCTACTTATAGTCCACACCCCGAGCAGTGATTCCACTGAAGATTACTGGCCTATATTCCTCGATGGTCCAGTGGGCTGGTATTTAGTGATTCCTCTCGAAGTCCCTTCGCGATCCCTTGTCCGTCGACTTGTGGGTCCCTGAGAAGGGTACTTTAACTTTCAATGGGCTTACCTGATTGCTCCAGATGTGCCCTGACTCTCCACCACTTGGTGAGTCCACAGGACCTTGCTGGTCCACACGAAGCCTTTTTACTCTCACCGCGTGGGTTGCCGTTGCCAAGACTTGTTGGTCTCCAATTCGGACACCGACCCCCAGCACTCGATATCCTTTGTGGGACAGCTCGCCTGCGGACTGTGGTTCCCGTGGCTGTGGAGTCAAGCTTCACCTCTTCGCACCTGAAACACCCGACATTGATGGGCATTAGTCTACCATGCCCCTGGTCACACTGAAGTGACGCAGACTCTGTCCCCTCTGCTTTCTTCACATCTCTGATCCAGGCTTGGATCACACCGGACACTTTTCTTCTTCACAGCAGCAGCACTTTGCAGCAACTCTCCATTGAAAACGATGAAGATTCCCGACACCATTTGACACCTATGCACCCGGCTTCCCTGGGTTAGGTAACATGAGTACTCCGGTGCTCACATGGGTGCTGGCCTTAGAACCTTCTAAGTTTGAAAGGGTTTGCTCCAAGTCCTCTCCTAAGTGTCCTTAATCTGTAAAATTTCAACCGCAACTTTCCCATAGGATTGTACTGAGCTCGCAGCTGTGTTCCCACATTGCACGCGTCACCCATGGGTCCCCTGTGTCACTGCCTTGGGTGGTTCCTTGGGGTCCCAGTGATACTACGTGCTCTAGGCACTGTGTCTAGTCAAGTCGTGGCTCTTATACCACTTTCTTAATATATGGTTTGGTCTCCCCCTGAGGCCCCTGATATATTGTGCTATTTACTGTCGTTCTATTGCTTTAATATTGTGTATCTTGTTCTCTAATCTCATAAAGAGGTTAGTAGAGAGTGTTTGGAAATAAATACATATATTTTATATATACCTTGTGTGGTTCTCCTTTCATTTGTCATTCAAGAGGTTATAATCTGGTAAACCAAGCTGCTTTACATTCCTTCGAGACTTAGCCTGAAGGCTGCTCTCCATAGCTACCACTAGGATAGCTTTCAATAAAGGTTGTCTTTAACCTAATCATCAATATTTCTTGCTTTTCTCCTACTGTTAAAGAAAACCTTAAACTCTTTCCAGTTCACTACTCTGTCTCATCCAATACCTCTTTTATTAAATTCTCTACCTCCACTCTCTGACTCATCCCAAAACCTATTGCACTACTATGATCTCCCAAATAACACTTCCTAGACCCTTCCCTCCTGTATCTCCCCTTTTGACTCAACCCAAACCTCATTTTAATACTATGATCTCCCATATAACACTTTCTAGGGTCTTCCCTCCTGTGTCCCTCCTTTATCCTATTCAATCCAACTAACAGACTAACATGTCCACCGCTCACATTAACAACTTTAATTTCCCCGTACTAATCCACCACTAAACCACTTTATTTTTTGGAGTAGCGTGAGTTTGTGGCATCATCATGGTGCTCTCGGGCTGGTGCTGACTGACAGACCTGAGAGGCTCGAGGTCGAGCACTGCAGGTAAACCACAGAGATCCCACTTAAAAAAACTGTGACAGTAGGGTATCCCCAAGCATTGACAAAGACAGCAACAAACAGGACAGAACGGATGTGAGTGATAATCTTGATGTGGAATTGATAGGGGCAGTAATAACAAGTAATGACAAAGAAAATAGTTGTGACCTTTGCATAGTGAAAGGAATTCATCAAAATTAATGAATACTCAAGTACAGATGGCAGCACCGGACCAATCTTCCCTCAACACACACAATAGATAGAACAAGTAAATCAGTAGTGCTCATGCACACTCACATGGTACGCAAGTGACTGCAGCGGCAGCGCACGCGGTAACTACACAAAGCGTGGGTACAGCACACATGGCAGCAGAGGATGCTTTCCTCCCACATAGAACAGGTAAAGCATGGACTGCAGTGCAAGCGACTTTTACATTCACTGCTATCTCAACAGCATACCTCTGTCCACACATTTGCCCAGGGCACATGGCTGAGGCCAGCCTTCCCATCCCCCTGTCAGGCGCACCAACAAGGCACAAGACTAGGACAATCAGAGTCAATTCATCTGATGTACAAGAAACATAAGTAACTCCTGCTGCCCGTGCAGGCTCGCTAGCTCTTGCAAAACCATGTCTCCCAACCTCATGACTAGTAAATGCACTTTGTGAATACCGAAAGTCGTAAAGTTAGACTTTCGTCTCACTTTACCTTTGTGAATTGGGCCCAATGTCTTTAAATGGTCATAGTTTGGCCTATTACTGTCCTGAGCAAAAGGCCTACTAACACATGTAGTTTTTATTGGGCAAAGTGCGGGAGCATTGGATAGTCATATTTTTGCCAGTTGTCTAAAATTCTGAAGTTTGTTACATAAAAGGTAGAATTGTGATTTTTGTACCCATACTTTAATATGTGCAGGGAATACTGAGTAATAAAAGATATCAGATTCATACAAGCCACATCAGCACGGATTCCCCTATGTCATTTTCGGAAATGCATGGGTTTGATAGGTTTCCCAGGCTGTGCTCAAATACTGCAGACATCACCCATGGAATCTCCGTCATCAAAAATATTACCTGGTGTCTAGTGTGCAGATCCTTGCTGAATCCCATGGAAACAGAATACCGAGTGAAAGACATTTGGGTTGAATCTTGGGAGGGATATATTTCTGTGTGAGGATGAGTGAAGGAAACTAACATGTTTTGGGGAAAACATGTAAAATCAAACAAAGCTCTTGTTCTTTTTTTATTGCATTTCTTTATTAAAGTTTCATCGTCTATCAATAGAGAGAGACAACAAAGAGTGGAACAAATTGTAGTCTGTGTAATAACCAGTGGTAGCCGGGAAGTTTAGGAGGGAGGGGAGGGGCGGAACACACACGCACACGCACACATACACATTCACAACCATGCATTCACACGCATGCACACACAAACACATCCATTCGCAACACTCATTACCAAACATTCATACATATGCACTTGTGCAGCAAACATTAATTAAAAAAAAAACACACACACTTACCTGCAGCTCTGCCTCAGAGGTCCCAGAAGGCTTGGGATTGCTGCCTTAGGTCAGCCAATAAGGGGAAGCAGAAGTCCCAATGTCATCACAGAGTGGGATGGGGTCCGTGTGACTGTTGACCCCACCCAACTCTGTGATGAAGTGTCAATGATTGACACTCGACCCTGGGTGCTTCTGGGCTTAAAACTGAAGCACCCAGGTGCAAGGCAATCAGTGATGCTACCCCTCGTCACTGAGGGGAGGGCCTTAGGTACCTTTGCTGAGCTGAGGAGGTCACCCTCACAGTAGCTGTGACTTCCTCAGCCCAGCAAATTTCGGCTAAGGCAGCCAGGAGCCTGCACATTTAGCACATGTCTGGCTCCTGGCTGCCTGATCTGAAAATGAACAGTGCCTGTTAGGCTGACCTTTGTTAAGCCTGACAGACACTCTTCATGAGGGGCAAAAGGTGGGGGGTCGTGGCCCCTCAGCCCCAATGGACTGCTCACGGCTGGTAATAACAATGCATAATATCCTAAACTGTTCCCAACCCACATCAAGCTCCTTCAAAACATGCATTTAAGCCCACCAGTGGCAATTTGCATTTCCCAAACCAATTCAATCTGTCAAGATATCAGCAGTTCAAAGTATCAAAACAGCAACTTGAAACAGCAAGAGCTCCCTCCTCTAATCCCTCGAATAGGCGATGGCATATCCAGCTAGCAACAAATAAACCTCAAAGAACTACAAGGGAAGGTGTGGGGTATACAGGGGTCTTATTCAGCTCATTGTCTCAAACAGCCAATCAAGGCAAAAGCAGTGTGTCACTCAGTTATAGAAACCTTAGGGTCTGTAGATATTGAAGGTATCTGGTTGCAGCATGTTTCTATACATAGTCCAGGGGTCACAACTGTGATCAAATGAGAGGCTCACTAAACTGGCATTTACCATAATAATACAAATAAAAATAAATGTATAAAGCACATGGCTACCCCAAATGGGTTTCATAGCGCTACCAATAAGGAATTGACAGCAGAAGTCTTAGAATAGGTTCTCAGCAGTCTGTGATACTCCAGCAAGGAAATGCAAGCACACATTTTCAAAGGAGAGAGTTCCATAAAGTAGGCCCAAGAATAGCTAAAGACCTGACACCCTGCCTTGCTAGTTTATAGTGAGGTGTGGTAGCTAAAAGCTGATTCCCAGAGTGAAGAACACGACTGGGGGAATAGAGGTGAACCAGCACTCTAAGGTGAGGGGTTGGGGGCACAGCCATGCAGGGCCTTGTGCATCAAGCAGAGTTTAGAAATGAATGAGCTTCTCTAGAGGCAGTCAATGGAGGAAGCATCAGTGAATAGCAACCAAAGAATGACAAGACAGATGCTCTGCCACATTTTGTACAGTCTGAAGTGTCTTCAGCTATTTTTGGGTGCACCAAAATAGAGCACATCAACCATAGTCTAGCCTAGAAATAATCAAGGCTTGCATAATGTTTCTTTGAGCACATAGAGGAGGAGGCCAAATACTTTTTCTGAGACCTTTTGCGCAACAGAAATGATAGGACATGATCTTAGAAATTTGGCAATCCATAGAAAGTTCCGAACCCCCTTACCGGGAGTGAGCAATGGCTTAAGATAAGCCCTTGCAGCTTCTCTGTAAAAAAAAGCTCCAAAATGTCTGGTATCCCCACACTCAGGAGATCCTGAGGAATAAAGCTGGGGATCAAGTTTTTGTAGTGATAAACGGAAATCATCATGTTTAGGGACAAAATCCTAAAAATCTGACAAGCATCATGTTCATTGTGATCTCCTACTGCCAACCAGGGTAAAGGAGGTCAGGCACCCATGACAGAAACTTAGGATGTGTAGATGGTTAAAATATGTCTGTGACAGGTTTCCATACGCATAAGGAGTGCTGTATTTGACCCAAAAACAGATCGTCTAAAATACCATCTCACCCACATCTGCTTCCCAAATTTCCAGAATGCACAACACCAATGGGTATATTCTCAAGAACGTGTGATAACCATTGCAAAAGTTACTTAACGCAACCTTCAATATCGCAGTCTATCGCTGGAAACTTACGCCGTGTTAACCAAGTATTCACAACACAGCAGTCCCATGCAATAGTCACCAGACAACGCGTCAAATTGCCGCAATAAAATCAACGCCACGCCGCCAAAATGCGAAACACGAACGCCCAAAAAGCTGCGATGAGGTCAATCGCGATACATAAAGCAGCGAAATCCAGCGGCAGGCCTGCAAATCCCACGTGTCTGGAGGGAAAATGCACTATAAAAGCAACAAAAATAACACACCAGAAAGAATCCAAAGTGCGTAGCAACATGGATGCACCCTGACCGAGCGCAGAGGCCAACGCAAACCCCACAAGCCCCACAGACCACCAGCAAGGAACAACGGGGTCGGGGAAGGCCAAGGAGAAGAGGGAGAGGAAGACGGGGTGCAGTCCGCAGGAAAACAAGACCAGCATCACGGAGATGACAGAACATAACCAGCAACTGACCCACAATCAGAGTACCTTGAATGCAGCCAGAGTGTCGAGGAGGCCAATGGAGGAGGCCAAGAGGTGCTGGCATTACGTGGAAACCTAAACCAGGTCCAAAGCCGCTGCCAACAGGAAGGCAGCAACAGTGACAGGAGGTGGGAGTCCTGCACCACAGGAGGAGCTAGAGGAAATGGAGGCCAGTCATCAGTGTGGAGATGGTGCAAGGAGGTAGGAGTACGGACACAGCCCGAGAGGACATGGCACAACAACCACAGGGTGAGGAATGAACATGGACTGGGGGGACGGGGGGAGATGAGCACAATGGCACACATGCAAAACGATGTGTAGCACACTGCACACCCACAATTACCCAGGGTCATGTCCCCATCCCCGTGGCACACTGCAGCACACACACATAGCAATCACAGCACATCCCATGACAATGTGGCACAAAGCGCAACACCACCACTGCAGAACAGGGGACACAACTGGGTCCGCCCATGCGCAGAAACAGGCCAATCACATGTGACAGAGCCGGGAACTGTGAGATGCATATGTAGGGTGCAACCTCACATCCGTCATGTAGTCCAAATGTCTACTGTCCCCCCTCAAATTGCCAGCACCGCCCACACAGTCACAATGTACATTGTCACATAATGTGCATGTCTACAAGAACAATGCGCCAACATAAATGTCAACACAATGTCAACATGCATCTTTATTGGCAGGGCCAAATGTACAGTGACGCCCGTCCTGGATGTATGTGGGGTGAGGGCAAGCCAGCCTTCAGGGAGATGTTGGTGCTGGCAACAAATGCAACAGTGAACACTATGAATACGGAAACAGACAACACCAGCTTTACAGGGATAACTTCAGAGCATCATGGAGGTAGATGGAGCAAGTCCAGAGGTCACACAATGAGCAAACAGAAGTGCACTGGGTTTGAGGCAGTAGAGCTGTGAAGAAAATGTCTAGGATTGTGTCCCTCCTGGACATTCCTGATGCAGCTGCAGTGGGGGGGGGTGTCACACCTGCATCATCTTCCTCATCATCGTCCTAGGTTTCCCACACTGCCTGAGGTGACATTGCTGCGTGAACTCTCCACAGCACATACCAAAAACAGTGATGGAAGATGATTCGTGGTGCACTGAGTTAGTGGCACCTAGAGTGCTGAGCAGGGGACCAGGCAGAAGATGGCACACACGACAGGTGTGAGCAACTCCGTCAGTCTGCCATTATGACCGTTTCGACACTGGCAGATGGTGGTTGGAGTTGGTCCCGGTGATGGTGGCGTGTGCCGCCTGTGGTGATGCAATGTCCGGGCCCGGAGGCAGCGGACAGCGTAGGGCCACATGCACATGGTGTCGATGACCCCAAGACCAACGTCACAGAGGTCATCCAATATTCATCCAGACAGGGTCCATGACTTGAGCTGCACAGAGTTAGTGGCCCTGGATGCACAGCGGCTGGCACAGGCACACCGCCACGGGATGGTGACTTGCGGTAAACTGAGGTAGGGCCACGCAGGCTAAGCAGGTCCTCGTCGAAGGTGAATGTGGTGGAGGGTTGCGGGGGACAGTGGAAGGTGTCCTCCAGGGCATGATGCAGAGGGCAGAACCTATCCAGAAACACCAAATGGAGGAGTGGAAAGCGCCAGCCTCGTTGCCACCACCAATTCGGTATCAGCTGCATGAGGAAGGAAACTACCCCCTAGTCCATAGACTCAGATGCAACCAATGTATGACCAGCGAGTGTCCATGAATGTCAGGGAACAGACTTAGTGGCACCAGGGCTGAGAGAGGATGCAGTCTGCGATGATGCCGGTACACTGATATGGACTCCGGCATTGCCAAATCAAGATTCTGTGACCCACAGGACCGCAGTATAGGCCGGAGGCAGCGGTCAGCAGTGGGCCACAATCATGTGTCGTAGGCTTGTTATACACAGAGTCAGTGACACCAGGGCAGTTGTCGGTAGTGTTCGATCACCTCCGTAACGAATATCCATTTTTCCTCCCTAATGCAACGCGTCATCCTCTTACGCCTCTCCTTGCATGCAATGATATGTACTATGCCTTTGAATAATCGATGTCCAGTTCCAATTCTGTGACCTACTCGAGCGCAGTGTAGGCCGAGAGCAGTAGTCCGCGTGGGCCCACAGAATCTTGCGGTTGTGATGTACTACTAAGACCTGGTGGCACCACATCGAAGGGTGTATAGTGACATACACTCAGCCATAATTAATGTGCTCTGCCATGGTGTAATCAAGACTCAGTTCCAAATGTGTGACCTACTTGTCCGCTGTGCATGCAGGTGGAGTACGTCAACGTGAAAGGAGTACTGTGGGCCTGTGTTGGGGAGGCCTTGATGGTCTGAGGAGGATGCTGAGGTCGCAGGCCTCGGGCTCTGAGATTGCACCAGCACGTGGTGGGTCCTCTTCGACACACGCCGGTGTTGGCAGGTGGGCATTGAGGCCTGTGTGTGCAGGGCTGGGCAGGACTGTTTCGGGAACAGCGTCCCGGGGTTCAGCAGGCGCACAGGATCACTGGCAACACCACTCACGGCCTCGGCCTCATGGTGGGGTGAGAGGCGCCGTCCTGGCAGGGACGTTGGGCATTCCCAAAGAGAACCACTCCCAGAGTCACGTGCCTTTTATTCACACCCCTATGCTGGCCTGGCATCTGCCGGGCCAGCCCACTCCACTCACGCTTACGGGGGGGACATAACAAGCGACATTTCCACAATCTTTCCCACTGGCTGGGGTGAGATGGTTGCGTCCACTGTCCACTACACTCGAGACACCAGTGGTGTGTGTCGGCATGGATATGTGTGTGGTCTGCAAACTGCAGTCTGGCCAGCACATCCAGGCCACACGTGACATTGTGTAGTCTCATTCATGGGTCACTTGCCTCCTTCGCACATGCTTGGTCCCCACCTCTTCCGACATTCTGCTGTTGTGTGGCCGAGGTGCCATGCCGTTGATGGCTAATGTACATGGCTGGCCCAGGTTCCCACATTGGGCTATGCTGTCGTGTCTGGTGGGTGTGCATGTTGTATGTGAGCTTGTGAAGTGTGCATTTCCTGTGTTTTGTGCTGCATGATTGAGGAGTTGAGGTGTGTGGTGTGTGCATTTGGTATTGGCCAATGAACAGTTCATTTCCATGGGTGCCATCCTGGTGGCACAGGTTGTTGATGGACTGTCGGGAGGTGTAGGAATCATGCACACTGCCTGGGTGGTTGGCGGCGTCGTTGGCGGAGGAACCCCGGTGGTCCACTATTGCCTGCACATTGGTGGGATATGCGCGCTTTCTGTTGCGCTTATTGTGTGCAGTGTTGCCATTGGCCACTAGTAGGACATGTGTGCATTCCATTGCCCTCTAACACGTGCAGGAAGCCAGCTGTGGCGTACACGCCTTGCTTGGTCTCCGGCTTTTCCTGCGCAGTGTGTGGGAAGTATAGATAGTGGAGTACCAAGCTGATGGTGTCATTCATGATTATTGTGGGGGACTTGGATTAGCCTGGCTGTGTGACTCCTCCATCTCAGGCGGATGTTGGTTGGAGGGTACCAGAGGTCAACACGTGCAGCACGGCCAGCAGCTTTGTCAGGGGTGGGATGTTGGTTGTCCGCTGGGTTGGTACTGTCAGCCTGTGGGCAATGGAGGTCAGGAAGCGGAGGAGAGTTGTCCCTTTGAGCATGTAGTGGGCAATGACATTCTATGGTGTTGGGTCTGTGAGGTTGGTGAATTTTCGGAGGGTCGCTATCTTTGTCTGCGCTGCTCAGTGTTGGTCTGAGGGGGGAGGTGGGTGTATGGTGAGGGTGGGGGTGGTCCTGGGGGTGTTGGCGGTGGGTGTTGTGGCCCTCTTGGGTGTCCGGCCCGCATTTTCAGTGGCTCCATGGCATCTGTTGGTCTTCAGGTGTGGTTGTGGGCTTGGCTCCCTTTTGTGGTGCCGGCTGCAGTCCGACTTTGCACCAGGTCAGAGCAGGTGTTAGTTTCCTGCTGCTAAAGCGCCTTATCGCCTGTTTTGTGATCTTATCGCCGATCTGGCTGGTCGTTGAGAATGTTGTGGAGTGGTGTTGTTGTGGCTTTTTGCACGGGAACGCCTATTCTGCATCTCATTAGCGATAGTTGCCGGGGACATCTGTGGCGATGTTTTTTGTGGCTGCTATCGCAGATAAACTAGTGCAACGGGCTGTTAGCACCAGCTTGTGAATGGGGCGATGAGTTTATCACAACTTTGGATGTGATAAAGTGTGATAGCTCCTTGAGAATATGCCCCCAAGTTTATTGCCTGCGAGCATCCTGAACCCACGGAAAACCCCTTCAAGTCTGGTACACTTACACTCAGAAGACTCAGAGGAACAAAGTTGGAAGATCAAGCCATGGCAAGAATATATTCCTTCATGAGGGAGGCTGGATGGAAACAATAGGTACCGCCAACACCCCCAGGACCACCCCCACCCTCACCATACACCCACCTCCCCCCTCATTACAAAATAAATTGCTGGAAGATCTGAGGAAATGTCATGTTCAAAGGCTTCTACTGATCATCTAGTCAAAGTAAGGCTTGCACCAATTGGTTCCTCAGTTTGTACAGGACGCCATACGTCAAGTTTTCTACTTTTCACATACTCAAAAACTCATCAAATGAACAACATTTCATAAACCGTGAATCTGCCACATTTTTGTAATCTGGGCCAATGCTGCACACACATTGTTTCTGCAGAATACATTCCCTACAAAAATCCACACATTTTTGCTACCAGACTACAGTCATTTAAGGCAGTGTTTCCTTGGTTAGTGTAATGTTCATCCATATGAGAAATGCAACACAATACTGAGCAAATTTGTAAAGTCTCTTCCTATTTTTCATCTTATCTTCAAGTTTTAATGAGATTTTGATGCCTGTTTTGCGCCAATACACAGCCCTAAACATGCCAACAATTCAAAGATTTAAATTGAAATAATAAGAAATTCATTGTAGGTGACATTTTAAATATTAAAAGGGAATGTTTTCTATAATTGTAGATTGAAAGTGACATTGGTAAAAATTATTAAGAGTACAGAAATACTGCACTGGTATGCCTGCTCGCGAAGGTTTCTGAAATCACAGATGTGAATACTTCTGGGATGTGGGAACGCCAGCCTATACAAGAATGCTCTTGAGAAATAAGTCATAACATGTAGGAATTTAAGTTTTCGACATCAATGACTTCATGTAATTTTGGGGACTTTTTCAATCAGGCGTTTCCCTTGCTTTGAGAAGTGAAATGTCGGAATCAAAAATTCGAGAGCCCTCATTGTAACTCCAGATGTGGGTCTAAACTCTTTTTACTCCATTAACTGGCTGCATAAAGATTTACCGGCCTCTCGTATTTATGGTGATAACGTTTTCCAATTTTACTAAAAAATCAACACATTACATTGATTCCAAGTTAAAACATTTTGATCTACATGTATAGACACAATGATAGGTCGATTTTAGAAGATGCCATTCTCATGCTAAAGGTTTCAACAGACAATCCAGCAGTAGAAGAAATTAACTTGAGTAATCCCAGTGACCCTATGGTCATGGGAAATTTTAAATTGCAAGTAGAGTGATATGGTTTCCCAGCAACATATCCTCGCAAAGCAGCATCACATGCAAAGCGCGGCTAGACTGGACACTGGCACAAGAAACTTTTAAGCATGCTCCTCCAGTCATAATCACACTCAGTTGACTCCCCATTGAGGTCAGAGGTGTCTATTAGCTTGACTACACTTCCTTCAGTCATCCGCTCCGGTCTAGCACAGAAGTGCGCTGCTCAGGTAACCAACGACTACTTCGTATCTTAAGCCCAGAGGTATGAACACATTTTCCCATAGACACAGAATGGGTAAAACACCTTGATACATAATGCCCTTAGATTCAATGCTCTTGAAAACACATATTTAAAAATGCTGACAAGACTTTGAAGCAATCCTTCCTTGGGAGTGTGCTATGGGACATTCATTGTGACATCAAGACTATATGCTTAAGATGTAATAAATTATCTTCTGTTCAACAGAATCATGTCCATTGTGGGTGGCATTTCAATGTAAAATAATTATGACTTTGGGAAGTCTGAATTTGTTACCACTACTGGCATATTCCTGCTTTAGGATATTATATTGCCATATGTCCTATCACAGGTCTTCCTATTGTTGATTTTTTATATATATATATAAATATATATATCACACATCACTCATTTGTCATAACCACTGTGATACCTGTACTGTACATAACCCTACTTCTTGTAACCCAAAATTAGTTAAAGGGTCTTTTTGTGATGTGCTCTTTCGCCCACTGGTTCCTGTCCATGCTACTGAAAATTGCTAGTAAATAAACAAAATAAATGGCAAACATGACTTTGGACATGTTGTGGCAAGAAGATAGCCAGCCATTGAACAGGCCTCTTTCAGTAACTGCAAAGATTGTTTCAGCACTGTTGCATTTAGATAGAGAAGATGCGTATGTGAACACTCAACACAGGCTCCCAAGGTACTTGATCTCTTAACCGTCTGATCTAAAGTCTGATTGTTATATATCAGGCCCCCAGTGCCTCTTGTCATGAAGAGCCTGGCCTTGAATACATCCATGCCACCCTGGTTTCCACAACTCTACAGCAATACCCTGCACAATTTGTAAGTGAAGCATGTCATTGAAAAGGTATCATAGAGTGCAGTGCAAATGAAAACATGTACTCACAATAAATATAAAAGAAAGACTTACTTGAGGTCTCAAACTCAGGTGTGGCAGACAACCATCACAGTCGCCCCTATAGCCGTCGGTCACAGTGGGTGCCATCTAGCTTGTTGGGAGGCCTTGGGGTCGATTTTCTAAGTCCACCTTTCAGATTTTGCCTTTAAGTGTTGCACCATCCCACACTACAATGCAGACTGGAACTGAGCTAGAGGAAGATCTAGGATCAGATTGCAAGATTCTCAGGGCTGTTTGGCAGTTTCTTCTGCCTAAAGTTTGGCAGACTGGCTTGATCAAGATCTGTCTTGGGTTTAAATATGATGTGCAAGCAAACAAATATGGGCTTTGTCTTCTCCATGACTTTTACAGATCTAACAAATCAATGAAGGACCTGTTTGGGAAGAACATTTGACAGTAAACATCTTGAGTGGTATAAAGCCTACCCTGAACTGAACATACCATTTCCTATCTGGAGGATTAGTAATACAGTCCAGGGATTTTTCGTACAGAGTGCTTGAATTGAACCTCACAACATCCAAAGAAAGAGTCCCTCTGGGGCTGTTTTCAGACTCTTTTTAGGTCACCGAATGCCAATATATTTTCTAGATTTGTTCTTTGAAAGGGATCCACTCCATGTACGTTGGCTCTCAGAGCCTCAACAGGCCTAAAGAAGACAACACCTTTCTAATATCCTAACACCACTCAATTTTGTGGAGTCTATTTTCCCTGATTACATCCTCTAAGGTCTCTGCATAGTTAGCTAGTTGAGGAGTACAAGATTGGTCTAAGCCTTGCTTTGTCAGCGATTTGGTTTCTGCCCATGTCAAGGTCAAGTGGATAAGATAGTGTACTAGAGGGAAGGGATATCGGAGAGCCTGTGAACTCATGTTCGAATTTGGTTATGTCAGAAAGGTTGCAAAACTCCCATAGATCTGCGCCATACAGTGCTGCAGCCACAGCTTTGGAATCGTAAATCTGCTGAAGGTTCGCTATGGGTGTTGCTAAATAAGATATGATAGTCCTTCAGGATGGCACCTGATATTTGCTTATGTTGCAGGATTGCTTCGTCAATATGAGGTTTCCATTACATGCTAGTTTTCAATGTAATACCCAGATACTCAAATGCATTTTTCGTTACCCAAGTACATTTTCCCTCTACATGATTTGTGTTGGTTTATTGACATTAATTTTGCCTTGGATGCGTTAACCTCAAGATCACATGACAAGCAAAGCTCCTCAAAATGCGATAACAAAGTTTGAAGCCCTTTTGATGTTTGGGACACAAGCTGGGTGTCATCAGTGAATAGTAGAGCAGACCTTTGCATTAGCCGTAGACAGGGCATCAGCAGGTACAACAGAAAGAAAGTGCACTACCTCGTTGAGGTGAAGAAAGAACAGGGTAGGGGCAAGAACGCATCCCTGCCGGACTCCCTTCCTAATAGGGATTGGGTTCGTAAACTGGCCCTGTTCCCCCAAGCGAACACTAGCGTGATTACCCCCATGGATCTGAACAATAATTGATAGTAAATTGGTGGCATTCCCATCTGCCGTACCACTTGCAAAAGCTTTTGCAAAGGGACCAAGTCAAAGGCACACTTCAGGTCGACAAAGGCTACATATAAGTGGCCCTTGCCAATGACCAAATGTTTCCAGTACAGAAGGAGAAAACAAAATATCTGGTCCACAGTGCTAGTTTTTCCCTGAAGCCAGGATGGAAGGGATAGAGTATTTGACCTTCTTCAATCCATCTTTGCATTTTGTCCCAAACAATTTGGCAAAAGACCTTTTGAATTGAGTCATTCAGACGTTTTGGTCTATAGCTGGATGGAAGGCTACGATACCCTTCCTTATAGATGGGTAGCACCTCAGCGCCTTTCCATGTATTGGGGATTGGTGCTCCCTTGACTATATTGTTGCTCAGAAATAAAATTTAATCAGCCCATTTAGCTTTGTCAAAAGGTAAATGTCACCAGGAAAGTCATCTGGTGGGGGGCTTTCCCCAGTGCAATAGCACCTATAGTGGATTCTACGTTCTGGAGGTCGAATGTCGTAAAAATTCTGTCTGATCTATATTAATTGTAAATCTGCTCTTCTGTAGTTCTATCTGCCGGGTCGTCGGTATACAGAGCTTAAAAGTATTTAGCCCACACTAAAGGCGAGATACTGTTTGCTGGCTGGGCTGCTGGTTCTTACCCATGTAGCAAGTGACCAGACCAGAATGTAGTCATATCTCTCTTGTAACAGGTAGATAAGAGATTGTACCACCTTTGCTCTTCTCAATCCCTTATATCTTTTAATTGAACTTGTTTATAAGCCTTGCGCAAAGTGCGAATTTGATTTATCATTTTGTTTTTGATGGCTCATATTAGCTTAGATTTTAATTTCTGACTCTCTGTATTATACCAGGACGTGGTTTTTAACATTTTCCTTCTTTTGGTGTTAGGCATTAGGAAGTGGACAGTTAGCTGGTTGAAAAAGCTTGAATGGATGTCTATGACTTCCTGCAGATTCTCCCTGGGGATCATCTCAGCTTTGAGTTTTACCAATGAGTTCGATAAATCTCTCTCGGAAGAGGATAAAACATCCTCTCGAATTGCCAGTTGGCTCCATTTAAGATAGGGGGTTATGGTCACTTTTTGATCTACTTGCTACTGCTATATCATCAACGCACTGCCACAATCTAAGGTCAATTAACATATGGTCAATACGACTCTCGTGGTAGGGTTTATTATAGGTAGCTGCCCCTCTGCTGTCAGAGCATGTTCTACCATTTAATGCCCTTAAGCCATATTCTAATGTGAGGGCTTTCGGCTTGTGTATACTTTTTAACTGGGGGAATATAAAGCTGGGGAATAGCCAATTTCTCATCCTCATCTCAGGCCAGCATCACCTCTTACCTGTCCAGAGGTTCAAATGTGGAATTGAAATCACCTCCTACAATAATGTATAAAGAGCGATTTCTAGTTTCCCAAAGGTTTTCCAGCATCAATATTGTATCCGAAGGCCTGCCTCCTTACATCCCTCTCACATAAACGTCATAGATTTCAACTCTGAGATCCTTAGCAGTGCTTAGGCAAAGCCCTAAAATATCAGGTAAATCTATGTTGATTCTATTTTGAAGTTGAGTCAGAGCCTCACCCAAACTGTTACTACCCCAAAAGGATGCCCACGCAAATTAGAAATGGCTTTAATGGAGAAGTTTAAATACTCAACCCTAGATATTGGAGTGCTACCCCACATCTCCTAGAATAGGTTGATGTCAAATCCATCGACAAAAAAGCTCCAGTCAGGTAAGCTCAATTTAGAGATGAGGCCTGCCACATTCCAGGAGACAATGGAAACTCAGTCAAAGTCAACTCTGCTGGGGCTACCATGCAGCCCACTAAGCTGCTCACAGGAAGTAAAAATATGATCAAGTGGAGATCTGGGCAGTTTTCAGTTTGGGGTCAGGCCTATTACAATGGAACTCATGTTAGGTCTGCTAACCCTTTACAATGGCTGCCTAGTCACCTGCGTAGCCAGTGAAGGGGAAGTGCATTCATCGTTCAGTCAATCCAAAGATCCCAGGAAGGAACTAGAGTAAGGGTAGAAATGGGACATGTGATTCGAATATACGTGCATGGCACCCCCTTGATGCTTGATGCTTAAATTGTATAGAGTAATCATTAGGTGGGCATGTTCTTGCATCAAGGGTTACTAGACCATCAGGCAGTCTTCTGTTTGCAAGTGTAATTTCTATTAGGTCAAGTATGGACCTGTGCACAAATTTTCTTCTGGTGCTGATGATATTCTCTCTGATGATGGATTTGCAGTCTCTAACATGGCGGATCCAATGGATGACCTTTTAAGGGAGTCTTCACACTCATGGGTCGTAGATGTCTTAAGTTTAGGTACATTTGTCATAGAAAGAAGGGAAATAGTTGTATAATCCCTCTGGATGGTGTCTGGAGCCCCGTTTCTAGCAAGTGTGTCACTAATGACCACCCCCACAAGCCTAGCTTTATGTGAGTCAGGGCCTGACACAAAGGACTGCCCTGCAGTACTAGTTCCCCCATGTCTAATCTCCCAGCCAGGTACTGGTGTATCCATATTCGAAGATGTGCCCTCTGATAAACTTTCACCTTGGGTGCGTCGATCTTATTCTCGGCCTCTCACAGTCGATCTTCTCCATTCTAGTGCTATTTGTTGGTGCCTTCAACAATTGTTTCACCAGAGCTGTCAGTTATGGGACCATAGTTTTAACGGCCCCTATTTCTTCCTTCTTGTGTCTGACTGACCCCAGAAAATTAACAAAATAAGGAAAGATTTGGTCACTAGATAGCATATGTTCAGGCTGTTTAGGTGTTGCTTTGCATGTAGGAGAGATCTCCTCAACAGTTTGTAAGATTGCAAAGTGATTGCTGCAAGAAACAGTAGGCTCCTGGGGAATCGA
Source organism: Triturus cristatus (assembly GCF_964204655.1). NCBI lineage: Eukaryota > Metazoa > Chordata > Amphibia > Caudata > Salamandridae > Triturus > Triturus cristatus. The sequence goes on along the minus strand of NC_140580.1, from coordinate 68,159,387 downwards.
TGGGAGGTGATTCCTCGGTTGGAATAAGTGGGCCTGTCTGACTTGAAATAAGGGCCTTGCCTGGGGCGTTACTATCTTTCCTTTTTAACATACTTGGTAGTGTTCACGCTACCCACTTCGGGTTCTTATCTGCACCGTTTTAGGCCTCGTCTTGGGGGCTTTTCTTTCCAATGCTTGATTTGACCTCCTCAATCAGTAGGGCAATATCTTTTAAGGTGCAAAGATTTGCTTTCTTCAATACTTTACTATGTTCACACATTCCCTGGGTAGGTTCAATAGCTTTGTGTTTCTACATTTGGTCTCTTTATGCTCTTTAAATAGTATTGGAGCAGTGTATGTAGTTGGCTTAGATTTGACAAGCTCTGTTTACAGAAGGGCTCACACACAAAAGTACCTCGTACAATAAGACCATGAATAATAATCTCAAATTAAAAATATTAAGAATAAATAGAAAAGGAAAAAGGAAATAGCAACTTTGTCCAGCAAAGGTCCCAGAACAGGCAGTTCATGTGATTACTCCCAGTCCACCCAGAGTACATAACCGTCTGGGCTGGCAAAGCAACCTATTGCCTGATGTACATGCCCGCCTTTCGCAATAGTGGCGTTATAGACATGAAGCATAAAGAGAAATAGGAATTACAAGCTGCCTCTCAGTGATCGTTTGGGCCAAACACCGCCATAGTGGCCTCCACTTGAATTGGGATGGCTGTGGATAAATTGCCTGCCCCAGTCCAAACAGAACGGGGGGCAAATACAAAGATCAAACGCCTCTATGTAAAGAGGCTAATTTTACTGAGATAACAAGTGGGTCCCTGTTTCAGTGGCAAGGAGGGTGGCCTTGCCCTGGCTCTTCCTGGCGCTGACAGGCACAAGACAGGCCTGCTCTTGGCTCAGACTTCACCCTGGGCGCTGCTATGCATTGTGATTGTTTGCGACTGGGGCACCCTTTAAAGGGTTAGCCAAGCGCACACAATCACAATGCGCCCTAGTATGATGTATGCGCTAGCCCCAGGGCAGCCGCGAACTTGCAGCGCATTCATGTGAAAACACGGAGCAACCGCTCCGTGTTTTCATAGTGCAGGCGGCACCTTCCTGCACTTTCAAAGGGGATCAGAGATCCCCTTGCAGGCGGGTGCAATCAGGGACTGCACCTGCCTGCAAGGAGATGTCTGGGGGGTCCATTGGACCCCATTTACCCCATGCAGAAGTCTGCTTTCAGGGGACATATTCAGAGTGCGCCACCTTTTAAATGGCGCACTGTCAGTGCGCATCCAGAGGGCTGCTTTGACACTGCGCCCGTGTCTGTAACATGGCATGGGCGCAGAGTCAAAGGAATTCCCTCATTTGCATATGGCACGCTCCTATGCAAATGAGGGATCACCCTCTGAAGGTAGCGCACATGCTTTAAGTGCACTAACGCTATCGCTAATATAGAAGCAGACGCACAATAATTTGTGCCACCTTCTATAATACCAAAGTGCCCCAGGGGCGTGCAAAGTTGGTGCAAACCCCCATTGCCCCCCCCCAGGGGCACTTATTACGGCCCTTGAAGTCCCTGCACAGTACAACGGCGCCTCCCAGATTATTCCTTAACCCCTTCGCTGCTGCGGACATTCCGCTGCAGCGCTGGGGGGGGCAGGGGGGCAGCGCGGCGGGCCTGTGCTCATGACGGAGCCGCTCCGTCATGAGCCACAGTTGAGCTGTGCTCATGACGGAACGGTTCCGTCATGACTCCGCCCATTTGCGTTGTCGCCCCGCACAGGCGGGGAAACAGCGCCGCGCAGGCGGAGCAGCCGCTGACAGGATTGTCATGACGGAACCGTTCCGTCATGAGCACACGGCAACCGTGGCTCATGACGGAACGGTTCCGTCATGAGCAGGGAAGGGGTTAAATACATATTTTTTTTTTTTTTTTTTTTTTTTTATAAAAACCTTTATTCGTGCATCTTAAAAGAACAAATACGGGCCTACAACCGTCAGGCCGGCCACGTTAAAGTGAAGCACTAATACCCACATTACAGCCCCCGTGCGTCAACGGTCAGGATTAACAGCGAGTTAGGAGTCACATACTGGAAATAGCTTTGACACCAGGGGAAGGAGCGGTGAAGGTTAATTTTAAGTTTTTTAGATAATTTTATCAAAGAAAAAAAAGTCAGTGAAGGATAAGAACAAAGAAGATTCGAGTCCGCAAAATAGCTTCACCACACGGGAGAGCAGCAACATCAGTAAAAACATCAATGGAAGTAAAATCTCAAGCAGTGAGGCGGTGCAGAGATATAACAGGATAGTCACATGAGCAAGTACGCACCCCTCCAAGGTTGCCCCCACTCGATCCACCCCACACCCGGACCCCGAATCAGAGAAAGTAGAGCGCAGAGACATAGAAGAAGAAAGGCCCATAGAACTAATTAAGAACAGAGAGTATTACCCCCCCACCCTACACCAATGCGGAGGCTACGGCCTACCCCCCCCCCAGCATAGTGCCTGTCGCCCAAGGAACCCGAAATATAGAGAAGAGAGAAAGTAGGAATAGAGTAAAGAAATGAAGAAAACAGAAAAGAAGGCGGGGAGGAGCCCACGGGACACCAGAGCGCCCCAAACCATCAGCCAGTTATGGCCTCCACACACTGAGAGCCCACTACGCCAAAAAACGGCATGCGAAGATACCATGGCACCACTGTTTAAGCAAAGGGACACAAGTCGCGACGAGCGCGCACAAAACATACATACAGTTCCAGTCCCAGGCCAGCCCGTCCATGAACCATGGCGATAGAAGTCAGTCTAGCCCTGGCCCGATCGCGGGCTTGGGATTAAACCAGCCCCTACATGAAGGCCCCGTGTCCCGAGCAGACAAAGACAAGATGGCCGCCTGTGAGAGGATGGTGAAGTAGGATCACGAAATGGCCGCCGACCATCGATTGAGGTCCCTCTTTGCACCACATAACATCCAAACCTGGCAAGTGAAGTACAGGAGATCCACAACAAGGAAGCAGTAGGCCACCGCGGACGGTTCCTCAAAGCCGTTAGGTATCGCTCAGCAGGATATTCTTGCGGATGCGGTGAGGCAGGCAACAATGAAGCAGGCAGCCATGACCAGGGGGACAAAGTATCCGCAGTTGAGGTGGAGAGCGGTAGACCCCGGGTGCCGGGAACGCCAGATGAAGGCACCAGTGTAGCACAATCATACACCGCCGTTGCGTCCCCGCAAGAGGACAAAAGCACCGGGAGACCCACGCCCTGTGGATGACAAACAGAGCGCTCACGACCCGCAGCCGACAGTATGGGGTCAAACCGCTCACTCAGCGCCTGCAGGCCAGCGCACATCTGTAGTTGAAAGTCCCGCAGGACAGCCAGAACGGAGCCGCATGTCAGCGGAAGCTGGGCCCCCACATCGGCAGCGATCCGGGACGGCACTGCGGAGCTGGTGTCCGGAAGAGGGAGGGCGAAGTGGGCGGCGGGCGAGACCGGAGTATCCCCCCCCAGCCGCGAGCAGGCACTCAACACCATGTTTCGCCACTGTACGTTGCAAAGGCCCGGGGGGGGGGTCGCGGCAAGGAGTCAATTCCCCTCAGGTCTACGCCGCAACAGGAAAGGCCGACAGTCGCTTCTCTTCCCGCAGGTTACCCTTCGCCGCCGGCTAGGCAATAGGTGAAGAGGGCAGCAGCCTCTCACAGCGCGGCCCTCAGAGCGGGGCAGGAGACCCGCCGCACCGGGACCCACCCCACAGCTCCAGCCCCTCAGGCACAGGGTGCAGAAGGTGTCCAGCCGGCCCACCCCGGGCTCATCCGGCAACGATCTGTGGTGCGGGGTGAGATCAGGACCGCGGGGCCCCGGTTAGCGCTAGCTGGTCCGGTGACTGCGGAGTCTCCAGGGGGCCGGCAAAGGCCAGAATGGCGCCGGGTTTCAGTGCAGAGGACAAAAGCACCCAAAACTCGGGCATCCGGGCGGGCTGAGACTCCGGGAAAGCGACAGCGCGGTCAGCGCGTATTCGCACACGTCGCGCCTCGAGAATCGGCGAGGATGGGCATGTTAAATACATATTTAATAAGTTTTTTATTCCGCTATTTCTCCTTCACTTACTCTCCCAGGTTGTAACGCCCTGAACGTCCCAGGATCGTTTAACAGACACGATAATGAGGACGCAACCACTTGTGAAGGGTTAGTTATTTTAATGAAGGCAAAACAATACAACGAATAAACAAAAGTTATAGTCACTGGAATCCTCCAGGCTAAGTACGTTACCAGCCCACAGCACGGATGGTCCTAACCGTCCTCTGCATATACGCCGATCCCGGCGTATGCCAACAGAGGGCAGAAATGAAATGGCCGACAATGCCAATCGGTAGGCTGTGAGGGGCACGACGAGTGTTGGGGAGAATCGAGGAGTCAGGGAAACACCCAGCCGGGGTCTCTACCTGAAAGGAGCAGCCGCTCAACCTCTTCCTCAGACTGCACCGGGACGCGGAGTCACCTCCTGGTGATGCGTCACCGATACCCCAATCAAAAGCAAGAAGACTGAACCGAGAGCAGCCGCTCGATCGATCCTGTGGACTTCCGAGTCTGTAACGCGGCAAACACCTCCTGGTGTGCGTTACAGCTGGCAGTCCCTGTATCTCTGGTCGGGCTGGGAGTTACGACTCCAACCAGCAAAAGCGCCACTGCGCTTTGACTCAGCCGAGTCAAAAAGCGAAGCTCAATGGTTGACCGGTAGAGCTTCCGGGTCCTTCACAGGTGACGATGGGGCAAGACACGGCCCAGGGAGTAACGACTCGACCTACCTCCGTTCTTGCCTTACTGGAGCACCACTCCGGAACACTGCTCTTCACGAAGCAGGTACGTCGGTGTAAACACAATATCCGACAGCCTTGTACCTCCCGGTTCCTCCCTTTATAGGGCGTGTTTTCCTTGAGTTATGTAACAGCTCTCCTGTTTACATAAGGGCGTGTTTTCCCTTGAGTTATGTAACAGCTCTCCTGTTTACATAAGGGCGTGTTTTCCCTTGAGTTATGTAACAGCTCTCCTGTTTACATAAGGGCGTGTTTTCCTTGAGTTATGTAACAGCTCTCCTGTTTACATAACCTCTCAACCGCTAAGCATCCTGGGAGATGTAGTCCGTTTACGCTGGTTACCGTTTTCCTCCCCTCGCATGACAGGAATTCTTGACAGTACATCCTCCCTCTCAGCGGCTCCCCACGGGTCCAGCGCTGGCAGGAAAACGCCGATGGAACAAGGAGACCAAGCGCGGAGCATGAACCCCTTCAGCCGGTTCCCATGATTGCTCCTCCGGGCCATAGCCTTTCCACGCAACCAGGTACCACAGCTTCCCCCTGCGCCATTTGGACGCCCGTATGCCCGACACTTCATACTCCACCTCCGACTCCACGCATACCGGCCTAGGTGTCCCAGACGGCTTGGAGGGTGCAGGTTTGAGCAATGATACATGAAAGACAGGGTGAATCCGCAAGGACTGGGGCAAGCACACCTTCACGTTCACGGGACCCATACACTTGGCAATTCGATAGGGACCCATGTACTTGGGATGGAACACACTGTTCTTTCGAAACCTCATGTTTCTTGTGGATATCCAGACGTAGTCTCCAGTGCGGTACAGTGGCCCGGGCCTTCTCTTCCTGTCGGCCGCAGCCTTGTATCGTCTCTTGGCCTCTATTAGGACAGCCCTTGAGCGCATCAACGTGTCTTTTATGTGTGCCACCCTGTCCGCTGTGGCGGGAATCCTGTCCTCTCTGAACGGATGTAGAAATGGCAAGAACCTGGGATGTTGGCCATAGTTGCTATAGAACGGAGATGACTGTGTGGAGCTGTGAGTGGCGTTGTTATAGGCTATCTCTGCAACCCATAGCAAGTCGACCCATTCTTCCCTGCCCTGGTCCACAAAACATCGCAGATACTGTTTGAGCGTTTGGTTCAGGCGCTCGGTTTGGCCGTCCGTTTGAGGGTGGTAGCTGGTGGACAGGGCGGTCTTAACATGCAGCGCAGTGCACCAAGTCTTCCAGAATTGCGCAGTAAACTGCGACCCCCGGTCCGACACGATCACCCCAGGTAATCCATGCAGTCGTACCACATTCTTTAGGAGTAGTGACGCCAATTCCCCGGCCGTAGGGACTCTCTTGCAGGGGATGAAGTGCCCCATTTTCGTCAAGTAATCCACCACCACCAGTATTGCCGTCATCCCCTGGTCTACCGGTAGGCCCACCACGAAGTCCAGTGATATGCTATCCCATGGTCTATCCGGGGTCGGAAGTGGATGTAAGAGCCCTTGGGTTCGGCCATGGTCGGCCTTCATGGTAGCACACGTAGGACACTCCTGTCCCCACCTCCTGACATCCACTCTCATGGTTGGCCACCAGAAATGCCGTCCCATGCTAGCCACCGTTTTTTCAAAGCCCAAATGACCTGCGCATGGAGAGTCATGGCACCAGATGAATGCTTGTTTCCTTAGCCTAGGCGTGGGTATCAACAGGCACCTGCCCTTCAGGGGTATCCCGTCCTTCAGCTGCCATTCTCTGTGACTGAGGAGCCACCTCCGCCATGCGAATGACCTGATCCCTCTCTTTATTCCCCTCAGGAAAGTATCCGGTTGGATAACCCCCAATACCATCCTCGGGGAAATGATGGAACGCTCGGTCGCAGGCAATGGTTCCTTAACTGCAGATTGACGGGACAGGGCGTCCGCCTTCCGGTTTTCCGTCCCCGGCCGATATGTGATGCGGAAGTTGAACCCCGCAAAGAAGATCATCCACCGCAGCTGCCTGGGAGAAAGGTGTCTTGTGGCCGTCATGAACTGTAGATTCCGATGGTCCGTGTACACCGATACCACATGTCTTGCCCCCATCAACCAATGTCTCCATTCGGTGAAGGCGTCCTTGATTGCGAGAAGCTCCTTCTCCGCAATATGGTAGTTGCGTTCGGCGTCGTTGAGTTTGCGGGACATGTACGCAACGGGATGAAGCACCCCTGTGTCGTGGTTGCGTTGGGACAAGATAGCCCCCAGCGCCACATCCGAAGCGTCCGCTTCCACCACGTAGGGGAGATCCGGATCGGGGTGAGCCAACACCGGCGCCTTACCAAAGGCGCTTTTCAGGGCCTCAAAGGCTGTGTTCGCTTCAGGGGACCAGACAAACTCCTTGGACTTCCTCAGTAGCTGTGTGATTGGGGCCACCAATCCTGAAAATCCATCTATAAACCGCCTGTAAAAGTTGGCGAAGCCAATGAAACTTTGGACGTCCTTCACGCTTTGGGGCACCGGCCATTCTTTCACCGCCTTGATCTTTCGTTCTGCCATCTCCTGTCCCTCTGGACTCAGCATCACTCCGAGGAATTCCACGGACGTGACGTGGAAGTCACACTTGCTGAGTTTACAAAACAGCTTGTTTTCCCTCAGCTTTTGGAGCACAGCATTGACGTGGTGTACGTGCTCCTCCACACTGGACGAGTAGATGAGGATGTCGTCGATATATACGACCACGTAGATATCCAACTCCTCTCTGAATACCTCATTCAAAAAGTACTGAAAGGCTGCCGGGGCGTTGCACAGACCGAACGGCATGACGAGGTACTCAAAAAGGCCGAACCTGGTCTTAAAGGCGGTCTTCCACTCGTCTCCGTCCCTCATGCGCACCAGATGGTATGCCCCTTTCAAATCCAACTTGGTGTAGATACGAGCTTTCTTGACCTGTTCCAGCAGTACACTGATGAGAGGCAAGGGGTACCGATTCTTTATGGTTATCGCATTCAATGCCCTAAAGTCCACACAGGCTCTCAGCTCTCCATTAGCTTTCGGGATGAAGAAGAGTGGCGAGGCGGCCGGAGACTTGGACGGGCGGATGAATCCTAGCTTGAGGAGTTTATCCAGGTACCCCCGGAGATGCACGTTTTCAGGCTCCGTCAGGGCATACAGCCTGCCGCTGGGAACGCTGGCCCCTGGCACCAGGTCGATCTGGCAGTCAAACTGTCTATGTGGTGGTAGCACGTCCGCCTTCACCTCATCAAATACATCCTCAAAACTGTGATAAGCCTGGGGGAGAGCCACATCTGCCGCTGTAGCCACCGTCTGACTCCCGCTCTCATCTGCGTCAAGGGATTCCGTTCTTTTTCCACAATGCAGGATGCAATACGGTGACGTCATTTCGACGCGATGTGTTGGCCAATCCACAGAGGGGTTGTGTTTCTGTAGCCACGGCAATCCCAATATGACGCCATATTGGGGCGCTCGGATGATGTTAAAATCGATTTGTTCCAAATGGTTCCTCCCATATCTCATCGGAAGGACCCCCGTGTGCTGCCCGATGGGCCCCGTCACCAATCGCCTTCCGTCTACAGCATAGACGTCTTCGGGTACAGCTTTGGGAAGAAGCACTAGCCCTAGCCTGCATGCCTCGTTGTGGTCCATAAACATGCCAGTGGCCCCTGAATCCACCATGGCCACAACGGGTATCCACTGGTCATGCACTCCCACGTGCACCGTGAGAAACAGGTGTCGGTGTCCCTTAGTGACCGAGTTGGAGAGTGAAGGGATGGATGAGTGACTCCGAGATGCCCCTTCTTTGGTCTGGGAGTCCTCTAGTTTTCCGCCGGTATGTCCACCACGGCTGTTACCGACCGGTTGGCCCGATAACGTGACGTCTTCGGTTTGGCAGGGCATTCACGTACGTAGTGGCCTTTTTTGCCACAATATAGGCACAATCCTTGTTTACGGCGTGACTCTTTCTCCGTGGCTGTGAGGCTCGCTCGTATTGCGCCGATGTCCATGGGTTCTCCCTTGAATGCGGTGGAAGTTTCAGGACTTCCCACCGTCACATAGGATGGAAGGGATTTTCCTTTTCTCCCATGATCCCCTTTTCTTTCACTCAGCCTATGTTCCAGCCGTAATACCAGGTTGATAAGGCCCTCACATGTCTTGGGTTGAGGGTCAATATGAGCCACGGCGTCTTTGAGCTCATCGCACAGCCCGTGATGGAAGAGCGCCGTCTGTTTAGCAACAGGCCACTTGGTTTCCGCAACTAGCCGTCGGAACGCGTTGAGATACTGCACCAGGTCGTTGGATCCCTGTCTCAACTCAAGCATTTCACGGTCCGCCGTGTACGAGTCAGCCCTTCTGTCGAATACCTTCAGGAATTCCTCGCGAAAAGCACCCCAATCACATAAGATGGGGTCGTCCCTGCTCACCAGAGGTACGGCCCATTGTGCCGCGTTTCCAGCCAAATAGGAAATAAGGAAAGCCACACGAGCCTGACTCGTGGGGAACGCCTTTGGTTTGCACGATAAATGTAGCGCCACTTGTGTGAGGAATACCTGCACTGTGTTAGGATCCCCACTGTACCTCTCTGGTGTTGCCAAGGGGATGGCTACCGGCATTTCCACTACTACCGCAGGGGTCTGGTTCGTGAGGGAGGTGCTGGGCGTGAGCGGGTCCAATTGGATAGCATCCAGTCTGGCTTTTACATCGGCTGTTTCTTGCCTAGAGGCAGCCACTTCAACTTGCACGGTCGCTAAAGCAGCCAGCACATCATCAAGTGTTGCCATGTCTGTTATCGACCGGGAGACAGTTAGTGTTATTACGGTCGGATATTTTGTAACGCCCTGAACGTCCCAGGATCGTTTAACAGACACGATAATGAGGACGCAACCACTTGTGAAGGGTTAGTTATTTTAATGAAGGCAAAACAATACAACGAATAAACAAAAGTTATAGTCACTGGAATCCTCCAGGCTAAGTACGTTACCAGCCCACAGCACGGATGGTCCTAACCGTCCTCTGCATATACGCCGATCCCGGCGTATGCCAACAGAGGGCAGAAATGAAATGGCCGACAATGCCAATCGGTAGGCTGTGAGGGGCACGACGAGTGTTGGGGAGAATCGAGGAGTCAGGGAAACACCCAGCCGGGGTCTCTACCTGAAGGGAGATGCCAATCGGTAGGCTGTGAGGGGCACGACGAGTGTTGGGGAGAATCGAGGAGTCAGGGAAACACCCAGCCGGGGTCTCTACCTGAAGGGAGCAGCCGCTCAACCTCTTCCTCAGACTGCACCGGGACGCGGAGTCACCTCCTGGTGATGCGTCACCGATACCCCAATCAAAAGCAAGAAGACTGAACCGAGAGCAGCCGCTCGATCGATCCTGTGGACTTCCGAGTCTGTAACGCGGCAAACACCTCCTGGTGTGCGTTACAGCTGGCAGTCCCTGTATCTCTGGTCGGGCTGGGAGTTACGACTCCAACCAGCAAAAGCGCCACTGCGCTTTGACTCAGCCGAGTCAAAAAGCGAAGCTCAATGGTTGACCGGTAGAGCTTCCGGGTCCTTCACAGGTGACGATGGGGCAAGACACGGCCCAGGGAGTAACGACTCGACCTACCTCCGTTCTTGCCTTACTGGAGCACCACTCCGGAACACTGCTCTTCACGAAGCAGGTACGTCGGTGTAAACACAATATCCGACAGCCTTGTACCTCCCGGTTCCTCCCTTTATAGGGCGTGTTTTCCTTGAGTTATGTAACAGCTCTCCTGTTTACATAAGGGCGTGTTTTCCCTTGAGTTATGTAACAGCTCTCCTGTTTACATAAGGGCGTGTTTTCCCTTGAGTTATGTAACAGCTCTCCTGTTTACATAAGGGCGTGTTTTCCTTGAGTTATGTAACAGCTCTCCTGTTTACATAACCTCTCAACCGCTAAGCATCCTGGGAGATGTAGTCCGTTTACGCTGGTTACCGTTTTCCTCCCCTCGCATGACAGGAATTCTTGACACAGGTGTAGTTTTAGGGAAACCAGAGTTTCCTAAATATAACACAACCTTACCTAAATCATGCCAAGATGTCAAGCAGACTTCTCTCAAGAGCAAGAGAGCAAGGCAAAGCATCCTCTATTGAAATCTCCTTGTAACATAAAGGACCTGTACTTAATTTCCAAAAAACATATGTACAGGGACCTAAGATTTTTAGGGAAGACATGGCTTGGCAGTTCGGGCTGGACTGTTCCCATGAGGCACAGGGTCAGGCTGATTTGCATATGGCCATGTCTGAACTGGGGTGGCGGAGTGAGCTAAAGAACGGTGATGGATCAAACCCAGATCAGTTGACTGGGGGTGAGTGCTTGCATTGTTCAACACTCCGTCCATCATCCCCTTTGGTTTTGCTATATAATATTAAAACACGTAATGCGATAAGCAGGGTGCATGAGAAGGGCTAAAGGGGCAGTAGAAAGGGAGACAAATGAGGTTTGGTACAAGTACGAAATGAGAAAAAATACAATATTTTGTAAAATAACTAATGTTTTTGAAGATTTTTAGAACAGACAGGGAGGGAGTGTGTGTGCGTTTTTATCTGTGTGTATGGAACAATTCCTGGTGAATTCCGACAGACACCGCACCATACCCGACTGAAGGCACCTGGACCCAACTATTTACCAGAAAACACACTTACTAGGAGGGCGTAACACCCCAAACCCCCACCCTGAAGCTATCCCCCTGAGTCTGTAGTGTAAAGTAGTCCATCGTGCACTTAAATGCAAGCACTCCACTGGAGACTGACAGAGCCAAGAAATTATTGACCCAATCACTGAAAGAGGGTGGCCGAAAAAGCGGTTAAAATTGGCAGACTTGGAGGCCACTCTATGGCCCTTGTTATGAGTGTGCCATTAATTTCCAAAATATGCGGTAGGCCCTGTTACTATACATATAGTCATTATGAGTTGTGTGTTTTATATTGCACCTACTATGTACCAGTTGTGATAAAAACATCCACTTTTAAGTTTTGGCTATTCAAACCTTCAGGAACATAAAGGGAGAAAAATGCTCATTATTTAATGGCACATACAGATTTTGGTGAAATAAGCACCAAAATCCAAATGCTATGCCCTTTTCATGGCCAAAACCCTTAAGAGGCAATAATTGCATAAGATATATTCCCACCACTTCATTCATATTAACTGCCTATGTGTATTCTGAGTAATATGTTGACAGCTAGATTGTCTAAACCCAGACTTCAAAATAAGTTCCAGAACACAAAAATGAATGCTGTTGCCATCCACCAACACAAATTAAGCCTATGCATTCTGCACCCTCACAATTCTCTCTCTATCCAAGGGGTTACTGAGATCAGTTTTGCATTATATTTGAGATGCACTGGACTCTTTAGATTGTCGGCAAGGCCAGTGGATGGGGAAGGACCAGCAGGGTTTGGTGGCCTGCTATAGGCTCTTGGTAGGAAGAAGAAGGGTATCAGCCACAGAGGGGACAGCTGAGCATGTGCTGTCTTTTATGTGCTTTAGGGGCTCGTGCGAAGTGCTTTAACGGTCGTAAATCCTCAGATTCGGTCAATCTGAGGGTTTGTGACCGTTAAAACACTTTTTGAAATGTACTAAACCCAAATAATGATTTGGAAAAGGTTTTCTGAATTGATCACTGGGTTTAAGGGACAATAAGAAATTGCATATGGAAGGGGCTCATTTAGTGAGTCTGATCATCTTGAGTGGAATACTCTCTCCTGAGTTTTGTGTCCACATGACACTGGGATTTTGGGAGTTGTCTTTGACAAACCTAAGAATAAAAGTCACTTTGAGTGCTCTAAGCCTTTAACTCAAACGCCTTTTTATCCATCTCTGATGTTCTGCTGTCTTTGTAAATATTGTGGGTGTATCACGATTGTTTTTGCAGAATCCTTTGCTTTTGTTCATTCTTCAGTTGCTCGTTTTATGCTTCTCTATCTTTGAAAACTCTTTTCGAGTTTGGTACTTAGTGATCTTGAGGAATGCTTTGGGAGAAAAGACTTACTTCTGCCTGCCTGGATTACTTCAGGCTCCAGTGTTCCGGATTGGTTGGGCATAAAGTGTATTTGGCTCAGTTTTGGCCTTTCTAGCTCAGCCAGCAGCTCTGGCGCAAGCATTTTCAGAATCCCAGGCAAAATTATATTTTGCCGTTTGTGCACTCTCAATCAATCAATCAAACTATCAGGAATTTGTGAAGCGGGCTACTCGCCCGTGAGGGTCTTAAAGCACTGGGGGGTGGGAGGGAGGGGGGTGACGTGCAGCTCCGAATCACTCTTCTCACTTAACCTTAGCAGTCATTTTTGAGAGCTTTTTTACAATCCGGTGCCATTTTGGGGCATCTTATGGCAGCCCTGTAAGGCTGTTTCATACAACGCCCTTACGGATACACCTGGCCTGCCATGCAGCCTGGCTCAACACGGGCATTTCTGTCCTGCTTTAACCTCATAAGGCTGCTTACGCCTGGTTTGACTGTGCACCTATCGCCAGACCTTATCTGCTCAATATAAATAGAGCTTTAATTAGCACTACGGAGAGCGAGGCTGGCTCTGCCCACATGTTGTTCTCCTTCTTACTGGATGTATTGTGCACACGTTGTGTGCTTTCCCTGAAAAAGGGCCTGGTATTACACATAATAAATGTGGGCGTTTATAGTTGGTTATGGCCTTACAGGCTAACGATCAAGATGGTATGCCTGATGGCTCATGGGGAAAGGTTATGTCAGATGCCTCACCTCTGATCTGTTTAGTATAAAAAGACTCAATTATTAAAAGCATGCATTTATAGGTAGATTGTTGATTTACTGTAGACGTGTATTTTCTTGCGTGGATTCCCGCAGATTAATAAAGTAGCCCATGAGGGGACATGGCAGCCTGCTCGTGCACTGCAGCATGACACTGGTGACCGTGACACATTATTGTGCGTGGTTGCTTTAAGCCCGGTGTTGATCATAACGTTCTCTTCCACAACAGCTTCTTATCTTCGCAGCACCGCAAAATGCAATTTTAAACGCTGTACGATCTTAAAGCAATATTTCTTCGCGCTCCGCTCCAGATGTGTCAAGGAAGGCTCCCGTCAGCATCAGCAATACTGCACAGCAGCGTTAGAATACCAGGGACGGACGCCGAGGTCAGACAGATGCACGCCCCACAGTGAACACAAACCGCAGGCGGGAATATCCTTAAACTCAAGAGCTTGCTTCATCTGCACGAGCCAGCCGTGGACACCGCCGCCGGAAGCTGCCAGCGCGAGCCGGCCCACTGACTGACACGGCGTCGACCCCCACCCGGCTCCGCACAGCCCTCTTCACTTCAGATAAACTGAAGTCACGCCAGACCGGCGCACAACACCCAGACCCTCCTTTAAACATAGCTCCTCGCGCACTGCTCCGGCATCTGCCTCCGCGGGATTGTTCCACGTTAGATGTGGTCCCAGTGTTTTCGAAATGACCTCAGATGCCGGAGACAGCATTACAGTGATGGATGGAAAGCCGCAGTGTGTCTAAACCACGGGGTGGGCACTGGAATGTGCCCAAAGTAGCTACTCCGGGCACATTTGAGTTTCCATCTCTCGTATTTTAACTCTTCTGTGCCATTACAGGCAAGTGATCCGGCCTGACCCAGAAACGATCAGAGCAGGCAAAGGACAAGCAATCTGCCCGGTCAGAATGGTAAGATAAGCATCCCAAACACAATCATCCCAACACAAGCATCCCTAACACAATCACCCTAACACAATCACCCTAACACAAGCATCTCTAACACAATCATCCCCAACACAATCCTCCCTCACACAATCACCCCAACACAAGCATCCCTAACACAATCATCTCAAACACAATCACCCCAACGCAAGTATCCCTAGCACAATCACCCCAACACAAGCATCCCCAACACAAGCATCCTAAACACAATCATCCCCAACACAATCCTCCCACACACAATCAACCCAACACAAGCATCCCTAACACAATCATCTCAAACACAATCATCCCAACGCAAGCATCCCTAACACAATCACCCTAACACAAGCATCCCCAACACAATCATCCCCAACACAATCATCTCAAATGCAATCATCCCCAACACAATCATCCCCAACACAAACATCCCTAACATAAACATCTCAAACAAAAGCATCCCCAACACAAGCATCCCTAACACAATCACATCCAACACAAACATCCCCAAACACAATCATCCCCAACACCAACATCCCTAACATAAACATCTCAAACACAATCATCCCTAACACAATCATCCCCAACACAAACATCCCTAACATAAACATCTCAAACACAATCATCCCCAACACCAACATCTCTAACATAAACATCTCAAACACAATCATCCCTAACACAATCATCCCCAACACAAACATCCCTAACATAAACATCTCAAACACAATCATCCTCAACACAATCATCCCCAACACCAACATCCCTAACATAAACATCTCAAACACAATCAGCCCCAACACAATCATGCCCAACACAAATATCCCAAACACAATCATCTCAAACACAATTACCCCAACACAAACATCCCTAACATAAACATCTCAAACACAATCATCCTCAACACAATCATCCCCAACACCAACATCCCTAACAAAAACATCTCAAACACAATCATCCCTAACCCAATCACCCCAACACAAGCATCCCTAACACAATAACCCCAACACAATCAATCCCTAACACAAGCATCTCTAACACGATCCTCCCAAACGCAATGACCCCAACACAAGCATCTCTAACACAATCATCACCAACACAATCCTCCCACACACAATCACCCCAACACAAGCATCCCGAACACAATCATCTCAAACACAATCACCCCAACGCAAGCATCCCAAACACAATCACCCTAACACAAGCATCCCCAACACAAGCATCCCAAACACAATCATCCTAAACACAATCACCCCAACACAAGTATCCTTAACACAATCACCTCAACACAAGCATCCCCAACACAGGCATCCCTAACACAATCATCCCCAACACAATCCTCCCACACACAATCACCCCAACACAAGCATCCCTAACACAATCATCTCAAACACAATCACCACAATGCAAGCATCCCTAACACAATCACCCTAATAGAAGCATCCCCAACACAAGCATCCCAAACACAATCATCCTAAACACAATCATCCCAACACCAACATCCCTAACATAAACATCGCAAACACAATCATCCCCAACACAATCATCCTAAACACAATCACCACAACACCAACATCCCTAACATAAACATCGCATACACAATCATCCCCAACACAATCATCCTAAATACAATCACCACAACACAAGCATCCCTAACACAATCACCCTAACACAAGCATCCCCAACACAAGCATCCCAAACACAATCACCCCAACGCAAGCATCCCTAACACATTTACCCTAACGCAAGCATCCCCAACACAATCATCCCCAACACCAACGTCCCTAACAGAAACATCTCAAACACAATCATCCCCAACACAATCATCCCCAACACAATCCACCCCAACACAAGCATCCCTAACACAATCATCCCCACCACAAACATCCCTAACATAAACCTCTCCAACACAAGCATCCCTAACACAATCATCCCCAACACAATCATCTCAAATGCAATCATCCCAAACACAATTATCCCCAACACAAACATCCCTAAGATAAACATATCAAACACAAGCATCCCCAACACAAGCATGCCTAACACAATCACCCCAACACAAGCATCCCCAAAAACAATCATTCCCAACACCAACATCCCTAACATAAACATCTCAAACACAATCATCCCTAACACAATCATCCCCAACACAAACATCCCTAACATAAATATCTCAAACACAATCATCCCCAACACAATCATCCTAACCACAATCACCACAACACCAACATCCCTAACATAAACATCGCAAACACAATCATTCCCAACACAATCATCCTAAATACAATCACCACAACACAAGCATCCCTAACACAATCACCCTAACACAGGCATCCCCAACACAAGCATCCCAAACACAATCACCCCAATGCAAGCATCCCTAACACAATCAACCTAACACAAGCATCCCCAACACAATCATCCCCAACACCAACGTCTCTAACATAAACATCTCAAACACAATCATCCCCAACACAATCATCCCCAACACAATCCACCCCAACACAAGCATCCCTAACACAATCATCCCCAACACAATCATCTCAAATGCAATCATCCCCAACACAATCATCCCCACCACAAACATCCCTAACATAAACATCTCAAACACAAGCATCCCTAACACAATCATCCCCAACACAATCATCTCAAATGCAATCATCCCCAACACAATCATCCCCAACACAAACATCCCTAACATAAACATCTCAAACACAAGCATCCCCAACACAAGCATCCCTAACACAATCACCCCAACACAAGCATCCCCAAACACAATCATCCCCAACACCAACATCCCTCACATAAACATCTCAAACACAATCTTCCCTAACACAATCATCCCCAACACAAACATCCCTAACATAAACATCTCAACCACAATCATCCCCAACACAATCATCCCCAACACCAACATCCCTAACATAAACATCTCAAACACAATCATCCCCAACACAATCATCCCCAACACAAACATCCCAAACACAATCATCTCAAACACAATTACCCCAACACAATCATCCCTAACATAATCATCCCCAACACAATCCTCCCACACACAATCACCCCAACACAAGCATCCCTAACACAATCATCTCAAACAGAATCACCCTAACACAAGCATCCCCAACACAAGCATTCCAAACACAATCATCCTAAACACAATCACCCCAACACAAGTATCCCTAGCACAATTCACACCAACACAAGCATCCCCAACACAAGCATCCCTAACACAATCATCCCCAACACAATCCTCCCACACACAATCACCCCAACACAAGCATCCCTAACACAATCATCTCAAACACAGTCACCCCACCGCAAGCATCCCTAACACAATCACCCTAACACACGCATCCCCAACACAAGCATCCCAAACACAATCATCCTAAACACAATCACCCCAACACCAACATCCATAACATAAACATTGCAAACACAATCATCCCCAACACAATCATCCTAAACACAATCACCACAGCACAAGCATCCCGAACATAAACATCGGAAACACAATCCTCCCCAACACAATCATCCTAAATACAATCACCACAACACAAGCATCCCTAACACAATCACCCTAACACAAGCATCCCCAACACAAGCATCCCAAACACAATCACCCCAACGCAAGCATCCCTAACACAATCACCCTAACACAAGCATCCCCAACACAAGCATCCCCAACACAATCATCCCCAACACCAACGTCCCTAACATAAACATCTCAAACACAATCATCCCCAACACAATCATCCCCAACACAATCCACCCCAACACAAGCATCCCTAACACAATCATCCCCAACATAATCATCTCAAATGCAGTCATCCCCAACACAATCATCCCCAACACAAACATCCCTAACATAAACATCTCAAACACAACCATCCCCAACACAAGCATCCCTAACACAATCACCCCAACACAAGCATCCTCAAACACAATCATCTCCAACACCAACATGCCTAACATAAACATCTCAAACACAATCATCCCCAACACAATCATCCCCATCACCAACATCCCTAACATAAACATCTCAAACACAATCATCCCCAACACAATCATGCCCAACACAAACATCCCAAACACAATAATCTCAAACACAATTACCCCAACACAAGCATCCCTAACACAATCACCCCAAAACAAGCATCCCTAACACAATCCCCCCAACACAACCATCCCTAACACAAGCATCTCTATCACGATCCTCCCAAATGCACTGACCCCAACACAAGCATCCCCAACACAATCATCTCAAACACAATCACCCCAACGAAAGCATCCCTAACACAATCACCCTAACACAAGCATCCCCAACACAAGCATCCCCAACACAAGCATCCCAAACACAATCATCCTAAACACAATCACCCCGACACAAGTATCCCTAAAACGATCCCCCCAACACAATCATCCCCAACACAAACATCCCCAACACAATCATCCCCAACACAATCATCCCCAACACAAACATCCCTAACATAAACATCTCAAACACAGTCATCCCCAACACAATCATCCCCAACACAAACATCCCTAACATAACATCCCAAACACAATCATCCCCAACACAATCATCCCCAACACAAACATCCCAAACACAATCATCCCCAACACCAACATCCCTAACATAAACATCTCAAACACAATCATCCCCAACACAATCATCCCCAACACAATCATCCCCAACACAAACATAAACAGCCCTAACATAAACATCCCAAACACAATCATCCCCAACACAATCCTTGCTAACACAATCCCCTGCAGGCTAGTGTCAGTCTTATTAGACCCGATGAGTCAGGTGATCCCAGGACCCATGTCAGGGTATTCACTTCACATGTATGGTTGGAGATGCTTGAAATAATGTGAACCACTGGTAGCTTTGCACAGCACATTCCATTCCATGGTTTGTTAGCTTTATTAGGTCATCTGTGCTGTTACAGACAGGGGCAAACGATATTGAAATCTCTTTTGCCCCTGTAGTGAGTACCTTGTCTCTGTGGGAACTGAGCCCAGGAGAAGGAGGCATGCATTGATTGCACGTGTTAACAGAATCAGATGTCACAGGTGGGGTGAAAGTGCAGAGCCTATGACACCTGTACGCATCCACATTTGTTTTGGGGAGTTAGCTCCACAGTGTATGTACCATAGTCTACATCCATTGGCTGTCTCTTAAAGTCAGGTCTCTACCTCGGTGGGATGTATGGCAGGAGGCCTCTCTACCTGGTCAGTACCTCGTAGGAGTGCCCACATCAAGTTTGGCCTTTAGGTACGTTATTCAAGGACAGTCATTCAATAAGCTAGAAAGCAGCTCCAACGTCATCTTTAGCTCTGGTGATCGTGTACCGGGGGGAGTGCCAGTCCTCCGCCCTCAGTGACTGTGAGCGAGGACGGAGATATGAGGTCAGTCCCACCTCTTGTAGATGTGCATCAGGAGAGATCTTCACCATCTGCCCTCTGCCTGCTTCGGATCCTGGAGAGATCCCTCATCAGGCCTCTATTGGGGGATGTCAGTGAGGAGAAGTGAACAGCCACCAGCCTCCCCTAGAGAGTTTGTGAATGGAAAGGAGGGAATAAGGGCCACCTCGGTGTTCCTGCATCCCTTTGTTCATACCTCATTCTTCTATATCCTCCCTCAGGTAGGTCCTGAGTGCATGGTCACCACCCGCAAGGGGGGTGGGGAGGGGAAGGGTACCATTCCCTACAAAAAGCACTCACAGGTGGCATATGACAAGGCACAAGTGTGCCAGAGTGCCACCATCGTGTTTGTTGGGTCTTTATGGTAATGTGTGCCAGCATGTCTGTGATAAGGGAATTCTCTTTATTCTGCTGCTGCAGGTTTAATGTAGCACTAATGTAGCACTTAGAAGTTTCCAGCAGTGGCCTACTGGCAGACAGCACTATTGTGTAGGATCTGCTGTCATGGGGTTATACCCTGTTCACCAGGGTGGTATGAAATGCTGACTGTTTAGCCATTTGGACAGAGCTCCAGCTCTGTAACCCCATTTTGGATGACTGTCGCTTATTCCCTGTGGAAAAGACAGCCTGATATAAGAGCTGTAGAGGATGCCCCGCTGACCTCAGTAAAAGCTCACTCTCAAGCTGCAGGATATTAAAGGGACAGCTTGACATCCTCTGGACGTTAGCTGTGTCTTCTTGCCACTCCATTCATCCTGCATTTTGTGTTCTGTACAACATCTTTGAAGGGTGTGGGACTTTTAATCAGTGTTGGAGCCCCTTCTCTGTAGCCAGTGATTACACAGCCCTCTTAACGGTGTAGCCCTGGAAGCAGTCAATGCCTCCAGTGCGGTTTGTACCTCTTCGTTCTTTATCGCCCACGGCACGTTTCAGGTTTGACTGGTTGTTGCACGTTTACCACTTGCAGTTTCAATGAGGCAGGTTTAGATTCTTGTGTCAAGATGTAATGGGCGACTTAGACATTAATCACAGAAAATATCTTATCTTTAGAGTCAGTTTTCTAGGGCCTTGTGGGAGCTCGGTGTGGCTTCCATCAAGGCAGTTGTCACTCACACTAGTAACTTAACAAACCCATTCTCTACAGACGACTGCGTGGCCTACTTCAGCACTTCTACCCAAACACACTACAATGTCCATAGACACACACATACTATCCCATCCCGCCAGCACATCAGCCAATCTGCTGGCACTTGGCTTTACACAAGGCAATATTTAAGCTATTTCCCCTGGTCCTCAAAGCAATACAAGGCACCTCATCCCTACCTCCAACAGACCTTTCCCATTTATGCCTGATCATGAGCGCTATAATCTACTGACCTCCACTTGCCCGTGTCCCATCCACGTTCACGTGCATTGAAGGTTAAAGACCCTTTCCCTGAATGCTTCCTCAAAGTACTTTGCGATGGACACTACCTTCCTATCCTGACGTCACCTGCAGCAGACTTCTGCCAATAGACAATCCCACCCCTCCCCAACTCTATGCTCTTTGCTTCAGAAAGGCTTATATTAAAATTGCAGTGTCCTCGCGGGGTGTCACTCCTCACCAGTCACCTTCCTCAACTCCCTTTGTCACATATGTCCTGATGGATCGCAGATCTCTAAAGTTTCACCAGTCAATGCATGAGCAGCTCATCCAAGTCCAGGTTTGCGCATCACACCCTGGGACTTGGAGTCCAGAAATCAAATCTAAGTGTCCCAGAGTGCAAAGACAAACACCTGGACTACATGGGCTACTCTGCATGGGCCTGAGAAACTTGAGACATCTGGTCCCACATTGCTGATGCGCACAGTGCTTCAGTTCCAGATGAAAACCATGATACGCCCAACAGAAAAACTGGAACATATGACTTTGCGATATGTTGAAAATAATGCTCCTACCACTAATTGTTGTGATAAATGAAAGTACTTAAGACATATTAAAGCGGCACGTGCTCATTGAGCCTGCTGCTGTGAACAAAGCCTGGACAGCACCAGCAGAGGAAGCTTGTCCTCCCTGTCATGAAAGCCAAGGAAGGGCTTGAGGACACATTCCAAGCATGTCAAAGATAGGCTTGACCCAGCTCTGCTGATAGCAGTGAATAGAGGAGCCAGGCACCCTACTGCTGCGGCTGGAGAAAGTGCACAAGGACAGGCACAGTTTACACCACAGGGGCCAAAGGGGGTGCATCCAGAGGGTGCTGAGTCAGGCTGGTGCCTGGAGGCCTCTCTTATTTATGTATTTGTCCCCAGTGCTGATAAACCGCGCATAGCAAATGTAAACAATAGGAGGCATGTCAGCCATATGCCCCTGTCACGTCACCACGTTTGACTTGATTTCAACAGAGGTCTGGCTTCCTGTGCTGCCAACTCCTCGTTAGTGGACAAACCCCGCTTGGGTCTCATGGCCATGGCCTGTGTTCGGGTCATTGGGGCCGGGGTCACAGACCCAGCACAGACGCTCTCTACAGCGTCTCGCAGGGCTTGCAGTGCACACTTACGCCTACTGTGAAATGTTCATTTTCAGATTTGACGCGTTGCCTGCACCTTTATTTCATGAATAGGGAGGGTGTCTAGCCTTCCTCACTCCAGAACATGACAACTTCTCTGTTACTCGGAAGGGTATTCCCTGGTTCAAACGATTCTCAGCGAAAGATTCATTTTGTACAGCTTTCTGAGATTAGGGGATCCAAGATTGAAAGGTTTCAACGAGCAGGCGGGTGTTTTGAGTTGTATTGTTGACGACTAGAACATTTATTTTATTTTTTGCACAAGAACATTAATTTTATTTGTATTGCAATAACTTTAAAAATCTTTATTCAAGTTTTATTGAGCCGAAATATCATGTAGACAAAGAAAAACTACATTTAGTGGCATAGTGAACCAAGTATAGGGTGAGCCGAATGATCACCTCAAGGCATCAGGTGGTAGTGTGGACGAAGACTGAAGATAGCGGACGCGGCAGTACACACATTAATAAACACATATCTGACTTGTACATTGCAGGATGCAGCAGGGAGCACGGAAACGAAGGGGGCAAGGGGAGGAGAGGCAAGGCAATGGGAGATATGGGGCAGAGGTGGGCGAGACACTTCTGTCGAGCATGCAAGACCCTCTGTTGAGGATGGGAGGCTGAGAACCTTTGTGAAAGAATGAGTGGCCCTTCTGGAGAAAAAGTTGGAATGTGCAATACAAGGATGTGCACAAGGGGGATTGGAACTGTGAGGAGGTAAAGGTCTGAAGAACATAAAGGTCATGAAGGTGAATGGTCTAAGCTAAGGGATGTCAGAAGGCACAGAAGGCAGGTTTTTAAGAAAGTAAGGGGATAGTCGGTGGAATAACTTAATACCAAGATGAGAAAGCAAAATGTAGGTAGCTCTGCTGCTGGCAAATAGCCACTGTGTTTTCTGCAACGGGAGTAGGTGGGTTAGTAGTGAGAGATTAAAGACCACCTGGCATAAGAAATTGATGACTTTTTTTAATGGAGAGAATGCATATTTTGGAGACACGTGAGTAAAGAATGATAGTGGTCCAGCATCTGTGGTATCACCAAGGACCAACTTCACACCAGGCGGATGATGTGCATAAGTATGATTGGTTTAATATAACCACCTCTTCCACTGCGTCAGCAACTTCCAGGGATAAGCTGTTCCATTCTTGTATATGTTGAAATTGTATGTGTTTTCAAGTGGTGCAACATTAACATAGTACAGAATATGGATCTACACTTGAATCCATGTACACTGACATGATATTATTGCCTTTGAAACAATTTTGATACAGCCAGTTAAAGTGCATTTTCTTGGCTTATGCAAACTAGGCATTAGCTAGGCCTCAACAACATCTTGTTCAAATGGATGTCACATTTTCTGTTTATTATTTCTGCTGCATACAGTCAAGCAAGTCATCTGTGTTTATTTCCTATTGACACTGTTCTCTGAGAAGGTTCTCTAGCCTGGGCTCAGAATTGTAACTTTCTTCAAGGTTCAAATATTGCATTCATATTAGTTCACTGTTGTTTTTGTAACTAATTTGTTCTGACATCCCCAGAACACATTAGGTCAGAGGGAGCTGACTCAAAATCCATGTAGTTGGATAGTGCTTAGGTGGAAGCCTGTATGATGATTATTAATCAAATGTTCTGATTTGCTGAAAATGTATTTCTGTTGCTCACACTATGATGAATTTACACTACCTATGAGTTTCTATGAGAAAATGTCCTATATAAACCTTTGAATTTGGGAGTCCTCCAGAATATCTTGTGTGCGGCTAGGGAGGCTGTCTGATTTCTTACTGATTTTGCTGTTCATTTGGGACATAAAATGTTTTACATTTTGTTTATTATTCTGTACTGTCTTATTGCTGAGAGCCTTAATGGCAATGATTTAAAAAATGTGCATCCTAATTATCCTGTATTGTGTTTTCTGATTTTTTTGTAATAAATCTTTTAAAACTCATCATACCCTAGAACTCACTTATTGAGTCAGTCCTTTCTAAATTGACTGTATTTCTGATATACTGATTTGCATCCTATTTTGGGACACATTACCTCATGAAATTGAGGTTTAACACGGTCTCCAACCCACCCACAAGTAGGTATGATGTGGAAGTGTCTTTTGGGATGTAGGATTTTAGGGGTGCTACACTCGTTCACAAATATATCAGCATGGGACACTGCAGATCATATATTCTATATTGAACTCAACTAAGTCAAACCTCTCTTTTTCCATACATTATACAAAATAAGTCTAATGATAAGAGACCACGTTATGAGGGACTGTGAACAGGGGAGAGACTCTAATACTATCTATGGACAGGGACCCTCATGTTGTCATTTCCAAACAAAATAAGTAAGATTCCACCCAATCTCTGAATAGACCCTACAGCAGTCCTCGTCACCAGTCTTTAAGTTAACACTCTCCTTACTAGAGTCACTGCAGATTCACCTTGTACCTACACTTGCCTTTTTCTGCATAGAAAGTCAGCGGATATTGTCATCTCCACAACAGTGAGACTTTATTCAGATGTGATCTGGGCCTCCTCTTAAATCCTTCCTCTCAGTGGTCACACCTTGTGCTTTTGCCAATGTAAAACTCCATTCAGCAGTCTGCTTCCTTTGATCCTGCCTGAGCTCACTGCCGTCCCTTCTCTCTTATCAGTCATATATTGGTTGTCGCTAAGTCCCATGCAGCAGCGAATGGCTCTGTTCCTCCAGTCCTTTCGAACAGTGCACCTTTGGTCTGCTGGAGTTTGGGCCTGTTTTCTATCCAGCAGCCATACCCTTTGCTTCTGCTAATCTTGGCATCACTACTGCCGCACCCTTTATATGGCTCTGTCCTGACCCCAAAAGTTTGTCTTTCGTCTGCCACTGTCAAGCTACATCACTTTTAGTTGAACTTTTTGCTTTCCCCACATTACCACATTACCTTGCTTTTAGTGGTCCCAGTCCTCTAATCGTGGCTAGCTGGCCCTCACTCTGCCGGTCCCAATGGCCATAATCTGAGTCATAGATACGTCTTCTAGCCCGGGTCCATCCATCACTCAGTGCTCTTTACCCCATAGTCAAGACCCACTCTCCATCCAGCCACCTACACCTCACCTTTGCACCTCCAAAGCATCATACTCTACTGTCTCATACTATCCCTCTTTGGTCCAGTGGCCCTACATGGATGGATGATCAAGCAGTGTCTACAGACTTCTAAATTCTGTCATCCTTCTAAATTCTAAAAACAATTGGTATGATGTCATTGATTTCTTTTGCTTCCCATGCTATTGCTGCTGTGTATTGGTGTAACAATGTATAGCATCTCATAGATTGATAGCATACAAGGCTTGCACTAATTAGATTGTTTAAACCACATCAATGAATAAAACTCTAAATAAAAATTGTACTCTTATTTGGCAAGTCGAGTCAGACAAGACATACTGCATAAATAAAAAATTTGTATACTGGATTTCATGATATCTTGTTGTGTAAAAATCTGCTTCTTCACGTGTGTTTTTTCTCGTCTGGTCATATTAAGACATACTTCTTTCCTTTCTTTTTTGGTTTTCAGTATTTCACCAAAAATGTTCCATTTTAGTCATGTTCTTATTCCTTGAAGAATGTTAAGAGTCGAGCACCCAACATGCAATGAAAAAATGGCCCTCTTTACTTGTCCATGGTGACACTTTTGGGCTATTTTGGGTTTCAGATCTGCTCTGTATATTCCATTTTCCCCTATAATATCTATGGGAAAGCAGTCTTTTCTGGTTATTTATCTTAAGTTTGTATTGCTTTCACCATCCCATCACCATCATCAAATCAGACAGGGGCAACTCCTAGTACTGGGTGCAGGGGCCCCACCTGTCCACTTTTAAAAGGCATTTGTAGGGTAATTGCAAACAGCAGTTACCATAGACATTTTTAGGTCGAGCCTGAGGCAGCGTGCATGTGCTGATCTGCGATGCTTCTTGTGGCTTCTCTGGCTTTCTCCGTGTGGGTCTGACTCCTCCCACATTGTATTGGCTTTTGCGTGTGTCTTTCAAAAATGAAAACACGCAAATGGCTAAAGGCGGATGCATGTCCCACTTCTTTTCTAATGTTCACTCCCACACTCTTTTTCTCTCAGAAGTGAGCAGTGGTGCGCAGTGCGGCCGCTGCATTCTTCGTGGGTCAGGTTACTATTTCCACACAACGTGCCGTGCTTTCGCTTTCTCTTGTTTTAAATATTCACTCCCGTGGCGTTTTGCCTGCGGGAGCGAGTAGCGGCGCGCAAGGCGGCAGCTGCAGTGCTTGTGGATCAATTTCATTAGCTTCCAAGACTGATGAGAGCAAAGTTGAGTTTGCATGGTTACATTTCTAAATGTTTGCTGAATTCAAGGGCAAACGCTCAACCTTCTGCACTACTTAAGGTGCCTCATCCCACTAAATTTCAGCCTGTACAGCGAGATCCTGTTTATGCTGGTTTACTGTGGTTTGTTTTCACTCCCATCCATCCACTGGCCAAGCAAAGCATATGGTGTTTGGTGATATTGTCTCTTTGTGTGTAGTATTGAAAAAGTTCTTCCGGAGGGGCGACGCGGAAGAAGGAGCACCACAAGGAAGTTGCAGGAATAATCCAGCCACAGGTAGAATGCAGGAAAAATAAAGAAATTTAATTCAGAGTTCAATCAAAGCACAGCAGGGCAAATAACCGCTTGAGGAAATGAGATGGCTGCTTAAAAGGAGTTTTTAGGGCAATGTAAAAGCACAGCCGATGAAGGCCATCTTTCATCTTACCAACTGCTCACCTCAACTTAACAGGTAGCGCGTCAGCAAAATAAATACAGCGCTCTTCGTTGCTTCTGTTAATACATAACTTGAAAGCTATGAGCAACACCCACCCACTTATAACTGTTTATTTCCCACTCTGCTGTCCTGCTGCCTTTCATCAGGTGCAAACAGATCAAAACAAGTTTTGTTTTGACGTTCTTGACTGGCTTTAATTGTGCTCATCATACCTCAAGCATGTGCAAGCACCACCTTCATGCACGTGTGCTGTAGACTTCACGCTCACTGCACGTATTCAAAAGGAATACATTGTGCGGCTGAATGACACGGTGTGCTCTAAAGGGGCTATCCAGGGAAGGGAAAAACAGTTCTCTTTACCTAGTACTGGCACTGCATATCCAATGATCGCCAACAATGTTTGATTATGTCTGCCGTAGGTCTGAGACCTATTGTGACATCATTCACAGGATGGCCATATAAGGTAACAAAAAGGCTTATTACACTTTATTATAACTTTTCAACATGCTGCACAGCAGGTACACTGCTCTACAACATAGCCAATAGGTCTGGCAAAACACTTATAAGGTCCCAAAGGCTAGACCTATTGGCTATGCCACTGCTTGTTTAAATGGTGCAGTGCCTTTGCCTGCCTGATGTGACGCTTGCTAACAGCGATATTGTCATGTCAGACAGACAGTCAGAAAGTTTTGCAGAGGCACAGGCGCTATTGAGCGCGTGCCAGTTACGGTGAATCTTGTGCAGGCTATATAGGCTGAAATGGTGGCAGCCCAGGCCTTTAGTACTGGGGGGTCTGCAGGGAGGACACACCGATGACGTGAAGCAGCCTCAAATTTTTAAACAGCCCAGGGCATGTGCAGTGTCAGCCCTGTACTCCTGGAACTGCTTGTCGGTAATTTTGTTAGCTGCCTCCACCCCACCCTTTCCTAAGTTGTCACAGGGTGCGTGGGGTGTGGTCAGCAAAAAGAACTAACACCACACAACACTGTGAGGAGTTGGGAAAGAGTGAAGTTAAGGAGCTGTCTTAGAAATAGGACATGCCAGTCCACAGAGTCATGGCTCTGTGATGTCAGGTCACATGCTGCATGCTGTAAACATATACACTGAGCATGCTTCCACTGTGCCTTTAGGTGTCTCTGTTTAGATTATTTCAGCTAGAGTGCTTTGGTTGTGGAATCAACTGGTGTGCAGTTCCTGCATCTGGCAGCACCACCAGTCACTGGGACTGGACTGCCTAAGACTTCACAGGACGGGAATGGAGTACAAGACTTCCTGGCCTCACCCATGCCCACTTAAGGGCATTGTACTGTCATTAGAAACGGACATTGAAAATATTAGAAACCGACATTGAAACGGGTCCCTATCCGGACCCCTAGTCATGTCTTTAACGTTGTGAACATTCATTCCAGTAAAGGATGTTGACGTGGAACATCACCTGAGTGAGAATGGCGCCAGAACTCACAAATTCACGTACTCGTCCATTTATACAATCCCCTCAGTGAGTTAGCACAAGCTCCAGAGATCTGTCAGTAAACTGCACATCCCTCATGCCTTAATTATACTTGTTATTTGACCAATGGAAGCTTGTAGTATTTTGTCGTCGGTTCTGGATCTGTTCGTCTCTGTTTGCTACTGCCACCCTGTACCAATTCTGTGGGTAAGCAAAGCTTGCACTGTTGCGGCTAGGTTTGTATGTGTCCTTTGATGGAGAAAGGTTACACTGTTGCGGCTAGGTTTGTATGTGTCCTTTGATGGGGAAAGGTTGCACTGTTGCGGCTAGGTTTGTATGTGTCCTTTGGGGAAAGATTGCACTGTTGCGGCTAGGTTTGTATGTGTCCTTTGATGGTTGCACTGTTGCGGCTAGGTTTGTATGTGTCCTTTGATGGGGAAAGGTTGCACTGCTGCGGCTAGGTTTGTATGTGTCCTTTGATGGGGAAAGGTTGCACTGCTGCGGCTAGGTTTGTATTTGTCCTTTGATGGGGAAAGGTTGCACTGCTGCGGCTAGGTTTGTATGTGTCCTTTGATGGGGAAAGGTTGCACTGCTGCAGGTAGGTTTGTATGTGTCCTTTGATGGGGAAAGGCTGCACTGTTGCGGCTAGGTTTGTATGTGTCCTTTGATGGGGAAAGGCTGCACTGCTGCGGCTAGGTTTGTATGTGTCCTTTGACGGGGAAAGGCTGCACTGCTGCTGCTAGGTTTGTATGTGTCCTTTGATGGGGAAAGGTTGCACTGTTGCGGCTAGGTTGTATTTGTCCTTTGATGGGGAAAGGTTGCACTGCTGCGGCTAGGTTTGTATGTGTCCTTTGATGGGGAAAGGTTGCACTGCTGCGGCTAGGTTTGTATGTGTCCTTTGATGGGGAAAGGCTGCACTGCTGCGGCTAGGTCTGTATGTGTCTTTTGATGGGGAAAGGTTGCACTGCTGCGGCTAGGTTTGTATGTGTCCGTTGATGGGGAAAGGTTGCACTGCTGCGGCTAGGTTTGTATGTGTCCTTTGATGGGGAAAGGTTGCACTGCTGCGGCTAGGTGTGTATGTGTCCTTTGATGGGGAAAGGCTGCACTGTTGCGGCTAGGTTTGTATGTGTCCTTTGATGAGGAAAGGCTGCACTGCTGCGGCTAGGTTTGTATGTGTCCTTTGAAGGGGAAAGGTTGCACTGCTGCGGCTAGGTTTGTATGTGTCCTTTGATGGGGAAAGGTTGCACTGCTGCGGCTAGGTTTGTATGTGTCCTTTGATGGGGAAAGGTTGCACTGCTGCGGCTAGGTTTGTATGTGTCCTTTGATGGGGAAAGGCTGCACTGTTGCGGCTAGGTTTGTATGTGTCCTTTGATGAGGAAAGACTGCACTGCTGCGGCTAGGTTTGTATGTGTCCTTTGATGGGGAAAGGTTGCACTGCTGTGGCTAGGTTTGTATTTGTCCTTTGATGGGGAAAGGTTGCTCTGCTGCTACGTACCTATATGTATCCTCCGAAGGGGGATGCTTGCACTATTTCTGCTTAGGCACGACGAAGAAGGGGTGTTTCCATTGCAGAATGAAGATTGCGGATGGTATACAACATTTCTCCAATTCCTTTCAGTGGCTGATGTGTTACAGTGCACTTGTCAAACAAGTGAAATGCAAACTACAATTTAGGTACTTACTTTCTGCTTAAACAGCCCAGTGGGTGAGAGGGCAGAGACAGCATTTGATATGCAAATAGGAACTTCTGACTGTTAATGGCTAACATTAACACTCCTTGTGGAAAACTGCATGTTAAAAATACATTGTTTTCTCCTAGAACAATGTCAATCGCAAATACACTATGAGAGGGAAAACAATGTGCTTGCAGCCCCCTTCCCCAGAGCCTGTCTGTGACCCTGCCTTGAAATAGTTCCGCACTTGCTACAGGTGCTGCCCAGCGAGGGTCGCACATGCATTGGTTCATTACCAGGCAACTTAATGAAAGCTGTTAAGTGATTGGCCAATGTGGTGGAGGCCAGCCCCATCAGGCACATGAAAATGTGTGACCACAGGCAGTGCCGCGACATAACACCCACATATTTACACATTGCGTTGAGGAGCAGGGGGTTACATGGACGATGGCTTTGTTCACGGATGCATGGAAGCCATGAAAGCAACTTCCATTCCCCAGCCAACTGGTAAATCCATTACTTAATGTGTAAAATCAATACCAAGGCTACCTATTCTTCTATTTATTTAGCATTGTGTCTCTTTCTTCCATCACTACACACTTCATATCTCTTTATCTCTCTCTTTCAGGTTTTCATCCCTGCTTACTTCATTTGACACTGCTTTCCTATATGTATTTTGTTCCCATTGTTTTTTCCTTTTCTTCCTTGCTCTCACTTGCTCTGGGACAGAGTCTGATAATAATAACTCTCTGTGCCCAAAAGCGAGTGGCAGTGCCAATCACAAACAACTATCGGCACAAATTAAGTACTGCAGGAATCCCAATTATCCCACTATGCAAGTCCAACACCACCCACACTCACCAACTTGACACTGTGCATCAGCATATCCAACTTGCTGCTTTCTTGTACAGTAATGTATTAACCCTGTCCTGAGGAGGCCTAAGAAGGATTAAGGCCGAAACGTGGTCGCGTAGACATTCAGAAAGGAGGAGTCGTTGGAATTATAGTGATGATTTGACATTGCATGATGGTACACTGGGATGACCTATACTAATTGACAGACTTTAAGAGACTATCTGGACTACCTCTTAGTGGTCCCTCCAGACCTGTAAGGAGGACACTAGTGGAAATTATTTTTTTAGGGTTATTGTGTTATATATTGATGTTTTTTGCTTTATGTATTGTATGTTGTGATTGATGTCATGTTACTGTGTATGTACATTTTCTGTGTATATATATATTGCTTTCTTCTTTATTAGGTGCTATTATCTATGTAGAGTGTAAATATGTTTTGATATAATTCTTCTAAAATAATAATTGGAGCGAGAGTAATTAAACGTGCTCTACTCAAAAACATTTTTGCATTTATCCCTTTATACCATTTTTTTGATTGTATAAAACAACTTGCCGCTTTCAGCAAACTATTGCCCAGCAATTGATCCGCATTGAGGAACACCTTAGATGACTTTTCAGCGAGGCCTCGATGAAGACCTGCTCCACAAATAAGATGAGCAGCTGAACCAGAAAGTATACCGGCACCAAGGTGTCATCAATGTATAGCATTGCCAATCTGCAGAGAAAGAGAAGCAGCAACTGTAGGAGAGTAGGATCTGCTTAACATGGGTACCCCCACTTTTTGCTGGTGTGTCACTGTTTTTCGACCTTTGTCTGGCTGTGGCCCTGCTAATCAGGACCCCAGCCTAGCTGCTTCCTCTCTATAAGCCCCTAGTATATGGTATACTATGTACCTAGGGCATAGGTACCTCAGAGGCCTACCAGGGGCTGAAGCATGTATTATGCCACCCCTGGGAAGCACTCCAAAATGACATCACAGGTCTGCTACTGCAGCCTGGGTAAGGTGGTGCTTGCACCCCTTACAGTGGTATAGGCTACCTATATCACTACCATTGCACACACATATAAAACCTATCAGTCACTCCTATGGCAGGCCTTAACAATCCTGAAGGCAGAGTGCTTGGTTTTTATGTGAGAGGGTGCCTCTGCATGAGCAGAGCCACTCTGCAGCGTTCGGAGTACCTCCTCTGATGCTGTTTGTGGTGCAGCCTGACCATATACTCTTAAGTGCATTATAACCTCGCGATAAATGCTAACATTGGGATGGCTGCACGGAAACATGTCGTGTTTGGTGTCAAACGCTTTGGAATACTACTCCCCCCCCCGCCAGTTCTGGCGGCGGGGGTAGCATTTCACCCTTCTAGAGGGAGAGACATGTTCACACTGGTCTAACCCGGTTGGACTTTTTACAGCCCTGGCATCACAAAATGGATGCCTCCTGCTGCTGATCGAAACTCTGGCAGGGGAGGCCTGGACAATAGGTTTCCTGTCCCAGGGAGGTGTAACCACCTCCCCAGACAAGCAGATGTGTATTGGGGCTTGGCGGGAGTACTCTCTGGTGCTTTGAAGTCCTGCACTGGGGGCACACTTGATGTCCCTGTGCATAGTCCAGTTCAAACCGGTTGCAAGGGCTACATGTCCCTGCTATGGTGCAAAACTGGACAAAGGAAATCGGTGTAACCACCCCTCTTTCCAAACCCTCCCATAGGTGGGTCCCTAGAGTATGTCCAACCCCCAAACTTAAAATAAGTATGGGAACCCAGTCCTTGCGACTTTAGATTACCCTGGACGAAACTCTGCAATATATATCCTGGACCTTCGACATTCTACTTTGCATAGAAGACTGAAGAAATCTCCCTTGGGGTCAAGGAGTGACTCCCCTGCTTGGCAAGCACCAAAGAAGCAACTGACCAGTCTGCATCGCTGAAGCTCCCGCCGGACGCCGAAGTCTTTGCATCACCAGAGGTAGATTTCCAGACTTCCCCTAGGATACCCTGAGTCCACAGCAAAGCTGAGGCCTGTGGCTATCGTGGGTGATGTGGAACCGTGACCCTTGGACACCATTAACTTTTGTAGCACCATCATCTTTCTGGTCTTCCTCGAAGTTGTGTTTTGGGCTTCGAGTAGCCCCAGCCTTGAGCATCTCCTGCACTGAAGATTTCTGGCCTCCACTCCATGAGTGACCCATGGGCCAGTTTCCAGTGCGACCGCTTAAGGCTCCTTTGCGATCGCTAGCCCATTGGCTAGTGGGTCCCCACAAAGGCAACTCCTCTTTTGATTGGGCTTTCCTGGTTGCACCAGGCGTACCCTGACTTACCCTTGCTGGGTGAGTCTCCCAGACCTTGCTGGTCTGCACCGCCGTTCTTTCTCTGATTCCAAGTGACTTGCCGTTGCCAAGGCTTGTTGGGTCCAATCTGGTCGCCGACACTGCAGCACTCAACAGATTTTGTGGGACAGCTCAAATCCAGCTCCTGGTTGTCATCGGCACCTCCTGGACCTCGTGGCTGAAGAGTCAAGACACCTGTCAACTTACCTGAAGCACCCGACATCTGTGGGCACTGGTCTATCGTGCCCTTGGTCACTGGTAACTGACCCAGACTCTGTCCCCTCTGCTTTCAGGTTCCTTCCATCCTAGATCCAGGCTTGGATCACTTCGGACACTTCTCCTCTTCACGGCAGCAGCACTTCTTCACCAGCTTCCATTGAAATCGACGACGCGACCCAACACCAAAAGATTCCTATGCACCCGACTTCCCTGGGTGAGGTAACATGAGAACTCCGGTGCTCCCATGGGTGCTAGCCCTAGAACTTCCTAAGTCCAAAAGGGTTGGGTCCTGACTCATTTCTAAGTGTCCCTAATCTTTAAATTTCCAACCGCGACATTGCCCATAGAAGCTAACGGGAACCCGCGGCTGTGTTCACACACTACACACGGCCCCCGTGGGTCCCCTGTGTCACTACCTTGGGTGGTTCCTTGGGGTCCCAGCGATTCTACAGGCTCTAGGCCTTGTGTCTAGTTCAGTCGTGGTTCTTATACCACATTATTGATATATGGTTTGGTACGCTCCTAGGGCCCAAACGTGTATTTGTGCTATTACTGTTGATTGCTAACTTGTAACTTAAGTACTTCGAACTCCAGTCTCATAAAGAGACTAGAGTGTGTTTAATCTTAAATACATATATTTTAAATATATATCTGGTGTGGTTGTCCTTTCATTTGGTCATTCAAGAGAATATAGACTGGTAAAACAAGCTGCTTTACATTCCTTCAAGACTTAGCCTGAAGGCTGCTCTCCATAGCTACCACTAGGATAGCTTTCATTAAAGGTTGTCTTTCACCTATTCACCATAAGGGGTTGTTTGGACTGATACAGGGTGCCCACTATAACTAGCGGACAGCATATTTCAGGGCAACTTCTCACAGCAACTTGAAAAAAAGAACATGGATGCCTGCTGATGATAGTGGTCGGCTCGCAACATGCAGTGCCACCGCTCTGCAGCACACTCACCTTAGCTTCCTCAGTGACTGGTGTCTTGGTGCCAGCACTCCCCTCTCTGGCCACTACTTCCAAGGAGCTACCAGCTGGGGCAAGATACTCGCGGCTGGTTCATGACTTTTGAATTGGTCTGCCAGCTTAAATGCCTATAATAGGAAGAGAAGATGGCAACATTTAAAAAAAATGGAAAACCTGTACAGAGAAGGGAGGCTACAAAGGAATTAGCAGAGGACAAGAATAAGCATAATGGTAGGAGAAAATTGAACATTTGCTCAGTATGGATATTAAAAATGTGGAACGCTGTAAGGTGGGTTGACTAACACAGAAACTAACAACTACTTGGTCTAATTATTAGGGAGCATCTATCTGCTGGAAGCTTGTTTCCTTATCTTACAACACAACGTGGGTGATTCAGTGTTGGCTGATCCCAAGCTACTGCACTGTGGCAGGTTACGAGGGAGCAAAAACCCATGTATGTGGAGGACTAACTGAAATAAGTGGCCCAGAGGACTAATATTCTAGGTGCTCTGATAAACAAGAGAAGGAGGAAGGGAGGGTTTCCCAAACACAAGGGAAACATTATGTGAAATTTAATTGGAAAAAAAACCTTTCTCTACAACCAAACTATGCTGACAATATAACACCAGTCTCTAAAGCAATAAGCCATAAGACTCCCTCCTACTCCAGTAGCTGCCATGCCACTTGGAATGCCGAGGTTTCAAAGACATAGGTTCAGAAAATGTCACATGTCGTTTGTGAAGAAGATCTTTGGAATTCCCCTGCCGGTTCCCAATGTCTACTTTCATAGAAACCCCTCAGAGAATCTGAGAGGAGACAAGCCAGCACACTGGAAGCTGTTAGACCCTGAGAAGATTGCCTCTATGAGTTTGCCCTTATCCAAAGATGATGGTAAAGGATTGAGAATTAGAGGTTGGCAGTAACCAGAGAAGAAG
This sequence comes from Triturus cristatus, assembly GCF_964204655.1. Lineage (NCBI taxonomy): Eukaryota > Metazoa > Chordata > Amphibia > Caudata > Salamandridae > Triturus > Triturus cristatus. The sequence goes on along the minus strand of NC_140580.1, from coordinate 68,123,770 downwards.
GTTGACTTTGTGAAGGGCGGACCAAGTTTCTCTCACACAGTCGAACGTCAGCGGGGGAATGATATACTGTAAGCACATATGGTAGAGACAGGGAGATGCTCAGTCAGCTGCCATGTGTCACATGAGACATGACAAAGGCAAACCTTATGGTGCCCCCATCCGTTCCATGGCCACATCCAGCACCAGAAACTCTTTGGGTTGCTTTAGCCATTTTGCCTGTTCTCGAGAGTAACTTATTTCAATTGGCTACAGATGCGAGGTAAGTTCTGCACCCTTGAACGTCGGCTATCTTTAAATATACAATTGTTTCTGCCTCCTGTTTTAAATCAGCCACCAGTTTTTCATTGTCTTATACTTTCGAAAGGACAATGAAGAACCCCCGTCTTCGGCCCAAGACAGGGACTATTGCAGCTGCTTAACATCTCCTCAACGCTCGTACGATTGCAACTCACAATGGCTTTCCTCCACAACTCCAAATCAGTGTTCTTTTTATATGTAGCTAAAACCTGACTAATCCGGATTTGACCATGGCCATTTCATTAGGATACAATATAATTAGACACGATCCCTCTAATAAACAAGCATTGGCATAGCCAATAGGTCTCGCTTTTGGGACCTTATAAGTATTTAGTTATGCAACTGTTGCATGGCTAAACACTTATAAGTTCCCAAAGGCGAGACCTATTGGCTATGAAGAGGACTTAAAGAGAGGGCGAGCCACAATGGATGCAGAGTAGAGGAATAATACAAAGGAAAGGGGACAAACATTACAGTAGAATGAAAAGATAGAGGAAGCGATAGGTAAATGCAGGAGAGCAAGAGAGCCAGGATGAAAACAAAGATTAGAAGATGTGTAGGGAAATTGAGGACAGCAAGAGCGCAAGAAAACAGAGTACAATATGAAGGAAAGGGAAGAAGCCAGTCAGAATGTAAGGAGAGAGGAACTGGAAGGCAAGAGGAGGGTGCGCAGGAATACGAAGGAAAGTACACCGGAAGGCGAAGAGGACCGAACCGATCAAACATCAAAGCGAAAGTGAAAAAGATAGCGATCGCGATCAAGCGCGGCACGTGCCCGCGCACATGCACTGTAGCTCTAGGCCGGCCATGGTAGCATTTTTTTTACGCCCTCACAAAAAGTCTTGCCAGACCAGTGCATGCGCTGGGTCAGGCGAGACCTAAAAATGGCGGTCTTCCCATGAATGGAAGTCCTTGTTGGATTTCATTATCTTAGATCATTCATTTCATACAGCGTAATCACTTATTTCTACTATCACACTTCAATATGCCTTTACCTTCTCTTCTCTCCTTCATTATTGACCTTGGGGCCCTTCTAAGAACTTTGACTCAATCTCTATTGGCAGATTGTGTAGCTCCCTAAGCATTGAAATATTCTGTATTAACTGTATGTTGCTAGGGGACATAACTCTCTGGAAGGAAGATATCACCCGCCCTGAGGTAGCAGTGCACATAGGTTCTCTAGCCACACTGGGCCTGGCGCAACACGTCAGTCATGTGAGTCATATGAAGGGGCATCTTCTCAACCCCATTTTTTGTTTCTGACTCATCCTTTTTGGTCTGCACACCTTTTCCTCTTGGCGGACAATCATTTTGCCTTTGTTTTCACAAAGGCTATCTCTGTTTCTAGTGAGTTGTGGCACCTCACTATGGTACATGATAGCTCTCTCTTTATAATCTAACATTCTCTATTGTACTAGCCACCATATTGACAACCATCACTAATATGATTAGTGGATTTTGTGGTTGTCAAGAAAAAGGATGCCTTGGTAATAATTTACTAATGTAGGGCTATCACTCTGCCCTCATTGGCCTCTCTAGGTACTATTAGCAATTCTTTCAGAGTAGAATACATTAATTCCATCATACTCGGAAAAAAGAGTTTATAGTTTTCTACTCTACGCTTAACTGCCTGCCTACTGCCTAGCAGATTTTATTACTAGTTGGAAAGGCAACACATGGATTATGGTTACTACTGGGGTGGAGAATTTTCTGCACATCCCATACTGTCTTTCCGGCTTAAATATAAATCAAGATATAGTCAATGAGAGTTAAGCGCTTACTACTCTAAAAGCTATATTCACTGGGACATCAGATGGGCTGTGGCTATTGATTGGAAAACATTCCCGAAGCCCCCTATTCACTTTGCTGTGCTTCATAACAGCTTCAGGTACTCCCCACGAGAAATCCTCTCTGGAATTGCGCTCCTTTGCCTATCTTTACCTAGAGAGATGTTAAAATAGCCACAGATTAATAATATGTGGTGTAACATATCTCTACAATCAGATCTGACTAAAATCAACAAGGGCCACTCGAATAGGCAGCTAGGATAGACTCACACCTGTCTTTCATCCCTGGGAGGACATAGAAATTTAATATGGCAATAACATTTCCTGATGGCCGAACCCCAGCTAGTCCAGTATCTATTTTGGTTGCGGCATACTTGGTACATTAAGAAATGCCACAGATGTTTGTAAATTTACTGATACCCAAGTGGCTAACCCACCAGACGGGCGACCGGATTTCTGTTTACTTGCTTAAGCATAGTGAGTGGTACACACATCCACATCAACTTCAGGGACGGCCCAGGTCTCCTGTACACAATAGAAATAATGTTGTCTAATAAATGCTTGCCATCCTAAGTCATTACTTTTAGAACATACTCCAAATACGTTCCAGTTAGTTACTCTCAGGAGATTTGGCTCACTTCTCACACGGCCATCTCCTTATTGTCTCTTCCCACTCTGATAATGTTTAGAAAGGTGTACACTGCTAAACCTACTTTTTACTCTCAATGAGAGCTGTAGTTCTAGATACATTATGTAGAACTGCAAGTAGTCAATCCCTGTTTTTTTTTACTAGATTGGTGCCATAATTATTTGTTCTCTTCCCTCCATCAGGTCCAATCCAAAACTGCCCTCCTCTTTTTTAGGAATCGTCTTGTATCTAATCTAACTTTTTGTAGCAATTTATGTAAGGCAATTGGGCAAGGGACACCACCTTTATTTCCTAGCGCTGGGTACTAGATCTATCTCCATTTTCCGCAAACATCGACATTATTCATAACCAATCTTAAGGCTTTAATGGCTGTTCATTCTATGTCAGGACTGGAGGCGAGGATTATGCCTTCTTTCTTCACTTTATTAACATAGCAGCGTTGACAGAAACAAAGACTATGTTTCCCATGAACCATAGGGAAAAAAGTAGTCAATCACAATGTGTTAACATCCAATCAAAAGAGGGTCAACGTCCAATCAGGGCATCCCAGGATCCATATAGTCCTTTGTTAGTGTCCTGTCCTCCTCTTTCTTCGCTGCTGCTCAGCCAGATAAGTTCTCCTCAGTTTCCTTTACTGTTTTGGGGGGCTTTTATTCTGGTTGTTTAAAATGTAATGAGCGAGTTTGTTTTATGTGGGTCTTAACGCGAGCACCGTGAATACATGATCGGTGATTTCCGCTCGTAATTCAATTTCATAGGTAGACTATTTGCTGCTTTATTTCTGGTGTATGTAGCGCTGCCGTTGCGCTTCAATTTCTTCGTCTTTCACTGCGGGAGCGGGTTTTCCCGCTCCTACGCGGCATTTGGCTGGTTGCTTGTCTCGGCTCCAGTCCTCCCGCCACCTGGGGGCGCGGGAGGCAGTGGCAAGCGCGACGCGTCTTCTGGGGGTTTTTTTAACCGTCGTCCCAGAGGCGCGCGCGTTTGTTTCCAGTCAGGGGCCCTGGTGCTGAGATCAGAATGCCGATTACGGTCTGTACTCGGCAGGCGAGCCCATACATCTTGCTCGCTGCCGATTTTGCATCTTACGCTCGTTTCTAGCATTAGTTAAAGAAACACACGGGATTCGAGTCTGGTATTTCCTTTATTGTGCTGACGCCTCGCTGAGAGGTCCTGTACCGGCCGTTAGGCCTTTTGCTTAAAGGGGACATATCCAGCCCAGATTTGGTTTCCCATATTCATTTAAATACAGTTGTAACCAGCATTTGTCCCCATAGGGCCAGTCACCCTGTGAAATTGTGGTTCCTGCCACCCAAAAAATTTAGCTGACACCCAGCTCTTATTAAAAACTTACTGTTACAGTACTAAATATCCTAACTCTTCCACGCTCTCACAATGGAGTATTATGAGGATTACCAGGAGGAAGAAGAGGACCCCCTGGCGGACATGCCTTACGGTGAAGCTTTCTATGAGGCTGTAGACACCTCTTTCTATAGGGCAGTGAACCAAGCTATTTCTCCCCTGGAGGGCAAGCTTACATGTAAAATAGAGCAGGCGTTCCTGCGCCTGGAGCGTAGAACTGCTCCTCTCGCTGCCCTGTCCTCTTCATCCCAGGACAACCCTGGACCTCCCCCATCAAAATGCCCGTGTGCACCGGGAGTTGATGTGGATGCTTTTGAGCGTCTGAAGCAGGCTTTCATGGACAGCCAGCCTGTAAGAGGTTCGGGGGATACCCTGTCTCCGGCCCCCGCCCTTTCTCCAGTGTTGCCGGGTCCTTCAGGGGATCCTGACTCCAGCCTGTCTAGACCTTGGCTCCCGTCCCGACCCTCTCAGGTCCCTCAGACCCTTCCAGTGCCCTCTGATTCACGACCACCTCTTATTCCTTCCGACATGTTGGATCCTAACGATATTGTACACCCACGTCCTTCGGACTGAGTTCCAGCTGAGAAAGTTGCGACTTAAGTCCCAGAACATATCAGACGCCCTCTTGAGAAGGAAACTCGCAATTGCCTTTGGGCTGAATGTCCACGCCCATCCCTAGAGGGAAAAGTGTCTCTTACCCCGGAGATTGACCCTAGAATGTCTACATTTTTGCAAAAATTTATTAGGGATCCCAAGAAGGGTATTGATAGATCTTGGAGGGCGTGCCAGGATAAGCTCCTGGACGTCCTGGGCCCTGCCCCTAAAATTCTGGACATGGCCGAAGAAGCCAAAGCTTCTGGTTCGATGATTTCCCCTGAGACGCTATCCGGTTGGGCTCAGCGTGTGGTGATATTTTTGGGCAACGCTAACTACGCCCTTTCCACTGAATGCCACAGGTCCCTCCTTATCGAAATTGACCCGAAACTCGGGGACCTGGCGGATTCAGAGGCGGGTGCCATTGCCCAAGGGGGTTTGTTTGGTGAACCCTTCATAAAGGAGATGGGTAAATTTGTCAATACTTTTACTTCATTAGACAGGGCCCAGTCCACAATTAAAAAAGTTTTCCCCCGTGTTTTTCGAGGGGCCGGTTGAGGCAGGGGCCGCTCGACCGGTCGGCAGAATCATCAAGCCAACCAAAGAGGCCCCGGACAATATCAAGATCAGTCCAAATTTGAAAATTTCTACCCCACAAGAGGACGCCGGGGCAAAGGCAGAGGCTTCAGGGGAGGAGCGTCCAATGCAAACTCCGGTGAGCGTTCTCCCTTTTTCCCCACAAAACATAGGGGGGCGACTTGCCAGCTGTTACGAGGCATGGTTGACCATCACGCACGACACGTGGGTGCTTCAGACAGTGAGGTGTTTCCATATAGAATTCTTAGGGGACCGAGTGCAACACGTTCCTCCACGACCCATTAATTTTTCAATGCAAGATGCAGCCCTTGTGGACGAGGAAGTGGCTACCTTGCTCCACAAAGGCGCCATCTTGCTTACATCTCCCCACCCGCGCGGTTTTCTCAGCAGCATCTTTTTGGCCGACAAGACCGACGGAGGCAAGAGGCCTGTCATAAATTTAAGCGAGTTCAATGGATGGTTGGTTTACCGCCATTTCAAAATGAAGGGGATTCACCTCCTTCGAGATGTCCTCCGCCCTCAGATTGGATTGTCTGCTTGGACCTCAAAGACGCCTATCGGGTGATCCCAGTTTTTCAACCGCATCGCCGTTTTCTGCAGTTTGCCTGGAGTCATCGGGTTTACGAGTTCACCGCTCTCCCTTTCGGGCTCTCTTCAGCACCCTGGTGCTTCACCGAGCCAGTGGTGGAGTTTCTGAGAGCTCGAGGCGTCAGATTGATAGTTTATCTCGACGACCTCCTCCTGATGGCATCCTGTCCCCGTCTTTTGACGGAACAACTTCAGATGACAGGGACTCTGCTCCAGGATCTCGGCTTTGTGATCAACGGGAAAAAGTCCCTCTTAAAACCGGCACAGTCCGCTACCTTCTTGGGGTTCGTCACCGACTCCATCTCCTCCACTCTCAGTCCACCAGCCAGAAAAGTTGCAAAGATTCGCCACGAGTTGTGACGGATTCTGGCCAAGCAGCAGGTATCCCTGCGCCAGTTGGCTCGTGTAGTGGGGCTCCTGTCCGCTTCTATACAAGCTATCTTTCCGGGTCCGCTCCACTACAGGGCCCTCCAACGCCTCAAGGCGTATTTTCTTCGGAAAGGGTATCCGTACTCTTACAAGGTCGCCTTGTCCGACGAAGCGCGGAGCGAGATTCAATGGTGGTTAGCTCATATGGAGGCATGGAACGGAAGAGCGATCTTCGGGTCGGTTCCGGATCTGGTTATCGAATCGGATGCCAGCAGGCTCGGTTGGGGCGCACGGTGCAGAGATCTTTCCACGGGAGGTTTGTGTTTCTCCCGAAGAACAGAAGTTACATATAAACTGTCTCGAGCTCCTGGCGGGCTCATTCGCCGTGCGGTGTTGGACCAGAGATTCAGTGCAGTCGTGTGTACTCCTGAAAATGGACAATGTTTCAGCAGTCTGTTACATAAATCATCTAGGGGGGACCAAGTCAAAGGCTCTCTCGGACCTAGCGGCGAGTTTCTGGCAATATTGCCTAGACAGCCAGGTTTCAGTCACAGCGGAGTATCTGCCGGGCCGCGACAATGTGGAAGCTGATTTCCAATGACGCCACTTCCGCGATTCCAGTCTCTGGAAGCTGGACCAGTCAGTTTTGCGTCTCTCAACGACCTTTGGGGTCCTTTCACGGTAGACCTATTTGCGTCCAGACTAGACCACCAACTCCCGAGGTTTTTCAGCTGGAGGCCCGATCCCCTGGCGGATGCCACGGATGCATTCCTCTAAGATTGGAGGAAGGAACAGGGCTATGCGTTCCCTCCCTTTGCGATGATCACTCGGTCAACTGCTCAGGTCCGCAGACAACTGGCGGAATTAGTCCTAATCACCCCTCTATGGAGGTCTCAAGTGTGGTTTCCAGTTCTTCTGGAACTTTGATGGGATTTTCCAATCCTACTCCCCCGGTTCCCGGATCTTCTCAAGAGTCCGGAAGGCACTCCTCATCCTCTAATGTCCACGAAATCGCTGTGGCTCATGGCGTGGAAGATTTCAGGGGTAGATGGCAAACCCCGGGCCTTTTGCGAACGGCTGCAGAGCTTATCTCCAAAGCCTGGGCGGACAGTATGGTTAAGAGATACAAGTCCGCGTGGGCCAGATATTCCCGTTGGTGTTTGCGAAGGGGTTTCGATCCCTTGGTCGCAGACGTGGTCCACGTTGTGAATTTCTTAGCGCGACTTGTGTCGAACGGAATGGCCTATCGTTCTATCAACACCTTTAGGTCCGCCATTTTCTCGGGTCATGTCCCGGTTGGTGGCTCTCCTTTGGGGGAGCACCCCTTGGTTTGCAGGCTTTTGCGGGGTATTCGACTCTCTTTACCGCCAGAACCGCGGTATTCGGCATTATGGGATGTTTATCAGGTTTTGAATATTTTCCTTTCGTGGCAACCTAATAGGTTTCTATTCCGAAAGGAGTTGTCGGCAAAACTCACAATGCTCTTGTGCCTAGTGTCTTTCCGTCGGGTGTCTGATGTGCGAGCCCTGGATATTTCTAGTTGGATGTTCACTCCGGATGGGGTGACGTTTACCCTTCTATGGTGTACTTAGTGCCACACGAGAGTCATCTCTTATCCAGAGTTTCCTGATTCTCCAAAGCTTTGTGTGGTTCGTTGCCTCGAAGCGTATGAAGAGTTGACGGAGGAATACCGCCCTCCGGGAGAACGCCAACTCCTCATTGCGCTCCGGATGCCCTTTAAGGCAGTTTCCTCACCCACCATTGCCAGATGGGTTTATTGGGTGATGCAAGAGGCGGGCATCTGTATCCGCCACTTTGGGGCGCATTCTGCAAGAGGGGCCATGGCGTTTAAGGTGTTCGGCTTGGGTGCCCGCTTGGAGGATATCCTCAATGCGGCGGATTGGTCCTCGGATTCCACCTTCAAGCGTTTTTACTTCAAGCCAAAATTCAATATGGTTCATTTGGTTGTGGGCAAGCTTTAAACAAGCAGAATCCTCGCCTCCAGTCCTGACATAGAATGAAACATTTCCTAGCTATCGTAACGGAAAGTTTCAATCTATTAAGGACTCGGAGGCGAGGATTATCCCGCCCGATGCTCCTGGACGAGATCCCTCCCCATACTGCAGTAAGTATTTATTTTTTCTTTCAACCCTAAGTGGGAAGATGTTGAGTATTTGCTGTTCTGATGGGTTTTTTTGAAAATTACAACTGCTTCTGTATTCTTTCCCAATATTGGAATTATACCTAGGTTTGTTGTTTCCTCTGGTAATACGTCCTTGTTTGTTGCAGGTTCTGATACCCACAAACAGAATTCCTGAAGAAGATGATTGGGCTGTCTTTGCGCTCCGAAAGAGGTGGACAGGACACTAACAAAGGACTATATGGATCCTGGGGATGCCCTGATTGTACGTTGACCCTCTTTTGATTGGATGTTAACACATTGTGATTGACTACTTTTTTCCCTATGGTTCATGGGAAACGTAGTCTTTAATAGAATTGAAACTTTCCGTTACGATAGCTAGGAAATTTTTCATTCTGCACAAGTAACAAGGGAGCCACAATTATCATCACAAATCATAAGTCCCACAAGATTCAAGTTCTTGGAGTTAAGCAATCGCAAAGATAGCTTTACATAAAATGTATCTGTAAACATGATCTGTTTAATAGTTAATTAATGGAAATATCAAGGAGTAACTCAATAAAGTTCAATAGAAGAGATTCATGTCTATGTTCTCTCTCTCTCCAGCTGATCACAAAGATAGACATCCTATGCTTCTCTATAGACTTTAGAGCGGAAGGGTAGGAAAAGAAGGATCCCTCATTCTTTCAAGAGTATGGAATTGACCGGCTCCTGGAGCTTGACTTATCAGCAGACTCAGAGTTCTTACCTTCCTTGACTTCATGCTCAAGATCAAACCTAACCCTGCACAATCCCTTTTTAGTAATCTGTCTTTGGTTCCTCCTCTTATTAGTGTTAGAAGTTGGCCCAGTGAAAACGGCTTTCTTCTTCCAGGAAATTATGGGGTACACTTCCATTTTATCCATGGAATGGACAATAGCTGTGGTTTTAGCAGTTACGGCTGAGCGTCGCCCCACTGCCTGGCTCAGAGCCAGCAAATATAAATTAAAACGATGTTCTTGCAGTGTATAATTTACATTTGCCAGCTCTTAGTAGTAAGCCTCTGGGTGATTACTCGGAGAGTCTAACAAGGTACTATGCTCTACTTGATCTTTAAGTAATTGTGTCAATGAGTAAACTGCATCTTTTCTGCTCCTACACTTTTTTGCTCCCCTTGCACTTCGTGCTGTTTTTGGCTTCTTTATTAAGAACCTTTGCTTCCTTTCTGTATAATACGGGAGGGCTAGTTTCCACCTGTTCGGGTCCGTTGTTGTTGGTATTGGCATTTCACCATTATATTCCTTTATTAGTATTAAATGATGCTTTGTTGATTCATAATTCGCATCTCTCTCAATTGGTAGAAGTTGTGTGGAATTTATGGTAAAATGTGCTTCGTCTGTTTGAGACACTGCGTTCTTTTTAATTGTTATGTTATGTTGAGCCCCCGCACCCACGTTTTCTTAACCAGAATCTGTAACATTTCGGTCCTAATCAAAAAAGCATGATCTGCGCCCAACACAAATTTTTCAAAAAGAGCAAGGATCAAAGTCAAGATCCTTTGGAAATCTGGCGTCGAATCTGATATGACCATTACTACAGTGTGTGCACACGTTAGATCAGGTATCGAGGGAGAAACAGATATATCGTGACCTGTGTCCCTTTAGATCACACTTCAAATTTTCCACCCTGATTTCACCACCCAGCCTCGTAGATATTTTAGTCGTTGACTCGATGCTAAATGCCTTTTTGGGCATAACCAGAATATCCGGGAAAGTATAGTCAGGAACTAGAAGTGAGTGGGCCAGTGGGCTACGAGGCACGACTTTGTGGCATACTTCTTTTTCTTCTGTACGTGAGGTGATTCCAAATGAAAGTATTTCACAAATTCTGACGGCCAGTATCTCTACTTGTTGATTCACTCCCTCAACCACAAAGTCGAATTTCTTTTTGCATTCTAGAACTACCTAGTGCATCCTCATCACGAAGGCCAGCAGTAGGTTCCCCTTTATGCCTTGCTTCCTGATACCTAGTTAAAACCGCAGGGGTAACTGCAGTACCAATGGGCCATGTAGTATTTCGCGGTCTAGTTGTCACTCGACCGCTCCACTGCATCCGCAGGCCAGGCGTGGCCTGCGGGGATCGAATAAAAGTAGCCGCCCGCTCGGGCGTGGTTCTCCAACCATACTGCATGCGTGGGCATGAGTTATTCCCGGCGCTGCTATATCTCGCGGGCTACCACCATGAGGGGCCCTGGTAGTGCCGCACCACATTGGCGACGAGTGGGGGATCGGAAACCCACGCACCAGCTGTCGTGCACCTCGCCGCGCAGCGAAACAAGAAATCGGAGCGGAGGATCGGTGCGCGCGCGTGCACACGTGTGCCAGGCCTAGCGGAGTGCACCCGGCCGGGCCGCTTCACAGCAGGCAGCAAGGAGGAACACGGTGAGTGCGATCTCACACGCTCACCCCATGTGTGAAGCCAGCATAACAAATAAGAGAGCTGCACACGAGGCCAGCAAGGGAAACAGACTCTCCAATAACAAATACAGGGCCAAAACCAGCCCCTGCGTAAGGCCCTGCGTAGAGGTTGGTCCACAAGGGAGCTTCTGACAAGCACATATTCCCAAAGACACACCCTGAGGAGCCACTGCCGCCTCGACTGCAACAGGCCCACAGCAACACATATTTACACGGCAAGAGGACTGGCTTTTTCACTCCGTGCTATCACCTCTGATACAGCCATCAGGCAAGGGAGGAGCAAATCACCTGCCCCAGTGGACCAAGTAGCTTCTGACACTAAGCGCCATGTTAGACAACGACCAGGCGGCAGCACCAGGCCAAACAGCGGCACCGGCCCACGCACCGTTCAAACATGTCGCATCAGGAGTCTTACCCCCATTCAGTGAACTGGAAGACCCCGCGACAGCCTCTCCCCGATGGAAAATTTGGATAGAACGGCTCAACAACTACTTTATTGCAACCCGGGAGACAGATGAGGCAGTAAAAAGATCCCTGCTCCTGCATTAAGCGGGAGACAAAATCTTCAAACTATTCAAGCACCTGCCCAACACAGGAGAAGCGGCTGACTATAACGCGGCAGTGGCCGCGCTCGATGCCCACTTTGACCCACAGTTGAACCCCGATTTCGAACGATTCAAATTGCGCCAAACCCGGCAGAGAGAGGGAGAGTCAATGGACGTATCCTAAGCCTGACTTCGTGAATTCGCCAGCACGTGCACGGAAGATCACCAGCCAAAGGAGATCCGTCAACAACTGATCTAGGGGTGTCGGGACAAGACATTGAGAGGGCTCATCCTGCGCCAACCGAAGATCGCGCTCGAAGACATGCTAGTACTGGCGAGGTCACATGACCTGTCGGCAGCCAGAGCATACGAGATGGACCAAGCGCTAATCAAACCCCAGGGACGGTCCAACAATATTAAGATAGAACGTGCAGACACCCTCCGAGCCAAGCCAAGAGGGGACTCGTTCAGGAGTCCAAAGCCGGAAATGGCCAAGCCAAGGTGCGGATACTGTGGACATGAACCACATGCCGCGAAAGACTGCCCCGCGCAAGGAAAAACGTGCACCAACTGCGGGATACCCAACCACTTCGCCACCGTATGCAGAAGGCGCACCAGAGGTCGTGAGTTCCGGAACCGAAGACCCCCAACAAGGGCCGTACGACAACTGTCGGTGACAGAGTTGACGCCACCGGAAAACACCCAAAGGAAAGGCAGGAGATACCAAGAACCGAGTGAAGACTCTTCAGACGATGATGACGGAGAGGCGTACCTGATCTCATTTGCGCGGGAACTCAAACAACACCGCAGGCCTCAGCCAACGTGCATGATTCACGTGGCGGGAACGGAAATAAAAGCAGTCATTGACACTGGTGCAACAGTTAATGTTATGGGCCTCCAGCAGTATCGCCGCCTACGGCCATGCACTCCAGTGAATCCATCCAAAACCAGAATCTATGCCTATGGAGCGGAAACCCCCCTCCCGTTAAAAGGAAAGATTATAGTTCCCATCAAGACAGACGACCTTGAAGTAACAACGACAATTCACATCATCGACAGGGAGGCGGACACCCTACTGAGCAGCCACACCGCAGAGGATCTTGGACTCATTTCTTTTGCAAAGAGAATCCAGACTCACCAAGTAGAGGAGCTACTCAGTCAATTCCCTGAATTGTTCCAAGGGCTCGGACGCATCAGATGTGACCCGGTCAAACTACACATCGACAAAACAGTCGTCCCAGTCGCTTTGCGACACAGAAGAGTCCCATTCCACCTGCGGCCGCGGGTGGAAAAAGAGCTAGAGACTCTGGAAAAGCAAGGCATCATTGAAAAAGTGTCGGGACCGACGCCCTGTGTGTCCCCAATGGTTATCGCGGAAAAGCCAAAGCAGCCAGGAGCCATACGCCTCTGTATCGACATGAGGCTGACGAATAAAGCCAAACGAAGGGAACGTCACATCACGCCAACGATGGATGATATCATCGCCGATGTGAACAGGTCCAAATGGTTCTCAAAAATCGACTTGAATGCAGGATACCACCAGCTCCCATTATCAAAAGAAAGCCGTTACATCACCACTTTCAGCACCCATCTAGGGTTACGAAGATACAAAAGACTCAACTTCGGAATATCCTCAGCAGCTGACGTGTTCCAAAACACGATACGGGAAATGCTATCAGGTTTACCCGGTGTGCTAAACGTCAGCGGCGATATTTTAATCCACTCGGCGACGGCCGCGGTTCACTACAAACATCTCCGCAACACGCTGACACGCCTCAGAGAACACGGGGCGACCCTACACAAGGACAAGTGTGTGTGTGTGTGTGTGTGAGTGTACTTGTAAAGTGCACTGTGACTCCAGGGAGTATCCTGGCGCTGAAGACCGCTGAAGTGCCAGTTCTTCCAGCCGTCCTTTGAGTTTTTTGGGTACGTGTTCAACCAAGAAGGCATCCAAGTGGACCCAAGGAAATCACAGGCCATCAAGGAGGCGCCCGCTCCGGCAACGCCGACGGAAGTGCGTAGCTTTCTAGGCATGGCAACGTACTGCGGGAGATTTATCCTAGGACTAGCCACCCGAGCGGAACCCCTGCGGGCCCTCACAAGAGCAGACGCAAAGTGGCAATGGGGACGGAAAGAAGAAGAAGCGTTCCAAGGAATAAAGGATGCCCTTCTGGGGGAAGCCACGCTGGCATACTTTGATCCAACAAAAAGAACAGAAGTACTCGTGGACGCAAGCCCAGTAGGGCTCGGCGCCGTGCTGTCCCAAGAACACGAACCTGGTCACTGGGCAGTGCTGTCATTCGCCAGCAAGTCCCTGACACCCACAGAAACAAGATACACTCAAATCGAGCGAGAAGCGTTGGCCATCAAGTGGGCTTGCAACCACTTCCATCTATACCTAAAAGGGCAACCGTTCACAATGGTCACTGACCACCAGCCCCTCGTTTCGCTCTTCAAAGGGACGGCGCCTCACCCCCCCTCCGCGTATCGAGAGATGGGCAGTCCAGCTGCAGCTGTACGAAATGGAGGTGGTATACTGGCCAGGAGCCAAAAACCCCGCAGACTTCCTGTCCAGGCACCCTGTTCCGATCGAGGAACAGGAGAACACCGAAGAAGCAGAGCACTACGTTCACCTAGTATCCACGGAGGCCTGTCCCCTGAACATGAGCCTAGAGGATGTCAAAGAAGCGGCCACCACGGATGCGGTATATACCAAGACTCTGCAAGCAGTCCAGGAAGGGTCGTGGACAAACTATCTATGGCAAGCTAACTCCTGGAGTCCAGAAGAGCATGAACACCTGACAAAGATGTGGTAGATACGAAAGAGCTCAGCGCCACAAGTGACGGGGTCCTGCTCAGAGGGCCCATGATGGTGATACCGCAAGCCCTGAGACACAGAGCGACCCAGTTAGCCCACGGAGGGCATCAAGGAATAACCAAAATGAAAGCATGAATGAGGGAGAAGGTGTGGTTCCCGGAACTAGAAAAGATGGTGGAGGAATATGTCCGGCGTTGCCCGTCGTGCCAGATGACCAGCAGCCCGGAAAGACCGGCTCCGGTGATCACCGAAGATGCTTGCTCCATCCCTTAGTCCAGGGTAAGCATAGACTTTGGGAGTTTCCCCGGAGGGAAGCACACGCTAGTGCTCGTGGATGCATTCTCGAAATACCCCATAATAGAGCCATTGGCATCCACGGCGTTCAACCATGTGGGGCCCATCCTAGAAAAAGTGTTTGCCCTGTTCGGGTTCCCCCACGAGATTCGCAGCGACAATGGACCACCATTTCAGGGAGCCGAGTTTGCCACTTTTCTAAGACAAAGAGGAATACATCACCGACGAATAACCCATCAGTGCCCACAAGCCAATGGCGATGTTGAACGTTTTATGCGCACGCTAAACAAGATGTTTCGCATAGCGGGAGTGGAACAAGCGGACCCAGAGAAGCGGCTCCATAAATTCTTGCGGGAATACCAGAGCTCGCCATATTGCACAACACAGAGGAGCCCGTGAGCACTGATGCTTCATGGCCCAAGGAGAGATCTGCTTCCTACCTGCCCGGGGAGGTCACCACCCCCGTTTGAGGCCGAGAACGCGCAAGGCCGGAGAGTCCGCCAAAACCAACAAGTAAGCCTCCGTCGTCGGGCCACACCGAGGACACTCCACACAGGATCCACCGTCCTCCTGCGGGACCGTCGCCCTGGAGGAAATGAACTACGAACCAGGGACCTGGACAGTCACCGCAAACCGTGGGACCATGATAACCGCCCAAAGAGGAGGAGAGGAGGTGTCCCGAAATGTGTCATGGTTCAAGGAAGTACCCACAGAACACCCCAGGAGGCACAACGAGGGACAACCAGACGGTACATGCACTCAAACACCAGAGACCCCGGAGACCGTGCCACTGTCCAGCCCGGTCCCAGAGAGCGGACCTTCCACCAGTCCGCGGCTGCGGGGCTGTCCGCAACGGTATAGTCTAAGACCGAACCCTCGCCCAAGTCAGCGTCTGAAGGACTTTGCCTGCTGAGAACATCCGGATGCTGCATGTAGAAGACACGCAAGTACCACCACCTGTGTGGTTGAACTGTCTGACCTGTTTGAGTTGTGTTGTTTTGTTTCATTGACCAAGTAGGATAGGGATGTAGTATTTCGCGGTCTAGTTGTCACCCGACATCTCCACTGCATCCGCAGGCCAGGTGTGGCCTGCGGGGATCGAATAAAAGAAGCCGCCCGCTCGGGGCGTGCTTCTCCACCCATACTGCACGCGTGGGCATGAGTTATTCCCGGCGCTGCTATATCTCACGCGCTACCTCCGTGAGGGGCCCCGGTAGTGCCGCACCACAGGCCAGTCGCAGACTGTCCATTGAAAAGGTAGTGGGGGAGCGGTAAAGTTCCACCTCATGCCAGAGGTAGTTCAGGGCAGCACTCTGTTAATTGAGTAGGGAGTCCCCTTGAACTCTTTGGTAATGTAGCCATTGGTTTCTTAAATACCCTTTGGGAACTTCTGGGTACAACACCACCAGTGCATTGTGTTTGCGTTGCCATTTTACAATGCTCCATGCGTGACGACGCTAAATAATTCGCTGACAGACAACCAAATGAGTAACCCTACTGGCAGCACCCGCCCGCCCATCCGCGGGAGCCGAGCATTCTCACCACAGCATATCGTCGCGCGCGCGCTGCTCTTTCTTCATAGTTTCCCCTCGGCTCCACTATCTAATCCATCCATGTAAAATCTGCACTGCTGCATTTGTGTTCCTGACGGGAAATATAAATAAATTGTGGACATAACCGAATCGACGAGGTCAGAGGTCAGTCATAGGGGCAGAGGCGCTATGCTGCCGGGAACTGCAGAGTTCTTGCACACCCCCTGCAGTGATAGATACCGTCACCACACGCCACATGCCTTCAGGCGAGTCTGTCTGCTATGTCTGCTGTGGAACTTCAATGCTGCGGTCGCGTCAAGCAAATCCAAAATAGAAGCATCAACCACTGAGGCCGCGACCGCTTCCGAAATCTGAAATAGAAGCATCTGTCACTGACGCAATCTGTGTACCTCCCCTCTTTTCCTTTTTCATTATGGGAACTGGATTACGGCGAACCCCAGGGCTCTTGTTATGCTCTGCATCAGTGCTTCCCAAACTTTTTAGAACCAGGACATTTTTAAAATGGCAAACTTTCATGGCCCACCTAGCTTCAACAGTTTCACTCTGCAGTCAGAATAAGAGAAGTGAACACCAATCCCTATGTTGAGTTAATAAACAGCAATTTGTCAGAAGATGTTGTCGGAAATTTGACCTCTGTCTTTGAAGCACAGGAAATGTGACACGATAAGTGAACATTTTAAAGGCATCTTAAAATTATTGCCTCTTTATGTTCAGAAAATCAGGACTTTTATGACCGACCAAAAATTGTCTTCTGACCCCACGGTTTGGGAAAGACTGTCCCGCCCGTTTCAGCCTGTAAGTGTCTCCTCCTCTCCGATCTGCTATTTTGGATCCCAAGGGATATCTTACACCAACGAAACACAGGTTATCATTTCCTTCAGGGAGGAGTGTAATACACCTGCTGAACACGTTAGATCTAAAAAGCCTATGGATGGCAGGTAACTAGTTAAAGCTAAATAATGACAAAACAGAGGTTTTTTATTTTTAAGTTGACTCCCCCTTTATCTGGTGTTCTTCTTGGTGGCTCATGAAAGAGACATGAGACGAATGCAGGGTAGATGCAACTTCTCCACTGTGTAACTCCAACCCCAGAGTATTATTATGTGCAGAACCAGATGGGCAACTAAAGCCAAATTTCAGGGGGGCTACTAAAAATATCGGGGAGGGGGGCTGACTGAGCAATATGCAGAGTGGAGATGCAGGGACTCTTGAGAAGGGGTGAAAAACAACAAAGCCTCGTTTACAAGTAAATGGTCTTTTAAAGACCTGTGAAGTGCTCGGGTGCGGCTGTGTGTGCCCGGGAAGCTGCCTCAGCCGGGCTGACACACACGAGGGGGGAAGGGGGGCTGAAGCCCCTTGAGCCCAATGGGCGTTGAAAGCTTGACATGGTACTGAAAAGTGTAATATCCTTCACCTACGTTTGCTGTTCACACACAATGCAGTTATTGACAAGAGGGAGGTTTTCTCTTCTCTGTTCACCAGGGGTGAGCGAAGCTTTTTTTTTTAGTTCAATAGCAGCGATTTGTGATGTTTAAGTTTTATACTTTTTGTGAGGCCTTTGAAGTTTTCCTTTTTACCTTCACCTTTGCTCATGTAAAGTTTATCTGTGCTTTACCAGACAGTTTTTACTGCATTACAAGGTGGTGTGTACAGTAATAAACCCCAGCCAAGATAGAAAACGTATGTAGATTTTCTCTCTACAGGTTTACCTTTGGAATACAAGTTGTTGCAAAGATCACAATTTCCCTACAGGTATGAAAAAGCATAAATCTTCTCAACTTTGTAAAGTTATTATGCTTTCCATGGAACATTTCAAAGGTTGCAAAAAACTTTCCAACTCGGAACAATGCTACTGTTGGCGTGGCGCTAGGTCTCCTCGCCCTGGTGAAAGAAGGTTGCCAGTCCTCTGACTCAATGTAGTTTCCTCAGTGTGTGTTGGGCATCAGGAAGAAAATGAGGCATCTCATGGATGTGGCACAATAGGACCAACAAGTGATCTCTGACTTTATTTAATAGTGGTATTATCGGACCGCATCCTCTGGAGGTGATGATCTGGGTTAGAAAATTCTGACCTTTGAGGCTTTAAAGCTAGGATCTATGGGAAGTTATTGCTTGCCAGGAAAGCACCTGTATCTTCTGATTACAATTTATTTTTATATTGCAAGCATATTGCTGACACATTTAGGCCAAGACATGCTTTCTTTTTTTTAATTTTTGTGGCATAATTTTGCAATAAAAAATAAAAATGTAACCATTGCACCAGTTTACCAAGGCCAGACCTACTGGCTTTGCCAGTGTTTTTTTTTTTTTTTTAAATCAACTGAACAACCAATAGGATACACAAATGAAGTATGCTAAGGGTGCAATAGATGTCCATCAAACATGATATATGAAATTTAACTTTTGTAGCCAAGCACCAAACAAAGAAGATCAAACATTTCATTCCAACTCTTTCTAGAAACAAGTATGGTTAAAGCCAGTCGGCCTGATCGTGATAGGTAAGGGGCGAAGCTATTGGCTTTGACAATGCTGGTTTCCTTTGGCAGTGCTTATAGGCATTTTTACTTACTGTTGGAAACTGACCATATTAGTGAGGTAAATTAGTAATAAAATATATTTAAAAATTAAAGACGGCTGTGGTGCGTCAGCAGACATGCGGATACATGCACACTCCCGGTGGCCACCTTGGAATGCTTTTTGTGTTTCTTTATGTTGAAAAAACATTCCAAGATGGCTGCCTGTGCATGAAGCCATCTTTTTTTATCATTATTATACTTTATTATTCCTTTACAGCTCCAAGAAGGCCATCAGAACTTTTTGAATAGCAAATTAAGAAAAAAAGTTTGTATCGGAAGGATAGAAGTGACCAGTCTAGTAGCATTGTGTAGCTGCTGGGCCCTTGCATACAAATTTGGAGAAAAAACAGCACAATTAGGGGATAAGATAAGGAACTGAGCGCAGGAGGTGAGAGCAGAGAGGGACGAAGGGTGAGCAGTGGAATGAGCGGAGACCAGGGAGGCAGCAAAGAAAGTAATGTGCTCCATGGAGTGCTAAATGTGAAATGAAACTGGAACCTGAGACATCATTGTTTTTTTCTCCTATCTGCAGTGGAAAGCTACAAATAGTCCAATTAGAAACGACTGTGAACCAGAAAAGCTCCATACAAGAATAGGGAGAAAAACACTAAGTAGCAGCAGACAGAGATAAACAATAAAGCCATCCACTCTTGTGCAAGAGGCTGACACAAAGCACACCCTAAATATACTTTTAAGCTTGGGATACCAGCCTGTCTGTAACAGCTTAAGTGTCTGTAGCAAGATTGCAACAGAGGTCCAATGCTGCAGCAAAAGGCGTCTAGTTAAAACGAGACCAACTAAGGAAATAGAATAAAGAGAGTAAGATACAAAGGATGCGGGGGGGTCCCTAAAGGGTATGGGTGCCACACTGCAGGCTCTGGGCACCCAGCCTGTGCTACCTGCTATACCCTCATGTAGGCCCGCAGCAGCATGAAGGAGCTTTAGCGCAGGGCTGTCGTGTTCCATGCTCTATGGAGATTTGTTAAAGAAGACAAAGAAAAGCAAATGCCTTTGTCCTGTATTGCTGCTGTCAAGTACAATGTACAGGGAGGCCGTACCTATACCCTAGCACCACAGACTGTTCTGATACTATGGCCATACGGACTGGTAAAACACTGTGGCTGAAATATCCATAGTCACATAACATCTGCGGGTCACTTTAACCTCATGTCCGCACTGACTGTTGTCAGCGAGTCCAATATCTCCACAGGACGTGCTGTCCTGTGTGAAGCCCCTGGAACCATAGGTGCTGATTATAAAGACGTATGGGAAGAGGACTCACAAACTATATATAATAACACATGCTTCTCGGTTGGGCCAGGACCTTTCCCTGCGCTCCCTGGTGAGTGCGTGAAGGACGAGGCATTGCCAGGGGCCGGCCTCAGAAACACAAGCCACAAGGTGTGCGAGAGGGGCCAGCATTTCTACAGGAGACTGAGGCTGGGACGAATAAAGCGATACCAAAGGGGATGATGGACGGAGCGTTTGAGCAAATCAAACACTCACCCCCAGTCAACTGATCTGGGTTTAATCCATCATCATTCTTTTGCTCGCTCCACCACACTAGTTCAGACATGGGCATATACAAATCTGTGTGACCCTGTGCCTCATGGGAAGAGTCCAGCCCGAACCGCCAAGCCATTTCTTCCCTGGACCGGAAACAAGCATCTTGGGACCAGTTTCGGGTTCATAACCCTCATCAGCCAGGCTATCTTGAATCCAGTGGCAAGGGACCCACGTCTGGGCATACCCTGCCAACTTAGGGCGAACAAAGCGATACCAAAGGGGATGATGGACGGAGCGTTGAGCGGCTGGGAGTCAAGCCTGCAGTGAAAGGCATGTCTTGTGTCTCATCCTTTACGCAGCACCAGTGCATCATTCAAGGCAGAGCACCTTTTGACCATCAGCCCTTCTTAGGTGCACCAAGCTAGTGTACCCCTTCTTTTAAAATGTCATTCATAACGTAAAGTCCTCCGTACCAGGAACATCTGCAGACGATTTACAATATTAAAATACCTTAAATGTTCTTTTCACATTTCCATTTTGGATATTAATATCTGGTTTTTTTTATAGTGCTGAAACAGTCAGGAGGCCTCTTCAGGGCACCAGTAAAAACAAATCATGATGATAAACCTTTTGGATTCCTCCATGTGGGTCACAAAGAATATGTGAGGTGCGAATCTTATATTTACATGATTATATAATGCATATCGCAAAGTTTTCACCTGGCATGTGACTGTAAGGGTTGGCTCAATAAGATTGTGATGCCTTCTTGTGATGCACCACCTATGGTCATTTCCCTCCCCCTATTGTTATTAGGACCTGGTCCCTGCTTGCAGGGTCCAAAGATGGCAAGATTGGGTGTCATCGCTGGTTGGTTGGTCCTACAGAAAGCGGATACATAAGTTGCTTATTTAATGTTCTTTAGTTTGGCTAGGGTGAGGTCTCATTCCGTGGTCTTTTCCATGGGCCGTCATGCATGTAAGGGCATCGTGCGGGCACGTGTGGGCACGCCTGCCATCTCACATGGTCTGGAGCTTCTCTTATGACCTAGGCACCACCAACATCTGGTGAACCCGATTCTCTGCCTCAGAGGCAAAACATTATCCTGACAAGGCTAATCCAAGCACTACAAACACTGGTGCGGCACATTCACAATGCGGGCCAGTAGATTGTATACACTACACAGAATTGTCTGATTTTGGCACACCAAAAAAAGACCGAATGTTCGCGCTGTCTCGACAAATCTTGAAAACACTATATAAAATGTTTATTACAGACACTCTGTAGACCACGCGGATGTGAACACTAGCACACTCCGGAGTGTTACAAACACACAAGTGGATAGAACATGCATGCCTACCGATGTCGGGGAGGGATCTCTCAGCCCTCCTTCCCGTAATATCTATGCTATAGACTGGACGCCAAGGAGAGACAGATGAGTAGGAGGAGGGATACCCTAGGTAGGGACTGCTGTGGCAGGAGGTCGAGGGGGAAGGCCTGGGAGCGAAAGAATGTGACAGAGCGTGCCTGTGCAGGACCGGAGTGATGCCCGGGTTAGCGGGAGCTGTCTAGGATGGAATGTGCAGGGTGACTGGTCCTCGTGGCCCTGTATGAATCGCGCGTCCCCCCAGAGGGAGGCTTTGCCCAGGAGGGAGTGCCCGACTAAACTCCTGGCTGACAGACTCTAGGGAGGCACACGACACACCCAGAATGGAGTGCCCAGCCCTGCGGCCGGTGTGGTTTGCAGTTCAGGTTTTATTTGTTTGTTTACCGTCCGGCTCCACCTCGTCCGCTTCTTGCAGCGGTCTCTGGGCATAACCAGCGCTCATACAAAGCAGCCTGTTCATAGAGCGAAGGTGTTGGTGCGAGGCATCCAAGGGCACCCAGACACAGGCTCTCCTCCGTGCCCAGGAGGGGTTATACTCTGGTCTCTGCAGTGGGTAAAACAGAGCTCCCACACGCACCGTGAGGTGCAGAGGCCGATGCTCTCAGCGACACCCCTGTCACTGTGACCTGAAGTTTCAGTCTCCACAGACACCCCTTTGTCGACGCAGAGATGGCATAAAAAACAAACGCTTCTTGGTATTTCACATACGCCAACGTTCTGCAAAATGGAGCTGCTGCAAGGGAAAAAGATGTTCCCAGTCATTTGGCTGCTGGCATTTTCTGACCAATCAGACGCACGAAAAAAAAATAAGAACATGATGGGGCAGATTTATGACGACTGGCGCATCCCTGCATATCAGCAGGGATGCGCCAGTTATTATGCGCCACAGCTGCGCCACCATGGATGCGCCGCATTTATAATGCGGCGCACCATGGGGCAAAAACGGCACAGATGCGTGACGCATCTGTGCCGAAAAGTGGCGCATTGCTGGAGTTGCGTCGCAAGCGCGACGCAGCTCCAGCAATGATCTCGGGGGCCCTATCTGTACAATGCTGCGTCAATCCTTACGCCTGCTTCAAGCAGGCGCAGGGTTTTGACGCAGCATGGGCCTAAAAGTGACTGAGTGAAATCTTGTAGATTTCACTCAGCCACTTTTAGGAGGCGTTCCTGCGCCGGAACGCCCCCACCTGCCCTGGAACGCCTACATGTGGCGCAGGGCTTTACAACGTGACGCATCTGGGAGATGCGTCACGTTTGTAAATGCCCCGCACCATGGCGCAGGATTTGCGCCGCTGCTGCGTCACAAAAGTGACGCAACGGCGGCGCAAAAGTGCCGCAAGTGCAACATAAATCTGCCCCCATGATGTGCAGTAGGTAACAGAGTAGATAGACGCCCTGGCCGGTGCCCAGTGTTTCCTGACGTTATCTATATAAAAGCCCTAATAGATTTCTTCTATGGCTTGCTTCATAATGCTTCCCAAATAACAATGACACCACAAGTGATTCCCCCTCCGCGGACCCCATCTGAAGCCCTGACGCTGCCAACTAGTGTGGTGGTGATAAACTGCTAGTCACCTCATACATTCCCCTCAATTCCGGTGCTGTATGAAGGTCATTCGAGGCAACTGTCTCTCATCTGCATCGCTAGGTGCCCAGCAGCAGGGTGAGATCCGCGAATCTCAAGGACCACCCAGGTGTAGTCAGAGGAGCACTTATTGCGTAGTTCGACCTGTTCCTTTTGGAAGTTGCAGTCCTGAATTTTAGAGAGGGAACGAAAAAGTAAAAACAAATAAAAAATAGGACTGTGTGAGCTTTTTACACCTGAGATGAGGCAGTTTACAAAGATGAGCAAATCAGCAGAATTATGAATCCATCACTAGGATGCCTAGACTAAACACTTTATTTCACAAGTGTGTGTCCTTTCAACACACTCATTCACTATTCAGACTGGCTGTACTATCCCCTCAGTGGTTTTCTTTCACACCTGCTGCAAGACAAGAACCTACCTGTTAGGTTTGCCAGCGAGGCGAAACAGGTACGCACAGTGCCGCACAAATAAAGGAGTCGACAACCTGTACTTTCATTTTCTGGCCAAGAGGTCAGGGCCATAGGTCTTTTATTATCACCCCCGTGTACGTCATGGCCAATACCATTCAGACTACACGCGGCGGGGTCATCCACTGAAATACCCCTCCTCATTTTGTGTGTTGGGATGTTCCATCCCCAACACAACATTCCTTCTTTACCCAAACAAAACAAAAATATAAAACAACAACAAAACAGCATGCTAGGACCTACATGCAAGTTAAACTTCTGCAAATGCCATGTGCAATACTTAACTACAATGAACTAATTCATCATCACATGAAGAACTAGAAAACACATCGGTACTGTCGTACACATGACCGTCAAAGCAGCCTTAGATCAATCCGAAATCTTTCAACTTTGTGGAAATCACTGGCCGAGGTTGTATGTGAAATCTCCCCATGCCTTTCCTATGGGCACCAGACTCACCCCTCTCCCCCAGGCTCATCTTGTTGTCGAGGAACCCTCACACTGGGGTCTTCACCAGTGTCATCTCTCGTACTATACCCCCGAGACTCGGAGGAATCTGTCTGCAGGTGATGGCCATTGAACTCCTACAGCTGTGACGGAGGGTATGTGGCACTACTTTGCGGTTATCATCATCATTTCCAAATTTGTCCACTGGAGATGCACAGGGGGTGCTCTCTGATTCAGAATCTGGCTGCCTGTAAAGTTTGAAGAATGACACATTCCTCGTGATTGTTTCAACATTTTTTCTGACAGTGATCATGGTTCCTTTCACAGCACTCACTCTCCAGGGTCCAACCTCAAAAGTCAACAAAAACATTTTCCCCGGACATTGGTACTTGACAAGTAACAAGTCATCAAATTAAAGATGCCGCCGCTTAGCCTGTAATCTCCTCGATGTGTTATAATTCTGTGCGTGGTGCAGTTGTAAGGTATCTGCAAACTTTTCTATGATTATGGAAGATTCCTCAACATGGGGAATAGTGTATCCCACCATCTGGTTCATACATAATGTGCTGAGGGACCCTCTGGTTGTGGCATGTGGAGTGATACGGTGCTCACAGAGAAAACCATACAGAGTGCTCTCCATGTTCTGGATGTTGGTGTAAGGAGGAGAGGCAGGAAGCCCACCAGAAGTACGGCGGTTCCCGCTGCGGACCGGAAAGGGTAAGCGGTCTAGTCTTGGAAGACGAAGGAGGCCCCCTGACGTCATACGGAGGAGATGGCCAAAAGCGTGGGTAGACGGAGACGGAAGAGAGGAACGGCGGATCGGAGACGGCAGGAGGAGACCGGACGAGCAAGCAGGACGAGGCAAAGGAGGAAGATGCGGGCAGCGACGGAAGGAGGGCGGAGACCCAGGAGAGAGCATTGTACAACGCGGGCAAGCCCGGCGGCTCACCAAAGAGAGAGGACGCCCCGGGTCCCTACGCCACGGTCCTGGACACGGACCGTGGTACAAGGTGAGTACCTTTGGGAGGATCGTTTTGGTGGGGGTGGTGGGGAGGCATGAGGAAGTAGGTCACGCGTGTGTGTGGTTTTTTTTCCTTTATAACTACCACGCCGGCTTTTTCCCTCACGCCCCTCCCTCACAGTCCGCTATAAACTGGTGACGGTAGCACATGCTGATAAGCCCTAGTCTGCCAGTAACCCCTGGTTTATTTTTTTTTTCTCTTCCTTTGTGTTTTCTTTGCTTTTTGCTGCACCACTAAATCAACAGGAGTGGTACAAGGAGGAGCCAGGAGCTACCACATACAAGGCCTGAAGAGAAGACCAAGGGAAAGGAGCAGCCTGTTATCAGGCGGTATCACTGCTGCGAAGAACGCAGCAGTTCCTTATTTTTTTGTTGTTGTTTGCCCACAGAACAAAAACAGTTATTGCCTGAGAACCACCCCAGAAAAGAAATAAACCTTGTTTTCGTTGCAAGTGCACCTGATCTGTTCCGTGGTTTCCTTTGTCACACCCCACCCCACTACAATTGGCTAATGCAAACCTCAGAACTTTGTTTAAAGTATGCATGAAGCGTTCTGCCTTATCATTAGCTTACGGCATCGGGGAGTGATCTTCCAATGACGGACACCTCAGGAGGCCATATTCTCAGCAAACTCCTGACTGAAGAAAGGGGGACCATTGTCAGTCCATAGTTCATTCAACAGATCATGAGTGGCCTTTACCTTCTCCAGTAGAGGTATGGTCTTGCTAGCAGTCACTGACTCACGAATCTCAACTTCTGGGTATTTTGAAAAATCGTCGATTATCATCAACATGTGTCGGCTATCTGGTAAGCTTCCAAAATCTGTACTCGCTCGGTGCCAGGGAACAGGGGGAATGGTTTCTGTACTGAGGAGTGAAGATGGTGCTGCAGGACCAGCAGCTTGACACATTGAATATTGTCTCACGGTGCGTTCTACCCGGTCATCCAAACCAGGGAACCATACCTTGCACCTGAGCCTGGATTTCGTTTTCACTACCCCTTGGGGAGTAGAGTGGGCTAGCTCAACCACCTGCTGTTGTATTGATGCAGGAATTACCAGATGAGGACCTCTCAGTAGACACCCTTCCGTAGAAACAGCAAGTTTGTGCCGGACATTATCAACACAATATAATGCAATGTTAGAGAGGGTGTGCCAGTTCCCAGATTCCCCTGCTGAGATTGCTAATTGAAGACAGTCATCTGGCTGAATAGCCACTATGATGTCCTCCAGGGAGACTGGCAGAGGCCTTAACTGCTCTACCACCAGCAGCACATACTCCTCCACATCCTCTGCGTCTGACGCTTTGCCGACTCTGACTCGTCTTGCATGCCTAGAGAGTTTGTTTGCTGGATTTTGAGATCCAGGTCGATATACTACAAAGACATGGTATTCCTGTAGCTGAAGGATCTACTTCTGAATCCTGGGAGATGGTTTTAAAGAAGAACCAGTGAACAGAGGTATCAGTGGTTTGTGGTCTGTATGGACTATAAATGGTTGGCTATAAGTATATATGTGAAAATGGTGACATCCTCAATGGAATGCAATGGCTCCTTTCTCAATATGAGAATATCACTGCTCGGAACCTGTCAGAGCATGACTGGCCTATGCCACAAGAGCACATTCACCATCATCTTGCTTTTGAGATAGGACTGCCCCAAGGCCAGTAGGGCTGGCATCGTCCGACAGCTCTGAATCACAGCAAGGGTCAAAATAAGTCAAACTAGTATGTGCTGACAGAGCTTGCTTTGTTGCTTGGAAAGCCTCCTCTTGGGCAGGCTTGACCCTTGATGAGGATAGGGTCCCCTGCATGTTTTACACACCTTGGAACCCGCAGCAGGCTTGTCATGGGTCCTTTTCTTTTAAGCCCCCACCGTCACATTGACAGGCTCTGTCTTTACTTGGCATTGTAGATTCTCTTCCATGTGTGCAGCACGCACCTTAGAGAGTTCCTTCGAGCGCCCGATTGTGAGCATGTCAGCCATGGACATCCCTGGGACCTGTAGAATGTTCTCCCTCAGCATGACAGATATACAACCCGGTATGAACTGGGCTTGAATCTCATCATCAGCGTACAGCCACATGCATGTACTTGCAAGTTCTTTTAGTCAAGCATAACAAGTATCCACTGATTCTTCAAGAAGCAGCCTGGCTTGGAGTAGGAGGAACCGTTCATAATTAGGATTTGCGAACGGTTCAAAATGCACACTGAGGGCCCATTTTAATGTAGTGTATGTAAAAGGGGGGCTAATTCCCTATACTGACTTCCCCAGTTTGTGAATGGTGGCACCCCCTACATTTAGGAGAATGGAGCAACGCCTGTCATGATCTAAAGACATCGCAGCAATATAATTTTCCAGCCGCTCCATACAGCTTCCCATGATGCTGCCTGCACAGACAGAGGGGTTTCCATGACAAAAGGTTCAAGGGCATTATGATCTGAAATTCAGATCTCCCAGTGACACAATTCCTAGAAAGAGAGCAACCTTGAGTGCATCTGTTACATACAGGAACAATCTCCTTTCAGTGGTTTGCATGAGTACTTGGAGGAGCACAGGAGTAGGACCTCTCTAAATAACTAGCTCTTCCATCCCCCTTCTGATTTAATGTCATTTAGAGGTAGCCAGGAGTTGCAGCTGAGACCCTGGGTTTGCCCCTTGAGACCCTCAGCACTACCTTTGTGACCTCTGGCCTCAGGGATGAAAGAATAGAATGTCAACAGTACCAAGGTGAACACTGTTTACCTTCTGAAGCTCCTACTGTGACTTTGAACGTTAAAGCTTTTGTTCTATAAAAATTCAGCAGGGAATCCACCCTTTCCTGAATTTATTTTTACATGTTGCTGATTTTCATTATTTTGAAAACATGGAAAAAGCTGTGTTTCAATAAAAACTCCACCCTTGTACTATGTATGAGTGATAATTCCTTAGAAGTGAACATAATCTAAATGTATTAATATTGATGAGAAGTCAGTTAATTCAAAAATATGGTTTACAGTCAATATAGGGTCTACATGAATTAATACAGGTGGACCAAACCTCTACTGTCTTAAAATTTCTTTTTTGTGTGTCTCCCTGTAATTTATCAGTACATTTTATTAATGTGACATACATAAGGAAATCATTTAACCGTTATAGTTTGTGGCATAATTTGGGTTCCCAATGTTGTTCTGACCACTATTATTTTAAAATTTGTTTTATGTGTGTCTCAATGTAATTTATCAGTACATTTTATCAATGTGGGGGACTAAATTCTCCTCTTTTAATCCACAAATAATTTTTCATGCAATGGAAAACAGAACAGCGTAATGTTCCTTTCATGTCAGCACCCTATTTATATAGTTTGTGGAATTATTTGGGTTCCCAATGTTGTTCTTACCACTATTGTTTGGGACAACAATTTCAGGAAACAGATCATGTGCGGATCCCTTCCACTCCTGCCTTAACTCGCTTTCCACCCACTAACAAACATAATGTGCAAACTATTATGGGTAAGATCAGATCGGGCTCGCTACTAGATCCTTCTCCACCTCATGTACTCTATAAAGTTATAGAGGAGGTGCTCCCGTCAATGGTGGAAATCCTCATTCAGTCATTAGAGGTAGACGAAGTCCAGAAACCATGGAAATATGTAATAATCAGACCACTACTTAAGAAACCCAACTTAGATCCATCTCAACCCAGTAATTATCAGCCTTTTTCACTCCTACAATTCATTAGTAAGCTGATAGAGAAACATGTAAATATGGGACTATCGGAGTTTCTGGAAAATAACCTTTGTCTCCACCATACGCAGATGGGCTTTTGCGCTCAGCATAGCATGGAATCCGCTCTTTTAGCAGTGTCAGAAGAATTAAAAATGATTCTTGACCAAGGTATTCAGCCGCCATACTACTTTTAGATCTAAGCGTGGCATTTGACACCGTTGCTCATTGCATTTTTCAAAATAGACTAAGGAAAATTGGTATACAGGATAAAGCCTTGGATTGGCATATATCCTTCTTAAAGGACAGATCTTTCCAAGTCATGGAAGCTAGCTTCCTCTCAGACAAAATGCCACTGATCTGCGGGGTGCCACAGAGCTCCTCTTAGTCTGACATTGTTCAATATTTACATGTAGCCATTGGCTGACATGGTTCAGGAGCTTGGCATCTCCATGTTATCTTATGCAGACGATACACAGCTGGTGGTCTCATTTGACTCTGGAACTAACGTTGAACCGGATCAACTGGCATCATGTTTGGAAAGGGTCATGGAGTGGATGACAAGCAGCTGTCTTAAGCTGAACGGGGACAAAATAGAGCTGATAGTCTTCGGAAATAAATCTGTCCAAGGACTCTGTCTAGTTGGCCAAGCTGTATGGGTAACCCACCAGCCCAGTGTTCCTTGATTTAAAATCTTGGTTTCTGGATTGACAGAACACTAATTATGGAGGTTTAAGCAAAGAAACTAGCAGGGTCATTCTTTGGGCTACTCAGAATGCTCTGTAAGGTTCTGGAGCTGATTCCTGATCATATAAGAAAAACAGTAATACACGCATTGGTTACTTCATGTCTTGATTATGGAAACTCCCTCCACTTAGGGGCCCGAAAATATGTTATTAAAAAACTTCAAGTCATGCAGAATGCTGCAGTTAGGCTTTTGTGTAAGGTGCCAATCCAGGAACCAGAGGGAAAGCATCTAAAAGCACTCCTCTGGTTACCGATTGAGGCTAGAATCAAATTTAAGGCACTTTGCCTGACACACAAAGCCATAAACAACAAGTGCACCAGTACAATCAGAGACTTGGTGGTGTCATATGTCACCAGCAGATGCCTTAGATCCAGCTCTGAATGGTTATTAAAAACTACTAGAATCAAAAGAACTATATGGGGAGGTAGATTATTTTTACACCTGGCACCCAAGTTGTGGAACACACTACCTCGTGAACTTAGATTTCTGGGAACAGAATCAAATTTCAGAAAAAAAGCAGAAGACATGGATTTTTCATCAGTACCACTAAAACCCCCTTTGCTCTATGTACCGTATCTCACTCTCAGTGCTGGGAAGCCCCTGGGCAGCTTGGCGCTTTAAAAATCCTATAATTAACTAACTACTGTTTTAAAATTTCTTTTTTGTGTGTCTCCCTGTAATTTATCAGTACATTTTATTAAAATGGGGGGACTAAATTCTCTTCTTTGAATCCACAAATAATTCTTCATGCAATAGAAAAGAGAACAACGTAATATTCCTATCATGTCAGCACCCTATTTAAAATGTAGGTTGTATATGAAAAGGCATTTATTTATCCATGTTAGTAACTGTTGTGTTATTTTATAATGTGTGCTTAAAGAGCACTTAAATTCATCAGTTTCAATTATTGTGACATGATCAGGATCAAGTTTGATGGAAATAGGGCTACTGGTTGAGAGCATGAAACCCTACTCAAGCAACAACCACAATCTCAGCCACCGTGAAACACAAGGAAACCCTAGATTAACCTGCGCTTAACCCTCTAGTAGTTTGGCACAAAAACTGTCAGAATTAACTTAGAAGCAAGCATTTCAAACAGTTATAAAGTGCAAAAACAACGTGAAAATTCCATGCCAATTTAGAAACATAGAGCACAATGTAATACATTATTTGACACCAAAATGAGAAAAATCCAATCAGCAGAACCGGAGATATGCAATTTTAAAGATTTAAGGTAAGTAAAGCACCCAAAAGCACAAAGCGCCACTTGCAGGAATCTGGTTGTGCAAGACTGGGTGGAAGTCACAGGTTCAGGCTGACAGCATGGAGCATGGGCTGGATACAAGGGCCAAGTTAGTCCTGCTGAAAGAGTCACCTTCAAAGTCCAGTGTGAGGAGTTCCATTTGTGGTGGAAGCGGCAGCAAGAAGCAGGGACAGCATTGCGTATGGTTGTCGATGTAGCGTGAAGAGCAGGTCATGTGTTGCAAATGGTCATTGCGGTAGCATGAAGAGCCTGTTGTGTGTCATGGACCGTCTTTTCTCAAGCTTCACATTGGTAATCACTACAAGCTGTTAATGCTGTAGCGCGAAGTGCAGATCTTGCGCTGCCAGCCATTGTTGCCGATTGTTATGGCACGACAAGATCTTCACATTGGAGGGAGGCATAGGCATCAAGATCTTGACATGAACAGGCCCTTTCACTTTTGCGATTAGCCCAAAACTTCAGGAGAGCTCAACTGAGGTCACGCCAAGGGTTCAGGGGCTGTGGGGCAAAACTTGGGGGGTCAGGAACTCACTCCAGCAGAGGTAAGTAGCGCTCAGGAAGGTCCAGTTGCAGGTGTAGACAGCAGGTACAAGCAGCAGGTTAGCTAGGCAGTTGCAAGGAGCCTATGGAGCGTGTTATGTCCCTGGAGATCAAAATAGGAGGTTTGCTGGATGACCTTAGGAGTCACTTCAGCCTGTGATGAAGTGTTTGGTCCAGTTTTCCTTCTCAGCAAGCAGGGCAGCAGAGCAGCAGAGTAGCAGGAAAGCAGGGGGCAGCCCTACTGGCAGCAAAACAGCCCAGCAACCCTTTTTCTGTAGTGTCCACAGGTCCAGGAGTATACTGAAGAGTTAGGGCTCAGGGTCCATTATGTATACCAGGTGCCCACTCTGAAGTAGTAGAAGGTACTGGAGGCTTCCACCCTCTGAGGTGTCAGACATCCTTTCCTCTCTGACCTGGTGCCGGCTTGTCTGAGGACACAAAAGGCTCGTGGCAAACCCTTTGTGAGTGTGTTCAGGCAGGGCCTTTGTAGTCTGTAAGTGTGGTAGGTGACAGCTCCTCCCCCTTGTAAAGTCAGAGTGGCCCATCCTGCCAACACCTATATTTCCTTTGTATCGCTGACTGGGAGCAACCAACAAAGACACACTGCCAGCTACACCTAGTTATGTGACCCAGGGACAATCTGCAGGCACCAAATGGCTAGGACAAGAAATGCCAACTTTCTAAAAGTAGCATTTTAAGGATTATAACTAAAAATCCGACTTTACCATTAAAGAGGGCATTTAATTACAATTCTCTAGACACCAAACTCATCTGACTACCTGCTCCCAAATGAAAGTTACCACTTACTAAATGTAATAAGGAAACCCAATGTTATCCTTTGGGAGAGGTAGGCCTTGCAGTAGTTAAATACGAATCTAAGAGTTTCGCACTACCGAGACATGTAAAACTTCAAAGTACATGTCCAACTTTTTAAATGCACTGCACCTTGCACTATGGGTTGTTAAGGGCCTGCATTATGGGTGACATACATGTATTATAAAGTGAGATTAGGTCTCGCAAAAGGTTTATTTTGCCAGGTTGAAATGGCAGTTTAAACTGCACACTCAGGCTGAATTGGCAGGCCTGGGAAATGTTTAAAAATAGGCCTGGGCAGAATGCTTAATCCCGCCGGTAGAATCAGAGGAATTTTGGTCATTTCATGTTACTCTTTTAACGTGGAATTACTTCTAAATTTGGCTGCTGCACCGGCTCGATTAATCTGCAGGAAACTGTATTTTCTAAAGAGGGTTGGAAGATGGAGCAGTTCCTCCTTGTTTGAAAATTACTGCAGGTTGATGTTTAATCTGCAGTGGTGTTTAAACATAGAGGGACTACATTCTCTTGTGGCCCTCTTTAGAAACCACAATAGAGAATACACCTTGGTGCCCTTACATACTCTGCAAGATTTTTTTAAGGGGACCTGTAGCATTCATGGACATCGATTTACCAACATGCCAATAAGTAGTGGAAGTGAAATACCTCAGGCATGGTGGTAAATCGATGTCCATGAATGCTACAGGTCCCCTTAAAAAAATCTTCAAAACATTAACATTGTAGAATTACTCACAGTGTTGAAGACCCAAAAGTGAACTCAGCCAATTTGTGGGACTTTACAAAGGAAAGAGAAACTCCTTTACACAATTGACTATACAAAGCTAATGGAATCTGCTAAATGTGTGTACTTGCTTCTTAAACTGAAAAAGAAACACCATGCCTCATCCTAGAAGACCTTCCAAAAAAGGGCAACAAAATATCTTGATAAAATTATCGAACGCGAAGCTGACAATTTATGAAGAGATTGTAATAGTTTTTTGTATTCCATTTTTTCTACCTAAATATGAACTCCATCAAGACTAACTTTCTACTTATTATCAAGAACTAGTCCAAATCTGGCTTATAACATCAACCTCAGACATTCCAACTTACGCAGTCCAACCATGTGACACACAATATCAGACGCCTTCACATGGTCACCCGATGAAGAGCCAATATCACACAGTGGCACACAAGATTAGCTGGAAACCCTTTCACTGAGTGGATGTCCAGCTCATGCTTCAAGGCCTGGCAAAGCCAATGTCCATTATGGGGTGTGAAACATCACCGGAACACTGACAGCAGGCTTAGAAGCTTTTATTTTATTTTTTTCAATGGAGGCGTTGGGGCTCAGTAGAAGTGACTCAGGGGCTGTGCTTGGCACTAAGCCCCTTCACCCCCTCCACGGCCCCAACACCTTCTCGCACACTTAGAAGTTGGCAGGTCTACAACCTGGATAAGTTTAATCCTGCAAGAATTAACCAACACCAAGCTAATTCGATTCAACTTTCACCTGGCCTCTCCTTCAGTAAATACACCACTAAAAAGATCAAGATGGTATGATACCAACTCTACTGCTTGTAAAAAGTAACATTATTGTATTTGGATGAAGCAAACACCCTGCTCCATGGACTACCAGACACTACACTGACCGCCCTGAAAAGAAACGTTGCAGCAAGCCTTGTCAACAATCAAGGAAATTCAATTCTATCATCCCGAAAGACATTTTAAGTCATGCACACAATAAGCGGCTACCAGGGTTTCCCACCTACCAAAGACTCCACAGACTAAATGATTGGGACAGTCAAAAGCTCACCGTAATGCTCTAATACGGGTATATCAAAGAAACAGATTATATTTTAAATGTTATAGCAAGGCGTACCGAGCCTGCCCATCTTTAACTCTTGCATTCTTAGGCAATTTGTGGCAATTAAATTAAAAATGAATCTATATGCCTCTGTCTTCTTATGGATATGTATGTATATATTTGTTATTTGAATCGTGGAATCCTAGCCATAAGGATGTAGTGTTCTGTACTGGGTCAAAGTCAAAAATAAAGTCCGCTGGTTATTGGAGAGGTAGCTCAGTTCTGGGAGCAGAAGTGGACTGCGTTGTGGCATAGTGCTCTTTAAAGAAGTGTGTCTTCAGCGTTCCTGGTGGGTACGTTATGTATGTATGTGTGTATGTATGTATGTATGTATGCATGTATGTATGTATGTATGTATGTATGTATATATGTATGTACATGGTGTTTCTATAATACAAACTCAGTCAAAAGGCAGTGGAGGTCTGCACATGGCCAAAAACCTACATAAAGTCAACAAGTTATAGAGGAGGAAACTGGATTGTGGGTGGTTAATGCATTAGGATGTACTGTTCTTTAAAGAGGTGAGTCTTCAACTCTTTCCTATATTGCAAAAAGAACTATTGATGGACAGAATGCAGAACAATATCATACATTCACCCCAGTACAGAGATCTGGGCCTAAATCCATCGTTTTTTGCTCACCATGCCATTCCAGTTTGGACCCAGCCATATGCAAATCAGTCTTGACCCTGCGCCCAATGGGAACAGTCCAGCCCGAACTGCCAGGTCAGGTCATCCCTGGACTGGAAACAAGCATCCTAGGACCAGTTTCGGAGTTTCACCCCTCTTCAGCCAGGATAGCTTGACTTCAGTGGCATGGTGAGCACGAGACTCACGTCTGAACATACCCGTCCCACTCAGGATGACAAATTCAAAAAGAACCATTGATGGACAGAATGCAGAACAATGTCATACATTCACCCCAGTACAGAGATCTGGGCCTAAATCCATCGTTTTTTTGCTCACCATGCCATTCCAGTTTGGACCCAGCCATATGCAAATCAGTCTTGACCCTGCGCTTGTTCTGCATTCCGTCCATCAATTGTGTGTCTTTTGCTTTCTTGCCCGAAGTGCGCTGGGTATGCCTAGACGTAGGTCCCGGCCTCACTGTGCCACTGGATTCAAGCTATCCTGGCTGAAGAGGGGTGAAACCTCGAAACTGGTCCAAGGATGCTTGTTTCCGGTCCAGGAAGGACCTGGCTTGGCAGTTCGGGCTGGACTGTTCCCATGAGGCACAGTGTCAAGACTGATTTGCATATGGCCAGGTCTAAACTGGGGTGGCAAGGTGAGCAAAAGAATGATGGATTTAACCCAGATCTCTTGACTGGGGGAGAATGTTTTGATTTGTTCTGCATTCCGTCCATCAGTTGTGTGTCTTTTGCTTTCCTATATTGAAGCAGCGTAGGAGTGGTTCTGATGGATACAGGAACAGGCTTCATTTGAGCCATTGGTTGCAGGTGGGGCCCACCAGCACTCATTTTCAGGGTACTAGCACTTACTTTTCCTTACCAAACGTTGACCACAAGCAAGAAAGAAAAAAATTTAAAAGAGTGAATGATTAAGGAAGAAACAGATGGAAAAACTGTAACAAAGGGTGAAAGCAAGGATGAAAAGAAGATTCTGCAAGAGAGAAGTAAAGGGGAAAGGGAGTGTATGGCAGTTGAACAAAGAGGTATGAGATGAAATAAAGAAGGTGCAACATTGAAGTTCATCAATCATGAAATCCATCATTTCCAGCTGTGGGCTTCTGAGAAAAGAATTGGGCACTTGCACTTATTTTGTAACAAATTAAGCACTGTAAATGGCTGTTGTTCCAGATCCTGGATGCATAGAAAGAAAAGGCTTGCTGTTTTGTTTTCTTTTTTACACTTCTTAGTCTGCAGTATAATGGTGCCCTGGCTGGGGTTGTGCCAAGAACCGCCGGAGTTGGGGGGTGATGTGATCATATTCCTTCAGGCCCTGATTGAGACCCATCACTGCATGTAGGATGCCCCTAATGGGTGCCAGTTTGGAGCCTGAGAAGTCATGGAATAGGATATTTTCAGCATCCAGTTACAAGGGTTTAAACAGTTTGGTTTTCTCTAGGAGAGAAAGCTGTTACTAGGCAGTCCTTGTGTTTTTTGACAATGTATTTCTTGAGATTGAGGTCGGGGTCCAGCGTGAATCCAAGTGACTTAACATTTGATGAAAGTTGTGGTTCAAAGCTGTCCAGGTTTTTGTCTTTGAACTAGGTTTAGACTGTATCTCGTTTTCTGTTCTTGGCTAATAACAGGAATTTGCTGTTGATCGGGTTGAGTTTAGGTAGGTGCTGAACATTCAGGGCTGAATGATGTACAAGCATTGTTTGAGGCATTGTATGTCTGAAGAAGAGGATTCTTTCAAGTAGAGTTGTGTTTAATTGGAATATTTGTGGACCTTGATGCTGTTATACGTGAGTAGAGCACCAGGCAACTCCAGGTAAAGGTTGCAGAGAATAGAAGACAGTATGGATCCCTAGGGGTCTGCACAGAGGATAGGGATTATTAGTCACTCAGTGGTGCCCACGTGAACAAACTAGTGTCGGTTGGAAACATAGGAGAAGAACCAGTGAAGGACATTGCATATAAATCCCATCTGATACTCTAGGGTGCATATCATGGTGGGATGGTCAACTGTATCAAAGGCTGCTGAGCGGTCCAGCAATATCAGGAGACAAGGGCCATCAAGAAGGCATCACCTATGATGTGTAAAGTAGTCATCTTGGTACTACAGTGGGATCTGAAGCCAACCTCATCATCATGCAGCAG
Organism: Triturus cristatus; assembly: GCF_964204655.1. Taxonomy (NCBI): domain Eukaryota; kingdom Metazoa; phylum Chordata; class Amphibia; order Caudata; family Salamandridae; genus Triturus; species Triturus cristatus. Next base: position 68,087,017 of record NC_140580.1, on the reverse strand, counting down.
ATAGTAATTATATGTTTTATCATATTTTGTGAATATTACTTCTGACTTTACCACACCTATTTCAACTCTATCTTTACCTTATTTCTATGTTTTTGTCTACATGTCCATGTACGGATCTCCCCCCTTTCTATCTCAGTCTCTCTTTACCACACCTCTCTCTATCACATCCTCACATTTCTCACTCTTGCAACCTCTCTGCCAGCCTCTATGTCTCTACCACTTTTAAACCATCTTTCATCATCTTTCTACTTCAACTATCTATGTCTATCTCATGTGTACCTCAGCGCCTCTCAACTCTATTTCCATTTGACTAGTCCCTTCTCTTTAACTCTAGCCCATTCACTTCACTTCCTGATAAAACTCATATCTCTCTTTGCCTCACCACCTTCTCTCTCTCTTATCTCTCTATACCTCACTTATTTCTGTCTGTGTCAGCCCACTTTCTACGTCACCTCTCTACCTCATTCCACTCTATGCCTCAACTCTCTTACAACCCTACCTCTCAATTTACCTCACCATCCATTTGCTGCCTCACTTCTACAGCTGCCCTCTCTTTTTTTACCTTTGTTCCTTCTACCTCAACTTACTTGCCACCTTTCCCTATCTCAATATCTCCTCTCTCCCACCCCTCTCTCTCTGGGTATCTCGCTACCTCACCTCTGTTGTTATCTGACACTCTACCTCACCCTTTCTCTTTACCTCTGAATCACCCTCACCTCTCTTTCTCTAGCTCACCTCTGTTTCTCTCTACTTTACCTCTTTTTTTCAGTAGACCTGTGGAAATATGGATTTTTCTGGTCAGTTATGTCCCCTATCTTGGACCCCAACGGTTCTATGTGCATGTTACAAGTACATGTATGTTCCCTCCAGTTCCAGTTATGAAGACGCAAATACATGTGCGTCCACCGTTAACATGTCCTCTTTCAGATCCGCCATGAATGGGCCGGATATTTCATTCCTAAATACGAAAGGCCACCGCCTTTATATGGTTCACTTATGCCATTTTACAGTCCAGACAAGTAGGCCCTGATTCTGCCATCAAGCTTTTCTTGCTTTCTGTCTCTGAAGCTCCAGTCCGAGCCTGCATCTGTGACCATGAACTTTGTCCTCTGCGCGGCTCACGATGCCTGACATCAGCTTGCTGCCTGCCAAGAACTGTATTTCACCTTCGGAAATTATCTGCTCCGCTCCCTGCCCAATGCATTCCTGTCTAGTAGCTTAAGTAAACATTCTGCCAGCTACCGAGCAAAGGCCCGGCTTCTCTGTCTTTATGCAAGTAATTCATAGCCCTGTTACCATGGAAGATTCCTGCCCTCGCATCTAGTGTAGACACTTAGACGCTTGTACACGCACTAACAGTCAGTATAGTCAGTATAGAATAAGATTCTACTCCAAGAAGGTCTCTTTTTTGGATAACATAGTTCTTTAAACATAGGATGTTAGATATGATTTGGGATTAGGTTGACTTGACCCTCCAGACATTTGTCGCCACATGTAGAGCTAAATGTCAAGTCCCCTTCACCCCCTAGCTGCACGTCAATCACACGTCATGCTGCTGCGCGCGCATTTCTGCCAAGTATTTCTGATGACATTGCGAAATTCTTTCATGTAACCACCCTCTTATGACATCACATCTGATGACGTTCTTTAAACATACCCAGTTACGCCTATCTTTGCCACATATGAATATATTATCTCCACTATCAATTGTTACGCCTCTTGTATTTGCTTCACTGTAATGCTTATTGTATAAAAGTAATTGATTGTCAATAACGTATGTACTTCACTTCCTGAACCTTCGTGGTGATGGAACCTGGAGCAACCGATTATAATCGACCATTGGAATAAAGCCCATTCCGAACCTCTAATATCACGGATTCTGCCTCTTATTTACTGAGCTATTTTATTATGTTTCTGTATCAAATTAGGTCCCGGTAATTAAATTATTTACCACATGAATGGCGCCCGAACAGGGACACTTTCTCATCTCACGCGCCGGCGGTGCGTTGCAGGCCCGGTCTCCTGCCACAGCTGGACGGACAACAACGCGTACCAGCAGGATTTCCTGTATCTCCCTCCGGTCAAGCGGGGGCGACTGAGGCTGCGATTAACACCCAGACGAGGCGGTGAGAAGTGCGAAGTATCCCGACCAGAGCCTAGCTGAGAGAGAGCAAGATCCGAGGTATACAGAGGCCCACCAGTTTCCGAAGTCCCAAGTCAAGTCCGGTTTCCGAAGTGTTCAAGTCGAGTCCAGTCCGGTTCAAGTTCAGTTCAGATCGGTTCCGAGGCCTTCCGTTCCGAGCTACCCGGTGAGTACCATTACTGGGGAGGCGTTCTGACGTGCACATAGGTTGTGCCGGTCAAGACGGGTTTGGGTACACAAATCCGGTCTGCACTGTTTCAGCAGTGTATCTGTACTGTTTAGCAGTATATCTAGTATATCAAGTATATAAATTCAGAATAATTCAGTTAAATGTCGAGTATTATGTTTTAGTGATTAAGTTTTTCTTAGATCATCGTCATCATCACCGTTGCTCATTTTAAATGTTAAATGTTAAATGTATTGATACGTCCTGCATATTGTGGTATGAATGACTGTTCATTATTGTGTTTTATTGTACTAAGTTTGTTCAAGATCAAGTAGCAGACCAGTTCTCAATATGCCGCTCTTTTCGAAACTAAGAAAGATCACAACTAGAAAAGGGGTACTCGAAGAGGCTGTTCCCATTCCTCCTAGGGACACTCCAGGGTACTTCATGTATCATAAACATGGCCTAGACGCCATATTATTTCTCAATTTATGGGTAGACTACACTAAGGAATTATCAGAAAGTCAGAGGTGGCCCGCAACTGGGACCTGGGATGCAGAGTGCATCGTGAAAGTAGAGGAAGAATTATGGAAAAAGAAAGCTAGACAATCACAGAAAGATGCCATTGAATTATGGCGTAAAGAATCGTATAGACGAACAGAAAAAGCACGTAGACAGGAAGAGAAGAGTAAAGAGAATTCAAATAAAGTTCAAGAAAATCTATTAATTGAAGAAGGTACACGAGTGAAATCAGAACAAGTAGACAGACAAAGACATGCCCTTATGAAGGGTATGTATCCCCTTCTGGCCGAGGGATTACCTAAGGCTACTGCGGGGATACCAAAAGACTTGCCAAAAGACTTGCCACCCCCATTATTTCCAATAAAGGTACATCCTAAGGGGCATCCTAGAACCGCAGAAGATGTTTTTCTTTCCTCATATTTAGATGACGCAGCTCCCGAGTATGCTAACCCCGCCCCACATAGACCGTTGGCCGGGGAGGTTCAACGCCAAGATCCTGTACCTGTACCCTTACAGCATCAAGTTCTGACACAAGTTCCGGCAAGCACATCTGTTTCCACATCTGTTCCTACACAAACTTCTATAGCTGTGTCGTCCACACCTATAGTTGCTGTATCGCGTTCTACGAATCCTTTCACGCCCGATACTCCAGACGGGGCTACCGGAGGTGCTACCAATATTTTTTCCACGCCACCCAGAATAAATAAACTTACCTTTCAAGAGTCAGCACATCCACGTACCCCCAAACTCATAAATGCCCGCACGCTTAAGGAACTTCTAGTAGATTGTAGATATGACCCTGTGCCCGGCAAAGAGGACGAAATGATCCTGGCATCATTACGTATCAGACGAGCCGCGGTGTATTTAGGGAAGTTACCAGGAATGACTATGCATCTAGATAATATATATCATTATGTCCAAACAGGGCGAGACTCTGAATGTATTAACAGAGCTATGGAATACCAGAAAGTGGAGATACAGGGGGAACTGTTACGTTTCCTCATAAATTGCGTAATCAGAAATCAAGACCGACCGGGGGTAGATCCGGAAATAATGCAAACTCTTACCAGATGGAGCCAGAATATATCAGAAGGGAGACATGATAGGCAAAAATGTATAATAGCCATGTGCAGAAAGATCCGTAAAGAAATAGAACGCCTACACGAAGAAAGATTAACGGTAGACCAGTTTGAACAAAACGAGGAGGAAGAAGGATCAGGACCGTCCACAGGACAGTCAGAAACCATAGCCTATGTAGGTAGAGGAAGATCTTGTAATAGTACTAGATATTTCACTGACCCGATACGTCCGATATGTCCAGATAATAACAGGAATTTCCAAACACCTATAATAAATATGAGATCCCCCGAGCATTCGTTCCAAGCCGCTGACAAATTACTGCGAGAACGAAGGGGTTATCATTTTCTCGATTCTATGGATGAACAAGAATTAGCCAGGTCAGCCGTTCATTGGGTTGACAGTCCCGGAAAGTATGATGATGATACAATAGTACACACATTTTTGAACCTCACCCCAGATGAACAGCGTTTAGCTGGGATTTATATGATTCAACAACTTCTTATACTATATAAAAGCCAACATTCAGATCCTGGTCCCCTACCTGATATATTGACTGAATTACTCACGAGTAAATGGAAAGGTTCAGGTACTAAGTTGATTAAGGAAATACTAGAATCTAGAAAACAGTACATTCTTTTTGTATGTCCAGAACATGTTTCATTGCCCATCAAGGAAAGACCGATGTATTACATGGATAGACAGAATCCCTTACGAGAAGTACACCCAATAAAGGGCGAGGATAATCAGTTTAAACGTGTATATGTATATACGCCCATATCGAAAATAGAATTGTTAGAAATGAAGAAAGTGGTACCCAGTCATGACAAAGACCCAGCGGGTTTCCACCGAGAAATTAAAGATATGTTACTCATGGGAGAGTATACCTATCCCGACATTATGACAATATTAAAGGTATTAATGCCTGCTGGCATTTATGAAAAACTCAAGGAAAAAGAGTGGGAGGTAGGAGACCAAAAGATAGATTGGGCAGCATTAGAAAATGAAGAAAAGGCCCGAGGTCCAGGTTCGGGGCTTGGGGACAAAACTAAAGCACTGCCAGGTTTACTAGTACAGGTACTGCCACGTTTATTAACTACGAAAAAGGAAGACTGGGGTGCAATCTCAGCCTGTAAACAAAAGCAAGATGAAGACACTAGCGATTTCTATGCCCGATTCGAAAAATGTTTTGGTATAAATAGTGGTATAAAAGCAAGTAGCGAGTCATACCCACATCTGTTTGTGACAAAATTAGTTGAAAATTCTTTGCCCCAAGTGAAGAATAGAATATTAAAATTCGAGAGTACATGGCAAGGTAATACGCCATCACAAATGTTACAAATGTTACAGTACCATTACAATAGGATTAGAGAGGAACAAGAACATGAACAAAGACGCATGAAAGACACAAAGATGAAAATGCTAGTCTCTCAGACAGTTCCAGCTGAAGGACATAAAAAGGGTACGACACATTCCGGTGATTCGACAGGACCTGTAAAAGGGACATGCAATTACTGTAAAAGGCCAGGTCATTACGTACACGATTGTCCAGTTTTAAAACATAATATCGCTATAGGTAATACAAAAGAAAGACCACGGCCACCCAGACAGGATCAGAATGAACAAGGAGCACCGCAGCATGCACAGGCCATGCCAGCTCCACAACAGTCTATACAGTTTGTGCCAGCCGCACCAGCATTGCCAGCTGCTGCCACACAAACCACGACACGACAGCTGTACCAGACCGCACAGTATGACTATACTGATTATCAACGATACGCATGAACCAGCCTAGAGAGGGAAGTTGACTTACCCCTTATCGAGGTCCCTGTAGACCAAGAAGGACCTTATGTACATAGTGAATTATTAGGCCAAGATAGAAAATTTTTACTCGATACAGGGGCAAGTCGAACAACCATAAAACGTAGTGAAGTTCCAGGGGCACCCCTCTCAGGCTCACAGAATATTTCCCTTGGTTTTTCAGGAAAACCTATTGTTAATGAAGTATCACAGCCCCTTCCACTTACGATAGGACCCTTGACCAGAACTACAGATTTATTGCTTACTAAATCATGTCCAGAAAACTTGTTAGGAATAAAAACACTGAAAGCTCTAGGAGCTATAATATGTTGTTCTCCGGAAGGAGTAAGATTGTTTTTACGTGATTTCAAAGGTCATTATGTGTCTCGAGATATGGATTCCCGACTGCAGACTTTACCCACACATTTATGGGCACAAGGCCCTACAGATGTTGGTTGCATGAACATTACACCCTATCGAGTCACACTAAAGGCAGGAGTGGTACTACCACGAATGCGACAATACAAGTTACCCCCAGATGCTGTAATGGCTTTACTGCAAATCATTGACGAACTTATCGGCCAAGGAGTGGTTGTGGAGACCGACTCCAATGTATGTAATTCACCGATAATTCCGATTCTTAAACGAACTGATCCGAAGGCTCCCCCAGTATATCGATTGGTAATTGATCTGCGCGAATTAAATAAATGTATTGTACCACAATACCCCGTAGTTCCAGACATCTCTTCATTACTGACAGCTATTGATTCCGAAGCAACATTCTTTACTGTAATTGATCTCAAGAATGCCTTTTTCAGCGTCCCAATAGATCCGGAAAGCCAATATTTGTTCGGATTTAGTTTAAATGGACGTAGCTTTAAATTCACACGCGCACCTCAAGGATTTACAGAAAGCCCCAGCATCTATAGCCAAGCACTGAAACGAGAACTCGACAGTATCCACATGCCAGTTAACACTGCTTTGCTTCAATATGTCGATGATCTGCTGATCACCGCTCGAAGCGAACCTGAATGTGAAAAAGCATCACTGACGGTTTTACAATTTCTAGCCGAAAAGGGGCACAAGGTGTCCCCTTCTAAGCTGCAATTCTGTGTCCAGCGAGTTATTTACCTTGGTCACTCGCTGTCCAAGGAGGGAAGGCAGCTTACACCAGATCGTATTCAGTTAATAGCTAATATGCCAATACCCAAGACACAAAAGGAGGTGCGGGCTTTCATAGGCCTCACTTCATATTGTAGACAGTGGATCCCTCAGTATGCATTTCTAGCAAAACCACTCATTCAATTAACAACACAGGAGGCAGCCACATCGACTGTTCTCCCTTGGACTCGGGAACACACACTAGCTTTTGAAAGCCTAAAGAAAGCTTTATGTCAAGCACCTGTTTTAGCAACACCATGTTACAGAAAACATTTTACACTCTTTGTTACAGAACGAGAAGGTACTGCCTTGTCAGTACTCACACAGGAACAAGCAGGATCACACAAACCGTGTGCTTATTTTTCTAGTACATTAGATCTCGTAGCTCAGGCTCTGCCTGCGTGCCTGAAATCAGTGGCAGCGACAGCTTTAGCAATCAGACAAAGCGATGCCATAGTGTTAGGACATCCATTGACAGTACAAGTACCACACGCCGTAGAGGTTCTTGTGAATCGAACGCAAACACAACACTTGACTATAGCACGACTTACAGGGTGTGAACTAACATTGTTTCAGCCACATATAGAAATCAGACGTTGTAACACATTGAATCCTGCCACACTTTTACCTATAAATGGAACAGACCCATTAGCCCACGATTGTATTGATGTTATTACAATCACGACGAAACCCAGACAAGACTTGACAGATGTTCCATTGTCAGATCCAGACCTGACGTTGTATGTAGATGGTTCATGTATGAGAACAAATACAGGAGAGTTAGTGGCCGCTTACGCAGTCACCACAGACACTGAAATTATTGAAACCAAGTGTATAAATACCTTGTCCGCTCAAGCAGCAGAGCTCGTCGCTCTGACACAGGCCTGTATTCAAGCCACAAATAAAAAAGTCAACATATACACTGATTCACGTTATGCATTCGGAGTTGTACATGACTTCGGCGTGCTGTGGCGAGAGAGAGGTTATTTAACTTCTCACGGTGCCCACATTCAGCACGGACCCCTCATTCATGCCTTACTAGATGCAATACATTTGCCCATTGCAATATCGATTATGAAATGTAAAGCTCATACGAAAATTACTGATATCATTTCTCAAGGCAATGATCTAGCTGACAGAACAGCTAAACAGACTGCTCAAACTCAAACATCCGACATGACAAAGACAATAGTCCAGACACCAACACATTGTATGATGGTTAAGGATCCCGCTCTTGATGTAATTGACATACAGACACATGCTACTCCAGACGAAATAAGGAAATGGACTGAATTAGGAGGGATCCAAACGGATCAAGGATGGATGACGAAGGAAAAATCTGTGTGGTTCCTTCCTGATTCAATGGTCCAAGTCATTATTAACACTGTCCATAGTCCAGCGCATCTAGGAGAGAAAGCTATGCTAGACAGCATTCAACATATTTGGTTCAACAAGCATTTACGAGCAGCAGCGAAACAAAAAGTTCGTACCTGTATGATATGTTGTCAGTTCAACCCAGGAAAAAGTATTCCCGTAGAGCAGGGTGGATTTCAGCCTCCTGATCACCCTTTTGAAATTCTCCAGATGGATTATATCCAGATGGAACGATGTCGAGGATTCAAATATGTTCTCGTAGTGGTTTGTGCTCTTTCCCGTTGGACGGAGGCATACCCGGTTTCAGATTACACTGCCCCGACTACTGCCAAACAGTTAGTTCGAGAATTCTTCCCACGATACGGTTTACCACGTGCTGTCTACTCAGATAACGGCCAGCCGTTCTCATCCGAATTAATGAAACACGTTTCACTTTTGCTAGGATATCAGTGGAAGTTTCATTGTGTCCGACACCCCGAGGCAGCAGGTCTCGTGGAACGACATAATCAAACTTTGAAAATCAGATTGTCCAAAATATGCAGGGAGAAAGGTGTCGACTGGGTAGTAGCATTACCAGTTGCACTCTTTTACATGAGAATGGTAGCACACTCTCGAACAGGGCTATCCCCGTATGAGGTGATCTTTGGCAGACCACCAAATATGTGGGGGACGCCTATACCACGTAAAATAACTGATATTGACTGTAATATGCTGACAGATTACTTGGCTTCCTTGATGTCTGCACTACAATCTTGTCGTTCACAGGTAGCTGCAGCTTTTCCTAACAACACTGAAGTGAAACCCCATGACGTAATTCCGGGGGATCTCGTTTTGGTGAGAAACTTCGATCGAAAGACTCAGCTGGATCCTAGGTGGAGGTCGCCTCAGCTCGTGTTATTAACGACGAGGACAGCCGTGAAGATCGAAGGCAGGAAAGGCTGGATTCATTCAAGTCATATCAAGAAATTTTATGGACTACCATCAGATATAAAAACTACACCTTGTGTGTCTTCACCCATTGACTCAAAACTTCCTTTTGTTGAAAAAAGTAATGCCGAACATTATAAACTAAAGCTCAGATCCAATCAGTCAAGCAATTTGATTGTTTAAGTCCTCTCCGAGGTGAAGCGGTTGAATTGTCTCTGACATGTATCCCTTGGACCTGAATAGAGAATACACCCGAAAAATGCTGAAACGACAGGCGTACTGTAAATCACTGCGTAGTCATTGTACAGTGACGTTATTAATTTCGTTTTTCCTTAGTCTTTTAATAATTACTGCAAGTATATTGTTGCACCTATATGATCCTATTTCTAGACATGCTTATAATATTACTGCTGAACATTCTTTTAGTGAACTACCCCCGCATGAATTGTCATACAGATTTGCGCTGCGCAATAACACTTTTATTAATATGTTACATCATTCCCATCAGGTTAGCAATGCTACGAATTGTTGGATATGTGGCCGACTCCCTCCCTATCAGAACTATAAAGGAATTCTACCTCTTTTTCCATACCCGTTCACACACAACGGCTCCTGTGGAGCATGGCTTAGTTTAATTAATTCCCAAGATTCGAACTCTGCGGTTTATCAAGACAATGGGGTATGGGGAAATCTGAACTTAGTTTTACTTAAGGTCTGCCACCCCAACAAGGAGGGACTTCCCAAAAGAACAGGAACTGATCTAGAAAATGAAGTATATGGATTAGGTAACTTTACGCTCAATCTCCTGATCTTGAATGTCGAATCCGAAGCTAATCCAAGTTTGCCCGCCATGTCAGTATTTCCAGTAAAAGGTGAATTATGTGTAAAAAAGAATGGTTCCATACATATGGGCCATAGTAGATGCACCACTGTAATAGAATTCAGTGATCAAGGCAGGTCGACATTTAGAGCTTCCCGCCATTCCTATTTTTTATGTGGTCAGACGGCATATGTACGTTTGCCTCTAGATTGGGATGGTACTTGCTACATTGGATTCCTTTTGCCACCTGTTTTTCTAGCTCCTCCTGATTATCACAGAAATACTCATTTAGTACACAATAGAGAAAGGAGAGATCTCCCAATAGTCGACTACACTGAAACAGCATGGGAAAAATACACAGATTTCAATAAAGGTCTCTTTCCCTATATAGGTACCGTTACTAATAGTAAGCTGATACGTAGATTGACTAGAACCCTTGAAGCAGTAGTGAACGAAACTATTTCCGTCTTAGGCAATTTAACAGAAGAACAGTCTGCTATGCGGATTGTTGTGCTTCAAAATCGTCTTGTCCTTGACGTCATCCTGGCCGATAGGGGCGGAGCTTGTAGGGTCATCGGATCAAGCTGTTGCATTTTCATACCAGAAAATTCGCCATCTGTATATAAAGCTATAACGCGCCTTCATAAGATTGTAAGCCAGATACACCAGAATCCAGGCACCTGGACTTGGTCCGGTTGGTTTTGGAGCGTGTTATCAGCCTGGGGATGGAGAGTTCTATCCTTCCTAGGTATTGGCCTTCTCATACTATTCAGTTGCTGCTTATGCCTGCAATGTGGACCAGCGATTTGTGGTCTGTGTGCCACATCGTGCATTCCACATCAAGATTTTCATTCAAGATCCCGGAAAAAGAAAGAAGAACAAATGATGCTATATGAACAGATCAATGGATTAATGAAGATTGATATCTCTTGACGGGCAAGTAGGGGACAAGGAGGGAATGTGGAAATATGGATTTTTCTGGTCAGTTATGTCCCCTATCTTGGACCCCAACGGTTCTATGTGCATGTTACAAGTACATGTATGTTCCCTCCAGTTCCAGTTATGAAGACGCAAATACATGTGCGTCCACCGTTAACATGTCCTCTTTCAGATCCGCCATGAATGGGCCGGATATTTCATTCCTAAATACGAAAGGCCACCGCCTTTATATGGTTCACTTATGCCATTTTACAGTCCAGACAAGTAGGCCCTGATTCTGCCATCAAGCTTTTCTTGCTTTCTGTCTCTGAAGCTCCAGTCCGAGCCTGCATCTGTGACCATGAACTTTGTCTCATCCTCTGCGCGGCTCACGATGCCTGACATCAGCTTGCTGCCTGCCAAGAACTGTATTTCACCTTCGGAAATTATCTGCTCCGCTCCCTGCCCAATGCATTCCTGTCTAGTAGCTTAAGTAAACATTCTGCCAGCTACCGAGCAAAGGCCCGGCTTCTCTGTCTTTATGCAAGTAATTCATAGCCCTGTTACCATGGAAGATTCCTGCCCTCGCATCTAGTGTAGACACTTAGACGCTTGTACACGCACTAACAGTCAGTATAGTCAGTATAGAATAAGATTCTACTCCAAGAAGGTCTCTTTTTTGGATAACATAGTTCTTTAAACATAGGATGTTAGATATGATTTGGGATTAGGTTGACTTGACCCTCCAGACATTTGTCGCCACATGTAGAGCTAAATGTCAAGTCCCCTTCACCCCCTAGCTGCACGTCAATCACACGTCATGCTGCTGCGCGCGCATTTCTGCCAAGTATTTCTGATGACATTGCGAAATTCTTTCATGTAACCACCCTCTTATGACATCACATCTGATGACGTTCTTTAAACATACCCAGTTACGCCTATCTTTGCCACATATGAATATATTATCTCCACTATCAATTGTTACGCCTCTTGTATTTGCTTCACTGTAATGCTTATTGTATAAAAGTAATTGATTGTCAATAACGTATGTACTTCACTTCCTGAACCTTCGTGGTGATGGAACCTGGAGCAACCGATTATAATCGACCATTGGAATAAAGCCCATTCCGAACCTCTAATATCACGGATTCTGCCTCTTATTTACTGAGCTATTTTATTATGTTTCTGTATCAAATTAGGTCCCGGTAATTAAATTATTTACCACAGACCTCACCTCTTCCCAACCTCCCCTTCTCTATCTTTCTGCCTCCCTACACTTTTGCCCTGACCTGTCTTTCTTACCTCTAATTTTGCCCATCGCTGCCTTTCTACCTTCTCCTAACCGCTCTTATTTTTCTTAACAGTGCCAGGGGGCACCCCTAGACAAAGACGTGTATTCCGTGAAAGAGGAGGAGCATGCCAAAGGCAAAATATTAACGACATATTATCAGGTATGATTAGGGCGACACCTAGCCAGGTTTCTAGCGGCATGACCGTTGTTTTAATTTAATGACCGGTACAAACATTTGGAAAATCGACTAAAGCCAGTACGTTTCCTCCTTATCACTACATACTTCAAAAAGCAAATATAAAAAGAAAGCTTTAAAATATGTTAAAGAGGTGCCTTAATGATCCCTGACTAGTAAGTAAAGTAAATAAAAACAGAAAAAGTTATGTTACAAATGAAAACAGATCACTTTATGTGACGTTCTATTTTAGGATCAAATAAATGCCTTTGCAGACTCCTAAAAAATTAACAAATGGCCGGTATTTTTCTTTCGAAAATGTGGCAACCCAAGATGTCAACCGATAGAATGGTAAACACATTCAGATCAGTGCTTTGATTTTCAATGTTGCTCAAACAAGCTAGTCGTGAAAAGGGATTTATTTCTGATTTCTAATATTCAGCAACTTCTGGCGGTGGCGATGCTGTACATTGCCCCCTGAGGATTAACGTTTGTACAGCACAGGAGATTGCCTGGCAGAGTACCCACCACAGGGAAGGGGTGGAGGCTGTGGAAAAACACATGGCGCCTCCAAAGCAGGTGGAGTCTGTGGCGCACCTGTGCAGGCTTCAGCCAAAAAGGCAGAAATTAAGATACAGAGATCCGAGCTAGGTATAGAGGGATGCGACCCTCAAAATGATCAAAATACCTACATTCATCGTTCGGGGCAGTGGGGCAGAGCCTGCACGTTCTTTTTTTTTTTTTTTTGGTAAAAAACAATTGAACATCTTAAGAGGTTCAGGCAGGCGGGCAACTAGAGCCAAATTTCGAGGGGGGGGGGGGGGGCTGAAAAACATTTCGGGGGGGGGGGGGCTAAGTCTTCGAGCCATAGGCAATTGTTTTTTACACACACTGCGAGTTACCTAAATAGCAAAGCACTGTTTCTTAAAATCTGGGCTTTTGGCATCATTATTTTTAAGAAACGGTGCTTTGCTATTTAGGTAACTCGCAGTGTGTGACTGGTTACACGTGCCTATTCACAGGTCAGTGGCACGCATCTGGCGTGAGTGACCACGTCTGTAAATATAAAGCACCATACATGATGGTCTTGAAGTGTTCCCCCTTACACACGGTTTTATTTACAGGATTAAACCTAATTCTACCTCCGGTGCATCTCATTGTGGACCACCAATGACTGCCCTAGCAGGCTTGTAGATGTTCAGGGTTACCTACTCCCAGCGGCCCAACTAGAGCCACATTTCAGGGAGGGCCAATACTTCCAGCATTGGGCAGAGCAAGAATTTCCAGAAGTGGGGTCCGAGCTATCCTTATAGCCAATTAGAGAATAACAAGTGACAAACTGTGCAGTTGAAACATATTGGACAAACTTGACAGTATAGCAAGGACGTTTTTGTAGATTTTACACTGTTCCTAGGCTACTCACAGTGCTCTTTAAAAAACAGATTGAGTGCACAGACAATTACATCTTGTGATCCTGGGAAAATTGCTTTATCTGAATTTGTCCTTGCATAATGTAACTGGTGCTCATGCAAAGTGCCTTAATACCTTCGGGTGGAGTTCGAGCTGTATAAAACTGCAGAAAAAACAAAACCTAAGGTTACATTTCAGAAAATGCATCTCACACTGTGGCAGCAAAAGGAATTTGCAAACGAATAGGCAGAGTGGAGAGGCAGGGGCTCTAGGACCTGGTGGAAAAACAAAGAAGCCTTGGTATCAAGTAAATGGTCTTTTAAAGACCTGGGAAATACTCAGGTGCTGCTGGGCTGCGATAGACGCCAGACCAGCCAGCCCACAGCAGCTCAAGAACTGTCTGTGTGTGTGTGTGTCCAGGAAGCTGTCTCTGCCTGGGCTGAGACACACAACGGGGGGGGGGGTGAAGCCCTTTGAGCCCTATGGGCGTTGTGCACCTGCCTACTCCCCACAAACAGCTTCTGTAGGGTTTGCAAAGGACTTCAGCATTGTAGCTACCTTCAATAAAGACAATACACATGAAGGTTACAGAGCTGGAAACAGAGGAACGCCCAAAACATCCCCACCAGTAAACGTTCCAGGAGGTGAGACAAGGATTGTACACACATTTTATTAGTGAGATCTCAAAAGAAGCACAATAAATAGGCATTTTTAGAGGGGGGGTCATCGTCAACATCAGCATTGTAATTGTGAGCCTGCCCTGGCTTCACAAGAACAATAACAGCCTTTTCCTATGTGGGCCAAGAATTCTCCCTGTGAGGTGAAAGATAGTTCCAACAGGTATAATACCCAATTATAAACCCCTAAATCTGATGCTGCAGGGGTCTTCCATCAAGAATATTGACAACAAAATCAGAAATCACCAAATACACAAGCATGGAATAACTCAAGAGATCTGCCACATACTTCTGGTCAAACAGAGGAATCTAATCTAGTCCACCACTGTAGCTCCCACCTACCTGCACACCATGGGGCCTATTCAAGAGAATGTCATGCAGTGCAGCGCAGCAAGTCACCTTGCTGCGCAGCACTGCGTGTCAAGGAAAGGTCAGGAATGCACTGTATTTAAGGTGATATGGTGCATGCCTGACGTTTCCCCTGTGATGGTGCCCTTTTGGCAGTCTAATGCCCACACACACACCCTTGAACCATCGTGCAAGGGTTCCTGTATTGCATGAATAGGGGGACCCCCTGTATTATATGGTATATTAGATAGGTGTATCACACCAAGGGTTTTTTGTTTTGAATGGGTTTGTTTTGAATGGTTTTTTTTGTTTTAAATGACATTCACAGGACTACCAGTTCTGGTAAATCTGGGAATGCGTCACAAACCATGGGAGGTGCTTGGGAACACCCGATCAACGCCCATGGAATGCCTTCCCCTGACAGAGTATGGCAACGCTATGATTTGCGCTACATTGCTTTACTGATTTATGGGGCCACGATAAGTGGCCTTGTGTGGCTTCATAAATCACATGTAACCAGCTCATAAATAGGCCCCAATTGCTTCGTCTTTACATCTCACAATGCTATTCAGATACAAGATGACAGTGAAAAAGTTCTCCACAGCAGAAACAAAGTGCGCCCCAGCAGATCTTCCTATCTCTTCTCCCTCCAACAATGTCGGCTCAGGAGTATAATTAGTAAGTGTGAGCCTATCTCCAACTAAAGAAAGTCTGTCTTTCTTTGCCATGCACTACTAATGAATGGATGAATGAATAGGTCACTGTAAAACTCGACAGCGACCCAAAACGGACTTACTGGAGCTCCAGTAAGTAGCATGAGGCACAATGAGAATGTGAGAGTATTAGTTAAGCAGATCTAAAAAGCCAGGTTTTCAATTGTTTTTATGCAAATCTTGTTGTCAGTGCTATGTAAAGTGTTATGTAAAGCAACAGGTGGATAATTCCAAAGTTTTGCAACAAAGAGTGAGAAGGAACGTCAACCTTTCCTCATGCGCTTGTTCTTAGGAATTTGTAACAGTCGTGCATAAGACGATCTCAAATCCCTGATGATACAATAATGTTTTACACATTCAGTAAGATTCTCGGGACCTATTACATGAATCTTCTTGCTCTCTGGGAGCCAGTGTAGGGAACTGAGATGTGATATGTTGATGATGTGAGATCTTTAAAACCAGCCTGGCTGTGGGTTTTTTCACCAGTTGAAGCCAAAAAAGCAAACACTGAGGAAGACCAAGATAAAGTGAGTGAGGATAATCCAGTTTTTTGCACAGAGACAAGAAAAATGTCCAAACTATTTTTTAAAGAGTGTAACAGAAAAGCAGATGCCTGCTGTGGACTGTATGGGGCGGCTGGATTACTCAGTGTCAAACTTGGCACCCATAATTCACACTGTGCTAATGGGGTAAGAGAATCTCCCATTTCTTTAGGTCACCAATCAGGTGACCAAATGGATTGAGGGCCACCAAAGATCAAAATGATGTTTTTTTTAGTATAATTTCAGACAGCTGTTTTTCATCCATTGAGCAACCTGAGTGAGGCATTACTTAAAGGCTTCCTGAGAAATGGCAGGATTTTTATCAATAGGGAACATCAGTTGTGCATCGTAAGCAAACAAAGCCACCTTAAGAGCATAGGACAGATTAATTAGTGCTGAAGGGGGCCATATAGACATTAATAACATTGGGCTCCATGAAGGGCCCTGTGGCACTCCATAGTTTAGCTCTTTAGAGTTTGACATAAAGAAAGAGATCGTGATTGATTGGCTTATGTTAAAAAGGAAAGATCTTATCCAGCTGAGGGCAGCCCATCGGCCCCCACACGTGCAAGTTGTGAATGCAGGATAGAGTGTGACACTATGTTGAATGTTGTGGAGTGCACAACAGTACTAGAGCCGCAGAGTGACCTTGATTCAAGCCGAGCGTGCTAAATTGGGAAACTTAAAAACAGTGTTGATCCTGTACTGTCATTTGGATGAAAACAGGAAAGGGTGAAATGCAGACGCCTGTGCTGTTCTAGATAGTTGGACAGCTGACAGTTGACTGACCTTTCAATCATCCTTGAAGCTGCTGTAGGAAAGATATTGGATGATAATTTGATAGGATGTTAGGATCCATCAATGTTTTTGTTGGCAGTGGTAAAGCATAGGCATGCTTCCAGCAGCCAGAAACAGTCCCGGTCTCCATTGATTAACTAAACAGCATGTTAAGCTTCGGGTTGGTGATCTTCAGCGCCTTCTTAGGCCCTCTTGGGAGGCCAGGGCCAGACAAGGAGCTGAACATACACCTAAGCAATGCTTGGGCTGAGTCCGCCAGTGAGATGATGTTACATCCATACACATGCAGTGCATAAGGAGAGATACCTGGCTCTGTAATAGGCAAAGTATCTATATTTCCTGGAGGAACTAAAAATGATCCAGGTACATTTTCTCTATCTCGCCATGAATGAACTCAGACAAGTATTCACAGAGGTTTAAGAAAGGAGAAATGCAGGGGATTAACTGCGAGGAATTAAGTGAGATTGAACAATTTTGATGGTTTCCTTAGAGCCAGTAGGGGTCTCATTAATTTCTGCATATAAAAGTCTGCTTGTGACTTCCTGATGAATGTATAATACTTTTTAATGCCATCTTGAAGTATTATGGGAAAGGAGGTCATTACTTCTCGGTTTTTTTCCCTGTCTTTTTCACTTGCTTCTTTCTTCCTGCAAGGCCTGTGAAAACTATGGGGACGAAATGGAGCAGCGACCTGAATCATTTACTTTAGCGGGGCTAAGTAATTCAGAACTGATGAGAGCTGATTATTGAAATAGTTGGCATTATCTTCAAAAGAGCCTTCCAGAGAGGGAGGGAGGATGTAGTTGACATTTTAATAAAGGACTGTCCACAAATCTTGCACCAAGCCCGAGACAGCTTAATGTTCAAGTAGGTGGCTGGGAAGCAGCCTTCCCAAGCTTGGAGAGTGAGAAGAATGTCTAGCCTCTGATTGGAATCTATGAAAAGTCCTTTATGTCTCACTGTTTTGTTTTCTCATGACCACATTCTGTAGCAAGCTATTAGGCAAGATTGGTATTTAGACTCTAAAATGTGTGATTTATTGACTCTGTCCTGCCAGCTTGCCTGAGGTCAAGGGCATTTAGATCTTCATTTAAGATGGCAACATTCATCATCGTACAGATCCTTCGTGCCCCCTGCCACAGAGCAATTTCAAATGTATATATATACTTTTTATTTATTAGTAATCTATGAAGTAGTTGTGGGTTGTTGGGTTTAGGAATAAGGTGGGAATCGAATTCAATTATAATTTACTTATTTTTAATAATAATAATTTTCTAAATATGAATAAAATATGTAATTAGTTATTAATTATTTAAATGTCTTTATTGTTTATTTTTAATGTAATTCATTTAGGGTTAATTTGTTAATTTGAAAGTACATTTTATATTTTATAGTTTAATTGCTAATAGAATATTTTGGGAGTAGGTTGTTGGATTTTTAGGGCAACGGTGTGAATATTTGTGTTTAAATTAATATGATATGTTTGTTTAATATTTAATTGATGATTATATATGTTCAGTTTTTAATTTTATATTTATTGTGTATATTATTGTTTAATTTGATTTATTATTTTATTGATAGGTATATTTAGCAATACATTTGTCAAATGTATGTTATACTTATTATACTATTGTTTTTAAATTAATTTGTTTTATTTAAGTAATATTTAAATTGTATCACTGTTTTTTAATGTAATTTATTATGTGGTTTTATTACGTAGTAGAAAGGGAAGTGAATTATTTAAATTAATTTTAGATATTTAATTTGATAATTTACTTTGTGTTTGTTATTACAATTTCCATTTTTTAAAATTAATATACTATATATATGTATATATATATATTATTGTGAATATGTTTAATCATTTTCTGTAGAGTAGCTTTTTTTTTTTTTAATGATTATGAGTTAGGATGGTATATGTATCTCATCTGAAGACCAACACTTGCCCTACTGTAGATGAGACTGGATTGGGAATATTAAATCTAACTCCTCTGAAGTCCAACACTTTCCCTCCTCTTGCTTGCATTGGAGTGAGAATAGTAAACCTAACCATCCCAAGTCCAAAACTTTGACTACCATTGGTTGGATTGGAGTGGTAATAGTAAATCTAACCTCTTCAAAGTCCAGCACTTTCCCTTCTGTTGCTTAGACTGCAGTGGTCATATTAAATCTAACCTCTCTTACGGCCATCAATTTCCATAATGTTGTATGGACAGAAGTGGAAATAGTAAATCTCACTTCTCAGTAGACACTTTACCTGCTTTTGCTTAATATGGAGTAAGAATAGTAAATGTAATATGCGCATGGTGTATCATTTTTCGTATTTTTGTTTAAATTAGAGTTATACTAGATATGTTTGCTACTGTTTCACTATTTATCACTTTTATATAATTTTATTTTAAAAAGCGTCGTTTTTATTAAAAATTATTTTTATGTTATGTATTAATGTAATTGTTATATTTGTTTATATGTGCTTTTTAATTGCATTAGTTTAATTTATCTCAATATTTATGTATTTTTTAATTGTTAAAATATTTGCTTACATTTTTTCAAATATCTGCATATATATTGTATTAATGTACTTAGGATAAAATATTAATTTTTAGTATTTGTATATTTTTTTTAGATATGTTTTTATTAGCATTTTTCTGACAAGCTTCCGACATTGCTTATATCCAGGTATTATCAGTTTGACAACTTATACATCTTCAATATACTCCCCTATTACAGCCATTCCTTTATTACCTCATAACTATCATACATTCCATCTCTGGATATTTTTCTTCACCAGTGTATTTGTTCTATAATGCTGTTCATTGATTCTTTCTTTTCTTAATACAATTACTTATTTGTTTTGCCATAAGGAGCTATTAATGTGTACATCTACTAGATCCATATCTTGTTTATGAAAACATTTCTGAATTCTTGGGTGACTATGTGACGTAAAAGTGTTCAGTGGTGTTCTACATATATCCTTCATTCTCTGTTTTGGAGTATAAGCAGATTGGTTAGGGGGCTTGTGGGTGAGAGAATCTATTCCTTTCAGTATTCAATCCCCTCCAGAAGAACCACTATCTCCATCCATACTCTCTTCTGTGACTAACTGGTCATTATTTTGTTCATCTTTCCTGCCCGCCAAGCCCTCAAGATTCTGTCCAAAGCTCAGTGATAGGATGTTTGCAAATCCCCTTCGCCTCTTCCCGTTGTATGGCCCTTTCCTCCGTCTTGGCCCAATCATCTACTATCTTTTCCCATACCATCACTAATGGACCTGTCTGTGTTTTCCAGCTCCTATCGATTTGCCTACGTGCCAGAATCAGGGTTAGATCTACAAAGCGGGAGCCCACCCGTTTACCTTTCGGCCGGGGGAACAGCCCCAAAAGACATATCTCTACCGTGGATGTAAGCTGCCACCCTAGAGTGGCATTAACTTGCACCAGATTCTGCCTCCCAGAATCCCTGCAACAGTGCACACCCCCATGTCATGTGTATAAACCCTACGTCTAGTTGAGCACATCTAGGGTATCCTCAGGTCCCCCCGTGCATGAAACTTAATCTGTAGGCCGTCAAATAAACCCAATGCACGTAGATAAATTGAATACGTTTTAATGCCGTGTTCCTGGATATTTGTCTCGGGCTTCTCAGCACCTGAGATTATTCCTTGTCCTGCAGGTCCCGCCCCACCGCTTTGTTCCATATTGCCCTTAACCATTCCAGGGGGGTTTTCACCGCACCAATCAGCGCCCTATAGTGCCATTTCACCAGGTGCCTAGCAGATCCTAGTGTTACCAACACTTGTAATGTTTCGTGAGTGTGTGGTTCTAGGCGAGCACTGCCTCATAAGTCCTTAATTGTTTTAGTTACTGCATGATAGGTGAGGAATTGGCCACTCGCAAGATCGTACCTCATCAGGAAGTCCTCCAGCGGGATCTTCATCTCATCTTGAATATTACTTGTATATGTTAATTTAAATTTTTTAATCAAATTAGATCAATTTGACTGTTGCACATATATTAATATTTAAGTTTGCGTTATGGTAAATATTTTACCTTTGATGTATTTGAAACATTGTTTCAATATTGTTATTGATTTTATCTATTTCGGTATTGTTTGGACCACTGTCTGTCCTAGCAACACAGACTGTTTGCAAATACACACTAGGCTCTGCCCAAGAAACAGAGCTATCTATCCATTTAGGATCACAAACGTTTATCTATTCATTAAAATTCATATTTGTCCATCAAGTCATATGTGCAGCTCTCTAGTCTCAGAAGCAAAGACTGCAAGCCTGGGAGCAGTGCTTGTGTCCATCCATTAAATCCTGACCACATACAGGTTAAACAAACACAAACAGTTAACAGCAAGAACGGTACAATGAGAGCCAGAAAGATGTAAGTGAGTCAGGAATTAGATAACCAGAAGAGCCCTAGAGCCAAGGGATGGACCGGCGAGCTAGGAGAGTAAGCAGGAGAGAGGCAAGAAAGGACTAAAAGAACCGTAGAGAGCAATAAAAGTATTAGAGGTGAATGGAGCCAGAAAACACAAAGGCAGTAGCAGAACATGAGGGCGGTGGAGACAGTAAGGACATCAGTGAAAGAGATAAGAAGTCAATGGTGAGGAACATCCACCATCCCCACAATGGGCAATGATAGGGCGAGAGGGACCTATGTGGAGTATGGTACCATAAGGCCGCTCATCTTTGCTGATCCTTGGGCCAAGCGAGACAAGCAGAATGGATCCATGGTGAGCCACCGTAGAATGGACTCTCCGTGGTTCTGCCCACTGCCCCAGGAGGTGCCTAGGCTGGCACTCACCTCATGCTCTGATGACAACGTAGCATGGCGAGGAGCGGACTGCAGTCCAGAGGGTCCTAGAACTATTTCACACAAGCGTAGTGCATGAAATGGAAAAATAAAAGTGCAAGTACTCACAGTGCCCGTGTACCCGTGTCCTGCTGTATAGCACTGGCACTCTCCCATTAAAAGTATGGAACCTCTACCGAGAAGTGCAGATACTCTCACTTTCAAATGAAAGAAGTGCATGTCCTCAGTCCCTGACAGAACAGGTGCATTCATAGTCCTGTGCATGAGCGGCTCACCCAGGAGTCTCCGGGGTTGGGCAAGGCACATCATCCCCCAGTGCATTCCAAGACACCCCAAGATGGAGGCTCCCTGACAAGCACTCTACTGGAGTGTGTCACACACACGGAACAGAGGGAGAGGAGTGAGGGGGGGGTGTAGAGACAGACAGAAGTGTGACACGCTGGGATGTGCAGCGCTCTAGTGTCACCAATAACCAAAAGAAACCGAGGTGCACCGATGGGCTCTCAAACCCTAGAGGAAAACATGAGAACTAAGAAGGAGAAAGAGAATATGAGCCGCAGATGGAGGGGGAGACAAGAACGACTTGGACAGCATGGACTAAATAAATGTAACTGTGGGAGGAAGACAGCCAATTGACAGAGAGCAAAAGAGGGGACAGGAGCTACATATGAGAGAAAAGAGGAACTAGAACCCGGAGTAAGTGTAACAGGTGGGGGGAGAGACTGTGATTTGAGAAATGGGGACGTGGAAGCAAGAGCAGCAGAGGGATGAAACACCCAGGTAATCATGTACAGAGTGACGAAAAAGCGCATGATCGCGGGTGAAAGAGGAAGCCAGAAACATGAAAGACAATAACGAATGAGAGCAGCTGAGGGCAAGAGCGTCGAAACAACACGAGGACAGGCACGAATGACAGCAAAAGAAGGGAAACAGTCACAGGAAATAGACAACGCGAAGAAAGGTAAAAAAAATGGAAAAATGGGAGACATACGAATGAGAGTAACAGAGGAAAATAAGAGCAATCTAAGGAGAAAACGAGAGCAGAGAGAGAGGAATTAGAGAGGCTGAGGAAGAAATATAAACGTGAAATGAAATAGAAAACGAAGAGTGAGAGCTTCAAAAGGAAGAAAAGAGCAGGGAACCTGAAGGGGTGAAGGGATAGAAGGGACAGAGGGAGGTAAAGAGCCGGGATCCACGAAGCAGACCACGGAATGAGAGCTGTCGGTGGGAACTGAAGGGTACTGCATGCGGTGGGAGGTACCTCTCGGGAGCTCTCTACGCTCAGTCCTGATGCTGCTGCCTGAGTCCCTCTGAATTCACAGCCAGTGATCCGGCTGCGTGCCTGCATTGGGCTCGCGGGTGGGTTTGACTGCCGGAGTCCGCTCGGCTCCTGCACCCCGGGATCTTTGCACAGCTCGGTCTGCCTCTCCCGGCTCCATCCACTGGATGTCAACTCAGCCTCCCGGAGCAGCGGAGTGGATGCTGCTCATTGGCTCCCAGACATTGGTCCTGCCCACGTCATCCCTCCTCCCCCCAGCCTCTTCTTACCCAAAACGTGCTCGTTTCTGTGTGCGCAGCTTCTGCTCTCTTGGCTTTCCACAGCATCGTCCTGCTCTAGCTCTCGTCTCCACAGCCGCTGCCTGTTCCCTTCTGCAGATCTGCACCGCCTCCACTACCTGCCTCCGTCCAGTACTCTTTACCTGCTTCCGTTCACACGCACACACACAAAGATAACTTCAGTGATGGCAGACATTCTGCTAAATGTGTGCAGGTGGTGGGCACTAGGCTGGCACAATGTTTGTGGATGGGAACTTTAACCCACAGCAAAAGAGACAAAGGCATTAATAAGAAAAATAAAAAGGAATAGGAAAGAGCATGAGAAAGGAAGGAAGGAGAAAGCAGCGAAGAAAAGAACCCCCGGTCGCGAGAGAGAGAAACAGGAAGTGTATGTTGGCGAAGAAATGAGAATGAGGTGGGCTCCTACGAATATCTGAGGATTGCTGGGTGGACAGAATTCTAGCAGCAGCGAGAAGCCTGTTTTCTGCAGGCAGTCATGATACGGGCAAGCACGCTGTGAGCCAAGACCTTGTACCCTTAATTATGCATGTGGGTAACCCCTAAAGCCTCCTCTGAGTAATCTTGAAGATAAGGGAGCCCTCCCAGGAGGCTGTTACAGCCACAGAAATCAGAGTCCTTCCATTATTCATCACAAGCAAAACAAAATGAAGGCATGCATATTTTAAAAGCTAACCAAACAGTGCAGAAAGAGTTCAGCGTGTTATTCACGAGGGGATCCCGCCTCATAATGCGCACGAGATAATATATTATATATACATGAATGTATAGACCGTTCCCATAATGAGCTGTCCAAATGTGAAACAAGGAATTGCTTTCAGATAGTGAGAGAAAACTGCGAAGCATTATCTTGGCTGAGTTCAGAGAAGTCTGGGCGGTACCATCCCTTCTGGTGGATCCCGATCGGCAGGTTAGGACCTCATGACGCAGGTGAGCACCCCCACCTTTGATCTGCTTGAATCTGCCCTGCAGTGAAGGAGGCCCTGCTCATGCTGTTTGGATAGTATAGATACCTCTGATACCCAAAAACTCGGAGCCTCTCCAATATGCCTCCTCTGACCAGAATGCCAAGTGCGATGTTAACAGGAGAAGGTTACATTTGTCCATGCTCAGAGGGGGAGGCATACTTTAAGGAATCCTAGTTCCATGCAGGAGGTGCTCATCCAGTCAAGATTTTTTCCTTTGCATTCTAGGATTTGTAATCCTATTGACTCCATTATGAAATCATCAATATAGGTTTTGGAATACAAAGGAAAAACCTGACCTGGATGAGCTGCTCACACATGGGCCTGGGTAACCCCGGGAGTTCTGCAAGAAAGAGGGTGTTTTTAGTGTATCACCATTCTGCAAATGAAATAAATGTGCTACCAGGTGCCATGCTGGCTTGCAAACTTAATGTAGCATTTCTCATTTATGATTGTTCAACTGCAAACAAATTGGTGAATACACCCTAAGAGTTTAATTAACATTGAAACATATTTCAGTAATTGCATAAAAATATGAGCGCAATCTGCAAAAATACAAGTACCCTAATGTGCCAGCTAGATAAGAAAAGAGGCCCCACTGGTCATTGTCTCTATGAATCCGCCCATTACCGAATTAAGAAAATAAAAAAGGCTTACTTTTAGTGAATCCACACTGCTATTTATAAACTCAACACTCTGGTTGTGAGGAATTTGTGATGGATTATTGCTTTTGTTCCCTATACCCACTGGGCGCAAACTAGTGTTCCAATATAATATAAGAATTATTATTTAGCAATTACATTTATATATATATATATATATATATATATATATATATATATATATATATATATATATATATATATATATATAATTCAAAAAATCATCCAAAGGCAGAGGCGCGCACAATGTCAGGCAGACTCCCGTTACAACAAGAGTCCTTTATTTAGCAGAAACCAGCAACACAGTGAATAATACCTTTAAAACTTCCCTACGCGTTTCGGAGCTCCTGCTCCTTGCTCACGGGAAACTTGCATTGCGGCGGATACGGAAGAGCATGTGTCCTTTAATTGGCCTTTATAACGCCCTCAAATGGGCTTCTTATTTCATGGGCTTTTGGGTCACGTAGTTCTCCCGTTGCAATATGACCCTGTATGGGTTCCGCCGTCAGCAAACTTTAGGTTAGACTCCCAATGGAGCCTTCAATGTGCGTGTTGGTTTCAATCCATGCCCCTGGCATCCTGTATAACGGATCTTGAAATCAAGGCCCACAGTCCACAAATCCATGTGGTGGCGCTGCCTCCCCGACCTGGACAGGCCGGAAAACGTCATCAGTGATGTCATCAGTGATGTAATTTGAGATGTCATCAGTGATGTCATGAGTGATGTCACTGACCATGTCATGAGTGATGTAATATGTGACGTCATCAGCAGTGGATTGCGGGCGCGCGAGTTATAGTTAGCTGAACTAACTATAACGGGGGAATTTCGGGGGAATTTCCAGGGTTTTTTACGAGCGAAATGTCCAGCTAACTATAACATGTGTGAAACCTATGTTTTTTTCAGTGAATTTGCAAGGTTTTTTAAATGCTAATACCTAACTATAACGTGTGTGAAACCTATGGTTTTTTCAGTGAATTTGCAAGGTTTTTTAAATGCTAATTCCTAACTATAACGTGTGTGAAACCTATGTTTTTTTTAATGAATTTGCAAGGTTTTTTAAATCCAATTTTTTTTTTTAATTATTTTTTTTGAGATTTTTTTTAAAAACAATATGCTACCTATGTATATAATCATAGATTTACTGTATCCTGCAATATGGAATGGTTCACCTTTTTTTGCTGTTTACAGAATATATTGAATTTCACTGTAAATCGTGAAACTAATTGCATTCATCACTTAACAGCGGGCAAAAAAATTAACAATCCGAAAGATTGTTTAAAAAAAGCCCTGAATCTCTTCTCAGTAAAACATACCTTTATAGAAATGTAACATATTTAATAAAAACATAATCTAAAAACAATAACTATTTGCAATAAATATCGTCTGTAAATCTTGTTGCTTAAGCACATACACCAAAATAATATCTGTCAAAGAAGTCCACAAGAGAAATTTTTACCATGAGGCCAAATGGTAATTTTTAAATTCTTTTTTGATGAAATATCCAAAATGGTAATCCAATAAAATCGCAAAAATGATTTGTTCAGATGTTGCAATTTGTATCTAAAATTTTGGTTTCAGAAAAATTAAATAGGAATTTGGTAATTCTGCAGGCAAACGTTGCTTGAAAATCAATTGAAAATCATTACACAGTGTCCAGCCTTTTTCACATTTAAGATAAACTGTGTAATGACCAGAAGTTATAGATGGTCCATCATGGAAAATTATTGCAACTGCAACAAAAGTTTTTCCAGATATTGATAATTGATGTCCTGTAAACTTCTTTATTAAAGTGTCCAATTTTGAACCATCAGCTCTACAACGTTGCATCATTAAAATTACATACTGTCCATATTTCTTTAAAAATAACGTTGAAAACATGTCTGATTTACATTTAGAACATTTCATGTTGTGATTGGCATCTTTAACTAATTTACTAAAAGTCACTGATTTAGTCTCTGGTAATGTTAAATATATAAACCTTTCTGAATTAACATTAGAGCTGCATGTGTTGAAACAGTTTTCACAACGATGTTCCCATTTATAAGAGAAACCAAACATATTTTCTATTTCTACCCCTTCTTCTTCCAGTACCATAAGGATATACATCAAGAATTCCTGTGCATCTTGCTGGACATTTTGAGTAAACTGTGTACGTCCAGAACATACATCTAAAAGTTTTCTAACATTAGAAGCACTTTTTATTTTAGTTTTATCATTACTCAGCTTCTCATAAAGGAGACTCAGCAAAGAACAGAATCTTTTTTCATGATTTAGTATTATCTGCTCTTGCAAAAAATCAAGATAAAATACAACATTCAGCACTACATTAGCGTAGCAGTTGACACCAGAGCTATTTTCAAAATGACAACCAACAACTTCTTGAACATTGTCCTTTTTCTTTTTGCTTGCAATCACATCACTCTCCTTTTGTTTTCTCTTCTGTACATCCTCATTACAGATATTCTCAATTCTCCTTTTCCGAGAAACAACACGTTTTTCAAACACAGGATACTGACCTAAATGAGGAGCATAGGTTCTTCTTAATCTATTATACTCCTTTACACAATTTGCATCAGCACTAACTTTTGAGTCATCAAAGTCTATCATGAATAAACCAGATAATGTTTTCACTCGTGACAAAGCAACATATGCCATACCTTCTTTGAACACAGTAGAACCAATGTTTACAAAAGCACTATCTACAGTTAATCCTTGAGATTTGTGAATAGTTACAGCATATGCTAGAGAAAACGGAAACTGCTTCCTACGTACATATAAGTCTTTTACAAGCAAAAAACGGACTGAACAACGACTAATGTCTTTAACCTCTTCAATCTGATCAAATTTTATTTTTAAAAATTCAATCCCATCTTTATTCTGGTATTTCACAAAACCCACAACTTTACCCATAGCTCCATTCACTAAACCTTTTTCTACATCCAAATTTCTTCTTAAAAATACTGGACAGTTCATACAAACATAAAGATTTTTTTCTAATCCAGCTGTTTTCGAAATGTTCTTCTCTAGAGAATCCAATTTATTTTTCAATTTGCTTGTTAATGTAATAGTAATTCCTTCATGCTGAATTTTGTCCATTGCTTCCATTTTCTTAATCTCTTCCTTTTCCAATTTCAAAAGTTCCTCATTGAATATCGAGCATTCACGTAGTGTTGGCATTAAGCAGATTACAGTATTTTTTTCTGCAATGTTCTGATATATTTTCTCTGCAACTATTTCTTCACTTGGAAATAAATTATGTAGCAACCGACTCTGTAATGCTTTTCTGCCAACTTCTGTGAGTAGTCCAATTCTGATATCTTTCAGAATACTTGCATAATCTTCATCATTTGCTTGCCTCATATTGGTAGTGAGTTCTTTGTACTTAAAGAATGGCCAAATATTCGCATTACCAATACTTCCTAATGACTTCTTCGTGTCTTCATGTGTCACAGTATTAAACACTGGTTGTCCTTTAACTGGAGTGAGCTGCAGAAGATCCCCAAAAACTATAACATGTTTTCCACCAAATAACACGTCATAGTCTCTCTTTAGAATTTGCTGCATTCTTAAATGCACAAAGGCAAGCATTAAGTTTGATACCATGCTTACCTCATCAATAATGAGAACTTGCATCTTCTTCAACACTCTTGAAACTTCGAAGCATGCTTCTCCTGTTAGCTTGTGATATTCTATTTTGTTCTCATGCTCCACTGGTAACATTAGCAAGCGATGTAAGGTAATTCCTTTTATGTTATTTGCTGCTAACCCAGTTGGAGCAGTAACAACACAAGACAAAGTTGAATCTGTTTTTTGCTGTAGGTAGCTTCTGATGACTTTAATTAAGAAACGTTTTCCAGTTCCAGCTTGTCCACTCACATACATCCTGATTGGTTCAAATGATGTTCATGAGCACTCTTTCTTTTCATGTAGTAATCCATGATCAATTTTTTTTGTGACTTCTTCATAAATTTGTTGTTGTTCTTCATTCAGTTACTGTTCCAAATTTGGTAAGTCTATTAAATCTTCCTGAGCTTGATTCATAGCTGTTTCCACTTCAGTCATTGCTATTGCAGCTTCATTTTCTATGATTGGTTGTCCTAGGGGATCTTGACTGAGCGTTCCAGAACTTTGGCTGTCTTGAGAACTGTCTCTAGCTACTTCAGCTGCAATTGTAGCTTCCTGTTCAATTTCTTCATTTAACATTTGTACATAATTTGTGAAAGTACTGCATTCAATCATATCTTTACATGCATTAAAGGAATCTTCATAGCTGTGAAAATCTCCAAGTAATTCATCCTCTGAACGCCATGGTTTAAACAGCTGTAAAAGTGCTAAGTAGTAAAATTCCTTTTTGTCAGGAGTGTCGCAACTCAGCTTCCTGTGATTAATCAAACTTCCTTTTGTTTGCTTCACCAAACATCCTTCCTCACCAATGACTTTATATTTTCCATTGTTGATGTCTTCTGTGGCTTTCCGTGTAAAAATGTAGTTCTGCAGCACTTCATAGAGACACATGTTCTCAAGATGACGACTTCTTTTTGGGTAATATGTGTCCAACATGTTTGATTTCAAAATATCTGTACTTTCCGGGTTGTTCTCTGCCAAATATTCAATTTCTCCAACAGATTTCAGTACCCGATTTCGCATTCCTGCAAGGCCTAAACTTACCCAAATTATTCTTCTGGATTTGGAGTACAGACTTGCAGATGATAACCTATCTGAGCATTCGTAGGATCCAATTTCTCGATGCGATAACATCTTTAAACTGAAACTGTATAGCTTCTTACTGACAGTCTTCTCGTGAGAAATCTCTTCCCACATTTCCTTCAATTCCGTTTTCTCAGATTTAGTGATGTAAGATGTGACATACCGAGCAACAGCAATAGAATTGTCAGCAACATACTGTATATCCATGTTAGCATTCCACATGGATAAAATGACTGGGTTGTAGTAATTTATATATTTTGACTCTTCTTTTCTTCTTAGGTTGTACGTATTTTTGGGAGTTTTTCTTGTAATAGTATGTCGCACAGCTGACATAAAACTGTTGACTCTTCCTTTTGAAAGAACAGGTCGTGGAAATCCAAATCGACATTTTGTGTAGAATTTTTCTTTACTCTTGTTCTTTCGTCGACAGTATTTTCCACACCGATGACTTTGGAAACGTAAAACTTGCTCTTTTAAGTTTTTCTCTTCTGTGCTTTTAGGTATAGCACATGTTGCATATTCTTCGATGAAACTTAAAACTGCGTCATCAGAATCTGTTCCAAATTTTGGGGCATCCTTGATCCACAACAGCATATGAATATGAGGAGCACCTCTTGCTTGGTACTCTTTTCTCCAAAAGAAATCCACAACTTCTCCAAGAGGTGGATTTTTTTTATTGCAGATGAAGGACATCATAGCCTCAAATCTATAATTGAAATATCTGCAAACATTAACCAGACCCAATGAGCACAATTCTCCTGCTGTCTTGTATTGGATGTTTTCAATATTTGAATTTGTCTCTCGAAGAAAATCCAGAAGATCATCCCAAGCGTACTCAGCACAGCTTAGGGTGAGAAACCATGTAGGAGTTCCTAAATTCCGTAACATACATTTCAATTCTCCATGGCGTCGGTATCAATATTCATTAGTTCCACGCTGACAAGCCATCAGATTCATCAATTGTGATTCCAAATGATCATCTCGCTGTTGCACTTTGTTCATAAAATCCTTTGCAGACACATTATGTAGATGTACTCCACTTTTAAAAATGTGATTTACTGCATAAGATAGTGCAGACAAGTCACTTTCAAATAAAAGATGGAACAAATAAGGAATACTTTGACGAAATCTTGGATCTTCTGCATATAATCTTGTAGTCCGATACTCAAAAGCAGGAATCTGTACTGGACGTTCATCATATCGTCCACCTTTTCCTGTAGGAAACAGCTGGGGAAAACAACGAGCTTCCAAGCTCTCCTCCCATACACTCACGGGAGTTCCTTGTGCTTTTTTCATCTGAAACAGATCAATAGTGTTTGCCATAACTTCTTTTGAATGAAGAGGATGTATGCTGAAATGTTCATAAATTTCTTCTTCTTTTGACTTATCCACTTTTTCAATTTGCCCAGCTGGTATTCCTGAGTCTGGTAGTAAAACTTCTTCATCTTCATCCATATAAATTGTTTCATACCATTTATTATTTCTTTTCAAATATAAATTTGCTCTTTGTACTTTTCGTACATCTACCAGCTCCTGCCAAATTTTCTTATTCTTTGTTGGTACTCCATTAACCAGAATAACTAATGGTTCAGTTTCCAATCTATCTGCATCAATTGTTTCCATATTTTTTTTCAAATCCAATGGCAAATAGACAACTCTTCCTTTTAAACCTCTTTGTAAATCTGAAGGAGGTAATTTACCTGTTTTTGGCTCCATACGCACTATGGTCTGAAACGGATGGACACATTGAATGAGTATAGACTCATACGTATTTAAATCAGAAAGTTCTGCAGGAATATCAACCAATTCTAAATTATTATGTACAGCTCTGGCTGGCATTCTATTTTCTTCTAACTTGTTATAACAGTATTTACAAATACGCTGATCTTCACCCAAATCAAAACTATTTTCCAGAAATATATATGTTGCAAAATCCTTCCACTTATAATTATTTTCATTTTCACTTTTTTTTACAGATCAACATTTCTTGTTTGAATTTTGTAATGGCTTCTCCGGCAACAAATACAAGTAATATTTGGTCTTTCATTAGAGATGATAGTACATTTTGTCATTTGATCTTCAAAATTTTTACTAACAGTGGGTTCTACATTCTCTTCCACATTTTCTTCAATAACTGTGTCATTACCTGCACTTTCTTGTTCCGGACCAAAGTAACAAAACTGAATTTCATCAGTAACCTTCTGTACATCTGATACAGATCCACGGAACAGAGCCCTATTCAACTCATTTAACTTTTGTGCTGGACTTTTAGCAAAATACAATCTTCTCACAAACTTTCTCATTTCAGTATGATGAACTGCCAGCATCCTAAAATGGTGAAAAACACTTTGGCAAACTTTCCTAGAAAGACAAGCCAGAGAATGTCCTTGCAAACCAGTATTCTCTCTCACTCTACATGGATCTAGTCTTTGAAGCACCTTAATCTTCTGTTTAACACTTTTTTTTACTATATTCTCTTAGAAACTCACGTAATTTATCAATAGATTCTTGTCGTACAGTACAAATACTACTACAATGCCAAGTGTACACTGGGGCTTTAGGACGTCTCCCCATAACCTCATCAGCTATCACTTCTTCCTCATTTCTTGGAACCATTTTCTCCTTTTCCATTACACAACCATCTTTCACTTCATAAGCACGACCTCTGGTGTCAACTGCATGCAGCAAACTATTACTTTGAAGATAACTCTCTTCATTAAAAAATGGTTCAGTACTTGAACTATGCATCCATTCTCCTAAAAACACTTTACAAAAGTTATTTCTTTTCGCTACTCTTTTCGTTTTGCTTTGTGACTTCATTACATTGACCATTTTATCTAATGTACGGATCCTGTTCAAAATTAAAAGGAATAGTTTTCTTTTTAAATCTAAAGCCTTAGCTACAATTGATTCAATATCTTTCTTTCTCTTATAAAATTTCGCTTTCTTCTTATATTTTTTCACATCCTTTAGCAAATTGGACATCACTCTTCTCTGAAACATTTTTCTACGAATGTCTTTAAATGCTGTTTTTCTTTTTAAGTCAATCTTTATTGCTTCTGATTGTACATTAGCATTTAGTAATTTCTCACTTTTGTCCTGTTGTTTTCTACTTGAAACACTATTTGCAGTGGGGACATTTTTCCAATTTTTTCTTTTTTTGAAGATTTAAAAAAAAATCCTTTCTCTGCTTACCAGAAGACTTTTTATTTTTTCTAACATGAGGATCTTCAACTAATTTGGGTCCTCCAGTTGTCTTCAAATATAAATGTTTTTTCTGTTCTTTTCTCTTTCTTGATTTTATAGACATCTTTAATTTATTTCACTGTTGTTCAGCAATACCTGAAAGAAACTAAAAAAAAATACCTTTATATAATTTAAATATATTACTATATTTTTTTTGAGCTTTTCAAATCTCATAATACTATCTACCCCTTTCCTACGAGTGAAAAACACAATAAAACCAACACGAATTAAAGCTTCCCCTTTCCTACGAATGCAATTCTAAAAGAACCAGAGTAACACAATTTAAATCTCTGACAACAATTCCTGTGTGCGCACAGACTCATGGTGTGATTCTAGGCAGAAAACGAAATTTGATTTGCAATTTGAAAGCACACTTACTACTGTGGTAGAGCAAGTGATAATTACTCTAACAGTCTGACACATTTTCATTATAGTTTTCAGAAACAGAAAAGAGCACATGTCCAAACAGCTTTTTGAGACCATGAACATGTGTAACCTGGATGACGTACTACACTCTAGCAAAGGAAATGAGCCTTGGTGATGTTGAATGTATTAGCGTTACTCACTGCTATCTGAAACACCACACAGTGCTGAATAGTAAGCATGACTGTACAGGAGAAACAGCTTGCTCTCTGCTAAGAGTGTGCTTCTGGAGACTGTCTACTGTCAGGTGCAAGAGAGATCTGCATGGACACTTGCACAACTGCATAAACACTGGAGACATGTATGTAAAACTACATGTGTGGTAAGGGTTAATAGGAGTTTTGAACATGTAGGAACTACATGACCCATTGAACGAGTGGAAGGAAAATCTACCATGTTGATTTCAAATGTGTTAGCATTGCCCTCTCATTTGTGACATATTAATTTGGGCTGAATGCTAACCAGCACAGTTCATGAAAACAAGCTTCCCCTTTCCTACGAATGCAATTCTAAAAGAACCAGAGTAACACGAATTGAATCTCTGACAACAATTTCTGTGTGCGCACAGACTCATGGTGTGATTCTAGGCAGAAAATGAAATTTGATTTGCAATTTGAAAGCACACTTACTACTGTGGTAGAGCAAGTGATAATTACTCTAACAGTCTGACACATTTTCATTAGGGGTGGGCGGAATTTGCGTAACCGCCTTACGCAAATCTCCGCGAAACGGTAAAAAATCTCCGCAAACATGCAGAAATTCCGCGAACACGCGAAATTGCATGTTCGCGATGCTTTTTTCCTGTTCACAGTTGCTGTTTGCGTGCTCGGGGAGAAATATCTCGCGAACACGCATTTTGAGAACGCGAACAAGAAAAAATTTCGCGAAGTCGCGGAAAGCAGAATTTTGGCCAATTTCGCGTTCTCCGCGGAACACGAAATTACCGAAATTCCGCAAATTCTGCGAGCGGAATGGAATTTACCGCCCAGGCCTAATTTTCATTATAGTTTTCAGAAAAGAGCACATGTCCAAACAGCTTTTTGAGACCATGAACATGTGTAACCTGAATGACGTACTACACTCTAGCAAAGGAAATGAGCCTTGCTGATGTTGAATGTATTAGCGTTACTCACTGCTATCTGAAACACCACACAGTTCTGAATAGTAAGCATGACTGTACAGGAGAAACAGCTTGCTCTCTGCTAAGAGTGTGCTTCTGGAGACTGTCTACTGTCAGGTGCAAGAGAGATCTGCATGGACGCTTGCACATCTGCATAAACACTGGAGACATGTATGTAAGACTACATGTGTGGTAAGGGTTAATAGGAGTTTTGAACATGTAGGAACTACATGACCCATTGCACGAGTGGAAGGAAAATCTACCATGTTGATTTCAAATGTGTTAGCATTGCCCTCTCATTTGTGACATATTAATTTGGGCTGAATGCTAACCAACACAGTTCATGAAAACAAGCTTCCCCTTTCCTACGAATGCAATTCTAAAAGATCCAGAGTAACACAAATTGAATCTCTGACAACAATTCCTGTGTGCGCACAGACTCATGGTGTGATTCTAGGCAGAAAACGAAATTTGATTTGCAATTTGAAAGCACACTTACTACTGTGGTAGAGCAAGTGATAATTACTCTAACAGTCTAACACATTTTCATTATAGTTTTCAAAAGCAGAAAAGAGCACATGCCCAAACAGCTTTTTGAGACCATGAACATGTGTAACCTGGGTGACTGACTACACTCCAGCAAAGGAAATGAGCCTTGGTGATGTTGAATGTATTAGCGTTACTCACTACTATCTGAAACACCACACAGTTGTGAATACTAAGCATGATAGTACAGGATAAGCAGCTGGGTGTGTGCTAAGAGTCTGCTTCTGCAGACTGTGTATTTTCAGTTACAATAGACATGTGCATGGACGCTTCCACAACAGCATAAAAATTGGAGTGATGTATATAAAAGTACATGTGTGGTAAGGGTTAATTGGAGTTTTGTACATGTAGGAACAACCTTACCCATTGCATGATTAAAAGTAAAATCTACCATATCAATTTCAAATGTGTTAGCCTTTGCCTCCCATTTGTGAGATACTGTTTTAAGCTGAATACGAACCATCACAATTCTAAAAAACAAGCTGCCCCTTTCCTACGAATGCCATTCTTACAGAACCAGACCAACACAAATTAAATCTCTGACAACAATTCCTTTGTGCACACAGACTCATGGTGTGATTCTAGGCAGAAAACAGTATTCCTGGGTGATACCAGTACACCTTAACTTATGGAGAAGGCATACTCCATAATATCTTACAAGTTCAATGCACTTAAATATCTTCCTTAACATAAAATGTAAAACACAACTTTAAAAGTGGAAGGAAAATGTACCATGTTAATTTCAAATGTGTTAGCATTTGCCTCTCATTTGTGAAAAAGTGATTTCTGCTGAATGCTACCCATCACAGTTCAAGAAAACAAGCTGCCCCTTTCCTGCGAGTGCAAGGGTAACAGAGCAAGAGCAACACAAATTAAATCTCTGATAACAATTCCTGTGTGCACACAGACTCATGGTATGATTCTAGGCAGAAAACAGTATTCCTGGGTAATACCAGTACACCTTAACTTATGGTGAAGACATAATCAATAATATCTTACAAGTTCAAGACAGTTAAATATCTCCCAAAACACAAAATGTGAAACACAACTTTAAAAGAAGAATCACATTTCTATTATTTATATCAAAATGCACCACATACATCCCCTCTCAAATTCATAACTCACCTTTAAAAGTAGTTAGTTGAGAAAGAAATGTGGCACTCAAACAGCATATTATCAGAGCAACAATCTCTGAGCTGTACACCTCTCTCCTCTCACCAGAACCAGTTAATGGCAATGTTTCCCTCTCTTTTTTCACACATATACATATTAACTCCAAATCACAGTGCTTCCCACATTTTTTTCAAATGGAAACACACATTTCTATTGGTTGGAAATTTCAACCCTTTCCAAATAATCCCTTCCCCCAACATGACTTCTACCTGCTACCATAGCAACAGGTCATGGAACACTGGTGTGAGCAGAGAGGTCAGAAGTTCAACACACAATGTTTCTAATCCATAGAGCAAGAGTGCTTGACTTTTCAAACCTAACAGCAAATCCAAAGTAATGTTCTGTGGGTACACATTTTTCTGAACCAATACAAAACATGCTTGTAAAAATCTAAACATACAGCCTAGTTTTAACTGTAAAATGGTTTGAATCAGCCAATGAGTTCTTTTTTTTTTTTTTTTTAAAGTATGTTAGCCTCCATTTTACAACTATCTTTCTTTTCATATTGCCATTCTACTGAAAGACACCTTCTGAGTGCATCCAGATCTCCTTGAAAGATGTTCACAGTGTGGATTGTAGGTCATAGCTATGTCTTCTGGAGTGAAAAGTTTGCAGAAAAAAGAGGTATTGTGAAAGACCTTGCTTTGCCAAATGTAGACATTAAATGGATTGGTCAGAGAGGGTTAAAGTGGCACCAATTAATGCCTTTGGTGAAAACCTTTCTACATCTCCCACAGCCTAACCTTATTATTGTGCACTGTGGTGGAAATGACCTAGGCACTTTAACTGGGGTAGGTCTGGAAATGCTTATTAAGGACACCTTTGTGCAATTGATGTCACTTTTTCCACAAACTGCCTTTGTATATTCTAATATATGCCAAAGGCAAAAGTGGAACTGGTCCAATCAATATTGTCCGCAGATTGACAAAGCAAGAAAGCACGTCAATAAGTCTGTTTCTGCTTTCCTCAGAGACTATGGTATGCGTTCTATATACCACAACAACTTGCGTTACAACATGCAAGACATTTATAGAGGAGACGGTGTACATTTCACTGATGAAGGGAACAGAGTCTTCCTCTTGAACTTTAGACTCTGCATCGGTACTTACTTGTAGGTACCAAAAAAACACTTCATAAACACAACGGCTCTTTTTAGAGCCACCTAACATCTAAACATTTAATTTTGATTTTTAATTCTATTTTTTTTTTTAAATTTTTACCGCCGTACGCGTACCGTACGCGCACAGTACGCGCACCCCGCGATTTAAAAAAAAAGAATAAAAATGTATTTTTCACACTTCTGGGTCCTTCTTGGACCCCCTGACAAAGGCTAGGTGGTCTGCAACTCTCTACCTTGCCCCCTTTTCACGTTCTTCACCTTTGTTTTTCAGTGCGAGACACACAAAATGGCGGCCGACACTTCCTGATTTTGACCGACTGGAATGTTTACTGTCATGTAACCACCAATCAGAATTAAGCTCGCGCACGGCAGCGTGCGCGTACGGTGCGTGTACGGTACGCGTACGGTGCGCGGCTATAGATATGTATATACTTTTAACTGCAATTTTCTCAGGAACTACTGAACAGATTGACTCCAGATATGCAAAAGGCACATCCCTGACCTGAGGACTTTCTCTTTGCCAAATTTCAAATAATTCTGTTCAGCCGTTTGGGCTGTACCTTGGACTAAAGGTCCCTATGGAAAAATGCATGGGAAAAACGCGTTTTGGGACCCCCCTTTTTTCTCAGCCCCCACTTGACAAATCCCCCCGAGACTTTTATGGTACGAGCAGAGCGGAGCGCCCCACCTATTTTGAAAATTTCGCGAGGATTCGTCAACCGGCGCCAAAGTTATTCCAAATAGAATGTTGCGGATTTCCTATGGAAACACGGTCCTAACAATAACAATCTACTGGCGACCGCCAGTAGATAATATATATATATATATATATATATATATATATATATATATATATATATATATATATATATATATATATATATATATATATATATATAAAATCTTCTCACCACATCAGAATACCGGGACACAACAAGCGCTGGTGCACCACAAGGTCCGAGGTCACGCTGTCATCCATAAAGTTTCAATAACAGCGATTTTCAGATTGATCGATTTAAATTTATTTAAAGTGCATTATAGCCAAAAAATAGTAACCCTACGCGTTTCGGAGAAAAATCGCCTTGCTCACGGGTAACTTTACACAGAATAAAACAACATATAAACACAAACATCGAAGTTACGTACAACGTCATGAGACTAAACATAAAGAGTGGACGAATGTCTGAAAGAAACGTCGGCCATCTTAGAATGGTTTAGACAAGCGATTTGTTAGATTTACATTCACCTTTCACATCAAATGGAAAAAAATTGTAACGCCTCATCAACAACAAATTTGGTTACTTGCTCATAACAGTCCTGATGGTCTAACTGACGTAACCCTTCCATGTATGTACTTTCACTGTCACTTTTTATGGAATGTTGAAAGATTGGCACTCGCAGGGTATCCTGGAATGGGATGAATACTGTTTTCTCCTGAATCGTAATCCCAAGGTTGCAATTCTTTATCTATTACCTAAATTGCCCAAAAACCCTACTACACCTCCTGGGAGAACCATTCTTTCTTAAATGGGTTCTCTGCTTGAGAACACGTCAAAGTATATTAACTATTTTCTGCGGCCCTATGTAGCATGTGAAACTCTGGCTGCGGTATATTGATGACCTGTTTATCATTTGGGACGGGTCTTATGAACAGGCCAATAATTTCATCTCTATTTTGAATATGTATGAGAAGAATTTGAAATTTGAGGGAACTATAAGTGATCAAAGGATTCAGTTTTTAGACCTAGAAATAGAAGTAGTGGAGAACAAACTAGTTTCTTAACTTTATCGCAAAACAACTGCGGGCAATACTCTGCTACATGCACAAAGCAGCCATCCTAAAACACTGATTCGCAGTATACCTTATGGGGAATTTCTCCGGGCGTGGAAAAATTGCAGTATGGAATCAGACTTCAATCGAGAATGTGATTGTAACCGCTCTCCAAAAACCTTTTGGTCATACAAACTAAATGCGATCAAAGAAGCACATTCAAAAGCAGCGAATTTCACACAAAATGAGTTGCTAGGACCTAAAGAGAAGACAGTGTAGAAAGTTGACCAGGTCATTAGATTTATTACCACCTTTAATTCTAGCTCTTGGGAGGTTAAGAAATGTCTCAATAGACACTGGAAAGTCCTTAGAACAGAATCCACTCTAGATGATGTAGTGGGCAATTTTCCGAACATCACCTACAGAAAGGCGAACTCATTGAAGGATAGACTATGTAGTAATGAGGTGCCATATATGAAGAGCTTTAATATGGGAATTCAAGGCTTTTTCACCTGCATGTCGTACAAAGCTTGTAAGACCAGTTCCAATGTCAAAAGTGTGTATTATCCAGTCATTAATGCAGATAGATCTATCGAGAAACATCTTACATGCCATTCTGATTACTGTGTTTATGTTCTGATGTGCCCATGTCCCAAAAAATACGTAGGCAGTACCATGTTTGAGGCAAAAAACACATTTTGGAACACATGAGAGCTACCCAAAAACAAGCTATCCCCCGTGGCAAGACATTTTGAGGAACTTCATAAAAGTAATCGCAATTTGTTGCGATTCTTTGTGATTGATAGGGTCTTGCCTTCTAACGGGGGGTGACAGAATTCGCAAACTACGTCAGCTAGAGTCCAGGTATATCCTGGAACTTTACACAAAGATTCCGGGGGGCTTAAACTCTGAAGAAGAACTGTCCTGGCATTTGGGAGAATAAACTCAATTCCCCTGCTTTTAGTGATCTCTATATACTTGACAGTTATGTATACATCTGACAGTTTTTGTTTCTTCAGACTTACTCTCCATGTCTTTTTTTAGATTGTTTTGTTATTCCTATTTCAATGTATACAATAGAACTTTGATAACTTATGCAATGATCAATTTGCTTCAGTGCAGTCTCGGATGTGATTCTGGTGTTATTCTGTTTTATATGTCTTTTAATACGTACACATAATGTGAGTCAATTGTTCTAAGAAACTGTATGGGCTGACAACACTGTTTACATCCTCTGTTCATTCCTTTGTGTTTAGGCGGTGTCGTCTTGTGGAGAAGAATCGGTTCAAAAAATGTGTAACACTTAGAGTACTTAAGAGAAATAATCGAGTGCCCACTTGGGCGAAGTATGACATTTGAAATCTGTAATTTGTTCTCTTTAAATGTGGTAATATTCTGTAATTTGAATAATAATTCTTCACCCACTGGGGTATAATATGTAATTTTGAAATTTGAGAGAAAAAAATTCAAACAATTCAAAAAATTCTGAAAATTTTGAATTTTGAATATTTGTTCTCTACGGTTAAAATTTTGGATATATGTATTTTATGCATTGAATGTAATTTCATTTCTAATCCATCTATTATAGGCTCATAGAATGATTTATGTCTATGTACACTAAACTAATAAGTATAACTGTTGAAGTGAATGAATATGAATGAATATTGAATTTATATTTATTTTTATTGTTTTGGATCTTTATGCAGATCTGATCGATAAAGATATGATATTTGTCTAGGTTTCCAACAGACCTGAGAATCATGTATTGGAAAGGCATTTAGAAGATTGTTTTTTCAAATATTTAAATATGTATTGTTCAGAGGTTGTTTAATGTATTAGCGATTTGTTGGAAATTGTGCTCAGTTTATTTTATAAACACGCTAATTAGGTCAATGTGCTGGGCGACAAAAGGTTATATAGATCCTAGCCAGCAGGGTTGCCCATTATAAATTGAAATAAGAAAATATGAATTTTGGAGAATCCTGTGGACCAGATGTGATAACATTGTAAGATATTTTATATCTGGCGTTACAATTTTTTTTCTCCATCTGATGTAAAAGGTGAATGTAAATCTAACAATCGCTTGTCTAAACCATTCTAAGATGGCCGACGTTTCTTTCAGACATTCGTCCACTCTTTATGTTTAGTCTCATGACGTTGTACGTAACTTCGATGTTTGTGCTTATATGTTGTTTTATTCTGTGTAAAGTTACCCGTGAGCAAGGCGATTTTTCGCCGAAAAGCGTAGGGTTACTATTTTTTGGCTATAATGCACTTTAAATAAATTTAAATCGATCAATCTGAAAATCGCTGTTTATTTGGAAGGAGTGCATGCGTGCAATCTTGTTTGCATGGTGAAACTTTATATATAAACTGAATTCTCTGATGCCCAGAAGGAGAAGAAATGAGATGCACTCTACTGCAAGTTCTTATTGCTTTATTCAATTCTGAACATGAAACGCAGTGCGCCTTCCCTACGCGTTTCAGTCTGATGACCTTAATCATGGGTACTTATGGCAAAATATTGCAGCTGCTGCCTAGTTATAGCAGTAGCGATCCAGTGAACCATCCAATTGGATTTAAATACTGATGCATTCTGGTCTTGATAGTACAAATACCATTCCTTACGCTCTACATTGAGCACACCAATTGCTACAGTCATTTGTTATAATAAGCCACTGCTTGATATACACAACCCTCTATTTGGTCACTCGAAACATGTTCCTTCCATAACAATTACCACTTGCTAGCCCACGTGTGGCCCCAAACTTCACAGGCCCTACACTACAAACTCCATCATGCACTGCAGTAAGGTACTCACCTGAAACCCACTAGAGGACGTGAATTTTCAGTATATGACTAAATGGGAGTTTTTAGTATTTCAGTATTTGTGCGCAGGTGCTGTTCAACCGATGAAAAAGGGGCTGGGGGCCCCGAAACGCGTCAGGTGCAAACAATCAGGAATGTATGTTTCCGGTTCCTCCCGAATAAAGAATTCAGTGGAATTGGGCTGCTGTGAGTGCGTTCTTAAGAGCAGAGCAACAATGGAGACATTAATCACGGCTGCTCTGGCCCTGGAGGACTGCACCATCATACTGAATTAAACATGGGGCCATGGGTTGGAACCAGTTTAACCCTTGAGTGGCACAGCAGCCTTCTGATTTTAACAGGGCATTTGCTTTACTGAGGCCCACTGGAGGGCTTGAAGAATTTCACTGAAAATCAAGCAGCCACGCAGAAACCCACCGAAGGGAAAAACTGTTTGTGTTAACACTGCAAACTCCATCATGCACTGCAATAAGGTACTCACCTGAAACCCACTAGAGGGCATCAATTGTCAGTATATGACTAAATGGGAGTTTGTAGTATGTCTGCATAGGTGCTGTTCAACCTATGAAGAATGGGCTGGGGGCCCGAAACACGTCAGGTGCAAGCAATCAGGAATGCATGTTTCTGGTTCCTCCAGAATAAAGAATTCAGTGGAATTGGGCTGCTGTGAGTGCGTTCTTAAGAGCAGAGCAACAATGGAGACATTAATCACGGCTGCTCTGGCCCTGGAGGACTGCACCATCATTCTGAATTAAACATGGGGCCATGGGTTGGAACCAGTTTAACCCTTGAGTGGCACAGCAGCCTTCTGATTTTAACAGGGCATTTGCTTTACTGAGGCCCACTGGAGGGCTTGAAGAATTTCACTGAAAATCAAGCAGCCACGCAGAAACCCACCGAAGGGAAAAACTGTTTGTGTTAACACTGCAAACTCCATCATGCACTGCAATAAGGTACTCACCTGAAACCCACTAGAGGGCATCAATCGTCAGTATATGACTAAATGGGAGTTTGTAGTATGTCTGCATAGGTGCTGTTCAACCTATGAAGAATGGGCTAGGGGCCCGAAACACGTCAGGTGCAAGCAATCAGGAATGCATGTTTCTGGTTCCTCCAGAATAAAGAATTCAGTGGAATTGGGCTGCTGTGAATGCGCTCTTAAGATCATAAGAGCAGAGCAACAATGGAGACATATATATATATATATGTTGCGAAGTCATCCTGTGCCCTGGGCACCCCCCAACTTTTTGCTGACTGGAACTGGTGGTAACTGACTCTGACTGACCCTGGGCTCTGCCTAACCAGGCCCAGGGCCAGTGCTAAGCTGAAAGGAACACATTAGAATACAGTTAAAAGACCCAACATACACTAGGGTACACTATGGTATGGTGGGGTACCCCTGTAATTGGCATGACCTACCCCATAAGCCCCTAGTATCTCATAGGGCAGGGGATTGAAACTACCTAGAAGTCCCCAGTACCCTGGGGTATGGCAGTTTAGAGGCCATCAGCTTTTTCTGCACTAGCATGTGTGCAGTGCTGAAGCCTGAGGTCAGTTTAAAAGCAGCACTGGGTGCCAGGACTGCTTTGAAACAGTAAATTGCTGGTTAAATTCGACTTTGATGCTAGTAATACAGTAAAAGGAGAATCTGCAATATTTCTACAGATTCAGAACCCCTAAAGTCTCCCCTAGTTCCACAGGGGGTGGGGGTCCTTTAGAAATTAGGGAAATACTTATAAAATATGTTTTTACAAGCCCTGGTGCTAGAAGACTAGCCCAAGTCATTTTCCCCATTGCAAACCGCATGGCCCATAGGTTAACATGGTAGGAAGTTAATGATTAATAAATATTGATAGGAGAGGACCAGCCGGACCATTCAAAGACTTCCCAGAATGGTAGTAGTAAATCCAACAATATTATATTGTTGAATTTCTCCTAACATGTACATACAAGAAGTTATAAGACTTTCTTGTTTGTAGTCCAAATTCAGCCTTCCAGTGGTCTGCCCTGATTGGTCAGAGTTAAGTGGATTAGCCAGGCTGGTTTGAAGAGGTGATAAAGGACAACTCTGCTGGGAGGGCACTGTGCTGGTCTATAGGTATGCCAGGCCAGGAGGTGGAGTCGTAAACTATGCTCTTCAAAGGCAGAGGGGAGGCCTGGGTTTCAGTTTCACTCTGACACTCTTGACCAGGAGTCAGGGCTAGGCTTAAGGAAGGTATGTGCAGATGGTAGGGGGAGAGTCCATGGAAATAAGCCATCCCAGGGGGTGTGTTTAGCCAGCTCTTACCTCCTTGCTGGAAAATCAGCCATTATGCATTTGGAAGAATGATGCACTCTGGGACAACAAAATGCCACACTCTGCAGGATGTGATCACTATGA
Source organism: Triturus cristatus (assembly GCF_964204655.1). Classification (NCBI taxonomy): domain Eukaryota; kingdom Metazoa; phylum Chordata; class Amphibia; order Caudata; family Salamandridae; genus Triturus; species Triturus cristatus. The sequence goes on along the minus strand of NC_140580.1, from coordinate 68,042,814 downwards.
GGAGTTACCCTGCTTTCATTGGTCAGAGGTGACCTGTTGCTTGACCCAGAGAATTTTGAATAAGTATCTGAGAGGGGCAGAGCCCTCCAGATCTGCTGCTTGAAACTTACTGAAGCAAGACGTGCCCTGCTACGAAGTTCTGCTGTGCAAAGACTTCTAAGGCCTGACCTCTGAAAACTGCACCATCTGAACACTGCAGCCCTGTGGATTACCTTGCTACAAAAGTGCTAAGAAGTAGACTCCTTGCAAGCTACAGGTTAACAGAGCTCACCTGGACATCCCCACAAAGAATCCCCAGCCTGGAGAACCGGTAGATTTGAAAGGGTTTTATCAAGTGGATTACGGAATTGAAGTTTTACTCTTTCAAGGACCCTCTTGGAGATTCCAGAACCTTGGATACTTTGGGACCCGCAAGCAGAACTTCAGGAAGGAGTTCTAACTCGACCCAGCCTGCTGGAGAAGGCTACACAGTGGTGAGATATTCTCCAGAACCGTTTCTAAAGGTGTGTCCCTGTCAGAGAAAACAAAATGACTAAAAGGGGCACTGTTGGTTTCTAAGCCCTAGAAAGTGACTAATCTTTAAAAAATCATATCTCTGGTTCCTTACAGTGGATTTTTTTTTGTTTTGGTGTCATTTAAAAGATAAAAATATTACCTATTTTTATAAATTGGTGTTGGATTTTTATTTTGTGTCTTAATTATTTACTGAAATGGTGTTTTTAAATGCTTTACATACCTGTCTTTGAAGTTAAGCCTATCTGCTCGCAGCCACGTTATCAAGGGTTGAGCATAGGAATAATTTTCTAAGACCTATGCTGGGTCCTATCATGTGTTAGTGGCCTTATTGCCAGTGGCAGACCTACATTCCACTTTCCAACAATATATATATATAGATATATATATATATATATATATATATATATATTCACTGAAAAAACCATAGTTATAGTTAGCTGGACATTTCACTCATAAAAAACCAATGAAATTCCCCCGTTATAGTTAGTGCAGGCAACTATAACTCACGCGACCGCAATCCTCTGCTGATGACATCAGATATTACATCACTGTATTTAGACACTTAATTACACATGTCTTCTTCCATTAATCTTTAGCTATACATATATTACAAATATTTATTTTTCATAAAGACACATATGTCATCAGTGATGTAATATCTGACATCATCAGCAGAGGATTGCGGTCGCGTGAGTTATAGTTGCCTGCACTAACTATAACGGGGGAATTTCATTGGTTTTTTATGAGTGAAATGTCCAGCTAACTATAACATGTGTGAAACCTATGGTTTTTTCAGTGAATTTGCAAGGTTTTTTAAATGCTAATTCCTAACTATAACGTGTGTGAAACCTATGGTTTTTTCAGTGAATTTGTACGGTTTTTTAAATGCAATTTTTTTTTTGAGATTTTTGGTAAACCTATGTATAAAATAATATATGTACTATATCCTGCATTATGGAATGGTTAATTTTGTTTTTTCATGCATTTTTTTCCGTGCGCGTACGGTAAGCTGACGCTTTGCGCTCCGTACGTCATAAGTACGGTGCGCTTACGTGATATGATGCGCGTACGGTAAGCTGACGCTATGCGCTCTGCACGTCATAAGTACAGCGCGCTTACGTGATACGTACGTGACGCACGCGTACGCGTACACGCGGAAGCAACGTCGCGGTTACGCAGGGGCGTGTAATGCGCATGCGCGAGTGCGTCTTACGTACGCGCTCCGTAAGCGCTCCGTAAGCGTCACGTTCGCGCATGCGTACTTTTTTCCGAGCGCGTACCGTAAGCTTACGGAGCGCGCACGGTAGGTCATGTGATCCACAAAGAACACTTTTCATTGGTTGAAACTACTTTCAGTTCCAGAAACTTCCCACACCACACCCATTCCCCTCATTACTGCTTGAGATCCCCTAGGAGAAGGAGCTGAATTGACATTGAGATACAATGGCAGAACAGCAGACCTCTTCTTAGAGTGAGGCTAGCAGCACCACCATCATCCAGAGAAGGAGGAAACAGAAGAATTCTTTTGTATGGGAGTATTTTACTTTTCCAGAGGGGGAGAAAAAGGTCAATGCTCCATCGGTCACTTGCACACTTTGTGACCGTGTTTTATCTAGAGGAAATCCAAGGAAGAAGTATTCCTTTGGAAATCACTCTATGATGAGACACCTTAGGGATAGACATCCCGGGACCTTTGCTCGACATACTGGAGAAAACTCTTCAGTAAGTCACCAGAGCCCAACCTCAGAAGCTCAGCCGAGTACATCATCGGCAGCTCAGCTGAGCCCTTCCTCTGGGGTGGGAGCATCACCTTCTTCTGCTCCTCTGGACGTTAACCCTCGATTTGCGAGGGTTGCAATGAGGTGCATACCCAATAAAGCTTTTACGGGGAAAAGCGGAGCTGCGTTTGAGTGCTACTTACCTTGTTGGACACCCCACTGAGCCTTGAATATTAAAAGCGGCCGTCCTGCCGCTAAGCAAGCACCACCCCAGATCTAAAGGGGGCCACGGAGTCGCATTGAGGGACTCTGCAGTGGAATGCGCCTCCTGGATCAAGTATGACATCGCGTCTTGGGGCTCATGATGAGCTTTGTACCCAGCATTCATTCAAGAGGCATCCATCTGAGGAGAAATGGCGGACTACATCTCCCATGAGCACCACTTACAGACTCATTCAGAGCAGCTGCATAACAGCGTAGGATATTGTTCAAAGGAAGGTGTGACCCGCAATGCCTCTTTCGACCGCCCAGCCTCTGATGAAGTGAAGCCACGAAACGCGTAAGGCTGTGGTCGTATGCTGAAATAAGGACTGAGAATGGATGTCATGCATACCCAATAAAGCTTTTACGGGGAAAAGCGGAGCTGCGTTTGAGTGCTACTTACCTTGTTGGACACCCCACTGAGCCTTGAATATTAAAAGCGGCCGTCCTGCCGCTAAGCAAGCACCACCCCAGATCTAAAGGGGGCAACGGAGTCGCATTGAGGGACTCTGCAGTGGAATGCGCCTCCTGGATCAAGTATGACATCGCGTCTTGGGGCTCATGATGAGCTTTGTACCCAGCATTCATTCAAGAGGCATCCATCTGAGGAGAAATGGCGGACTACATCTCCCATGAGCACCACATACAGACTCATTCAGAGCAGCTGCATAACAGCGTAGGATATTGTTCAAAGGAAGGTGTGACCCGCAATGCCTCTTTCGACCGCCCAGCCTCTGATGAAGTGAAGCCACGAAACGCGTAAGGCTGTGGTCGTATGCTGAAATAAGGACTGAGAATGGATGTCATGCATACCCAATAAAGCTTTTACGGGGAAAAGCGGAGCTGCGTTTGAGTGCTACTTACCTTGTTGGACACCCCACTGAGCCTTGAATATTAAAAGCGGCCGTCCTGCCGCTAAGCAAGCACCACCCCAGATCTAAAGGGGGCCACGGAGTCGCATTGAGGGACTCTGCAGTGGAATGCGCCTCCTGGATCAAGTATGACATCGCGTCTTGGGGCTCATGATGAGCTTTGTACCCAGCATTCATTCAAGAGGCATCCATCTGAGGAGAAATGGCGGACTACATCTCCCATGAGCACCACTTACAGACTCATTCAGAGCAGCTGCATAACAGCGTAGGATATTGTTCAAAGGAAGGTGTGACCCGCAATGCCTCTTTCAACCGCCCAGCCTCTGATGAAGTGAAGCCACGAAACGCGTAAGGCTGTGGTCGTATGCTGAAATAAGGACTGAGAATGGATGTCATGCATACCCAATAAAGCTTTTACGGGGAAAAGCGGAGCTGCGTTTGAGTGCTACTTACCTTGTTGGACACCCCACTGAGCCTTGAATATTAAAAGCGGCCGTCCTGCCGCTAAGCAAGCACCACCCCAGATCTAAAGGGGGCCACGGAGTCGCATTGAGGGACTCTGCAGTGGAATGCGCCTCCTGGATCAAGTATGACATCGCGTCTTGGGGCTCATGATGAGCTTTGTACCCAGCATTCATTCAAGAGGCATCCATCTGAGGAGAAATGGCGGACTACATCTCCCATGAGCACCACTTACAGACTCATTCAGAGCAGCTGCATAACAGCGTAGGATATTGTTCAAAGGAAGGTGTGACCCGCAATGCCTCTTTCGACCGCCCAGCCTCTGATGAAGTGAAGCCACGAAACGCGTAAGGCTGTGGTCGTATGCTGAAATAAGGACAGAGAATGGATGTCATGCATACCCAATAAAGCTTTTACGGGGAAAAGCGGAGCTGCGTTTGAGTGCTACTTACCTTGTTGGACACCCCACTGAGCCTTGAATATTAAAAGCGGCCGTCCTGCCGCTAAGCAAGCACCACCCCAGATCTAAAGGGGGCCACGGAGTCGCATTGAGGGACTCTGCAGTGGAATGCGCCTCCTGGATCAAGTATGACATCGCGTCTTGGGGCTCATGATGAGCTTTGTACCCAGCATTCATTCAAGAGGCATCCATCTGAGGAGAAATGGTGGACTACATCTCCCATGAGCACCACTTACAGACTCATTCAGAGCAGCTGCATAACAGCGTAGGATATTGTTCAAAGGAAGGTGTGACCCGCAATGCCTCTTTCGACCGCCCAGCCTCTGATGAAGTGAAGCCACGAAACGCGTAAGGCTGTGGTCGTATGCTGAAATAAGGACTGAGAATGGATGTCATGCATACCCAATAAAGCTTTTACGGGGAAAAGCGGAGCTGCGTTTGAGTGCTACTTACCTTGTTGGACACCCCACTGAGCCTTGAATATTAAAAGCGGCCGTCCTGCCGCTAAGCAAGCACCACCCCAGATCTAAAGGGGGCCACGGAGTCGCATTGAGGGACTCTGCAGTGGAATGCGCCTCCTGGATCAAGTATGACATCGCGTCTTGGGGCTCATGATGAGCTTTGTACCCAGCATTCATTCAAGAGGCATCCATCTGAGGAGAAATGGCGGACTACATCTCCCATGAGCACCACTTACAGACTCATTCAGAGCAGCTGCATAACAGCGTAGGATATTGTTCAAAGGAAGGTGTGACCCGCAATGCCTCTTTCAACCGCCCAGCCTCTGATGAAGTGAAGCCACGAAACGCGTAAGGCTGTGGTCGTATGCTGAAATAAGGACTGAGAATGGATGTCATGCATACCCAATAAAGCTTTTACGGGGAAAAGCGGAGCTGCGTTTGAGTGCTACTTACCTTGTTGGACACCCCACTGAGCCTTGAATATTAAAAGCGGCCGTCCTGCCGCTAAGCAAGCACCACCCCAGATCTAAAGGGGGCCACGGAGTCGCATTGAGGGACTCTGCAGTGGAATGGGCCTCCTGGATCAAGTATGACATCGCGTCTTGGGGCTCATGATGAGCTTTGTACCCAGCATTCATTCAAGAGGCATCCATCTGAGGAGAAATGGCGGACTACATCTCCCATGAGCACCACTTACAGACTCATTCAGAGCAGCTGCATAACAGCGTAGGATATTGTTCAAAGGAAGGTGTGACCCGCAATGCCTCTTTCGACCGCCCAGCCTCTGATGAAGTGAAGCCACGAAACGCGTAAGGCTGTGGTCGTATGCTGAAATAAGGACTGAGAATAGATGTCATGCATACCCAATAAAGCTTTTACTGGGAAAAGCGGAGCTGCGTTTGAGTGCTACTTACCTTGTTGGACACCCCACTGAGCCTTGAATATTAAAAGCGGCCGTCCTGCCGCTAAGCAAGCACCACCCCAGATCTAAAGAGGGCCACAGAGTCGCATTGAGGGACTCTGCAGTGGAATGCGCCTCCTGGATCAAGTATGACATCGCGTCTTGGGGCTCATGATGAGCGTTGTACCCAGCATTCATTCAAGAGGCATCCATCTGAGGAGAAATGGCGGACTACATCTCCCATGAGCACCACTTACAGACTCATTCAGAGCAGCTGCATAACAGCGTAGGATATTGTTCAAAGGAAGGTGTGACCCGCAATGCCTCTTTCGACCGCCCAGCCTCTGATGAAGTGAAGCCACGAAACGCGTAAGGCTGTGGTCGTATGCTGAAATGAGGACTGAGAATGGATGTCATGCATACCCAATAAAGCTTTTACGGGGAAAAGCGGAGCTGCGTTTGAGTGCTACTTACCTTGTTGGACACCCCACTGAGCCTTGAATATTAAAAGCGGCCGTCCTGCCGCTAAGCAAGCACCACCCCAGATCTAAAGGAGGCCACGGAGTCGCATTGAGGGACTCTGCAGTGGAATGCGCCTCCTGGATCAAGTATGACATCGCGTCTTGGGGCTCATGATGAGCTTTGTACCCAGCATTCATTCAAGAGGCATCCATCTGAGGAGAAATGGCGGACTACATCTCCCATGAGCACCACTTACAGACTCATTCAGAGCAGCTGCATAACAGCGTAGGATATTGTTCAAAGGAAGGTGTGACCCGCAATGCCTCTTTCGACCGCCCAGCCTCTGATGAAGTGAAGCCACGAAACGCGTAAGGCTGTGGTCGTATGCTGAAATAAGGACTGAGAATGGATGTCATGCATACCCAATAAAGCTTTTACGGGGAAAAGCGGAGCTGCGTTTGAGTGCTACTTACCTTGTTGGACACCCCACTGAGCCTTGAATATTAAAAGCGGCCGTCCTGCCGCTAAGCAAGCACCACCCCAGATCTAAAGGGGGCCACGGAGTCGCATTGAGGGACTCTGCAGTGGAATGCGCCTCCTGGATCAAGTATGACATCGCGTCTTGGGGCTCATGATGAGCTTTGTACCCAGCATTCATTCAAGAGGCATCCATCTGAGGAGAAATGGCGGACTACATCTCCCATGAGCACCACTTACAGACTCATTCAGAGCAGCTGCATAACAGCGTAGGATATTGTTCAAAGGAAGGTGTGACCCGCAATGCCTCTTTCAACCGCCCAGCCTCTGATGAAGTGAAGCCACGAAACGCGTAAGGCTGTGGTCGTATGCTGAAATAAGGACTGAGAATGGATGTCATGCATACCCAATAAAGCTTTTACGGGGAAAAGCGGAGCTGCGTTTGAGTGCTACTTACCTTGTTGGACACCCCACTGAGCCTTGAATATTAAAAGCGGCCGTCCTGCCGCTAAGCAAGCACCACCCCAGATCTAAAGGGGGCCACGGAGTCGCATTGAGGGACTCTGCAGTGGAATGCGCCTCCTGGATCAAGTATGACATCGCGTCTTGGGGCTCATGGTGAGCTTTGTACCCAGCATTCATTCAAGAGGCATCCATCTGAGGAGAAATGGCGGACTACATCTCCCATGAGCACCACTTACAGACTCATTCAGAGCAGCTGCATAACAGCGTAGGATATTGTTCAAAGGAAGGTGTGACCCGCAATGCCTCTTTCGACCGCCCAGCCTCTGATGAAGTGAAGCCACGAAACGCGTAAGGCTGTGGTCGTATGCTGAAATAAGGACTGAGAATGGATGTCATGCATACCCAATAAAGCTTTTACGGGGAAAAGCGGAGCTGCGTTTGAGTGCTACTTACCTTGTTGGACACCCCACTGAGCCTTGAATATTAAAAGCGGCCGTCCTGCCGCTAAGCAAGCACCACCCCAGATCTAAAGGGGGCCACGGAGTCGCATTGAGGGACTCTGCAGTGGAATGCGCCTCCTGGATCAAGTATGACATCGCGTCTTGGGGCTCATGATGAGCTTTGTACCCAGCATTCATTCAAGAGGCATCCATCTGAGGAGAAATGGCGGACTACATCTCCCATGAGCACCACTTACAGACTCATTCAGAGCAGCTGCATAACAGCGTAGGATATTGTTCAAAGGAAGGTGTGACCCGCAATGCCTCTTTCGACCGCCCAGCCTCTGATGAAGTGAAGCCACGAAACGCGTAAGGCTGTGGTCGTATGCTGAAATAAGGACTGAGAATGGATGTCATGCATACCCAATAAAGCTTTTACGGGGAAAAGCGGAGCTGCGTTTGAGTGCTACTTACCTTGTTGGACACCCCACTGAGCCTTGAATATTAAAAGCGGCCGTCCTGCCGCTAAGCAAGCACCACCCCAGATCTAAAGGGGGCAACGGAGTCGCATTGAGGGACTCTGCAGTGGAATGCGCCTCCTGGATCAAGTATGACATCGCGTCTTGGGGCTCATGATGAGCTTTGTACCCAGCATTCATTCAAGAGGCATCCATCTGAGGAGAAATGGCGGACTACATCTCCCATGAGCACCACATACAGACTCATTCAGAGCAGCTGCATAACAGCGTAGGATATTGTTCAAAGGAAGGTGTGACCCGCAATGCCTCTTTCGACCGCCCAGCCTCTGATGAAGTGAAGCCACGAAACGCGTAAGGCTGTGGTCGTATGCTGAAATAAGGACTGAGAATGGATGTCATGCATACCCAATAAAGCTTTTACGGGGAAAAGCGGAGCTGCGTTTGAGTGCTACTTACCTTGTTGGACACCCCACTGAGCCTTGAATATTAAAAGCGGCCGTCCTGCCGCTAAGCAAGCACCACCCCAGATCTAAAGGGGGCCACGGAGTCGCATTGAGGGACTCTGCAGTGGAATGCGCCTCCTGGATCAAGTATGACATCGCGTCTTGGGGCTCATGATGAGCTTTGTACCCAGCATTCATTCAAGAGGCATCCATCTGAGGAGAAATGGCGGACTACATCTCCCATGAGCACCACTTACAGACTCATTCAGAGCAGCTGCATAACAGCGTAGGATATTGTTCAAAGGAAGGTGTGACCCGCAATGCCTCTTTCAACCGCCCAGCCTCTGATGAAGTGAAGCCACGAAACGCGTAAGGCTGTGGTCGTATGCTGAAATAAGGACTGAGAATGGATGTCATGCATACCCAATAAAGCTTTTACGGGGAAAAGCGGAGCTGCGTTTGAGTGCTACTTACCTTGTTGGACACCCCACTGAGCCTTGAATATTAAAAGCGGCCGTCCTGCCGCTAAGCAAGCACCACCCCAGATCTAAAGGGGGCCACGGAGTCGCATTGAGGGACTCTGCAGTGGAATGGGCCTCCTGGATCAAGTATGACATCGCGTCTTGGGGCTCATGATGAGCTTTGTACCCAGCATTCATTCAAGAGGCATCCATCTGAGGAGAAATGGCGGACTACATCTCCCATGAGCACCACTTACAGACTCATTCAGAGCAGCTGCATAACAGCGTAGGATATTGTTCAAAGGAAGGTGTGACCCGCAATGCCTCTTTCGACCGCCCATCCTCTGATGAAGTGAAGCCACGAAACGCGTAAGGCTGTGGTCGTATGCTGAAATAAGGACTGAGAATGGATGTCATGCATACCCAATAAAGCTTTTACTGGGAAAAGCGGAGCTGCGTTTGAGTGCTACTTACCTTGTTGGACACCCCACTGAGCCTTGAATATTAAAAGCGGCCGTCCTGCCGCTAAGCAAGCACCACCCCAGATCTAAAGAGGGCCACAGAGTCGCATTGAGGGACTCTGCAGTGGAATGCGCCTCCTGGATCAAGTATGACATCGCGTCTTGGGGCTCATGATGAGCGTTGTACCCAGCATTCATTCAAGAGGCATCCATCTGAGGAGAAATGGCGGACTACATCTCCCATGAGCACCACTTACAGACTCATTCGGAGCAGCTGCATAACAGCGTAGGATATTGTTCAAAGGAAGGTGTGACCCGCAATGCCTCTTTCGACCGCCCAGCCTCTGATGAAGTGAAGCCACGAAACGCGTAAGGCTGTGGTCGTATGCTGAAATGAGGACTGAGAATGGATGTCATGCATACCCAATAAAGCTTTTACGGGGAAAAGCGGAGCTGCGTTTGAGTGCTACTTACCTTGTTGGACACCCCACTGAGCCTTGAATATTAAAAGCGGCCGTCCTGCCGCTAAGCAAGCACCACCCCAGATCTAAAGGGGGCCACGGAGTCGCATTGAGGGACTCTGCAGTGGAATGCGCCTCCTGGATCAAGTATGACATCGCGTCTTGGGGCTCATGATGAGCTTTGTACCCAGCATTCATTCAAGAGGCATCCATCTGAGGAGAAATGGCGGACTACATCTCCCATGAGCACCACTTACAGACTCATTCAGAGCAGCTGCATAACAGCGTAGGATATTGTTCAAAGGAAGGTGTGACCCGCAATGCCTCTTTCAACCGCCCAGCCTCTGATGAAGTGAAGCCACGAAACGCGTAAGGCTGTGGTCGTATGCTGAAATAAGGACTGAGAATGGATGTCATGCATACCCAATAAAGCTTTTACGGGGAAAAGCGGAGCTGCGTTTGAGTGCTACTTACCTTGTTGGACACCCCACTGAGCCTTGAATATTAAAAGCGGCCGTCCTGCCGCTAAGCAAGCACCACCCCAGATCTAAAGGGGGCCACGGAGTCGCATTGAGGGACTCTGCAGTGGAATGCGCCTCCTGGATCAAGTATGACATCGCGTCTTGGGGCTCATGGTGAGCTTTGTACCCAGCATTCATTCAAGAGGCATCCATCTGAGGAGAAATGGCGGACTACATCTCCCATGAGCACCACTTACAGACTCATTCAGAGCAGCTGCATAACAGCGTAGGATATTGTTCAAAGGAAGGTGTGACCCGCAATGCCTCTTTCGACCGCCCAGCCTCTGATGAAGTGAAGCCACGAAACGCGTAAGGCTGTGGTCGTATGCTGAAATAAGGACTGAGAATGGATGTCATGCATACCCAATAAAGCTTTTACGGGGAAAAGCGGAGCTGCGTTTGAGTGCTACTTACCTTGTTGGACACCCCACTGAGCCTTGAATATTAAAAGCGGCCGTCCTGCCGCTAAGCAAGCACCACCCCAGATCTAAAGGGGGCCACGGAGTCGCATTGAGGGACTCTGCAGTGGAATGCGCCTCCTGGATCAAGTATGACATCGCGTCTTGGGGCTCATGATGAGCTTTGTACCCAGCATTCATTCAAGAGGCATCCATCTGAGGAGAAATGGCGGACTACATCTCCCATGAGCACCACTTACAGACTCATTCAGAGCAGCTGCATAACAGCGTAGGATATTGTTCAAAGGAAGGTGTGACCCGCAATGCCTCTTTCGACCGCCCAGCCTCTGATGAAGTGAAGCCACGAAACGCGTAAGGCTGTGGTCGTATGCTGAAATAAGGACTGAGAATGGATGTCATGCATACCCAATAAAGCTTTTACGGGGAAAAGCGGAGCTGCGTTTGAGTGCTACTTACCTTGTTGGACACCCCACTGAGCCTTGAATATTAAAAGCGGCCGTCCTGCCGCTAAGCAAGCACCACCCCAGATCTAAAGGGGGCAACGGAGTCGCATTGAGGGACTCTGCAGTGGAATGCGCCTCCTGGATCAAGTATGACATCGCGTCTTGGGGCTCATGATGAGCTTTGTACCCAGCATTCATTCAAGAGGCATCCATCTGAGGAGAAATGGCGGACTACATCTCCCATGAGCACCACATACAGACTCATTCAGAGCAGCTGCATAACAGCGTAGGATATTGTTCAAAGGAAGGTGTGACCCGCAATGCCTCTTTCGACCGCCCAGCCTCTGATGAAGTGAAGCCACGAAACGCGTAAGGCTGTGGTCGTATGCTGAAATAAGGACTGAGAATGGATGTCATGCATACCCAATAAAGCTTTTACGGGGAAAAGCGGAGCTGCGTTTGAGTGCTACTTACCTTGTTGGACACCCCACTGAGCCTTGAATATTAAAAGCGGCCGTCCTGCCGCTAAGCAAGCACCACCCCAGATCTAAAGGGGGCCACGGAGTCGCATTGAGGGACTCTGCAGTGGAATGCGCCTCCTGGATCAAGTATGACATCGCGTCTTGGGGCTCATGATGAGCTTTGTACCCAGCATTCATTCAAGAGGCATCCATCTGAGGAGAAATGGCGGACTACATCTCCCATGAGCACCACTTACAGACTCATTCAGAGCAGCTGCCTAACAGCGTAGGATATTGTTCAAAGGAAGGTGTGACCCGCAATGCCTCTTTCAACCGCCCAGCCTCTGATGAAGTGAAGCCACGAAACGCGTAAGGCTGTGGTCGTATGCTGAAATAAGGACTGAGAATGGATGTCATACATACCCAATAAAGCTTTTACGGGGAAAAGCGGAGCTGCGTTTGAGTGCTACTTACCTTGTTGGACACCCCACTGAGCCTTGAATATTAAAAGCGGCCGTCCTGCCGCTAAGCAAGCACCACCCCAGATCTAAAGGGGGCCACGGAGTCGCATTGAGGGACTCTGCAGTGGAATGGGCCTCCTGGATCAAGTATGACATCGCGTCTTGGGGCTCATGATGAGCTTTGTACCCAGCATTCATTCAAGAGGCATCCATCTGAGGAGAAATGGCGGACTACATCTCCCATGAGCACCACTTACAGACTCATTCAGAGCAGCTGCATAACAGCGTAGGATATTGTTCAAAGGAAGGTGTGACCCGCAATGCCTCTTTCGACCGCCCATCCTCTGATGAAGTGAAGCCACGAAACGCGTAAGGCTGTGGTCGTATGCTGAAATAAGGACTGAGAATGGATGTCATGCATACCCAATAAAGCTTTTACTGGGAAAAGCGGAGCTGCGTTTGAGTGCTACTTACCTTGTTGGACACCCCACTGAGCCTTGAATATTAAAAGCGGCCGTCCTGCCGCTAAGCAAGCACCACCCCAGATCTAAAGAGGGCCACAGAGTCGCATTGAGGGACTCTGCAGTGGAATGCGCCTCCTGGATCAAGTATGACATCGCGTCTTGGGGCTCATGATGAGCGTTGTACCCAGCATTCATTCAAGAGGCATCCATCTGAGGAGAAATGGCGGACTACATCTCCCATGAGCACCACTTACAGACTCATTCAGAGCAGCTGCATAACAGCGTAGGATATTGTTCAAAGGAAGGTGTGACCCGCAATGCCTCTTTCGACCGCCCAGCCTCTGATGAAGTGAAGCCACGAAACGCGTAAGGCTGTGGTCGTATGCTGAAATGAGGACTGAGAATGGATGTCATGCATACCCAATAAAGCTTTTACGGGGAAAAGCGGAGCTGCGTTTGAGTGCTACTTACCTTGTTGGACACCCCACTGAGCCTTGAATATTAAAAGCGGCCGTCCTGCCGCTAAGCAAGCACCACCCCAGATCTAAAGGAGGCCACGGAGTCGCATTGAGGGACTCTGCAGTGGAATGCGCCTCCTGGATCAAGTATGACATCGCGTCTTGGGGCTCATGATGAGCTTTGTACCCAGCATTCATTCAAGAGGCATCCATCTGAGGAGAAATGGCGGACTACATCTCCCATGAGCACCACTTACAGACTCATTCAGAGCAGCTGCATAACAGCGTAGGATATTGTTCAAAGGAAGGTGTGACCCGCAATGCCTCTTTCGACCGCCCAGCCTCTGATGAAGTGAAGCCACGAAACGCGTAAGGCTGTGGTCGTATGCTGAAATAAGGACTGAGAATGGATGTCATGCATACCCAATAAAGCTTTTACGGGGAAAAGCGGAGCTGCGTTTGAGTGCTACTTACCTTGTTGGACACCCCACTGAGCCTTGAATATATATATATATATATAATTCACTGAAAAAACCATAGGTTTCACACATGTTATAGTTAGCTGTACATTTTACTGATAAAAAACCAATGAAATTCCCCCGTTATAGTTACTGTAGGCAACTATAACTCACGCGACCGTAATCCTCTGCTGATGCTAATACTGTATTTAGACACTTATTTGCCCATGTCTTCTTCCATTAAATTTTAGCTATACATATATTACAAATATTTTTTTTTCATAAAGACACATATGTCATCAGCAGAGGATTACGGTCGCGTGAGTTATAGTTGCCTACAGTAACTATAACGGGGGAATTTCATTGGTTTTTTATCAGTAAAATGTACAGCTAACTATAACATGTGTGAAACCTATGGTTTTTTCAGTGAATTTGCAAGGTTTTTTAAATGCTAATTCCTAACTATAACGTGTGTGAAACCTATGGTTTTTTCAGTGAATTTGTACGGTTTTTTAAATGCTAACTTACTTTACGCCATTCGTGGCGTGCGCGCCCAGTTAACGCAGTTCGTTCCGTGCGCGCACGGTGCGCTTCGCGCACCGCGCGCCCACTTTACGCAGTTAGTGCCATGCACGCACGGTGGTCACGCGTTGCGCTGCGCGCACCGCGTGCCCACATTATGCGGGATGGGCCATGTACGCACGACGCGCTTCGCGCACCGTGCGCACATGGGGGACATATTATGCGCATCGTTGTGAAATGTTTTGTTTATTATTTTCATTTGTTTGATATGCCATGCACAAATGGTGCCCTTAGGGCACCATTTGCACTTGGGATGGGGAGAGTGTGGATAATTTTTTTTTTTTAAACGAATTTTTACCGTACGCGTACGGTAAGCGTAATCGGCGATTTTTCGAAAAAACAAAAACATTTTTTTTGGGCCTTGGGGGTTGTTTGGGGGCCCGTATATCACTGCTGGGTGAATATTATCTCAATAAACTGCCCCTTTACACATTTTTGGGCTTCATTTATGCTGCCCCACTCAGAGTGCGAGAGAGAAAATGGCGGCCGCCGCTTCCTGGTTTCGGCCAAATCGAATGTTTACTAAGATCTAAGAGCCAATCAGAATCGCGCTCGCGCACGTCACCGTACGCGTACGGTAAGCGCACCGTAAGCGCACCGTAAGCTGGCTCAGATATATATATTGATTTAAAGGCTATTTTCTCAGAATCTACTGAACAGATTTACACCAAACCTACAAAAGGCACTTCCTTGACCTGAGGACTACCTCTCTGCCAAATTTCAAGTAATTCTGTTCTGCCGTTCGGGCTGTAGCTGTGTCTAAAGGTCCTATGGAAAAATGCATGGGAAAAACGCGTTTTGGGACCCCCCTTTTATCTCAGCCCCCGCTTGACGAATCCCCCCGAGACTTTCAGGGTAGGAGCGGAGCGTAGCGCCCCACCTATTATGAAAAATTCGCGAGGATTCGTCGACCGGCGCAAAAGTTATTCAAAATAGAATGTTGCGGATTTCCTATGGAAACGTGGTCCTAACTATAACTACCTACTGGCGACCGCCAGTAGGTAATATATATATATATATATATATATATATTTTTTTTTTCTGAAAAAAACATAGGTTTCAGGCATGTTATAGTTAGAAATTAGCATTTAAAAAACCTTTGAAATTCAGTGAAAAAACCATAGGTTTCAGGGACGTTATAGTTAGTTGGACATTTCACTCGTACAAAACCATAGAAATTTCCCCGTTATACTTAGTTCAGCTAACTATAACTTGCGCCCCCGCAATGCACTGCTGATGACATCACATATTACATCATTCATGACATGGTCAGTGACATCACTGATGGCATCTCAAATTACATTACTGATGACATCATCCAGTGACTGTGTTTTTCTTCAAAGTTTAAAGATGTATTATATATAAACCAAGGTGTATTAAAGAATGAGTGGGTGTATAAGTGCCTGGATGGAGGATTTAGTTGGTGCGTGACTGACTGTATAAGTGAGTTATTACATGTGTCTTACTGAATGCATGGGTTACTGACTAAACTGAGTGTGTGTGTGGGTGGGTGCGTGGGAGGTGTGTGACTCTGTGCATACATGTTTGAGTGATTGATTCACTGGCTGTATGGGTTCAATAGTGCATGTGGAAACAGCTGTATCGGTGGGTCAGTGTGTGTATGGGTGTGTTACTGAGTGAATGGATGTCTTAGTGGTACATGTCCAAGTAACTACATATGGAAAAGGCAGTGTATGTGGGAGTTGGAGTATATAAATGATTATATGCATGAGTCAGTGATTGTGAGAGTGACTGTATAGATGAGTGTGTACTTGTATCAGTGATTGTATACGAGAGTAATTATGTGTTTGTTTCAGTTTAAATAAGTGATCTGTTGTGTGTAGAACTCTGTAGGTCAGTAAATGGAAGTGTGATTGATTCTTTGCATGACTGACTAGGTGTGTGAGTAACTCTGGATGAGTGCTGGTGTGAGTGTCTGTGTAGGTGTATGAGTGTACATAATAGTGTTGAATTGGTGAGTGACTGCATGTATGAGTGATTCTATGGGTGAATGAGTAGATGTGTGTGTAATCCTAAGATCCAGTGAGTAGATATGTAGTAAGTGGTATTGGTGTGTCTATGGTGTCAAAAACTAGTATTCTGTATTTTCGAGTGGGTGTATCAAAGGTTATATTAGGGTGTGAGGACTTGCATCAGATTATCACATGGATGATGTCATCAGTGATGTCATTTGAGATGTCATCAGTGATGTCATCAGTGATGTCACTGACCATGTCATGAATGATGTAATATGTGACGTCATCAGCAGTGCATTGCGGGGGCGTGAGTTATTGTTAGCTGAACTAACTATAACGGGAGAATTTGTATGGTTTTGTACGATTGAAATGTCCAACTAACTATAACGTCCCTGAAACCTATGTTTGTTTCAGTGAATATGTATATATATATATACATACATACATAAAAAACCAAGGTTGCCCAAGAGAAGAAGCCGCACATGGGGAGTTAATGCCCTTTTATTGCAGAAGGCAGCAGGCACAGCACACCAACACACTTTGAGTAAAATTGCCAAAGTTCTCACCAGACGCGTTTCAGACTCCATCGAGTCCTGGTTCACAGGCTGTTTGGTGAGAGGGAAACAACAGACTTTCAGGGGAGTACGGTGTTGAATACACTCAAGTCCCGCTCTGGATGTGCGTCGGTACAGATTGACTCCTGGTACCTGTAGTCCACCTTAATGTAAACCCCTGTGGGTGCTGTTGTTTTGTAGACCACAAATACTTTCCCCAGTGGGCACAGGATGCCTGCTCCTGCTGCTTATGTACTCTGCAATAATGACCTCCTCATTCTTACAAACGCTCGAAGTTACAAGCGCTTCAGATCCACCCATTGTTAGGCAGTGGGGCTCCTTTGCGGACGGACGAGCCGCAAAATGTAGAAACGCAAGGTTGCCCAAGAGAAGAAGCCACACTGCCCTAAACCCTGAAACATCACCCCTTGCATGGCCCCCTACACTGCCTGAACACCACTGCACTGCCCTAAACCCTGAAAAAAACACCCCTGCAAGACCCCCTACACTGCCCGAACACCACTGCTCTGCGTTAACTGTAAAACACCACCCCCGCACATCCCAATACACTGCCCGACCACCACTGCTCTGCCCTAAACCCTAAAACACCAGCCCCAGCACGACCCCCTACACTGCCCTAAACCCTGAAACACTAGCCCCAGCATGACCCCCTACACTGCCCAAACACCACTGCACTGCCCTAAACCCTGAAACCATCCCCAGCGCGACCCCCTACACTGCCCAAACACCACTGCACTGCCCTAAACCCTGAAACACCAGCCCCAGCACGAGCCCCTTCACTGCCCGAACACCACTGCACTGCCCTAAAACCCTGAAACACCACCCCCAGCACGACCCCCTACACTGACCGAACACCATTGCTCTGCCCTAAACCCTGAAACACCACCCCCAGTACGTCCCCCTACACTGTCCGAACACACTGCTCTACCCTAAACTCTGAAACACGAGCACCAGCACAAACACCTACTCTGCCCGAACACCACTACCCTGCCCTAAACCCTGAAACACCACCCCCAGCACGACCCCCTACACTGCCCGAACACCACTGCACTGCCCTAAACACTGAAAAAAACCACCCCTATAAGACCCCCTACACTGCCCGAACACCACTGCTCTGCCCTTAACCGTAAAACACCACCCCCGCACTTCCCAATACACTGCCCGAACACCACTATTCTGCCCTAAACCCTTAAACACCAGCCCCAGCATGACCCCCTACACTGCCCGAACACCACTGCACTGTCCTAAACCCTGAAAAACCATCCCAATCACGACCCCCTACACTGTCAGAACACCACTGCACTGCCATAAACCCTGAAACACCATGCCCAGCACAACCCCTTATACTGCCCAAACACCACTGCACTGCCCTAAACCCTGAAACCATCCCCAGCACGACCCCCTACACTGCCCAAACACCACTGCACTGCCCTAAACCTTGAACCACCACCCCAGCACGACCCCCTACACTACCCGAACACCACTGCACTGCCCTAAACGCTGAAACACCACCCCCAGCACAACCCTCTACACTGCCGAAAACCACTGCACTGCCCTAAACCCTGAAACACCAGCCCAAGCACGACCCCCTTCACTGCCCGAACATCACTGCACTGCCCTAAACCCTGAAACACCAGCCCCGCACAACCACCTACACTGCCGGAACACCACTGCACTGCCCTAAACCCTGAAAAACCACCCCCAGCAAGACCCCCTACACTGTCCAAACACCACTGCCCTAAACCCTGAAACACCACCCCCAGCAAGACCCACAACACTGCCCGAACACCAATGCACTGCCCTAAATCCTGAAACATCACCCCTTGCACGGCCCCCTACACTGCCTGAACACCACTGCACTGCCCTAAACCCTGAAAAAACCACCCCTGCAAGACCCCCTACACTGCCCGAACACCACTGCTCTGCCCTTAACTGTAAAACACCACCCCGCACATCCCAATACACTGCCCGACCACCACTCCTCTGCCCTAAACCCTAAAACACCAGCCCCAGCACGACCCCCTACACTGCCCTAAACCCTGAAACACCACCCCCAGCACGACCCCCTACACTACCCGAACACCACTGCACTGCCCTAAACGCTGAAACACCACCCCCAGCACAACCCTCTACACTGCCGAAAACCACTGCACTGCCCTAAACCCTGAAACACCAGCCCAAGCACGACCCTCTTCACTGCCCAAACATCACTGCACTGCCCTAAACCCTGAAACACCAGCCCCACACGACCTCCTACACTGCCGGAACACCACTGCACTGCCCTAAACCCTGAAAAACCACCCCCAGCAAGACCCCCTACACTGTCCAAACACCACTGCCCTAAACCCTGAAACACCACCCCCAGCAAGACCCACAACACTGCCCGAACACCAATGCACTACCCTAAACCCTGAAACATCACCCCTTGCACGGCCCCCTACACTGCCTGAACACCACTGCACTGCCCTAAACCCTGAAAAAACCACCCCTGCAAGACCCCCTACACTGCCCGAACACCACTATTCTGCCCTAAACCCTAAAACACCAGCCCCAGCATGACCCCCTACACTGCCCGAACATCACTGCACTGTCCTAAACCCTGAAAAACCACCCCAATCATGACCCCCTACACTGTCAGAATACCACTGCACTGCCATAAACCCTGAAACATCACGCCCAGCACGACCCCTTATACTGCCCAAACACCACTGCACTGCCCTAAACCCTGAAACCATCCCCAGCACGACCCCCTACGCTGCCCAAACACCACTGCACTGCCCTAAACCTTGAACCACCACCCCCAGCACGACCCCCTACACTACCCGAACACCACTGCACTGCCCTAAACGCTGAAACACCACCCCCAGCACAACCCTCTACACTGCCGAAAACCACTGCACTGCCCTAAACCCTGAAACACCAGCCCAAGCACGACCCCCTTCACTGCCCGAACATCACTGCACTGCCCTAAACCCTGAAACACCAGCCCCGCACGACCACCTACACTGCCGGAACACCACTGCACTGCCCTAAACCCGGAAAAACCACCCCCAGCAAGACCCCCTACACTGCCCAAACACCACTGCCCTAAACCCTGAAACACCACCCCCAGCAAGACCCACAACACTGCCCGAACACCAATGCACTGCCCTAAACCCTGAAACATCACCCCTTGCACGGCCCCCTACACTGCCTGAACACCACTGCACTGCCCTAAACCCTGAAAAAACCACCCCTGCAAGACCCCCTACACTGCCCGAACACCACTGCTCTGCCCTTAACTGTAAAACACCACCCCCGCACATCCCAATACACTGCCCGACCACCACTGCTCTGCCCTAAACCCTAAAACACCAGCCCCAGCACGACCCCCTACACTGCCCTAAACCCTGAAACACTAGCCCCAGCATGACCCCCTACACTGCCCAAACACCACTGCACTGCCCTACACCTTGAACAACCACCCCAGCATGACCCCCTACACTGCCCGAACACCACTGCACTGTCCTAAACCCTTAAAAAACACCCCCAGGATGACCCAATACACTGCCTGAACACCACTGCACTGCCCTAAACCCTGAAACACCACCCCCAGCAGGACCCCCTACACTGCCCAAACACCACTGCACTGCCCTAAACCCTGAAACACCATCCCCTGCATGACCCCCTACACTGCCCGCACACCACTGCACTGCCCTACCCACTGAAACACCAGCCCCAGCAGGAGCCCCTACACAGCCCGAACACCACTGCACTGCCCTAAACCCTGAAACACCATCCCCAGCATGACACCCTACACTGCCCGAACACCACTGCCCTAAACCCTGAAGCACCACCCCCAGCAGGACCCCCTACACTACCCAAACACCACTGCACTGCCCTAAACCCTGAAACACCATCCCCAGCATGACACCCTACACTGCCCAACCACCACTGCACTGCCCTATACCCTGAAACACCACCCCCAGCAGGACCCCCTACACTGCCCAAACACCACTGCACTGCCCTAAACCCTGAAACACCATCCCCAGCACGAGCCCCTACACAGCCCGAACACCACTGATCTGCCCTAAACCCTGAAACAAAAGACCCAGTACGTCCCCCTACACTAGCCTGAAAACAATACTCTACCCTAAACTCTGAAACACGAGCACCAGCACGAACACCTACACTGCCCGAACACCACTGCTCTGCCCTAAACCCTGAAACACCACCCCCAGTACTTCCCCCTAGACTGCCCGAACACACTGCTCTGCCCAATACCCTGAACCACCACCCCGTGCACGAACCCCTACACAGCCCTAACACCACTGCACTGCCCTAAACCCTGAAACACCATCCCCAGCATGACACCCTACACTGCCCGAACACCACTGCACTGCCCTAAACCCTGAAACACCACCCCCAGCAGGACCCCCTACACTGCCCAAACACCACTGCACTGCCCTAAACCCTGAAACACCTTCCCCAGCATGACACCCTACACTGCCCAAACACCACAGCACTGCCCTAAACCCTGAAACACCACCCCCAGCAGGACCCCCTACACTGCCCAAACACCACTGCACTGCCCTAAACCCTGAAACACCTTCCCCAGCATGACACCCTACACTGCCCAAACACCACTGCACTGCCCTAAACCCTGAAACACCACCCCCAGCACGAGCCCCTACACAGCCCGAACACCACTGCTCTTCCCTAAACCCTGAAACACCAGACCCAGTACGTCACCCTACACTAGCCCGAAAACAATACTCTACCCTAAACTCTGAAACACGAGCACCAGCACGAACACCTACACTGCCCGATCACCACTGCTCTGCCCTAAACCCTGAAACACCACCCCCAGTACGTCCCCCTAGACTGCCCGAACACACTACTCTGCCAAATACCCTGAACCACCACCCCACAGCACGACCCCCTAAACAACCCAAACATCACTGCACTGCCCTAAACCCTAAAACACCACACCCAGCACGACCCCCTACACTGCCCGAACACCACTGCTCTGCCCTAAACCCTGGAACACCACCACCAGCACGACCCCCTACACTGCCCGAAAACCACTGCCCTAAACCCTGAAACACTGACCGCAGCACAACCCCCTACACTGCCCGAACACCACTGCCCTGCCCTAAACCCTTACCACAACCAGCAAGACCCCTATACTGCCCCAACACCACTGCCCTAAACACTGAAACACCAGCCCCAGCAGGAGCCCCTACACAGCCCGAACACCACTGCACTGCCCTAAACCCTGAAACACCATCCCCAGCATGACACCCTACACTGCCCGAACACCACTGCACTGCCCTAAACCCTGAAGCACCACCCCCAGCAGGACCCCCTACACTACCCAAACACCACTGCACTGCCCTAAACCCTGAAACACCATCCCCAGCATGACACCCTACACTGCCCAACCACCACTGCACTGCCCTATACCCTGAAACACCACCCCCAGCAGGACCCCCTACACTGCCCAAACACCACTGCACTGCCCTAAACCCTGAAACACCATCCCCAGCACGAGCCCCTACACAGCCCGAACACCACTGATCTGCCCTAAACCCTGAAACAAAAGACCCAGTACGTCCCCCTACACTAGCCTGAAAACAATACTCTACCCTAAACTCTGAAACACGAGCACCAGCACGAACACCTACACTGCCCGAACACCACTGCTCTGCCCTAAACCCTGAAACACCACCCCCAGTACTTCCCCCTAGACTGCCCGAACACACTGCTCTGCCCAATACCCTGAACCACCACCCCGTGCACGAACCCCTACACAGCCCTAACACCACTGCACTGCCCTAAACCCTGAAACACCATCCCCAGCATGACACCCTACACTGCCCGAACACCACTGCACTGCCCTAAACCCTGAAACACCACCCCCAGCAGGACCCCCTACACTGCCCAAACACCACTGCACTGCCCTAAACCCTGAAACACCTTCCCCAGCATGACACCCTACACTGCCCAAACACCACAGCACTGCCCTAAACCCTAAAACACCACCCCCAGCAGGACCCCCTACACTGTCCAAACACCACTGCACTGCCCTAAACCCTGAAACACCTTCCCCAGCATGACACCCTACACTGCCCAAACACCACTGCACTGCCCTAAACCCTGAAACACCACCCCCAGCACGAGCCCCTACACAGCCCGAACACCACTGCTCTACCCTAAACCCTGAAACACCAGACCCAGTACGTCACCCTACACTAGCCCGAAAACAATACTCTACCCTAAACTCTGAAACACGAGCACCAGCACGAACACCTACACTGCCCGATCACCACTGCTCTGCCCTAAACCCTGAAACACCACCCCCAGTACGTCCCCCTAGACTGCCCGAACACACTACTCTGCCAAATACCCTGAACCACCACCCCACAGCACGACCCCCTAAACAACCCAAACATCACTGCACTGCCCTAAACCCTAAAACACCACACCCAGCACGACCCCCTACACTGCCCGAACACCACTGCTCTGCCCTAAACCCTGGAACACCACCACCAGCACGACCCCCTACACTGCCCGAAAACCACTGCCCTAAACCCTGAAACACTGACCGCAGCACAACCCCCTACACTGCCCGAACACCACTGCCCTGCCCTAAACCCTTACCACAACCAGCAAGACCCCTATACTGCCCCAACACCACTGCCCTAAACACTGAAACACCACCCCCTGCAGGATCCCCAACACTGCCCGAACACCAATGCACTGCCCTAAACCCTGAAACACCAACCCCAGCACGAACCCCTACACAGCCCGAACACCACTCCACTGCTCTAAACCCTGAAACACCATCCACAGCATGACACCCTACACTGCCCGAACACCACTGCACTGCCCTAAACCCTGAAACACCACCCCCAGCACGACCCCCTACACTGCCCGAACACCACTGCACTGCCCTAAACCCTGAAACACCAGCCCCCGCATGACCCCCTACACTGTCGGAACACCAATGCACTGCCCTAAACCCTGAAACACCAGCCCCAGCACGACCCCCTACACTGCCCGAACACCACTGCACTGCCCTAAACCCTGAAACACCAGCCCCCGCATGACCCCCTACACTGTCGGAACACCACTGTCCTGCCCTAAAGCCTTACCACCACCCACAGCAAGACCCCCTACACTGCCCCAACACCACTGCCCTAAACCCTGAAACACCAGCACGACCCCCTACACTGCCCCAACACCACAGCACTGCCCTAAACCCTGAAACACCAGGCCCAGCACGACCCCCTACACTGCCCGAACACTACTGCACTGCCCTAAACCCTAAAGCACCAGCAACAGCACGACCCCCTACACTGCCCCAACACCACTGACCTAAACCCTGAAACACCACCCCCAGCAAGAAGCCCAACACTGCCCGAACACCAATGCACTGCCCTAAACCCTGAAACACCACCCCCTGCATGGCCCCCTTCACTGCCCGAACACCACTGCTCTGCCCTAAACCATAAAACACCACCCCGCACATCCCAATACGCTTCCCGAATACCACTGCTCTGCCCTATACCCTAAAACACCAGCCCCAGGACGACCCCCTACACTTCCCGAACACCACTTCTTTGCTCTAAACCCTGAAACACCAGCCCAAGCACGACCCCCTAGACTGCCCGAACACACTGCTCTGCCCTAAATCCTGAAACACAAGCACCAGAACAAACCCCTACACTGCCCGAACACCACTGCTCTGCCCTAAACCCTGAAACACCACCCCCAGCACGATACCCTACACTGCCTGAACACCACTCCACTGCCCTAAACAACTGAAAGACCACCCCCAGCATGACCCCCTACACTGCCCGAACACTACTGTTCTGCCCTAAACCCTGAAACACCACCCCCAGCACGACCACCTACACTGCCTGAAAACCACTGCACTGCCCTAAACCCTGAAACACCAGTCCCAGCACGACCCCCTACACTGCCTGAACACCATTGCCCAACCCTAAACCCTTACCACCACCAGCAAGACCCCCTACACTGCCCCAACACCACTGCCCTGAACACTGAAACACCACCCCCTGCAAGACCCCCAACACTGCCTGAACACCAATGCACTGCCCTAAACCCTGAATCACCACCCCCTGCATGGCCCCCTACACTGCCCAAACACCACTGCACTGCCCTAAACCCTGAAACACCAGCCCCCGTACGACCCCCTACACTGCCGGAACACCACTGCACTGCCCTAAACCCTGAAACACCAGGCTCCTGCATGACCCCCTACACTGCCCGAACACAACTGCACTGCCCTAAACCCTGAAACACCACCCCCAGCACGAACCCCTACACAGCCCGAACACCACTGCACTGCCCTAAACCCTGAAACACCATCCCCAGCATGACACCCTACACTGCCCGAACAGCACGGCACTGCCCTAAACCCTGAAACACCACCCCCAGCAGGACCCCCTACACTGCCCAAACACCACTGCACTGCCCTAAACCCTGAAACACCATCCCCAGCATGACACCCTACACTGCCCAAACACCACTGCACTGCCCTAAACCCTGAAACACCATCCCCAGCATGACACCCTACACTGCCCGAACAGCACTGCACTGCCCTAAACCCTGAAACACTACCCCCAGCAGGACCCCCTACACTGCCCAAACACCACTGCACTGCCCTAAACCCTGAAACACCATCCCCAGCATGACACCCTACACTGCCCAAACACCACTGCACTGCCCTAAACCCTGAAGCACCACCCCCAGCAGGACCCCCTACACTGCCCAAACACCACTGCACTGCCCGAAACCCTGAAACACCATCCCCAGCATGACACCCTACACTGCCCAAACACCACTGCACTGCCCTAAACCCTGAAACACCACCCCCAGCATGAGCCCCTACACAGCCCGAACACCACTGCTCTGCCCTAAACCCCGGAACACCACCACCAGCATGACCCCCTCCACTGCCCAAAAACCACTGCCCTAAACCCTGAAACACCGATCCCAGCACAACCCCCTACAGTGCCCGAACACCACTGCCCTGCCCTTAACCCTTACCACCACCAGCAAGACCCCTATACTGCCCCAACACCACTGCCCTAAACACTGAAACACCACCCCCTGCAAGATCCCCAACACTGCCCGAACACCAATGCACTGCCCTAAACCCTGAAACACCAGCCCCAGCATGACCCCCTACACTGCCCGAACACCACTGCACTGCCCTAAACCCTGAAACACCAGCCCACGCACGACCCCCTACACTGCCGGAACACCACTGCACTGCCCTAAACCCTGAAACACCACACTGCTGGATGACCACCTACACTGCCCGAACACCACTGTCCTGCCCTAAACCCTTACCACCACCCCCAGCAACACCCCCTACACTGCCCCAACACCACTGCCCTAAACCCTGAAACACCAGCACGACCCCCTACACTGCCCCAACACCACAGCACTGCCCGAAACCCTGAAACACCAGCCCCAGCATGACCCCCTACACTGCACGAACGCTACTGCACTGCCCTAAACCCTGAAGCACCAGCCCCAGCGCGACCCCCTACACTGCCCCAACACCACTGACCTAAACCCTGAAACACCACCCCCAGCAAGATGCCCAGCAGTGCCCGAACACCAATGCACTGCCCTAAACCCTGAAACACCACCCCCTGCATGGCCCCCTACACTGCCCGAACACCACTGCTCTGCCCTAAACCATAAAACACCACCCCCGCACATCCCAATACGCTTCCCGAATACCACTGCTCTGCCCTATCCCCTAAAACACCAGCCCCAGGACGACCCCCTACACTTCCCGAACACCACTTCTCTGCCCTAAACCCTAAAACACCAGCCCAAGCACAACCCCCTAGACTGCCCGAACACACTGCTCTGCCCTAAATCCTGAAACACAAGCACCAGCACAAACCCCTACACTGCCCGAACACCACTGCTCTGCCCTAAACCCTGAAACACCACCCCCAGCACGATACCCTACACTGCCTGAACACCACTCCACTGCCCTAAACAACTGAAAGACCACCCCCAGCATGACCCCCTACACTGCCCGAACACTACTGTTCTGCCCTAAACCCTGAAACACCACCCCCAGCACCACCACCTACACTGCCCGAAAACCACTGCACTGCCCTTAACCCAGAAACCACCATTCCCAGCACGACCCCCAACACTGCCTGAACACCATTGCCCAGCCCTAAACCCTTACCACCACCAGCAAGACCCCCTACACTGCCCCAACACCACTGCACTGAACACTGAAACACCACCCCCTGCAAGACCCCCAACACTGCCTGAACACCAATGCACTGCCCTAAACCCTGAATCACCACCCCCTGCATGGCCCCCTACACTGCCCGAACACCACTGCACTGCCCTAAACCCTGAAACACCAGCCCCCGCACGACCCCCTACACTGCCGGAACACCACTGCACTGCCCTAAACCCTGAAACACCACGCTCCTGCATGACCCCCTACACTGCCCGAACACAAGTGCACTGCCCTAAACCCTGAAACACCACCCCCAGCATGACCCTCTACACTGCCCGAACACCACTGCACTGCCCTAAACCCTGAAACACCAGCCCCAGCACGACCCCCTACACTGCCCATACACCACTGCACTGCCCTAAACCCTGAAACACCAGCCCCTGCATGACCCCCTACACAGCCCCAGCACCACAGCAATGCCCTAAACCCTGAAACACCAGCCCCCGCACGACCCCCTACACTGCCCGAGCACTACTGCATTGCCCTAAACCCTGACACACCAGCCCCCGCATGACTCCCTACACTGCCCGTGCACCACTGCACTGCCCTAAACCCTGAAACACCACCCCCAGCAAGACCCCCTACACTGCCCGAACACCACTGCCCTAAACCCTGAAACAGCGACCCCAGCACGACCCCTACACTACCCGAACACCACTGCCCTGCCCTAAACCCTTACCACCACCAGCAAGACCCCTATACTGCCCCAACACCAATGCCCTAAACACTGAAACACCACCTTCTGCAAGATCCCCAACACTGCCCGAACACCAATGCACAGCCCTAAACCCTGAAACACCACCCCCTGCATGGCCCACTACACTGCCCGAGCACCACTGCACTGCCCTAAACCCTGAAACACCAGCCCCGCATGATGTCCTACACTGCCTGAGCACCACTGCACTGCCCTAAACCCTGAAACACCAGCCCCGCATGATGTCCTACACTGCCTGAGCACCACTGCACTGCCCTAAACCCTGAAACACTGGCCCCGCATGACCCCCTACTCTGCCCGGACACCACTGCTCTGCCCTAAACCCTGAAACACCACCCCCAGCATGACCCTATACACTGCCCGAACACCACTGCACTGCCCTAAACCCTAAAACACCAGCCCCAACATGACCCCCTACACTGCCCAAACACCACTGCACTGTCCTAAACCCTGAAAAACCACCCCAATCATAACCCCCTACACTGTCAGAACACCACTGCACTGCCATAAACCCTGAAACACCACGCCCAGCACAACCCCTTATACTGCCCAAACACCACTGCACTGCCCTAAACCCTGAAACACCACGTCCAGCACGACCCCCTACACTGCCCAAACACCACTGCACTGCCCTAAACCTTGAACCACCAGCCCCCGCACGACCCCCTACACTGCCCGAGCACTACTGCATTGCCCTAAACCCTGAAACACCAGCCCCCGCACGACTCCCTACACTGCCCGTGCACCACTGCACTGCCCTAAACCCTGAAACACCACCCCCAGCAAGACCCCCTACACTGCCCGAACACCACTGCCCTAAACCCTGAAACAGCGACCCCAGCACGACCCCCTACACTGCCCGAACACCACTGCCCTGCCCTAAACCCTTACCACCACCAGCAAGACCCCTATACTGCCCCAACACCAATGCCCTAAACACTGAAACACCACCCCCTGCAAGATCCCCAACACTGCCCGAACACCAATGCACAGCCCTAAACCCTGAAACACCACCCCCTGCATGGGCCACTACACTGCCCGAGCACCACTGCACTGCCCTAAACCCTGAAACACCAGCCCCGCATGACGCCCTACACTGCCTGAGCACCACTGCACTGCCCTAAACCCTGAAACACTGGCCCCCGCATGACCCCCTACTCTGCCCGGACACCACTGCTCTGCCCTAAACCCTGAAACACCACCCTCAGCATGACCCTCTACACTGCCCGAACACCAATGCACTGCCCTAAACCCTGAAACACCAGCCCCAGCTTGACCCCCTACACTGCCCTAACACCACTGCACTGCCCTAAACCCTGAAACACCAGTCCCCGCATGACCCCCTACACAGCCCCAGCACCACAGCACTGCCCTAAACCCTGAAACACCAGCCCAGACACGACCCCCTACACTGCCCAAGCACCACTGCACTGCCCTAAACCCTGAAACACCATCCCCAGAAAAGACCACCTACACTACCCGAACACCACTGCCCTAACCCTGAAACACCACCCCCAGCAAGACCCCCTACACTGCCCGAATACCACTGCCCTAAACACTGAAACACCACCCCCAGAAAGACCCCCAACACTGCCCGAAACCCTGAAACACCACCCCAGCAGGAACCCCTACACTGCCCTAACACCACTGCTCTGCCCTAAACCCTGAAACACCACCCCCAGCATGTCCACCTACACTGCCCGAACACCACTGCTCTGCCCTAAACCCTGAAACACCACACCCAGCACAATCCATTACACTACCCGAACACCACTGCACTGTCC
Source organism: Triturus cristatus (assembly GCF_964204655.1). NCBI lineage: Eukaryota > Metazoa > Chordata > Amphibia > Caudata > Salamandridae > Triturus > Triturus cristatus. The sequence continues at coordinate 68,013,406 of NC_140580.1, read as the reverse complement.
TAAACCCTGAAACACCACCCCCAGCACGACCCCCTACACTGCCCGAACACCACTGCACTGCACTAAACCCTGAAACACCAGCCCCAGCACGACCCCCTACACTGCCCGAACACCACTGCTCTGCCCTAAACCCTGAAACACCACACCCAGTACGTCCCCCTACACTGCGAGAACACTAGGCCTTGGCCAAAATTCCGTTCCGTTCGCGGAAATTGCGATATTTTGGCATTTTCGGGTTCTGCGGAAAGCGCGAAAATGTCAAAATTTCCGCATTCCGCAGCTTAGCGATAATTTGTTTCTTGCTCGCGCTGTAAAAAAATACATTCTCGCGTTTGCGCGATCGCCTTACCTGAAACCCCGCGTTCGCCGACAAGTTTTCCCGACCCGGTCGCGTTCTCCACGAGATGTTGGATTTTGGTAGCCATTTTGCGCTGTCTCGCGACAGTTCGCGGCCGCATTAACATCATTTGTCACGCGATCACGTCATTTGTCGCGCGATCACGTCTTTCTTCTCGCGATCATGCACCGCGCGAGTATGAGAAGGTTGAGATCTCGAACATGTCATTCTACATCGCGAGCCAGAGGATGAGGACGCGGGCACGTCTAATCAAACGCGAACAGGAGAAAGAGACCTCGAACACTTCATATCCAACGCGACAGGGACAAAGAAGAGAACGCGATCATGTCGTTTTCCACACGCCGGCGGAAGTAATGTGAAGCTCGAGAACTCAACAACGTAAAATTTTCAATTTGGAGAGGAATATCGGCTCTAGCAGCATGAAACCATCTGCAAATGCTGATTTTGGATGAAAAGAACTCCTTACATTGACATTTGGCTTTCCTTTTTTGTGCATGGAGTCATTTTTTTAAAAGGTGGAGAGGGGGAGGAAGTGACACAGAATCTCCAACTTCCTGATCCTGTCCAGTAGGCTCCTCCCAGTGCTTTGTCCATCTCCTGCTCATTCTGCCTTTGGATTTGGAGCTGGAAAGATCACTCTTTTTGTCTGCTGCATCATTGCAATTGGATTTCAAGATTTTTGGAATAGGATATTTTACAAGTAAGTGGTTGTTGTGTTTGTTTGATTGTGGGCATTTCAGTTTTTGTAACTACAATTTATTTTTGATAATTAATTATCATCATTCCTTTTTTTTTTTTTTTTAATTTAGTGGGTAGTAGTAGGCCCGAGCTAGCCATGGGCATGGCCTCATGGGTGTGTGTGTGCATGATGAAGCAACTGTTCCTTTTGTTGTTTTTTGAATGTATTTCATTTTCAAGCACATTTAGGGCATGGATGGCATTGGATTGAGTTGGGGAAGTGTGTTTTTTGGGGGTGGCCTTTGTGATGTTGTTGGGCCTGGCCATGTGGCTGGTGGCCATTTTGAAGCCTAGGCCTGCAAGCTTGCCTGGCCTTGTCTGCCAACAGGCCTGCCTATTTTTCATCCACTAGGATCAGAGCAGGTAGCCACAGCATTATTGATCAAGTGTTTTCTATGTGATCTGTTGAATTTAGACATCATTTAGGGCATGGATGGCATTGGATTTAGTTGGGGAAGTGTGTTTTTTGGGCGTGGCCTTTGTGATGTTGTTGGGCCTGGCCATGTGGCTGGTGGCCATTTTGAGGCCTAGGCCTGCAAGCTTGCCTGGCCTTGTCTGCTAACAGGCCTGCTTTTGCATCCACTAGGATCAGAGCAGGTAGCCACAGCTTTATTAATCAAGTGTTTTCTGTGTGATCTGTTGAATTTAGACATCATTTAGGGCATGGATGGCATTGGATTGAGTTGGGGAAGTGTGTTTTTTGGGGTGGCCTTTGTGATGTTGTTGGGCCTGGCCATGTGGCTGGTGGCCATTTTGAGGCCTAGGCCTGCAAGCTTGCCTGGCCTTGTCTGCCAACAGGCCTGCTTTTTCATCCACTAGGATCAGAGCAGGTAGCCACAGCTTTATTGATCAAGTGTTTTCTATGTGATCTGTTGAATTTAGACATCATTTAGGGCATGGATGGCATTGGATTGAGTTGGTGAAGTGTGTTTTTTGGGGGTGGCCTTTGTGATGTTGTTGGGCCTGGCTATGTGGCTGGTGGCCATTTTGAAGCCTAGGCCTGCAAGCTTGCCTGGCCTTGTCTGCCCACAGGCCTGCTTTTTCATCCACTAGGATCAGAGAAGGTAGCCACAGCTTTATTAATCAAGTGTTTTCTGTGTGATCTGTTGAATTTAGACATCATTTAGGGCATGGATGGCATTGGATTGAGTTGGGGAAGTGTGTTTTTTGGGGGTGGCCTTTGTGATATTGTTGGGCCTGGCCATGTGGCTGGTGGCCATTTTGAGGCCTAGGCCTGCAAGCTTGCCTGGCCTTGTCTGCCAACAGGCCTGCTTTTTCATCCACTAGGATCAGAGCAGGTAGCCACAGCTTTATTAATCAAGTGTTTTCTGTGTGATCTGCTGAATTTAGACATCATTTAGGGCATGGATGGCATTGGATTGAGTTGGGGAAGTGTGTTTTTTGGGGTGGCCTTTGTGATGTTGTTCGGCCTGGCCATGTGGCTGGTGGCCATTTTGAGGCCTAGGCCTGCAAGCTTGCCTGGCCTTGTCTGCCAACAGGCCTGCTTTTTCAACCACTAGGATCAGAGCAGGTAGCCACAGCTTTATTGATCAAGTGTTTTCTATGTGATCTGCTGAATTTAGACATCATTTAGGGCATGGATGGCATTGGATTGAGTTGGTGAAGTGTGTTTTTTGGGGGTGGCCTTTGTGATGTTGTTGGGCCTGGCCATGTGGCTGGTGGCCATTTTGAAGCCTAGGCCTGCAAGCTTGCCTTGCCTTGTCTGCCAATGCAAGCTTGCCTTGCCTTGTCTGCCAACAGGCCTGCTTTTTCATCCACTAGGATCAGAGCAGGTAGCCACAGCTTTATTAATCAAGTGTTTTCTGTGTGATCTGTTGAATTTAGACATCATTTAGGGCATGGATGGCAGTGGATTGAGTTGGGGAAGTGTGTTTTTTGGGGGTGGCCTTTGTGATGTTGTTGGGCCTGGCCATGTGGCTGGTGGCCATTTTGAGGCCTAGGCCTGCAAGCTTGCCTGGCCTTGTCTGCCAACAGGCCTGCTTTTTCAACCACTAGGATCAGAGCAGGTAGCCACAGCTTTATTGATCAAGTGTTTTCTATGTGATCTGCTGAATTTAGACATCATTTAGGGCATGGATGGCATTGGATTGAGTTGGTGAAGTGTGTTTTTTGGGGGTGGCCTTTGTGATGTTGTTGGGCCTGGCCATGTGGCTGGTGGCCATTTTGAAGCCTAGGCCTGCAAGCTTGCCTTGCCTTGTCTGCCAATGCAAGCTTGCCTTGCCTGTCTGCCAACAGGCCTGCCTTTTCATCCACTAGGATCAGAGCAGGTAGCCACAGCTTTATTAATCAAGTGTTTTCTGTGTGATCTGTTAAATTTAGACATCATTTAGGGCATGGATGGCATTGGATTGAGTTGGGGAAGTGTGTTTTTTGGGGGTGGCCTTTGTGATGTTGTTGGGCCTGGCCATGTGGCTGGTGGCCATTTTGAGGCCTAGGCCTGCAAGCTTGCCTGGCCTTGTCTGCCAACAGGCCTGCTTTTTCATCCACTAGGATCAGAGCAGGTAGCCACAGCTTTATTAATCAAGTGTTTTCTGTGTGATCTGCTGAATTTAGACATCATTTAGGGCATGGATGGCATTGGATTGAGTTGGGGAAGTGTGTTTTTTGGGGTGGCCTTTGTGATGTTGTTGGGCCTGGTCATGTGGCTGGTGGCCATTTTGAGGCCTAGGCCTGCAAGCTTGCCTGGCCTTGTCTGCCAACAGGCCTGCTTTTTCATCCACTAGGATCAGAGCAGGTAGCCACAGCTTTATTAATCAAGTGTTTTCTGTGTGATCTGCTGAATTTAGACATCATTTAGGGCATGGATGGCATTGGATTGAGTTGGGGAAGTGTGTTTTTTGGGGTGGCCTTTGTGATGTTGTTCGGCCTGGCCATGTGGCTGGTGGCCATTTTGAGGCCTAGGCCTGCAAGCTTGCCTGGCCTTGTCTGCCAACAGGCCTGCTTTTTCAACCACTAGGATCAGAGCAGGTAGCCACAGCTTTATTGATCAAGTGTTTTCTATGTGATCTGCTGAATTTAGACATCATTTAGGGCATGGATGGCATTGGATTGAGTTGGTGAAGTGTGTTTTTTGGGGGTGGCCTTTGTGATGTTGTTGGGCCTGGCCATGTGGCTGGTGGCCATTTTGAAGCCTAGGCCTGCAAGCTTGCCTTGCCTTGTCTGCCAATGCAAGCTTGCCTTGCCTTGTCTGCCAACAGGCCTGCTTTTTCATCCACTAGGATCAGAGCAGGTAGCCACAGCTTTATTAATCAAGTGTTTTCTGTGTGATCTGTTGAATTTAGACATCATTTAGGGCATGGATGGCAGTGGATTGAGTTGGGGAAGTGTGTTTTTTGGGGGTGGCCTTTGTGATGTTGTTGGGCCTGGCCATGTGGCTGGTGGCCATTTTGAGGCCTAGGCCTGCAAGCTTGCCTGGCCTTGTCTGCCAACAGGCCTGCTTTTTCAACCACTAGGATCAGAGCAGGTAGCCACAGCTTTATTGATCAAGTGTTTTCTATGTGATCTGCTGAATTTAGACATCATTTAGGGCATGGATGGCATTGGATTGAGTTGGTGAAGTGTGTTTTTTGGGGGTGGCCTTTGTGATGTTGTTGGGCCTGGCCATGTGGCTGGTGGCCATTTTGAAGCCTAGGCCTGCAAGCTTGCCTTGCCTTGTCTGCCAATGCAAGCTTGCCTTGCCTGTCTGCCAACAGGCCTGCCTTTTCATCCACTAGGATCAGAGCAGGTAGCCACAGCTTTATTAATCAAGTGTTTTCTGTGTGATCTGTTAAATTTAGACATCATTTAGGGCATGGATGGCATTGGATTGAGTTGGGGAAGTGTGTTTTTTGGGGGTGGCCTTTGTGATGTTGTTGGGCCTGGCCATGTGGCTGGTGGCCATTTTGAGGCCTAGGCCTGCAAGCTTGCCTGGCCTTGTCTGCCAACAGGCCTGCTTTTTCATCCACTAGGATCAGAGCAGGTAGCCACAGCTTTATTAATCAAGTGTTTTCTGTGTGATCTGCTGAATTTAGACATCATTTAGGGCATGGATGGCATTGGATTGAGTTGGGGAAGTGTGTTTTTTGGGGTGGCCTTTGTGATGTTGTTGGGCCTGGTCATGTGGCTGGTGGCCATTTTGAGGCCTAG